>NC_092140.1:15805672-17055672 GCF_043159975.1 Macaca nemestrina
CTGAGAGTACAGACACCACACCTGGCTAATTTTTTTGTATTTTTAATAGAGACAGTGTTTTGCCATGTTTCCAAGGCTGTTTTTGAACTCCTGGACTCTAGCAATCCTCCTGCCTCAGTCTCCCAATATGCTGGGATTGCATGTGTGAGCTACCACGGCCAGCCTGAGCTGGTTTTCTTGATGTTTCTTGACATCTCAAGTTTGTTCTGACATCAGAGTTTTTGCACTTGCTCTTTCTTTAGAGTGGAATACTCTGGTCAGATTTTTCTCATGTCTTGCTCCATTGTTTCAGGTATTCTCTAAAACAGTTCCCTAGTAGGGCTCTTTTCTTGGACCACCCTACCTAAGACACCTACCTCTCCTTCCAGAGCGATTCTACCATTCAGCATCCTCCTTACTGCATTTTATTTTTTATTTATAGCACTTTTCACTATCTGACATTATATTATATATTTATTTTTTTGTTTATTGTCCCCTTCACTAAAACATGACCCCTGTGAAGGCAGACACCTTGCCTCTTTTGTTCATTGCTGTGTTTACTACCCTGCCTCTTTTCTGGTAGAGCCAGGATAGTAAGTGCTTAATAAATGTTGAATGAATAAACATAATTCTGGAAAAGCAGGGATGGAGGGGTGACTTGTAGGTATTAGAGGGATGGTAAACATCTTTTATGCATTCACACCTCCAGCCTCGTACCTTTGTTTTGGAATATGCTTTTCCACGTGATGGAAGCAGGCAATATTCAGAAAGAACTGGAGAAGATATTGAAATACTGGAAACCCAAATTTGCATGAACATTTCTTAAAAGTCAAGTTTAAATCAGAACACTGTCTGCCCAGGATGGTGCAGTAGATTCTATGTGTCCTTAAACTATACAAACTTTGTGCGTCACACTGGTCTCTGTTTTTAAGTTATGCACAAAAGTTGACCAATGACAAGAAGGCCATGGAAGATGCATTAGTTACCAATTGCTCTATAATGAATCACCCCACAGTGTAGTAGTTTAAGTAGCATACATTTATTATCTCATAGCTTCTGCAATTCAGGAATCTGGAAGGCTTAGCCAGGTACTCAGCTTCTGGATTTCTCACAGACTTTAAGCAAGGTGTTGGCCAGGGCTGTAGCTATCTCAGGGCTTGACTGGGGAAGCACACACTTTTTTTTTTTTTTTTTTTTTTTGAGACGGAGTCTCGCTCTGTCGCCCAAGCTGGAGTGCAGTGGCGCTATCCTGGCTCACTGCAAGCTCCGCCTCCCGGGTTCACGCCATTCTCCTGCCTCAGCCTCCCGAGTAGCTGGAACTACAGGCGCCCGCCACCGCGCCCGGCTCATTTTTTGTATTTTTAGTAGAGACGGGGTTTCCCCATGGTCTCGATCTCCTGACCTTGTGATCCGCCCGCCTTGGCCTCCCAAAGTGCTGGGATTACAGGCGTGAGCCACCGCGCCCGGCCAGCACACACTTTTAAGCTCACTCATGTGGCTGTTGGCAGGATCAGTTTCTTGTGGGCTCTTGGCTAGAGACATCAGTTCATGCTGGCTGTTGGTCAGCAGCCACCCCCAGTTCTTTGACACATGGGCCTCTCCAGCACGGCAACTTGCTTCATTGAAACAAGCCAACCAAGAAAGCAGTCAAGAGGCTGCATTCAAAACAGTAGTCATAGGCATTTAGAATCCCATCTCAGAAATAAATTCCATATCTTTTTCCATCTTCTTTTTATTAAAAGCTAGTTCTAGCTCCCACACAAAAGGAGCAGATTCCACAAGGGAGTGAATGCCAGGAGGTGGGGATCACTGGGAGTCATTTTAGAAGCTGTTTGCCACAGAACGAAAGCAAGAGATGGGCATATATGGGCTAGGGAGGGGAGCCGTTATTTGGTGACAGAGAATTTGTTCTACTTTAAATTTAGTTTACAAGTTTGAAATGTTATTTCTTACCACTTGGATGAAACCGAATGGCAATTTAAAAGTATAGATATTGTGTTAAAGCACAGAGAATGTATACTGTGTTAAAGCAAAGAGAAATTATTCTGACACTTGTTAAAAATAGCAAGGAAGACTTTATTCACGACTATTGCAGCATGGGAGAGAGCATGAACTCAATTCCAAATACAGCAGGGACAAGTGAGGATTTATTGTCAATGGGCAAGGTGAGGCCAAGGGTGGAAAATGACTAAGAGAATTGTTAGGTATCAAGGGAACAAGAGAGAGGAACTGATTCGTTTCGAGGGTGAGGGAAGAGGAGTTCGATTGGATATCAGGATGGGGATAGTCTTGATGAAATGACTTAGCAGGATTCTTTGCTAAAACTGGGCTCAGTAGGCCAAGGCCTAGTTGAGAAGAGAGCTGAGAAATGACTAAAGTTTGTTTAAGGGAAAGTCTTTCTCAGTTATCTTCTGTTAACATCTATATGTATCTGGGACCCCTTTCACTCAGTAGCAAACACCAATCAAACACCAATCTGTTGGCATTGCACACATAAGGGTGGGGCCCTAATTCCATAGCACCAGTGTCCTCATTAGGAGGAGGAAGAGATACCAGTGCTTGCTCTCTCTCTGCAAATACAGAAGAAAGGCCATGAGAGGACACAGGAGGAAGACGGCTGTCCGCCAGTCAGGGAGAGAACCCTCACTAGGAACCTAACTCGTCGGCACTTAGATCTTGGACTCTCAGCCTCTAGAAAGGCAAGCAATAAATGTCTGTTGTTTGTACCTGGCCTGTAGTATTCTGTTATGGCAACCCAGCTGACTAAGACACCCACCATTCTCCAGTCCATGTCATTCCCCTCCCCGCTGGCAACTTCTTAAGACAGTTTTGGTGGTTTTTTCTGGCATATATCCTGTTCTAGATCTCTCAATAGTATCCTTTGACTTATTAATTTTAGACATTACCTATTAATTTCCCATTATGGCAGAGAAGTATTTACTTTTGTCATACTGCTTCTTCTTTCCCATCCTCCCACTGGAGTAACGTTACAATTTTGGTTAAATCAGTATGTAGAATTTATGTAATTTTCTGAATTATTGGAAAAGCTACTGGACAACACCATTTGACCTGAGTCCGTGCAGGGCTTCCTCTGTGGGGGCAAGTTGCCTGAAATGTGGAAGGGGAAAACAATTGCATCTTGAAATCAGAATATGGATAGAGTGAGTGGAAGTGGCTGAATCAATAATGTTCCTTCCTTTTCCCAAATTCATCCATCACATACGGTACTCCCATCCATCATCCATACCCTACAGAATAGGAGCTACTCAGTCTCAAAAAAAAAAAGAAAAAAAAAAGAAAAAAAAAAGAGGCCCAGCATGGTGGCTCATGCCTATAATCCCAGCACTTTGGGAGGTTAAGGTGGGTGGATCATTTGAGGTCAGGTGTTCGAGACTAGCCTGGCCAACATGGTGAAACCCCATCTCTACTAAAAATACAAAAATTAGCCAGGTGTGGTGGTGTGCACCTGTAATCCCAGGTACTCAGGAGGCTGAGGCGTGAGAATCACTTGAACCCGGGAGGCAGAAATTGCAGTGAGTTGAGACTGTGCCACTGCACTCCAGCCTGGTCAATAGAGGGAGACGCAGTCTCAAAAAAAAAAAAACCCAAAACCAAAAACCAAACAAAAAAACCTAAACAAACCAACCAACCAACCAACCAACCAAAAATAGAATAGTAGCTAAGGAAGCCAAAAGGGACCAGAAGAATTCTTCCTACATTTTTGCCTCCAGGGTAATGGAAAGGAAATTCCTTCTCTTAAAGGATAGCTGAGGCGAGAATGACACTCCCTCCTACACAGTCCAAATGACTTGATTTTTGTGAGCCTGTAGCCATGTTTGAGGCTCAGCTGTTATCCAGGGCTGGAGGCTTCCCTGTGCATGTGGGCCAGCACAAACATCCACTGGGAGTTGAGTGTGGTAAGTAGGTATCAAAGAATGAGCAGCTTAGGAAGTTCAAAGTGAAGTGTGAGGCAGGTCAGATTCCATAATTGGTTGCCCTTTGAATTGGACTCCACCATTAATCTGCCATGTTCAGTGTCCTGCTAAACAATAGACTTTTTAAATGATGCACACACAGCCTTAAATTTGCTGAGCTATTCTCATAGTCAGCCGAGCTCATTTCAAAGCATTCAGACTGTACCACAATTAGCTGCTGACACTATCCTAAAATAATATAAAGCCTGGCCAGTAATTATACACTAGGAGAAACTATGTATAGAAAAGCTGATTAACTTGTGGGGTGGTGCAATTTTCTGAGCTGTGAACATTTCAAACAGAACGGTAGCAGTCATGTTGGTATGGATGAATATCCAACTGCAAATCCTTAGCTAAATATTTAACAACATCTTGCTCAAAAGTATCAACCAAGTCTTCAGGTTGATACTTGGAGTCTTCTCTTTGTGGGTCAAGGGATTGAAAGGGCCAGGTCTTTCTCGAGTTTACCTGCAGGTGGCACTGCAGGGATAACCTCCACTAATCCAGCCGATACGTGAAGGTGACCACAGCCATCACACGACTGTTGTCATTGTCTTCGTCATCACTGACATCTTCACAGTCATCGTTAGCATTGTTCTCTTGTGAACTAATGGCATGTGCTGCAGTTCTAGATTTCAGCTGTCTCCATTCCATACCCATCTCACATGTGTACGCATTCGGCATTGGGATTCTCACTTTTGCTCCTGATTCTTTGCTCCTGTGATGTCCCTTGGCTGGGATGGCCAGCAGTGCCGCTCCCTGCCTTGTTCTGAGGGGGTGTCCTGTATGAGTCACTGCTGTTTCACTCAAGTTCCTGAGACAGCTCAGGGAGGGCTTCTGTCAAACAGACAAGTTTTGCCTGAAGAAGCTGTGCCCTGTTTCCCTGTCACTTTCCTACCTTACTAAGGTGTTGCTTCTTTCTTCTAAAGTCAGTGTCTAAGGTGAGTCTTAAGCGGATCTCTCCTGGGCTTCCTTTTGTTTATAGCCAATGCGTCACCCAGCTCTACAGGGCAGAAGGTAGCTCTTGACCCCTTTGCTCACTTCCTGACTTCAGTTACTGGTCTCTCCTTTGTGCAGAGAGTGTTCGCCTCTTCTCTTTCTCTTAAACTTTTATTTTAGGTTCAGAGAATACATGTGCAGGTTTGTTTTATCGGTAAATCATGTGTTGCTGAAATTTGGTGTACAAATGATCCCATCACCCAGGTAGTAAGTATAGTACCCGTTAGGTCCTTTTTCAACCCTTTCTTCCTTCCTCCTTTCCCCCTCTAGTAGTCTCCAGTGTCTGTTGTTTCCAGCTTTATGTCCATGTGGACCCAATGTTTAGATTCCACTTATAAGTGAGAACATGGCAGTTTTTGTTTTTCTGTTCCTATGTTAATTTGCTTAGGATAATGGCTTTCAACTCCATCTATGTTGCTGCAAAGGACATGTCTTCATTCTTTTTTATGGCTGTGGAGTATTACATGGTGTATGTGTACCATATTTTATTTAACCCACCATTGATGGCACCTAGGTTGATTTTACGTCTTTGCTATTGTGAATGTTGCTATGAGGAACATACCAGTGCATATATCATTTTGTAGAATAATTTATTTTCTTTTAGATACATACCCAGTGATACGATATCTGGGCCAAATAGTAATTCTATTTTTAGTTCTTTGAGAAATCTCCAAACTGCTTTCCACGCTGGCTGAACTAATTTATATTCCTGCCAACAGTGTGTAAGTGTACCTTTTTCTCAGAAACCTCACCAACATCTGTTAATTTTTGTCTTTTTAGTAATAGCCATTCTGACTAGTATGACGTGGTATCTCATTGTGATTTTGATTTGCATTTCTCTAATGATTAGAGATACTGAGCATTTTTTTTCATATGTTTGTTGGCCACATGTAGGTCTTCTTTTGGGAAATGTTTGTTCATATCCTTTGTCCCCTTTTCCTAATGGGGTTGTTTTTTGCTTGTTGAATTGTTTGAGTTCCTTATAGATGATGGATATTACACCTTTGTCAGATGAATAGTTTGCAAATAGTTTCTCTCATTCTGTAGGTTGTCTGTTTACTCTGTTGATAGTTTACTTTGCTGTGCAGAAGCTCTTTAGTTAAATTATGTCCCCCTTGTCAATTTTTGTTTTTGTTGCAGTTGCTTTTGGGGACTTAGTTATAAATTCTTTACCAAGGCCAATGTCTGGAATGGTAGTTTCTAGGTTTGCTCCTAGGATTTTTTACAGTTTTAGTCTCTAGATTTTTATAGATGGTCTGTAACCATCTAGTCTTCACTGAAGTTGACAATAAGAAGCAGTGGGGAAAAGACTCCCTGTTCAATAAATGGCATTAGGATAACTGGCTAGCCATATGCAGAAGAATGAAACTGGGCCCTTACCTTTCACCCTACACAAAAATTAACTCAAGAAGGATTAAAAACTTTCCACTCTCTTAACATCACTCATGAGCTCCTAGAATTCAGGGGCTTTGGTTTATTTATTGTTATATCCCCAAAGGTGGTAAACAGTCAAAAAAGTAAAGAACAAAAGCAAAAGTCCCCATAATATATTTTCTTAAAGGCAGAGATGTGGAAAGGAAGATAAAGTTTTGGTGCACCTTTTATTAAAAATTTTGCTTTGGAGATATTTCCAGCTTATGGGGGAAGAAGGAAGAAGCTACAAGAAAGCCTATTCTTTGGTTCTTTGAGGACAGAGCGTTGGATTCCCGCCCCCCTCCATACAGGAATGTTGGATACTACCTTGCAGCAATTACCACCTTTTTCCTTGTTGGTAGAACTTTGAATCTGTGGCTCGTTCACAGTCCCAGGAGGTAAATCATGATTGACTTAAGTGACAACCTCATTCACATTCCTAGGGAATGGTTTGAGGCTGAGTTCCGGCTCATGGGATCCGAGGGTATCTTATTTGAAGATGTGGGGAAAGATTTTCCTCACTAAAACAAAGAAAACCCTAGGGTGAAATGCTGCTCTTCTTGACTAGAGGTTGTTGAGTTAGTGTGTGAGACCTGGAACATCTGCAGTCATCTTGCAGCCAAGGGGAGGTTTTGCTCTCATGCTACCGAGACGGAGAAAGCCCCTGGCTCTTGAGGACATAGTGGGATCATGGATTGACCTAGGCTTGAACCTTTCTTCTGGACTTATTATAGAATAATCTTTTATTTTAACTTCTATTAGTTGGGTCTACTCTTCTTATAGTCAGAAGCACCACAATTGATGCACCTACAATCTTTTTGTAACATTTTTATCAGTCATTTCCCCATTATTAGCTGAGGTCCTCCCTAAACTGTGGGGAGGTGGAGGGGTTGGTTCAGTGGAAGGAGAATGAGGGATGAGACCTATAGAATGTGTTATATAGCTTCCCTTTGCCCTTCCAGATCCATTTTCCACTGTTTTGTATTCTGCTGTAAGCTCCAAAATAGGAGCAGGGATAACCTATATGGACGGTCTCTATTTTCTCATGTTATTGAGAAGGACAATAAACAACACCTTTTTGAGCTTCCAAATTATATGTTAACATATGATTCTCTCCAAAGGCTTCTCATCAAACATCATTTGACCTGTAGTCTTCTTTTCAATTTTCCCAAGACCGACTCCCAAGAAAATATTTCCCAAGAAAATATATCAGTCAGAGGGTCCCAATGAGGAACAGGTGACTTGCTCAAATGTGGATAATTTGAAGAAGGTTTGTGCAGGGTGGTGGACCTCAAGCAGATTGAAATCCAATATCAGTTAGAAGCCTAATTCTTTCCAGTGTTGTGGGATCAAATATCACCCATATTCCTCTCAGCTAAATTCTTCCCTTTCTTCTAGAAGGATTTTAAGTTACACCTTTTCTGGAAAGTTTCCCCATCCTTCTGCATTAATCTGTTTTTACAACGCTATAGAGAACTACCAGACACTGGGGAATTTATGAAGAAAAGAGATTTAATTAACTCACCGTTCTGCAGGCTTAACAGGAAGCATGACTGGGAGGCCTCCAGAAACTTACAATCATGGTGGAAGGCAAAGGGGAAGCAAGCACGTCTAACCATGGGAGAGCAGGAGAGAGGGAAATGCCACACACTCTTCAACCATCAGATCTCATGAGAACTCTCTCACTATCACAAGAACAGCAAGGGGGAAATCTGCCCTCATGATCCCATCCCCTCCCACCAGGTCCCTCCCTCAACATTGGGAATTACAATTCAACATGAGATTTGGGTGGGGACACAGAGCCAAACCGTATCACCTTCACTCACCAAAACTTACTGAGATTTTGACTTATAGTTGGACTCTACATTGATATTCATGCTCAACATATTGGAATTCCTTGGGAACAGAGAACACATACCTGTGAAACCTGTCATTAAACTGGGTAATAACACCAATATAATTGAATGCTTTATTAAGATACATTTAAATTTTGGTAAAATATACATAATTTACCATTTTAACCATTTTAAGTGTACTAGCTCTATAGCATTACTGACATTCACATTGTCATGCAACCATCATCACAATCCATCTCCAGAACTTTTTCTTCATCTGAAACTGAAACTCTATACCCATTAAAAAATAATTTTAAACACCTCTTTAGTAGCATGCTATTTAGAAAAATGAATGGACTTTGTTTTGAGACAGGGTCTTTCTCTGTTGTCCAGGCTGGAGTGCAGTGACATGATCATGGCTCATTGCAGCCTTGACCTCCTAGGTTCAAATGATTCTCCCATCTCATTCCCCCAAGTCACTGGAACTACACATGCGTGCCACCACACTTGGTCTTTTGTGTTTTTTGTGGAGACAGGGTTTTGCCATGTTGCCCAGGCTGTAGACTTTGTTTTTTAGAGTATGTTTAGGTTTACAGAAAATTTGAGCCCATAGTACAGAGTTCCCATCTCCCCATTATTAACATCTTACATTTGTAGCGTACATTAGTTACAATTAATTAACCGATATTGATAAATTATTATTAATCGAAGCCCATACTTTATTCAGGTACCTTTAGTCTTTATCTAATTATCTTTTTATCTTTCAGGATCACATCCAGGACACCACATTACATTTATTTGTCATGTTTCCTTGGGTGCTCTTCATTGTAACAGTTTTTCAGACTTTTTTTTTTTTATGACCTTGACAGTTGTGAGAATTATTGGTCGGTTACTTTGTAGAACGTCCATCAACTGGGATTTGTTTGATGTTTTCTTTTTTGTTATTTTATTTAATTTTTGTTTTTAAATATTTTATTTCATCCCCTGCCCACACATTGATGTCTGATATTTTCATGATTAGACTGAGGTTATGGGTTATTGGGAGGAAGGCCACAGATGCTAAGTACCATTGTCATCCTATCACATCAAGGGTACATACTGTCAACGTGATTTATCACTGTTGATTTTGACTTTGACCACCTGGCTATAGTGCTGTTTGTGAGGTTTCTCCACTATCAAGTTGCTCCCCTCCCTTCCACATTGTACTCTTTGAAAGGAGGTCACTGTGCACAACTCATACTTAAGGAGGAGAAAATTATGGAGTTAATTTTTAAATGATTGTGGGAGACATTTTCTGAAGCATCTGCCCAGCTCACATGACCTCCCACTCCCTAGGAACTGCCCTCTCTCAAATACATAAGGTTACCCTCCTGATTCCTCTCTTAAGCAGCCAGAATTGTTCTGTGAAATCCTTTTCTCTTGGTCACAATGATTGGAGAACATAGGGTCAACAGGATTCTTTCCTCAGGTGCTGGAAATGTTAGGGTAAGTCAGGCTTTCTGTGTGCCCAAGTTCAAGACAAAGCTACTAAATTAATGACTACTTAATAATATCCTTTGATTGATTGACTAATAATTCTACAAGCCTAGTTAAAATACTGCCAACATTGTTGATTGTCTACCTATCATCCAGTTTTCCTTCCCACCTTTACCACATAAACCCAATTTTATGTTTAATGCAACTCAGTCTCTACTCTCTACTATGCAACTCACATGCTCGAAGGACAGATCCCCACCCCTAGCTCCAGGAGTGGGCCCAATTGCTCCAAGAGTAATCCTCTTTTTCTTGCCTGTCATAAGTTCAGGAATAGACATGTGATCCAATTAAGGACAATGAGATGTGCAGACAGTTTGCTAGAGCCTCCCGAGATAGTTCTTTGCTCTTTTGCTGTTGCTTTGAAGTGACCTATCTCTGCTGGATGTTGTCACGTATTAAGACTGGAACCATTGCACACAGCTTCCCACCAGCCCAAGGAGTCAGCTGGCACACAAAGGAGGAAAACCTAAAAAATGTCAGGGAGATGCAGCAAGAACAATCCCGTGCCCAACCTATCTCTAGACCCGGGCCACTCAAAATGTAGGGTGTCTGGGAACTGTTTGTTACCATTCTACGATGACATAGACACAGAAATTGAGAGATGTGCTTAGGAATTTTTGTAGGGATTTGATATTGCAATCGCCTCCAAGTGTGTGGTCAGTGCACTTATCTAGCCGAACAGGCTCTAGACTAGTTTGGGTGTTGTCCAACAAAGGGGTGAGTTGTAAGTTGTGCAAACTGTGTACAAATCTTGTGCTTTATAACCATGTAGCAATCTGCACTGAAGTGAAAAATAAAATCAATGCAAGAACAACTGTCCACAGATATTTTGAGAAACACTGCTATAGACTTCAATAATTATGTAAGTCAATTAATTTCCCCATCATTTAAGACAATATGGATTTTCTTTTCTCCAATTTACAGCCCAAAGTATCTTATGTTATACTGTAGTGAATCTAGTAAAAAGACAACAGACCACATAGACATTTATGGTAGGGTATACGTGTAATTAAATAAATGTCTATATATGTGTGTGCATGTTTACCTAGCTCTGTACTGGGTAACCATTTCTCAATGTTAGTGATTGTAAAAAATTGAAAAAGAGAAGTTATTTTGGTATCTATTGCCAGCTGCTGGCACTTCCCAGTTCTAGTTCTTTGATTTGAATATGATGCCATGATGTAACACATGGAAGAGATACTAGAAGAACCAAAGTTCCATTTGTATCTCTAGGGAGAACTCATAAGAGTAAGGAGAGTTGACTATATGTAATTTTCCAATTATATTTTTAAATTTGTACTTCACAACTTTCCTAGTTTTGACAGAATGTCAATGTAATTTTTTTTTTTTTTTTTGAGACAGAGTTTTGCTCTTATTGCCCAGGCTGGAGTTCAGTGATGCAATCTCAACTCACTGCAACCTCTGCCTCCCAGGTTCAAGAGATTCTCCTGCCTCAGCCTCCTGAATAGTTGGGATTACAGGTGCCCGCCACTACGCCTGGCTAATTTTTGTATTTTTAGTAGAGATGGGGTTTCACCATGTTGGTCAGGCTGTTCTCAAACTCCTGACCTCAGGTGATCTGCTTGTCTTAGCCTCCCAAAGTGCTAAGATTAGAGGCGTGAGCCACTGTGCCCCGCCCAATGTAATTTTTATATGTTTTGGGGGTCATAACCTTTAAGGGATTATCAGAATTCTAATTTGTAAAAACATTATTTATAAGTTACAAAAATAACACTTTGCAATTCTTATTTTTTCCTAGGGATGCAAACTAAGAAAGGGCTATAATGAAATTATGATTGTGTGCAAACAAATAGAATAGATGCATTTGTTAATGGAGGTAAAATATTTTTGTGACAATTCTTTTTTATATTATTTTGATCCCAATGGAATATTTTTAGAGTCTCAGATTATTTTTCACGTGAGGAATGACTATTTTCATTTACCATCCCAAAGATAGTCTTTAAGCTAGTGATTTGGGAAAGATTGCTGTGTGAAATTCAAAAGTTTATTCTTGCAACAATGATGAAATGGGCACATCTTTTTAGCCCTGATGGAATGAAGCCACATGACAATTAATTTATAGTATGCATTGCCTCAGCCATTAAGAGCCTTGGAAGGACTCCTGGTGTTGAAGGATGAGGCAGATGGGGTGTTCTAGAGAACTAGAGAGTTTATTTTGGCTTCAAAGCTGGTTACTATTATAAGAGATAGAAAACTGGGCAATAGCAAGCTGCAGCAGAAGGGACGGCCTCAACAGATGAGCCTGATGTATTATTTTAAGAACTTTCTTCCAAAGCCAAGTCATAACACCTCATTGCTTTGTATGAAATACAAAACACATTTTCTTTATAGGACTTGCTTTCCTTGAAAATCATAAAGATCAATTGCATGAATAGAAATTTTATTTTAATATAAAAATGTGGAACTCTTAATTAATTTACACAATAAAATATATTGTTATGTGCCTTGTTGGTATAGCTGTATCATTACACAAGTGGCATTCTGTAACTGGTCCCCTGGTTCCATCAAAAAAAATTTGGTTGTGGCCAGGCATGGTGGCTCACGCCTGTAATCCCAGCACTTTGGGAGGCCGAGGTGGGCTGATTACTTGAGGTCAGGAGTTCGAGACCTGCCTGGCCAGCATGGTGTAACCCTGTCTCTACTAAAAATACAAAAATTAGCCAGACATGGTGGTACACACCTGTAATCCCAGCTACTTGGGAGGCTGAGGAATGATAATTACTTGAACCTAGGAGGTGGAGGTTGTAGTGAGCTGAGATCAAGCCACTGCAATCCAGCCTGGCTGACAGAGTGAGATTCTGTCTCAAAAAAAAAAAAAATTGGTTGTATGCTTGAGACAGTAATGTTCACTAAATATTCCATGGGCTCCCCTAGTTCTTCATCTCACTCATGGTTGAACTGGGGCCATGTATCTAGATCAGGCTGATGGGCCATGAGAAAAAGGAATTTTTGTCACCTTTGGACCGAGACAGTTAAAAACAAGCCGTAGACTTTTCATCGTCTTCTTCTTTGGTGTGACCGTTTTGACATGGAGGAGCCACACAACAGAAGCAGCCTCTATCTTTGAGTCACTGCATCAAGGAAAACATACCTGGAGAGCTCTTTATCTGCATTTGACATTTTGTGAATAGGAAAGAGACTTTTGCTGTGATACCCCAGTGAGATTTGGGTGTCTATTTGTTACCACAGCATGGGCTAGTGTTATACTGACTCTTATCCATATTTATACATTTCTGTTCTTTATAAATTACCCAGGCTCTGGTATTTTGTATGTGTTTGTCTATTTGCACTGCTATAACAAAATACGAGAGGCTGGGTCATTCATAAAGAACAGAAATTTATTTCTTACAGTTCTGGAGGCTGGGAATTCCAAGATCAAGGTGTCAGCAGACTTAGTGTCTAGTGGACGCTGCACTCTCCGCTTCCATGATGGTACCTTGTGACTGTGTCCTCATACGGCAGAAAGTGCAGGGGCAAAAAGGGCTGACTCCTGGTGAGGCTTCTTTGATAAGGGCCTTAATCCCATTCATGAGGGAGATGCCCTCATGATCAAATCACCTCCTCAAGGCCCTACATCTTAATATTATTACACTGGAAATTAAGTTTCAACATGAATTTTAGAGAAGCACAAACATTCAATTATGACAGAATTGGTACCTACTAACCAATTTACCACTTGTAGTGTGTAGATAATCCCCAGAAGCAGAGAGTGCTGTATGTGCTGTATATGTATATGTATTTATGTATGTGCTGTAGATGTGGGTGCACGGCTGAGTTCCCAGGGGCCCTATTGTGCATTGCCCATTGACCTCCGTAGTGTTTCCACATGTGCAGAACTGTGCTGGGAGCTGTAAGAATGTAAGCAACAACAACAAAAACGATCTTAGACCTAAATCAACTCAGTCCAAGGAGAAGAAACGTACACTTCTTTTCTTCTATAAGCTTGCAGTCTATCTATTAGGAGAGTGAGGACAGGCACCCAAGAAATTAAAAATAAGGTAGAGGGACAAAGAATATATTTCATTGGTGTGAGGAGATCATGAACTGTAAATAAAAAATGAGTCTGTGTGCATGTTCTAGGCTATAGTACCATGCATATTTGGAGAATAAAGATATTTTAATGAGATTAATATGTTTGAAGGTTAATTTTTGTTTTTGTGTACAATAAAGGTAACATTAAATCTTTATCCCAGTTTGACGACAAGTTCTTTAGCCTTGGTTTTCAAGAGCCATAAATTTGATAGAATATTATCTCCCTAGTGATAGCAGATCTTGTCATATCTGACACTGTAATTGGTCCTGGTAGTTTCCACCAGCTTAGCCAGGGCTCCCTTGTCTTTTGAGTTAACCTATGTAAAGGCAATGGTGGTGCGGGTCTTTCTGTGGATGAAACATCCCACCCAGTCTGGCTTTTCTCTTGATAATGAACTAGGAAACTCCCATTTTAGAGCCCAAGGCAGCAGGAAGAACAACCAGCTCAATGGGATCCACATGTGTGCAGTCATCCTTCTTGTTCTCCACCAAGGTGATGACTTTATAAACACCTGCTCAAAGGACTGGCAGTCTCAGTGGGGACACCTCTTTTCTGGCAGCTCTCTGCTTTTCTTGCTCTGTGCCTGAATGTAGTTGGCCACTTTAAGCAGTTGAGTAGCTGTTTGACTGGCCAAGGTCTGAGTGAGCTGGTGCATCTCAGGGGATGCTTTCAAACACTTATAAAGGAAGACTCTTTGCCACCACAGCTGGATATAACAGCTGCATTTGACAAGCAGACAGAGGTGATTATTGCATCCCATTTTGTAGGCCTAACTGGGAATGATAATAATATCTTTTTTTTCTTTCTTTCTTTCTTTTTTTTTTTTGAAGACAGTCTCACTCTGTTGCCTGGGCTGGAGTGCAGTGGAACGATCTTGGTTCACTTAAACCTCTGCCTCCCGAGTTCAAGCAGTTCTCCTGCCTCAGCCTCCTGAGTAGCCGATATTACGGACGTGCACCACCATACCTGGCTAATTCTTGTATTTTTAGTGTAGATGAGGTTTCACAATGTTGGCCAGGCTGGTCTCAAACTACTGCCCTCAGGGGATCCCTCTGCCTCAGCTTCCCAAAGTGCTGGGATTACAGGCATGAGCCACTGTGCCCAGCCTGGAAATAATACTTCACTTTTGATTTGAACATTTTAAAACATTTTGACAGCATTTTAAATTTTGGTTAAAATAACACATGTGCCATATTTAAAATCAACAAGCCCCTGTCAGGCCTGATGCCACCCGTTTCCCTGATGGTTTACATTTGTAGAGAGGTTTTCCAGATTCCCCTCACAGAAATAAATCTGGCCATTCAAGGTCAATCTAAATCTGTACTTCTAGAACTCAACATATGTAAATATGACCAAACATTGAGGTTTTTTGTTTTCCTTCATAGTAAAGACTTATCTTTTTTTTTTTTTTTTTTTTTTTTTGAGACGGAGTCTGGCTCTGTCGCCCAAGCTGGAGTGCAGTGGCCGGATCTCGCCTGGCTAGATTTTTTGTATTTTTTTTTAGTAGAGACGGGGTTTCACAGTGTCAGCCAGGATGGTCTCGATCTCCTGACCTCGTGATCCGCCCGTCTCGGCCTCCCAAAGTGCTGGGATTACAGGCTTGAGCCACTGCGCCTGGCCGACTTATCTTTTTTTTTAAAATGGACTATATCAAATCAATTTTTCTACTTCTTTCCTCAGTAAGCAAAAATAAATTTTTCATGTGTTATAAAGACAACATTAAATCTTTATGTCCTCTGTTGATTAGAAAGTATGATATCAGCAACACGAGGACATTTATGCTCAGGATTCTGTAATTACACTAAAATACACGCTGTCTTTTGTTCATCTATTTTATCTGGGTTGCTCTCTCTTACCTGGTATTTGAGAAATCTAATGAGATCAAAGAGAATAAAAATTGGGATTATTATTATTTATATATACATATTCCTAGAAGAATCTAGGCCTGATATAACTTTTATGAGTGACTATTGTTCTAGGATCATTTTATCTGTTCATTATATATCCTCCAAACCAAATTCTCTGGGTTTTTGTTTTTTGTTTTTTTTTTTACATTTTCTCCTGGGAAAGATTAGTGAGACACTCCATGGTAAAATAAAAAACAGATTTGGCTTTTGGGAGTTGGGAAAGTTCTGGTGAAATGCCAAGGGCTGAGCTGTAGGTTTTCAAAATTGTTTGTTTTGAAGCTTAAAATTGTTGGAAAAATATCACATATGAGACTCATGTCACTGCTTCTGACAATGAAATAGGTCAGCTGCCCAGGTGGTGTCTAAGGAGAGACCTACAGAAAAAGATAATGCATACATCTCTTCTTCAGCCCAGACTCTGTTAGCCATCCATGTAGGAGGCTTAGTGGGATTGAAAATCTTCAGTGCCATTCCTTGAATATAGACTCATAGTCTGGTGGTCTGACTTGTATAATCATGGTCGTAGTTATTGAGAGGTCTGATTTTTTTTTTTACACTTTGCAAATTCCAAATCAATCCAGTGTGGATGTGTTCATGGTACCGTGTAACAGCAATGCCTGTTCTCAAGAGGCATATGCTTAGATATCTCTGTACAGCAAATCAGCCTGAAATTCCATATGTCACTATCCTGACTTTAGTTCATATGGTGAATTAACTGCGTGCTCAGAATGCGCACAGAAACAGCAGTGACGCAGGAGAAGGGGCAGGAGGTTCCAAGAATGATGAATGCCAGGTAGGAAAGTAGAGAAAGGCCAGAACATGAGCACCCTCCCCACCAATTGTGGAGGGAAAGATTTCTTGGTTTTCTCTTCCCCAGTGGGTAAAAGACTTCATTAAGAGAACTCATCACTGTAATCCCAGCTACTAGGGAGGATAAGGCGTGAGAATCACTTGAACCCAGGAGGCAGAGGTTGTAGTGAGCCGATACTACAGATAAAGTATTCTTTATCTTGCAGACAGATGATGATGTAAATTGAATTTACTAAAGAAATGGTGAATGACATTTTCTTGGAACCATTCTAGTTTCTAATAAACAGTTACAGCTTGGTTAGCCCATCTGTGGGTGAGGTCACTGCAGTCAGTATGCACATACCCACCCCCAAATCAGCAGAGAACATCCACAGAAGTGAGGCTTCCTCACTCTTCCCCCTTTCCAGGAGGGTGGAGCTGGATTCTGAAAGGGATTCCTGGGCTTGAGAACATTCCGGGCAGACCCTGAAGGGGCAAGTCCATGGTACACAATGAGGTGGTAACAAGACAAGCTTCTTATCAGATCCATAAAGCTATCTAAACTGCACAATATCTAGCAATGAATTAACCAAATAAATGAAAAATCTACACAAGGAAAATGATCAAATATTGACAACAGAAATTGAAGAAGACACATGAAAACTGGGAATATATTCCATGCTCATGGATTGGAATAATTAATATTATTAAAATGACAATTCTACTCAATACAATTTACAGGTTCAATGCAATCCCTATCAAAATACCAATGATTTTCTTCACAGAAATAGAAAAGACAACCCTAAAATTTATATGGAACCACAAAAGACCCTGAATAGCCAAAGCAACCCTGAGCAAAAAGAATAAAGCTAGAGGCATCATACTACCTGACTTCAAAATATACTACAAAGTTATAGTAACCAAATCAGCATAGTACTGGCATAAAATCTGACACATAGACAAATGTAACAAAATAGAGAACCCAGATATAAATCCACACACTTATAGCCAACTCATTTTTCACAGAGGTGCCCAGAACATACAATGGGGGAAAGGATAGTCTCTTTAAAAAGTGGTGCTGGGAAAACTGCATTTCCTTATGCAGAAGAATGAAACTAGACCTCATTTCACTATATTAAAAAATCAATTAAAAACAGGTTAAATATTTATTATTAGTAGTAGTAGTAGTATTTTTTGGAGATAGAGTCTTACTCTGTTGCTCAGGCTGGAGTGCAGTGGTGTGATGTTGGCTCACTGCAACTTCTGCCTCCAGGGTTCGAGTGATTCTCCTGCCTCAGCCTCCCAAGTAGCTGAGACTACAGGTGCCCACCACCTTGCCTGGCTAATTTTTTTTTTTTTTTGTCTTTTAGTAGAGATGGGGTTTCATTGTGTTGTCTAGGCTGGTCTTGAACTCCTAGACTCAAGTGACCCTGCTACCTTGGCCTCCCAAAGTACTAGGATTACAGGTGTGAACCACTGCACCCAGCCCAAAAATGAGTTAAATATTTAAATCTAAGACAGGAAACTGTGAAACTACTAGAAGAAAGCATTGAGGAAATGGTCTCAGCCATTAGTCTGGGAAAAGATTCTTTGTGCAAGACCTCAACAGCAGAGGCAACCAAACAAAAATAGACAAACGGGATTACATCAAGCTACAAAACTTCTGTACAGCAAAGGAAACAATCAATAGAGAGACAACCCACATGATATGGTTTGGCTTTGTGTCCCTGCCCAAATCTGATCTTGAATTTTAATCCCCAGGTGTTGAGGGAGGAACCTGGTGGGAGGTGATTGGATCATGGGGGCTATTTCCCCTATGCTGTTAGTGAGTGAGTTCTCATGAGGTCTGATGGTTTTATAAGTGTTTGACAGTTCTTGACATCTGATGATTTTATACGTGTTTGATGGTTCTCACGTGATCTGATGGTTTTGTGTTTGACAGTTCCTCTCTCACACTGTCTCTGTTGCCTGCTGCCATGTAAGATGTGCCTGTTTCCCCTTCCTCCATAATTGTAAGTTTCCTGAGGCCTCCCCAGTGATGCAGAGCTGCTAGTCAATTAAACCTCTTTTGTTTATAAATTACCCAGTCTTGGATAGTATCTTTATAGTGGTGTGAAAACAGACTAATATAACACAGAATAGGAGAAAATATTTGCAAACTACGCATCTGTGTAGGGATTAATAACCAGAATATAGAAGGAACTCAAACAGCTCAATAGCAAAAATGTCAAATAATCTAATGTAAAAATGGGCAAAAGATCCAAACAGACATTTTTCAAAAGAAGACATACAAATGGCCAACAGGTATATGAAGAAATGCTCAATATCACTAATTATCGGGGAAATGCAAATCAAAACTACAATGAGATATTATCTCACCCCAGTTAAATGGCTTTTATAAAAAAGGCAGAAAATATAATACAATAAAAAATAAACTGCACAGATAATCACAATCTACAATTTGAAATTTGAGGTATCTCTTTGGAACTCCATTTGCTATAGTCTGAATGTTTGAGACCCCTGAAAATTCATATGTTGAAGTTCTAACACCCAAGATGATAGTATTAGAAGGTGGGACTTTTGGAAGGCGATTAGATCATGAGGGTAGAGCCTTTATAATGAGATTATTGCCCTTATAAAAGAGGCTCCAGAGAGCTGGGCCTCTTCCACCATGTGAAGATGCAGAGAGGAGACACCATCTATGAACCAGGAAACAGGCCTTCACCAAGCTTCAAATCTGCTGGTTTCTCGATCCTGGACTTCATAACCTCCATATGTGAGAAATAAATTTCTGTTGTTTATAAGCCATTCAGTTTATGGCATTTTGTTATAGCATTCCAAACAGATGAAAACACCATTCAACATAAATTTCATTCCAGGAGTGAAGCTCAAGCTCAAGAAACCACTAAAGATGTATCAGTGACTTGAATAACTTGTTAGAAACTTTTATTTTAGGCATTTATGTTTCAGAATACAGTATATATTCAAAAGACAGAAGTTAAATAAGGAGAAATGTTTGCAAGAAAAGGGGTCTGGTTAAATATAAAGGATCCCACAGATACATCTAGTGCATGGGCTCATCAAGGGTGGAATACCATATGAAGCATTTAAAATATTTAAGAGTATCCAATATTTTTAAGTGCCGGCAGGGTTTTGTTCATAAATTCTTATGGCCCAAATGAGGCAGGGAAAATTCTCAACCTTTTTCGTTCATAAATTCTTATGGCCCAAATGAGGCAGGGAAAATTCTCAACCCTTTTGGTTTCGTTCATAAATTCTTATGGCCCAAATGAGGCAGGGAAAATTCTCAACCTTTTTACAAGTGGCCAAATTATATCTCAGAGGGATCTGGAAAGGAAAAGACTGTTCAATGTTATACAACAAAAATGAAAAACAGACACCAAAAATATATTTAACTGCATTATGCTTTGCATCATATTTTTTTCAATGTCTAACCATTTTTGTCTTAGAAATGTATTCTCACTGAGTACATCAGGTAATTCTCCAAACTAAAAACTTCAAGAGAATAGAGAGAGGAAAGAAAGTCAATCAGATTTTATCTTAAATTTTGCCTGATTTGAACTTTTAAAAATCTTAATACTAATATTAAAAATTTTCTGCTTTTCGAGTTGAAGTATGACTGATGTACAGCAAAGTACATAAATCTTACTTAAGGCATTAGCTCAATGAATTATATACACTTGTGTAACCATCATTCAAATTACATTTGGAATATTTTCAGTACCCCAGAAGGCTTATACTCCCTCTCAGTCAATGCTCCCTCACAAAACACCCACTTCTCTGGCTTCTCTTTAGCCCCACAAATTACTTTTGCCTGTTTTGAGCTTTTTGGTGCTGGTTTCTTTTGCTCAACATTATATCTGTGAGATTCTTCCTCGTCTATAGCAGTAATGTGTACTTTTCCATTGCTGTGTAGTGTTCCACTGTATGAATATACTACATTTATTTATCCATTCTCCTGCAGATGGACAAAGGTTGTTTCTGGTTTGGGAACTATTTTGAGTAATGTTTATATGAATGTTCTTAAACTTATCTTTTAGTGAAGATAACCACTCATTTCTGTTGGGATTACACCCAAGAAAGAAAATGCCAGGTCATAGGGCATAACTCTGTTTGGCTTGGCAGCTACTGCCAAATGGTTTTCAAACTAGTGGAAGGGCTGAACCTTCCACAGAATATATGAGAGTTCCAGTTGCTCCTCATCTTTGTCAACACTTGGTTTTATCTGTCCTTCAATTTTAGGTGTCCTGGTAGATGTATAGTGGTATCTTATGGTGGTTTTACTTTGTATTTCCTCAATAACTAATGAAGTTGAGCACCACATAAATTTTTTATATATGTATATTTTTATATTTTAAAATATGTATCTTATATTTATAAAATATATACTATATATTATTCTAATAATAAATAATAAATACATAATAGATTTGCATAAATATTATATATTTGTTAGGATAAATATATTAAATAAATACATATATAAAGATATTTGCATATATTTTGAGACTGGGTCTTGCTATGTTGCCCAGGCAGGTCTTAAACTCCTGGACTGAAGTCATTCCCCCCACCTCTGTCTCTGGAGTGGCTGGGACTACAGGCATGCGCCACAATGCCCGATGATATGAATATTTTAAAAAAATACATAAATGCAGTAAGGCCCATATGTTTACATAATTATAATGAGAGTACTTGTTTACATAATTATAATGAGAGTACATTTAGAATTTTGTGTCTTTTTAAACTAATCATTTGAAAGGTTATCCTTCATATTTATCCTTTAAAATGGCTTCTTAATAGTCCCCTGAGTTTGGTTTCGCTAAGACAACTAGTTTACTTAACTATTTCCCTCTTGTTGATCACGAGGGTTACCTCCTGTTTTCCCGCTGGCTAATTATTGTCCGCAAAGAGGAGAAATACAGATGCACAGCCCGAGGGAATGTTTTAATATCATGGAAACTATCGATAATGAAGTGTGATGTGCCAGTTAAGTATGTTCGGTCCTTTGAATATGGTTTTAGTTTCTTTCCCAGTATAACCCCTGGAAGTAAGCATCATCTCTATTTTACAGAAGAGGAATCTGATACAAGGCTATGTAACTTGCCCACTATCATACACCCAGTAGGTGATAGAGCAGGATTTCTAGCCAAGGTTGATGACTCCAGAGCTCTGACCAGCCACAGAATGGCTCTACCCATACCATTGTCCATGCGCATAGAATGTTCCCAGCCCCAGCTCCTGGTACTCCTTGCAGACTCTCCTTGCCCACCCCTCACTCCCTGGCCTCCTTCTTTGCATCACTGTTTCAAATTGCTGTTCCAAGGCTCCATACAACAAATGATTTTCCCACACTGTCCATGGGTTCTCATCTGCTTCATCTCAGGACCTCTCTTCAGAATAATTCAGGGCTCAGGATGGGGGCAGGCCAGGGGTGACCTTTAGCATGGTGGCTTCTGGAATTCCAAGCCAGATGGAGTCAGAGGCCTGGCCTTTCTGGAGAAGAGTTTGGGAACTTAGGCTCATTTCTATCACTTTGGACTCTGGATCAATTTCAGAATTCCAAAAGTCTCATGGGGTTTGGGTGAGCATTAAGCACAAGTGAGCTGAACAAAGCCCAGAGAGAGTGCACTGTCTCTTGCTCTTGGAAGTGCTCTTGCACTTTCAGGACTGAGCATGGGCAGGTGATGCTTCTCCTGGATGCTTGCTGGTAATGCGGAAGCTTGGTTATGCAGCCTACTGCACTGGCATGAGGGAAAGCAGGGTACAGAACTCACCCTAAACTACAATGTTGTTCTCACTCCATGGGGTCAAGGGAACCAAATGAGACAGATGTGAGCACACTTTAAAGTTGCAAAGTGCAATACAAATGTGAGTTTTGATAATGATGACTAGCCTTATTAACCATCTGTCTTGACATTCCAATTCCTCGGTAAGATGTCTTTGGCTTCTTAGTATGTTGTAGCATTTTCATTTCCTCATTCAAGTGAAGCAGGGAGTAGGCGTGAAACTGATGTCAGACTGCCTGGGTTGGAATATGAGCTCCACTATGCAGTAACTGTGTGCTCTGGGCAAGTTATTAATTACTCTGAACTTTGGTTTTTTTTCACCTGTAAAATGAGTACTACGATCTGAATATTTGTGCCTGCACAAAATTCGTAGATTGAAACCTAATCCCCTATGTGGTGATATTAAAAGGTGGGGACTTCAGGAATTGATGAGCTCATGAGGGTTCTGTCCTCCTGAATGGGATTAGTGACCTTATAACACAGGCCTGAAGGAGCTTGTTTCTCTTTTCCATCATGTGAGGACACAGAAAGAAGGTGCCAACTATGAGGCAGAGAGTGAACCCTCATTAGACACTGAATCTGCTGGCGCCTTGATCTTGGACTTCCCAGCCTCCAGAACTATGAGCAATAAATGTCTGTTGTTTATAAATTAGCCAGTCTGTTATTTTGTTGCAGCAACCTGAACTAAGACAATGTGGATTAAGAAGAGTAATATAATCACCTCATAGGGTGATTATGAAAATTAAGTAATATGAATAACACTTAGTGCCTGGCATAGAGGTAGTTTAAAAAAATGTTATTAATTATTTACGTGTGTGTGTGTGTGTGTGTGTGTGTGTGTGTGTGTACATGCTCAGGTGGAAACCTTCCAAAAATATTTAAGTATGTGAAAATCATACTTTGAAAATACAGTCTACAGTTATTAATTATAATTTATAAATTAATTCAAATTATAATTTATTAATTACAAATTATAAGTTCTTTGTAATTTGTCCTACTGATCTCGCCAGCTTACTCTTCCGCCCATCCTGCACACACAGGCACACATGCCACACACTTCAGCCACAGCTGAACTCCTGAGTTCTCACATGGTGTTATGCCTTTACTTCCTCCCCACCTCCCCTATACTCTCCGGAGAAGTACAGATTCGAGCTGGGGAGTTTCTCCTAGTTTCTGGTTGTTACTGTTTCCAGAGGCTCTGCTGGTTTTCTTCTCCCGGGTTCTGGGGAGCACTCTTGCAGCCTCATTCCTGCTTATGCTGGTTGGTGTTTCCTTCTTGAAACCAAAGAGTTCTGTTACTAGGACCTGCCTCATATGAGTCCTGTAAGGGTCAATGAGGTGACTCATGACCTGTATCTATTATGATGCTTTACACATCCTGAGTGTTTAAACGTCATTATCATTGTGTGCTCCAAGTTGTTGATCAGTAGTGGATCTATGCATGTGAATAAATAAAAAACTTAGTTTGTTTCCTTTTGGAAGGAAATTTCAAGTTGTGGATTGGAAAAGGATTTAGTTAAGAAAACAGAATGGACTTGAGGTGATCTGACTCTGAAGTTCTACAGAGTCACATTTACTTGAGAGTGTGCATGGTGAATAAAAGCTTAACACATTTTCTTTAGGATGTGATGGTTGCCTGAGTAAATTGTGAGGGCCATGTTTAGTGTATTCTGATGGGAGTGAGAATACTTGGGTTCTAATTCCAGCTCTCACCCTTATTAACTGGATTATCTCAGGCAAGTGGTTAAATTTCTCTGCATCTCTGTTTTCTTATCTGTAAAATGGATATGGTAGCTACCTCCAAGACTGTTGTAAACATAAAATGAATTGGCCAGGTGCAGTTGCTCATGCCTGTAATCCCAGCACTTTGGGAGGCTGAGGCGGGCCGATCACTTGAGGTCAGGAGTTTGAGACCAGCCTGGCCAACATAACGAAACCCTGTATCTACTAAAACTACAAAAATTAGCCAGGTGTGTTGGCACATGCCTGTAATCCCAGTTACTTGGGAGGCTGAGGCAGGAGAATCGCTTGAACCTGGGAGGCAGAGGTTGCGGTGAGCCGAGATTGTGCCACTGCACTCCAGCCTGGGCAGACTGGAGAGATTCCATCTCAAAAAAAACAAAGAGAGACTCCGTCTCAAAAAAAAAAAAAAAAAAAAAAAAAAAAAAAAAAGAAGAGAGAAAATGAATTAATACATATGAAGCTCTTAGCATAGTGCCAGGCATGTAGCACTCAGTAAGAGTTATCTCATATTTAATCAGGCATGTAGCACTCAGTATGAGATTAAATCTCATATTTAATCACCTAAGTTTCCTTTATCATCCCAACATTAGAAGGTCAATTATTTTTAGGGGGAAATGATCTTAGTGCTCATACATGCTAGTGTTTGACAAACTTGTTTATTTCTTCTTCCTTTTTAAACAATGAACTCTTTTTTCCTGGTGAAACCTATGTGGAACTGTAGCAGCTGAGGTTGGGGCCACCATGCACCCGTGAACACACAGCATTTCTGGGCCATTGGGAGGCTTCTCTTTCATATCTCTCAAGGAGTAGGGGTGGGAGGCAAATATGTCCACAATCAGAGGTGATACTACCTAACTGCTAACCCAGACATCTGTGGATCTCTAGGCAAGTGGTGTAAGCACAGATCTGGGACCAAACCCCTTCATTTTATTCACAGGGAGGCTGAGTTGCCTGAAGAGGCTAACAAGGAAATTTACAAGTGGCAGAATTAGAACTTGAACTTAGATTGTCTGACTTAAGGCCAGTGAACTCTCAGCTAAGCTGATTACCTCTTGCTGCTTCTTTAGCAAGAAGAAGACAACGAGAAGAACATTGGGTTTGGAACCAGGAGAACTGGCTTTGGATCCTGGCTTTGTAATTTACTAGTTTTATAAACCTGAGGACAATTTTTACTCTATCTTCTCAGCCTGAAAACCATGACCTCCCTTTTCTCTACAAACTTCCTCTGCAGTTTGGCTCCACATTACCGCACCCTTTGTCCATAGCAAATGAGTTCTATTATTTTATTATTCTTTGGGAAAAGCTGGATCCTTATTCCAGAAAAGTCCATTCCTGTGTAAAATGCAGGTGTTGGTTTAATTAGAACCAGTTGATAGAATCAGGTTGCCCATAGTAACATCTGTAGCACTTCCTTCTGGATCTTGATTTAATTTTTTTTTTTTTTTTTAGAGTAATAGTACTATGGATGCCATGGCCTTAAATGTGGATTTGCAGAATCATAAGTAAATTCTGCTATCTATTGGCTCAATGCTGGTCTTTTATCTCCTTCAAAAGTCATTCTTTGAGGCTGGGGGTGGTGGCTGACGCCTGTAATCCCAGCACTTTGGGAGGCCGAGGCAGGTGGATCACATGAGGCCAAGAGTTCGAGACCAGCTGGCTAACATGGCAAAACCATCTCTACTAAAAATACCAAAAAAATAAAAAATAAAAAAATAAAAAAATTAGCCAGGCATGGTGGTGCCTGTCTGTAGTCCCATCTACTTGGGAGGCTGAGACAGGAGAATAGCTTGAACCTGGGAGGCAGAAGTTGCAGTGATGCAAAATTGCACCACTGCACTCCAGCCTGGGTGACAGAGTGAGACTCTGTAAACAAAAAACAAAAAACAAACAAACAAAAAAAGTCATTCTTTTAGATGTCTTTCTCATGCACGGGGATTCTTCTCTGATTTGGCCCTGAATAATTTTTCAGCCTTATCTTCCCCATTGCCAAATTCATACATATTGAAACACTTGTCATTCCCCAGATACTCCAAGCTCTCCCTGCCTTGCCTTCAAACATAATATTGTTCCCTTTCTCTGGAATGCCCTCTCCTGTTGGGCTTCCTGCCATCGTCCTTCAGGCCTGAGTTCTAATGTCTCGGTTCCTCTGAGTGGCCTCTCTTGACCCTGCTGGCTGGCTCTCCTCATCTGTGTGCTCATAGATTACAATCTGCTGGTGTTCTCTTGGGATTGTCAGTTGTCTTATCTGGCTCCTCCACTGTGAGCTGTTTGAGGACAGAAATGTGCACTATTTGTGTCAATACTCCCTCTAGGACTTACAAGAATGCATAGTGTAACATGAACAATCCATAAATATTTGCTGAATGAATAAAGAATGAGTTAATTCTTTCTGACAAGGGAGGAAAAATATTATAAAGATATTATTAGACAGTGGTGGTCAAAACTGGTTTAACCTCTGTTCATTAGAAGTCAAACTGTGGTCTTTAATAAGTGACTGCTGAGATTCAGTAGCTTTAAAATGGATTTCAGTAAGGTGCCTTTGACTGTGAATTTCTAGTTCTTTTGGAATTTACAATCTCCCTGTCTCCTTTTGTTTCTGAAACGGTTTTGAACCAAAGGTAATCTCAAATTCAACCTGGTTGGGTTAACCTACTAGTAATAAACCTACCATTTACTTGTTTTCTTGCTTGTATTTGAACTTATGGCAACGTTACATTTTCTAAGATTTGGAAAAGATATTCCAGAACCTGATGAAGTATAGTTGCTACCGCCCTTATTTTAAAAATGTAAATTTAGAAGATACTTGCTCTTTCTTCTCACTTAGAAATGTTCCCATATCAAGTTTCATTAAATAGAGAAAGACATTAAAACTGTAGGGTTTTTCAGTCCTTAAGACTTTAAAAAATGGGTCTTACATGTTAAAAATTAATACTTCTTTGCCATCATTTCTGGACCAAACCACGTATCACCACCAAGATTGCTGGTCAGGAAGAGTTTGCAAAGGGAGTTTATATAATGAGGTTTCATTGAGCTAACTGCTTCCCCAAAATAGCATCCTTCATTTGGAAGAGCTTGAAGTTCAGATAGCTGTTCTTCCTTTGTTCATTTGTTTTCTAGTGAAGTGAAAGTTGCTGTCACAGATTTATTTTTATTGTGACAGTGGTGGGGGAGCAAAGAAATTTTATCTGTAGTCTTGTGAAAAGAAATTAAATCTTAGGACCCTAAACTCATTAAGCCAAAGGGAAAAGTCAATCTGGCAACTGGGTCACACAAACCTGCCTCCCCCTTTTGGTTCCTGAATAAGACGGCTAGGAGATAAAAAGCTACACACCTCCCCCATATTGTGCCCTCAAGAAAATTCCTAGCGAGCTACAAGATCTTTTAAGGTGTCTCTGTGAAGATTTCACCATGGCAATGTACATGGATAGCTTCTCTTTATAGGTGCAGTCACCCCCGGCCCACCAGACACAAATGCATATCTGATTGTTCCCCTGCCCCGTTTCGTCTGTCTTGTCTTATGTCAAATGCAGATTCTCTGCATTTTCCCTCTGTCCTATTTGTCTATGTCATCTTATGTAAAAAAAAAAAACACAAATTAATCGAGCCAGACAAAGGCATGAATGACTGTTTTTCCCTATACCCATCTTACATGAAAATTGTGTATTTCTCAATATCCTGCCATTTCCCCTTTAAATGTGGAGCCCTCAAAATCATCCTCAGAGAAAGGCATAGACCTGTCTTCCGGGTGTGCATCCTTAACTTTGGCAAATAAGCCTCCTAAAATGATTGAGACTTGTCTCATCATTTTTCTCGATTGAAAATCTGTTTCCATTATTCAGATGTATCATTTCCCCTGTATCAACAGTGCCAACTGGGCTGGTTGGAGATATCATGAAATATACTCTAATTTCTTTCTTTTCTTTTCTTTTTTTTCTTTCTATTTTTTTTTTTTTTTTTTTGAGACAGAGTCTCACTCTGTTGACCAGGCTGGAGTGCAGTTGTGTGATCTTGGCTCTCTGCAACCTCTGCCTCTGAGGTTCAAGTGATTCGCCTGCCTCAGCCTCCCAAGTAGCTGGGACTACAGTTGCATGCCACTGTGCCTGGCTAATTTTTGTATTTTTACTAGAGATGGGCTTTCACTATGTTGACCATGCTGGTCTCAAACTCTTGACCTCAGGTGATCCGCCCACCTCAGCCTCCAAAGTACTGGGATTACAGGTGTGAGCCACCACACCTGGCCTCCAATTTCTAATATTGTGTTTGTGGCTGATGTTGACAGACAATGTCACAAGGTATGATCAAGTCATGTTAAACTATCTTTGTATTGGTCAGCTGTAGCTGCAGAACAACCTCAAGATCTCAATGGCATGCCCCAGTAAACATGTATTTCTTGCTTATAAGTTTACAAGTCAGCTGAGAAAGCTTTGTCTCATGTTGAGGGTTGACTGTGGTGGCCCTGCTCCATATAGCTCTCTTCCTCTCCTGGTTCCAGCAGGTTGGCCAAGGCCTGTTCTATAATCTTGGTGGGTAAAAATGTGTTATCTTTCCTCCTGGCTAGGCAGAACCTGCTAGCCCTCCCTAATGACCTGTCCTTCCCTTGGTTCTTGCTGGTACTCTGCGAGTTCTGGGTTTCTGCATTAGTGTCCACCTGGCCACTGGTGAAGGAGGCCACCCCAAGCCTCTGCTGTTGATTATTTCTCCCTTCAATGTGGCAGGCCTTATGATTCTTTCAATTTAACTGCCTCCTGAGTCTCCCCTGGGGGCTATGGGAATGTCTCGGTTCTGCTTATGTTATTGGGAGCCACGAATAGCCTGAGCAAGCAAAATATTAGGGTGCTCACCAGGTGAACCATTGTCTTAGTTATGGTTCTTCAAAGAAACAGAACCAATAGGAGATATCTTTATCTCTACCCCTACTCTATCTATCTATGTATCTATGTATCTATGTATCTATGTATCTATCTATCTATCTATCTATCTATCTATCTATCTATCTATCTATGTATCTATCTATCTATCTATCTATCTATCTATCTATCTATCTATCTATCTGCCATCCCTTCACCCATCCATCCATCCATCATCTATTTATCTATCTAAAAAGAGATTTGTTGTGAGGAATTGACTCACATGATTGTGGGGGCTGAGAAGTCCCATTATCTGCTGTCTGCAAGTTGGATACCTGGGAAAGCCAATGGTATAATTAAGTCTGACGTCCAAAGGCCTGACAACTAGGGAAACTGATGGTATAAATCCCAGCCCGAGGGCAGAAGAAGATGAGATGAGATGTCCTAGCTCAAGAAAAGGGGGTGGCAAATGTTGTTTCCTTTCTCTGCCATTTGTTCTATTCAAGTCTTCAAAGAATTGGGTGAGGCTCACTCACATGAAGGAGGGTCATGTACTTTACTGAGTCCACCAGTTCAAATGCTAATCTCATCCAGAAACACTCTCCCAGACACAGCCAAAAATCATATTTCACCTGGGCACCCTGTGGCCCAGTCACGTTGACACATAAAATTCACCATCACAACCGTGTTGTGCTTCCAGATTTACTTTGATGTGTGCTATGGTTAAATGTTAACATCCCCTCCAAAATTCATGTTGAAACACAATCTACATTGTAGTGGTGCAAAGATTGCAAAGAGGTGGGATCTTCTGGGGTGGATTAATGCCCTTATAAATGAGCCTCCAGAGAGAGATCATCCTTTTTGCTCTTCCACCTTCTGATGTGTAAGACCCTCACCAGACAGTGAATGCTGTTGCCTTGATCTTGGACTTCTCAGCCTCTAGGACTGTAAGAAAATACATTTTTGTTCTCTATAAATTACCCAATCTCAGATATTTTGTTACAGCAGCACAAATAGACTAAGACAATGTGTCTGCACCATAAGCTAATGCAGGACAATGTGTGTGTGTGGGGGGCACTTTTTAGGATTCATAATGAGGAAAACGGGAAACCCTTCTCCCTCCCTGCCTCACAGCATCTCTTTTGGTGTCCCCAACTGGCACACCTAGATGAGCCCTCCCTTGGTTGGGGAGGACCACCATTCCCCCTCTGCCTCAGAGAAAGGTGCTTGGCAACCATGGTCATCATCCATTCTAGGGAAAGGCAACTGGAAACTCCACTTAGGCCTCAATTATACTTCTTTTCTAGTTCAGTTTACCCAGACAGCCTTGTCTTAGTGACATTATTGGGCATTTTCCAACCCATTCATAAATATGGTACTTTGACTATTGGTTCTCTATGGTTTAGATTGAATTATATGAATGCCAACATTCAACATCACTTCTTTTTCACATCAGATGGGTAATGTGCCAACATCGTAACAAGATCTGAGGGAGGCACATCTCACATATGAGCCTGAAAACCCAGTCATCACACTTAGGAGCTACAGGAGGATCTTGACATCATTTTGACTGAAGCATAACAGCATTTCCAGATGGCTCAATCCATATGCTAACTGGTAGAATTCCTAAAGAGAGGGAGGATGAGTCGATGAGTCTGAACCTGCTTCCCTCCCCTTCTCTGCACTGCACTTCACATTCTGAAGGTCTCAGAAAGCACAAGTTCTGGAGGAAAGTGGACCAAGAAAGAGGTTGTCAGAATTGCTGCCATGAGCTGGGCAGTGGCTGTGGAGGGTTTACGCACTGACCAGGGTGCCCAGGCACTGTAAGGCTTCTTCCCGCACTGGGATCTGTGATTCTGAGAGTCTGCTTTCTGCTCTGTGGCATCCAGAAGGGAAAAAAGTTGCAGCTCCAGTTTCACCTGGAGGTTTGACTCCTGCCCCAGGAGGAGTGATGCACTCATGCTTTCCACATTGAAGAGGGCTGCAGACTGTGCTGTGAAATGCATCTCTGTGTGTGTGTGTGTGTGTGTGTGTGTGTGTGTGTGTGTGCAGACGTGCATGCAGGTGTGTGTGCAGGTGTGTGTGGGTCGGAGGGGTGTGGACAGAGGTGGTGGGCAGGCCTGATGGGAGGGGCTGGAAAAGCAAAAGCCAAATACCTCAGTCCTTAATGGCTGGTCGGTTCGCTCAGGCTTTTGAGGACACGCCGGCCCCGGTGCAGACCCAATTTCAAAGATAGCTCAGGCCAGTCAAGGAGGGAAGGTAGGTCAGGGCACATCTGTATCCCCAAAAGGAGCTGAAATTGTTCTTTTCTCTGCACAAGGATGACGCAGACAGAGAAGCAGAGCAGACACAGCCATTTTCGTAGGACTTTCTCAAATCGTTTTCAGATCTGGGAATTGCAGTTTCTAAAAGTAGTAGTGCTGTGGCTAGCTGCCATCTGATAGAGCCATGGAGGTGTTTTTAGACAGTCTTGAAATGTGTGGCTTTGCAGCTCCCCATGTGACAGCAGGCAGTACAATTCAATTTGGACCAGTTGGGGGAAGGCCAGTTAGACTTTGTGGGAATTCTGAATAGTAGACTATCTTAAAAGAAGTGGCATTATGTTATATTTTATTTTTCAGACGTGTATCTAGGGATTCAAGCTGTTCATGGAGTCGCTATGAGTAGACGGCCTGCTGTCCCTTCTCCCGACCCATCTCAGCCACCCTGCTACTCAAACTGCCTGCTCTCACACAGGGGGCTGGCTATGCTGACCTTCACCCTTCTCCCCATGCTCTGTTCCCCAGGAAACCAACCTCTGTAGACAGCAGCTACCTGGATTTCTGGCTTCTAGTGGAAGATGGCAGGGTTGGGGGAGGTGAGGGGAGGGAGGGAGCAGAGAGTCATCAGTATTGCTTTCTTGCCCTTCCCTGAAGGGCAGGGTTGGCAGTGGCTGCCTCCTCTTCTGAAGTCCCCAGCTCCACTGATGGCCACCTGTGGATGCAGTTCTTAATGGGGCTTGGAGAACCTGCCTAGCTCACTCCTTCAGGCCTAGAGGTGGTGGTAGATTCCTGCTGTTTCTACCCCAGGGCACTTCATCCCAGCCACTTTGTCCTGAGTCTGCTCAGAGCGTTGTACAGTTTCCTCATCCAACTCTCTTTGGAGCTACCATCTGTTTCCTGCTGAAACCCTGACCAGGGTCCCCAGTGACTGCCTAATCCATGATTTATCTGGATATATTTCAGCGCTTATCTTCAGTATCTAACTGTGGACACCTCCCTGTTTATAAGTCCCTTCTCTCTGGGCTCACCTGTCTTCCTTTCCCCTGCTTGCCACCCACCTCCTTCCAGTTCCTCCTGAGTCTTCCTGATGTCTCCTGGTTTGCCTCAACCTGTGCCTCTTGGCCCCTTTGCCTCTCATTCCTTATTCTCCCCTAGATGATCTTGACCACACCCATGGCTTTGACTGAGCAAAGGGAACTAACCCTCACTGAATGTGTCTATGATTGATTATTGGGGGCTTTATCCCATCATTCATTTGAATGTTGAATACTTAGTGTCTTCCATGTATCAGGACTGTTCTGGGGCTGGGGATATGTTATCTCTTTGACTCTTTACAACAAGATATGCACCATTGTCTCCGTCTTATAGATGAGGCTTCTGAGCTTCAGAGAAGTTAGATACTGTGCCCAAGGCCAGGCTGGGATTGAAGCCCACTTTCCTGCCTCCAAGCTTGGAGCTCCTCCTTCTGTATTGTATCACCGATGGAGCACTTCGTTTACAATGCTGAACTTGAGATGAACTTAGCAGAACTTTTATATATTCTAAAAACAGCCTCGTCTGACTTTGGCAGTTTGAACTGTAGTAGAACAACATTTTTTTGCTAGCTCATTCATCAGAGACATGTGCCTGACTCTGACTTTGAGCCTCTGTTTGCTCTGTCATTCACTGTGATTCTAAAAATTACCCCTGGCTCCCCAAGTGCTCAATTTTAGACTCCTGGTCTCCTGACAATACAAGATTAATTTAAAACCAGAGCAGCAGGATTTATTCCAGAGATTTCTTTTCATATCAGAAATTTGAAATAGGAATAATTGTTTGCATCTTCTTTCATTCTACAAAAAGAAGATGCAGATGAACCTCTTTCAGGATGTAGGGCCAGAGCTACCCTAAGCCGCAGCCTTGGAAGCTCTATCATCACGATTATTCAACTGTTGTGACCTCATTAAAAGAAACAAAGAAGGGATGCTTAGAGAATGGAGCCACCACCTGGATCAAGCTTGGGCTGTGAAATTCAATTAACTTAGTTTCAAAATCTAGCTGAGCGATCTTGGGCAAGTTACTTAATTTCTCTGAGTCTTGATTTTCTCAGCTGTAATCAGGGAATGATAGAGGTGAGTAAACCAGGTATGCACACTCAGCAGTGCTTGGTGAGTTGGGTGTTAAAATCTTGGCCAGCTACTTTTGGTAGAGACCACAAATGTCACTTTGGTGAAGACTTGAGTTACTACTGGGGTTAAGTTGGAGAGGGAAATCACTTCATTGGCCTCCCACCTCATACGCTTTGGAAAGCAAAGTACTGGGGTGAACCTTCAACAGTTTGTATGAGGAGTTCTGTACCTTCTAAGAAAGAAGGGACTAAGACTCTAACCTCTTGTCCCTAAGATTTGAAGCTCAGAACAGTCTTCAGGAAGGTTCAGGAGGATGCTGAGCAGGGTCAGGGTGAGGAGGGCCCTGAAATAAAACTACCAACAGGGTAGAAAGAAGTGGGCTCTGGAGGTTGTGGTGGTGGGTGCGTTTGGCCTTGAGTGAGTGAAGAGAGAAGAATCAGGTGGCCCTTGTCCCTTGAGAGGCAGTCCCTTTTTCTGCTTGTCCCTACCTAGCCTTCCTGAAGGCAGACTTTGGCCTTGGGGAAGTGGCTCATAGGAATTGCCTAAAAAAAGTCCTTGTATAGCTTAGAGTGAAATTCTTTTTGATATGGACAGGAGACAGGGAAATACTGGGCAGAAAAGGGCAGTTCCCTGGCATAGTCCCCACCCCCAAGCCTGGAAACCTGTGGCACTAAATGGGAACAGGCATTCCTGTTTTTGCACCCAAATGTTGCATTTTTGGCCCATGACACGTCCCTATCCTGTACCCAGATAAACCCCAAACCCCAGGCTCCACAAGCAGATGAGCAGACAGACAGATGGACAGAAGAGCAGAGGAGCAGAAGAGTGGCGCGCCAGAGAAGGAGAGAAGAGGAGGAACATCTGAATGTCAAGAGGATTTTGGCTTGGGACGGTCAGTGAGGAGACTGGCCATGGGACAGCTGAACTCCAGGGGAAGATCATCTTCCCACTCCATCCCCTTTCCAGCCCTCATCCATCCCACTGAGTGCCACCTCCATCACCCAATAAAATCCTTGCATTCACCATCCTTCGAGTTCATGTGTGACCTGATTCTTCCTGGACACCAGACAAGAACCTGGGTACGTGTGTGGATACCTGGGTACCAAGTGGACACTGAGCTGGTTAACACTTAAGCTATCTGCAGATGGCAGAGCTAAAAGAGCACTGTAGCACGCCCACTGGGGCTTCAAGAGTCACAGGCACACATCCCTAGATGCCACTGTGGGGTTGGAACTCAAAAGTGCTCATCTTGGCTCCTGCAGCTGCCCACTTGCATGCTCCCCATCCTGTAAGGGGTTTGAGCAGTGGTGGAGGCAGAACAGACAAGCCACACTCCTGTGGTACATCCTGCAAGGGCGTCAGGGAACTCTCCCATTTCATTTTGACTGAGTTTTGGTGTAAGGAGACTGAAGCAGGCAGGACAGCCTGAAAATCTCCTCCTGCCATGGGTGAGTGAACAGATTCGTCCTGGATATAAGGGAATCAGACGGACAGGGGCTGGACCTTCTGCTGGTCAGCATAATTGGGCTCATGGCATCATAGCGTGGGAAAGTACCAGACTTTCAGTTACCAGTCACATATATAAAGCATTAAGCACAGTGCTTGGCACATAGTAGCCTATCAGGAAATGGCAGGCAGCTATGAGTAATGTTATGTTATTAAATGTCAACAAAAAGAGTCAAACTCTGTAAAATATTTGAAGAGATATATTCTGAACCAAATATGAGTGACCAATGGCCTGTGACACAGCCCTCAGGAGATCCTGAGAACATGTGCCCAAGGAGGCTGGGCTACAACTCACTTTTATATATTTTGGGGAGACATAAGGCATCAATCAATACATGTAAGATGTACATTGGTTCATCTAGAAAGGTGGGACAACTGGAAGTGGGAAGGGTCGAGGCTTCCAGATTTTAGGCAGATTCAAAGATTTTCTGATTGGCAATTGGTTGAAGGAGTTATTATCTAAAGACCCAGAATCAACAGAAAGAAATACCTGGGTTATGATAAGGGTTTGTGGAGACTGAGGTTTTATCACCCAGATGAAGCCTCCAGGTAGAGCAGGCTTCAGAGAGAATAGAGTGTAAATATTTCTTATCAGACTTAAAGAGTCTGTTCTGTTAGTAATCCCAAAAGGGAGGGTATCATGAGGTGTGTCCAACTTCCCCTTCCCATCACGGCCTGAACTAGTTTTCCAGGTTAATTTTGGAATGACCTTGGCCGAGAGGAGGGGTCCATTCAGATGGTTGGGGGGTTTAGAATTTTATTTTTGGTTTACATAAGAGAGATCTTGATGAGAAGAATGAACCACTCAGCTGAGGGAATAGGGGAGCAGGATGAGACACTGTTACACCCCATCGCCTTTGCCAGGTGTCAAGCCCCAGTGGCTGGCACCTTGGGCAGAGTGGGAATGGTCTGTGGGAGGAAGCCCAGAATTGTTCCTATACTTTTGCCTATAGGAGGTGTCACCCCCCGTTTTGTTGCCCAGAAGCACAGTTGAGAGAGGCTAAGCATTGCCCAAGTCCTCAAAGTGTGAGCTTTAGAGCCTTCGAATCTTGGAAGGATCCCAGAAGTCATCCACCTGCGGTTGCCAAACATTTTAAAGCAGTAAAGTCCCCTTCACTTTTTTCTTCAATAAAGTTTAGATGATATCCTGATGTATAAAACAAAGTCACATTTTTCTAATAAGGTATATTTGCAAGTGGAAATGTATTTTGTTGACTTGTGTTAGCATCAGTCAGTGAGAACAGTAAAACTATTTTGAAAAATCCAAAAACTCATAATCGAAACTATGGAAGCTGGTTTCAATCTCCCATCAGATCTGGCAGGCATAAAATTCAAATCAAAGTGCAAATGGAATCCAAGAAGGCCCCCGAAGACACTCAGCATTCCGTAAATCTAGCTCATTGTATTAGTCATGGTTGCAGCAGGAAACAGTTTGCATTCTCAAGCTCAGGGACTTTAAGGAGGGTCTAAACTTACTAAGCCATCCACGAAGGCAGGAATAGGGAACCACACAGGATGGTATAATAACCCAGGGCTAGTTGTTACCCTCCTGGGCTAAGGGCCCTGGCAAGGGACCCATTACCAGAAGCTGAAAGGGGAGGACTGGGTAGACAGGGCTGCTTCGAGAGAGCAAGGAACTTCAGGAGAGGGACATTGCTACTCCCAGGAGATCCTGCAGGAAAAGAGCAGGGGGCAGATGAATACCCCACCCTCACTCTTGGGATTCCCTCCTTATCTCTTCCTGGGACTCCCCGATGGCAGACTGGAAGCCAGAGGGCAAAAGAGCCCTGTGATGTCATTCCTACAGGTCAGCCTCTGAGGACAGAAAATAGGTTGCGAAAGATGGAGAGTGAAGCTAGAGGAGCCAGGGCACTGCTCCACCCTGCAAATACACCCCTTCCCCTGTTTTAAAGAGAGCAAGAATGAAGGCTCAGAGAGTTCAGATGACTTTCCCAGAGTGACAAGTTTAGAAGCAATGGTAGGAAGCCAAGTGCTCTGATCTCAGCTCAGCCCTCTTTCCACTGTGCTTTTTCATCACCGTGAGCTGAGGACTACTGTAGATATGGAAATGGTAATGTCATCCCTTGCACTTTTGGATCAGAGTTAAGGGGGTAGGCTTAGCCTAGTCCAGTAATTTCCTTTATTAGGGTCAACTATGGTCCACCGTTGCTGTGTAGCCCAGTGACTTTGCAAGTCTAAAGAGAAAGCATAGCTATTTAGGGGACTAACACATCAAGAAGCTCTTTGGCTTTCTGTCCCACACTCGCAGGTCAAACACTTTCTCAGAAAGGGCAGGAAGAATGTCAGCTAAATGTAAGGGATTGTATGGATCATGGGTGCTAATTCCGACCTAGAAATATCCAAGAGGATCCATGTCTGTAAAGGCTGAACAGCTGCAGAGAATTCCTGGATTGCTGGTGACATTTGTGCTGTATTCAACATGCTCCCCAAAGATTCTGCCCTTTGCCTGCTTCTTACAGAACTTTGGCTTAAAAGGATATCTTCTAAAAGGACACTCCTATTAAGGTGGTGGATCATAACTGGTACCTAATGCTCTTGCTATGGTTTGGGGAAATTAGTGGCAAGGATCCTTGCCTCCCTGAACTCAAAGTCATTTGCAGTTTGAAGCAGCTTTTGGATGGCTTGTGTGAGAGTCATATGACTCCTTGAACTTGGAAACAGCAGACATGCAAGTTTTGTGGTGAGGAGAAGCTGTATACTTATGGATGGTTTAGGACATAAGAGCCAACTCACAAAGAAAACACATGAGCTAGAGTCTTTGTAAGACCTAAGCATCCTGGGTGTTCTTTTGCCACAGGTAACCACCACGTGGCTACTTCCCAACAGCTCCCTCTAACTTTGCGAGGATGCATTCTCATCTAGCCGGCCAGTGGTGTACCCCTTCTCCATGGTTGGTGCCTCCCTGTATCGCTGGTTGCCTCCTTGAGCGCATCGATGTCCTGCCTGCCTTTTCAAAAGCTATTTACCTAGTCATGGTTGACATAAACTCCATGCATTTTTCTTTCAAAAACTGTGAGGAGGACACTTGGGCAACCTTGGTATCCCAGGCAACTATGGGGTCATTCTGACCTGTTCTCCTTCTCCTCTCTTCTAGAGCAGGAGCTCAGTTTCCTTTTCCTAGTTTTTCAGATGAAATAGCACCAATCTGTAGCTTGGGCAAGGCTGGTTCTCTCTTGTTCAGTTCTGCAGTCAGTAGGGTCAATACCATTCACTTATAGTGCGTGGTTCTAATAGGACTATGCCCTCCAGGGGCCTTGTTTTAACCTAGAAAATGATGTGACTTCCCTATTGTCTAGGATCAGTATGTAGTACTACAGTCAACCATTTACACTTAAGTGGACTTGACCACCAAACTATTCTCTATAGAAAACTTTTTTTTTTTTTTTTTTGAGATATAGTCTCACTTTGTTGCCCAGGCTGGAGTGCAGTGATGTGATCTCGGCTCACTGCAACCTCTTCCTCAGGTGATCTGCCCGCCTTGGCCTCCCAAGGTACTGGGATTACAGGCGTGAGCCATCGCACCTGGCCAATGTTTTGGTTTTGAAAGACCTCCTTACATATAGGCATCACTTAAAAGTTATTCCCACAGGATGACCATCGCAGTACAGCATCATTGCAACGCTTCAGTCCCACCCAAGATCTAGCCTATAATAAATTTGCACAGGGCAATGTTAAAACAGAAGGCCAAGCAGTGTCTCATAGTCTAAGCAGGAATATCAGGTAGGAGTGTCAGAGTGTTGCGCATGTCACTATAGCTGAAGTAGGCAATTTGGTCTTGTTTACATATGCCAGGGAAGGCAAAGGGTGGCCAAGTCTGGGTCTTTGCTGTAAAATATACATACATCCTTTCACTTGATTTAAAAATCATGAAAAAACTTTTTTTTTTTTTTTTGAGACAGAGTCTTCCTCTGTTGCCCAGGCTGGAGTGCAGTGGCACGATCTTGGCTCACTGCAATCTCTGCCTCTCAGGTTCAAGTGATTCTCATGCCTCAGCCTCCCGAGTAGGTGGGACCATAGGTGCACGCCACCATGCCCAGCTAATTTTTGTATTTTTAGTAGAGACAGGGTTTCACCATGTTGGCCAGGATGTTCTCGATCTCTTGACCTCATGATCTGCCCGCCTCGGTCTCCCAAAGTGCTGGGATTACAGGCATGAGCCACTGTGTCTGGCCAAAACTCTTAATAATACAGTTTATACTGAGTACTTCTCATTGACTCATTAATCACTCTTCCTTGCTATCTGCAACACCTAAAACCTTATTTAATTCTGATGAACAAATATACATAGCACTCTATACTATAATTACATCTGTATTTTAAATATTTTAATTCTTTTTTTTGGCTAAGACCTTTTAGTGAATGTCTTATTTTCACTTAAAGTATGCACTTTCTTTCCCAGCTTTTCCAAATTAGCAAATGTTAAATAGTGCATTGTTAATAGAAGGTTTGGCCTATCTATTCAGCTGTGCTATAATTTTGTGAACAGGGCTAGGATTTAGGAATAGATTTTTAATTGTTTGGTATACAGTAATAGTTAAGTAATAATTTTTCCACAAAAGGCAGATTTCCTGGCTAATGAGCAACTTTTCTAACCTAGCTTACTTTGAAAAAATACACATTTATTTTAGAAGAGTTTTACATTTACAGAAAAATTACAAATATAGTACAGAGTTCCTATATATCCTACTCCAAGCTTCCTCCATAATTAACATCTTACATTCGTATGGCACATCTGTCACAATTAGCGAAGCAATATCTATATATCGTTATTAACTAAAATTCATACTTTATTCGTATTTCCTTCATCTTTACCTAATGTTCTTTTTCTGTTCCACGGTCTCACCCAGAATACCATATTACTTTTAGTCATCATATCCTCTTAGGCTCTTCTTGGCTGTGACAGTTTCTCAGATTTTCCTTTTGAAATGGCCTCATTGTCTGGAGTAGCACCCGAGGTTCATCGTCTCATGTCCATGGAGAAGGAGGGCACCGACACACAAAGAGTGAGGTTGAGAGCAGAGGTTTAATAAGCGAAAGAAAGCGCTCTCTGCTGCTGAGTGGGGTCCTGGAAAATGGGTTGCTGGATCTGTGGTGAAATGCAGGGGGTTTTATAGATGAGCCGGTAAGGAGGAAGACTGGTTAGACCAGGTGTGCCATCTGCATAGGACGTGAATATCTGGTAGCCTCCACTCTAATCTTTTATTACGCAGGTAGGTTCTCTGCCTGAGCTGCGCCATTTTTTTTTTTTTTATTACTGTATACATGGTAACAAATGGAAGATGGAGCCTCCATGTTGGACCCTCCTGGCTCCCAGGTAGCTGTTTTCTACTGGCACAGCTGCTGGCATTCTCCTGTGAATGCTGGCATCCAGCTTGCTTATTTGTGTTTGCCGCTCGATTTTTCAGGCTGCTGTTTGTTACAAAAAAAATAATTTCTTGGGCTGCTTTTTGTTAGAAGGGAAGCTCTGCCGAGGACTCTTTTGCCCTACTATCTGCCTAAATAATTTCTTTCTACCTCCTGTATCACTTGTTTTTGTTGATCTTGACAATTTTGAGAAGCACTGGTCAGGTATTTTGTAGAACTGGGGTTCTGGGCAGAATGTGTACGTGTATTATTGGAATTCTGCACGGGAGACTTGTCTCTTCTTCCCATTTATTTATTTATTCAGTCACTTATTTATACCATTAGAGACTTGTGGATACTAATTTTGTGTTTTGTGTTATAATCTAATACTACTTAATATTGTTGCTCAAATCGTTCTATCTTTAGGCACAGAGAACTCTTTCACCTAGCTCCTGTATACCTTTGATACGTCCACATCCTTGTGGAGTTTTAACATTTTTCTGTACTTTTTTGAGCACTTTCTTGATTTCAGGCACTATAAGATGCTCCAGTTGAGACAGCCAAGTATAAAGGAGACCCCGGAGAATCTCCAACTGGCCTGAGCACTGGAAGAATGGGGTGGAGCCAGGGAAGTTTGCTCTGTTTGCAGCGGGGAGGAGCCTGGCCCCTCCTGTTCCTATGTGGTAACCTGAGATTCAGTGGGTGAGGTGGAGAGTCAGCCTGTTAGCAGGACTTCATCTCACTTTGCTGTGTTGTTCTCACTTTTTCCTTGTCACCCAATAAATTACATTCTCCCTCACCCATCAAACTGTCTGCGAGCCTATTCTTTCCTGATCTTGTGACAAGAACCCGGTTTTTCCTCCAACACAGTCCTATCTTGTATATTTCCTGCTCTAGTCTGAGATTCAGCCATTTCTGCAAGGACCCTTGGTTCCTTTTATTGGAGAATGGCATTAGAGACAAAAGATCTGGGTATTAGGTGTGCTTGTGGCTGCAGGTGTGTCATTACTTCTTGGCCGTCTTAGCTGACGGAGCAAAGAGATATGTGAAAGGAAAATAAATCTTGGGACTCCCAGATCACTAAGCCAAAGGAAAAAGTCAAACGGGGAACTGCGTCAGGCAAACATGCCTCCTGTTTTATTCTGTTGAATTTCACCCTGGCAATGTAAGTTGATAGCTCATCTTTACAAGCATGGGACAAAGGACAGAGCTCAAAGTCATCCCTCTGCTCACCAAATGCCTATCTGATTGCTTCTTCGGCCCTATTGTTTATTTTGCCATAGGTAAAAATGCAGATTCACAGAGCCAGATCTCTACCTTGCCCCCGACCTGTAAATTTTGTATTTGGTGAAAGGCTGATCAAAAGCTCAAAAGAATGCAACCCTTTGTCTCCTATATACCTACACCTTTAAAAATTTCTTCCTCTTTCTCCACTATCTGCCCTTTTCCCTTTAAATATTACAGCCTTCAAAATTATCTTTGGAGAAAATCACAGACCCAGTCTCCCGGATGCGTGTCCTTATCCGTGGCAAAATAAACTTCTAAACCGATTGAGACATGTCTCAGATATTTTTTGGTTTACAGATATATATGTGTATATACACGCCATGTATTTATAGACATTCAAACTGCCATTGCAAAATTCTGAGAAAATTATGACAAGTGTAAGAGATTTGACCTAACCAACTCCATCTTGCTTCTAACCTCCGAGCTGCCCTTGTTCATTCCCGGGCATAGGCTGAACTAACTTTGGGAGGAACTTTAGTTTATAGTTTAAGTTTGAAACAAAGACAGTAACAGCCCTTTTCAGAACAAACCCGCTTCCTACCTGAGGACTAGACTGGCTTTGCAGGACTAACAAATTAGCCACAAGATTAGAAATTATGCTTTAGGAGTCATGTAGCTAGAGGCTAAGACATTCTGATCCTCCCCAAATTGCTCCTGGGGATAACATTACTATTCTAAAACCTAAGATCAGTGCTTGAGATATTTTGCAGACCCTGCACTTGACGGATACGCTGACGCCACCCAGATGGATAAACTGACTCATCCGGTCTTGTGGCCCCCACTCAGGAACTGACTCAGTGAGAGAGGACGGCTTCGACCCAACCAATCAGCAGTCCCAACGCACTGCCCCCTACCCACCAAATTGTCCTTAAAAACCCCCGTCTCTGAGTTTTTTGGGAGACTGATTTGCGTTACAATAACACTCCAGTCTCCTGTACAGCCAGCACTGCATGAATTAAACTCTTTCTATATTTCAATTCTCCTGTCTTGATAAATTGGCTCTGTCTAGGCAGTGGGCAAGGAGAACCCATCAGGCGGTTACAAATTTAGAAATATTTCTATATATAATAATCTCTACCTATATTAAGCTAATTATGAGTTCATACTGATGTCTTTAGCTCTAACCCATTACCACATGAATCATTCTGGCCACGTCCCCTTGCTTATCTGTAAACTGCTGCTTCAATAGTGAGAATTCTGGCTTCCACCATCTGCCATCCATTTCTTTCTCTTTTTTAGAGAGAGGGTCCTTCTCTGTTGTCCAGGCTGAAGTGCAGTGGTGTGATTATAGTTCACTGTAACCTCCAACTCCTGGGCTCAAACAATCCTCCTGCCTCAGCCTCTTGAGTAGCTAGGTCTACAGGTGTGTGCCACCATGTCTGGCTAGGTTTAAAATGTTTTGCAGAGACGAAATCTCATTATGTTGCCCAGGCTGGTCTTGAACTCCTGGCCTCAAGCAATTATCCCAACTCGGCCTCCCAAAGCTCTGGGCTTATAGATGTGAGCCACTGTGTCTGGCCTGTCATCCATTTTCTTCATTGTTCAATTCCAGAATACAGGTATAGTGGTTTCACAATTGTTTACCTGTACCCCCATGTAAATCTACATTATCAACCAAAGTACAGTCTTATATACAGTTCCATTTGCCTTTAATCTCATAGACTGGTCATTTCCAAAGTTACTTAGGTCAGTACCTGATGTGGTTTGGATCTATGTCCCCATGTCACTCTCATGTTAAATTGTAATACCCAATGTTGGAGGTGAGGCTTGGTGGGAGGTGATTGAAACATGGGGGCGGGTTCTCATGCATGGTTTAATACCATCCTCCTTGGTGCTGTTTTCATGATAGTGAGTGAGTTCTTGGGAGATCTGGTTGCTTAAAAGTATATGGCACTTTCCCCCAAACTTTGTCCTGTGCCAGCCATGTGAAGTGTCTTGCTTCCCCTTTGCCTTCCACCATGACTGTAAGTTCTCTGAGGCCGCCCCAGAAGCAGAAGCTGCTACGCTTCCTGAGCAGCCTGCAGAACCATAAGCCAATTAAACCTCTTTTCTTCATAAATTACCCAGTCTTGGGTATTTCTTTGTAGCAGTGTGAGAATGAACTAATACACATCCTTTCCCTCTACCTCTTCAGTTGTGTTGTTTCCTACATATGTAATAGAGTTACATTGGTTTGTTACATTGTGCATTCCATCCTGGGATTCCCCTATATGATTTTTTAAAAAATTGCTTACATTAAGGTTAATTCCTTGTGTAGTAAAGTTCTATGAATTTTGACAAATATATAGTGTTATGTATCCACCATTGCAGTATTATATAGAATAGTTTTACTGCACTAAAATACTCACTCCCACACACTTCACCTATTCAACTTTTCTTTCTCCCCAGTCTGCGGGCAACCATACATTTGTTTACTGTCTTTATAGTTTTGCATTTTCCAGAATTTCATATAAGTGTAATCACATGGTATCCAGCCTTTTCAGGGTGGCATCTTTTACTTAGCAATATGTACTTAAGATTCATCTATTTCTTGGCACGTTTTGATAGTGCATTTCTTCTTAATCACTGAGTAGTATTCTGTTGCATGGATACCACAGTTTGTCTATTCATCTATTGAAGGACGGCTTGGTTGCTCCCAGTTTTTGGCAATTACAAATAAAGCTGCTATAAACATTCATGTGCAAGTTTCTGTGTGAACATAAACTTTCAAATTAGTTAGGTAAACACTTAAGGAGCTCAATGATGGATCAAATTTTAAGACTCTATTTAACTTTGTAAGGAGCTGCCAAACTGTCTTTCAAAGTGTCTGTACCATTTTGTGTTCCCATCAGAAATGAATGAGGGTTTCTGTTGCTCCATGTCTTCACCAGAAGTTGGTATTGCCAGTGTTTTAAATTTTAGCCCTTCTAATTGATGTATTATGCCTAGCTGGCCTTAACAAATTCTGGAATATATAATAGCTCTCTTAACTGATCTGCACTTAATGGTCTTGACTTCCACTCAAGGGACTCATAGATCAAACAATGTTCTTGACTCTTCCTTTAAAACACAGATGGCTGCTCCATGTGCTGTTCCCTCGTGAGATGATGCTGAGTTATCTCTGGTTTGCCGGTGCTGCTAAGCCCCCATCAGTAGAAATGATATGCTTACCAAGAATCAGTTTTGTTTTTGTATGTTTAGGCCAGACATCTTTGTTATTGTAATTATGCAAGTGAAATATTAATGAACCTATAAAATATAAAGGTGAAATAAGAGATATTTTTAGCTGTAAAAATGTAATGGTCTTCATTTCATCTGGCTCTTTTCCACTTAATTCAGATGATTGTATGCTTTATTTGCAAAAAGCTCTGGGTATACATTTCAGGTATATCAATAAGGATAATATCCACGTCACTCTATTTTTCATCTTCCCAAGAGTATTTGTTGCAACCGATGCTTTTTCTTTTTTTTTTCCAAAATCCTTGGGGAAGATTTAATGCAGTATAAGTATAGTGTGCTAATGCATATTGATTTACACCTTTGACACCACTCACAGAGTAGAAGCTAAAACCACCTTTGTTTTAAGAACCGGTTTACAAAAGTTATAGTAACTAAATATGGCCTGAGAAGGACTCTGTACTTCTATACCTGAGTCCTTGTTGATGAACTGTAACCTAGCTTAATAGGCAGACAAGGCTGGGTGCGGTGGCTCACACCTATAATCTCAGCACTTTGGGAGGCTGGTTGGTGGGGGGGGGGGTGGATCATGAGGTCAGGAGTTCGAGACCAGCCTGGCCAATGTGGTGAAACCCCCGCCTCTATTAAAAATACAAAAATTAGCTGGGTGTGGTGGCAGGTGCCTATAATCCCAGCTACTCAGGAGGCTGAGGCAGAATTGCTTGAACCCGAGAGGTGGAGGTTGCAGTGAGCTGAGATTGTGCCACTGCACTCTAGCCTGGCAACAGAGCGAGACTCTATCTCAAAAAAAAAAAAAAATATTTTTTTTCCAGCCAGGCGTGGTGGCTTATTCCTGTAATCCCAGTACTTTGGGAGGCTAAAGCAGGCAGATTACCTGAGGTCAGGAGTTTGAGACCAGCCTGGCTAACATAGTGAAGCTCCATGTCTACTAAAAATTCAAGAAATTAGCTGGGTATGGTGGTGGGCGCCTGTAATCCTAGCTTTTTTGAGACCGAGTTTCGCTCTTGTTGCACAGGCTAGCGTGCAATGGCGCCATCTTGGCTCAGTGCAACCTTTGCCTCCTGTGTTCAAGCGATTCTCCTGCCTCAGCCTCCCAGGTAGCTGGGATTACAGGCATGCACCACTATGCCTGCCTAATTTTTGTATTTTTAGTAGAGATGAGATTTCACCATGTTGCTCAGGTTGGTAGTTTTAGTAGAGATGGGGTTTCACCATGTTGATCAGGCTGGTCTCAAACTCCTGATCTCAGGGGATTCATCTGCCATGGCCTCCCAAAGTGCTGGGATTACAGGCAAGAGCCGCTGTTCTCAGTCCTGTCCTGTTTTCTCTTTTCTATCTCAAACATTTTTATCTTCAGTGAAAGTTTTATTGAAGCATAAAATACATTAAAAGGTACAAAAATTAGAGGCATTCAGTCTGATGAATATTCACAAACGGAAATCCCTGTTTAACCAGCACTCAGACCCAGGAACAATAAAGCCACAGCACCTCCGAAGCCTCCTTAGGCCCCCTTTGTGTCACTGTCTACCTCTCATCAAGGGTAAACACTATCTTGACTTCTTTCACCATAGATTAGTGTGACCCGCTTTTCAAATGTATAAAAATGAAGCCGTACTCTATTTCTCTTTCACCCAAGATAATGTTAGTGAAATTCATCCATGCTGTATGTGTTGTAATTTATTCATTCTTATTGCAGTACAGTATTCCATAGTATGCATTCCACCTAGAACTTTCATTAGAAGCATGTTGGACCTTCTCTCCTATCCTCCATATCGCCTAACTTCTCTTTCATATTTTCTGTCTTTTAATTCTCTGTGCTTCATGTTGTGTAAATTCCTCAGCTCTTTCTTCATGTTCACTGAGTCTCTACTCAGCTACCTCAGATTTGTGGCTTAATCCATCAACTGAATTTTTTTATTTCAATGACAATCTTTTTTCATAAATTTAAAAGTTCGATTTGACCCCCTTAAAATATACTTGCTCTTTTTTTTCAGAATGTTTATCTATGTGTTTAATTTTTTAAATTATATTTTTAAAATTAATCTTAAACATATTTATTTATACTCAGATGGCTCTGTTAAATGAAACTTTAGAGGATCTAATCTTGATATTTGTTGTATATGCAGGCTTTTATTCTTGGTGCATTTTTTTTTTCTTGTGAATTTTATAACCTTGAATTGACAGCTGATTTTCCAGTGGGATTTTACATCTGGGACTGCAGTGTGGTCTTGGGGAACATGCTCTTTGGAAAGGTTTTATGTATACTTCTTCCTGGAGCCTCAGAGGTATCTCAAGCTTTTCTATTAATTTGTTGGATTTCTTGGATTAAAGGTTTCTAGAGTACACAGGTGTTTATATATATACACTCTAACATATATATACACACATATACATGTATACATATATATATATAATTGGTCCTTGAGTAAGGTCCAAGTGTTTGTTCTGAATCCTCAGGGGATATTCTCCCTTTCTCCCCAGAATCCAGTAATGCGACAGACAACAACCTTTACCCAACAAACTGTGATCCAGAGATATTTTAAAAGTGACACAGTACTGTGACTTACATGACCAGGGCACCGGCCTCCAAGACAAGAGAAGTGAACGCTGGAACCCAAGAATGAGTTCCAAGACTGAGGCTCTGGAGAGTCTTGTTGGAGGAATGGGGCAGGAGAGAATCTGCACATTAAGCAAGGATTGGGGCTGGGATATCGGAGACCGGAACAACCTATGAGCAGGTGAAGCGGAAGCGGAGGTTCTGGGGCTAATTCTCATTGCTGTGAGCACTTGCATTGGGATCACGTTTAAATCCTCTTTACGCCAGGCTGGAGCCCTGCCCTGGACTAGGCCAGGTTCTTAATTGCACAGAATCTGGCCAGTCTTCATTTGTAAAATTTTGAATTATGGGAAGTTGTCTTCAGCAGCATCCTTTGATCCTTTCTGACATTTCCCACCCCACTTGCTACAGCTGCTCTCTTCCCCGCCAACTCAATGCCTCCAGAACAAGGGTCTTAACCTCATCTGCCTATGGGGAGTGGTTGAAGAGGCAGCCAACTTAAATGAACAAAACTAGACAGGATGGTGACTTTAGAGATGCAGAGCTCCAGGGGGACGGGCTCCTCTACTCCAGCTTATTGTTGTTAAGTTCCAGCATCGCCAGGGTTAAAAATTTGGATTTAAAAAAAATCCAAAAATGTTGGCAACTCATTCAATTTAAAAATGTGCTTTGCTCACCAAAAACACAGCTGTGGCCACATATGGCCTGCAGGCCACTAGTTTACAGCCTCCGCTCTGAGCTGCCTTTCAGAACCTTCCAGAGGATTGAATCCCCTGATTCCGTGGCAGCCCTTCTTCCCTCCAGGCCTGCTGGTCAAATAATGCCTCTCACCGTCCATATCATCTGTATTGTCAGTTCCCCACCGAACTCCCCATTCCTTGAGTGACCATGTTTGAACACATTCCTACTGGTGGTGAGTTCTCCCAAAGTATGTCGGACCGAATCATAGTGTGTAACGTTGGGGGGGAAACCAAGGGAAGAGTATTTTGTTCGATGCACATCATGTGGGATGTCAATGGAGTGTGGGCTTTGCAGCCACACGCTCATGATTCTGCCTCTCTACTGACCAGTTGAGTGATCCTGTCCAAGAGGCTTCATCTCTCAAAGTCTTGGTTTTCTTATCTGTGCAATCTGGAAAATAATCCCTGGCAGCGTTGTTGTAAAGCTATTTTAATTTCTGTTGTATACTCAATGCTTAGTTTTGCTCAGACTATGAGAATTCTGCAGTTGAAACAGCCCTTGGAAATCACCTAAGTCAATCCCCTCACCATGCAGATGTAGAAATGAAAGGGTTTGGTTCAAGGAGTTAGTCCAAGGTCTCGGCTAGCCAAATCAAGAATTAGTTTGCAAAAAAATTTTTAATGATACATTTTATGGTAGAACTGGCTATAATATCCCATAGCTCATCCATGCAGCAATATGAATTAATTATTAAAGCAGGACTATTGCTCCAAAATCTATCAATGAGAGTACTGAGAAGAGAAACTGGGTACTCACATTTCTTTCATTTATTATCCGTGCAACAGTCACTTAATCCCTCTAAGCCTCATTTTGGCATAAAGGCATTGTGATAACTTCTTTGCCATCTGAGCGTTACTCTGAGTGCTATTGATGCATTATTTCACAAACTTGCAGCACACACATGGTCTCATCATCTCTTAAAAAATGAAAACCGGCCGGGCGCGGTGGCTCACGCCTGTAATCCCAGCACTTTGAGACGCCGAAGCGGGCAGATCACGAGGTCAGGAGATCGAGACCATCCTGACTAACACGGTGAAACCCCGTCTCTACTAAAAATACAAAAAATTAGCCTGGCGTGGTGGGGGGCACCTGTAGTCCCAGCTACTCAGGAGGCTGAGGCAGGAGAATGGCGTAAACCCGGGAGGCGGAGCTTGCAGTGAGCTGAGATCGCGCCACTGCACTCCAGCCTGGGTGACAGAGCAGGACTCCGTCTCAAAAAAAAAAAAAAAAAAAAAAAAAGAAGAAGAAGAAGAAAGAAAAAAAAAGAAAACTAACCCAAGATCATTATTAAAACATTTTTTTTTTAGAGGCGAGGTCTATGTTGCCCAGGTTGGCCTCGAATGCCCCGACTCAAGCAATCTTCCTGCCTTAGCCTCACAAGTGGCTGGGGTTACAGGCCACACCACCACACCCAGCTCCGAGGTTATTCTTGACTAGTAGAAAGGCTGGTATCTCATTCTTAGGGCTACTTGCTCCCCCAATTGTTTAAAAACCTGAGGGTTATAGTGTCTAAGGTGGGAGGTGGTAGGGGGTTGGGTGGTGAAGCCAAAGTTTAATGAGTTCGCTGTTGCCACGGCTCCTCCTCACCACACCGTGTCAATGTCAGAGCCACCTCAAAGCCCCCAGGGACTTTCTACATGTGGGCACGCACAGCTCTGTGGACTCTGTGTGGCATGTGAAACCTGGGTAAGATCTCAGCTCCTACTTGCTTCTCTGAGCCGCACGTCCACTATCCCAAGTGGTGGCCCTGGTAGGGAGGATGCCTGGTCCAGCACCATCTGACGGAGATGCTGACCTGATGCGGACTGAGCTCTGTGCTCATCACTGTAGTTCTCTGAGGGAGGACCCAGCCCCTGCCCGCCTTGCGCTCCTGAGTTTACAGCTTTCGTAGCTCAGCTGTTTCTCTTCTTCTGGTGGCGGTTCCAGGAGGTAAGAGACACCTGGGGAGCACCTGTGTCATCTCTTTCTTCTTCTTGGGGAACCACAAACTTCACGGTCAGAATACAGAGGGCCTGAGTTTTGCCCCTTTGGTAAATTCTGGGTCCAACTGCCCTTCTTCCAAGGGTCTGAATACCTACAGGAAAGCCTTCTCCTCAGAGTCCTGTTGGGACTTTCCCTCTGAAAATTGATGCAAGTAGCTTCTAGAACATGCTATGACTAAGCAAAACCAAAAAACCCAATGCAAATTAAAGTTCCCTAGAGCCATCTTGATACACGTAGACATCATATCGTATTAGACATTTAAAAAAAAAAATCTGCAGTTAATGCTCTAAGTCAGGTGGAATGTGAAATCAGCTGGTGGCTTCATAATCCTCCAAGGAGCTGGATCTTCTGGGAAACCCTGCAGTTCTTTTTTGGATAGACTGGCTCCGGCTGGCCCTCATTCGCATATGAAATTGAGGGTGCTTCGACGTCCTTGGAGCCAGGTTGCGCAACTCTCAGCTGGCCTCCCTTGTGACCGAGAAACAGGGGCCCAGACTGGGGTCAGGGCCTGGAATAGCTTCCTTTGGGACTCAGCCAACCGCAGGTCTTCCGCGTTAGCGTTAGTGCTTTCTTGCATCAGAATTAAGCTGCCCCCCCGGAGGCAGTCCCTATGCCAGAATCCAGACATCCACTAGATCCACGGTAGATTATACTATAAACCATAGAGGTTTTTTTTGTTTGTTTGTTTAGAATTCTAGCAAGACTGACCAATTTAAAAAAAACTCTCGGAGCTCAGTGAAATCAAACCAAGGATTAAGTGAAAACACCAGCAAACAAAATCGATAAATCAGTAACTTAAAGAATGGACCTTCGAGGCCTGCTGTTTGGAGTGCTTTGCCAAGTGACGTAAGGGTCAATGACTTGTGATGCAGAAGAAAAGTTGGGAATGATTTTCCTTAGCGGGAATTCATTTATTTTGCGTGTGCGCTGACAGTGAAGGGCTGAAAGCGATGCTGTATCGCCCCCTAGTGCCAGATATACGCACATCCATGGCCTTCTCCAAATAAAGCCAACGCATTTTGATGAAATCTAACTGCAACAAATCACACGTGACGGACACTAAAAACAATTATTCCAAGACTTCGCCTGCCTTCTATTTTATTTTAGTTTTTATTTCTCATCTTAAACTTTTATTAAAATATATTTGACTGATTAAAGCAAAGATAGTAACCATGTCTAACATATGCGGAAATAAAATTATTGATAACAGCACAAAGATCGTAAGGCAAAGATTGAATTACCTTGCTGTAATGTTCATATATTATACATTAATCCATAACATACAAAGGAAATGATTCCAGAAAAGCATATCTAAAAGAATATTATAATTGTGAGGTATTCTTTTTTACATTTTAATTTTTTCCAGATTTATTAAGATATAATTGACAAGTGAAAATTGTATATATTTATGGTATAACATTCAATGTTTTGATATATGTATATACTGTGAAATGACTAAATCAAACTAATTAACATATCCATCTCCTCACATACTTATCATACTTTTGTGTTGAGAGTATTTAAGAGCTAATCTTTTAGCCAATTTTTTTTTTTTTTTTTTTTGAGACTAAGCCTCCTCTGTCGTCCAGGCTGGAGTGCAGTGGCGTGATCTTGGCTCACTGCAACCTCCGCCTCCCAGGTTCAAACAATTCTTCTGCCTCAGCCTCGAGAGTAACTGGGACTACAGGTGCCCGCCACCTTTCCTGGCTAGTTTTCATATATTTAGTGGAGACTAAAATTTCACCATGTTGACCAGGCTGGTCTTGAACTCCTGACCTCAAGTGATCCACCTACCTTGGCCTCCCAAAGTGCTGGGATTACAGGTATGAGCCACTGCACCTGGGCCGCAATTTTCAAGTATACATTGCTATTATTAACATTTATTAACTATAGTCACCAGGCTGTAAAATAGCTCTCTTGAATTTATTCCTCTGGTCTAACTAAAACTTGATACTCTTTAACCAACATCTTCCCACTTCTACTTCCTCTTTCCCTGTTGCTACCATTTTATTCTCTGTTTCTATGAGTTTGACATTTAACACTCCAAATGTAAGCGAGATCATGTGGTATTTGTCTTTCTGTGCCTGGCTTATTTCATTTAACATTATATTATGTCCTCTAGGCTCATCCATGTTGTTGCAAACACAGGGTTTCGTTTTTTTAGTGGCTGAATAGTATTCCATTGTGTATTTACCCATATTTTCTTTATCCACTCATCTGTTGCTGGACACGTAGGTTGATTCCCTGTTTTGGCGATCGTGAGTAATGCTGCAGTAAACATGGGCATGTAGATATCTCTTTGATATGCTGATTTCATATCTTTTGTGTATATAGCCAGCAGTGGGACTGCTGGATCATATGCTAGTTCTATTTTTAATTTTTGAGGAACCTCCATCTTGTTTTCCTTACTGGCTTTGCTTATTTGTGTTCCCACCAACAGTGTACAAGGGTTCCCTTTTCTCTACATTCTTGCCAACACCTGTTATCATTTAATTTTTTTGATAACAGCCATACTAACAGGTGTGGGGTAATACCTCATTGTGGTTTTAACTTGCATTTCCCTGACAATTAATAGTGTTGAGCATTTGTTTTCACATGCCTACCTTCTGATTTCTATGTCTTAATTGCATTGATCATGGAAAAGGAGTGAGAAGATCTGGGGAACTCACAATATATTTGGGAAGTTGAAATTTGATTGCATGTGAAATGGCAGGAAGTGAGCAAGACGAGAGAAATGTCTGGATGAGCAGGAGGGAGAGTGCCCAAAGCCAGCTCAGAAAGCCCCACCCTTGCCTTGTTTTTGGAGAAGGAAAACAATGATTAGGGTCTTTAGGGAGAGAGAGTCTAATGGAAATTTTTAGGAAATTTTGCTATTTACTCTTCAAGGATTTTTGTTGTTTGACTTGCAATGAGTCACAGGACTAAGCTAGATCTTAAATCAGTAGCAAGCAGGCCACATTTCATTTGGGTTACACATTAAAATATGACATCTCATGCTGTTTTGATATTTTTGGTAGCTGCGTGAGTGAAGGACTAGAGGGGATAAACGTGTCGGAAGAATGGTGGGATTCATTAATAAATACTGACAAATATCTATTGGGCTTTCCTTACGTGCCAAGCACCTTCCTAATTGTGCCCTAATGGAAGAGAGAATGGAAGTATCCTGGACATCTGGGAGAAGGGGGAATGAAATGAGAGGGAAAGAAGGTTGACTGAGGTGACAAGGCCACTGATGGAAGTAGAAAGTTAATGAGCCAAGAGCCCTTATTATGGATCTCTGACCAGTGTCTGCTTCCTCCCTTCTCTGGGGCACTGCTTGATATCAGCACCACTGCAGGGCAGGATCACTTTTTGAAAAGCAGTGTGAGTTTCTCTTCATGAGATTTGTAAATACAAGTCGTATTTAAGTCAAACAAACTGATATTTTTCTTCAAGGAATTGTATTATTAGTAAATATCAAATATGACTGTTATGTAGCTCTGTGTCAACTTTTCAGCACTTTAGCAGTCTCTGAATGGCTACTATACTGCCCATTCATTTTTCCACCCGTTCACCCATCCACCCACTCATCCACCCACCAGTCCATCCATCCATCCATCCATCCACTCATCCATCTACTCACCCACCCATGCATCCACCCACCTATGCATCCATCCACCTATGCATCCATCCAACCATCCACCCACCCATCCATCCATTCATCGACCCACCCACCTACCCATTTTTCCATCCAACCAGGTATCCACCTACTCAACCATCTATCTATCCATCCACTCATCCATCTATCCAGTCATCCACCCATCCACCCACTCATTCATCCACTCATTTATGGATCCTCCCATCCGCCCAACCATTCATCTAACCATCTATCCATCCACCCATTTTTCCATCCAACCATCTAACCATCCACGTACCCAACCATCTATCCATCCATCCATCTTTCCATCCATCCATCCATCCATCCACCCATTCACCCATCTACCCACCCACTCATCCACACCTCCACCCACCCATCCATCCATCCATGCATCTTTTATTCTTCAAGTTTTCAAGTATGAGTCAGGCAGTCTGTTAAGCATTAAATATTTACTGGTGCTCAGTGCTTAGGAGGCACAGGGGAAGTTTCTCATGGTTTAGCACCATCCCCCCAGTGCTGTTCTCATGACAGTGAGAAAGTAAATTATCACGAGATCTGGTTGTTCAAAGTACATAACACCTTCCCCCCGTCTTGGTCCTGCTCCTGTCAGGTACCACTGTGCCTTCTACCATTAGCAAAAGCTCCCTGAGGCCTCCCTAGAAGCAGGTGCTGCCATCCTTCCTGTACAGCCTGCAGACCATGAACCAATTAAACCTCTTTTCTTTATAAATTACCCAGTCTCAGGTATTTCTTTATAGCAATGGGAGAACAGAGTAATACAGGACCTTTCGTCCATTGCTTATCTGCTCTGAACCTTGGTTTGGCATCTAAAAAGCAGTGATAGCAATACTTCTTTGCAAGGACTCAATAAGGCAGTAAACTTATAGATACTTTGCTCCTAATATAACATCTACAATATAGTAGTTGCTTGTAATCATTTCTACTGCTACTGTAACAAATTATTACATAGTTGCTTGAAACAACACAAATTTATTGCCTTATATTTCTGTAATTTAGAAGTCTCATGCTTGGCTTAGTTAGAAGTCTTCACTTGGCTCAAATTCATGTGCTGGCAGGGCCGTGTTCTCTTCCAGAAAGTCCAGAGGTGGATCAGTTTCCTTGCCTTTTCCAGCTTCTAGAGGCTGCTCATGCTCCTTCGTTCGTGGCCCCTCCTCCATGTTCACAGCCAACATCACCTCTCTCTGACTTTCTTCTCCGGTCACATCCTCCTCTGACTCTCTTCTGCTTCCTTGTCTGCTTGTAAATGGATTACATTGGGCTCACTCAGATAATTTAGGATAATCTATTTTAAAGTGAGCTGATTAGCAACCTTACTTCCAGCTGCAACTTAATTCTTCTTCACCAGGTGATACAGTTTGGCTGTGTGTCCCCAGCCAAATCTCATCTTCAATTGTAATCCCCACGTGCGGAGGGAGGGAGGTGATTGGATCATGGGGGTGGCTTCTCCCATGCTGTTCTCGTGATAGTGAGTGAGTTCTCAGGAGATCTGATGGTTTTATAAGCTCTGGCATTTACCCTGTTTGCGCTTCTTGCTCCTCCTGCCCTGTGAAGAAGATGCTTGCTTCCCCTTCTGCCGTGATTGTAAGTTTCCTGAGGCCTCCGAGCCCTGTGGAACTGTGAGTCAATTAAACCTCTTTCCTTTATAAATTACCCAGTCTCGGGTAGTATCTTTATAGCAGTGTGAAAATGGACTAATATACCATGTTACCTGACATATTTCCAGGTTCTGGGGATTAGGACGTGGACATCTTTGGGAAGATCATTATTCTGCCTGTCACAGTGCTCAAGATAATTCATAATGATTGTCATTTAGATATTCAGAAACTAAGCCATATCTGACTGGTTTCAATACCCTTCTGATCTGGACGTGTCCTGATTTGGATCGAGGCTGCTTTCGTTTTCTCTCTGGACATGATCTATCCCCTAAAGAGAGCTGATTTCTTTCTTTCTTTCTTTCTTTTTTTTTTTTGAGAGGGAGTCTTGCTCTGTCGCCCAGGCTGGAGTGCAGTGGCATGGTCTTGGCTCACTGCAACCTCTGCCTCCCAGGTTTAAGCAATTCTCCTGCCTCAGCCTCCTGAGTAGCTGGGATTACAGGTGTGTGCCACCACGCCCGGCTAATTTTTGTATTTTTAGTAGAGAGAGGATTTCACCATGTTGGTCAGCCTGGTCTCGAACTCCTGACTTTGTGATCTGCCTATCTTGGCCTCCCAAAGTGCTGGGATTACAGGCGTGACACCGCGCCTGGTCAGAGCTGAGTTCTAAGAAGCCTCCAGTTGTTCTTAATTGCTGGGCAGAAACTTGCATGTTTAGCCCCAGGTCCTACCCTGGGCACTTCACTTACTGCCACAGATCATCTCGAAATCTTTAGTTCAACAAGGTTGCCTCATCCAGCTATCTTTTCTAGGCAGCCACATGGCATTTGAACTGAGGAAGAGGTTTGGGGATGTTCTGGTCATCTACTGCAATGTAACAAGCCACACTAACGCTTAATGGCTTTATCAACAACCGTTTTATTCTATCTCATGATTCTGTGAGTCACAGATTTGGGCAGGTCTCATCTGGATGATTATTTTCTCCACATGGTTGTTGACAGGGTCCCTTAGTAAGGATCAGCAGCCAGAGGGGCTGGTCCGGAGGGGCCAGGGTGGCTTCACTCACATGCCTCGTGATGACGGTAATGGCTGGGAGGCTGCGCTCAGTGGGGACTGTTCACCCACCATAGCCTCTCAAGCATGGAGGCTGCAGGTAGTTAGAGTTCATATGGGTAGCTAAGGGCTCCTAAGGATGATGCTGTTGTAGTGACCAGGTGGAAGCTGCATGGCTTTGTAAGCTGGCCAGACTCCTAAGCTAACCAGGGTCCCGTTCCCGGCTCTCTTCTGGCCTCTACAGTCACACATCCACCCAGATTCTAGAGCACGGACTGTAGACCCCAGTTCTCATCAGGGAGGGTATCAGAATTTGAGGCCATGTTTAAGCGCCACCTGAAGGCACTACTGAGTGTCTGGGCATCATTAGGGATGCGAGGGGAGGCATGGGACATTCTAGTGCTGGGCTACATAGTGGTTCTTGAGGTTTTTTTAAAGGGAGACACAGGGATGGATATTCTTTTAAATTTTGATAAGAACTAAAAAGTATATTTTTAGGAAAATGTCCAATACATGCACCTGTGTGGACATCCACAGAACTCAATGATCATTTCAGGGGGCCCATGGATCTGAATGGAACCCACCCATGGACTCTAGGGTGAGCGTCCCTGGGTTCAGGTAGACCTGAGAGTCTTTCTGAGGGAAGGGGACATACGTGTAGGCTGACATCTGGTGGTTATTTTAGAAAATTTCTGGCTCCTGGCTTTGGTTAGGATGTGAGGTCACCTACTGTGGTACTGTGGTATGAAACGCAAGAGGAGGAGGAGGAACAGGTGTGGGCTCTGTGTGTGTGTGTGTGTGTGTGTGTGTGTGTGTGTGTGTGAGAGAGAGAGAGAGAGAGAGAGCGCGCGCGTGAGAGAGCGCATGCCCAAAAGCGAGAGAAATAATGGGGCTGGGATATATATTGAACTTGGGTCTGAGAGCCATCCCGATGCGTTTTCAGGGGATAAATAGGTGGATTCTGTGTGCATTAAATCTGGAAAACCTTAGGCCGGGGCATTTCAGGCACAGGACCACTGTTGAAGACTGTTCTGGGTGGGGACTGGTTCAGAGAGCTTTTTAAAATAGTGAGGAAATAGGTCTGGAACAGTCAGCTCAAAGTCATTCCTGAGTAATGGCAGGGCTGGAATGAGACCCCTTGACCTCACACAGGAAGCCAAGTGCCCTTTCTGCTGCTGGGGAGCCTTGTTATGTGCTTCATTTCGGAGGTCACTGAAGGTTTCAGGAAGGGAAGGCCAGCTCCCTCTCAGTCTCACGGGGCTGCCTATCCATGGAAAACAGCATCTGTTGTTTTGGCCTGCCCAGCACCATTCCCCTTTCTTCTGGACCAACTTGCAGATTTTCCTTTGAGGAAATAACCGTTTTTGCCTTCTCGATTCATGAGGTTCAGGAAAGATGAACCTCATGTGCTGAAGTTAGGGGTGGGCATCACTGTTGCTCATCCCTGGACACAGTAATTGATTGAAAGATGGGCTTGCAAACTAGCCAAGGTAAGCCTGAAGAGGACTATATTGTGAACAATACGCGAATGAAGCCAGCCTAGAGAAAATCAGTGGTGAGGGATAGAGTGTGAGGCCCCAGGTCCTGACGTTCTGTTGGGAGCCACTGAATTTGTGGTGTCTGAAGCTGGTCATACCCCTGGACTTTATAATTGTTTCAAGAATTGGTCAATTCTCTATTTTGACTAAGCCAGTTTAGTTGTCTGTTGGTTGTACCTGAGGGAACACTGCCCAAAATAGAAAGCGTCTCAGTTTGATAACTTAGGTGATAAGCATTGCATTAACGTGACCTGAAGGACTAATTTAGTTACTACACGGTCCAGTTAGCATTGCTGAGAGAAAGCTATGCTCCTTGAACATATCTAATATAAGTAGGATTTTGAGGAAGCAAGGAGGTCTAACCACAGACAATTTTCACTGCTAGCAGAACAATGTAGTGGTTTTCCTGCTGATAAGGGATCAGCAGTGCCATCTCTACGTACAAAGAACCGAATGTCCTGGAAAGAATATAGGTGGTACATTTGAAATAACAGTACTGTATGTTTTCAAATGAAAATGTTTTTTACACATTTGCCAATATTCTGAATTGCATTGAAATAATTTTGTAATTAAACTTCAGGGAATACTGAAAGCATGATCCAATAAGAAGCAGCAAATGAATTATGGACCAAACACATTCTGTTAAATCATAGTGAGCTTTTAAAGGGGAGTGGAGGTAGTATCAAAATCCTTTTTTTTTTTTTTTTTTGAGACGGAGTGTTGCTCTGTTGCCCAGGTTGGAGTGCAGTGGCGTAATGTCAGCTCACTGCAACCTCTACCTTCTGGGTTCAAGTGATTCTCCTGCCTCAGTCTCCCAAGTAGTTGGGACTACAGTCATGTGTCATCATGCCCAACTGATTTTGTATTTTTAGTAGAGACAGGGTTTCACCATGTTGGCCAGGCTGGTCTTGAACTCCTGGCCTCAAGTGATCTGCCTGCCTCAGCCTCCCAAAGTGCTGGGATTAGAGGTGTGAACCACTGCTCACTGGCAAAATCTTTTGAAAGGAAGGAAATTTAACACTAAAAAATAGTATGATAGTAACTTATTTCCTTGCAAAGTAATTGCAACAATAAATGAAAATCTTTCAACCTCTTTCAGTATGAACAGTGCCTAAATAAGTACTAATTTGATTTCAGAATTTTGTTATTTTGAAAGAATTTATGACAGAACCAATTTCAGTTATGCATTTCAATATAATATGGTATGGGAAACATTAAACTTATGACACAGAGGAGGTGTGAAATGTGTTCTATGAATACATTTGAAATTTGTCTGCTTGATCTGAAGACAGATTGGGACATCTATCAATACGAGGGAAGAAATTTCTCCCTGGCCTTATCATCAAATAATTTTTTTTCATTTATCTTTTCAGGCTGTGAAGGCTGTCAATTCTGACAGACTTTTAAAGATCAATATTTCATATGGAGTCAGAACTGAGGTCCTGAAATAATTCTCAAACTTTTGAGAATCATTAGGATTATGAGTGTGTTAAAATAGGGTATAACTTAAACCTGTGTTTAAGGAGATTAAATTTACTTATAAAATAATCTCAAAGACCAAAGTGTCACTAAATCAAACTTCTCAGATCTCACCTTAACAACCCTTTTTATTTTCCAACTATAGATAAGTAATAGCTCATTAAGGACTTCAATGACAGGTGCACACAAAGTTTATGAGCTTAGAAGTTACATTTGCAGTAGTGTTAATGACAGTGTTGGAATAATAATATCCAGAATATCTTATAGCCTGACTTTGCTTTGGAATGCCTTAAAAGATAACAGTTGTTGTAGCTTTATGTCATCATTCACACTTAGTGTAAGCTGACAGAAAACACAGTGATCAATCTCCTCCAAATAATCATACAATGAAGGCGAAATTCTACACAGTGTCTGAGTTTTCAGGCATATTAACCATATTTCTTCAATGCTTGACAAGTTGGTTAGGTTTCTTGTCAATCATTGTTTATATTATTTTTTGCTACTGCATACAGTACAAGATAAAATTTCATTTATTAACTTAATCAACATTCATTGGGCAGTCATTGAACAGGACACTATCTGAGATCTTACAGAGCTCATAACTTTATGGAAAGACAGGTAAACTTGCAATGACAGCCCCATTTCAACAGTGCTGCAATGAACGGGAGGCCATATTGAGAGATAGCTAATGTCCAAGTTCAAGGCTCAAAAGCTCTAGACACCTCTGTGTTCCCATCTGTAACATGGGGATAATAGCCCCCTCAAAGAATTACAGTGCTGATGAACTGTTGAATATGACCACCCACAATTTCTGAATTTATCTTTCAGGTTTAGTTCATAGAAACACTGAATCCATCAACCCATCCATCAATATCCACCACTGTCTTTCTGCCAATTTCAAATTCATGATGAAGGAATTGATTAGTTCAATTGAGTTAGGTGACCTCTCTTGGTCTGGTGATCTGTGGCTGCCAGAAGCCTGCCTCTACTATATTGCGGATTAATGAGTGTCATCGTGAAATAGAAAATCCAAGTCTTGTCTGTTATACCTACATGCCGATTTTGTTGCAGGTTTTTCGTTGCAGGCTTTTGTTTTAGATTTTGTTGATTAGTAAAATGCAAATCAATCTGAAAGTTTTATTGGATTAATAATTTATTGGCTGGGCACTGTGGCTCCTGCCTGTAATCCTAGCATTTTGGGAGGCCAAGATGGGCAGATCATTTAAGGTCAGGAGTTCAAGTCCAGCCTGGCCAACATGATGAAACCCCATTTCTACTAAAAATACAAAAATTAGCTGGCTGTGGTGGCGGGCACCTGTAATCCCAGCTACTTGGGAGGCTGAGGCAGGAGACTCACTTGAACCCTGGAGGCTACAGTGAATTGAGATTGCACTATTGTACTCCAGACTGGGTGACAAGAGCAAAACTGTCTCCAAAACAAAACAAAAATTAGCTGGGTATGATGGTGTATACCTGTAGTCCCAGCCTGGGCAACAGAATGAGACTCTGTCTCAGAAAAAAAAGATTATTTCTATAGTTCATTTTATCACAGATATTAGCAGCATGGCTGTTATCCTATAGGGTTCCATGGGCTTTTTAAAAAATATTAAAAGATGTTACTTTATTTGAAAACTCTGGAAACGCCTGTTCTAAAGAATAGACATTTACATAAATATTTCTAGTGCTTGAGGTTTACTAAAAAAATGAGAAAACATAAGAGTTCTGGAGATTGGTTGCACAACATTGTGAATGTACTTAATGCTACTCAATTGTACACTTAAAATGGTTAAGATGGTAAATTTTATGTTATATATATTTTACTACAATTAAACTTTTTTAAAAATGAGAAAACACACCAGGCAGACTTACTGAAACATTTTAACATTTGATGAAATTTCTTATTTAATAGACAAATGCGTCCGACCCAACAAAACATGGTTCATCAAGCTAGATTTCCATATTTATTTTATATAAAAGTAATGTCTGAAGATTGAAAAAAATGGGGCGTGAATACCCTGTTATACAGTATTAAGCACATGAAGAAGAAAACCAGTTGAGACATTTAAAATGTACAGTAGAAGAAATTACTCATTGTCATTGTTAGGCATCTCCATGTGGGGACATTTTTATCAGGTTGGTGCAAAAGTAATTGTGGTTTTTGCCTTGAAAAGTTATGGCAATTTTTAAATGTTGTCATTAATAGTAATGGTGAAAACCACAATTACTTTTGCACCAATATAATAGAATGTTCATTCAACCTATAAACAGTGACAGAGATCTGCTATTTTCCAGGTACTGGATGAGGTATAGGGCACAGGGGTAAACAAGACATCGAGGGTCCCTGTCCCTGCTGAGCTTATACTACAGCAAAGAAGGCCATTAGACAAGAAATGACCAGTGAGTGTAATAAGTGTCTTGGTGCTTGTGGGAACGCATAGGAGAGGCCCTTTACCTGGTCTGGGGTTTCCTGGAGGAAGTGATATGTCAGCCCAGGGGTAGAGAATAAGTAAGAGTTAGCCAGACAAAGAAGTGGAGAAAAGAGTGATGGGCAGGGGAACACCACATCCCGAGATGCACAGATGGGAGAGAAGATGGCGAGTCCAATGAGTGGAAGGACATCTGGAATGATTGGAGTGTAGGGTTTCACATTAGTCTGGATGTGTCCGGGGTTAAGATTTTCTGAGTGGTTGATGTGGAACAATAAGCAAGGGATTTAGGAGGTTTGCAAGAGATTGGTTGAAGGGAAGACCATGATATGGAAGTTGAATTGGAGAGGAAGAGAAGATCCCAGGAGCAGAGGAGCTAAGAAGTGACCATTTACTAGCATTAATTGAGAAATGGGAAATTAAGGGCAGATCCTGAAGACATAAAGATGAAAAATAGGCAGCAGTATAGTATGTTAGCTAAAGGAATGAGATTGGAGAGCCAAGAGATCTCCTTCAAGCCACCTTTTTTTTTTTTTTTGAGAAGGAGTTTCACTCTTGTTGCCCAGGCTGGAGTGCAATGGTGCAATCTCGGCTCACTGCAACCTTGGCCTCCCAGGTACAAGTGATTGTCCTGTCTCAGCCTCTCAAGTAGCTGGGATCACAGGCATGTGCCACCACACCTCGTTAATTTTTTTTTTTTTTTTGTATTTAGTAGAGATAGAGTTTCACCATGTTAGGCTGGCTGCGAACTCCTGATCTCAGGTGATCCACCCGCCTTGGCCTCCCAAAGTGCTGGGATTACAGGCATGTACCACTGCACCCAGCCCCTTCAAGCCACTGTTTATTATAAATCTGACTTTGGATATGCCACTTAACTCCTCTATATCCCATTTTCCTTAACTGTAAAGGAGGATTATGGAAATGCCTCCCTACAGGGTTATCATATACCTTTGATTGCATGCAATACACTTCATAAATCTTTTGCATATAGAAACCATCAATGCATATTCAACAGCTGCTGCTATTTACTCAGCTCTTTAAGGGATGGGTCAGTCCTGGGTGCAGAAGGAGGAGGCTCTTGTATGTGGCTGGAAAGAAAGGAAGCTTCAAGTCTGCACTTTTCACTATTATTTGCAGCATCTAGATAGTGCCTACACACAGTAGATGTTCAATAAAATTTTGTTAAATGAATTGATGATTGTGTAATAAATAAGTGGTTGAAATCATTGTCTTTTGGAAAATATTATGCAAACACATAGGTTAGAAATGTTGATACCCTTTGACCCAGTGATTCAATTTGTGGGATCCAAAATAAATACCTCTAAGATATAATAAAGAGCTTAACGCCCAAAGATGCTCATTGCAGTGCTAGTGAAAATGGTGAAAACCTGGAAATAACCTAAATGATCAATATTTTATACCCTACCAAGTGCATCTGCCAAAGCTTACTTCACCAGTCCACCAGATGCAACCTTTGGCATATGCATTAGATAGGGTATTAAATATTAACATGAAATATATTTGTGATGCATAGATACTATCATGGAAAATGCTTAAAAATAGTATCAAGTGGAAAAATGTTTAAACTGATATTATCACATAATGAAAACATGTAATATTTCTTGGGAAGATAAAAATCTATGCACAGAAGAAGATTAGAAAATATACAAAAACATGGGTGGTAGGAGTACAGGGAATTCTTCTGTTGCTTTCTTCCTTGTTATTTTTTCTTCAACATTGTACAACTTATCTGTACAAAATGAGAAACATGCCCATCAAATGAGAAAGAGAGGCTGGGTGGACAGATGTTTATCCACCACAGTGGCTGCAGCCTTTCAGTCCTAATTGTCAGCAGCAACGGGAAGCAATGCTGAGGAGAGGCAGAAAAAACAGAAAAGGAAATGAGGGTTAAAGAAGAGGAAAATAGAAAAAGGGGTACATATAATAGTAGTGGGGACGGGGGCACCCTTATTTTCTAGTGCTGTGATGTGCTTTGCCCCAGCAAAGCTACCGTGCACCACTCACTGCGCTTCCCTCTTGGTGGGTGCAGTTGAGTTGTCAGGAGCTCAATAGGTTGTAACCCATGTGACCTTGCTTGTAGGAAGGTGGAGGCTCCCCTCTCCTGCTGGCTCCCCAACCGAGGCAGAATTAATCATTTCTTAATGCCCCGTGTATTCTCCGTTTTGCGAATATGAAGAAACCTGTCTACATGGAATAGATTATGGAATTTGAGGTAGCATGGTGCAGGGTGGAATTTAGGGATAATTTTATTCCAAACCCTTCATGTCATGGATAAGGAAATTTGAAAATTGGAGAAACAGGCCAGGCGCGGTGGCTCACGGTTGCAATCCCAGCACTTTGGGAGGCCGAGGCGGGCGGATCATGAGGTCAGGAGATCAAGACCATCCTGGCTAACACGGTGAAACCTCATCTCTACTAAAAATACAAAAAATTAGCCGGGCATGGTGGCGGGCGCCTGTAGTCCCAGATACTCGGGAGGCTGAGGCAGGAGAATGGCGGGAATCCGGGAGGCGGAGCTTGCAGTGAGCCGAGATTGGCCACTGCACTCCAGCCTGGGCGACAGAGCGAGACTCTGTGTCAAAAAAAAAAAAAAAAAAAAAAAAAAAAACTGGGGAAATAAAGTGACTAAAGTGACTGTATAAGATGATATACAATGTTTGCAGCAAATCTGGGTCCGTTCTTCTGTGCACAGTCTTGACAAGCTGGTTCTTGCTTTGCTCTGTTCTTGGAGGCTTAAGGTTAATCAGAGATTGTCTCTTGTGGGGACTCAAAACTTATGACACCTGTAAGTGGTAAGAATGGAAGCTGAGTATGAGAGCAATGCGGAGAAGCTTGGTGGTTTCTCTCCCACAGTCTTCTAGGGGAGTGAATATTTCTCACTTAAATAATAATGATTATCACTAAGAATAATCATAGCTAATCATGGATAATTTACTAAGTGTCAGAGCTTGTTTTAAATGTTTTAATATATTTATAAAATATTTTAATATGTTATATATATTTAATATTCTTAACATTCTAATGCGGTAGGAACAATTATCCTCACTTTTGTAGATGAGGAAATTGGCATAGAGAAGTGGAGAAGTTAAGTGGCCAAAGTCACTCTGCTGATAAGTGACAACATTAGGATTTGAACTCAGAGAAATGGATCCAGAGTCTGTACTCCTAACCATTATTCTATTTAAAGAAGAGAAGCAGGAAAAAAAAAAAAAAAAAGACACATAGAGAGAGAGAGAGAAGGGGAGAAAAAGAGGTGAGTGAGAAGGGAGTGGGAAAGACACTGAAGCTTATTAGAAATCTGTGCGCTAGAAAATACGTCTCCTCACAGAAATCAGGCGATCTACAGAAAACTTCTAACTTTGTGGTAAACAAATTTTTGCAGAAGAATATTTCCAAGACTTTCTACTTACAATAGCTCCTTTATGCCAAAAATTCTTGAAGTGTTAAGATGTCATCAAGATTCGGGAACATGAGTACTTAAGCCTGGACCCTATGGCTGCTGAAGTCTTGCCAAGATCGTGGAGTTGGTGGATCTCCAATCCCTTCCTGTTCTGCATTTTGGAGTCCAGACAGATGGAAGAGTAGGAGTGGGTATAAAGGACGGTAAGAGAGAGGGAGGCTTCATATTTATTGAATCTCTTTGCAAATTTCTGTCTTATAGCTCAAGGAGTTTATTGTAAAATTCCCTGATGAATAAACAATTCTGTATATAGGATCCCATTGGTAAAATTTCCTTTATTTTTAACTTTGTTATATTTCTATTATAAGTTTGGTCTGGTCTCTGAAAGTAATAGACCTATATGACATTAAACATAAGATCTGAAAAAAATGAAATGATACACATTCAATTAACTACTTGTTTGGCTAATGTGTCACATCAATGGCTTACCTGCTTCTTAAAATCAGCTGATTTTCAAGCTAACTAGTTAACTAACTAGTTCATTATAAAGCTACGGTCTTACATTCTCTTCACCTTGCCTTATTTTGTGGCTTTAAAAGGCAAAGGTTATTGCTCTAAGTGTACTGTACAGCATTTTAAATCTGGGCAGTCTAGAAGGGAAACAGATGAGTTTTCTCAAATTGTTAGCATTTGACTAAGCTTGCTTTCCCAAAAGCTTAAAATAGGAAAAGTCTCTTTTTGCCCTGTTTATTCCTTGGTGTGGTGTTTATTCACCTAGCTGTCAAGCTTTCTTCCTATCTTCATCTCTCGTCAAAACCTGTTCAGGTGCTTCATTTGCACTCCAGTGAATATGAACTCAGACAGATGTTTGAATATTGGCAAGAATCATAACCTTAATATAAAGGGATAAAAATATGTAGAAGCAAAATGTGTGACAAAAACAGCACAAAGGCTGAAAGAAGGAAAAATGGGACTATGTTAGTGTAAGGTCCTTACACATTATGTAAACTAATATTACTTGAAGGTAAACTGTGATAAGGTAAAGATGGATAGTATAAACCCCAAGGCAATCACCAAAAAGAACAAAATTGAAATACATAATTAATAAGGAATCAGAAAGATAAAATTTTAAATATTCAATTCAAAAGAAGACAAAAATGGAGCAAAATCAGATGTAACCAATAGCAAACAAGTATTACGATAGTAGATTTAAACCCAACCATATCAATAATCACATTAAATATAAATGGCCTTAACATTGCAATTAAATGCAAAGATTGTCAAATTTATTTTAAAAAATTCAACTATATGCTGTCTACTACACAGATAGGTTAAAAGGAAAAGGATGGGAAAAGATATGCCAGGCTAACATTACTAAAAAGAAAGCTGAAGTGGCTATGTTAATACCAGATAAAGATTTCAAAGCTAGGAATATTTTAAGGGATAAAGAGAGTAATTTCATAATGATAAAGAGGTCAATTCATTAAGAAGACATAATAATTTTAGATATCTATGTATATAATAACAGGGCTTCGAAATACATAAAGCAGAAACTGACAGAACTGAATGGAGAAATAGGCTCCACAACTAGAACTTGATAATTATAGTTAGAGATGGCAACATCCTTCTCTCAACAATTGACAGGTCAAGTAGATAGACAATAGTAAAGATATAGAATACTGAAAAAGTCTATCAATCAACTTGATCTAATGAACATTTATCTATAGTGTTCCAACAGTTTTTTCAACAAGAAGACAACACACCTTTTCAGGAGTACCTACAACATTAAAAAGGATAGACCAATTCTGAGTCATAAAATAAATTCTAAAAAATTTCAGAGAATTAAAGTTATACAACATGTATTTAGAGACTTATTATGATGAAGTCAAACTAGAAATCAATAACAGAAAGATATCCTGAAGTGTTCCAATATATGAAAACAAAATCACATACTTTGGAATAATCTATGGGTCAAAAAAGAAAGCACAAGAGAAATTAAATATTTTGAACTAAATGAAAATGAAAATATTATACTTTGTGATATGCCATTAAATCAGTGTTAGAGGAAAACTATAGCATTAAACAAATTAGAAAAGTAGATAAATGGGCTGGCATGGTGGCGCACACCTGTAATCCGAGTACTTTGGGAGGCTGAGGTGGGTGGATAACCTGAGGTCAGGAGTTCGAGACCAGCCTTACTAACATTGTGAAACCCATCTCTACTAAAAACAAAACAAAACAAAAACAACAACAAAAAAAATTAGCTGAGTGTGGTGGCACATGCCTGTAATCCCAGGTACTTGGCAGGCCAAGGCAGGAGAATTGCTTGAATCTGGGAGGTGGAGGTTGCAGTGAGCCGAGATCATGCCATTGCACTCCATCCTAGGCAACAAGAGTGAAACTCCATCTTAAAAAAAAAAAAAGTGGGGGGGTAGTTAAATCTAAAATCAATGTTGTAAGCTTCCACATTAAGAAACTAGAAAAGGTAGGGCAAACTAATGCAAAGTGAACAGAAGAAAGGAAATAATAAAAATAAGAGCAAAAATAAATGTGATAAAAGAAAATAATGAAAATGAATAAAACCAAAATTAGTTCTTTGAGATAAATAAATCAAAAAACTTCTTGTCAGAATGATCAGAAAAAAAAGGAAAAAACACAAATGACCACTATCAGGAATGGGAGAGGGGAATTAAAAGGATAAGGGGATTTTATTTACAACTCCATGCCAATAATTTTTTTTTTTTTTAGATGGGGTCTTACTCTGTCACCCAGGCTGGAGTGCAGTGGTACAATCGTGGTTCACTGCAACCTCAACCTCCTAGGCTCAAGAGATCCTCCCACCTCAGCCTCCCAAGTGTCTGGGACTATAGATATTTACCACCATGCTTGGCTAATTAAACATTTTTTTTTTTGTATAGACAGGGTCTCACTATGTTGCTCAGGCTCATGCCAATAAATTTGACAAATTATATGAAAAAGACAAATTCTTTGAAAAGCAACAATCACCAAATCTCACTCAGGAAATAACATAAGCTGATCCCATCTATTACATAAACTAGATTGTAGCTAAAAAGAGAATTAGGTTGTTTTTCAAAGGATAAATGCTTGAGGGGATGGATACCTCATTTTACATGAGGTGATTATTATACATTGCATGCCTGTATCAAAATATCTCATGAACCCCATAAATATATACACCTACTGTGTTTCCACAAAAGTTAAAATATAAAATTAAAAAAGTTTTGTGGTTTTGCTGGTGATTTTTACCAAATATTTAAAGAAAAATGCGTATTGCAAACAAGCTTGTACAGAAAAACGAGAGGAAGAAATTCTTTCTGACTCTTTCTTTGGGTACAGAATTATGCTGAAACCTAAACCAAAACCATCATAAGAAATTAATACTACAGACCGACATTTCTCATAAATTTATATAGGAGAAATTTGAAAAATCTTTCAGAAAGTCAAATCCACCAATATACAAAAGGGATAATTCATCATGACCAACTGGGGTTTATCCCAGGAGTTCAAAGTTGGTTTAACATTTGAAAATCAATTTTCTATATTGACAGAATAAAGAAAAGTAGAGGAAGTCTCTGTACCTTATCCTCAAGCTTGCTAGGAACTAAAACTGCTTTAAAAAATAGAGTATAGGCCGGGCGCGGTGGCTCAAGCCTGTAATCCCAGCACTTTGGGAGGCAGAGGCGGGCGGATCACAAGGTCAGGAGATCGAGACCACAGTGAAACCCCGTCTCTACTAAAAATACAAAAAATTAGCCGGGCGCGGTGGCGGGTGCCTGTAGTCCCAGCTACTCAGGAGGCTGAGGCAGGAGAATGGCAGGAACCCGGGAGGCGGAGCTTGCAGTGAGCCGAGATCGCGCCACTGCACTCCAGCCTGGGCAACAGCGTGAGACTCCGTCTCAAAAAAAAAAAAAAAAAAAAAAAGAGTATATATAATAAAGAAAAATTATATGGTAACCTACAGCTAGTCGTATACTTAATGATTAAAGAGTGAATGCTGTCCCCTAACATCAGGAACAAAGCAAGGATATCCTTTCTCATCTTTACTGAACATTGTACTGGAGTTTTAGCTAGTGCAATAAAGCAAGAAAAGGTTGGGTGCAGTGGCTCACACCTGTAATTCTAGCACTTTGGGAGGCTGAAGCGGCATGATCACTTAAGTCCAGGAGTTCTAGACCAGCCTAGGTAACACAGGGAGTGTCAGTCTCTAGAGAAAAACCAAAACCAAAAAACCAGATGTGTTGGCACACCACTGTGGTTCCAGCTACTTGGGAGGCTGAAGTAGAGTTGCCTGAACTTGGGAGGTTGAGGCTGCAATGATGCAGTAAACTGTGATTGCCCCATTGTACTTAATCTTGGGTGACAGAGTGAGACCCTGTCTCAAAATAAAGAATAAAGCAAGAAAAAGTCATACAGATTGAAAGGGAAGATATAAAACCATATTTATTCTCCAACCACATGATTGTTTATTTAGAAGATCTCGTAAAAATCTACCACATAACTACTAGAACTGTAAAGTGAGTTTAGTAAGTTTGTAGGACACAAAATCAATACACAAAAATAAATTATTCTATATATTAGCAATGATTAATCAAAAATGAAAAATACCATTTATAATAAAATACACTCAGGGATAAATTTGACAAAATAGGTGCAAGAACTATGCACTAAGAACTATAAAACATTGCTGATGTAAAAACAAACCAACACAAACCCTAAATAAGTGGGGAGATATACTATGTTCATGGATCAAAAGGCTTAATATCTACCCAAATTGGTCAATGCAATACCAATCAAAATCTTAGCAGGCTTTCTTATAGAAATTAACAAGCTGATTCTAAAATTTATATGGAAGTAAAAGGACCTGGAATAGCCAAAACAATTTTATTGTTTTTATTTTTAATTTAAAAAAATTTTTAATAGCTTTTGAGTACGTGGTTTTTGATTACGTGGATGGATTGCATAGTGGTGAAGTGTGAGATTTTAATGCATCCATCACTTGAATAGTGCACATTGTACCCAATATGTGTTTCTTTTAATCTCTTACCCCATCCCACCCAAAACAATTTTAAAAAGAAAACAAAGTTGGAAGATTATACTACCTGTTTTCAGACTTTTTGTGAAATGAAGATGATACTATATTTGCATAAAGATAGATATTTTGATTAATGGAACAGAATAGAGAACCCAAAAGTAGTCCAATGACCAGTTGATTTTTGACAAAGGTATAAAGGGAATTCAGTAGGAGAAAGTTTAATCTTTTCAATCTATGGTGACAGGACAATAGAACATATCTATGCAAAAAAATGAACATCTCCTATCTTATACCACATACACAAACTAATTTTAAAATAAGTTGAATAAGTTCTAGTGTTCAATAGCATAGTAGGATGACAATAGTTAACAATATGCTATATATTTCATTAGCTAGAAGAGAAACTTCAAAATGTTCCCAACATTAGGAAATAATAAATGTTCAAGGTGATGGATATCCTAAACACCCTGACTTGATCATTAAACCTTGTATGCACGTGTCAAAGTATCACATGTTACCCCACAAAGATGTACAAATATGTATTAAATAAAATTAAAAATCACAATGAGATACCATCATACAGCCATTAGAATGGCTATAATCCAAATACCAAAAATATCAAGTGTTGGTGATGATTTGGAGCCACTGGAACTCTCACATATTGTTGATGGAATGTAAAATGATGTAACCACTCCAGAAAACAGGCAGTTTCTTAAAATGTTATGCATATGCCAACTATACAACTCAGTAATTCCACACCCTAGGAATTTACCTAAGAGAAATGAAAGTGTCTATACAGACTTGTACATTCATTTCAGCTTTATTTGTAATAGCCAAATACTGGAAATAATTCAAATACCCATCAAAAGGTGAATTGATCAATAAACCATGGCATATGTCTACCTTACAGTGCTACTTATTAATAAAGAGCAACGAAATATTGACGTATAACAACATGGAATAATTTATTTAACTGAATGAAGGAAGGGAGGCAAAAAGCGTATATACTATATGATTTCATTTTCACAAAATTCTAGAAATGCAAATTAATCTCTCGATGGAAAGTAGAGCAGTGGTTGCCTGAAGGTGGGGGAGGAGCATGGGGGGATGGAGTACAAAGGGGCAGGATGAAACTTCTGAGGGTGATGAAATGCTCATTATCTTGATCGTGGTGATGCTTTCGTTGTGTGGATGTGCTGAAATTCATGGAATTGTACAGTTTATTAAATATAGGCAGTTTATTCTGTCGATTGTACCTTGGAAAAGCTATTAAAAGCTTAGAAAGCATAAAGCAGAAGGTGGTGGAAGATGTTTTGGAGCCTTTCCTGATGCTTCTAAAATTTCATCAAGTAGACTGTGACCTGCACTGCCTATGTCCAAGTTTGGCCCTCTTTTGCTGTCAGGAAAATAGTTAATATAATGTGGGTTTTATGTTTGGGAGGCTGCTGAACATACAATGTGTTTATTTCAAATGGCCCAACTGTTTACATGTTGTTACCTTGCTGAACTCAATAACAAAGAAAGAAAGAAAAAAAAAAACCCGTAGTAACCATGCAGCTAAGAATCCTTCAAATAACAGGGAATCAGGTGGAAGGCAGCTTAAGGAGCTCTTATTTTTAACCTTTTTTCGCCCCCAAATGAAATATACACCCCGTGTTGATGCTTTGGAACACTGAGAATGAACACAGATGGTAAATCAAATTTAGGGAGGAGGGACGTTCTCTGTAACTACTAAATGCCAACTTGAAAACACTAGATGGCTCCCTTAATGTATTTTAGATGGGAGTTAAAAATAGGGCTGCTCATCAGGATTATTGAGAAAGATGACAATCATTTTTCAAGCTACGGGTGCATCCATATGGGCTATTGCTAATGAAGAGAAAGAAAACACAGTGCAGACCTGATAAAACACTCTTAGATATTAGAATCCTTGGCTATGTTTCTTTCTCATTAAGGCTAATAAACACCAGTGGAGCCTAATGACTTGATTGCCATTGAAGGAATCAGGAATATGTTTTTAAAAATGGTCATGTATTATCTCAGAAAAGAAACAGTAAATTAAAAAAAATTAAACCATATATTTGACAGTTGGTGTGATAATACCATAAATAGCAGTAAAACTGAACTTGCCAACCTTACCTTCTGCTGAACCTCTGAGGATGTTATAGAACCAAGATTGTGGTGCTTAATTTTCTGAGGAAGCCAGACACATGCATTGGCTAAAAGGTTAGAGAACCTGATAAAGAACAAAAAGCACAGGTTTTGGAATTAGTCATTCTCCAATATTGCTAGATGTGGGAATTTACCTCATTTTTCTCATCTGTAAAATGGGCATGCAGGAAATGTCTGTTTGCCTGTGCCCACCAATGAACAGACTTCACTCCCTTTGTGCATATATAGTAGAAACATCTGTATTTTCATTATGCTTTATAGTTTGCAAAACCAGTTTCAGATTTATAAGTAATTTGCAAACTTTTTTAAAAAATGCACTTTTGCTTGAAATATTACATGGAAGCACAATGTGTAAGAAAAATCTAAAAATGGATTTTCTGTAGTTGAACAAGGGGTGAAGTTTCAACCCTTCCAATGCCTCCACCCAAACCCACACTTTCTTCCCCTTCTTATGGTCCCTTCCCTATGAAGCAGTTTGAAAACCTCTGCTAGAAGTTATATCATTTGATCAAATATGAAACTAACCTGGACCTTTATATAATACATATAGAATCTTTAGAATGTAAAGGATCATGGTAACTGAGATCACAGATTTACTTCATTAAGAACAGTATTCTAAGAGATAATATGGTCTGATTGCAGGAAAGATGCTATACTGATGGGCAATAGGGGTATCTTTCCCCAGCTGGTCTGTTGGCTTGTTGAGGAGTTGAATTCTGTCTCTATTTCTCTGTCTCTAAAATGGTTATATCAATTAATAGCAGCCTCCTGTCTGTTTTCAAGGATCCCAGGAAAGTGATTCCAATTCACAGATGAATCATTATACCAGGCTGGAGAGAAATAACGAAACTAATATGAAAACAAATGTGGTGGATACACATATTTCCTTTCATCTTAGACAAGGCAACATTTTCCTGGATGTCAATTTTTGTAGTAAATCTTGGCTTAGTGACTAATAATGGAGTTATCCTATTTTTTGGATTCAAAAAAGAAATTGCTAGTGTAGTGGCCCACAGGAGGTTCTTTCGAAGCAAATGAGCCCCTGTTTTCCAGGTAGGGGTGATGTTGGTTCCCCCTCAGGCCCTGTGGGATGATCTTCCTGGAAAATGGTCTCAGTTCAAGCTTCCCCTTTAAGTTCCAAAGTGATGAATGAATCCTGTACAAGCTTATGATCTTGAAATCCACACTAAAGCCTGCAGGTTGCTGTGTTTGGCTCCTGACACCTGCTTCCATAAACTATGAGACTCAGCTGGGCACAGGATCTAATTGTGGGTTGGGCTGCAGAAAAACCTTGTTTTCTTTTTCTTTTTCTTTTTTTTTTTTTTATACTTTATGTTCTAGGGTACGTGTGCACAATGCGCAGGTTTGTTACATATGTATACATGTGCCATGTTGGTGTGCTGCACCCATTAACTCATCATTTATATTAGGTATATCTCCTAATGCTTTCCCTCCCCCGGCCCCCCACACCACAACAGGCCCCAGTGTGTGATGTTCCCCTTCCTGTGTCCAAGTGTTCTCATTGTTCAGTTCCCACCTATGAGTGAAAACATGGCGGTGTTTGGTTTTCTGTCCTTGCAATAGTTGGCTGAGAATGATGGTTTCCAGCTTCATCCATGTCCCTACAAAGGACATGAACTCATCCTTTCTTATGGCTGCATAGTATTCCATGGTGTATATGTGCTACATTTTCTTAATCCAGTCTGTCATTGATGGACATTTGGGTTGGTTCCAAGTCTTTGCTATTGTGAATAGTGACACAATAAACATATGTGTGCATGTGTCTTTATAGCAGCAATGATTTATAATCCTTTGGGTATATACCCCGTAATGGGATGGTTGGGTCAAATGGTATTTCTAGTTCTAGATCCTTGAGGAATCGCCACACTGTCTTCCACAATGGTTGAACTAGTTTACAGTCCCACCAACAGTGTAAAAGTGTTCCTATTTCTCCACATCCTCTCCAGCACCTGTTGTTTCCTGACTTTTTAGTGATTGCCATTCTAACTGGTGTGAGATGGTATCTCATTGTGGTTTTGATTTGCATTTCTCTGATGGCTAGTGATGCTGAGCATTTTCTCATGTGTCTGTTGGCTGCATAAATGTTTTCTTTTGAGAAGTGTCTGTTCATATCCCTTGCCCACTTTTTGATGGGGTTGTTAGTTTTTATCGTTCTAAACTTGTTTGAGTTCTTTGTAGGTTCTGGATATGGGCCCTTTGTCAGATGAGTAGATTGCAAAAATTTTCTCCCATTCTATAGGTTGCCTGTTCACTCTGATGGTAGTTTCTTTTGCTGTGCAGAAGCTCTTTAGTTTAATTAGATCCCATTTGTCAATTTTGGCTTTTGTTGACACTGCTTTTGGTGTTTTTGACATGAAGTCCTTGCCCTATATCCATTCAGGACATAGTCCATGCCTGTGTCCTGAATGGTATTGCCTAGGTTTTCTTCTAGGGTTTTTATGGTTTTATGTCTAACATTTAAGTCTCTAATCCATCTTGAATTAATTTTTATATAAGGAGTAAGGAAGAGATCCAGTTTTTGCTTTCTACTTATGGCTAGCCAGTTTTCCCAGCACCATTTATTAAATAGAGAATCCTTTCCTCATTTCTTGTTTTTGTCAGGTGTGTCAAAGATCAGATGGTTGCAGATGTGTGGTATGATTTCTGAGGGCTCTGTTCTATTCCATTGGTCTATATCTCTGCTTTGGTACCAGTACCATGGTGTTTTTTTTACTGTAGCCTTGTAGTATAGTTTGAAGTCAGGTAGCGTGATGCCTCCAGCTTTGTTCTTTTGGCTTAGGATTGTCTTGGCAATGCCAGCTCTTTTTTGGTTCCATATGAATTTTAAAGTAGTTTTTTTTCAATTCTGTGAAGAAAGTCATTGGTAGCTTGATGGGGTGGCATTGAATCTATAAATTACCTTAGACGGTATGGCCATTTTCATGATATTGATTGTTCCTATCCATGAGCATGGAATGTTCCTCCATTTGTTTGTGTCCTCTTTTATTTCATTGAGCAGTGGTTTGTAGTTCTCGTTGAAGAGGTCCTTCACATCCCTTGTAAGTTGGATTCCTAGGTATTTTATTCACTTTGAAGCAATTGTGAATGGGAGTTCATTCATGATTTGGCTCTCTGTCTGTTATTGGTATATAAGAATGCTTGTGATTTTTGCACATTGATTTTGTATCCTGAGACTTTGCTGAAGTTGCTTATCAGCTTGAGGAGATTTTGGGCTGAGACGATGGGGTTTTCCAAATATACTGTCATGTCATCTGCAAGCAGGGACAATCTGACTTCTTCTTTTCCTAACTGAATACCCTTTATTTCTTTCTCCTCCCTGATTGCCCTGGCCAGAACTTCCAATACTATGTTGAATAGGAGTAGTGATAGAGGGCATCCCTGTCTTGTGCCAGTTTTTAAGGGGAATGCTTCCAGTTTTTGCCCACTCAGTATGATATTGGCTGTGGTTCTGTCATAAATAGCTCTTATTATTTTGAGATATGTTCCATCAATACCAAATTTATTGAGGGTTTTCAGCATGAAGGCTGTTGAATTTTGTCAAGGGCCTTTTCTGCATCTATTGAGATCATCATGTGGTTTTTGTCTTTGGTTCCGTTTATATGCTGGATTACATTTATTGATTTGTGTATGTTGAACCAGCCTTGCATCCCAGGGATGAAGCCCACTTGATCATGGTGGATAAGCTTTTTGATATGCTGCTGGATTCAGTTTGCCAGTATTTTATTGAGGATTTTTGTATCCATCGATATTCATCAGGGATATTGGTCTAAAATTCTCTTTTTTTGTTGTGTCTCTGCCAGGCTTTGGTATCAGGATGATGTTGACCTCATAAAATGAGTTAGGGACGATTCCCTCTTTTTCTATTGATTGGAATAGTTTCAGAAGGAATGGTACCAGCTCCTCCTTGTACCTCTGGTAGAATTCAGCTGTGAATCCATCTGGTCCTGGACTTTTTTTGGTTGGTAGGCTATTAATTATGGCTTCAATTTCAGAGTCTGCTATTGATCTATTCAGGGATTCAACTTCTTCCTGGTTTAGTCTTGGGAGAGTGTATGTGTCCAGGAATTTATCCATTTCTTCTAGGTTCTCTAGTTTATTTGGCTAGAGGTGTTTACAGTATTCTCTGATGGTAGTTTGTATTTCTGTGGGGTCAGTGGTAATACCCCCTTTATCTTTTTTTATTGCATCTATTTGATTTTTCTCTCTTTTCTTCTTTATTAGTCTTGCTAGTGGTCTCTCAATTTTGTTGATCTTTTCAAAAAACCAGCTCCTGGATTCGTTGATTTTTTGAAGGGTTTTTTTTTTTGTGTCTCTGTCTCCTTCAGTTCTGCTCTGATCTTAGTTATTTCTTGCCTTCTGCTAGCTTTTGAATGTGTTTGCTCTCGCTTCTCTAGTTCTTTTAATTGTGATGTTAGGGTGTCAATTTTAGATCTTTCCTGCTTTCTCTTGTGGGCATTTAGTGCTATACATTTCCCTCTACACACTGCTTTAAATGTGTCCCAGAGATTCTGGTATGTTGTGTCTTTGTTCCCATTGGTTTCAAAGAACATCTTTATTTCTGCCTTCATTTCGTTATGTACCCAGTAGTCATTCAGGAGCAGGTTGTTCAGTTTCCATGTAGTTGAGCGGTTTTGATTGAGCTTCTTAGTCCTCAGTTCTAGTTTGATTGCACTGTGGTCTGAGAGACAGTTTGTTATAATTTTTGTTCTTTTGCATTTACTGAGGAGTGCTTTACTTCCAACTATGTGGTCCATTTTGGAATAAGTGCGATGTGGTGCTGAGAAGAATGTATATTCTGTTGATTTGGGGTGGAGAGTTCTGTAGATGTCTATTAGGTCCATTTGGTGCAGAGCTGAGTTCAATTCCTGGATATCCTGGTTAACTTTCTGTCTCATTGATCTGTCTAATGTTGACAGTGGGGTGTTAAAGTCTCCCATTATTATTGTGTAGGAGTCTAAGTCTCTTTGTAGGTCTCTAAGGACTTGCTTTATGAATCTGGGTGCTCCTATATTGGGTGCATATATATTTAGGATAGCTAGCTCTTGTTGAATTGATCCTTTTACCATTATGTAATGGCCTTCTTTGTCTCTTTTGATCTTTGTTGGAAAAAGCTTGTTTTCAAGGATCTACATACAGATGGATGATTCAGTCGTTTGAGTCTCCACCTCCTCCCTTCTGTTGCCTGATTTTAGTCATCAAGGAGATCAAGGGGAGAAGCAGCATGAAAAAGTCTGCCTGGGCTGACAGTTCTAGCAGGATGTTGGGCGCAAAGGGGAGATGGTGGAACCTTTCCATTGGATACAATTTCTAGGTTAGGTGGTGACTTTGAGTATCCAGATTTTTCTTATATGTATATCAGATCTCTTGGAGGAAGAGAGGTAATCTGCATATTCACTTAGGACAATGGATCCCAAAATGGATTTTTATGGATAAGGAAAATTAATTTTTTTCGATCAACAGAGTATTGGTGGCTTTTTCTTTTCCTTCACAATAAATGCACTTAGGAGGTGGCTTTAAACACCTACTATCAGGCAAACTTCTATCATCATTTCAATTAAAAAATGGACTTCTAACCAACACCCCTCCCAGTGAAGGAAAGATACAACCTCCCAAAACTGGCAATTTTTAAAATTTAGTAAGTTTGGCTTTTGTGAAAAAAAACTCACTACATTATTTTTCTCATTTTGCTGTGGAATTTTGAGAACCTTGCCATGGCCTAGCATTTGGGAACTCAGCTCTAGAAAGCTCTAGAATGCCAGGGCAGATCCACTAGGAATCTATTTCATGTAGAATCAATTATCCCAACAGAGAAGCAGTTTGAAGGTCTTTGAGTGGCGGACTCAGGAGCTTATTGTTAAGACGTTAGAGCTTCCCTGTTTTTGGTAGTGTTCTTGGTGATCAGGGAGCGATCAGAGGTAGGAGAGAGGCACAGAACATTGAGTGACTCGCAGCACAAAGGGATATTTTGCATGGGATTTTGTATGGGGTCACTTGGGTGACAGCTTATTCAATCCCAAAAGCACCTTGGTTACATTCCTTGGACATGGAAAGGAGGCAGAGATTGTAGGAGAGCTAAAACTTAATTAAAATATATAAAAGACTGAAGCAGGAAATTGGGAGATCAGGATAACCCCCTTCAGTCACTTTATAATCATCATATTCTTGGTAGGGAGAGTTAATGTCATTCCCCAGCAAGAGCATTGTCAGTGGCCAGATTAGCATCAGCAGAGGTGAGAGAGGTGGAGAGGTGCCATCACAGCAGTGACAGACTCCAGGCAGAATCAAGGCGAAGTCAGCACATGCTAAGAAAGTGGAGAATTAGAGGGAGCTAGGATCACAGGGCAAAGGTGCCAGAGATTGGCAGAGGTGGGCACGAGTGACCAGTAAAATAATGATGACATGACTCTGCCCAGAGAGGGGAAAAGTTTTGGGAGCTCTATTTCCAGGATTCCACTGATGAGGACAGAGGGTCAAAGTATAAAGAGCTGCCACATATGCTCATTCTCCCAATCAACCATTCCTGATTTTTAACATCTTGCTTTGGTGTACATTTGCTACAATTGGTGAACAACTATTTGGACATTATCAACCAAAGTCCATAATTTACATTAGGATTAACTTTTTGTGTGGTACATTCCATGGGTTTGGACAACTGTATATTGTCATGTACCCACCATTACAGTATCACACAGCATAGTTTCACTGTCCTAAAAGTCCCCTGTGCACCCCCTATCATCCCTCCCTTGCTTTCTGGTGAACCCCTGGTGACCATTGATCTTTCTAGTGTCTTTATAGTCTTGTATTTCCAGAATGTTGTATAGTTGGATTGAGACAGTAATGAAGACTGGCTTCCTTCACTTAACAATACGCATGTAAGGCCGGGCGCAGTGACTCATGGCTGTAATCCCAGTACTTTGGGAGGCCGAGGCGGGCAGATCACCAGGTTGGGAGATTGAGACCATCCTGGCTAACACGGTGAAACCCCGTCTCTACTAAAAATACAAAAAATTAGCTGGGTGTGGTGGCATGCGCCTGTAGCCCCAGCTACTCGGGAGGCTGAGGCAGGAGAATGACATGAACCTTGGAGGCAGAGCTTGCAGTGAGCCAAGCTCACGCTGCTGCACTCCAGCCTGGGCAACAGAGCGAGACTGTCTCAAAAACAAAAACAATATGCATGTATGCTCTTCCTACCTCTTTTCTTGGCTTGATAGTTCATTCTTTTTAAAACTATTTTCAAAATTAATTAATTAATTTTTTGAGACAGAGTCTTACTCTGTCACCTAGGCTGGAATGTGGTGGCATGATCTTGGCTCGCTGCAACCTCTGCCTCCTGGGTTCAAGAGATTCTCCTGCCTCAGCCTCCCAAGTAGCTGGGATTATAGGCACGCCCAGGTAATTTTGGTGTTTTTAGTAGAGATGGGGTTTCACCATGTTGGCCGGGCTGGTCTCAAACTTCTGGCCTTAAGTGATCCACCCATCTTGGCCTCCCTAAGTGCTGGGATTACAGGAGTGAGTCACCATGCCTGGCCAACACTGTTGTAAATTGTGATAAAATGTACACAACATAAAATTTACCGTCTTCACCATTTTTAAGCATAGAGATTAGTGGTGTTAAGTACCTTCACAGTGATGTATAACCGCCCCACCATCCATCTTCAGAACTCTTTATGCAAAGTTAAAACTCTGTATCTATTAAACAATAACTCCCCATTTCCTGCTCCCTCCAGCCCTTGTAGCCACCATTTTACTTTCTGATTTTTCTTTCACTTAACTACGCTAGTAGTTCATATAAGTAGAATCATAGGATATTTGTTGGGTTTTGACTGGCTTATTTCACTGAGCATAATGTCCTCAAGATTCATCCAGGTTGCAGCATGTGTCAGAATTTCCTTTCTTTTAAAATCTGAATAATATCCCATTGTGTCTATATACCATATTTTGTTTATCCAATTCATTCAGTGATGCACACTTGAGCTGCTTTCATCTTTTGCTATTGTGAATAATGGTGCCATGAACACAAGTGTGCAAATATCTCTTTGCTTTCAATTCTTTTGTGTATACAAACAGAAGTGGAATTGCTGAGTGATGTAGTAATTTTATTTTTAATTTGTTAAGGATCCACCACACCATTTGCCATAGCAGCTGCACCAACAGTGCACAAGGATTCCAATTTTACCACATCATCACCAATACTTATTTTCCGTTTTTTTTTTTTTTTTAGATCTCACTCTTGCCCAGGCTGGAGTGCAGTGGCGTGATCTTGGCTCACTGCAAGCTCTGCCTCCCTGGTTCAAGTGATTCTCCTGCCTCAGCCTCCCAAGTAGCTGGGATTACAGATGCCTGCCACCGCACCTGGCTAATTTTTGTATTTTTAGTAGAGACGGGGTTTCAGCATGTTGGCCAGGATGGTCTCGAACTCCTGGAACAGTGGCTCATGCCTGTAATCCCAGCGCTTTGGGAGGCTGAGGTAGGTGGATCACTTGAGGTCAGGAGTATTTTCTGCTTTTTTTTGAGAGTAGCCATCCTAATGGGTGTGAGGTAGTATATCGTTGTGGATGATAGCTCATTTCTTTTTATCTTGGAAAAATATTCCCTTGTACAAAGGTACCACAGTTTGCTTATCTATTCACTTACTGGAGGCCATCTCGGTTGCTTCCAAGTTTTGGCAGTTATGAATAAGGCTGGCATATGTTTTCATGTGCAGGTTTTTGTGTGGACATAAAAGTTTTTTTTTTTTTAACTCCTTTGGGTAAATACCAAGAGAGTGATCACTGGATGATATGGTAAGAATGTGTTTAGCTTTGTAAGACACTGCCAAACTGTCTTCCAAAGTGGCTGTACCATTTTGCATTTCCAAAAAAGACTATTTTTATGTCTATTACCATTGCTTCCCATATTTCTTGACTGTCCTTGCTCTAGTTCATATGTTCTGGTGAGGAAAAGCTGCAGATGGATCACTGACAATTGGTAGAGTCTCTTTTTTAATGCTCTTCTAATATAACCTTCAATCCGTTAGCTCTCTGGAGAGTGAAGTTGGAAGGGACTGAGGTGAAAATTGCTGGTTTTGTGTTCTGACAGCCAGAATGCTTTTTCTACAGTGAATAAAGTATATTAAGAAAATTAAAACTTCGAACACTCCCCAGAATAAGAGGCGCAAATCACTTAAGTGTTAATATTCTTTTCTACTACATTTCCTAGCCTGTTAATACATGGATACCATTCAATATCTGGACCCTTCATTCCACAGAAATCTGTTTATTTTTCAGGGAAGGTGATAGAGAAACTCCTCCTGAAAGTCTGCATCTGGAACTCAGAATTTAAAATACCAGCCTCTTCAGAAATATTCAGAACTTTTTGTTGTTGTTGTTAAACAGGAAGAACTTTTAAATTAAGATGATTTTTTTTAGTCGATACAATCCCAACAGAAATATATATGTGTGTGTGTGTATATATATATACACATACATACACTTACATGTTCACCAAAAGACAAATAGGAGAGTATCTTCAGGGCACTGGTTATAATAGCCCCAAGCAGACAGTAATCTTAATGTCCACCTATCAGCAGCAGAATAATCAGGTGTGTTATCTTCAAACAATGGGATACTATGCAGCAATAAGAATGATTGGACTGCAACTACATAATGCAAATGAATAAATTTGGTATAATCTTGAATGAAAGGAGACAGATTCAAAAGTGTACATGCTCTATGACTTCACTGATGTGAAGTTCAAGAACAAGTAAAACTATGGTGTCAGAAGTCAGGGTATTGGTTGACATTTGGGTGTGGGAGGGTTAATGATCAGCAGGTGCTTGAGGGGGCTTTTAGGGTTCTAGTAATGTCTGGTGTCTTGGTCTGAGCCTACATACTTTGGTGTATTCACTTTGTGAAAAGGCTTCACTTTGGTTTGATGATTGTATTTTTTATGGATGTTTATGCTATAGTTCAATAAAAAGTTTTAAAAATAATCTCTTCTCATGTTACAATAAACCCATGAGGAAAATGTCCTCAAATTAATTTTATGAAAGAAATAAAGAAGGGAACTCAAGATAAAATGCATCATTGCCATGAACCAGAAGATTGACCTTTTATCTTAATATGAATCGATTCAGTGAACCAATAAAGGAGACAGACTTCACCGAAAAGTGTGGTGGAGAAGACTGAACCATCAGAAAAGGGGACACAGCTCTCATGGCTTGATAATGGTCTCTAAAAGTTTTGCATTTTTTTGGAGCCAAGTAATCAGCACTTACAAAATGAATTCAAAAGAAGCAGTTATAAAACCTTCACACTCGGAGATGTCTGCTGTAGATGCCAAAGCAATGCCTAAGCATTTGCTCTGTGGGGGCATTAAAGATGAGCTTGGACTTTTTGTAGAGTCCCACAGCAGTGTCATGAGGAAGGGCATCTCTTCTGGACGGGAAGTTTTCCATTTCATGGGATGACCTCTTCTGTCCATCAGCTCCTGCATCTGATGGGCATTGGGGCAGATTTGGTGATTCCTCAAGGTACCAGACAAGGGCTTTTGGGAAGACAACATTGAGAGAACAAAATGTGAGGATGAATTCTACCTCTTACTGGGTAAAAATGCCATACTCATTTGGATCTTGATTTCCTGAGTAAATCTCCATGTGTTACTGAAAAGGGGTCCCAATCCAGATCCCAGGAGACGGTTCTTGGAACTTGTGCAGAAAAGAATTCTGGGTGAGTTCTTAAAGTAAAGTGAAAGCAAGTTTATTACAAAAGAAAAGAAACAGGCCAGGCAGAGTGGCACACGCCAGTAATTCCAGCACTTTGGGAGGCCGAGGCAGGCAGATCACCTGAGGTCAGGAGTTCGAGACCAGCCTGGCCAACATGGTGAAACCCCATCTGTACTAAAAATACAAAAATTAGCCAGGCATGGTGGTGGGTGCCTGTAGTCCCAGCTACTCAGGAGGCTGAGGCAGGAGAAGCATTTGAATCCAGGAGGCGGAGGTTTCAGTGAGCCAAGATCACGCCATTGCACTCCAGCCTGGGCGACAGAGTGAAACTATCTCAACAAAAAAGAAAAGAAAAGAAAAGAAAAAAGAATGGCTACTGCATAGGCAGAGCAGCTGCATGGGTTTCTCAACTGAGTATACTTATAGTTATTTCTTTATCATATGTTAAACGAGGGGTGAATTATTCATAAATTTTTCTGGGAAAGGGATGGGCAATTTCCAGAACTGAAGTTTCCTCCGTTTTTAGACCATATACAGTAACTTCATTTTGTTGCCATGCCTTTTGTAAACTGTCATGGCACTAGTGGGAGTGTCTTTTAGCATGCTAATGCATTATAACTGGCATATAATGAGCATTGAGGATGACCGGAGGTCACTTTTGTCACCATCTTGGTTTTGGTGGGTTTTGGCTGGCTTCTTTACTGCATCCTGTTTTATCAGTAAGGTCTTTGTGACCTGTATCTTGTGCTGACCTCCTATCTCATTCTGCGACTAAGAATGTCTAACCTCCTGGGAATGCAGCCCGGTAGGTCTCAGCCTTATTGTACCCAGCCCCAATTCAAGATGAAGTCCCTCTGGCTTGAATGCCTCTGACACATGTCTAGCTGGCATTTGGGACTATCATTGGAAGTTTGTTCTTTCTACACACTTTAAATATTTATCTAAATGATTTCTCTTTCCTCTTAACCCTACTGCCCAATATTGTGTTTCTTCTTACTCAAATCCATCTGCTCTTGACCTCCCTGAACAGACCTGTTGTCTCTTAAGGCTGGATAATGGGCTCTGGTGGAATTCAGACACAGTAGGAGGTCAAGCCTGGGTTAGTCAAGGTCAAACTTGGACAGGGTAGTGATCTAGAAGTGACTAAGTAGCAGGAAGGCAGTAGCGAAGATGAGTGTGGTTGCAAAGGCAAATGGGTCAGACAGGGGCTGGTGTGCAGTCACAGTATATTTTCATTAGCCCACAAAGCAAGGAGTAAAAGTCAGGTGGGTAGGCAGGAGTCAAGTGCAACAAATACACTTATAACAAATAAGATAGTGCAGGAGGTCAAGCACCAGCTAGGAAAGGCAGACAGTGTTGTAATCCCTCCCCATTAAACCTATAAATATTTTATTTATTTATTTTTGCTACTTTTTTTTAAATTATACTTTAAGTTCTAGGGTACATGTGCACAACATGCAGGTTTGTTACATATCCACACGTGTCATGTTGGTGTGCTGCACCCATTAACTCGTCATTTATATTAGGTATATCTCCTAATGCTATCCCTCCCCGCTCCTCCCACTCCACAACAGACCCCGGTGTGTGATGTTCCCCACCCTGTGTCCAAGTGTTCTCATTGTTCAGTCCCCACCTATGAGTGAAAACATGCAGTGTTTGGTTTTCTGTCCTTGCGGTAGTTTGCTGAGAATGACGGTTTCCAGCTTCATCCATGTCCCTACAAAGGACAAGAACTCATCCTTTTTTATGGTTGCATAGTATTCCATTGTGTATATGTGCCACATATTCTTAATCCAGTCTATCATTGATGGACATTTGGGTTGGTCCCAAGTCTTTGCTATTGTGAATAGTGACACAATAAACATATGTGTGCATGTGTCTTTATAGCAGCATGGTTTATAATCCTTTGGGTGTATACCCAGTAATGGGATGGTTGGGTCAAATGGTATTTCTAGTTCTAGATCCTTGAGGAATCGCCACACTGTCTTCCACAATGGTTGAACTAGTTTACAGTCCCACCAACAGTATAAAAATGTTCCTATTTCTCCACATCCTCTCCAGCACCTGTTGTTTCCTGACTTTTTAGTGATTGCCATTCTAACTGGTGTGAGATGGTATCTCATTGTGGTTTTGATTTCCATTTCTTTGATGACCAGTGATGATGAGCATTGTTTCATGTGTCTGTTGGCTGCATAAATGTTTTCTTTTGAGAAGTGTGTGTTCATATCCTTCACCCACTTTTTGATGGGGTTGTTTGATTTTTTTCTTGTACATTTGTTCTTTGTAGATTCTGGATATTAGCCCTTTGTCAGATGAGTAGATTGTAAAAATTTTCTCCGAATCTGTAGGTTGCCTGTTCACTCTGATGGTAGTTTCTTTTGCTGTGCAGAAGCTCTTTAGTTTAATTAGATCCTATTTGTCTATTTTGGCTTTTGTTGACATTGCTTTTGGTGTTTTAGTCATGAAGTCCTTGCCCATGCCTATGTCCTGAATGGTATTTCCTAGGTTTTCTTCTAGGATTTTTATGGTTTTAGGTCTAACATTTAAGTCTTTAATCCATCTTGAATTAATTTTTATATAAGGTGTAAGGAAGGGATCCAGTTTCAGCTTTCTACATATGGCTAGCCAGTGTTCCCAGCACCATATATTAAACAGGGAATCCTTTCCCCATTTCTTGTTTTTGTCAGGTTTGTCAAAGATCAGATGGTTGTAGATGTGTGGTGTTATTTCTGAGGGCTCTGTTCTGTTCCATTGGTCTATATCTCTGTTTTTGGTACCAGTACCATGCTGTTTTGGTTACTGTAGCCTTGTAGTATAGTTTGAAGTCAGGTAGCGTGATGCCTCCAGCTTTGTTCTTTTGGCTTAGGATTGTCTTGGCAATGCGGGGTCTTTTTTGGTTCCATATGAACTATGAAGTAGTTTATTCCAATTCTGTGAAGAAAGTCATTGGTAGCTTGATGGGGACGGCATTGAATCTATAAATTACCTTGGGCAGTATGGCCATTTTCACGATATTGATTGTTCCTATCCATTAGTATGGAATGTTCTTCCATTTGTTTGTGTCTTCTTTTATTTCGTTGAGCAGTGGTTTGTAGTTCTGCTTGAAGAGGTCCTTCACATCCCTTGTAACTTGGATTGTTAGGTATTTTATTCTCTTTGAAGCAATTGTGAATGGGAGTTCACTCATGATTTGGCTCTCTGTTTGTCTATTATTGGTGTGTAGGAATGCTTGTGATTTTTGCACATTGATTTTGTAACTTGAGACTTTGCTGAAGTGGCTTATCAGCTTGAGGAGCTTTTGGGCTGAGACGATGGGGTTTTCTAAATATACAATCATGTCATCTGCAAACAGGGACAATTTGACTTCCTCTTTTCCTAATTGAATACCCTTTATTTCTTTCTCCTGCCTGATTGCCCTGGCCAGAACTTCCAACACTGTGTTTCATAGGAATGGTGAGAGAGGGATCCCTGTCTTGTGCCAGTTTTCAAAGGGAATGCTTCCGGTTTCTGCCCATTCAATATGATACTGGCTGTGGGTTTGTCATAAGTAGCTCTTATTATTTTGAGATACGTCCAATCAATACCTAGTTTATTAAGAGTTTTTAGCATGAAGGGCTGTTGAATTTTTTCAAAGGCCTTTTCTGCATCTATTGAGATAATCATGTGGTTTTTGTCTCTAGTTCTGTTTATATGCTGGATTACGTTTATTGATTTGGGTATGTTGAACCAGCCTTGCATTCCAGGGATGAAGCTCACTCGATCGTGGTGGATAAGCTTTTTGATGCGCTGCTGGATTCAGTTTGCCAGTATTTTATTGAGGATTTTTGCATTGGTGTTCATCAGGGATATTGGTCTAAAATTCTCTTTTTTAGTTGTGTCTCTGCCAGGCTTTGGTATCAGGATGATGCTGGCCTCATAAAATGAGTTAGGGAGGATTCCCTCTTTTTCTATTGATTGGAATAGTTTCAGAAGGAATGTACCGGCTCCTCTTTGTACCTCTAGTAGAATTCGGCTGTGAATCTGTCTGGTCCTAGACTTTTCTTGGTTGGTAGGCTATTAATTATTGCCTCAATTTCAGAGCCTGTAATTGGTCTATTCAGGGATTCAACTTCTTCCTGGTTTAGTCTTGGGAGAGTGTATGTTTCCAGGAATTTATCCATTTCTTCTAGATTTTCTAGTTTATTTGTGTAGAGGTATTTATAGTATTCTCTGATGGTAGTTTGTATTTCTGTGGGGTCGGTGGTGATATCCCCTTTATCATTTTTTATTGCATCTATTTGATTCTTCTCTCTTTTCTTCTTTATTAGTCTTGCTAGTGGTCTATCAATTTTGTTGATCTTTTCAAAAAACTAGCTCTTGGATTCATTGATTGTTTTGAAGGGTTTTTTGTGTCTCTATCTTCTTCAGTTCTGCTCTGATCTTAGTTATTTCTTGCCTTCTGCTAGCTTTTGAATGTGTTTGCTCTCGCTTCTCTAGTTCTTTTAATTGTGATGTTAGGGTGTCAATTTTAGTTCTTTCCAGCTTTCTCTCGTGGGCTTTTAGTGCTATACATTTCCCTCTACACACTGCTTTAAATGTGTCCCAGAGATTCTGGTATGTTGTGTCTTTGTTCCCATTGGTTTCAAAGAACATCTTTATATCTGCCTTCATTTCGTTATGTACCCAGTAGTAATTCAGGAGCAGGTTGTTCAGTTTCCATGTACTTGAGCAGTTTTGAGTGAGTTTCTTAATCCTGAGTTCTAGTTTGATTGCACTGTGGTCTGAGAGACAGTTTGTTGTGTTTTCTGTTCTTTTGCATTTACTGAGGAGTGCTTTACTTCCAACTATGTGGTCCATTTTGGAATAAGTGCTATGTGGTGCTGAGAAGAATGTATATTCTGTTGATTTGGGGTGGAGAGTTCTGTAGATGTCTATTAGGTCCATTTGGTGCAGAGCTGAGTTCAATTCCTGGATATCCTGGTTAACTTTCTGTCTCATTGATCTGTCTAATGTTGACAGTGGGGTGTTAAAGTCTCCCATTATTATTGTGTGGGAGTCTAAGTCCCTTTGTAGGTCTCTAAGGACTTGCTTTATGAATCTGGGTGCTCCTGTATTGGGTGCATATATATTTAGGATAGTTAGCTCTTGTTGAATTGATCCCTTTACCATTAGGTAATGGCCGCCTTTGTCTCTTCTGATCTTTGTTGGTTTAAAGTCTGTTTTATCAGAGACTAGGATTGCAACCCCTGCTTTTTTTTTATTTTCCATTTGCTTGGTAGATCTTCTTCCACCCCTTTATTTTGAGCCTATGTGTGTCTCTGCATGTCAGATGGGTGTCCTGAATACAGCACACTGATGGGTCTTGACTCTTTATCCACTTTGCCAGTCTGTGTCTTTTAATTGGAGCATTTAGCCCATTTACATTTAAAGTTAATATTGTTATGTGTGAATTGTATCCTGTCATTATGATGCTAGCTGGTTATTTTGCTCATTAGTTGATGCAGTTTCTTCCTAGCCTCAATGGTCTTTGCAATTTGGCATGTTTTTGTAGTGACTGGTACCGGTTGTTCCTTTCCATGTTTAGTGCTTCCTTCAGGAGCTCTTGTAAGGCAGGCCTGGTGGTGACAAAAATCTCTCAGCATTTGCTTATCTGTAAAGGATTTTATTTCTCCTTCACTTATGAAGCTTAGTTTGGCTGGATATGAAATTCTGGGTTGAAAATTCTTTTCTTTAAGAATGTTGAATATTGGTCCCCACTCTCTTCTGACTTGTGGAGTTTCTGCCAACAGATCTGCTGTTAGTCTGATGGGCTTCCCTTTGTGAGTAACCTGACCTTTCTCTCTGGCTGCCCTTAACATTTTTTCCTTCATTTGATCTTTGGTGAATCTGACAATTTTGTATCTTGGCGTTGCTCTTCTCGAGGAATATCTTTGTGGCATTCTCTGTATTTCCTGAATTTGAATGTTGGCCTGCCTTGCTAGGTTGGGGAAGTTCTCCTGGATAATATCCTGAAGAGTGTTTTCCAACTTGGTTCCATTCTGCCCATCACTTTCAGGTACACCAATCAGAAGTAGATTTGGTCTTTTCACATAGTCCCATTTTTCATGGAGGCTTTATTCCCTTCTTTTTACTCTTTTTTCTCTAAACTTCTCTTCTCACTTCATTTCATTCATTTGATCTTCAATCACTGATACCCTTTCTTCCACTTGATTGAATTGGCTACTGAAGCTTGTGCATGCGGCACATAGTTCTTGTGCCATGGTTTTCAGCTCCATCAGGTTATTTAAGGTCTTCTCTACACTGTTTATTCTAGTTGGCCATTCATGTAATCTTTTTTCAAGGTTTTTAGCTTCCTTGAGATGGGTTCGAACATCCTCCTTTAGCTTGCAGAAGTTTGTTGTTACTGATGGTCTGAAACTTTCTTCTCTCAGCTCATCAAAGTTATTCTCTGTCCAGCTTTGTTCCATTGCTGTCAAGGAGCTGCATTCCTTTGGAGGAGAAGAGGTGCTCTGATTTTAGAATTTTCAGTTTTTCTGCTCTGGTTTCTCCCCATCTTTGTGGTTTTATCTACCTTTGGTCTTTGATGATGGTGATGTACAGATGGGGTTTTGGTGTGGATGTCCTTTCTGTTTGTTAGTTTTCCTTCTAACAGTCAGGACCCTCAGCTGCAGGTCTGTTGGAGTTTGCTGGAGGTCCACTCTAGACCCTGTTTGCCTGGGTATCACCAGCGGAGGCTGCACAACAGTAAATATTGCAGAACGGTAAATATTGCTGCCTGATCCTTCCTCTGGAAGCTTCGTCTGAGAGGGGCACCTGGCCGTATGAGGTGTCAGTTGGTCCCTACTGGGAGGTGCCTTCCAGTTAGGCTATTCGGGGGTGAGGGACCCACTTGAGGAGGCAGTCTGTCTGTTCTCAGATCTCAAACTCTGTGCTGAGAGAATGACTACTCTCTTCAAAGCTGTCAGACAGAGAAGTTTAAATCTGCAGAAGTTTCTGCTGCCTTTTGTTCAGCTATGCTCTGCCCCAGAGGTGGAGTCTACAGAGGCAGGCAGGCCTCCTTGAGCTGTGGTGGGCTCTACCCAGTTCGAGCTTCCCGGCCACTTTGTTTACCTACTCAAGCCTCAGCAATGGTGGATGCCCCTCCCCCAGCCTCGCTGCCACTTTGCAGTTTGATCTCAGACTGCTGTGCTAGCAGTGAGTGAGGCTCTGTGGGCTGGGACCCTCTGAGCCAGGTGCAGGATATAATATCCTGGTTTGCCGTTTGCTAAGACCATTGAAAAAGCATACTGTTAGGGTGGGAGTGTCCCTATTTTCCAGGTACTATCTGTCACAGCTTCCCTTGGCTGGGAAAGGGAATTCCCTGACCCCTTGCACTTCCTGGGTGAGGCAATGCCATGCCCTTCTTTGGGTCATGCTCCTAGGGCTGCACCACTGTCCCACAAGCCCCAGTGAGATGAACCCGGTACCTCAGTTGGAAATGCAGAAATCACCTGTTTTCTGCGTCGCTCATGCTGGAAGCTGTAGACTGGAGCTGTTCCTATTTAGCCATCTTGGAACCTCCTCCCTTATTTATTTATTTATTGAGACAGAGTCTTGCTCTGTCACCCAGGCTGGAGTACAGTGGCATGATCCTGGCTCACTGCAGCTTCTACCTCCTAGGTTCAAGTGATTCTCCTGCCTCAGACTCCTGAGTAGCTGGGACCACAGGCATGCACCACCATGCCTAGGCCTATATATTTTTAATATGACTATATGTCAGGTGCTGTATTAGTCAGCTTTTTCTACATAACAACCAACCACAAAATTTCAGTGCCATACGACAGAAATCATTTATTTTCTGCTTATAAGTTTCAGTCTGTGGGTGAAGTTCAGGACTGCTACAAGCTTCTCATTCTAGGGCTCAGGCTTGAGAATCAATGGCTCCTAGGAGTTTATTCTTCTAATATAGGAGTTTGGAAGTACAAGAGGGCCAGGCCAATCTGTGCAAGCTAACAAAAAGGAAAAAGGTAAGACACACAGAGTAAGGGCTGTGCAGATTTTCACAGGTTGCCACTTTCAATGAGGGGATAGTTAAACCTCATTGGGAAGGTGGGTTTTGAGCAGCCTTAAGGCAGTCGAAGGGTTGAGCCATGAGGATAACAGGGACAAGCATGCTTCAGACAGAGAGAATAGCTAGTGCAAAGGCCCTGGGGTGAGAGCACCAAGGAGTATTTAAAGAACAGTGAGGGAACCTATGTAGTTAGGGTCACCTGAGTGAGCAGAAGTAGGGAAAGTGAAGACAGAGATGATGAGGTCAAGCTGTATAAGGCCTGGAGGGCCATTGTGAGGACTTTAGCTCTTATTCTGACTCACATGGGAGCCACTGGAGGTCTTTGAGGGAGGAGTGATGTGATCTGACCTATGCTTTTGTAAGGTTTACTCTAGCTGCTCTGTTGTGAATAGACTATAGGGATGCCATAGACGGAGGCAAGCACGCCAGTTAGGAGGATAATGCTTTTCAGTAAGATGGCACAGTTTAGTAGGAATATGGTATGAGACACAAAATGGCTCTGCATAGGTAAGTTTAAATTTTTCAGTAGCTATATTAGGAAAAGTAAAAAGGAACAGGTGAAATTAATTATAATAATATATTTTGATTGACTCAATATACCCACAACTTATTTCTACATATAATCACTATAAAACAATTATTATTGAGACAGTTTCAGTTTTTTTTATACTAAATGTTGGAAATTCAGTATGTATTTTATACTTCGAAGGCATCCCAGTTTGCACCAACAATATTTCAAGTGCTCAGTAGCCACATGGGGCTAGTGGCTACTGTATTCAAGAAGGCAGAGCTAAAGAAGTCATCACTCATGTTGAAATCACTGAGTCTAGCCTTCTTTTCACCTACTTCCAAATGTTTTGTTAAATACCAGTGGATTATGAGACAGCTGGACAGAGTGAAGTCTAAACTCCCTATAGGCATAAAGAAAGGATTTGAAACTGGGTTGTAAAAATTCAGAAATCCAGTGTATTGTGAAAAAGTTTTCCCTTTGACGGTAAAATACTATGAACATCTTTTCTTACAATAAACAAGTGGCAGTCTTGAGTGTGTACCTATGAGAATTATTTTCTAAAAGAAGCATGCTTGTTAGTAAAAAATTTTTATTCTGCAGCAATTAGACAGATACATCCTTTTATCAGGAAATCTACATCCAGGAAATCTACATCCAGACATAATCCTCAGCAGGTGGCTGATTGTTGCAAACATGCAATGACTACATGTCCTATCCTTGTAAAATTTGACATTTGAACAGGTGAACATTTATTATCTCTAGGTACAAACATTTGCGATCCAGTAATACTTTTTTTTTTTAAATTAAGGAAAAGTAGGTACTGATGCTTGTATGTGTGTGTGTGTGTATGTTTCATATAGTGTGCAGAAGGGTTAGAATTTAAAAGGAAGTAGACTAACATTTGGTAGTCACCTGTAGTTTGTGTCATTATGCCTTCAGATTGTGGACTTCCTAGAGATAGTATGAGAAGTGGAAAATGCATAGGATTTGGGGTCAGAGACCAGTTAGATTTTGGCTTTCAACCTCAGTTTTTTTTTTTTGGTCTGTCAAATGGAGGTAAAAACATTTTCTTCATAGAGTTCTTATGAACATTGAATTACATACTGAATATCAACAGCCTAATACAGTTCCTGGCACATAGTACTGTAATGCAAGGTACCATTCTCAGAAATGAGATTCACGTTCCTGAGGGAAAATGGTAAATGCACTTTACTATGAAGTAGATTTGCTTTATATCAGGGCAATGTGTTTGCAATGCAGCTGTTGCCCAAAGGGTTGTGTTCTAAAGTATTTTAAACCCTGATGAAAAGGTATATGAAGGTAGCTTTATGGCAAAGTGTATGGAAAACACAGAAGAACTGCATCTTTCACCTTCCTTCTAAGGGAGATAGATAAAGGCTAGAATGGAAAATACAGGCTGGAGGCAGAAATCTGTTAAGTAAATTGAGACAGAGCCATGATTTTTACTTTCAGTGTTGCTAGAGAGAAGTCAGCTGTCAGTCTCATGATGCTTTCTTTACAGAGAATCTGCCTTTGGTTTTTCTCCGGCTGTTTTAAATATATTTCTATTTGCTTGGTTTTCTGCAGTTTCATAATGACATACCTAGGTTTGGTTTTCTTTTTATTTATTTAACTTGGGATTCCTTAGACTTCTGAAATCTGTGGTTTGGTGTCTTAAGTCAGTTTTGAAAATTCATCAGCCTTTGTCTCTTTGAATGTTTCCTGTATTCCAGTCTCCCACAAAGCCACTCAAGCAAACAATCATGTTTGCCTGTATTGGCAAACACTTTTTAGAGCAAAAGTGGCTTTCATGTTAGTATAGCTCTCTGGGTTTGTAACTTTCATTTGCCTTTAGCTCAGTAACTCCTTTTTATCTGCTTCTCTTGGTTGCAGTTAAGAAGATATGTTAAAGTATTTTACCTGCATTTTTTGTTGTTTTCTGTGGGGAAAATTTGAATAAACTAACTCGTTGTTACCAGAAAATAAAAATTCAAAAACATTGAAATCTTACTCTATGTGGACTTAATTTTGGGGTATAGAGTGAAGAGGTAGGAATCTAACTTTTTCCCAAATGTTTGGTCAATTTTCTCATTATATTTTGAAGAGTACATAATTTCCCCATCAATTCAGGAAGGTAGCCACATGCCACCTTTTTAATATAACAAAATCCCAATTATTTGGAAGTTTCTGATCTGTTAAATCTGTTTGATTGATTTAATTTAATTAAGCCAGTAACATTCTTCTTTAATTGCTATAGTTTCCTACTATATTTACATCTCTCCTAATGCAGATTTACTCTCATTATTCTTCTTTATGAGGACATATAGTTCTTAGTACATTTTACTCATTGACATTCATTCTACTCATGTATGTATGTAAGATTCATGGCTTATTTTGCTAGATTCTGGGGATATGAAGAAGTTTAACACAAAATACCACCTTGGGTGGACTTTGACTCCTAAGTAGAAAAGACATATTGTCAGGAGAAATAAAGAACTAAGTGAGTTAAATGACAAAGCAGAATAATAAAAGGCAAGATGTGGCATGAGTCAATGACTGCTTTTCAAAGCACTAATAAGTGCTACAAGTTGAAATCACCTCTTACATGGCAGCAGGCAAGAGAGAGGATGTGCAGAGGAACTCCCCTTTATAAAACCATCAAATCTCATGAGACTTATTCACTACCATGAGAACAGCAAGGGAAAAACCCACCCCTATGATTCAGTTACCTCCCACCAGGTCCCACCATGACAGGTGGGGATTATTACAATTCAAGATGAGATTTGGGTGGGGACACAGAACAAAACCATATCATCCGCTCAGCCTCATAAGGATGGATCTTGTGCCTGGAACACTTCCCTCTTAAGATACAAAGATTTTCACAGCCTGTGCTGGGCTATCACCTTGTGTGGGAATATCTTTCCCTGTTTCAGACTCAGCATGCACCCCTTTGTTCTGCTGGTGTGTACATCATGTGGACAACCCCACTGTTATACCTGTGCCTCGTGGGGAGGGGTTGGGGTCCTTCTGCTAAAGCACAAGATGAGTGTGTGCCATGGCCCTGTACCACCTGCTGGGAGGAATCCACTGGTTTTGGGGCACTAACGCTCTCTACTGAAGCCGATCTTGCTTCGGCTCTTTCCTATGTGAGGAACGCCTTGTTCCATCTAGTTAGTGCCAGGTCGCATTATGTTTTCCTTGGTGACTGATCTGAAGAGGCAGTGGGCGGAAGTGCTTGGACTTCTACTCCTGGTGACAGGCAACAGATGCCACTTGCTCGACAGATATGGTGAAAGCTGACTTTTATGGTTGTATTCAAAGGGACACAGACCAGAAAAAGGTGTGAACGCAACTAGATAGGAAGTTAGGAGTGACAGTGGGTGACCTTGGACATGCAAGGAGATTTAAAGTTTTTCAAATACTTTTTTTTTTTTTTTTTTTGGGACAGAGTCTTGCTCTGTCACCCAGGCTAGAGTACAGTGGCTCAATCTCGGCTCACTGCAACCTCTGCCTCCCATGTTCAAGCAATTTTCCTGCCTCAGCCTCCCGAGTAGCTGGGACAACAGGTATCTGCCACCGTTCCCAGCGAATTTTTGTATTTTTAGTAGAGATGGGGCTTTAGCATATTGGCCAGGCTGGTCTCGAACTCCTGACCTCAGGTGATCCGCCTGCCTTGGCCTCCCAAATTGCTGGGATTACAGGCATGAGCCACCATGCCTGGCCTAGTTTTTCAAACACTTTGGAAATAAGAACGAATAGAATTTGTAATTAATTTATATGGAAGTAGAGGGTAGAACAGAAAGAGGATTTAGATTCTGAGCAACTTTGATAAATATTCAGCCAAGGTTTAGGAGACACCAACCGTGCCAGTAACTTACATAGGTAAAATTTACTGTAAAGAAATTGCTTCCTAGTAAAAAGGCAGTTAACGATACATAGGAATAAAATAGGACTCTTGAGAGTACATGAATAGCAACTGTGGAAAGCAGCTACTACGTTGATCACAAAGGGAATGTGAACAAGAAAATAACTTCAGAAACTTAGAAGAGATCCCTGTTCTCCACAAAGTGTAGATTCAGTCCTTTGTGGAGAGGACATGAGAGCCACAGAACGTGCATCCTGCTGGTGGCAGAGACACATGCTGCAGGGTGCAGGCTGAAGCTGGTACCTGGGAATGGCCCCTTTCTGTCTGTCTGAGAAACCTACTGGAGTCAGCAGCCTTACTCTTGGCAGGTGGCCTTACTGGAAGGCCTGGGCTGCAGCCGGTCTGCAAGGACCTCTGTCCTGCGGCGGGTCCTGAGCAGGATGCATGGACAATAGCACTACACAGGAAGGAAGAAGAGTCCTTTCCTCCGGCTTTAGCCTCGCAGGGTCCCTCCAGCACCCCCATTGATGAAAACAAACATCAAGCTAACTGGCAAAGGAGAAATGTCTACATGGCCCAGTGCCAGTATGGCAAAGCTGGGCAGAGAACAGTGGATTTGGAGCCAAGGAGCAATAACTTAACAACTGGCACAACCTCCAGTATACAAAATCTCGCTGGGAGAAGAGTAGCCAGTAGAGCTCCCAGGCAATATTTCATTGTTCATGTGCCCTTCCTTTTGCTGAAAAGAGGTGACAGTATTGCACCAAGACAAAATCCTTAATTTAACATACCTTTGGGGACGACAAGTAGAAAATAAAATCATGCTAATTTTACGAAGGGAGAATTGGAACCTGAAGAAGATAAGATGACTAGAAGCAAAGCACGCTAGGAGTCATTGCAAAAGTTGGAATGAGCTCTCTGTATAAAACATCTTTGATCATTTTCTGTGTAACTTATGCTATTTGTGGCCTTGGACAATCAACTCAAATGTGAGTTGATTTAATAGGTGACTAAAGAAGAAAGAAACTGAAATACTGGCTCCTGTGTTCTGAACCTACTGGGAAAAAATGTTCCTACTTTTTTTTTTTTTGAGACGGAGTCTCGCTCTGTTGCCCAGGCTGGAGTGCAGTGGCACGATCTCGGCTCACTGCAAGCTCTGACCCCCGGGTTCATGCCATTCTCCTGCCTCAGACTCCAAAGTAGCTGAGACTACAGGTGCCCGCCACCACGCCCGGCTAATTTTTTGTATTTTTAGTAGAGACGGGATTTTACCATGTTAGCCAGGATGGTCTCGATCTCCTGACCTCGTGATCCGCCCGTCTCGGCCTCCCAAAGTGCTGAGATTACAGGCATGAGCCACCGCGCCCAGCCGAAAAAATGTTCCTACTCTTGACTACCTTTCAACTCATGGAAGATCTGTCTGTCTCTCCAAGTCTCCTCTTCTCCAAGTGAAATATCCCAACTTTTGTTAATACTAATGGCACATGGAGAAGACATGAGACCTGACTCTGCTATTATTGATTGTGTGGCTTTGGTCAAAACTGTTCACTTTCTCAAAGCACAGGTTTGACATTTCTAAGATGAAAAGTTTGCACTGGAGATTTCTAAGATTTCCTTGTCTTTGTAAAACTTGTTAAGACTTTTCACTTGTAATAGTTCCTTCTCCCTCATGCATGAGCTGTACTGTGCATACATCCGTCTCACAGTGTGATGTCTGGAACAGAATTCATTGATATGGGGTCAGAGTGAGGCAAGCCAGAAACTCCCCAGGTAAGGTCTGTTTCCATGAACTTTTTAGAAAACATAGCACAGTTTTTGAGCATGCTGGGTTCAGTTCTGTTTAGCTTATTTGCCTATAATATACACAGGAAGGGAGAATAAATGGTAGAATACAGAACCAGAGGTGTCATCAACCAGTCTCCATCATTGGGTGTATGTATTTTTGAGGACAGAGCCTGGATAATTTTCATCTTCCCATTTGGAGAGGCGCCCAGCTCAGTGCTTTTGAGTATGTACTCAAAAGATGGTTGGAGTGAATAGATTATGTATGTTCCCGTTTTTGGTAGTTACATTTTATTTTATTTTAAAAACAAGTTAATCTAGAAAAGTTAGGTGGTGTTTTGGCCAGAGCCTTATAACTTTTGTAACTTGATGGATGTCACCATGAACTCTGGATCACATCTGTTAATTTCCAGATTCAATCTTTTATTTTATATGTAATGTGAATATCACTCTGTAAATTCGTAAGAGGAGGAGTATCAGGTAGGCAAATCTCCGAATGTCCACCACGTGCACTTCCCTCCATGGAGGGAATCGCTTTGCTCACATTCCTTGATGAAGGATGAGGCCATGGCCATGGCATGGTCCCATCCCCACTTAACCCTGCTCCCTGTTAACGCTCTACGAATGGGACTTTGACTTAAGGACTGCCATTCTAGAGGCTGATCTAACCTCTCTTACATGCTCCCTGCCTCCCCATCCCCACTTGGCAAATGCATGCATTGTGAGTATGAAGAAAATCAGAGAGGTTTCTTCATTACCCACTCTCTGTCCCTTTTATCATAGCTGGACAATGAATTCCTCTTGACTTTAAAAAAATATGCTGCTGTTATTATTATTATTATTATTACTTTTTGCTAAAGTAGCTCCCTTTCCCTCCCATTCCCAGCGACCATTCCAGTGTGTGGACCAGCAGCCACCTTTTCCATTTCATCTGACAGCTCCATGAGTTTTGCTGAGAACATAAAGGCTAGCATTATATTCCTGAAACTTGACGTGTCTCTGCCCATGTTCGCTTCCTTCCTTTCATCTCTGAGATGCTCTGTGTCTTTCTGTTTAAGGCCCTTCCCATCCATTTGTGCTTTCGGTCCTATGCTTCCCTGTGTGCCCTGTCTTGCTCTGTGTATCTTTGACTTTCTTTTAAGTTGAACCTCACTCTCCCTGCTGCATCTTTCCCCTCAAACTGTAAGCATATCAGTAGGAAACCTTAAATTCCTCCACCTAGCTAGGTTAGTTTTGTTTGTTTGAATCGGAGTCTCACTCTGTTGCCCAGGCTAGAGTGCAGTGGTGTAAACTTGGCTTACTGTAACCTCTGCCTCCTGGGTTCAAGCGATTCTCCTGTCTCAGCCTCCCGAGTAGCTGGGACCACAGGCACCCACCACAATGTCTGACTAATTTTTGCATTTTTTTTTTTTTTTCGAGACAGAGTCTCGCTCTGTCACCCAGACTGGAGTACAGTGGCTGGATCTCAGCTCACTGCAAGCTCCACCTCCCGGGTTTACGCCATTCTCCTGCCTCAGCCTCCCGAGTATCTGGGACTACAGGCGCCCGCCCCCTTGCCTGGCTAGTTTTTTGTATTTTTAAGTAGAGATGGGGGGTTTTACCGTGTTAGCCAGGATGGTCTCGATCTCCCGACCTCGTGATCCGCCCATCTCGGCCTCCCAAAGTGCTGGGATTACAGGCTTGAGCCACCGCGCCTGGCCAATTTTTATGCATTTTTAATGGAGATGGGGTTTCACCATGTTGCCCAGACTGGTCTCGAACTCCTGATCTCAGGTGATTGGCCTCCCAAAGTGTTGGGATTACATGCGTGAGCCACCACGCCCGGAGCTAGGTTATAGAGGTGGTGTGTATGCACCTCCAATCTACTCCCCAAACTTACTGCAATTTGACATCTGCCCTCCTCCTTAACCACTGAAATTGTATTCACCAGGGCTGCAAAATAGCAATTTGGCCTTTAAATCAAGTAGACATATTTTGTTTTTTAAAAAAATCAGATTGGGCTGTCTCCCTGGGAATTTTTGACAAATCAGTCCTAAATTCTCCACATGCCTGACTTTGAGCATTATCCTTTCTCTCTGTTTTCCTTCAACATCTCTATTTCTTGTTGGCCTTCTTGAAATTCACATCCTTTTTCATAGCTTACACATATACATTGAAATCATCTCTATATGGATCTGTCTTTTTCACTAGATTGTGCGTGTGATTTCAAAATAGAGATGGTATTTTTTATAGCTTTATATTCTCAGTAACTGTTTTAAAGTCTTCCTTTCATTTTCTTCTTTTCTTTTTTCAGAATGTGATGTTGAATTACCTTTTGCTACATAGATAGATAGACTTTAATCCTATTCTCAGTTAGGATTACCTTTAGATATTTGTAAAGACAGTGTCTTAAACAAGGAAGGGCCTTATTTTTCCTCATTACAAAAAGCCAGAACCAAGCTCAAAATCCTTAATAAGGAACCAGAGTCCTCCTTCTCCAACACTCTTAGCATTTGACTTTCATCCTCGTGGGTGAAAATGGCTGCTGTGTGTACCTTCAGGCATCATGTCTTCCCTCTAGGAAGGAAGGTGAAGGGAAAGGCCCGTGACAAGGGGTCACAACCCTTGAACAGAGTTTTCACCTTTTCATTCTCCTCAGGGATTTCAACCTGCATCTCATTGGCTGGGCTGGTTGGCTTAGCCACTCGTAGCTGCAAGGAAGGTGAGAGTCAAAATATTTCAACAGGGCCAATTGCTATGCTGAACAACTTTGGGGTTCAGCCAGGAATGAATAAGTGGGAAATGGATGTTGGGAAGGCAATTAGCAACTTCCTTTTTTCATTACTTTTTCATTAGTGACCCCGAACTTCTATTACTCTAGATTTCTTCATCATGAGCAAGTCACACTGATCACTTCCGTTTGTCTTATTTGCTTCCATGTTAGATTATTTTTACCAATCAGATTTTAGAACATGCCCTGGCCTCATCAGGAACACATTGAGAATGGAAATTAAAAGGAAGCCACTTTTGGAGAAGATATCTACACATGGCCAATCTTATCCCTGCTAGGTTGATTCTTACACATTTCAAATTCTGGAGCTAATTTTCCTTTTTTTTTTTTTTTCAAAAAAAAAAAATTTAAAACATTAGATTTTCATTGTTCAAGTTATATGATAAAATCTGTAAGTGGAAAAGAATTAAATTTTTAAAAGTTTTTACTTTTAATTTTTAGTTTAGATTCAGGGGCACATGTGCAGGTTTGTCATGTGGGTACACTGTGTGATGCTGACGTTTGGGGTACTAATGATTCTATCACCCAGGTAGTGAACATAGTACCCAATAGGTAGTTTATCTACCCTGGTCCTCCTTCGTTCTCCCACTCTAGTATTCCAGTGTCTATTGTTGCTATCTTTATGTCTATGAGTACCCAATGTTTAGTTTCCACTTACGAGTGAGAACATGCTGTATTTGGTTTTCTGTTCCTGCATTAATTGGCTTAGGATAATGGCCCACAGCTGCAAAAAAGTCATGTTGGTGCAAAGAACATGACTTTGTTCTTTTTTATGGCCACATAGTATTCCATGGTGTATATATACCATTTTCCTTCTTTTGTCCCTTCTTTTTAAATTTATTTGTTTGAAACAGAGTCTTGCTCTGTCACCCAGGCTGGAGTGCAGTGGCATGATCTTGGCTTACTGCAACCTACGCCTTCTGGGTTCAAGAGATTCTCCTGCCTCAACCTTCTGAGTAGCTGGGACTACAGTCGTGCACCGCTGTGCCTGGCTAATTTTTGTAGTTTTAGTAGAGATGGGGTTTCACCATATTGGCCAGGTTGGTCTTGAACTCCTAGCCTCAAGTGATCTGCCCACATTGGCCCCCTAAAGTGTTGGGATTACAGGCATGAGCCATTGCACCAAGCTGATATTTTCTTGATCTAGTCCACTATCGGTGGGCACCTAGGTTGGTTCCATGTCTTTACTATTGTGAGTAGTGCTGTGATGAACTTATGAGTGCATGTGTCTTTTTGGTAGAATGATTTCTTTTCTTTTGGATATATACGCAGTAATGGAATTGCTGGGTTGAACGGTAGTTCTGTTTTAAGTTCTTTGAGAAATCTCCAAACTCCTTTCTACAGTGACTGAACTAATCTACATTCCCACCAAGAGTGTATGAGTTCCCTTTTCTTCATAGCCTCACCAGCATCTGTTGTTTTTTGACTTTTATTAATAACCGTTTAGACTAGTGTGAGATGGTATCTCATAGAGGTTTTGATTTGCATTTCTCTGATGATTAGTAATGATGAGTGATTTTTCATATTTTTTTGGCCACTTATATGTCTTCTTTGGAGAAGTGTCCATTTCTGTCTTTTGCTTACTTTTTTTTCTTTTTCTTTTTCTTCTTTTCTTTTCTTTCTTTCTTTTTTTTTTTTTTTTTTTTGAGACCGAGTCTCGCTCTTGTTGCCCCGGCTGGAGTGCAATGGCATGATATCGGCTCACTGCAACCTCTGCCTCCTGGGTTCAAGCGATTCTCCTGCCTCAGCCTCCTGAGTAGATGGGATTATAGGCATGCACCAACACTAATAGGGCTATTTGTTTTTTTGTTTCTTGTCAAATTGTTTATGTTTCTGAATATTAGACCTTTGTTGGATGCATAGCTTGCAAATATTTTCTCCCATTCTGTAGGTTGTCTGTTTACTCTGTTGATAGCTTCTTTTGCCATGTGCAGAAGCTCTTTAGTTTAATTAGGTCCCACTCATCCATTTTTGTTTTAGTTGCAATTGCTTTAGGGGACTTAGCTATAAATTATTTCCCAAAGCTCATGTCCAGAACAATGTTTCTCAGGTTTTCTTTCAGAATTCTTTTTTTTTTTTTTTTTTTTTTTTTTTGAGACGGAGTCTCGCTCTGTCACCCAGGCTGGAGTGCAGTGGCCTGATCTCAGCTCACTGCAAGCTCCGCCTCCCGGGTTCACGCCATTCTCCTGCCTCAGCCTCCCGAGCAGCTGGGACTACAGGCGCCCGCCACCTCGCCCAGCTAGTTTTTTGTAGTTTTAGTAGAGACGGGGTTTCACTGTGTTCACCAGGATGGTCTCGACCTCCTGACCTCGTGATCCACCCGTCTCGGCCTCCCAAAGTGCTGGGATTACAGGCTTGAGCCACCGTGCCCGGCCTCTTTCAGAATTCTTATAGTTTGAAGTCTTACATTTAAGTCTTTAATCCATCTTGATTTAGTTTTTGTATATGGTGAAATACAGGGATCCAGTTTCATTCTTCCTCATATGGTTAGCTATCCCAGCAGCCATCGGAAGTCCTTTCCTCATTGCTTATTTTTGCAAACTTTGTCAAAGATCACATAACTGTATGTGTATGGCTTTATTTCTGGGTTCTTTATTCTGTTCCATTGGTCTATGTGTCTGTTTTTGTACTAACACCATGCTGTTTTGATTACTATAATCTTTTACTATAGTTTGAAGTCAGGTAATGTGCTGCCTCTGGCTTTGTTCACTTTGTTTAGGATTGCTTTGGCTATTTAGGCTATTTTTTGCTATATGGATTTTAGAATAGTTTTTTCTATTTCAGTGAAAAATGACATTGGTGGTTTGATAGGAATATCATTGAATCTGTAGATTGCTTTGGGCAGTATGGGCATTTTAATGATATGGATTATTCCAATCCATGAGCACGGAATGTTTTTTCATTTGTTTGTATTATCTATAATTTCTTTCAATAACATTGATCTGTCACCTCCTTGGTGATTCCTAGTATTTTTGGTATTCCTGGTGCTTTTTTTGTGGCTATTGTAAATAGGATTATGTTCTTTATTCGGCTCTGAGCTTGAACATTATTAGTGTATAGAAATGCTACTGATTTTTGTGCATTGATTTTGTACCTTGAAACTACTAAAGCCATTTATCAGTTGTAGGTATCTTTTGGTGGAGTCTTTAGAGTTTTCTAGATATAGAATCATATTGTCAATGAAGAGAGAGAGTTTGACTTCTTTTCCTATGTCGATCCCTTTTATTTCTTCTCTTGCCTGATTGCCCTGGCTGGGACTTCTAGTACTATGTGGAATTGGAGTGGTGAGAATGGGCATTCTTATCTTTTTTCAGTTTTCAAGGGAAATGCTTTCAACTTTTGCCTGTTCAGTATGATGTTGGCTGTGAGTTTGTCATAGATGGCTCTTATAATTTTGGGGTATGTTCCTTTGATGTCTAGTTTGTTGAGGGTTTTGATCACGGATGTTGGATTTTTATCAAAAGCTTTTTGCATGTCTATTGAGATGATCATATGGTTTTTGTTTTTAATTTTCTTTATGTGATCAATCACATTTATTGATTTGTGTCCTTGCCTTCCAGGAATGAAGCTTACTTGATCATGGTGAATTAACCCTTTGACATGCTGCTGGATTTGGTTTGCTAGTATTTTGTTGAGGATCTTTGCATCTATGTTCATCAGGGATATCGGCCTGTAGTTTTCTTGTTTTCATTGTGTTTTTGCCAGGTGTTGGTATCAGGTGCTTTGTACAATGAGTTAGAGAGGAGTCCCTCCTCCTCAATATTTTAGAATAGTTTCAGTAGAATTAAAGCCAACTCTTCTTTGTACATCTGGTAGAATTCAACAGTGAATCTGTCTGGTCTTGGACTTTTTTGTTGGCAGGTTTTTATTACTGATATAATTTCAGAACTTGATATTGGTCTGTTCAGGGTTTCATTTTTTTCTCTGATTTAATCTTGGGAGAGTGTGTGTTTCCAGGAATTTATCAATTTCTTCTAGATTTTCTAGTTTGTGTGTAGAGAGGTGTTTGTAGTAGTCTCTGAGGATCTTTTGTATTTCTGTGCAGTTGGTTATAATGTCACCTTTGTTGTTTCTCATTGTGCTTATTTAGATCTTCTTTTCTTTTTTCTTTGTTAATCTAGCCAGCAGTCTATTGATCTTGTTTATCCTTTCAAAAACCACTTTTTGTTTTGTTGATTCTTTGTATGGATGTTTGGGTCTTAATATCATCCATTATGCTCTGATTTTAATTATTTCTTTTCTTTTGATAGCTTTGGGGTTATTTTGTTCTTGTTTTTCTAGTTCCTCTAGGCCTAATGTTTAATCATTAATTTGAGGTCTTTTTTTTTTTTTTTTTTCAACTTTTTGAGGTAGGCATTTAGTGCTATGAACTTTCCTTTTAACATTGCTTTTGCTGTATCCCAGAGATTTTGGTATTTTCTATCTCTGTTTTCATTTATTTCAAATACGTTTTTGATTCCTGTGTTATTTACCCAAAAGTTATCCAGAAATAAGTTGTTTAATTTCCATGTAATTTTATGGTTTTGAGAGATCTTCTTTGTATTGATTTCTGTTTTTACTCCACTGTGGTCCAAGAGGATGGCTGGTACAATTTCAATATTTTTTAGTTTATTGAGACTTATTTTACGACTGAGCATGGGGTTGATCTTGGATTAGATTCTATGTGTAAATGAGAAGAATGTATATTCTGGGGTTGATGGGTGGGGCATTCTGTAGATATCTATTAGGTCCAGCTGGTCTAATGTTAAATTTAAGTCCACAGTTTCTTTTGTTAGTTTTCTGCCTTGATGACCTAACACTGTCAGTGGGGTGTTGAAGTCCCCCACTCTTATTGTGTGATTGTCTAAGTTTTTTCGTAGGTCTGGAAGTACTTGTTTTATGAATCTTGGTGTTCCAATGTTGGGTGCATATATATTTAGGATAGTTAAGTCTTCCTGTTGAACTGAACTATTTGTCATTATGTAATACCCTCCTTTGTCCTTTTGTGTAGAGTTAATCTTTCTGACTCTGTCCCCAGATTATTGATAGCATATCTCATTTGGGACTTGCTTTTACGTTTCCTAGAGTAGCTATTTCTCTCTCCCATTCTCAGTTACTATTCCAGTCTCTTGACCAACCACCACTCCTCATATCTTAGTAGACAGCCTCATGTTGGTTGAGAAAATAAAGGTTGTTATTACTCTATTCCTAAAACTTGTCTGTGTTTGAGAGTATATCTTATAAGTTATATATAAAGTTTAATATATACAGTCATGTGCTATATAATGACATTTTGGCTAACAGTGAATCATATATATGATGGTGAGGCCATAAGATTATAATTGAGCTGAAAAATTCCTATGGCCCAGTGATACTGTACCCATATTGTAACTTGTTAGCACAAGGCATTACTCACGTGTTTATGGTGATGTTGATGTAACCTAGTGTACTACCAAATGTATAAAAGTCTAGCACATATGATTATGTATAGTGTATAATACTGATAATGATAACAAATGACTATGTTACTGATGTATGTATTTACTATACTTTTAAATCAGTATTTTAGAGCATACTCTTCTACTTATTTTGCAAATAAGTTACTGTAAAACAGCCTCAGGCAGGTTCTTGAAGAGGTATTCCAAAAGAAGGCATTGTTATCTTAGATGACAGCTCCATGCATGTTATCGCCCCTGAAGACCTTCCAGTGGGACAAGATGTGGAGGAGATAGATGCATTTTTTGGGGCATATCATTCTCATTCAGTGATGTGTGACCGTATTTTAATATTATGCAATTTAGTAACTTGTGATATACGCATATCACATATACTATAATATATAATTTACGTTGTGATATAATTGTGATTAGGTATCTGTCAACTTTGTTAAAATAGAATCTTTTGAAATGTAATTTTCTATATATTAAACACAACTGTGTTAATCCATGTCTAGATGAAGGCTGTTTTTAGAGAAAGGGAGGTGGATAAATGCTGGAGGATAAAGTCCAGCCATTCAAGCAGAAGGAAATAGACATCAAAATGTAAAATGAAGAAACAGAGATTAATTGCTACATTCTGAAAGCAATTAGAGCACAGTACTCAGTAATGACTTAGTGAAAAAGTTTATTTTGTACACTGAATAAGCATCACATCCACCAGGTGGGGCTCTAATATTCTTTTGGTTCAATGGCTGAAAATCTGAGACTTTACTGTTATCTTTAGAGAAAGGAAATATATATCCCATATTAACCTCCAAGAAAATTCGCCTGAGATAGGATTACACCTCTAATAAGCATTATCATTGTTTAATATCTTTTAATACCATTAGTTGATTTATATAGAAAACAGTCAATTTGCTGAAAATTGAGGCATTCAAATAGTTGAATTAAATCAGTTCGAGTAGTTCTGAGTTAAATCCTTTTGTGAGCCTTCTTTTGAGGAAACAAAGACATATTTATACAAAAACGGATGCATTTTTGCTACAGGGATGTTGCATCTTTAGATTTACTGACATAGTTTAGAATGTGAATTATTTAAAATTATATTAAATCATGTGAAATTTTCACAGCTGCAATATACTCAGCCCAATATAGTTGTCTGAATAGGTTATGTTTTTAGTGTTGAAAATCAAAATTTTTCAGGACTGGGATGTGAGTTCTTTAAGAAATACATTTTGCTTCTATTTTTCTGAGATTTAGATTTGGAAACCTGAGCCTCTTCTTGGACTCCTTTCCCCATGACTCATAACTTTTGTTCAACCTGGAAAGAATACCAGCTTGGGAAGATAGATTTGAATTTTGATTTTGAGGGTAGGTGGATCTAAATCGTAGAGTTGAGGTTGAGCTGGATTAGATAGATGTATCATAGAGTGGAAGAGTCCCGAGTTAGGATCAGAAGCCATAGTTTGATGTCCCAGGTCAGCCAGTCATCAAATATCACTAGTAGCAATAAAGATAATTGCTAACTTTCACAAAATGTTTCTGGTCATTAACTCATCTTGTCCTCCTGTTAGCCTCTGGGTCTGGCTGAGGGTCTGTTTGGCTGAGGACAATTCCTTTTTTTTTTTTAATTAATTTTTAAGTTGAAAAAAATTATATGTGTTTATTGTGTACAACGTGAAGTTTTGAAATATGTATGCATTGTGGACTGGCCAAATGGAGTCTATTAATGTACGTATTAACTCACATCCTTAGTTTTTGTGGTGAGGACACAAAATTTACTCTTAACAATGTTGAAGAGTACTCTGCACTGCTATTGACTAAAGTCACCACGTTGTATAATAAATCTCTTAAACTTACTCCTCCTGATTAACTGAAATTTTGTACCTTTTGATCAACATCTCCCCAACTCCGGCCCCTGCTCCCGCTGTCCCCCCCGACCCCACCCAAACCATTTCAGACCCTGGTTACCACCATTTTACTCTCTACTTTTGTGAGTTCAGCTTGTTTAGATTCCACATGTAAGTGAGATCATGTGATATTTATTTGCCTTTCTATACCTGGCTTATTTCACTTAACATAATGTGTTCCAGGTTCAAGTTCATCCATGTTGTTGCATATTACCGGATTTACTTCTCTTTTAAGGTTGAATAATATTCCATTGTGTACATACAGCACATTTTCTTTTCTTTTCTTTTTCCCTTCTTTTGAGACGGAGTTTCACTCTGTCCCCCAGGCTGGAGTGCAGTGGTACCATCTCAGCTCACTGCAACCTCTGCCTCCTGGGTTCAAGCGATTCTCATGCGATTCTCAAGTGATTCTCATCCCAGCCTCCTGAGTAGCTGGGATTTTAGGCATGCACCACCATGACCAGCTAATTTTTTATTTTATTTTTTGTATTTTTGGTAGAGATGCCATGTTAGCCAGGCTGGTCTCAAACTCCTGACCTCAAGTGATCTACACACCTCGGCCCCCCAAAGTGCTGGTATTACAGGCATCAGCCACCCCACACCACATTTTCTTTATCAATTCATGGTTGAATGATGGCCACTTAGGTTGACTCCATATCTTGACTATTGTGAGTATCACCGCAATGATCATGAGAGTGTAAATGTCTCTTGGACATACTGATTTCATTTTCTTTGTACTATACTGAGACATGGAATTTCTGGATCACATGGTAGTTCTGTTTTTAATATCGTGAGGAATCTTCATACACTTGCCCGTGATGGGTTTGCTAATTTATATTCCTACCAACAGTGTGCAAGGCTTCCCTTTTCTCCACACACAGCTGAGAATGATTCTCCAGAGGGGGCAACTGAGTGCTTAGCAGCCAACACTCATGGCAGCCAGGGACAGGTGTCCAGCATGTCTTTCTTTGTTCCTAGGGTCAACCATTGCACAGCTCCACAGGTACAAACATGTGCATGGTATCTAGAGCTGTGTAATACCACAATCCTGTTTATACCAATCTTTCTAAATAGAGATAGTGTTTTAAAATGTAAAAATTAGCAAATGTTTCTTTCCAGTATATGGATTCTAGCAAAACATAAGTACATGAACAGACAGTCCAAGTTGACCTCAGCAGAGCTATCTGCCCTTTATTCACATTTGTAACTAAAACATTAAAAGTATTAGACGTGCTTGTTTAAAAATTAGATGTATTTATGATACCTGTTAACACAGCCAGCGATGGAAAAAATTTCTGAGGAGACTACAAGGGGTAAGAACCCGTAATCCCATCCACCTTTGAAGTGAGGCTGGCTCAACTGTTGGTGAAAAACCAGCCAAGAAGGCAAAGAAAGCAAGTTCCAGAAGACACAATAGTAGCAATGACTAGTCACTGAGTTGGGAAGCTCTGTGTGAGATGCTTTACGTGGCTTCTCTCCTATATGTCCCCCATTGGAGCAAGCAGAGATTACCAAACCCGGTTTACAAGTAAGGTGACATGACTTGCCCAAGGTCACATAGCAATGGCAATGGCCAGGCATTCAACACTGTTAAATGAGAACTTCTGTTTTGGGAAATGAAGGCATCCTCCTGGGAAATGGGGAGCCTCGGAGCGGACAGCACTCAGAGACTGGCCAAGGAAGCAGACACCTTCAGAGAACACAGTCAAGGTAATGGAGAGAAAGAATTACACCTACTGAACGTTTAGTGTGTGCCAGACTCTGGATACATGTTGAGCTATCCCACATGAGGTAGGGAGGAAGGACACAGCCTTTGGATTAAGTCACCAGAGTTCCCATCCTGATTCTGTCATTTCTGACAGACGGTTCTGAGCAAGTTACTAAATCCTCTCTAGCCCTCTAAAGTTCAGTTTCCAACTTTTATTTTTATTTATATATTTTGAAATTTTAATTTTTTGAGATGGAGTCTTGCTCTGTAGCCCAGGCTGGAGGGCAGTGGTGTGATCTCGGCTCACTGCAACCTTGGTTTCCTGGCTTCAAGTGATTCTCCTGCTTCAGCCTCCTGTGTAGCTGGGACTAAGAGTGCCTGCCACCACGACCAGCTCATTTTTGTATTTTTCTTATTTTCTTTTTTTTAAAGTAGAGATGGGGTTTCACCATGTTGGCCAGGCTGTTCTCAAACTCCTGACCTCAGGTGATCCGCCTGTTTCAGCCTCCCAAAGTGCTGGGATTACAGGTGTGAGCCACCACACCTGGTCAGTTTCCAAGTTTTAAAATGGGTATACTTGCCCCTACTTGATGGAGCATTTCCAAAGACTTATTGAGATAACCTGCATAAAGTGCTTCCTAGGCAGAACAGAGGGAATTGCTTCCTCAAACTATAGAGCTGGTGAGAGGTAAAGAAGAAATTCCAAGGCACCTCTTTCTGGTCCCAAATCCCTGGCTCTTCTGATGACAGTGCCCAATAGAGACAAAACAAAGATGAAACTAGAGCTCAGGGACTGAGCTTATGTCTCTGTATCATCTACTGGTATTATCTCCCATTGCTTGATTCTGCTTCAGCCACGGAAGTTTATTGAACACACATGCTTGCTCCAGCCTTCGAGTGCTGCTATTAGCTGTTCCCTTTATTTAGGACTCCTTTCCCCAAGCTGCTTGATGTATTCCCTCATTCTCTTCAAGTATTTGCTCAAATTTCATCTCTGCATTGAGGTATATCTTCACCATCTGATTTAAAACTGCATTCTTACCACAAGCAGAATTCCCAGTGTACTTTTTCTTTTTTCCAAAAGCTCCAAGAGAGCAGGTATTCTTGTTTTTTTTTTTTTTTTTTTTTCCCTCCTTGATGTATCCCCAGTGCCTAGAATGGTGCCTGGGACATAGTAACCACTTAATAAATATCTGATGAGCAAGCGTTGAATGAATGAGTAAATATGAAGGGAGGACCTAAGGAAGATAAGAGCAAGACCACTCCTAAAAGTTGAAGAAATTGCGATTGTTGAGTTTTGAGGCTAACGGTGTTAGGACAATATAAAGTTTAGTTACTTAATGGAAGTCTGAAGTCAGATTCCACTGCAGGGAAGCCTGAATTTCTGCTGAATTGCACAGTATAAAGTAGAACTTCTTACTCCCTGCCTATGAATCAAGATTATCCCCAGGTTTCAAACACTGGCCTGTATATTTTTATTCTTCTCGTCAACAAATATTTATTGACACCACTGCTGGAACCCAAGTCCTAGGGATGCAAAAATGAACAAAACACTGTCCCAGCCTTCACAGAGCTCACGGTCTACTGAAGGAAATAGGTAAATACAGATCATTATTTTATTTTAGTATTTATCTATTTTTAAAATTTCAACTTTTATTTTAGATTCGGGGGTACATGTGCAGGTTTGTTCAATGGGTATTTTGAATCTTGCTGAGATTGGTAGTATCATTGATCCTATCACCCAGGTTGTGAGCATAGTACACAATAGATAGTTTCTCAGCCCTTACAGTTTTCTCTCCTCCCCCTCTATAGTCTCAAGTTTCTATTGGTCCCATCTTTGTATATGTGTGTACTCAGTGTTTAGCTTCCACTTGTGAGTGAGAACATGCAGTATTGGTTTTCTGTTCCTGAGTTAATTCTCTTAGCATAATGGCCTCCAGCTGCGTCCATGTTGCTGCAAAGGACATGACTTTATTCTTTTTTCAATGGCGGCATCATATTCCATGGTGTGTATGTACCGCATTTTCTTTATCAAATCCACCATCAATGGGAACCTAGGTTGATTTCGTATCTTTGCTATTGCAAATGGTGCTGTGATGAACATATGAGCACAAGTGTCTTTTTGGTAGAATGATTTATTTTCCTTGGGTATTTATTCAGTAATGGGATAGCTTGGCTGAATGGTGGCTGTGTCTCCAAACTACTTTCCACAGTGGCTGAGCTAATATACATTCCCACCCACAGTGTATACGTGTTTCCTTTTCTCTGCAACCTTGCCCACATCTGTTACTTTTTGACTTTTCATTAATAGCCATTCTGACCTGCGTGAGATGGTGTCTCATTGTGGAAATTATAGGAGCTATAATTCAAGGTGAGATTTGGGTAGGGTCACAGGAAAACCATATCAACATCCAAACTGAATTTTGAATGGGGTTCTATTCTGTCTCTATAGAGGCTACAACAATAATAGCTTTCTGGAAATTTCAAGACAAAATTCCTTCCCTGTTGTTTACACCTTATAATTGTTCAAAAATATTTGGTAGATCAGTTTATTTATAACCCTGGTAGAACAATTGTCATTGACAGCATTCAAGCTGTCTGCCAGCTCTTGCCTTCCCAGCTTCACCCAGTTCTGAAATCAGTCCTGAATTTCCAGGGATCAGGAATTAAATGTGTCTTGGTACCCAGTGTGTTTAGCCAAGCCATGTGCATGCATCTATCTACTGAGTCCCAGCCCTTTTAGTCCCTTTGAGACAATCCAGTCCATATTCTGTTTCAATTTTTCTCCTGAGCCAGAAGTTTTGATCTAAAGCATGTTTCTATTGGAGAAACATGTTCCCAGCCTGTGTTCTGCTCTCTGTTGATCCAAGCACTAACCACATGGTCTGCTGATGGACTGATTGCTTAGGATTGTGCTTATTGCCTGACCAGCTGTGTGATGTCTCACCATTCAGATAAAACTCAACTGGATATTGATGTCTGTCCCAAGCAAGCAGGGTTTACCATGCTCATTTGAAGATAGTACATTGGACTTTTTGGATACCCTATGTAGGGACTAAGCCTACAGTTTTTGCAACTTCCTCAACCCCACCTTTCTCAGTCTTGAGTTTTGGATTCATCCTTCATTTGTCTCCCAACGAACATGTGTACTCCTTTACTTTCTGAATGCACCCACAAACACAAACACTTTAATTCTAGCTGTTACTCTGTTGTTGTTGTTCAAAGCTGTGTTACTTTTATCCTCTTGTGCCTTTTGGCAGGGTCTGCCAACTTATTTTACCTATGAGTTGAAATTTTGTCTTTTTTTTGACTAATTTCTTATGTCATGATTCTACATTATGTTTATCTACCCAATAGACCAGAGCATTACCAAAATATACTTCCTCATCATATTTGCCTCCAGACATAGCAATCTGGTAACCACCGATGAGAACCCCTAGACCTCCTTTCTTAGTGCATACAGGTGGGATTTCCATCATGAGGGGTATAAATATCAGGGGTCCTTGGTGACCCCAGATCTTCCCTGACTTTCCCAAAAGATGCCTTCAGGGCACTGTCTCTTGTATTTGATATATATTTCTGTGTAACTAATTACCCTACAACTTAGTGGCACCAAACAATAAACATTATCACACACAGTTCCTGGTCATCAGGAATTCAGAGCAGTTTAGCCAGGTGTTTCTGGCTCAGGGTCTCTGATGAGGGTGTAGTCAAGACGACAACCAGAATTGTAGTCATTGTCGGGCTTAACTGGGGATAGAAGATCTTTTTCCAAGATGGTTTACTCATCTGGCTGTTGGCAAAGGTCTCAGTTTGCCACCATGTGGGCTCTCCATAGGCTTCCGAGTGTCCTAACAATATGGCAGCTGGTTTCCTTCCCCCAGAGGGAGTGATCCAAGAGCAAGAAAGGCGGAGGCAGCTAGCTTTTATAACCCAGCCTCGGAAGTCACACGTTGCCATTTCTACAATATGCTGTTGGTGCCACAGGTCAGTCCCATTCACTGTGGGAGGGGACTACACAGGACGTAAAGGCTAGGAGGTGGAGATCTCTAGGGACATCTTGGGGGTGGACTCCAACACCTCTTTAGCTTAAGATTCCATCAATTCAGATGCAAGACTACACCATGCAGCTCTCGTTTCTCCTCCAGGTCATGCCGTAGGATACCGAATAGTTGGATTAGCTGCTCTTGACTTGCCAGTTAGCTGTGGTGAGGCGAGACTGGGATGTCAGGGTATAAACCCAGTCGCTGTAGGGTGACTGCGTATAGGCAGGGCTGTTGCCTAAGAACAGAGTAGAGATGAGGAGGACTGAAGGACATCTTCAGCATTCCCTTACTCCAAGAGCAGAATCCAAGAAGAGAGAAAATAACAGAAAAAGGATGGGAAAGAAAAAAAAAAGAAGAAGAAAAGTAGGCTGCCTAATTTTTTGTTTTCTTTCTTTCTTCCTTTCTTTTTTTTTTTTTTTTTTTCCTGAGACAGTTTCGCTCTGTCACCCAGGCTGGAATGCAATGGCGCCATCTCGACTCATTGTAACCTCCGCCTCCCGGGTTCAAGCGATTCTCCTGCCTCAGGCTCCTGAGTAGCTGGATTACAGGCCATGCACCACCACACCCAGCTACTTTTTTTTGTATTTTTAGTAGAGAAGGGGCTTCCCCATGTTGGTCAGGCTGGTCTCGAATTCCTGACCTCAGGGGATCCGACCGTCTCCGCCTCAAGTGCTGGGATTACAGGCGTGAGCCACCGCGTTCGGCCCCAACTTTCTACGGCCTAGACCTTTTTCTAGGGCCGAGCCCAGTCTGGGTCTCTTCGTCTCTACACTTGGCAGATGTCAGGATTGCAGAATGGGCTTCGGCCAGCAGAGGGCAGGCTTCTACGACCCAGACTGCCTTTTAACTTCTTTAGAATAAAGGAGAAATAGAACCATAAAATTTCAGAGTTGAAAGGGACCTGACAAAGTTCTATACTAAGTCCTCCTTATTTCACAGAGGGTTAAACTGGAGCCCAGAGAGGTGAAAGTAGCTTATCTAAGTTCTGTCACCCTGCAAATGGCATAGTTGAGATTTGAACTCTTAGCTCCTTGACCGTTTTTGCTTTCATTATACTAAAACTCTTCTCATCTAATTCAACTGGCTTGAAAATCAGTCAGAGCTCTTCCCTTGTTGACCTAGCCCATCACATTTTAGACACATAGGGAGGATTAGGCTTACTTTACTATTTCTCAAATTTGAGCAAAAGGGTAATAACATTTTTGATATTTTAATTTTTGACTTAAATTGTTTTCACATTTTTATTATTTTACCTAATGCATAAAAATATAAAACTAGAGAGAACATCCTATGTTTACAACTTTTATAAAATGATTTATTAAAATCAAATTTATAAAGTTAATACAAATAAAAATGTAAAAGCTGATAAATTTACAATATTAAAGGATGGTGTTATTTTGCTGAAACTACATGGCTATTCACCACTGAATCTGGTAATGAGCATGCTGTGCCTATACTCCCATGTGCTATGCGGTTAATCAATTTTCCCATTATATGATTTTACTTATGCCATGACAAACCTTCATCTGTATAGTGAGTCATTTTAGCATCATTTTGTTTTCATTAAGTGAGAATGCTTCATTTATTAATTAATCTCACTTCCTTTCCCATTATCTGGATGATTCTCCAACATAACTACAAACATAAATGCAAACATGAACAATGAAATCTGGAAAGGGAATTGGTTATAAGGTGATTACCCAAAGGAGCTATTTACATTAACACAAGGATTGCAATGAAAACATACTCCAAACAACAACAACAACAACAAAAACAACAACAACAACAACAAAACAGCTCGCAGCTTCACCCAGAATGTTCACAGACCCTTCAGCATCCACTTGCTGCAATTAGAGGAGACATTGCATAATGCATTTGACTTTAGTCCTGATAGTATATTCTAGACATGATGTTATATGTTGTCTGAACAAGAGTTATCTTGATTTCAAAGGAAAAAAGAAGTGCCATTAACATTTGTTTGATTGTCAGTGACAATGTCTTAACTGAAGAGCTAATGAATGAATGCACAGAAAACACAGGCGTCCCTTTGCTTTTCCTCGAGTCACCGAGATTAAAGGTATACCTTGTGGAAGGTGACAGAGTTAGGGCAGAAGGCTGGGTATCCCAGACAGCTCAATAGCAGGCTGTATTGTCTGTTACAGGGCACATCCTTTGAACTTGTGTTGACTCAGCCCCGTTGGAAAACTGAATACAAACTAAGACTTGACCAAAACCAGATGTTCTGTGTGACCTGCGCTTCGGGCACAGTGTGCTGTAGTTAACAAATGATGCCTTTTGGATTAATCTAAATATAAAGGCTTCCTGCCAGGACAGTCTCCCAAAACTTATTTGACTTGGCATGTTTTTGCTGTAAAAATATCAGACCACCAGAGCTACAGAGCAGCATTTCATCAGCAGGGTTACAAGTCAGAGTAGAGCCTGTATAATTGAAGCTATGTTCCCTTTGACCAATGGTTATCATTTCACAATGCATATATATATCAAAAAATCAAACAGTAAACCTTAAATAAATACAAATTTTATTTGTCAATGATACCTCAATAGAGCAGTTAAAAAAGAAGAATGGAGCTTGTGACTCAGCCTCCAGTATTACCCCTTCTGCTCGCAGGCATTACGCTTCCACCAGCCAGTGGGTGGAGGCAGAACGCGTTGTTCCCATCATGCTGAAACTTTGGTGGAGAAAAATAGGCAAATGAGGGGTTGAAACTGAATTAATTAAGCCCAACACATTTCAGTGAAAAATTTAAAGGTGTGAATGTTTCAGAAGTTTAGAGGAACATTGTAGATTCACACCCCATCTCCACCTGTTGACATATTTCTCCTTGTTTAGACTTATCTCCAAAGTTGCTTTTCCCTGATGCCTTTCTGATTCCCACCAGATAGGGTTTCAGCCACTGTGGGACTTAAGTCACTGCTTTCTTTTGTGTTGTAATTACCAGTTTACATGTCATGACCCTTGAAGGTGAGCTATTTCTTACTAGACACACTATCCTCAGAGTGCTTTTTGGATGATATGAACTTAATGAGAACTGATTAGATCACAGAAAACTCTGAATGACAACCAGATATTTGCTATGTAATAACTTTATTCAGGGCTAATTTCATTTTCTTGGAGAGGTTCAAAAGCGAAATATCATCCCAGATATGTATAATTGAAGCTATGTTCCCTTTGACCAACTCATAAAAGTTGGGCTCATAAAATAGGCAAAAGAGGGAATAGGGAGCTTCAGCTTTGGCCTCATCATCATGATCCAAGAAGATAGCTGCTTTCAAGAACAGCTGAGCAATACTTTTAGTGTTTAGGGGAAGTGTGCACTCTGGTAATGGAATATCAGGCCTTTGGTGGTGGGCTCTAACACTGCTGGTCTGCCCCTCTGACAATCCTCCCTGTCTGACCAGGTACACTCTTGGCTTGACTTGCTTTTTGTATTGGATCCTCTCTTGGCAATAGCCTCTCCCCTGGGAACAGAGGTTGGCAGTCGGATTCATAGCAGAAACGTTTTGGAGAGGGAAACACATGACAGGAGGGTGAGAATCCTGGTATTTTATCACTTAGGGACTGACAAGAAATGAAATAGTCACCCTGGACAAGTCGTGGAGCTCAGAATGATCATTGCCCTCTAATTTCACTACTCCTTCTGCCTCCTCACTTCTGCCCTTGCAGGACAGTAAATGGAGTTAATCAAAGCTCTTGATTGCAGAAGAAGGCTATGATTAAGAGTTAATAACCAATCATGGCTACAGAACTTCTTGCCAGCAGATGCTGGGCAGATCAAGGTTAGTGCTGGATGTACAGCACTTGCCTCAACAATGTTGCTGATTGGTATTATTAGTTATCTCAGATGTGTGATAAAGGACATCCTTTTCCTTCTAAGAATTATGGGAAGTGGAAGTTGGGTAAGTGATTTTCTTAGGTAGGGGTAGGGAAAGGTAAGAGGAAAAGGAAGTCCCCAGATACAGACTCACTAATCTTAGCATTGTCGTGGAACTTACAGGTCACAGAGTTCAACCTCCCATCTATTTGACAAATATTGAGTGTCTACGATGTGTTAGTACTGGGAGTACCATAGTGAATAAACCAGATAAAACCCAGCCTGCGTGGATCTTACATTCTAGTAGAGAGGAGACCGATGAGCACATGCACAACTAAATTGTGTGATATAGCAGAAAATTTGCAAAAGTAAGATTTTTTTTTTTGTCTTAAAGAGGGCTCTCCAGATTATTTAAACATCAGACCCCACAGAATTGATATCTATCCCTATCGTTAGGTAATTATTTTAATACCATTTATTTAAATTTAGAAAAAAATAAGGAAGAAAACAGAAGTGGCTGATAACTCAGTTTTCACCAGAAATACACCATTAATGTTACAAAACACAACAAACAGAAATAAAAATTAAATCAATACATGCACCCAGTAAGACAATGCAACATTCAATTAAAGTGAAGAGTGAAAATTTCTAAGCCCACTCGGAGTCCCTGAAGGTCCTATCCTTAAAAGTAACTATTAATTTTTTTTGCATTCAAGCAGAAAAAACTGCATACACAATATAATAAGTATTACACACATTAGAAGCTTTTAAATTTTTATTTCACACTGCTATAAACCCTGCCTTTTTGTAATGTATATTTAGAAGACATCTGCATATTTGCAAATCATTCTTATCATCTGCCTAGTATTTCATATATATCATATTCAAATGATGTATATCGAAATACCATATTCATATGATATATATCATATTTGTATTTTATATTTCTAACTTACTGAATTCATTATTGAGATGTCATTTCTATTTTTCTGTTAAAAATATGTAGCAAATATCTTTTGATAAAGATGTGATCAAATTATAAATTCATAAGACAAAGAAGCAAAAAAATATGACCCAGAATGAGGAGAAAAAAGGAATTAATTGATACCAATCCAGAACTGACATAGATGTTAAATTCAATAGACAAGGACATTAAAATAGTTCTAACTGTATCCCATATGTTAGAGTAGCTAATGGAGACACTGGATATGTTAAATAGACATGTAAAATATGAAAAGACCTAAATTGAATATCTAGACATAAAAATTACAGTCTCTGAGATGAAACATACACTAGATAGGATTAACATCCAATAATTTATGGCCAAAATATGTAGTAGTAATTTTGAAGATTTAGCAATAGAACCCATTCTAAACAAGATGTAGAGACAAAAAAAGACCTAAAAAAACAGGACATCAATGAGCTGTGAGGCAACTTCAGATGAATGAATGTACATGTAATTGGAGTTCCTGTAGGAAGAATAGGGCTGTGTGTGTGTGTGTGTGTGGTGGGGGGGACACAAAAAATTTGGAGAAGCAATGGCTGAAAAATGTCCAAATTAGGTGAAAACTACAAATCCATAGGTTCAAGATACTCAACAAACCCTAAGCACAAGAAATATGAAGAAATCTATACTAAGACATCATAAAATGCACAAAACAAGTGATAAAGAAAAAATCTGTAAAGTAGCCAGAGGAGAAAAGAAGACATTTTATGTTACAGAAGAACAAAAATAAGAATAGCAGCATGTTTTCTTTGGAAATAAAGCAACAAGGAGATAGTAGAGCAACATCTTTAAAGTTCTAAAAACAAAAAACCCTTCCAACCAAGAAAAGTAGACTCAGTAAAGATTTTTTTCATAAATGAAGGAGAAATAAAGACTTTTTGAGACAAGCAAAAGCTGAAAGAGTTTGTCAGCTATGCTGAAATGATTTATCAGCTAGACTCCACACTACGAGAAATGTTAATTGAACTTCTTCAAACAGAATAAAAATGATACTAGGTGGAATAGTAGAAACCTAGATCTGCCTAAAGAAATAAATAGCACTGAAAATGGTAACTAAATGGATAAGTATATAAAAATTTTCTTATTATTTCAGTGTCTTCAAAAGATAATTGCTTGTTTAAATTAAAATATTAACATCGTAGTGTGGTGGTTTTAATCTGTGTAGAAGTAAAATGTATGACAAAAAAAGCACAAAGTCCAGGAGGAGAAAAATAGAAGTACACATGGTCCCTGACTTATAGCGATTGGTGATATGTTTTGGCTGTGTGTCCCTACCAAATCTTATGTTGAACTGTAGTCCTCCAGTGTTGGAGATGGGGCCTGGTGGGAGGTGGTTGGATCTCAGGAATGGATTTCTTATGAATGCTTTAGCACCATCCCCTTGGTGCTATTCTTGTGATAGTGAGTTCTTGTGAGATATGATTGTTTAAAAGTGTGCAGCACCTCCCACTTCCCCCACTCTTGCTCCTGCTCTGGCTATGTGATGTGTGTTCCCCTTTCACCTTCTGCCACGATTTTGTTTCCTGAGCCTTTCCCAGAAGCTGAGCAGATGACAGCATAATGCTTTTTCTTTATAAACTACTGAGTCTCAGGTATTTCTTTACAGTAGTGCCAGAATGGGCTAATACAAAAAATTGGTACCAAGGAGTAGGGCATTGCTGTAAAGATAACTGAAAATGTGGAAGCAACTTTGGGACTGGGTAATGAGCAGAGGTCAGAAGAGTGTGGAGGGCTCAGAAGACGACAGGAAGACAAGGGAAAATTTGAAACTTCCTAGAGACTGACTGAATGGTTATGACCAAAATGCCGTTAGTGATATGGACAGTGAAGTCCAGGCTGATAAGGTCTCAGATAGAAATGAAGAACTTATTGGGAACTGGATTAAAGATCACTCTTGCCTTACCTTAGCAAAGAGCTTGACTGCATTGTGCCCTTGCCTTAGGGATCTGTGGAACTTTGAACTTGAAAGTGACGACTTAGGGTATTTGGGGGAAATAAATTTCTAAGCAGTAAAGTTTTCAAAAAATGACCTGGCTGCTTCTAACAGCCTAGGCTCATATGTGTGAGCAAAAAAATTGACCTAAAGTTGGAACTTATAGTTAAAGGGGAAGCAGAGTGTAAGAGTTTGGAAAATTTGCAGCCTGGCTATGTGGTAGAGAAGAAAAGCCCATTTTTAGGAGAGAAATTAAAGCAGGCTGCAGTGTTGTGGGAAGTCAGGGACCCCGAACGGAAGGACTAGCTGGAGCCATGACAGAAGAACATAAATTGTGAAGATTTCATGGACATTTATCACTTCCCTAATAATACTCTTATAATTTGTTATGCCTGTCTTTTCTTCAATCTCTGAACATAAATTGTAAAGATTTCATGGACATTTATCACTTCCCTAATAATACTCTTATAATTTCTTATGCCTGTCTTTACTTCAATCTCTGAACATAAATTGTGAAAATTTCATGGACGTTTATCAGTTCCCAAATAATACTCTTATAATTTCTTATGCCTGTCTTACGTTAATCTCTTAATCCTGTTATCTTCGTAAGCTGAGGTTGTACGTCACCTCAGCACCACTATTGCACAAATTGATTGTAAAACGTGTGTGTTCAAACAATATGAAATCAGTACACCTTGAAAATGAACAGAATAACAGCAATTTTAGGGAACAAGGGAAAACCACCATAAGATCTGACTGCTTGAGGGGTCTGTCAAAAAGAGCCATATTTTTCTTCTTGCAGAGAGCATATAAATGGACGTGCAAGTAGGAGAGATATCACTAAATTCTTTTTATAGCAAGGAATATAATATTAAGACCCTAGGAAAAGAATTGCATTCCTGGGGGGAGGTCTATAAATGGTCACTCTGGGATTGTCTGTCCTATGTGGTTGAGATAAGGACTGAGATACGCCCTCGTCTCCTGCAGTACCCTCAGGCTTACTAGGATTGGGAAACCCCAGCCCTGGTGAATTTGAGGTCAGACTGGTTCTCTGCTCTCAAACCCTGTTTTCTGTTAAGATGTTTATCAAGACAATACATGCACTGCTGAACATAGACCATTATCAGGAGTTTCTGATTTTGCTCTGGTCCTGTTTCCTCAGAAATGTGATCTTCGCTCTGCCTTTTGTCCCTTGAAGCATGTAACCTACTCCCTGTTCGTACACTCCCTCCCCTTTTGAAATCCCTAATAAAAACTTGCTAGTTTTGCGGCTCAGGTGGGCATCATGGACCTCCAGATATGTGATGTCACCCCTGGCAGCCCAGCTGTAAAATTCCTCTCTTTGTATTCTTTCTCTTTATTTCTAGACCGACTGACACTTAGGGAAAATAGAAAGAACCTACATTGAAATATTGGGGGCGGATTCCCCTGATACTGTAGAAATTTGCATAAGTAAAAAGGAGCCAAATGCTAATAGCCAAGCCAATGGGGAGAAGGCCTCAAAGACATTTCAGAGACCTTTGTGGTAGCCTCTCCTAACACAGGCCCTGAGGCCTAGGAGGACAGAATGTTTTGTGGGCCAGACACAGGACCCCACTGCCCTGTGCAGCCTCAGGGCACTGCTCCTCACATCCCAGTCACTCCATCTTCAGCCATGGCTAGAAGAGGCCCAGGTGCAGCTCAGGACATTGCTTCAGAGTGTGAAAGCTGTAAGCCATGGTGGCTTCCATGTGTTGTTAAGCCTGAAGGTGCACAGAGTACAAGAGTTGAGGCTTGGGAGCCTCCACCTAGATTTCAGAAGACGTATGGAAAAGCTTGGATGTTTAGGTAGAAGACTGCTGCAGGGATGAAGCCCTCAGGGAAAACCTCTACTAGGGCAGTGCAGAGGGGAAATGTGGGGTTAGAGCCCCCATACAGTGTCCCCACTGGGGCACTGCCTAGTGGAGCTGTGAGAAGAGGGCCACTATCTCCCAGACCCCAGAATGGTAGATTTACTGACAGCTTACACTGTATGCCTGGAAAAGCCAAAGACACTCAACACCAGCCTGTGACAGCAGCCACAGGGGCTGTACCCTGCAGAGTCACAGAGGTGGAGCTTCCCAAGGCCTTGGGAGCCCACTCCTTGCATTAGTGTGACCTGGATTTGGGACATGGAGCCAAAGGAGATTATTTTGGAGCTTTAAGATTTAATGATAGCCCTCCTGGATTTTGGACTTGCATGGGCTGTATAGCCCCTTTCTTTTGGCTGAGTTCTCCATTTTGGAAAGGGAGTATTTACATGATGCCTTTACCCCCATTGTGTCTTGGAAGGAGCTAACTTATTTTTTTATTTTACAGGCTCATAGGCAGAAGGGAGTAGTCTTGTCTCAGATGAGACTTTGGACTGTGGACTTTTGAGTTAATGCTGAAATGAGTTAAGACTTTGGAGGACTGTTGAGAAGGATACTTGTGTTTTGTAATATGAGAAGGACATGAAATTTGGGGGGCCAGGGGCAGAATGGTATGGTTTGGATCTGTCCCCACCAAATCTCATGTTGAATTATACTCCCCATTGTTGGAGGTAGGGCCTGGTGGGAGGTGGTTGGATCATGGGGACAAATTTATCATGAATGGTTTAGCACCATCCACTTGCTGCTATTCTTGTGATAGTGAGTTCTCGTGAGATATGGTTGTTTAAAATTGTGCAACACCTACCCTCTCACCTTCTCTTGCTTCTGCCCTAGCCATGATGATATGTGTGCTTCCTTTTCACCTTTTGCCATGATTTTAAGTTTCCTGAGGCCTTCCCAGAGGCTGAGCAGATGCCAACATCATGCTTCCTGTACAGCCTGAAGAACCATGAACCATTAAACCTCTTTTCTTTATAAATTACCCAGTCTCAGGTATTTCTTTATAGTAGTGTGAGAATGGACTAATACAATTTGACTTAGAATTTTTTATTTTACCATGGTATAAAAGTGGTGCACATGAAGTAAAAGCTATACTTGAGTACCCATAAAATCCTCCTGTATTTCACTTTTAGTATAATATTCAATAAATTAAGTGAGATATTCAACACTTTATTATAATACAGATTTTGTGTTAGATGATTTTGCCCAACCGTAAGTTAATTTAAGTGTTCTGAACACGTTTAAGGCAAGGTAGGCTAAGCTATAATGTTTGGTGGGTTGGGTGTAATTAAATGCATTTGTGACTTCTGATATTTTTAACTTATGATGGTTTTCTGGGACATAACCCCTCTGAAGTTGAGGGGCATCTGGTTCTCCCACTATTGCTGAATTGGTATAATATTATCTTAACATGGATTGTGATAAGTTAAAAATATGTGCCATAAACCCTTAAAGCAATGGCTAAAAAAACAAAGAGTTATATTCATGACACATGAAAGCGATAAAAATGAATTGAAAAAAAATGTAAAGAGGAAAAAGGAAACAAAGAACAAATAGGTCAAAGAGAAAATAAATAGCAAGATGGGTGATTTAAATCTAACCATATCATTAATCATATAATATTAAATGTAAATTGTCTAAACACACAATTAAAATGCACATTTTTCAGATTAGATTAAAAAATCCAACTATATCCTGTTTACAAAAAGTGCACTTTAAATATAAAGACAAGCTATATTTAAACTAATAGGATGGGGCTGGACTCAGTGGCTCATGGCTGTATCCTAGCACTTTGGGAGACTGAAGTGGGCAGATCACTTGAACTCAGGAGTTCAAGACCAGCTTGGGAAACATGGTGAAACCCTGTTTCTACTAAAAAATACATAAATTAGGTGGGCACAGTGGTATGCATCTGTAATCCCAGCTACTTGGGAGGCTGAGACATGAGAATTGCTTGAAATCTGGGAGATAGAGGTTGCAGTAAGCTGAGATCATGCCACTGCATTCCAGCCTGGGTGATAAAGTAAGACCCTTCTCAAAAAAAAAAAAAAAAAAAAAAGGTAATGGAATGGAAAAAGATATTGTGCTAACATTAATCAAAAGAAAGCAGAAGTGGCTGTAATAGTATTTGCCAAAGTAGATTTCAGAATAAAGAAGACAACCAGAAATAGAACAGGTCATTCCATAGCGATAAAAGGGTCAATTCATCAAGAGGGCACAAGAAATCGTAAGTGTTTATGCACTGAATAGCAGAGAGTTTAAAAAATAAAGTAAAAGGTGCATGATCTGCAAGAAGAAATCAACAAATCCACAACTAGGTTTTAATACCATTCTTTAAATAATTGGTTTGAAAAGGAGACAAAATCTTAAAGGATGTAGAAGACTTGAACAACACTGTCAATCAACTTGACCTAATTGACATTAGGTCAACAATAGTAGTCCAACAATAGTAGAATATACTATGTAGAATATATAATAGTAGAATATGTAAAAGAAATTACATTTCTTTTTTCATGTCTGTATGGGACATTGACCACAGTAAACCAGTTCTGGAATATAAAACAAGTCCTGGTATATTTATAAGAATTAAAGTAATACAAAGCATGTTCTCTCACTAAAACAGAAAAATATCTGGAAAGTTTTCAAAGATTTAAAAAGTAAATGCTGTACTTTTAAATAATAAATTAGTCAAAGTAGACATTAAAAGGGAAATTAAAAAATATTTTTACTTGAATGAAAATGAAAACCTAACATGCCAATATTTGTGGCATGCTGCTAACTAAAACAGTAGTTAGAGGGAAATTTTTAGCAGTCAGTAAGAGAAGAAGGAATTCAAATCAATAACCTCAACTTCCACCTTAAAAAGCTAGGAAAATAAATGTATATTTAATCCAAAAGAAACAGAAGAAAGGAAATGATAGAAGTAAGAGTAGAAATAAATGAAACAACTGAAAAAAGTCACAATGAAGGCTAAAGTACCTCCACCTTGGATGTTAGTTCTCCACGTTGACTTTTGATTAACTGCAGTTTTGGGAATGCCTCTGAGATTTCTACTTTACTTTCAGTTCCTTATGCATGAGCACATAATTTCTGTAAATCTTGCCCTTAGGTGAAAACGAACTGGATGTTATAGCATAAATTATAGGCTATAAGGTACATATTTTTTTCTCCTACAAAGAAGACTTTAATTGTCCTGCACATTCCCTCTGGAGCACATATACCCTTTCCTTATTGTATGTAAGTCCCAGGCCTGGGGAGCCCCAGCATGGAGTTCTACCTGTCTTGTGGCTGCCCAAGACTATATTTCTGTTTGTTAGTTTCCCAGTAAATAACCTTCTACCAACCAACTGGATTTTTCTGCCTTGTTCTTTGGTTTCTTGGCTCCTTCTGCGTTTGGGAGTCATTTTGCATATATGGACCTTTCACAAATCAATTACTGAAACCAAAAGTTAGTTCTCTGGGAATATCGATAATGTTGATAATCCTCTAGCAAGACTGATCAGGAAAGAGAAAATGAGAGAGGTGACATCACCACAGTCTCTACAGGGATTAAAAGGATAAGAAGAGAATACTGTGAACAACTTTATGGTAATAAATTTGACAACTTAGATGAAATGCTCAAATTTCTTTAAGGATACACTTACCAAATCTTACTTAGGATGAAATATATAACCTGAATTTCTTTATGTCTATTACATAAATTAAATTTGTATTTAAAAACCTTAAAGCAAAGAAAACTCTCATACCAGATACTTCACTGGTGAATTCTGCAATTTAAGGAATGATTAAAATTCTATAAATTTTCTTCCAGAAAATTTAAGAGGATTATGATGCTTCTCAACTGTTTCTTTGTGGCCAGTATTCCTCTCATACCAAAACCCAGGCAAAGACATTGTAAGGAAAAAAATATAGGTCAATGTCCTGATGAACACAGATGCAAAAATTCCTGAAAAATGTTTAGCAAATAAAATTCAGCAATACACACAAGAGGGTTTGTCCAGGTGGAGTTTATCCCAGGAATGCAAGGTTGGTTTAATGCTTGAAATCATCCAGTGTATCTCACCATATTAACAAAAAAATTAGTCTGTCAAGCAAGTGATATCTGTTGCCTAATGTCAGGAGTAGAAGTCTGAGCACTTCTGCCCACTGACTCTTGGTATTGGAGCCACCAAGGAAAATTCAATTCAGTCAAGCACTGGATGGAACAATGCTTTATTCACACGAGAAGAGACAGACCAAGATCAGTTTCAGTAGTTGGTGTCAGTCTCCATGGCCAGTGGGTCTCTCCTGGCAGCTGGCCTGCACACCTGCCTTTTGTACTGCAGCAGAAGGACCCTGACCCCTCCCTTCAGAAAACAGATATAACAGTGGGATTAGCCAAGTACCATTTGATACACACACTTAAGCAGAACAAAAAGCACACACTGGGTCTGAAATAGGGAAAGATATTTCCACACAAGGCAACAACCTCAGCACAGGCTGTGAAGACTCTTAATACTTTGGTAAGAAAGTGTTCCAGGCCCAGGGCCCATTCTTACACAGTCAAATAGAAGTCAAAAGACTACACACAGGAGACTGCCTTTCCCAACAGACAAACCCTTTGGGCATCTCAGTAGGTGTACAAAAACATTTAACAAAATCTAATACCCATTCCTGATGTGAACTTCTAGCAAACTAGAAATAGAAAAGAAATTCCTCAACATGATAAAGGAAATCTAAGAGAAACCAACAGCTAACATTTGTGATAGTGAAAGACTTATTTTTTGTCCTTAAGGTCAGGAGAAGGTGAATGTCTGCTTTCATCACTTCTATCCAGCATTATACTGGAGGTCTTTGACAGTGCAATGAGGCAAGAAAAAGGAAAGGCACCCAGATGGTGAAACTGTCTTTATTTGCAAATAGAATAATCAGTTAAATAGAAAATCAGATGGAATCTACAAAAAAGCAACTAGAACTAATAAATAAGTTTAGGAAAGTTGTATGGTACAAGATCAATACTTAAAAATTAGTTCTATTTCTGTAAACTAGGAATGAGCAATCCAAAACTGAACTATAAAACAAATTAGCACCTAAATGTTAACTACTTAGGGATAAATCTGACAAAAGATATTTAATGCCTGTACATTGAAAACTGTAACATGTTCTGAGAAAAATCAAAGAAGACCCAAATAAATATATTTATAGGTCAGAAGAATCAATGTTGCTATGATGTCAGTTCTTAAATTGATCTCTAGATTCAACACAATCCCAAACAAATCACAGCATTAATTTTTGTAGACATATACAACCAGATTCTAAAATGTTTACAAGTGCAAGGGGCCCCAAATAGGCAGAATGACTTTAACACAAAACAAGATGGGGGGATAACACTACCTGATTCAAGAGTTATAAAATTATAATAAGACAGTGTAGTATTAGTGCAAAGATAGACATATTAAAGAAATAGAATAGGAAGTCCAGAAATAGATCCATGCATATGTGGACAATTGTCTGCAACAATAGTACAAAGGTGATACAGAGGAGAAAAGGTACCTTTGCTTGAGCCTGGGAGGTACAGGCTGCAGTAAGCCATGATCATGCCGCTACACTCCAACCTGGGTGACAAAGTGAGACTTCACCTCAAAAAAATTAAATAAATCAATACAATTTCTTTCTATACTCCTCCAGTCCACTGTTCACTCCTGCAAAATCTAAATGCCTGGGTCTCCCTGGGCTCTCAGCATTATCTCCTCAATTCAGGGAGTCCATGGACTTCTCCACCTGGGTCACCCCTTGCTAGACCCTGGAAACTTGGGAGGAAGTAAGCTGGGAGACCACAGGGCTCATTTCATTGACTGCCCGACTCCCAGGGATCACCTTCCTTCATTGCCTGATGTCCAGTGTCTTCAAAGCTACTGTTTTACATATTTTGTTGCTCTGTTTTTCTTGTTTTTGTTTAGGTGAGAGGGTGACTTTGTTTTCTATTTATTACTCCGCTATGGGCAGAAGTGAAAGTCTTATTTTTGCTTTTTAAAAGATGAGTGAGCAATGTTCCTGCTTCCTGTAGTCTCTGAAAAAGTATACATATTATTGGAATTCAAACCTGGAAGATTTGTGGGAATTCACATTGGAAAACTTCAGAACTGACACCTTTTTTTCAGGAAGAGATCATTTGACAAAAAATTTTAATTTATTCTAAGGATACAGATCTCTGAGGACAAGATTTCTGTTATGATATCAAGTTTGGTAATTTAAATTTTCTTAAGAAGTACTCATTTTACTCATATTTTCAAATTTATTTACAGAGCTATAGACAGAGTTAAGACTCTTAAGTCTTTAATTTATTCTGTATCTGTGGTACTCTTCTGTTTGCAATTACTATTTTTTCTTTCCTCCTTCTTCTTGAAAAAAAGGCTAAATACAGCTTCATTTTTTCTTTTCTTTTTTTTTTGAGACGGAGTCTCGCTCTGTTGCCCAGGCTGGAGTGCAGTGGCCAGATCTCAGCTCACTGCAAGCTCCGCCTCCTGGGTTTATGCCATTCTCCTGCCTCAGCCTCCCCAGTAGCTGGGACTACAGGCGCCCACCACCTCGCCCGGCTAGTTTTTTGTATTTTTTAGTAGAGACGGGGTTTCACTGTGTTAGCCAGGATGGTCTCGATCTCCTGACCTCGTGATTCACCCGTCTCGGCCTCCCAAAGTGCTAGGATTACAGGCTTGAGTCACCGCGCCCGGCCCATTTTTTCTTAAGAAAATAATAGCTTGTGTGTACTTATCAATTATATGAGATCTCTTTTTTAATTTATGTTTTTCTTTTCCTTTTTTCTACTTTCCCTTGGCTTACTTTGTTACTTTTTTAAATTTCTTGAGTCAACTCCTTAATTAATCCATTTATATTTTTTCTTGTTTCATAGGGATGTATTTCAGATATCCATATGTGCATAGTATAAGCAAATGCTGAGACAAATAATTTGCTCAGAGAAATTCTGATTTATCAAATGAGGCATTCAAATTTGGCATCATTAAATGCCATTAAGATTTGTTCCTCCAAGGTTTCCAGGACAAAAGAATCTCTAGTTAAACAAAGCAAACTTGTAATGTATATATCTAAATTGATAGTATATGTAAAGTGACATCTATTTGTTGCTGTAAAATTTAAGAAAATTTATGACATTATTTCCTTGTATATAGGAGACCTTTAGTAGACTTACTTTAAAAAAATAAAATAACTGATGTGCATGGCTAGCCCGTAGGCATTGGGGAAAGTGTTTGACGGGGCCTGTTATTTTACATAGCTTAGCAGACCAGAGAGCTGGGAAAGAGACTAGTAATTTGTGTAAATAATTCAGGGATCTCCTGGGTGGTAAGAAACTGAGACCCCTAAAACCTTCTTTCTGTGTATTAGTTCGCTAGGGCTACTATAACAGAGTACTACAAACTAGGCCTCTTAAACAAAAGAAACTTATTGTCTTATAGTTCTGGAGGCTAGAAGTCCAATATCAAGGTGTTGGCAGGGCCATCCTACCTCTGAAGGTGCTATGGAAGAATCTGTTCCATGCCTCACCTAGTTATGCTGGTTTGCTGGCAATCTTTGGCATTCCTTGGTTTATAGGAGGGTCATCCTGATCTCTTTATCTTTACATGGTGTTCTTCCTGTATGCATGTGCCCACATGTTTCCCTTTTATGAGGACACCAGTCATATTGGATTAGGGGCCCACCTACTATAGTATGACCTCATCTTAATTAATTATATCTGCAATGACCCTATTTCCTAATAAGGCTACATTCCGAGGTACCAGAGGTTGGGATGTCAACATACAAATATTAGGGGAACACAAATAAACTCATAAAATCCTAAGTCTCATAGTTAAGAGAAAGCTATTGGGGTTGACCAGATGGGTTCTGTTCAAGGCCCTTTTTCAGGAAAGTCTTGGAAATTGATATGGTCAGTGGGATGAAGGCAGGCCAGAGTGAGGAGGGAGGAAGGGAGGACAGTGGTTCTGAGTCTGAAGGTGTCAGCACTAATGCATGCTCTGACCTGGCTTTCTGGAAGGAAAACCTGTGCTCAAAAGCATGTTGTGACTTGCAAAAGCTGTTAACTTAGAAGAGGGCCCTGGCTAATTTGGAACTTGGGCTTTTGCATTGCTCCCTGGGTAGCAGTTAATATAGGAGGGACTTAGCATGAGTTATGTGATGCTATTGGGGTAGAAGGGTACCTACACCATTCTCTTGCTAAAACTCTGAATCAGTTATTGCTGCATAACAGATCGTGCCCTAACTTAGCTCATGATTCCATGGATTGTCAGTGTGGCCTGGGTTCAGCAGGATGGTTCTTCCACTGGTCTTGTCTGACCTCTCTCATGTGGCTGCACAGCTGGGTCACCTGGGTGTGTGTCTTAATCTGCTCAGGTGACTATAACAATGCCACGGACTAGGTGACTTATCAACTACAGAAATTTGTTTCCTACAGTTCTAGAGGCTGGAAAGTCCATGATGAAGGCACCAGCATATATGGCATCTGGTGAAGTCTCACTCTCTAGATGATAGATGGAGACTTTTTGCTGCATCCTTGCATGGTGGAAGGGGCAAGGGAGTTCTCTGAGGCTTCTCTTATAAGGGCATAAATTTCATTTATGACCCATTAGGTCCCCCCCATGATCTAATTACTCCCTAAAGGCCTGACCTTTTAATACTATTGCACTGGGGACTAGATTTCAGCATATTAGTCTGGGGAACACAAACATTCTAGCGTTCTACCCTTAGACCACTTAAAACAATGTCCTTCTTGCCTGCAAAATACATTCATTCTAATCCAATAGCCCCCAAAGTCTTAACTTGTTCTAGCATCAGCTTTAAAGTTTAAGTCCAAAGTCTTATCTAAATGTCATTTATATCAGATATAGGTGAAGCTCAAGGTACTATTCATTCTGAGAGAAATTGTTCTTAAGCTGTGAACCTGTGAAATCAAACACACTATTTGCTTCCAAAATACAATAGTAGGAGAGGCATAGGATAGACATTCCCATTTCAAAAGGGAGAAACAGGAAAGAAGGAAGGGATGACAGGTCCCAAGCAAGTCCAAAACCCAACAAGGCAAATAGCATTAAAACTTAGGGCTCCGAAGTCATTTTTGATTCAATATTTGTTTTGCCTCCTAGCCCCAGTGGGACAGGGGTCCAGCCTCTGCAACATTGCCAGGCAGGTGTTGAGCATCCAAGGCTGTGGGTGGCCCTACTTTCATGGCTCCACTAGGCATTGCCCTACTAGGCATTGCCCTTTTGGGGGCTCTCTCTTGTGATTCCCTGATGGGGCTGAAAGGCTTTTCAGGACATCCTTTGAAATCTAGGTGGAGGCAGCCATGTCTCCACAGCCCGTGCACTCTGCACATCTATGGAGATGACACTGTGTGGTGGCTGCCAAGTTTTACTGCCCATGCCCTTTAGAGGGGAAGCCACTGTGCCTTGAATCATACCTCTGCCCCCTGGAGCCACACCTGAGGCTGCCAAAGAGCATCACACCAGAATCTGGGGAGCAGAGACTTGAGGTGGTGAAAGCATTAAGCAAGCAAACTTGAGCAAGCACTGAGTGAGGCTCTGTAGAAGCTCAGGGCCCCTCTTTTGACATTGTTCTGTCCCCTACATTTTGTTACTCTTGGCAGGTCATGGAGGGCAGCACTGATAATGTCCAAAATGCCCAGAGGCCATGTGTCCATCATTTTGATAAATATCACCTGGGTAATTCATAGTCATCTGTTTATCAAAAGATTGCCTGGCCACAATCTTAGTATTCTCTCCAGAACATGTTTTCTCCTTTTACCCCATAAAGATAGGCTGAGGATTTTCCAAGTCATTCAGTTCTGCTTTCTTTTTGATTATGAAATTGACTTTATTGTTTTTCTCTTCTTGCATTTCACCATAAGCACTCAATAGAAGCCATGCTACTCCTTCAATAGTTGTCTTAGATATTTCCTCAGCCAAATGTCCAATTTCATTGTTCACAAATTCTATCTTCCGTGAAACACAAGGGCACACACACAATTCAGCCAAGTTCTTTGTCACTGTATAACAAAGCTGAGCTTCCAATATTATGAGTTTCCAATATTATGTTCCCTATTTCCATCTGAGACCTCATCAAAATGGCCTTTACTGTCCATATTTCTATGAATTTTTTTTGCCCATGAACATTTAGATATTCTCTAAGAAGACTGAGGCTTTCTCTACATCTTCCTCTTCTTTTGAGCTCTCATTAGAACCTCCCTTTAAGGTATCTTCGTGGCAATGTAGGATTTTTCTAGCATACATTTCAAAATTCTTTCAGTCTCTACCCATTAACCAGCTTCAAAGCTGCTTCCACATTTTTGGATATCTGTTGTAGTAATACCCCCACTCCTCAGTACCAATTTCTGTCTTAGTTCATTTAGGCTGCTATAACAAAAATGTCATAAAGTGGGTGGCTTATAAACAACAGAAATTTATTTGTCACAATTTTGGAGGCTGAGAAGTCCAAGGTCAGAGCTCCGGCATATGTGGTGTCTGGTGAGGGTCTGTTACTCATAAATGGTAATTTCTTTTTGTGTATTCACATGGTGGAAGGGGCTTGTTAGCTCTGTAGGGCCTCATTTATAAGGGCACTGATTCCATTCACAAAGGCTCTGCTCCCACGACTTAATCACCTCTACAGGTCCCATCTCTTGATACAATCGTGTTGGAGATTAGGTTTCAACATGTGAATTTTGGAGGAACACAAACATTCAGCCCATAGCAGGGTGGGTCACCTGGGGGTTTGTCAGTCCCAGGCCTCACTCACATGTCTGGTTGTTGGCCCTGGTGGTGTGGGCAATAGGGCTATGTCTGTCCAGTATGACTCAGCTGTCCCAGACTACCGGGGGACTGTATTCCAGAAGCAGCAAGAAATGATGAGATCAAAATAAGCAAGCACTGTTCAAGTTTCCACACTTGTGTCCCATGGGCCAAAGCAAGTCATATGCCAAGGCCAGATTCAAAAGAAGGAAGAATATCAATTCCACCTCTTTATGGGAAGAGATGCAAAGAATTCATGGCCAGTAAACCCAAGATTGTTTAGCAAAACATACTGCTGGGGAGTGAAACCTGGACCAGGAATGGTTTCACTTTCTCATGGCTGAGGGTAAGAGTGGGGATGGGAGTGAGATTGCAACGTTGGTTACTCAACACTGGTTACTCATGACCAAGGTAGTCCATATGAAGCTGTTTAGGGAAACCTGAAGACTACTTTTTTCAGATATTCCTGGTCCCTCTATACCTCTTGGAATTCTGTGAGCATTTGGTACACGGATCCCTGCCACTTGTAGATTCACCCCAACTCTATCCCTTACGATATCCTGGGGAACCTCTCCTTGCATCTTCCCCTGATCCAGCCCTGCTCTAGGACAGGCCCTTGTTATCTTACTCTCTGTAGCTGCAGCTCTCTCTTTGAGGGTTGCTTGGCAGCTTTGCCTTCAGGCCTTAAAATGAGACACTGTAAATAATAGAAGGAATTTGGACTCATAACATGCCTACATTCTCGCCTGGGCAAATGACAATACTTTTCTATTTTTTCAGACTTCTATAGGAGCAAGACCAAAAATCACAAATTAATATCTCAATAAATTATTCTGCCACATTTGTTTATCCATTAAATGTTGGAACTGTTTATCTTCCTTTTAAATTACACCTGAGCTCTGTAGAAAAGAGTAGTTTGTCTTGCAAAATTTATCATCATGAAATTACTTGGCACAGCTCCTCCAGAAATGTCAGGTTTCTGAGTTAGTAAATACAGCATCAAAATAGAATGACTTTTCTTTATGAGGTATGTAGAACTCTGCCATTTGGATTAAGTAGAAATATCCATTAGCAAACACAGGTGCCTAGACAGGCACTTAAAATATTAACAAAAATTCTTTTAACATTGGGAAACTTCAATAGCATGTTTTTGTTTTTTTGTTTGTTTGTTTGTTTTTTAAATACAAATGAATGTTCAGTTTCTAACCCTCCCTCCTTTTTTTTTTCTTGTAAAATAACAGAAAAGTTATCCAAGGATATTACCATACATACTCTGCAGCATCTAGAATAAACCCTAAATTCTCTTCTCTTGGATTCTAGATGTATAGAATGTCTATAATTACTAGGGCCACCATAAACAGTTGTGTAGACTCCCAAGGCTGTGGGGCTTGTCCATCCAGAGGGATGGAGACCCTTTTATAATTCTCTAGTGCTGGCTCAATAATGAGAAGTAGAGATGACGGCAGCAAAGCAAGAGCATTTGAGCGTGTATGAATTTATATTTGTGTGTTCAATAGAACTGTGTGTGTTTTTTGGGCTGGTATCAATGTTCATTTCTCTTTCCTTTGGAGGAGAAACTCTGAGAGAGCTGGAACAGTGTCTCATTGAGTGCTGTGCCTGGAGGGTGGTTAAATAATGAGCCACCATTCAGAACATTACACTGGGCCCTGTGTGGGCTAAGGAGTGGGGGTGCAGTGTAAATAGAGCAGCTGTCACAAACGAGCCAATGATAATCTATTGATTGATGTCAAAACCATAGCTGGCCATGTGTCATCCTCATCTCCAATGTGGGCCATCAACCTTCTTGTCAAGACCTCCCTTACACGCTCCTTTCTTCCTTTTCTCTCTCCCTTTTACCCTCTGAACCTCCCTCCATTCCTTTTCCTTTACTCCTGAAAAGATCACATCAAAGCAGATGCTGATCAAAAATATATTTGAGAACTCACTACAGGAACTTACAATCCAGTGGATAGAACTGAGCCTGTCAGTTTCCCCGTAAGCCCAAAATCAAATTGTTTCCATCAAAGACTCTTCAGAGCTTGCACAGTCAGAGACTCAAATAAATCAACCTCATCTAGTTTCTGGTAGTGTTTAAGACACGTTAGAAAGGCAGAATATGCCAATGCACTTCTGAAGTAGTACAAAAGATATTGTGTCTTGGGGCTTGTGTTATTGAAAACGGCAAAATAAAAACATTAATATACACAGATACATGGTCTAACCTAGATCATGGGCTCAGTGTTTTTGAATTTTGACAGAAAACTCTTTTTATAGGCTATTCTAAAATAGCAGTTTATGTATTTTGGGGCCAGGTGAATAAATGTATACTTGGGAGACGGAATAAAGAACAGTGAAAAATTTGGCTATTGCTTATTTAAATATTTCTTCCCTCCCATTGTTAGTAGGTACAATTTTCCCTGGAATAGTCCCTCCCCTGTGCTTTTCTTTCCTACTCCTTGCCCTGACCTATTTTTCGTCTTCTCATTTTCCTATCTACCCTCTTACTAACTCCAAATTTTATCTTGTATTACTCCTACCCCAAAGGCCAGATTGTGGAATGAGTTGGGAGCATGATCTGAGTTGCATAAGGTGGTTGTGGGGGTGACCCTGCCTGTAGGCTGTCTCACCTTAAGAAGAAGGTTTACCCCTGTCCATCAGGTAACTACACTGTGAGCATGTGGGCCACAAACAGTCTAACACTTGGGCTCACACATAGAAAACAGGTTCTGGTCTTAAAATCCCAGGCCGTCTGTGTTTAAAATATGGGAGACTAAAATCAAATGAAAGAAAAAATCTCTGCAGGTAGAATTGTGATCATTGTGACTACTGCAATTACGACTGAGTATGCTGCACTCAGATATATTCTGGTCTTCTTGCTCTTTGAAAATCATTGGTAAGATGATATGGATTGTCTAAAAAAAGACAGAGGGGGGCGTGATAAAAGGAATAGTCTAACAGGAAAATATCATAATCATATATATTATATGCACCTAACACTGAAGTTCTCAAATTTATAAAACAATGACTACTAGACCAAGAAATGAGACAGAGAGCAACACAATAATAATGGGGGACTTCAATACTCCACTGACAGCACTGGACACGGCATTATGAGAGAAAGTCAACAAGAAAACAATGGACTTAAACTATACCCTATAACAAATGAACTTAACAGATATTTACAGGCCATTCTACCAAGCAACTGCAGAATATACATTGTTTTCTTCAGCACATGGAACATTTTCCAAGTAGACCATATGATAGGTCACAAAACAAGTGTCAGTCAATTTAAAAAAAAACTGAAATTATGTCAAGTATCCTCTTAGACCACAGTGGAATAAAATGGGAAATTAACTACAAAAGGAACCCTCAAAGCTACACAGATACATGAAAATTCAATAATCTGCTCTTGAATAATCTTTGGATCAAAAGTGAAATCAAGATGGAAATTAAAAATTATTCGAGCTGAATGATAATACTGACACAATTTATCAAAACCTCTGTGATACAGCAAAAAGCTGTGTTAAGAGGAAAGGTCATAGCATTAAATGCCTACATCAAAAAGTCTGAAAGAGAACAAATAGACAGTCTAAGGTCACACCTCAAGGAACCAGAGAGATGAGAAGAAAACAAATCCAAACTCAGCAGAAGAGAAGAAATAACAAATATCAGAACAGAACTAAATGAAATTGAAACAAAAAAATTATAAAAGATAAATGAAACAAAAAGCTGGTTCTTTGAAAAGATAAATAAAATTGATAGACCATTGGAGAGATTAACCAAGAGAAGAAGGAAGATCCAAATAAGCTCAATTAGAAATGAAATGAGAGATATTACAAATGATACCGCAGAAATACAGAAGATCATTCAAGGCTACTATGAACACCTTATGCACACAAACTAGAAAATCTAGAGGAGACAGATTTATTCCTGAATATATTCCTTGAAATATACAACCCTCCCAGATTAAATCAGGAAGAAATAGAAACTGTGAACAGACCAAAAACAAGTAGTGAGATTGAAACGGTAATAAAAAAATTGCCAACAAAAAAAGTCCAGGACCAGATGGATTCACAGCTGAATTCTATTAGACATTCAAAGAAGAATTGGTACCAATCTTACTGAAACTATTCCAAAAGATAGAGAAAGAGGAAATCCTTCCTAAATCATTCTATGAAGCCAGTATCACCCTAATTCCAAAACCAGGAAAGGACATAACAAAACAAACAAACAAACAAACAAACAAAAAACTACAGAGCAATATCCCTGATGAACATAGAGGCAAAAATCCTCAACAAAATACTAGCCAACTAAATCCAACAGCATATCAAAAAGATAATACACCATGATCAAGTGGATTTCATACTAGGGATGCAGGGATGGTTTAACATATGCAAGTCAATAAATGTGATACATCACTTAAACAGAATTAAAAACAAAAATCATATGATCATCTCAATAGAAAAAGCATTTGACAAAATCCCTTGTCCCTTTATGGTGAAAACCCTCAGGAAAATTGGCATAGAAGGGACATACCTCAAGGTAATAAAAGCCATCTATGACAAACCCACAGGCAATATTATACTGAATGAGGAAAAGTTGCAAGCATTCCTTCTGAGAACTGGAACAAGACAAGAATGCCCACTTTCACAACTTCTGGTTAACATAATACAGAAAGTCCTAGCCAGAGCAATCAGACAAGACAAAGAAAGGGCATCCAAATCAGTAAAGAGGAAGTCTAACTGTTGCTGCTTGCTGATGATATGATCGTATACCTAGAAAACCCTAAAGACTCAGCTAAAAGGCTCCTCGATCTGATAAATGAATTTAGTGAAGTTTCAGGATACAAAGTTAATGTATACAAATCAGTAGCATTGCTATACACCAACAATGACCAAGCTGGGAAGCATATCAAGAACTCAATCCCTTTTACAATAGCTGCAAAAAAATTTTTTTTAATACTTAGGAATATATCTAATCAAGAAGGTGAAATATCTCTACAAGGAAAATTACAAAACTACTGAAAGAAATCATTGACAACACAGACACATGGAAACACACCCCATGCTTATGGATGGGTAGAATCAATATTGTGAAATGACCGTACTACCAAAATCTATCTACAGGTTCAATGTAGTTCCCATCAAAGTACCATCATCATTCTTCACAGAGCTAGGGAAAAAAGTCTTAAAATTCATATGGAACCAGAAAAAGACACCACATAGCTGAAACAAGACCAGGCAGAAAGAACAAATCTGGAAGCATCACATTACCTGACTTCAAACTATACTACAAGTCTGTAGTTACCAAAACAGCATGGTACTGGTATAAAAATAGGCACACAGACCAATGAAACAGAATAGAGAACCTGGAAATACAGCCAAATATTTACAGCCAACTGACCTTCAACAAAGCAAACAGAAACATAAAGTGGGGAAAGGACACCCTGTTCAACAAATGGTGCTGCGATAATTGGCAAGCTGCGTGCAGAAAGATGAAACTGGATTTTGAATGTTCACCTTATACAAAAATCAGCTCAGGATGTATCAAAGACTTAAATCTAAGACTTGAAACCATAAAAATCTAGAAGATAACATCAGTAAACCTCTTCTAGATGTTGGCTTAGGTAAAGACTTAATGACCAACAATCCAAAAGGAAATACAACAAAAACAAAAATAAATACATGGGACATAATTAAACTAAAAAGCTTCTGCACAGCAAAATAAATAATCAGCAGAGTAAACAGACAACCCATAGAATGGGAGAAAATATTTGTAAACTCTTCATCTGACAGAGGACTAATATCTAGAATCTACAAGGAACTCAAACAAATGAGCAAGAAAAAAAAAAAAAAAAAACAAAAACAAAACCAAATAGCCCCATCAAAGTGGGCAAAAGACATGAATAGACAGTTCTCAAAAGAAGATATACAAATGGCCAGTGGCCAACAAACATTAAAAAATGCTCAACCTCACTAATTATCAGGGAAATGCAAATTAAAACCACAATGAGGTGCCACCTTACCCCTACAAGAATGACCATAATTAAGAAATCAAAAAATAATAGATGTTGGTGTGGATGTGGTAAAAAGGGAAAACTCTTAAACTGCTTGTAGGAATGTAAACTAGTATAACCACTATGGAAAAGAGTATGGAGGTGTCTTAAAGAACTAAAAGTAGAACTACCATTTGATCCAGCAATCCCACTACTGGGTATCTACCCAGAGGAAAATAAGTCATTATATGAAAAAGACACTTACACATGCATTTTATAGCAGCACAATTTGCAATTGCAAAAATATGGAACCAGCCTGAATGCCCATTGACCAATAAATGGATAAATAAAATGTGATATATATACACCATGGAATATTACTTAGTCATAAAAGGAATGAAATAATAATGGCATTCACAGCAACCTAGATGGAGTTGGACGCATTTATTCTAAGTGAAGTAACTCAGCAATGGAAAACCAAACATCCTACATTCTCACTCATAACTGGGAGCTAAGTTGTGAGATGCAAAGGCTTAAGAATAATATAATGGACTTCGGCGATTCAGGAGGGAGGTGAAGGATAAAAGACTACACATTGGGTAGAGAGTACACTGCTCAGGTGATGGGTGCTCCAAAATCTCAGAAATTACCACGAAAGAACTTATCCACCTAAAAAAAAACACCTGTTCCCCAAAACTATTGAAAAAAAAGTTGAACCCCCTCCCTCCCAAAGATGACATGGACTGTCTGAGGAAAGCTTGAGACAAATAAATGAAATTTCTTGCTGATTTCACATGGTGGGTCATGTAAAGGGACCACCAATGAGTTCCCTGCATTGCTGGTGAGAATACTTATTTTCACTTGGATTGTGCTGTTCCCTAATTCTGGGATACTCATTCCTCTTCTCTTTACCGAGTTAACTCTTATTCATACTTCTCTTCAGTTAAATGTTATCATCTCAGAAGAGGCTTCCCTGACTACTTATTCTAAAGCACTTCCTGTATATTGTTTCCTAAGATTTTCTTTTATTCTTTAGAGCACTTACCTCTGTTGGTATTTATTTGTGTGTGTTTGTTATTTTCTACTGCAATGTAAACGCCACTGGATAAGAGGCCATTTCTGATTGGTTTATCAAAATATACCCAGCTCCTACTCAGGTGCCTGATACAAAATTGAGACTTGGTAACTTTTTAGATGCCACAGTGTGATAGGGACTTGTTCTACATAATAGAATATTAGAAATCTATTTACAGTAACATATATTTCAGAATTTGATTGTCTTAAAATTCTTAGGACTCATCTTAGGACTGAATAATTTAAATACTATGTTAGTGTTTATGATGGTTAATACTGAGTATCATCTTGATTGGATTGAAGGATATAAAGCATTGATTCTAGGTGTGTCTGTGAGGGTGTTGCCAAAGGAGATTAACATTTGAGTCAATGGACTGAGAAAGGCAGACCCATCCTTAATCTGGGTGGGCACAATCTAATCAGCTGCCAGCACAGCTAGAATATAAGCAGGCAGAAAAATGTGAAAAGAGAGACGGGCCTAGCCTCCCAGCCTACATCTTTCTCCTGTGCTGGATGCTTCCTGCCCTCGAACATCAGACTCCAACTTCTTCAGTTTTGGAACTTGGTCTGGCTCTCCTTGCTCCTCAGCCTGCAGGTGGCCTATTTTGGGACCTTGTGATTGTGTGAGTTAATACTTAATAGACTCCGCTTTATATATGTATATCTATTCCATTAATTCTGTCCCTCTAGGGAACCCTGACTAATATATTCTCCTGTCCATTTATTCAGTTTTTAGTTTCACCCTGGGCCTTCTTTCTTTTGCAAAGGTGCCACTTCCATAATGTTTGGTTATCTTAGCATTTCTACATCTGCTAAATTAAGGATCACATTCACCTTTGATGCCAGGACTACCTGTCCCCTGAATGGTGCCTGGTGTGTGGCTTTTTGATGAGACCTGCAGGAAACTGTAACCAGAACAAATGGCTTCTGCCCATCAACTCTGACGGCTAGTGCTTCTTTTATTAAAAATCTTGTCTCCCAGATCCTCAATCTTACCTTCCAGACAGTGTGTTCTAGATTAGTCCTGTTTACCTGGGTTTATTTTCCTGACCCTTTTAGCCAAATCTGTCCCATGGCAAACCACATCCTCTCTACTGAATCATGCTAAAGTTTCTCCCCCACTATCTTTTCCAGCTATGAGCTATTTCTTGCTTCCCCATCATAGCCAAAACTTCTTGAAAGAGATCTCTTTATTTCCCAATGCCTTCCCCATTCACTCCATCTAACTTTTCACTCACTTTATTTTACAAACACAATCTCCAGTTTGTTACATCCTATGGTGAATTTTCAGTCATCACCACATAGTCAGCAACATTTGTTTCTGTTTATTGCATCTTCCTTTAGAGAAGGACATGGGTTTTCTCCTCAATTTCCATGTTAAAAGCTCTCCATGTTTCCTTCTGCTTCTGAAGCTGTTCTTTCTTAGTGTCTTTCACTTATTTTATTGTAGCTGCACTGTAAATATTGCTGTTAAGACCATCTTCTTCAGTCTACAATGTCTTTCTAGGTGACATCATCTGCAGCCAAGCATCAAATAACTTTTAACATACCTATGAAATCTAAATTTCTATCTCTAAATCCAGATCCATATATCCAACTGCTTGCAGACATCGATTATTAATATCTTACCATCAACTCAAATTGAAAATGCCCAAAACCGAACTTATAATCTTTCCCTAAAATGTATCCTTCCTCTAGTGTTCTTCTGAGAGAATCCCCCATAGTGTATTCAGGGATGTTGCTGAGAGAACCTGTAAGATATCCATGCTGTTTGATCTTGAATCTGTTGCCAGTCCATTGGCAAGTTAGTTTTTCTCCTAATTGTCTTTCAAATACACCTCTACTTCTCTATCTGCACATTTGAAGCTATTGTAATACCTTGCTGAAAGAGCTGCCTAATTGATCTCCTCACTATTCTATCACTACTCCACACTGCAGTAGAGGTAATCTTTCAAAAAGGCAATTGCTTTAACGGAATACCCGTGCTTAAATAAAGTCACATGTCAATGGTTTTCCATCAGAATCCTTTATGTAATATCTAGTTTCAAATTTCCCAGTATTTTTTACATGTTAACACACATAGAAAATGAGAATATGTGTATGATTTTACAAGAAAATGGATGAGGTTGTTTATGTTCAGAGGCAACCAGCCTGGGGGCTTATGCTGCCCCCAAAGATGATGGAATCTATGGTGACAGTTCACCTATAATACAGCCATTGCCATAAGCACGCCTCACTGCACAGATGGGAAGCTCCAAACTAGCAGGTCCTGAATGACAGGGACTCTGTCTCCCAGCCTCATCTTCTCATGCTTAGTCCTCCAGTCTCTCTAGTATTTCTTGGATGTTCACACCACTTTCCCGGGATGTGCTGCCTATGCAGGTGCTCTTTGAAATGCTCTCCTCCATTTTACTTGGATAACACATACTGAACCCTCAAATTTCTGTTCAAATATAATTACTAGCACCCCACCACCCACTTCCCCACATGATCAGTATCCCTTTCTTACACTTTCAAATCTCACTCCACTTTTAAAAGTTTAACGTAACATAAAACTTTATGTACATAAAATTCACCACATTAAAGTGTACAATTCAGTGGATTTTTATATTAAAAAAGTTGTGCAAACATCACCTCTATTTAACTCCTCAATATTTTTATCTCACCTAATGGAAATCCTGTACCTATTAACAGTCACTGCCAATTCCCCTATCTCCCCACTCCCTGGCAACCACTAATCTACTTTCTATCTCTTTGGATTTGCCTATTCTGAACACAAATGGAGTAAAAAATATGTGGGCTTTTTTGTTTGGCGTCTTTCACTTAGTATATGATGTTTTCAAGGTTTACCCATGTTGTAACATGAGTCAGTACTTCATTCTTTCTTATGGTCAAATAACATTCCATTGCATGGATGTACCACATTTTGTTGATCTAGTCATTGGTTGATAGACATTTGGGTTGTTTTCACCTTTTGGCTATTGTGAATAGTGCTGTTCCTGTACAAATCATGTTTAAATAATTTTGTTTTAATGCTTTTGGGGATATGCCCAGCAATGCATTTGCTGGATCATATGGCAACTCTATGCTTAACATTTTGAGTTACTTCCAAACCATTTCCCATTGTAGCTGTACTATTTTACATTTCCACTACCAATGTATAAACATTCCAACTTCTCCACAGATTTTCTCTTCTCTGTGATGGCTGATTTTATGTGTCAACTTGACTGGGCTAAGGGATGCCCAGATAGCTGGTAAAATATTTTTCGGTTTTTCTGTGATGGCATTTCTGGAAGAGATTAACATTTGAATCAGTAGACTGAATGAGTAAAGAATATCACCCCCACTAATGTGGTTAAGCATTACCCAGTCTGTTGAGGTTCTGAATGGAACAAAAAGGCAGAGGAAGGGTAAATTTGCTGTCTCTTTCTTTTCATGAGCCAGAACATCCATCTTCTTCTGCCCTTGGACATTAGAACTTCTAGTTCTCCAGCTTTGGGACTCTGGGACTTACACCACTTCCCATCCCCCTGCAGCCTTGTAAGTCTGGAACTTACACCACTGGCCCACCCACCTTGTTCTGAGGCCTTTGGCCTCAGATTGTATTACACCACCAGTTTTTCTGGCTCCCCAGCTTATAGATGGCAGGTCATAGAACTTCTCAGCTTCCATAATCGTGCGGAATCCCATAATAAATCTCCTTTTATATGTCTCTATATAGCCTGTTGGTTTTGTTTCTCTGGATAACCCTGACTCATACACTTTCCTTTAGTTCTTTAGACATGGTTTCCTTCAGCTCTTCTAAAAATAGCTGATTTGGAGTCTTTGTCTACCATGTCCCATGTCTGAGCTTCCTCAGGGAGTTTTTAAAGAATCGATTTCTCTCCTCCCCCTTGTGTATGAGGCATACTTTCTTGTTTCCTTGCATGTCTCTTAGTTTTTTGTTGTTGTTGTTGTTGAAAAATGGACATTTTAAATATTATGTAGTAACTCTAGAAATCCGATTTTTCTACCTTTCCAAGTTCTTTTGTTGTTGCTACTTGTTATAGTAGTAGGTATTTGTTCAGTGACTTTTCTGAACTAATTTTGTAAAGCCTGTATTCATCATTTGTGGCCACTCACATCTTTATTCCCTTATTTTCGTGGTCAGCTAATGATTGAACAGAGATTTCCTTAAATGCCTGCAACCAGAAAATCTCCCAGGCTTTGCTGAAGGGCCCTGTGTATGTGTTGGAACAACCTTCAATGCTCAGCCAGGCAGATTACAACTCTACCTTAGCCTTCACTTCTTGCAAGAACCTCAAGGTCAGCCAGAGATAAGAACTTCATAACTTCTCAGGTCTTCCTGGAGCACACACACAGCCCTCTACATGCATGCGGACTTCTAGATTCCTAGAAATATGTTGGAGATTTTCAAAGGTGCTGTGAATATCTCATTCCTCAGTTTTCCCTTTTATCTATTTTGTTTAGTCTATTGTTTGCCTCAACTTCTATCTATCATCCCAGATAGTAGTGACATCAAAACAATTATCTCTAAGTGTTTTTGGCAAATATTTTATCTAATCCTGTGCTACCTCTCTTCTTCTGAAAGGAAGGAGTCAACATTCCAATTTCTGCATAGATTTCCTCTTCTCTGTGATTGTCTAGCACTGTGTGTTCCAAGTTATGTTAAATAAAGGCAAGTCTGTCCAGGAGGGTGCCAAGGACCTACCACACAGGTATGAATGAAGTTTTGAAAGAACTCTAGATACTTTTTGCTCTTTCTAACCCTGGGAATGTGGACTATTATTTTCCCAGGCTTCTGATAAGCTTAGGAGCAGGGGATGAAAATATAGCAAGTTAAAAATGTCCCCCAATTTTGCTATTCTTACCAAGAGTCAGCAGTTTTTCTCAAATAAATGGTCACTGGGTTGGTGTAAGTCTTTGGTTAATTTCCAGAGTTCTGAAAAAAATAATTCCATTTTTTTTTAATTTTTGAAAAAATAATTGATAATGGTTGGAATCTTCAAAAAAAGGAGCTGAAAAAACATATTGGGGGAAGAATCTCTTCAATAAATGATGTGGGGGAAAACTGAATAGCCACATGCAAAAGAATAAAATTTGGAACTTTATGATATACCAAACACAAAAATCAACTCAAAATGAATGAAGGGCTTAAACGTAAGAGCTGAAACTATAAAGCTCCTAGAAGAAAATTTAGGGAATAAGCTCCATGGCATTGATCTGGGCAGTGATTTTTTGGATATGATATGAAGGAACAGGCAACAAAAGCAAAAATAGAGCAGTAGGACCACATCAAACTAAAAAGCTTCTGCATAGCAAAGGAAACAATAAAGAAAATTAAAAGGCAACCTACAGAATGGGAGAAAATATTTGCAAACCATATATCTGAATGGGGATCAGTATGCAACATATACAAGGAACATATACAACTCAACAGCGAAAAAATCAGGCAAAGGACTTAAATAGATGTGTTTCTAAAGAAGGCATTCAAATGGCCAATAGATATATGAAAAAGTCCTCACCATCACCAATCATAAGGGAAACGCAAATCAAAATCATAATGAGATACCATCTCACACCTATTAGGTTGCTTATTATCAAAAAGACAATAGATAAAAAGTGTTAGTGAGGATGTAGAGAAAAGGAAACCCTTGTATATTGTTGGCAGGAATGTAAGTTAGTGTAATGGTAATGGAAAACAGCACAGAGATTCCTCTAAATATTAAAAATGAAACTGGGGCCGGGAGTGGTGGCTTATGCCTGTAATCCCAGCACTTTGGGAGGCTGAAGCAGGAGAATTGTTTGAACCCAGAAGGTGGAGGTTGCAGTGAGCTGAGATTGGACCACTGCACTCCAGCCTAGGTGACAGAACGAGACTCTGCCTCAAAAAAAAAAAAAATTTTAAAAATAAAATAAAACTAACATATGATCTAGCAACCCTACTTCTAGGTCTATATTCACAGGAAACAAAGTTGCTATCTCAAAGAGATATCTGCACTCTCAGATTCATCGCAACACTATTCACAATAGCCAAGATACGGAAACAGCCTGTGTCCATCAATGGATGAATCGATAGTCATTATAGCATATATTTACAATGGAATATTGTTCAGCTTTAAAAAAGGAGATGCTGCCATTTGTGACAGTGTGGATGACATTAAGTGAAATAAGTCAGACACGGAAAGACAAATGTTGCATGATATCATTTATATATGGAATCTAAAATAGAGAAACAGAGAGTAAGTAGAATGGTATTTGTCAGAAATTGGGGTTTGGGGGAAATAGGGAGATGTTGGTCAAAAGGTACAAACTTTCAGCTATAAGATAAATAAGCTCTGGAGATCTAATATGCAGCATTGTGACTATAGTTCATAGACTATAGTTAATAATAACGTATTATGTACTTGAACTATGACAGTAGATCTTTAGTGTTCTTGCCACACACCCACACAAAAGGCCTTCATCAGGTGATGAATATGTTAATTAGCTTGATTGTGAGAATCATTACAAAAGGTATACTTATATCAAAACACCATGTTATATACCTTAAATATACACATTTTTTTATTTGTCAATCATACCTTATTAAGAAAAGTTAATTCTGACAGCTTTTTGCCAGTTGTTTTTCATTGTTTTTATGAAGGGATGAAATGTTGAGGTCCTTACTCCATGGTTTTTGCTAACATCACTGACTCTCATCCTACTTTTATTTAATAACATTTACTATAGCTCATAGTAAAAAAATTAGGTAATAATTCATTCATGTGACCAATTGGTTTTTGATTAATATTATTTTTTCTGCTGAGAGTGTAGACTCCTTTAGGGGAGGGTCTTGTCTGTTTAGATTACTGTTGTATTCCTGGTTCTTAGCACAATACCCAGCACATAGCATTCAATCAATATGTATATGTTGAATGAGTGAATAAGGAAATTAGATAGTTAATTAATGTGAGAACATGGTAATTACTCAGTGGGATCTAGAGTCACAGAGCAGTGTTTAAATCCCAGCTCCATCACTCTGTGGGTGTATTATAGTGTGACAACCTCTCAGTTTTCTTATCTGTAAGATGGGAAGAATAGTACAAATCATAGCTTTGGCTAACATGTATTAAGATACCATTATTTTTCAGGTCCTGTGCTAAGTCCTTGAAATGTATTATCATACTCCTTGCAAAACATTTTAAGGTGGGTACTATTATCTGCAATTTATTTTAATTTTTATTATTATTTTTTAAGAGACAGGGTCTCACTCTGTTGCCGAGGCTGGAGTACAGTGGTGTGATCTTACTGCAGCCTTAAACTCCTGGGCTTAAGTAATCTTCATGACTCAGCCTCCCGAGTAGCTGGGACTGCAGGCATTTTACTACTCAACTGCTGAAGGACTATTCAGCTGGCCCTTTCATGGAGGCCAAGCGTGGGTTTCCAAATGGACTGCTGTTCCATTAGTGTCTTTACTTGTAGGGAACTCGGAGCAACATTGGCACTCATCCCATGATGCCTGTTCTTGAATGTTAATGTAAGTGTGTGCATTTATTAAACATACTTGTGAGAATCAGGCCAGTATTTAATTTTAAAAATCAAACACACCACATGTATGTTAATGTTTTCTGACCCTGCTGTGTGGGGATGTCCGTTGCTGGCCCTTCTAATGGACAGGTGAGAAAACTAGAGATGCAAAGACCACAGATAAGGACTTCACAAATAACTAAACATGGACCAGAGCAAACTCTAATTTGGAGACTTTCCCAGAGCTTTTGAAAATTTTGGAAGCATTTGTAACCCAAATGTCATGGGAATGAAAGAATTTAGAGTATTATCTGTATCTGAGATAAGATGTTAAACCGCTGTTCCCCAGAGGAGCTGGGTCTGAGATCTCTGTATTTGCTGTGTGAATATTTGCAGTAAGAATTGGAAAATAATTATGGAAAAAACAATTTCTAAGTTATGTGAAGTTGAGGGATTTCTTCCTGGCAGCATTCCGCCTGACAGCCTTCCCCTCCTGCCCAGACCTCCACTGGGGACCTAGCAAAGCAGGAAGTGCCTGAGGGCGGCACCAGTGGAAGGAGAAGTTCAGTACATGGAGTTGTGTAAAAGCACAAAAACAGTGACTGGAGATAGGATTAGGCACTAGAGCCATTCAAGGTTCTCTGTATTTTCCAAGTGGCTGTGACTCAGGGAAACCGCTTGTTGGAGTGGGACAGAGAAAGGGGTCAGAAAAGATAAAACCAAAATGAAAAAAGGAAAGGATCTGGTTCAGAGATGGCAAAACTCTTACAAATATACAACTGAGGAGGGACTGACAGTGAAACCATTCTTACTATATCTGCATATCATGTGTGTAGTGTTTTGAGTATGCATAGTCATAAATACAAACATGTTTACATATATGTTTATGCTTTATGTATGTTTACAAAAATGTTGAAGTTGACGGTAGAGTAAATCTGTACATGGTTCATTTATAATATTTTACGTCTTCACAGTGGACCCATTTATTCATTTATTCATTCAGTCCTTAGGTGTTCCAGACACTCTGCTGGGCATTGGATGTACAAAGATCACATAACACAGTGCCTTCTGCAAATAATCTCACAGTCCATTGGAGGAAGCAGTCATTTGAATAGTCAATTATAAAGCAATGATAGGGGTATATGGAGGGCTTTATGGAAACACGGATAATGGGCTGTGTTGTGGGTGGAATTGTGTCCTCCTCTCAAAGTCACATGTTGAAATCCGAGCCCCCAGTACCCCAGAATGTCACCTTATTTGGAAATGGGGTTCTTCAAGAGGTAATCAAGTTAAAAATGAGGTCATTATGGTGGGCCCTTATCCAATATGGCTGATCTTATAAAAAGGGGAATTTAGGGGACAGGCATACAGTGAGGAGAGGAACATGAGAAGATGAAAGGAGAGTTGGGAGCGATGCTTCTACAAACTGGGAACTCTAAGGATCACCAGTAAATCACAGAAGCTAGGTGAGGAGCTTAGAACAGATTCTTCTTCACAGTTCTCAGAAGGAACCAATCCTGCCAACAGTCTTGACCTTGACCTTGACCTTGTACCTTCCAGGACTGTGGGACATAAATTCCTGTGGTTTAAGCCATCTAGTTTGAGGTGCCTTTTAATGGCAACTTTAGGAAACTAATACCGGGTCTTAACTCAGCTTTGGGGAAAGGGATCAAAGAAGGCTGCCAGGAGGAGATGACAGAGTGAGCTTTAGTAGACAGAGTTGATTGAATAGCAAGTTGCCAAGTGAAAGGGTTGGGGGAGGGTGTCAAGATGGCATTCCAGGTGGCTAGGGAGGCAATACAGGCAGTAAAGTACTGAGGTGAGAAGCAGCTAGAGAGTGAGGAATTTGGTGAGGTTTGAGAGTAGTCTCAAGTAGGAAGTAGGAAGAGACAGGATATGCCAAGCACAGGGCTTGGGGATGTGCACCAATGCACAAGGCCAACAAAGACAAGTTTCCTGACCCTGTGGAGAGGACACTTACATCCCACACTGGGAAGCCCCAGTGGAGCAGCTAACGTCACGTCACTCTCCTGTTCCCAGTCACCACTGAGCTCTGGTGGTTGGACCAGTGACTTAGTTTCATAAAATTGGTGCCTTGATGGGGAGAAGTCCTTATTCAGTCATGAAAGAAGCACCGCATTTCTGGACTGCTCAAGTTCCATTCTTGGGTACTCGAAGATCTCACTGCTCTATCTGGGGTTTCCTTTCTTTCAGAGAAAGTGATTCTTCCCCTTTATCATTAAGCAAAAACTCCAAGATGATGCCAATTATAAGAACATTTAAGCATCATTTAAGGTGATCACATCCTGATTCCGGGACATTAGTGTCTGAATTTCCTCACAACAGGAATACTGAGGAGGCTTTCCCCTAGCCACTAAACTTTACAAAATCTGGCTCAAAAGGTAAGAAGCTGTTCCTGTAAAGGCTGCTCTGTCCTTCTTACAAGATTCAGGGCGCTTTTGTATAAAAGTTTCCACCTCTGGTAGACATTTCAAAAGACTCTTGTGAAAAGAATATCTGGAAGCATATAGCCAGAAATGCACAGTGATTTAATATGATTAATTAAGAAGATTTTTTTATTTTAATGTCAACCCAACTTTTATATAATCTTTAAAAATTCTAGTGCTTCTGGATCAAAGGTGAGGTTATTCGCCCTGGGAGGATCTTGGAATTGAGGAGTATTTGTAACCTCTTTCTTTTAGGTTTATTTAAAATTAAGCCTAAAGTAAAATGTTAAACACTAAAATATAATGGTTTTTGCCTTCATAGAATTTATTTCAAAGCACATTTGAATCATACATTAAATATCCTGGTTATGAGCACCATACATTTCTTCCGAAAATGGAAGAATTGGCTTAGAATTCAAGTGTCTTCATAATTTTGTTTGTTTTAAAAATTACATGATTATGTTCAGATGAAGAATGCATCTATATTTAAGGTCTAATTCTCTTTGTTCAGAAGAATTAAATGGTTCATACAAATACATAGTTTAAGATAATTAAGGTTAACCTGTATACTAGAGAAAAGTTAATGACAATTAACTGACATTCCTGCAACAGACTACACTGAGATTTACATTGACCAGATACTTGTTAGGGGAAGCAGAGGTACTTGGTTACATGGACATGTCCCCTCTAAAATTCATGTCAAAACTTAATTCCCATTGTATTAACAGGTGAGACCTTCTGGGAAGTGATTACCTTATGAGGGCTCTGCCCTCGAGAATAGGATTGGCAACTTTATAAAAGGGCTGGAAAGGCTGAATGCAGTGGCTCATGCTTGTCATCCCAGAGCTTTGGGAGGCCAGCCCAGAGGACCACTTCGGATGAGGAGTTTGAGATCAGCCTGGGCAACATAGTAAGACCCCATCTGTACATAAAAAATACAAAATTAGCCCGGTCTGATGGTATGTGCTTGTAGCCCCAGGTACTTGGGAGGCTGAGGTGGAAGGATCCTTTGAGCCCAGGAGTTTGAGGATGCAGTGAGCTGTGATCTCACCATTGCATTTAAGCCTGGGTGAGAGAGTAAGACCCTATCTCTAAAAATATAAAAAATAAAAAAATAAATAAAGGGCTGGGGAGAACTAGTAATCATTCCTTTCTGCCCCTCCACCTTCTGCCAGGTGGGGATGCTACCAGCAGAAGATGCTGTAAAGGAACAGGCCCCCACCAGACACTGAACCTGCTGATGTCTTATCTTGGACTTCCCAGCCTCTAGAATCATGAGGAATAAATTTTGTTCTTTATAAATTACTTAGTCTCAGGTAATTTGTTATAGCAGCACAAACGAACTCACTACTTATGAGGAACCACAAGTCAAATGGGACAGACAGATGCATGAACACAGCAGAGGCTATAGCAGGGGTATGGATCAGGTCCTGGAGCAGCTAAGCTCTGGGTGGCAGGGGGTGGGGTGGTGTGAAAAATCTTCTTGGTGATCATATTTACCCCAGGATCTGAAGGATGGCTAAGAATGCACCAAGTGAAGAAGGAAGGGAGGCACATTTTAGTAGAAGAGGAGTCTGGATAAAGGAAGACAGTTGGTGCCAGGGTGGCAGTACACACTGGGACAGCTGGAAATGCAGTGTTACTGCAGCATGATACATGGGGACAATGGCTGGAAGTGAGACTACAGAAGTAGGTGAGGGTTGGACAGGGGAAAAACTGTACTACGTAGAGTTTATTGCATTGCATGGACATCCTGATCAGATCTGTAATTTTGGATGCTGACCTGGAAGCACCACAATGGAAAGACTAGGGGAGGAAGGGCAGCAGGAAAGCCAAAGGCAGTGGTCTAAGCAAGGCACAAGGGGGTGCTGCACTGGAAGTGCAATGGTAGGGATGGAGACAGAGGAATGGGCTACAGAGAAATAGGATCAGAAGCTCAAGCACTGGGGTTTCCAGCTGGATATGGGGGAGAGAAGTCAAGAATGAGACCTAGCTTGGAACACAGTGCCCGCTGTGGAATGAATTGTATCCCCACCCTTATATTCATATACTGAAATCCTAACCCACAATGCGACTGTATTTGGAGACAGGGCCTTTAGGAAGTAATTAATATAAAATGAGGTCATAAGGGTAGGACCCTGATTTGATAGGACTAGTGTTTGCCTAAGAGACATCAGACAACTTTCTCTTCCTCTTGTGAGCACCTAGCAGGAAGGTGGCCATCTGCAAGTCAGGAAGAGGGCTCTTACCAGGAACTGAACTGGCTGACACCTTGATCTTGGATTTCCCAGACTTTGGAACTGTGAGAAGATAAATTCTTTTGTTTAAGTCACCCAGTCCATGGTGTTTTATTAAGGCAGCCTGAGCTAACTAAGACTGTGCCATCAACTCAGATAAAGAAAGAATACCAAGGGGACAGTATTTGTTTGTTGTAGTTGTTTTGTTTTGTTTTATTTATTATTTATTTTCTGTTTTGTTTTGGGCATGGCAAGTGTGAGATGCTAATAGGGCAGACAGGAGGAGCAGTCTAGCAGGCACCTGGGTCTATTAAGTAGGAACAATGAAGGAGCGTTCAGGTCAGTAGAGAGTTTAGGGAGTTCTTAGCACAGATGAAACAGAAGGCAAAGGAGTTGGGTGGTTGCCAAGGCAAGAATGTAGAACACATAAAAGAAGGCAGCCAAGGGAAGGACAGAGGGATCCAGACACCTACAGGCAGGAGAAACAGGAGGAGCAGCCAGAGAGAGTTGCAGGAAAGAGGTGCTCTAGAGGCCACGGGGGAGGGAGTTTCAAGGCCATTTATCCATGGTGTCTTGAACTGCAGAGGGCTCAAGTAGGCTGAAGACCAAAGGATAAAGCACTGAGCTGGTAATTAGGAGATAATTATTTGGAGCTGAGCCAGTGAAGTACTGTGGTGAAGTCAGGTTGCAGGGCATTGCAACATGCTTGGGATGAACAGAGAATGGGTATTGTATTGGTCAGTTGTGGCTGCTGTAACAGAGTACCACAGACTGGGAGGCTTATAAACAACAGACATTGATTTCTCACAGTACTGGGGGCTAGAAGTTCGAGATCAGGGTGCCAGCATGGTCAGGTTCTAGAAAAGGCCATCTTTGGTGTTGCAGATGGCTGACTTCTCATTGTGTCTTCACAGGGTGAAAAGGGATTGAGAGAGCTCTCCGGGGGATCTTTTATAAGGACATTGATTCCATTCGTGAGGATGAGCTAATTACTTCCCAAAGGGCCCACCTCCTAATACTGTCACATTGAGATTAGGGTCTCAACATATGAATTTTGGGGGGACACAACTGTTTAGTTCATTGCAGGTATGGACTATGGTTTTATGATCTTTGCTTATGGAAAATGTAAGGGAGGTGGGACAGTAGCTTGAGGGAAGGCACACATGAGACAGTAATTTTCCCTTCTATGTTTCTCAAACTCCCTTTGTGCTAAGGAGCCATAGACAGCTAAAGAAACAAAATTATATGTTCCTTTTATGCAAATTCATCTCTTATTATTTTAGACTTTCAGGTGTCTGTTCATTGCCCAACTAGGGCAAATTCCCTGCCCATTTCCCTGAAGAGTTTTCACCTCCTTGGTTCATTTCCATTATCCTCTTAACAAGCACCATGCTTTAACTGAGTATCTCAACTCCCAGAGCGAGGTCAGGGGCGTGCACGTGTTTGTAAGTGTGAACGTGTGTGTGATTGCGTGTCTCTGAGTGTGAGAATATATGGGTGTGTACAAAGTGTGTGAGTGACTGTGTGAATGTGTGTGCAAGCATTTGAATGAGTGTGTGTGTGTGGACAGGAAGTGAATGCACAATGCAATTCCAGGGATCTATATTCTACAAATTGGATCAAATGTTAATGGCAATTTTTTGTTAGGCATATTTTACCAGAATAAAACAAAACTAAAACCAAAACCAAAGCTCTGACAACAGTTTTTGTGGCCACCCTTCTTCTAACCTCAGATCACAGTTAGAAGAAAAAATGCTGAAGGAAACGTGTTTTCTCCCCTCCCACTGTACCTATCTCCCATTAGCAGAGAGCCTCTTGGGTGTGACTCTTTCCATCTTGGAGATTGGCAGTCCAAAGGGGGATGATGGAGGCCTCTGTTTCAAATTGCTTAATAGTTGAAGTTAAAAGGCAATATGCATTAGAACATTTTTTCTTGGAACATCAAAATAATGTGTTAATTTGGGAAAAAAGTGATTCATATGTGACCTTGTATAATATTTGACTTTTTAAATGCCACACATAGCATTTATCTGGTTTTTAGCCTTGCTGGGAAATGGCTGTATCCAGCAAAGATAAAAGACTTCCAGCTGGGATAACTATCCTATAATTAGTGATGCATTTTTTAAAAGGAAAACCAGAAATTATTGGAGACAGTTGATGTAAAAATCTGCACATTTCTAAAGTATGTGTGTTGCTAGCATGACAGGTTTAGCTCTGTGGATGCAGCCTTTTATACACACACACACACACACACACACAATGTACACACACACCAGTTCCTTTTGCCAGGATATTTAAGGAAGTCAGTTTTCTTTCTATTGAATTTCAGTAGAAGTTACTGCAAATCAAGGCTTAGTCTTGTGAATTTATGTCCACAATACATGACAATTTAATCACACTGGTGTGATATGATGGGACAAATAGTAAGATTTCTCCCCTAAGAGACTAAGATACCTTTGTCTCAGCACAGGAAGCTGAAGCCACCCCCTACTTCCTCAGGGCAATTTAGTGTCTCCTTCCTCAGTGCTTCCAGCACATTCAGCTCACATAGGCCTAGCTGCATTCTCCATGTTGTTCCCCGCATTAGACTATGAGCAGACACATTGGTAGTTACACAGCTGGACAGTGGTTCTCAAATGTGGCTGACATCACAACTGCTTTGGGAGCTTTACGAAATACTTAGAAGCTTGATGTGGTGGCTCATGCCTATAATCCCAGCATTTTGGGAGGATGAGGCGGGAGAATTGCTTGAGTTCAGGAGTTTGTGACCAGCTTGGGCAACATAGGGAGACCCTGTTTCTACCAGGAAAAAAACCCAAACAAACAATTAGCTGAGTGTGGTGGCATATGCCTGTGGTCCCAGCTACTTGGGAGGCTGAAGTGGGAGGATAGCCTGAGCCTGGGAGGTCGAGGCTGCAGTAAGTCATGATTGTGCCACTGCACTGCAGCCTGGGTGACAGAGCGAGACCCTGTCTCAAAAAAAAAAAAAAAAAAAAAAAAAAAAAAAATTGACAAATTGGTCCCTGTGTTGATTCTGGTCCTCTGAGAATCAGGTGCCAAAACAGAAGTAGACAGGTAAGAGACTGATTGAGGGAAATCGCTGGAAAAGATGAAGGGGTGAGAGTGGGAGCAGGCAGGGAGAGCCATCAGACCCCGAGGCAAGTGTGACCCCTGTGAACAGAGAGGGGAGAAAGAGGAGAGTTGGGTCGGCTGATCCTCAGACTGTAGCACAGTTCTGAGAAGGCTCAGGCTGGGCTGGTGGGAAGTCCCCAAGCAGAAACTGCCTGTCAGAGGATTCATGTATGTGCAGGAGCGAGCCAGAACTCATATCCCACCATGCTCAGTCACTGGCCGGGAGCTGTGTGTGAGCCATTGAGTGACCAGCTGAACACCGTCCTAGTTTCCCTGGGACTGAAGGGGTTACCAGGCTCTGGGACTTTGATTTTTAAAACTGGGAGTATCTGAGGAAACCGGGACAAGTTAGTTTCCTCAGCACAAACGCAAAGTGGGACCAAAAGGGTGGCATCTGGCGCCACTAGACTACTGTGGTAATTCTTCCCTGGCAGGTTCTTCTGAAGGAAAGCTGAGCGGCACTCTTCTGTGCTGCCACTGCCCGTGTGACACCAACCAGTTCTCCAACCCTCTGGACTCTAGTGGGAGTCCAGCAATTAAATTACATTCTCAGCTGTCTGCCTGGAGTTAGCATAAGATAATACATGTTAAAGGGCTCAGTCCCATGAGACTGCTGTACTTCAGATGCCAGCTGCCCATGGGGTCCCCAGGCAACTCACGCTTCTGCCCAGCCAACTCTAAATTTTAGGGTTCCCCTGCTTAGGAAGCTGTCCTCACATGTTGACAAGAATTCTGGACAGAAATATCTTTATAATTAAGCATTAATTAGGCTGTGCTTTGACCCAGTATCTAGTAACACTAGATACTGACCATTTGCATGCCCACTGTTCCTATAGACAGTATTTCTAATGTTACAATCATAAGACTTTTAAGAATTGCTTAAACAGAATCATAGGATCATGAGGATTTTGTTTAAGAATTGCTAAAGCCAACCCTGAATTCCACTGGAACAGTTCACGCCAACCATTTGGAAGACCCCCTCAGAGGACTGAATCAGCATGAGACTCAATATTGTTCACCTCCCTGTCTCAAGACTTCACCCTGCACTCTTATCAACCATCACCACACTCCAGCCCGCTCCAAAACCCTTAAAAACCTTAGCCTCAATCTCCTTAGGGAGACATATTTGAGGTTTCCTCTCATCTCCTTGCTTGGCGGCCCTATGATTAAACCTCTTTCTCTGCTGCAACCTGGTGTCTTGGCATATTGACCTGCCATGCACATCAGGCAATGAACTTATTATGGTTACACTTACCACTCCTTCATCAGGTTCCGTGATTCACTAGAATGACTCAGTGTTGCTGGTGGTAAATTCGTACAGGTCTGCAGTAACCTCAATTCTTGCCTCCTCAGCAGAAGTAATTCGACTGAGGGCCATAAGGCAGAGTGAGAGACCAAGGCGGGTTTTAAAGCAGGAGTGAAAGTTTATTAAAAAGCTTTAGAGCAGGAATGAAAGGGAGTAAAGCACACTCGGAAAAGGGCCAGGCAGGTGACTTGAGGGGTCAAGTGCACAGTTTGACCTTTGACTTGGGGGTCTTGTACATTGGCATGCTTCTGGGGTTGTGTCTCTTCTCCCCTGATTCTTCCCTTGGGGTGGGCTGTCCTCATGCACAGTGGCCTGCTAGTGCTTGGAAGGAGTCGCATGTGCAGTGTGCTTACTGAAATTGTTTCCATGCTCACTTGAGGCGTTCTTCCCTTACTGACATAAGAGTTAAGAAGAAATCACTTAGGAAGATAATGTAGGTATGGGAGTCCTCGGTAGGGATTGTCTTTTTAGTGCAAAGTGGCTCCCGATAATTTTCTAACAAAGGGCAGCCTGTAAAGTTGAGCTGCAGACATAGACAAGCCAGCTGGGAGCTTGCATGGGTGAATGACGGCGAGAACTAGGGACTAGACATGTTCAAGATGGCGGCTCCATCCTCCCTTCTCTGCCAGCCATGTGTACAGTAAGGAAGAAAATTCCTTCTTCCAAGGGGAAAATTCATTTGCATAATAAGATTGGGGTGGGGTGATGGGCCTTCCCCGCGTGCTATGTAAACATCATAACTGATCGAACCAATCTGTGAGCCCTACGTAAATCAGAAACCGCCTCCTCAAGGTGGACCATAAGTTCCATCTCATCCACCACCAGTGGTCTTCCCTTTCGGGAGTCCCCTCTCTCTCATTAGAGAGAGAGAGAGAGCTGTTTTGCTTTCTTTCTTCGGCCTATTAAACCTCCGCTACTAAACTCCTCATGTGTGTCCAAGTCCTAAATTTTCCTGATGACGAACTCTCAGTATATATCTCAGACAATGTAACTACTTTATGACTAGTCTAACATTCCTAGAAGAAGGGCATATTCCTCTAAGTTAAACTTCATTTTGCTTCTTAGTGTGCATGCTTGAGCCTACTCCCCCGACTCCTGAGATCTTATTGGGAAACTACTGATCACGAGTTTCAGGTTTTTTCTGTCTATTGAGAGACTGCCTTTCCCTGGCAATGACTGCGACCAACTATTATCTTGGAAAAACTTTGTAACAACCATCTGACTATACCTGATGGTCGCCTGACGTTCCTGATTGCAGGGAGGAGGGAGCCCTCCCCTGCCCTGCTCATGCCTGACTAGCCACCTGCTGTAACAAAAGGACTCAGAAAAGTGCTGTACTTATGGGTCCAGCTTTATTGTCAAGGATTCCACTCATGGACAGCCCATGGAAGAGGTGCAGAGGGCATAGTATTGGTGGGGGAAGGAGCATGCAGAGCTTCCATGCCTTGTGGGGGATGGAATGGGACACCCCCCTCCCAGGACTGCTGCATTTACCAGCCCGGAAACCCTCCAAATCTCATTCTTCAAGAGTTTTTATTGAGCTCCATCTCCAGCTTCCATCCCCTCACCTCCCCGGAGGCCTGGGTTGGGTGTTGGGGATGAGGTTGAAAGGTCCACCCCCTAATCATTTGTTTGCTCTTTCCGGTGACCAGCCCCACCCCGAATCCCTCTAGGGGCCTCACCTGAGCCACTTATTAGCATCAACTCAGGTGTGGTCTACAGGGGCTCCAACGAAGACATTCATCTCACCCAGGAAATTCCAAGAGTCTTAGGAATTTGGGCCAGAAACTGGGAATGAAAAGCAAATGTGTATTTGTATTACATCACAGTCAACCAGATGGTCTGTTTGAAATGACCTGGAGAGGGGCCCAGGCATTTGCGTTTTTTTTTTTAACAAAAAAACACCCTTAACCCAGCACTTTGAGAGGCTGCAGTGGGTGGATCATTTGAGGTCAGGAGTTCAAGACCAGCCTGACCAACATGGTGAAACCGTCTCTACTAAAAATACAAAAATTAGCCGGGCGTGGTGGCAGGCACCTATAGTCCTAGCTATTGGGGAGGCTGAGGCAGGAGAATTGCTTGAACCTGGAGGCAGAGGTTGCAGTGAGCTGAGATTGTGCCACTGCACTCCAGCCTGGGTAACACAGCGAGACTCTGTTTCAAAAAAAAAGAAAAAAAGAAACCAACCAAACAAAACACTCTTAAAAGAGCTGAGAACTGGCCGGTGTTGAGAAACACTAGAAGGCAGTCTTTAAATTTAATTTGGTGAATGATGAGAAGGAAGGAAGAGAGGCTGGTACAGTTGTGAGGGGGCTTGCTTGGGAAAGGCTTGAGGGAGTGGCCTGGGGCTGGGTCCCGAGGAGTGGGTGGGATCTCTGGACCCTGTGCTGAGTGCTGAAGGCCTGCAGCTGGGGAAGAGGCTGATGCCTGCAGCCAGGGTCCTGTCAGCCTGGGCTGGGCAGACTCGGGCTGTCTGTATCCTCAGTGCAAACGATGATAAACGATGAAGAGCCGGACACCAGGTGGTTGGATCTTTATTCCACACACTAAGTCCTCGGTGCAGGAGAGGCCGATCTTGGCAGATGGACCCAGGCTTTATAATTACATGAGCATAGGAGTGGAAGGCACTTCCATCCTCCTCTGTTGCCCATGGAGTTCACATTTAAACTTCACGCTCCAGGAGATTCCCACGACATTGAAAGCCAAATAGAAGGGAAAATATAGAAAAACTTCACCAGGGGATATTCTGTTCCACAGACAATAGATTCTTTTAATCTATTATTTTTTAAAGATGTGGGTCTCATTTTGTTTCCAGGCTGGTCTTGAACTCCTGGACTCAAGTGACCTCCTGCCTCAGCCTCCCAAAGTGCTGGGATTACGGGCGTGAGCCACTGCCCAACCATACAATACACACATTCTTTTAGTCTCCTTTTTACCTTTGTATTAGTTTGCTAGGGCTGTGGTAACAAAATGCTTCAAACTAGGGGCTTAAACAACACTTACTGACTCACAGTTCTGGAGGCTAAAAGTCCAAGATCAAGATGTCAGCAGGGGTGGCTCCTTGTGAGGCTGGGAAGGAAGAATCTGTTCCAGGACCCTCTTCCTTGGCCTTACGTGGCTGTCTTCTCCTGTGTCTTCACATCATCTTCCTCTCTGCATATTTATTTTATTTTATTTTTTAATTTTTAATTGTATTATTTTCGAGGTGACATTTTGCTCTGTTGCCCCAGCTGGAGTGCAGTGGCAGTCAGGGCTCACTGTACCCTCAAACCCCACAGGCTCAAGCAATCCTCCCACCTCAGCCTCCTGAGTGGCTGGGACTACAGATGTGCACCACCACTCCAGGCTACTTTTTTTTTTTTTTTTTTTTAGTAGAGATGGGGGTCTCACTATGTTGTCCAGGCTGGTCTTGAACTCTTGGGCTCAAGTGATCCTCCCACTTGAACCTCTCAAAATGCTGGGGTTACAAGCATGAGCCACTGTGTCCAGCCCTTTGATGCATGTTTCTGTGTTTAAGTTTCTCTTTTTACAATATCATATTGAGTTAGGGCCCACCCTTATCACCTCATATTAAATAATGATATCTGTAATGACCCTTTTTCAAAATGAGATCACATTCTGAGGAACTGGGAGTTAGGATTTTAACATGTGAATTTGGGGAGGGCACATAAATCAACCCCCAACAACCTCTAAAAAATAGTTCTCATTCCATCTTTCTTTTTGGTGCATATCAGAAAAGAGTAACGCTCTGGTAATGAAATGGGATAGTTCCCTTGACCTCGACCCCCTTTGAGGGTGGGAACTGGAGTGACTCATTTCACTCAGCCTGCCACTGGTTACTTCTTGCGAGAGGGAGCCTGTGAGCAAGCAAGTGCAGGAACCAGAGGGAACAAATGCTGGAACCAGCCAGTTGCTCCTCTCTGGCAGGAGCAGGCTCTGTCCAGGCCCCTCAGCAGCATCCAAGCCCCTGCCCTCTCAGCACCCTGGTTCTTATCCAGCATCCAGTAAGAACCAGGTCACACAAACGGATTAAAGGGTAGTGTATGTAGAGGATTTTACTGGGCGATGGAAGTGGCTGTCAGTGCAATGGGGAGGTAGAAAGGGGATGATGCAGGAAGAAGGTGATCATTCCTTGAAGTGGCACCATCTGAAGTTAGCCATGTCTATCCATAGTCTCTGACACTCAGTTACTTCTCTGCTCACCCAGCCACTTGTATCCCCACAGCTCAGCTGCTTATGTTGCTCTGCCAGCTGAAGTCTACTTATGGGCACAGGACGGGGCATGGCAGGCCAAAAAGGCAACATTGGGGTGAAAAAAATGAGGCCACCTGTTTTCACTTAGGGCCACGGTTCAAGGCTTAAGAGTGGGATTTAGCCAGGAGCCGAGCTATTCTGTATCAGTAATGGCAAAATAGTCAAATGATAGAGCTAATGGATTGGGTTACTGGACATTGGCCTTTTTACTTGGTTTGTGGGATTGATGCTAACTTGATTTATCTTGGTCGGTGGAGTTATCATAGCACTCTTGTGTTCTAAGAAGCTAACAATGGCTCAATGAATAAGTGCCATGAAAATAAAAGGTGCTGTGTCCTTTCGTGATGCAGAACAGATGGTTCTACATTCTACAGTTGAGTGGCAAAGAACTTTGGTCTGGGGCATACCAGTGCCTTTCACAGGTGACTCTATCTGAAAAAAAAAATGCATTGAAATCTCTCTGCCAAGGCCTCATCAGTGAGACTTTCACCAAGGGTAATGGCAGTTCAGATGACCATTGAAGTTTCTTCTCTTTGTAAAATGAAGTTTTGCTTTGAACCTGAAGCATAGTCTAAAAATGATTTGTTTTTTCTTCTGGGCCAGCATATGCACCAGACCCATACATGGGCTCCAATAGGCATCTCCTGTTCTTAGTGATGCTGTAAGTTCTTCCAAGAGCTGACGCTCAAGTACGTTGCTTTGTGGACGAGGCTGACCCTGTTCACAGGTGCTTTGGCCGATTCTTTCCATACTGATCAGAAGCAGCAGCGTAGGTTATTGTTGGATGCAATGTGCCTAAGGACATACATTTTGTGCCTTCTCTCCAGTGAGAGCAGCTGATGGCAGAATTTCATTTTGTCCAGTTATTCCCAAGAAAGAACAAATATTTGTGATGCAAAGAGAATCCAAGAATAGCAAAGAGCCAGATAACAGCATGTGGGAAGCACATGAGGAATGTGACACATTGACCCTAAAATGGGGATCCCTGTATGTACAGATGTCCTTAGCAAAGCAGCTCTTGCCATAATAATCATTACTGCTGCCTAGACATTACTTTGCAGTGTACCAATAATTTTCAAATATGCAGTCTCATTTCATCTCTTGTCGTTCCTGAGGTGGGCAGAAGAGAAATGGTCTTCATTGACCATTGGGGAAATAGGGTCTGATATGGTTTGACTGTGTCCCCACTTAAAATCTCATCTTGAATTGTAATCTCCATAATCCCCATGTGTCAAGGGTGGAACCAGGTGGAGGTGATGAGGTCATGGGGGCAGTGTCCCCCATGCTGTTCTCAAGATAGTGAGTGAGTCTCACAAGATCTGATGGTTTTATAAGCACCTGGCATTTCCCCTGCTTGCACTCACTCTGTCCTGCTGCCCTATGAAGGAGGTGCCTGCTTCTCCTTTGCCTTCCACCATGATTGTAAGTTTCCTGAGGCCTCCCCAGCCATGTGGAACTGTGAGTCAATGAAACCTTTCTTTTTTTTTTTTTTTTTTTTTTGAGACGGAGTCTCGCTCTGTTGCCCGGGCTGGAGTGCAGTGGCCGGATCTCAGCTCACTGCAAACTCCGCCTCCCGGGTTTACGCCATTCTTCTGCATCAGCCTCCCGAGTAGCTGGGACTACAGGCGCCCGCCACCTCGCCCGGCTAGTTTTTGTATTTTTTTTTTAATAGAGACAGGGTTTCACCGTGTTAGCCAGGATGGTCTCGATCTCCTGACCTCGTGATCCGCCCGTCTCGGCCTCCCAAAGTGCTGGGATTACAGGGTTGAGCCACCGCGCCCGGCAAACCTTTCTTTCTTTATAAATGAGTCTCAGGTATTTCTTCATAGCACTGTGAGAATGGACTAATACAGGGTCTCATGGGGAGAAGTGAATTGTCTAAAGTCATAAGAACAGGAGAGAATCAGCATGGAAATACATTTTCTTCATCTCTCTGTGTCCTGACTTCACCTTGCACTCAATCAACTATCTCCACACTTCAGCCCACTCCCAAGCCCTTTAAAACCCTAGCCTCAATCTAGGAGAGACAGGTCTCATGTATTCAGACCCCAGGCCAGGTGTCTTATTTTTAAAAATTGTGACATGTATCATTCACATAGAAGAATGTATAAAATACATAGGTGCAGTTTAAAGGATGAAGATAAAATGAACACCATATACCCACCACTTGGGTTAAGACATAGGACATCTCCAGTCCTAGTCCCGTGGAAGCCCCTTTGCTCCTCTCTTAGTTCATTGTTCTCTTCCCCAGAGGTAACTAAAACTGACTCTTATGCTGATCACACTCCTGCTTTTCTTTATAGTGTTATTACATGAGTAAGTAACCCTAGTGATATATTATTTATTTGGGGAAACTGAGCAGCAAGTACACCTCTAGTTTCATAAGAAAGGGAAAACATTGCCACTGTCAGATGAAGGCTCCTGGGAGAAAATAAGCTGATCTGTGGGTCATAGCTGGGCTTCAGCTTGCCGAAGAACTTACAAGAGCCCTCTGGGGAAGTCAAGGCAAGGCACTGAGTGTGGCCTGGGGAACCTGGACTCAGGACATTCGGGGCACCTGGTAGGGATGTTGTGTGGAGCAGGAATTGGATGACAGGCAGAAGAAGGCTGAGAGCCATTGGCTGTTCTGTACTTTCTGCTTCTAAGCTCATTGTGGGCTCTCTCAGACTCCTAGGAGGGGTGAATGAGCCTCCCCAGCTGCTCCCCAGGCAGCAGTTTTCAAAGGAAGAGCAGAACCTTCATCATCCAAGTACCCAGTAAGAATCTGTGGTTAAGAGCTTCTGGAGCCAGCCTGTCTGCTTTTGAAATTTGGCCTCTCCATGACCATTGGGCTATTGACTACTCTGTACCTCATTTTCCTTGTCTGTAAAATGAGGACAATAATAATACCTAGTTAGTAGGGTTATTTAAAGGATAAATTAGTTAATATTTGTAAAGAACTTAGAATATTGCCTTACACGTAGGACATGCTACATAAATAAGTGTGTGCATGTACACATGTGTGCGTGTGTGTTTAATTGGTCAATCTGTGCTAGGCTCACCTAGCTATTCTGGGCTCAGGGTAGAAAGCAGTGGCATCTTGGTGATGACAACTCTCAGTGAGCCTTGCTCCTGTGTCTCACTGCTCCAATCTGGACTGACTTGTGACTGGCACTTAGTGATAATCAGGGTTCTCTGTTTATAATCCTTCTGCCGGCTGCCCCTTTACTGCATGTCTTCCTTCTTCTGAGTTTATTTCCTCATTTTACTGGAACACATCCTCCTGGAGCTTTCTAGAAACAGTGTGTAGAGGCCAACGGAAAACTTCCTCTTTGCCCACTGAGGGTTTCACTGACATCACTGACAAGGGGCAGATTAGTAGCAGAAAATTCATACAAATTTATTTAATCATAGTTTTATGTGACCCAGGAGCCTTCAGAATGAAAATCCAAAAATACAGGGCACACTGTTCATTTTATGCTTAGATTCAAAAAGGTATGGATAGCTGTGTAGAAATATCACCGGGCAAAGAGGATATGATCTATTGCTAATAGACTGAGTGGGGAAACCCAGCCAAGATTCTTCTTGGCCTCTCTGAGCGTTTATTCCTTCCTTCTGGGTATGAGATAGGGCCCTCTTTGGAAAGGGGGTCTTATGATCTATGATCAAAGAAGGTAGGTCAGATAATTTTTTTTATTTTTTATTTCTTAGATAGAATCTCACAATGTTCAGGCTGGAGTGCAGTGGCATGATCTTGGCTCACTGCAACCTCTGCCTTCTGGGCTGAAGCAATCCTTCTGCCTCAGCCTCCTGAGAAGCTGGAACTACAGGGCGCATGTCGCCACACCAGGCTAATTTGTGTGTGTGTGTGTGTGTGTATAGTTTTTTTTTTGTTTCTTTTTAAAATAGAGACAGCGTTTCACCATGTTTCCCAGGCTGGTCTCAAATTCCTGGACTCAAGGGATTTACCTGCCTTGGCCTCCGAAAGTGTTGTGAGTACAGGCATGAGCCACCACTTTCAGCCCAGATAATTCTTTATGGCCACTTTTTACACAGAAGGATGGGGGGAAAATATGACTAATATTTTTAAGTTTTGTGGCTAGCTTTGGGGAAAAGAGGTTCTGGTTTCTATGACCTGCCTTGGGGAAGAGGGATTCTAGATTTTATGACTAGCCTCAGGGGAAAATAAAAGGCCAGAGACTGAAGGGTAGGAGAAGGTCAGAGAGTTGCTTCCAAGGCCTTCATTTTGAGACATGTTTTCCTGAGACCCTGCAAGTGCATGGGAGGTAAATATTTTGAGACATTGCATTTAGAAGAATGTATTTCCATGGATAATTTGGCTCATATAGCCTTCTAAATTAGATATGATAGTAATTATTTTCTTTCAGAATTTTTAAGGCATTGCTCCATTGTTTTCTTGCTTCCAATATTACTGTAGAGAGTTCTGAAGCCATTTGATTCCAGATCTTTTGCATGTGATCTCTTTTTTCTTTCTGCAGACTTTCGGAATCTACTATTACTCTGATGTTCTGAAATTTCTCAGTGATGTGCCTTGTGGTATATCTATCTTGTTCTGGATACTTGCTGGGTGGGTTCTGCATCAGAAAATTCACACCCTTTGGGTCTGCTTATTTTCTTGCAGTATTTCATTGATGATTTTATTCTCCTTCCTCCCTCTCCCTCCCTCCCTTACTTCCTTTTTTTTTTTTTTTTTTTTTTTTTTTTGAGACAGGGTCTTACTTTGTCACCCAGCCTGGAGTGCAGTGGCCTGATCTCAGCTCACTGCAGCCTGGACCTCCTTGGGCTTAAGTGATTGTCTAATTTTAGCCTCTCATGTAACTAGGACTACAGGTGTGCACCACCACACACCTGGTTAATTTTTGTATTCGTAGAGATGGGGTTTCACTATGTTGCCCAGGCTGGTCTCAAACTTTTGGGCTCAAGTGATCCACCCACCTTGGCCTCCAAAGTGCTGGGATTACAGATGTGAACTATTGTGCCCAGCTACTCATCTATTTTATTCTTTTTTTCTGAAATTTCTTTTATTTGAGATTAAACTTCTGGACTGGTCTGCTAATTTTTCTGGTTTTTCTTTTATATTTTCTACATCATTGTCTTGGAAACTTCCTCAATCCTATCTCTCAACACTTCAATTGAGTTTTTAATCTGTACAATCATGTTTTTAGTTTCCAAGAACCATTTTTGTTTTTGTTTGTTTTCTGAATCTCCCCCTCTTCCTCTTTCTCCTCCTCTTCCTCTTCCTCCTCCTCTCGTCTTCTAAAAATGGCATCTTTTTACTGTTTTGGGATGCAAACTTCTCTTATCTCTGAGGAGATTAAAGCTATTTTAATTTTTTTTTTCTTTTTACACAGTGTCTCACAGCTAATAATTTTTAAAACTAAGATTCAAAATCAGGCAATCTGACCCCAGGGCCTGCTCTCTTGACCATTGTACTAAAATGCCTTCTTTGAAATAAACACTGGGTTCTGGCCAGCCTTAGAAGCTCAATTAAACAAAAACATCAATTTTTGTCCTTTCTGAAACCACACTAAAATTAAATGAAAGGAATTTTAAAAGAAAGACAAGCTCACAAGGACAAGGAGAATAACACAGCTAATAACGGCAGCAAAATATTGGAAATTAGATTTTTGTAAGAAATTATTAATTCATATAAGAGCTTAACAGTGCCCGACACTCAATATGTATGTAATAAATGTTAGCTAATATTAATATAACAACTGAAAGCACTTTAAAAATATTCTAAATATGTTGCATATGATTTAAGAGCTTCCTTGTGCTTAACCAAGTTCTTGTTCCAAATGAGGATGTTAAAGAAGACAAAAACGTTGACTTATTGAGATGATATTATAATTTTTGGACTGAGTTAATTTCTATTCTACAGAAAAAAATCCGATGTATAACATGTAGAGAAAAGGAATGCATTATGAAAAATCTGTGTATGATGTAATTTAATGATGGATGGTATATTAAACTTTATATATCTTAGTTCAACTTGAAAACTCCCATGGAAAATACTAAATTAACATGAAAACAGCACATAAATGATTATAAGAAAGTATACTCCCGATATGATGGCAAAATTAAATAATGTCAACAAATGTTTTTAAACACAGGTAAAACAGCAATAAGGTGCTGATTTGGGGGAGCATCCAAGGGTGAGGTCTAAATCTATGCCTTCAGGAAGCTCATTAAGGAAGGTTGATATTTGTTAGTTAACTATAAATCAAAGCAGAATTAAGTAATGATGTTAACAGAATTACGAGCAAAGTGCAATTCAGGAGTTTGGCAAAGGGAACAATTAATGCCAACCGGGAACACTGGTGAAGGCTTCATGGATGAGGGGGCATTTGAACTTGATTTTGAGAGTGCGCCAAGGATGGTTTCTCTGGTAGAAGAAACTGCAAGATCAAGGCCCTGAAATGCAGAAATTCATTGTCTGTTCCAAGTCCTGTCTGGCTTTCAATGTACTGACTGTCCATTTTCACCTCTTACTATGTCTGTGACTGGGTTGCACAGTTTAAGTGTTAAATGTTCTTAAATTTGTCCATTGGTCAATTTTGTTTCTCAAGTAGACAGTAAACTTATTAGGGACAGATATGTCATAGAATTCTTTTGTATTTTCCCCTACTAATCTCACAGTGTTAGTACATAGTAACTTCTCAGCAAATGCTTATTGATCAATACAGGATCTTTTGCTGCTTGGATAATATGTTTTAATGTAGGAAAACTTAGAGTGCAACAGGAAAGCAGCAATCAGGAAACTATTAGAATTTTAGAATTCTCAATTGTTTCAAAAATATTTTTGAACTTGGTTGTGAGTCTAGAGACTAATAACAAAACAAAACTCTAGAGCTGTCAAGAAGGAATTTATTTATATTTGACATAAATTACAAAAAAATGCCATTTGAAAAGCACTTTCCTCCTGTTGAAAGTGCTCACACGAAAGTCTTTAGAACTTAAAAGTTCTAAGAAGGGACATTAGTAGAACTAGATGCTATTAGAAACTGTGATTGGTTCTAGGATTCTAAAAACAAAAGGGCATACCGTTTGCTGTCCTTCAAGTGGCATTTATTTCAGCAGTCTTTATTGTGTGACTGAGTGGACTCTTACAATCCAAGCCATCTACTTGACTGCCTAAGGAGATGCCTGCCCTCAGAATTGGACTTGTTTTAATAGAGCAAACTTTCTATTTATTACTTATCAACTTTAGAATTAAAAGGTCAGATTCAACAATTAACTCATTTTACAATGTATCCAGAATGCATGCCACTTGTCATGACTTCCTGTTGTATGACCACTATCCTATGCAATGCAGGCAGTGCCTTCATGCCTGAGCCTATCCTACTAAATCAGTCAAAATGGAACTCTGGTTTCTGCAAGATTTCAGCATGAATAAGAAGATCCTAAAAGATGCACTTCTATACCTGGAGAAATGTTGAAGAAAATCGTATGCATCTGAAAGACCCTTGAGAAGAACAGATTCTAGGGTAATAATATGAGACCTCATAAAGTATAAATCCTGGCAGACCAATTTAATTTTTCAGGGCCATTGTGGCAAGCCTGATCAATGGAAAGGAAGCCAAGGATGTAATCTGCCTTGACTTTGTGAACATTTTAGGTTTATACTTACAAGCACACCCATCAGAAACAGAAAATAAGCTGCTTCAGGAGCACATAAGGTTGCAGTACTGAGATGAAGGCACAGCTCTTTCACTGAGCTCTGGCTTTATTTTTGCCAGGGATATTAGTTGATCTCACTTCCATGACAGTGTGGGGAGGTGAAGGAGAAGAGCTATGCAGCATAGGTTGCTGTGATGTCCAGGGCATCTTCTTCTGCAAGGAATAGGGGGGAGCAGGACATAATAGCAATACTTGTTGTTTGTGCATTGCTGTTGACATTTACAAAGCACATTGCATGAAAAATGGAAATTGGAAGGTGTGTGTGTGCCTGTGTGTGTGTTCAAGTGTGTTTGTGTGTAGGGGGCATGGGGAGAGGCAGAAGCAGCACTGGTCCTTCGAATTAATTACCTTTCAACTCTTACATCTTTAATGAGCTTGTTTTCAGTGCCTAGCAATGCCCTATGCTAAGAAGACTGGATTAAGCAAAGTTCAAGCACTGTCCTTTTGAAGGATGTTATAGTAACTGAACTTGCTCAGTGGGAGGTTTTTTGCTTCACAGGCAAATCCCTGCACCAGATTCAATTGAGATGAACTGAAGAAACTCACCTGTTGCCATTCATGTAGTGCCCACCCTGGAGAGCTCAAATTACTGAAATTCGCCTCAGTTGGACTTAGAACTTTCTATGTTGGTTGCCTGTTTTGGATGATACGTCCCTTAAGGAAAAGGACAATGTTTTCTTTGTGTTTCCAGAGCTTCCAAGCATGATGCCTAACAAATAGTATGGGCTCAGGAAAAGTTTTGGGAGAGAGAACATGAGACAGGGAGGGAAGCAATGTGCTCAGGTCATGAAGCTAAAGTGGACCAGCCAGCTCCAAAGCTAGATGTGGCAGAGGGGAAGGAATTGGGGAAGGTGGGGCTTAGGTGTTGGCAATAAACAGGTAGATTCTAGCAGGAGTGAGAGTAATGGGAGAAAGAATTCAATCTCCAAAAACATTCTGTGATCCGGACTGGGAGGGAGCAGCACAGAGGACACGGGAGGGAGGAGGGTAAGCAGGCCCCGGTTTCTGCCAATGACCTTGAACCGGCCTCTAGGAGGCCCTTCTGAAAGCGGCCCTGCCCCTCCTCCTGGCCAAGAAGACTGCCCTTTGGAATCTGCTGTTAACCAAGTCTAAAGTTATCTTCTCCCCCTTTCTTTGGCCTCCTTATCTCTTGTAATATGTTCAATAAGGCAGAATCTTTAGTGTTAGTCTTATTTCCTCAAAAATAAAACTCTTTCTTTTCTTAATATCCACTGTTCTGAACAGTGTCTTACATATAACAGGTGCTTTAGGAGCTCTGGGATGAGCAACTTTCTGTATCCTTGTTGGAAATGCTTACGGGGTCCATCCTGCTGTCTGCTTCCTTTTGGATCAAGTGGCGTCCATTGGGCAGCTGCACATTGGATGATACTTCCTAGATTGCTTTGGTGTTTTGCTGCCAGGAAAGGTGCCCTATTGTTTGGAGCTGGGAGAAAACAGCAAGAAATGAGTTCTAAGGATTTTGGTAAGCTTGATTCGGGGAACTGAGTCTAAAATAGATGTTAGGTAAGAGATGTGGTGGTATGTGTCAGGGCCAGCGGGTGAGGCCAAACTGAAAGCAGGAGAGGAAAGGGGGAACCAGGCAGAGCAATGCAGGAGACTGTGTGCCCCAGTGAGTCAGCGGACAGTCGTCTAGACAGCCCTGGAGATGTGGTCCCTGAGCTCATTGTTAGCTTTGCCTTTGGTTCATATTTGGGTGAGTGTCTGCCTCTAGAGAGGCCAGTTCTGGAGCAAAACATGCATTTTCCCGGAAGGGATAAGAGAAAGAGGGGCTAACCTTTAGCTTGAGCTGCTTGGCGTCCAGACAAAGGGTCTCATACTAGACAGGTCACAGCTAACCCCCTCCCGTCCTTGCATGACTTTGCAAAATCTGCTGTGTTATTTTGATTACTTCCAAAAGATGGCCATCTAACCTGTTTACACAGAGAAAAATGAGTATTCAGAAAGGAAACGTCATCCTGTGCACAGGGGGGTAGCCGTTCAGAACTCTGAAGTGCTTGACGCAATGCAGTGTGCTGTGTTCGGGAAAAATTCATTTGGTGTCTGTTGATGTCATAACCAAATATATGCCTGCTGCTAAGTACTCTAACTTTTGTTCATAAAGATGCAGCAAATGCTCTTGAAGGGAAAGAAAGAGCTTTGCACTGATGTTGCCTAGCAACCAATTACTCATTTTTTCTTCAATTTGTTGTTTTTTAAAAATTCTACTATGTCATGTTAAAGTAATCTGGGGCCAGGTGCGGTGGCTCACGCCTATAATCCCAGCACTTTGGGAGGCTGATGCAGGCAGATTATTTGAGGTCAGAAGTTTGAGACCAGCCTGGCCAATATGGTGAAACCCTGTTTCTACTAAAAATACAAAAATTATCTGGGTGTGGTGGTGCACACCTGTAATCTCAGCTGCGTGGGAGGCTGAGGCAGGAGAATCACTTGAACCCAGGAGGCAGAGGTTGCAGTGAGCCGAGATAGTGCCATTGCACTCCAGCCTGGGTGACAGAGCGAGACTCCATCTTTAAAAACAAAAGTAATTAATCTGGGTCTGAGGCACAAGGTTCCTGTTTATCTGATGGCTCCTGTGCACAAATAGAAAGACGGCAGCACTTTTTTGGGGGCATTTAACTCCCTAACTGGGTTACAGAGTCTAGGAGCACTCGTCATCAACTTAAGGGAAATGTATAAATTGAGAAACAAGAGGCCATCAAGGACAGTATCACACCTCTGTCCTCCCTGGTCCTCTGTTGAAAGTTGAACACTGAGGCTTCTTTCCTTCCTGACCATCCCCCTCCTAATTCTGGACTTGAAGCCATGGATACCGCCTCTCTACCAGTCCACATTTTGTCTGTTTTCATTTTCAACTATCTGATTCCTTTGCTTAAGATTTGGTTTGGTGGTGACTATCCTGACTCTTTGGTGAGTGATGAAGTATGGCCCTCGACTGGTCAGTCAGGGGATTTGGATTCTAATCCTAGCTCTGCCATTAACTTGCTGACTGAACTTGAGTGAGTTGCTTAGTGTGTTTGTTAGAATAGGCTAAACTGTGCTGCAGGAACAAATACATCTTGAAATCTCTGTGGCTGTGAACCACAAAGATGAAAATCTGATGAGCGCTGGACCACCCTCTAGAGCAGCTGCCTTCCATGGGGTGATGTGGAAATCCAGGTGGCTTTCATGCTGTGGTTACACCATCTCAACATGGGAGCCATTGAGGGGAAGGAGAGAGAGAGGGACACATTGGCTTGTCACAATTTCAGCCAGGAAGTGGCATGTCACATCTGTTCACAGTGTATGGGCCGGGACAGGTCACATGGCTATAGCCTAACTGTGGAGGTAAGGTGTGGTTAGTGGGAGGACAGGCTGAAAAATGAAGAACATCTAAAATATTTGAGGAACAACAGCCACCACTGTTACTCTTGGCATCTTTGAGTTTCAGCCTAGTCATTTTGCAAAATGACAGGGTTGGGCTAGATAATTCCTAAGGGCCCTTTTATAGCTGTAAAGATCTAGGAGGTATGACTAACCACACCACCATGATTCCAGATTAAGTATTCAAACTTCTCCTCTAAGCATAGTTCTATTTTTAAGAGGAATAGATTAGCATTATCTTCACCCACTCGCTTTATTGTCCTAAATTGAATAGTCCTACTTCTTTTACCATAAAACTCTTCCTTTTAAAAAGAAAAATCAGACAAAATAAAGTATTTTTATAGGCTAACCCTCTTTCAAAACAAATTCTTCAGACTGGGCATGGTGGCTTACGCCTGGAATCCCAGCACTTTGGGAGGCCGAGGTGGGCGGACCACCTGAGGTCAGGAGTTTGAGACCAGCCTGGCCAATATGGTGAAACCCCATCTCTACTAAAAAATACAAACATTAGCCAGGCATGGTGACGCCAGCCTGTAATCCCAGCTACTCGGGAGGCTGAGGCAGGAAGAATTGTTTGAACATGGGAGGCGGAGGTTGCATCAGGCCGAGATTGTGCCACCGCACTCTGGCCTGGGCGACAGAGTGAGACTCCATCTCAAAAACAAAAAACCACCCCAAATCAAGAAATTCTTCAGCTGGAATGACTTAAGAAAACTCTAGTTAATTATTGTCCTAACTACTTCTTAATCAGATGCTGTAGAAAATGTACAGTGTGCAGAAACTCATGTTTCGCCAGTGAAAATAATGATTTGAGTTTGTGTATTACATGATTATAAAGTGATATCTAAATTGGTGCTTAATTTCTCAGAGAAGTAAGCAATTTTAAGTGAAGAACAGATACAAGGGAGGTACAATTTAAGTTTACTTCTTTTTTTGAAACATATGTCCCTGAAAATCTATAAATAAATACTTTTAATTCCATCCTTGTTCTTTGAAAAGTAGGACTTTTGGCAGCTTGGCAAATAAATAAAGTTTTATTGGCACACAGTCACACTCATTTATGTGGTGCCTCTAACGGCTTTTGTTCTACAATGGTTGAGTAGCCATAATAGAGACTGGGTGGCCTGCAAAGCCTAAAATATTAACTTTCAGGCCCTTTTCAGAAAACCTTGTCCAACCCCTGAGTTAGGCAATCTAAATGTTAACCTGGTAGCTTATAGAAGCGTTGAGAGTCAGTACAGATGACAACAGTAGTTCTTAAACTTGAGTGAACATCAGAATGAATAATTTGTTAAGGGCTTGTTCAAGTACAGAGAGTGGGACCCCATCCCCCACAGTCTGATTCAGTAGGGTCGGGGGTGGGGTCTGAGAATTTGCACTTGGACATGTTCCCAGGTGACGTTGATGCTGCTGGTCTGGGAACAGTACTTGGAGAAGCTCTGGAGTACAGCTGACCCTTAACATGGGTTGGAACTGTGCAGGTCTACCTATATCTGGATTTTCTTCTGCCTCTGCCACTTCTGAGACAGCAAGACCAACTCCTCCTCTTCTTCCTACTCAACATAAGGATGACAAGGATGATGATGATCCATTTCCACTTAATGAATTGTAAATATAGTTTCTCTTTTGTGATGGTTAATACTGAGCATCAACTTGATTGGATGGAAGGATGTGAAGTATGTTCCTATGTGTGTCTGTGAGGGTGTTGCCAAAGCAGATTAACATTTGAGTCAGTGGACTGGGAAGGGCAGACCCACCCTCTATCTGGGTGGGCACAATCTAATCAGCTGCCAGTGCAGTCAGAATAAAAGCACACAGAATAAAGTGAAGACTAGACGGGCCTAACCTCCCAGCCTACATCTTTCTCCTATGCTGGATGCTTCCTGCCCTTGAACATCAGACTCCAAGTTCTTCAGCTTTGGGACTTGGACTGGCTTCCTTGCTCCTCAGCCTGCAGACAGCCTATTGTGGAACCTTGTGACTGTGTGAGTCAATACTCCTTAATAAACTCCCCTTTATATATACATCTATCCTATTAGTTCTGTCCCTCCAGAGAACCCTGACTAATACATCCTTCTTATGATTTTTAAATAACATTTTCTTTTCTCTAGCTTTATTGTAAGAATACAGTATATAATTCATATAACATACAAAAAATACACTGACAGTTCATGTTATCAGTAAGGCTTCCAGCCAACAGTAGGCTGTTAATAGTTAAGATTTTTGGGGGTCAAAAGTTATACGTGGACTTTTGACGGCATAGAGGTTGGTACCCCTAACCCCTGTGTTGTTCAAGGGTCAGCTGCAGCGGAAGCGTCAATTAAGAGAGAAACTTAAAGCTCTACTCCTGGCTCTGTTTTGATTTTCTAACTGAGTAATCTTGAGCAAAGATTCAGTTTCTTCCCCTGCAAAATGAGGAGACTGGCCTAAAGTAGTCTCCTCAACTACTGTGTCCTGACAGCCCTCGGGGAGCTGATCTGGGCCTTAAGCCGATAACTTTCTACCCTAAGAAACCTCCTTCATTTATCTCAGACCGCCTTATAAATATTGTCATTTTCTATGTGTGTATGACCCAAAAAGGACCAGGAAATGTTGCACCTGAAAACTGCTGAGGCCCTTTTAGCTCTAAATTACTATAGGCTTACAAGTTTTGATAAACACCTCCATCTCAGTTATACTCATCATCGCCTGCTGGCCATGGCTGTCAATTCACATTATGCCTATGTGGTGCTTGCATGTCTTTCTTACAAATCACATTCTTTGGATATTTTCCTACCTCATTGCTTACTTTTTCTCAGATTGAGATCGGTTGCCTGATAGCCTGCCTAAAGCACATGGACTTGGTGTTCATTAGTCATTCAACACTCGGCACTTGCCGATGCTGGGGGCGGCAGGGGGTTTATGGCTTCTTCCCTTTAATAACACTGTGTTCTCCAATAGTGATGCGGTTGTATTACCTTCTCCACCTCCTCCCACTCTTCTGTGCTCCAACAGAGAGAAAAATTAGAGGCAACTGTAAAGAGACAAGAAGTCTTCTTTTCCTCTATTCATAGTTCTTCCTGATGTGTCGTAACTTAATAAATGTTGATTAAAAGAAAGAATAACAGATGGCACAGTGTGGTACATGTAGGACAATAAATAATCAAGTGCAACTACTCACAACTGCCTATAATGCAGGTGCTCTCTCACTTTCTCTCTGTATATATGTGTGAATATATGCACACATAAACACACACACATATATACATATGTACTCACATGTAAACATATTTTGTTGAAGTCATTGCTGTGCTGAATTGAATTCATAGTTATTCCCATGCAATTCAATATGTATCGAATACCTACGAAGCTCAAGTTGGTGCAAGATGTTATATAAAGGAAACTTAGACACAGCTATTATTCTCAGTGAGCTTACAGTTTTGCTCTATAATTATTCTTTGGAAAACCAACTGAGAGAGGAGGTGGGTGAAAACTCTTTACTGAGAGACCATCTTTTGTTGTAGAATTGGTTTATAGTCTTTTTGTCTAGTGCCTCCAAATGATATCAAAATGGAAATAATTTGGTACATGGTGAGCATGAGTCATCGTCTAGTGAAGTGGGCACTGTGAATTCCAGAGGCAGCACAGCTAGAACAAAATTTATGAAAGTCAAGGTTGGAAGGAAGCCTGCCTCCAGAATAAGCTGAATGATCAAAGGTACATGGTGTACCTTTCTGCATTGAATAGCTCTGTTTTTTCCTGTCTATATGTTTTTTTTTTTTTTTTCCTGTCTATATGGATTTCTAACTTCTGGCCTTTCAGCTTCACTTCTGTAGGAATTTGTACATTTGCTGTCTGGGACCAAATGATTTGCTGCCCAACCTCAAGCAGACATGATTGGCATCAAATAACTGATTTGACAAATATTTACCAAATGCTTAGTATATGATAGAGGCAGGTGTAGCTACAGAGATGAATAAAGTATAGTTCTCATCCTCAGGCTGGTGGAAGAGAAAACCTCATTAGCACCATGACAAGATAAATTCTGAGCAAAGGTAGAAGCAGCAGCTAACTACCCAGGCAGCCAAGGAAATCTTCACAGGGAAAAACACAGTTCCGAGTTGGCATCTGAGGGTTTTAAAGATTTTATTGTCCATTAAAATGGCCTCCAACATAATATTAGTGAATTTTTGGATTAAAATCAAAGCCCTGTAGATAGGATGGAGAACAGAAGTTGCGATTTACTGATATGACTACATTTAAAGGGGGTTGATGTGTTTAATGTGAAAGGAATGTGGTGTTGAGTACCTGCCTGAGTGTGAATGTGCCAGGATGGGTCCAAAGCAGTGTCTGGGAATAGAGGTGGGGAGACAGAATTGTTTTGCACAGTAGAGGGAGAAGGGATCGGAGCCGGAGGAAGTAATGGGAAAGAGCAGTAAGAGGGGTGAGAGGAAGTGAGAAGTCAGTTAGAGAATGGAGAGTGGGCTAAAGTAGCCTCAAGTGGCCGGCGGAAAGAGTCCTTACTACTTGAGTGGTCTGAAATGTAAGGCATGGTTGGTTGTTTCATGAATGTAAGGCATCATTGTTTAATACTCTATTTGAAGTTGCCTGCATTGTTGAGATGTAACCTGGGTCTTCCCAGAGTTTCATTAAACCTAACACACACACACAAGTGCTTTGTGTGGGTGATAATTTTGTTGAAAACTAAGAGCTGCGTTCTGTGGCTGGTTCGTTGTGCTGCAGCAGACAGAGCATGAGCCAGTGGTTAAGAAGTTTCAAAATGGAGCTGATTCACAAGTGAAGGATCCTTGGACAAAGGTGGATACAAGAATGTGAGCTTCCCTGGAATTTGCTAAAACCTTGGCAGGTGATTTAAACTTTAACCTGGAATGAAGGTTCACAGCAATTTTATCTAGATATTGGTGGCGGGGGTGGGGGACGTGGTTCCCATAGCCAATATCCAGATTTTAACTAGAAATAAAGAATTTGTCACACAGTTTCACCTATTCTGTGCTGGTGCCGTGTGTAAATAATAATTACGTATGTGAAAGATATAGGATAATATTAAATCCGTGACACAAATGGCAGATTTTCTCACACTGAGATACCAAGTTGTTTTAGAACACACAATTTTTTTGGTAGCATTTTTTGCTTTATTCTGCTCATGCATATTTTGGAATGAGGTGAGTAAATAAATGAATGAACAAACAAATAAGAACATTTACAAATTATCTTCTTTTTGAAACATTTACTTTGGCAGTGTTGGTTAATTGTATGGTTTGTAATGTGAATTTATCTGATTCTTGGCCAAACACACTAATTTTGTCACACATGATTTATTGTAGCTTTTAGATTCGTAAATATCTTTCACATTTGAAATTGCTGTGTTTGGCAATGAGTTGCTTAAGCATAAATTAGGAATTTGTTTCTATCAACTCGATCAAGTGCTGGAGGAAGTCCTATATTTTATCTTCTGAAAAATAACAAAATGTTTTTCTCTAGAGATTTAATATGAATCTTTCAACAGGATATTTATTGAAGGCCTACTATGTGCAAAGAACCATTCTAGAGACTGAGGGAAGAGCAGAAGTGCTGATTCTGTGTCTGAGATGGTAACTCGGAAACATGCCCAATAAATGATAATTAATAACACAAGGCAGTAAATGTTAAGAGCCAAATGAATCATAGAATCATTAAGTACTTATAGATCTCAGGGGAGACATTGAACTAGAGTGATTGGAGATAGCTCCTAGAAGATTTGAGTTATGACCTGCATTTAAAACATACTTTTTATATTTTAGCAGCTTTATCGAGCTAGAATTAGCATAAATGAACTATACATATTTAAAGTGAAACATTTGACTCATTTTGGCATACGTACCCGTCCTTGAAACCATCATCAAAATCAAGACAATGAACACATTCATGACCCCCCAAACTTTCTTCATGCCCTTTTGTAATTCCTCCCTCCACACACGCCTTTCTGCCTCCAGGCAGTCACTGGGACTGCTTGCTAGAATTTTTTGTCTGGCTTCTTTCACGTAGTACAATTATCTTGAAATTCTGCCAAGTTGTTCTAAGTATCAATAGCTTATTCTTTTTCATTGTTGAGGAGTAACGCTTTATATGGATATACCACAATTTGTTTATATCCATATACCTCTTGTTGGACATTTGGGTTGTTTTCAATTTTGGCTGTTATTAATACAGATGCCATGAACATTAAGGTTCAAGTCTTTGATAAACATATGCTTTTATTTCTTTTGGGCAACCATCTAGCAGTGCAATTGTCGGGTCTTATGATCAGTGTCCATTTAAGAAACTGTCCAATTGTTTTCCGTTTCTAAAATGATTGTACCATTTTACATCCCCAACAGCAGTGTATGAGAATTCCACTGGCTCTGCATCCACAGCAACACTTGGTTTGGCCCATCTTTCTGATTTTAGGAATTCCAGTAAGTGTCAGCAGTATCTCATGGTTTTAATGTGCATTTCCAAAAAGACTAATGATGTTGACCATCCTTCATTGTGTTTAATTACAATCCAAATAACTTCTTTCAAGAAATGTCTATTCAAATATTTTGTCTCCTTTTTATTGGGTTGTTTGCTTTCTTATTATTGAATTTTGAGAGTTCTTTATTCTTGATCCAAGTGCTTTATTAGGTATGTAATTTGCATATACTTTCTCCCTATTTTGTCTTTTCATTCTATTAAAGTGCCTTTGGAAGAACAAAATTTTGTTGAAGTCCGGTTTATAAAGTTTTCTATCTTGTAGGTCATGCTTTTGGTGTTGTGTCTAAAATAGCTGCTAACCCAAGTTCACGAGGTCTTTCTCCTATGTTTTCACTTACAAGTTTTATAGTTTTTGGTTTTGCATAAAGAGCTGTGATCCATTTTGAGTTACAAACTAAATTTTAAAGAGAAAAGATGAGACTAACAAAATATATGAAAGCAAAACTGTTAAGGCTGCTGGGTCCAAGGTGTGGTCTGGGCCCAGAGAGGTGACTGGTGTGGGTGAAACTCAGAGGCTGGGTGCTCCCTGTACACCAGTCACACAGTGTCCTCTTGGTTTCTTGAATATGTCAGGCTCCTTTTTGCCCTCAATGCCTTGTGCATACGAATCTCTGGACCTGGAATGATCTGCCTCTCTGCTTAGCCAATGTGTCCTTTGTCTGGCAACTCAAGTGTCTCTTACTCAGGACTTATCTGACTGTCTAGAGCGGGGCTGCCATACTGTGCAAGTCCATGTGTGAATGCTGCCTCTGGAGTGGGACAAAATTATGATATTCCTCTTAATTAGCTCAAGAACCTTGCTATACATTTTCTTAACACAACTTTTTCTATATAGTGCTTATTACAATTTGTATTATTGTGTCAATATTTGATTTAAACCTCTTCCCCAGGAGACCACAGGTTCTTGAGGACTGGTCCATGTCTTGTTTGTTTATTAATGAGTCTCCACTGACTAGCACAGTGCCTGGCATATACTAGGTGCACCATAAACATTTACTGAAAGAGGGAAGAAGGAAGGAAGGATCGATTCCTTCCAGCAATAGAATCAGCTTGTGGAGAGTCTAGAATATCAGGATAAATGATTTCAGCTTTATCCTAGGCAACTGGGTTCTATTTAAACATCTGAACAGGGAAAATGGCATGAATGTGGCATGAATGGTGTGTATTAGATGGATTTAAAGTATGAGAGTTGGAATAAACTTTCAAAAAAATGAAGTATTCGAAAATATATTTGGAGGAGAAGAGGTAGAAATGAAAAAATGGATGAGACAGCTATGATATAAGAAAGAATCTATAGGATATGTTGGCTGATGGGAACTGGGGAGGAAAAGGGACAGAGTGAAAGTTCTCTCAGGTCAGGGAGCTCAGATGATTTGGAGAATAATATTGCCACATTGGGTGAAATGAAGATATTGCAGAGAACAGAAAATTTTATAGGAAAGATATGAAAAAATACTGTTAGTGAATAAGTTTAAAAATATTTGCTTATATATTAGTGACTCCTCATCCCTGGTTTTGCCTTCCATGATTTCAGCTACCAGCAGTCAACAGTAGTCCAAACGTATTTAATGGAAAATTCCAGAAATAAACAATTCATAAGTTTTCAATGGTAGTCAACAGTGGTCCAAACATATTAAATGGAAAATTCCAGAAATAAACAATTCATAAGCTTTCAATTGAGTACCAGTTCAAGTAGTGTGATGAAATCTCACACTGTCCCACTCTGTCCTACCCAAGATGGGAATCATCCCTTGGTCTGTATTCACGTTGTGTGCATTACACACCTGTAAGTCATTCAGTGGCTGTCTTGGTTATTGGATTGACTGTGATGGTATTGGAGTGCTTGTGTTCAAGTCACCCTTATCTTACTTCATAATGGCTTCAAAGTGCAGGAATACTGATACTGGCAATTCAGATATGTCAAAGAGAAGCCATAAAGTGCTTCCTTTAAGTGAAAAGTTAAAGTTATTGACTTAATGAAAGAAAAAAATTGCATGCTGAGGTTGCTAAGATCTATAGTAAGAATAAAATTGTGAAGAGGGAAAAAAATTCGTGCTAATTTTGCTGTCACACCTGAAACCTCAAAAGTTATGGCCATGGTTTGTGGTAACCTTTATTATAGCATATTGTTATAATTGTTCCATTTTACTGTTAGCTATTATCACTAATCTCTTATTGTTCCTAGTTTATAAATTAAACTTTATTAAAGGTATATATAAGAAAAAAATAGTATGTGTAGGTCTTGGAACTGTCTGTGGTTTCAGGCATCCACTGGGGGTCTTGGAATGTATCCCCTGCAGATAAGGGGGACTACTGTATTGTAACCTTTGCTTGTCCTAAGTAAATATTATGCCTATGTATTTTTATGCTATCTTAGAAAACATATTTTGGGAAAAAATTGTACATCTTTTGCTTATAGCAAAATAACCATGCAAAATTATCTAGAATACTGATTTATGATTTCTATAAAAATCCTATTTAGCCAGCCCCAGTGGTGTCTGCAGTTCCAGTTACTTGGGAGTCTGAGACAGAAGGATCACTTGAGCTCAGGAGTTTGAGGCCAGCCTGAACAACACAGTGAGACCCTGTCTGTAAAACAAAACAAAACAAAACAAAACAAAAAACTTATTTGTGTTTGTTTGCTAAACTAGTAAGCAGTGGGGCATAGATCTTATCCCAGGCCTTTTGGCCTCTTAAGTCTGAATTTCTTTCTTAGTACCTGAAAGCTGTCTCAGCACTACATAATCTGGAAGCTGCTAAGAACTGTTAAAAGAAAAATCTTGGCCGGGCGTGGTGGCTCATGCCTGTAAGCCCAGCACTTTGGGAGGCCGAGGCAGGCAGATCACTTGAAGCCAGGAGTTTAAGACCAGCTTGGGTAACATGGTGAAACCGTTTCTACCAAAAACACAAAAATTAGTTGGGCGTGGTAGTGCATGCCTGTAATCCCAGCTCCTTGGGAGGCTGAGGCAGAAGAATCGCTTGAGCCTGGGGGGTGGAGGTTGCAATGAGCTGAGATCACGCCACTGCACTCCAGCCTGGGCGACAGAGTGAGACTCTGTCTCTAAATAAACAAATAATCTTTAGACAGATTAAATTTGACAGAGTTCATTTGTGCAAAGAAAGATTCGTGAATCGGGTAGCACTCTCAGGACAAGAAAGTGTTCAGAGACCTCCATCCAGAAGCATGAGCAGTGAGCTTTTTATAGGCCAAACACATAAGCAAAATAAAAAATTACCTGGTTGTCTATAGCTAGGCGTTTGCCTTATTTGGGCATGGTGTGATGAGGCGTTTGCCTTATTTGGTCTGATCAGTTGGATGCCTGTGATTGGCTGCAATCCAGTGATTTTTATTTACAAAAATATACTAAAAAGTTATTAAAAAGTTGGGTTTTGATCTGTTTATGTACTAAGTTAGATTGTGGTTTGTTACATAAGAATTCAAAGTATGGAGAGAGCCTCAGGCAAATGGCCTCCTTATTTTGCCTTAACAATCCCTCCCTTTCAGCCAGCCTCTCAATTTTGAGAGATTCACTAAAACCTTGGGCATTGATGTTATTCTCTGTCACCACCATAACAGATGTCTTTGGTCTCTGTATGGAATTCACAGTCATGATGTTAAGTCAGCTGAATAATTCTTCATGTTCTCTTTGTGTTATTGTTGCTATAACTGGAGTGAGACCATTTGACATACAGCAGATGACTGCATACAAGCATTTAAGGCTCTTTAAAGGATATAGCATACCAGGGAGACTACTATAATGACTATCAGGAGGATCACACCAAGAGACTGAAATATGCTCCTTAACCAAGGCCCTCGTGAACCAAACCAATTATAATTAAATAAATCCAAGAATGATGCAGAACAGAAATGTACTTGTTTTAACCAATTATCCAGTTTGTTGATTTCTTTTTTTTTTTTTTAAAACAGAACAAGGTTGTTTTTCAATATATAACTTCTATACAACCCCAAAATAAAACACCACAGTAAAATAAATGGGAAAAAAACATAATATTTTATTTGCAAAGCTTGACAAAATGTTAATATCTTTAATGATAAATGAGCTCTTAGAAATCAGTAACAAAGAGACTAACATTACAAGGGAAGTGAAAATAACAGAGGAAAATGAAATAACACAAATGACTTACAAGGCTATGTGAAGATGATATAGCTTAACATTAATAGATGAAAAAGCAATTTCATTGTAAATTACATTATCAATGTTCACAAATATTGATATCTAATGTTTGTATAGTTTTATGAAGTGGGAAATCCTCAAATACTGGGAAAATTTACTCCAGTTATAGGAAATTTACTCAAAGTATAGTTTTTGCATATATTTTGCCCCAGCAGTTCCATTTCATGGGGATCATTTCAACAAAGTAGTTGGATGAATTTATTTGTATGTATCTATTTATATTATATATATATAACTTATATATGTAAAAACATATAAGCAGGTTCACCACATAGAAACTCTTTAGCTAATATGTCATCCCCCAAGAAGCTACTTATGTACCAATTGGTTTATAAAATAATAGATGGGGTGGGGTGGGTGGGTGGTAGAGTTAGAAAGAAAAATGGCATGTAAGTAAAAAGATAAGATTTCACGACATTCTATGTTCTTTGAATTCTTGAAAAAGGTCATTCTTTAAATGAATCAGTTTTATATTTACCCTGTGATAAGTGAAAATTATAAATGTATACACTTCATACTTATGAAAGCACTGAGATACAACCCTTTTAATTCCACTATCCTGGCTTCTTTGTTCAAGAATATCTGTCATTCCAGCTCCTGAGATTGAGTCCAATGACAACCATGTAAACAATCACCATGCCTACTTAAGATCTACTTCAATGACACTCTTTAGGTTACTTTTCAAAAACGAGCTTTCTCAGTTAAGTTTTTCTGATCTGCAAGGAATGTCCACTGCAATGCATGTGAGGAGTCTCCATACGTCATGAAGACCATGCTTTGGTTTTGGTGAAGATGATGGTAGAAACAGTGGCACAGGTTTCCTCCTTCAGTCATATTGTCAAGACAGTGAAGAATGCTTGAATGAGAATACTGCAACAGGTCATTCAGTGATAACTGAGGTTTTACAATACCAGATGTGTTTATCCAGGTTCAGGAGGAAGTGTTAGCTATTGTACATACCGCCCCTTGTTCATCCAACAGACAGTCCAAGGCAATTTGCAATTTACAATCTACAAAAAATTTAGCAAGTGAGTTTAGAGAAGTTTGTTGGGCACCTATAGCCTTTGGAGTAAACTTACCTATAGTAGCTAATGTTTGAGACAGATTTTTAACCATTACCTTATTTATATTTGTGCCAAGCCAATAAAGTAACATTCTACCAAAAGATATCCATTTAGAGGAATTACGCCATTTAATCTACTCTGTGATAAGTCATGGACTGCAGAGTTTTTAGTAATGGAATCTTTAAAGACTCAAAAGACCAGGCAGCCATCCAAACCCTTTGTGATTCCATGCTTAACATTAAATTTATACCCTTTTAGATACAAATTTTGTTTTTCCAAGTCAGGTACATACAATACTGCTTATTAAATAGGTTATTATAGGTGATTTGACTTGGATAAATCTTATGGAGTTCATCCAAACAGCACATTCTAACATTTTCTTTTCTTTTTTTTTTAAATTTTTTATTATTATTATACTTTAAGTTCTAGGGTACATGTGCATAACGTGCAGGTTTGTTACATATGTATACTTGTGCCATGTTGGTGTGCTGCACCCATCAACTCATCAGCACCCATCAACTCGTCATTTACATCAGGTATAACTCCCAATGCAATAACATTTTCAATACTAGCTAACTTAGCATGAAAATCTGCTGAGGAATTTGCTTGGTATTCAATTATTTCTTGTTCTGCTTGATGTTGGGTTAGCAATTCTATGAACCAATCAGTTCCTTCATTAGAGTTCTGGGAATTGTTATCCAGTTCAATGGTATGATCTTAAAGTTATCAAAACCCTGTACTTGTCAGAGTCCTTTCCATGAATCATCTCAAAGACAAACACTAGGTTTGTAGTTGCTTGTAATAGTTTTCAGGAAAGTACCAGAGTAAACCAATTAACTGTTTGTGGATGACAAAATTTAAAATGGCCATGGTGAAAATCTGATGAGGATTCATTATACCATAGTTGACAAGGAAATTTTATTTCTGTGACATACACTATTTTAAGATAATAACTAAAATTATGACTGGTAGCATCATACAAAATCTATCAGATTTCTGGGCATTCTGTATAATTTATGAAACACATATTAATAATGTATGGTTAAAAGAAGATTCAGTATCACTTATTAGACGATACTTCCCATACTATTTAACATATCAAATAAGTCTAGTTACTTTAATATCTCTCTTCATAAGAAGAGAGAACAAATTCTTTTGAAATATTCTAGCGACCTGTCTAGAAGTCCCAGAGCCAGTTTGAGGTAGAAAGGTCTTAATTTAGGATTTGGTATTAGAAAGTTGTCAGGAATATCAAATGGTTTGAAATATTTGATTAAAATAGGATCGCAAGTCATTGTGAAACAATACTTATTCATTTGACTAGAGTGTGAATTAAAGTCTTCAAAGGTAAATACAGAATGCCATATAGTTATAGAAAAAACTTAGCTCTTTTAATATAGAGGATTCAGTTTTCTTAGTAATCAAACACCTAATAAAGACAACATGAAGCACAGGACATTATCTTGATAAAACACATAATCTTTGTTTCCTAGGCTAATTACTTAACAAGTAAAGAAAAACTTTTCATAATTTTTTATTAAGAACAGACCAATACTCCAAGAAAAGTTTATTGTTTTAACAGAAAGGACCAAATTCTACATTTGCATCAGTGTTCTTTTGGTATTAATGCTCAATTAAAAAAAACTTATAATCCCCTTCAAATTTTAGTCTCTTGAGTAGCTGGGACTACAGGTGTGTACCACCACACCTGGCTTATTTTAGTATTTTTAGTAGAGATGAGATTTCATTATGTTAGCCAGGATGGTCTCAAACTTCTGACCTCAGCCAATCTGCCCACCTTGGCCTCACAAAGAGCTGGGATTACAGGTTTGAGCCACCACACCTGGCCAAGTTATACATCCTTTACCAAGATTCCTCTTTCACAAGCCTACAACTTTCTTATATCCATTAGTTTTTGTCCTACACTTTTCCTCTTTCTCCTTGTGGAACAACCAGTCACTCTACTTTGGGATAAAAATTAGTCTCCCTTTCCCTTTACAAAACAGAACACATACATCATAGCTTTCCTTGCAAAAATCACATCTTATCTTCCTTGTATGCTGGCATATGATGTTGTTTCCCTTATTATTTCTAGTAATTTTAATTACATATATTAATTAGAATTTTTAACTGCTAATTTCCAATGAAAATAAGGAAGCAAGCAATTGTGAACTGCCTACAACATACCAGCATTTTGTAATTTAACATGATTTTATAATTCTAGAAGCATCTGCTTCCTCATGGTATAATTTTTGAATGTGGCACAGGACATGTTTATTAACAGACCTAGCTATCGTTAGTTTCTCTGCAATAAGAAGCTACAGAGAGGCAAAATTTTATCTGTCGTACAGCTTTTGGCTAGGCCTGAGAATTAAGTCATTATTTGTATAGATGTCCCTCAGCCACCATTTAATTAATGATAAGAATGTTAAAACCTCTCTGTATAGAGAGGACATCTTTTATATGGGAATTTTATCTCATTTATACCTGTTTAACTCACTTAAAAAAACAATTATGCTTGAATGTTATGAAAATGAGATAATAAACAGCCATCTTTGTTTTTTTTTTTTTTGGAGACGGAGTCTTGCTCTGTTACCCAGGCTGGAGTGCAGTGGTGCGATCTTGGCTCACTGCAACCTCTGTCTCCGAGGTTCAAGTGATTCTCCTGCCTCAGCCTCCTGAGTAGCTGGGACTACAGGTGTGTACCACCACACCTGGCTTAGTTTTGTATTTTTAGTAGAGATGGGGTTTCATTATGTTAGCCAGGATGGTCTCAAACTTCTGACCTCAGCCAATCTGCCTGCCTTGGCCTCCTAAAGTGCTGGGATTCCAGGTTTGAGCCACCACACCTGGCCAAGTTATACATCTTTTAATATAGCAATAACTTGAGCTTATTTTACTAGTAAACTTAGGTAGAAAAAGTTGTACATCTGTATTACATTTAATGCTGATGACTCTGAAGATATGCCTATTTTTATCAAACTGACAAGCTTTAACAAACTTTTATTTACCGAAAATTCTCCCAGATCACATGAACTTGAAAAACATTTTTGTTTAGTTTCAACCTTTCTGAACATTTAAGGAATAATCAATATAAGAACTTATTTTTCTGTTAACCAATTAAATATAGCTCTTTTACAAATTAATTTTGTCAATACTCTCCAGAGGTAGAAAAATGTCACACATGCCTTCACACAGACAGACATGTAAATAATTTATCGCACAGACAGATAAATAAGCATGCAGATCAAGGCAGATCTTAAAGCTTTTATTTTAAAACTGTAGCCATATGCTAGGTACTAAAATACAAAGTTTACTAATTTATTAAAAAATACCTGTATCCAAATTGTTTTTCTCTGGCCAGTGGAACAAGATTATTCACCCTGATGGCTGAAGTTTTTTACTAATATTTGTGCAAAAGATTTTTAATATTTCTCATTTGTCTTTTACAAGGAGTCTTTCAGAAAGGCACTGGTTCTGGGTCTACAAATTTAGTATATAAAATTAACTGGTGTCTCAGAAAGTGGAGTACCACACTCCTGGATTTCCAGATTCCTTACATTTGGAGGAATCCATTTTCAAAAGGTACCTACCTGAGGCCTCTAACTGGACCCAGTACAATTATTTATTGGATCTCCTCCTATTCCAAACTCTGGTAAAATAATTACTCAAAAAAGTTGAAGAGCACAAAATGCAAATTCACAGAGCTTGAATTTGGAGGAGACTCACAACTTCCAGTTATGATGACAGAGTAATGGGAACAGTGGGCCTGGGGGGTTCCTTTGCTTCATCACTCAATGCTCCTGGGGGTCACTGGAGGTCTCTTCTATATTCTGCTTCCGACATCAAAGTGTTAAAAGAAAAACTTTAGACAAATTAAATTTAATAGTTTATTTGAGCAAAGAATGGTTCATGAATTGGGCAGCACTCAGAACCAGAAGAGGTTCAAAGAGTTCTGCAGAGAATCATGAGCAGTAGGCTTTTACAGGATGAACATGGTAGCAAAGTAGAGAAATCACCTGACTGGCTATAGTTAGACATTTGCCTTATTTGGGCATGATCTAATCAGCTGGCTGCCTGTGATTGACTGAAGCTCAGCTGCCTGTGATTGGATGAAATCCAGCTATGTGTTCCAAAAAATAAACTAAGTTAGGTTTTGGTTTGTTTATGTACAAGTTAGGTTGTGGTGTTATATAGGAATTCAAAGTACACAGTCAGGCTAATGGCCTCCTACTTATTTTGCTTTAACAGAACACATTTTGTATGTGACCTGGGAGTATCTCTTTATTACTCTCTGCTTTCCCTGATGGGCTGCTCCACAGCAATTGTAAACCTTCACTTCTCTACTAGATTTGGAGGAAGGGCTGCCTGTTGGGGGAGCTTTATGACTTTGAACAAAATTCATCTGTAAAATGAGAAAGATTATAATATAGCGTTAGAATGGGATAGTACATGTGAAACTGCCTGGCACATAGTGTCTAATTAATGCTATTTTCTTTTGTACTGAAATAACAGCAGCCTATAGTGGGAATGAAGACATTTGAGATTATGAAATGTATGTGAGACTATATGTCAATAAGATCTCCCATCAACTAACTGATATAGGGAGTAATTTGGTGTAAGATTTTTGGAAAACTGTTTGTCATTGTCTTATACAATTGAACCATCAATAACTCTGTGATGCAGAAATTCCACTTCTAAGTATGTATCCAAGTGTAATTCATATTCATACCCATTATGAACTATGTATAATAATGTTCCATACATGTCGTATTTGGAAGAACAACAACGACAAAGGCATTGATAATAGACATTCTAGTTTTATTTCTGGCTTTAAGTGTGTTTCTTAAGCATGAGGTTAGATTTGGATTCAGACAGATTTATTTAATCATATTAAAGGAGCATTCATCTGTTTCTATTTTATTAAGAATCTTGACTAAGAATATATATTGAATTTATTAAACACAATTTCAGTGTCACTCATGGAAATTATAATTATATGATTATATTATTTTATTCTTAGAATATGATATGGTGAAGCATTAATAAATTTTATTATTGATACATTTTTTTTTCTAGAATAAAGTCTACTAAATCAGATATCCTATTATAGCTGGATATTATTTGTTAATATTTTGTTAAAGGTTTTTATATTCATATTTATACAAAAGTTTGATCTATACTTTTAATTTTTGCTGAATTTTGGTGTCAATATTACTTCATTAAAATATTTAGAAGTTTTTCTTCTTTTTTCATGCTCTAAAACAATTCAAACAATGTTGAAAATATGTATTCTTTAAAGATTTATCAAATTTCCCTGAGCCCATTGCTTTTTTAAATGGGAAGTTGGTGAGAGAGCTTTTTTGCAGTTTCCCCTGTTTTTTCTGTAGATAGTAGTTTGTTCAGATTTACTGTTTTGTCTGGAGCTGGTTTGGGCTAATTGCATTTTTCTAGGAAATTATATATGTTATCTGGCTTTTCAAATTTATTTACACAGAGTTGAGCAAGGAAATCTATATGGTTATTGTAATTTTCTGTAGTTATAGTTATTTCCTTCTTTTAAAAAAGTTTTGCATATTCGTGGTTTATTTCAGTTTTTCCCTGTTGTTTGTTGCTATATAACAAGCCACTCAAAATCTCAGTGGCTTAAAACATCAAGCATTTATTTCCTGCTTGTGGATCTACAGGCTGGTGGCAACTCATCTAGGTTAGGCTGGGCTCTAGCTTCCAGGTTCCATGTTCCCTGTTCCATGTGTTTCTCATTGTCTTCAGCTTAGTGGCTACCTGGAGTCCCATTGCATAAGATGAGTGGCAGTAGCACAAGAGGACAAATGGACACATGACACCTCTTGAGTCATCCATCCTGGTACTTGCATGCTGTCATTTATGTCCACATTTCATTGACCAAGACAAGTTATATGGTTAAAACCAACGTTAACAATATGAGAAAATACAGTCTGCCCACTATAGTTGGTGTAACTGTAAAGTTGCATGGCAACGGAAGTGGCTGTATAATTCTAATACTGAGTGGGCATAAAGAACGAAAGACAACAATTTATTCTGCCACAGTTCACTCTTTTATTTATTTCTGTTTACACACCTCCCACATACAAAGTACACTTAGTCTTATAAGTCTTGCCAAAGTCTCATCCAACTATTATATCTGGGATTTCATTTATATTAATTTTGAATTTGGTTTCCTTGACTGAAAGAACTATGAATTTAAAGAAATTATTTCCCCTTACTTATCCAACATGCAGTGATAGAGCAGGGACAGGCTAACCTCCACAAATATACCCATTCAAAAGAGGATGCTGAGGAAGTATGTAGTCATCAATGGTCTGTAGCAACCAATACTCAAATATTGCCTGGTTACCTTATCTTGGGAGTAGAGTATTTTTCCTTATTAGCTTACATTTTGTTCCCTGGGAGTATGTCCTCATTTTATTGTTCCCCATGGCTCTTGATTCTGCTGGCTGGGAAGTTCTTCCTTTATCCTCATATTCCTTAGCCACTTCGGAAGTAATCATTAAAGAATATGCTATTTTAGCTTACTTCCTACCAGTAGAAATCGGAGCAGGACAAAAGTCTTTGACATCTTAAATAATTATAGTCTTAATCCTGACTGGCAGCACTTTTAATGATTTATTTCATAAGTTCTATAAGAAGAAATAGTACAAAACATCTACTCATCGCAATGCAATAATTCCGATATGTAATTAAAATAAAGGCTGAAAATAAAAAGCCCTCATCAGTCAGAAAATTTAAATGGTCTCTTAAAGAACTTTTGGCTGAAATCTTTGAAATCAAAACCAAAATTTTAGAATATCTAAACAAATGATAAAAATACTGTATGTAAGAACCTATGAATTTCATCTAATGGAGACTCAGCAGGTCCTTTCATCTGCATAAAACGGCTCCTAAAATGTCTATTGATATGATCTTCTGACTTTCTCATAGCACCTGTAATTAATTCTAGATAGGGAAGCATATTTCAAAAAGAAGTATGGGTATGTCTATCAAAATAACAGGGATCAAATATGTAGAAAACCCATGAAGTTTTTGAGAGACTTGGATATTGGTTTATGCTCTATGAATATTTGTTCTATGAATAAATGTATTTATAATATATATAATATATATGCTCCCTGAATATGTTTTTTGGTGCATAAATAATAAAAACTATTGTATCTTCTTTTTAGACTGCTGTCTTATTCTGTTAGGACTGTCGCCACAAATTTAATCTTGCTTTCAGTCTTGTACAAAATTGAAGTTGTCTTCTTCTACTTTTGTATTTTCTTGGTTATTTATCCTTTAATTTTCAGAATCACTTAGTTTAGGTGTGTTTGCATAGGACATAGAGTTGAGGTTTGCTTTGGATTTCTTTTTCTTTTGTTTTTTTTTTTGTTGTTTGTTTGTTTGAGACAGGGCTTGCTCTGTTATCCAGGCTGGAGTTCAGTGGCATGATCATAGCTTACTGCAGCCTCGACCTCCCAGGCACAAATAACCTTTTCGTGTCAGCCTCCCAAGGAGCTGGGACCACAGATGCATGCCACCCCATGCCTGGATAATTTTTACATTTCTTGTAGCAAAAGGGTCTCACTATGTTGCCCCAGGGTTGGTCTGGACCTCTTAGGCTCAAGGGATCCTCCTGCCTTGGCCTCCCAAAGTACTGGGATTACATGTGTGAGCCACCAGGCCCGGACTTCAACAGTTTCTTTTTAAAGGTGAGTTTTCCTATTCATATTTATTAATATGGCAGATCTGTTTCGTCTCAGTTCTAATATTTTAGCTGTGTCCCGCAAACTTTGATGTGTTGTGCCTTCATTTTTGTCCAATTAAATATACTTTCTCTCTTGTAATTTCCTCTTTGACTCATGAGTTATTTACATGTATGTTGTTTAACTTCCAAATACTTGAGGATATTCTGGCTATTTATTTGTTCTCACAAGCCCATCAAACGCAGTCTTTATATCTGTTACTCTTTTTTTGAATCTATGAACTTGTACTGCCTCTCACATTCTTGTTCTTTCCTCTTTCAATTTCTGTAAAATATATAATGTCTACATTGTCAGGGCTTATGGCATTTAGTTTTTGTTTTACCTCTGTTTTTTTATTTTTTACTTTTTAGTTATAATTCTACCATTAGTTCTTCTTACATCTTTGGCTGTTTGAAGAGTCATCTCATGATTAAAGTTTTTTCTAAAATATACTCTCCAAGAAGGCTTATTATAAAAACAGTATTCCCCAAGTTCATTGCATATAATAGCTCTGTGACTGTTGCCTTTATGTTTGACAGTCTGTCCTCAAAATTCATGGGTCACATTCTTTTTTCTTTAGGGATTTTGAAATTCTTTCAGTGTTTCCAAGAATTGAATATTGCTGTGATGAAGTCCAAGAATAGCTGGAATATTTTTCTCATATAAATGATTTGATAATTTACTTTGTTTTCTAAAGTATTATTTCATTATTTTTGAAATACATTAAGTTCAGAGTATGTTTTGCCGTTGAACACACTGGGTCAGTTTCTGCTGGGATGTGATGTCCATTTATTATGTCAATTCAACATATCTTTTATTTTTGGAAATAATTTGCTTTACTCCAATTTTTTCATTGCCTTCATCTTGATCTCTTTTAAACAAGATCAGGCACATTCAGGGTGGCATGGCTGTAGACTTGATCTCTTTTAGGTAACCATAATTTTCTTCTTAATATTTTAAATATGTTTGGGTGCTAATTTCCATTTCTTGTTGTTTTCCCCAGTTTTATCTTCAATATCCTATACAATATCTATCCTATTTTGTGCTTCTTTCATTTTAACTTTTATTTCTGTGATGATTTTTCTTTCAATTCTTTTCTGAAATTTGCTAGTTCATGCTTTATTTTCTTCTTTTTACTAACTCTTCACTATGTTTTCACCGCAGTTGCTTCAGAAGGGCATTGATTCAAGAATTTTAAATTGACTATAGTGTTTGGTCACTCTTCTCATCCGCTACTTGTCAGTGAATGTTCATCTTCTACCATTTATTTTCTTTTCCCTTTACTCTCTCCCTACTCCCATCATATCTATTTGGAATAGTTCTTGTGATGCTTCCTTTTGATTACTTAGTTGATTGAGGTGAATTTTTCTTGGACCAGCCATTTTCAGAAGTTTCATGTTTGGGAGGAACTAGGGCTATGTTCTGGGCTAGCTGGAATTTCCCCCATGACCCAGGATTCTTCTATCAGGTTAATTAGCCTTTACTTCGTCCCAGCCTTTAGAGATGGCTCCCATAAAGTTTTCACTGAGTTCTGTCTCTGTTATTCTCTCATTGCTAAAGAGACAAGCTGTTTCCTGTAAATATGCCGTTTATGTGATTTCTCATGCAGTCCAACATTCTCTGCTTCCTAGTTCTGGGGAAGCTCTTGATGCTAGTTTGTGCACTCATCCTACTGCTGCAAATGAATGATTTTTATTTTGCCCTTGTCTCTCACTGCCAAGAAATATACTTTGCTGACTCGTCCACGATCCAGGGTCACAGTCTGTTTTTCCCCCTTTACTTTCTGCCACACATATCTCCACTTGATCTCTGCTTTTGGCAGCCTTTCCATTTATTTGATGGCATAGGATTTTTTCTCGCCTAGTTTTGCCACAGATAAGTTTGCATTTCTTATTTCTTATTCTCTTTGTGGCTTTCAGAACACTCCCGAGAAAATAAGGAAGATATTCTGTCTTTAAACCACATCTTTAAACTAGAAGTTCAATTTATGAATTGTAAAAACAGGTGGGCTTTTTATGACATTGTATTGCAATGCGTTGATGCTAGTTTTTTTTTTAATTATTATACTTTAAGTTCTAGGGTACATGTGCACAACGTGCAGGTTTGTTACATAGGTATACATGTGCCATGTTGGTGTGCTGCACCCATTAACTTGTCATTTACATTAGGTATATCTCCTAATGCTATCCCTCCCCACTCCCCCCTCCCCACAATAGGACCCGGTGTGTGATGTTCCCCTTCCTGTGTCCAAGTGATCTCATTGTTCAATTTCCACCTATGAGTGAGAACATGCGGTATTTGGTTTTCTGTTCTTGCGACAGTTTGCTGAGAATGATGGTTTCCAGCTGCATCCATATCCCTACAAAGGACATGAACTCATCCTTTTTTATGGCTGTATATAGTATTTCATGGTGTATATGTGCCACATTTTCTTAATCCAGTCTGTCACTGATGGACATTTGGGTTGATTCCAAGTCTTTGCTATTGTGAATAGTGCCACAATAAACATATGTGTGCATGTGTCTTTATAGCAGCATGACTTATAATCCTTTGGGTATATCCCCAGTAATGGGATGGCTGGGTCAAATGGTATTTCTAGTTCTAGATCCTTGAGGAATCGCCATACTGTTTTCCACAATGGTTGAACTAGTTTACACTACCACCAACAGTGTAAAAGTGTTCCTATTTCTCCACATCCTCTCCAGCACCTGTTGTTTCCTGATTTTTTTAATGATTGCCATTCTAACTGGTGTGAGATGGTATCTCATTGTGGTTTTGATTTGCATTTCTCTGATGGCGAGTTTTGATAACAAAGACATTTTTAAGAGCACCATAATGACCAATATTTTGATTTTACTTAGAAAAAAGAGGGCATCAGAACAATCTTTTTTGAATGAGTTTTCCAAAAAGCTCCAGATAATATCAAAGTTGTATATGGCATATCCCCAAAGAAGTTTTTCTGATGTCCTTAATCATGATTCAAATATTCATTCATCTTGTGATTTTTAAAATGTATTATTTAAAAGGAAGATAATATAAATAATATATGGAAGAACTTCCATAATATTAAAGTGAATTGTAGCCAATTTAATGAGCATGGGTCCTTGTTTGCCTTGTTTTATCAACCTATGTAGATTTCAAAAGTTTTGTCAATTGAAAAATCCCAAGTTCTATAAATTTGGAAAGGAGACTATTTATTATAAAAAGGGTTACAGCCTCTAGGGTGGCCGTCATCCTGACAGACTTGGAAGTGTAGCCTCTGGCAGAGACCTGAAGGAGGCACTTTGAAGGAAGGGAGTGTGGGGCTTAGCATTTACGCTAAACAGGTTGGCCCGGTACACATATTCAACAGGTTATAGGAGCAGCTACGGCTATTCATGAAGCGGGGCCTGACACATGAACTAACATGCATGTTTCATGCATCCCATGTTCACTTTGGTGTGGAGGCATAACATTTACATTACAGTTAGGCCTTGTATGTCAAAAGGTGAAGCAGGGAGATGAAGACACTCAAGTGTGCAGTCTCTTTAAACTGGCTGGGACCAGTCCATGGAGAGTTACTGAAATCAGTCTTGTCCAATCGAAGCTGTAGTTATGGCTTGTGGAACAGGGGACCAGTGAATCAGCAGCTGGTGGTAGAGGATTATTTCAATATTGCTTTTATTTCAATATTGCAAATATTTCAATATTGCTTCTCTTAAGGCTTGTGCTTGTTTAGCTTCTATAAAAGAAGAAAAACCTGTGACAGTTAGAACCCAGCTTATTCTTTAAGTGTAGGGGTACTTGGCTTAATCCTTGACTGGTTGGCCTTAGGTCCTGTTTGTAGTTTGGTATCTTATTGCTATAGAGTGCATTCCATCAGTCTTCTTTTTTTTTTTTTTTTTTTTTTTTTTGAGATAGAGTCTCACTCTGCCACCCAGGCTGGAGTGCAGTGGTGTGATCTCAGCTCACTGCAAGCTCCATCTCCCGAGTTCACACCATTCTCCTGCCTTAGCCTCCCGAGTAGCTGGGACCACAGGCGCCTGCCACCACACCCAGCTAATTTTTTGTATTTTTAGGAGAGATGGGGTTTCACCGTGTTAACCAGGATGGTCTCAATCTCCTGACCTTGTGATCTATCCGCCCACCTCAGCCTCCCAAAGTGCTGGGATTACAGGTGTGAGCCACCGCGCCCGGCCCGTTCCATCAGTCTTACGAACTCTATTTTAACACTAATGCTAATCAGTTGTGTCTAAACCACACAGAGAGGGGATATACCAATGTGTGTCCAACCTCCTGTCCTGTCGTGGCCAGGAACTCAGTTTTCAAGGTTTCTCTGGGTCCCCTTGGCCAAGAGGGGGTCCATTCAGTTGTTTGGGGGCTTAGGATTTTATTTTTAGTTCTCAGTTTTATACTGTGAATGCTAGTTGATTGAGAAGTTTGTGGCAATTTTTAAAGAAAGGATAGATATTAGATTGCATTAAAGATTACCTCCTTGATTAAACTATTGTTATTAGGGAGAAAGTAAGATTGGGCCTGAGTAATTTTGAATGTAAGAATGTAACTCTGTATAAACATCAGCAGTTTCTCTAATAGATGCTGCTTTACTAAAATATCACTTTTTGTACTGGTGAAAGAGAAAAACATTAAAGGAATTTTTATCTTAAAATGTTCTCATTCTTATAATTTTGGGGTGCAGTTTTTTGGAAGTTTCTCTGTTTCTCGCTCTTCAAAGGATAAAAGTCCTTTAGCCGAAAATAAAACATATCGCGTTATATTTTATTAAAATAATTATTGTGGCTGAAAATAAAGGGTATTACATAACACTTTATTAAAATAGTTCTCTGCAATTGACATCTATATTTTTTCACTTGAGAATACTTCTGCTTACTGGGAGCATAAGTGCAAAACAAATACACAAACAAAGCAACAGCCACCATCTCCAAATCTTAATGTTGTGGTTTGAAAATATGTACATAAATTCTTTGATACACCTCCTTTCAAAGGGTGGAGCCTAATCCCCTCCTCTTGATGGAGGCTAGATTTAGTGACTTGCTTCTAAGAGAATATGGTGAATGTGATGGTGTGTGGATTTTAAGAATACCTAAAAGAATCATTGTGTTTTTTCTCTTATCCCTGTTTTGGATCACTCAGTCTGAGGGGAGGCCAGCTTCCATGCTGTGAAAACACTCAAGCAGTCCCACAGAGCATTCAAGTGGCAGAGTACTGAGGTGCCCTGGCAACGGCAAGAAACTGAGGCCTTTGTCCAAAGCCATTAAGTGAGCCATAATGGAAGCAGGTGCTCCGGCCCCTGGTGGTCTTGAGATGACAGCAGCCCCAGTGTCTTGACTGCAACCTCAAGAAAGACCTTGAGCCAAAGCCATCCAGGTAAGCCACACCTGTATTCCTGACCTACAGAAACTGTTAGCTAATTCGCTTGCTTTAAGTGAATACGATTTTGGATAATTTGTTATAGAGCAACATATAGCCAAAACATTTCATGTGGCCAATTTCATTCTCTCTGTAATGACACACGAACCTATAGTCCCTGGAGTACACAGCAACCCGTTTAATTTTGTACCTATAGTCCCTGCAGTACACAGCAACCTGCTTAATACCCAGCACTTGTTTGCTTACATTTTAGTTTCTTGGTTCTGTTTTCAAAGATCTTGCTGTACCAACATCTCTTTAACAGTTGAACCAATAATAAAGAAAAGTATGAAAGCTTCCAGATTTTTTTTTGGATTCAATTAAGTCAAAAAAGACTTAACATCTTTGCCAATTGAAGCAGACCTCTTGTGCAAATAAGCATATCAGACACCTAAGTGGCTTCTGGCAAGAATTTCTAGAAAAGGAGTGATTGAAATTAATACTTCTCTGAGCCTCACTTCCTAAAAATGCTGCTAGTAAATAGAAAACAACAATAATAATCAACCCTTTTATCTCCCCTACTATTCCATATAGGCCATAAAAGGAGAAGGACTTGAGGCTAGTTACGAAATAACAGCCTAAAGTTGATAAAGAAGGGCAAGCTCAGAACTGAAGACAATGCATTGTACAGGAAAATAAGAAATAAATAGCCATGTACAGGCAACATTATCAGTGATTGCCTTACAAAGTGACAGGGGCTAACGTAGGTACTTATAACTGGTGCTTTGCTAGATTTATACACCAACTAAATTCTAAACCTATTTTCTGCCAGATGGAGTTAGGTTGTGGGGTGATGAGTGTTCAGTGATCAAACAATTCCTTCTACCTCATCTCCACCTAGAGACCAGTTATTACTTTTTTTTTTTTTTTTTTTTTTTTCCTTTCTTGAGACAGAATTTCGCTCTTGTTGTCCAGGTTGGAGTGCAATGATATGATCTCAGCTCATTGCAACCTCCGCCTCTTGGGTTCAAGTGATTCTCATGCCTCAGCCTCCCAAGTAGCTGGGATTACAGGTGCCCGCCACCACACCTGGCTAATTTTTTGTATTTTTAGTAGAGACAGGGTTTCACCATGTTGCCCAGTCTGGTCTCGAATTCTTGACCTCAGGTAATCCACCCACCTCAGCCTCCCAAAGTGCTGGGATTACAGGTGTGAGTCACGGCACTCAACCTAATTGATTACTTTTGAATGCCTTATTAGGAGCTAGAAAGGTTCTTCCTGCAAACATCTCCTCTAGTTGAAAAATAATACCATTTCGAATTTTATCTCAACAAACAGTCACTAGAAAGCAGGTGTGTTCCAAAAAGATCTATTCGGATGATAGTAAGTGAAAATTGGTTTCTTTTGATGGAAGATCAAAATGTATCATTTAAGAACAGTTTATTTCTTCAGAGAATTTATCTTAACACGTCACCTCATAAAACTGTTATGAGTATAAATTAGTATATGTAGTTTATGAAACATACTGTCTTTTATGGGAGTAAATCATGAAGCAGCTTTATTTTCTCACACTACTACTGTCTTTCAACAGTGCCAGTTAAATCCCCCTCTCCTGTCCTTTAGCTGCACTTTAGTGTCAACTAAAAGTGAAACAATAGCGGATTAAATGCTTATTCATCATTCTTCCTGGACCCTACTTATCACTGATGATTTCCTTTGTTGCTGTTAATACTGACACCAGTGTATTCCTGGTCACTTTTGGGTTTTATTTTCATGGAGTAAAAATTTCAGTTTTATTTTAACTATTAAAATGTTGAGTCCAATCAGTAAATGTTGAAACTTGAAATGCTCATTCAATTGAAAAGTTCTTGCTTCCCCACCTCAGCCCGGTTTTGACACATGCCTGGAAACCTGTTACTGGGAAGATAAGGGCAGGGTTGGTTCATTTGCTTCCTGCTATGCTCCAAATGTTTCTGTTCCCTGCCCCAAATTCATACGTCAAAATCCTCACCCTCAAGGTGATGGTATTAGGAAGTGGGGCCTTTGCAGGGTGATTTGGTCATAAGGGTGGAGCCCACGTAGATGGTTGTGAATGGGGTTGGTACCTTTATTGAAGAGGCCTGAGAGAAACCCCCTTGCCTCTTCTACCATATGATGATGCAGTGAGATGGCGCCATCTATGATGGGATTAGGTTGTGGACCCTTACCTGACACTGAATCTGCAGATGTCTTGATCTTGGATTTCCCAGCCTCCAGAATAGTGAGAGATAGATTTCTGTTGTGTATAAGCCATCCAGTGTATTCTGTGATAGCAGTTTGAACAGACTGAGACACTTCCTTGTGTCTTCTTTGTGCTTTCTCCTCACTTTCTGGTTACCCTTTCTGGCCCCTCCAGGGTTAAGCCCAGAGGAGGGAGGATTGGCGGGAAAGGTCAGAGTCCTGATCAGAGCTGCTCCTGATGGCCGAGCAGGGAGAGAAGGCTACCATGGAGCAGGGCACCACCCACCAGTTGCAGGGAATGAGGGCTTCCTGGAGTGTTTTTCTAGAGTGTGCCCCATGGAAAATAGTTGAGTTTGAGTCATTTTAAGAGGACCCCACCTCTAGAGATCTGCCCAATGGGGCCAAAGTAATCCTAATGGGAAAGAGTCCTGTGGGATATTTTGTTGAGGAGAGATTCCATGGGGTTACTAAGAGGAGCAGTGCCAGGTACTAGTCACTAGTAAGTCCCCAGTAAGGGACCCACTCAGTTGCTCCACAGAATAAGAGTCAGCCTTTGGGTATATGCCATCCCCAGACACCTCCTGGGTTCAAGCAATTCTCCTGCCTCAGCCTCCCGAGTAGCTGGGACTACGGGCGGCTGCCACCGTGCCCGGCTAATCTTTGTATTTTCAGTAGAGACGGGGTTTCCCCATGTGACATGTGACAACAACAGCTGACGTCAGCACATGTTGGGTGAAGTTTTATCTGCTCCCTCCCTGCCCTTTTTTTCCAACCAGTTAGAAGCAAGTGGTAATGGAGAAGGAGACAACGTAAAAAAAAATTATAGAACTTCAACTATTGCCTGTCGCAGGTTTCTTCAGACTGACTAAGGGTTGGGATTCAGAAGGAGGGGAAGCTTCAAGTTGAGCGTTCTAAACTGTACTGGACTTTTGAATACGTCAAAATGAGGGTGTTGGTTAATATCTCAAGGTGACTTGCAAAATATAATCTGCCTGACATATTGCCCAGGTATGTGATGGGACTGTACAACTGAAAGTCATGGGCAGGAGAAAAATAAAATTGTTTTACCTGCTTATACCTTCTGAGTCTGGACTATTTTTTATTAAAAAATCAACTGACCGGACCCACCAAAAAAATCCATAAAAGTCAAAACATCTAGTGCCTAGCACATAGTAAGTGTTCAGTAAACATTATGTGTTATTATTGTCATCTTCAATATTATTACCACACCTAATTCTTTTATGCTCAGACCCTTTGGTAGAAAATGTCATGGAACAAGCAGGATGAGAGATTCATAGAGGCTATTTTGCATAGCTGTTAAGAGGTACTCTATTAGGGTATGGATAAGTACCCGGTAATTCCCATTTTCTGTTTAATAAAAGATATTCAACTAATATTTGATGGTTTTAGTACTGATTTCCTCTTGGCTAAGCTGAAATAATGATGGAGAATGAGGTGGTTCAGGTATACTAAATCAAATGCTGGAGGGATAGGGGAGACAGAGGAGAAACAGCCCATTGGAGAGGCTGCCCTACTTTCAAGCTTCATTAGATGATTGTAATGTAGAAATAGAGAAGGGAAGTGGTCAGAATGAACTTTCTCACCCTCTGGGGATCGTAGAAAAGTGGTAGAATTCAGCCCAAATAAGTTTATTGCTGCCTTTATGAGGCAACACTTGTTCTAACCTGGATGTGACTCCTGTAAAATTTTTTTCCAACAAAAAATGAAACAATAGCAGATTAAATCCTTATTCATCATTCTTCCTGGATGTTACTTATCACTGATTATTTCTTTTGTTGTTGTTTTTGCTAATACAATTTTTATTTTAGAATAGTTTTAGATTTACAGAATTATTGTGAAGATAGTAGAGCTCCTATGTCCTCACGTCCCGTTTCCCCTACTCTTAACATGTTAACATTAGTGTGGTACATTTGTTACAATTAATGAGCCAATATTGATATGCTTTCATTAACTAAAGCCCATGCCTTCATTTATATTTCATCGTTTTTGTCTCTGATGTCCATTTTCAGTTCTCGGATCACATCCAGTACACCGCAGTACATCTAGCAGTCCTGTCTCCTTTGGTTTCTATTGGTTGTGACAGTTTCTTAGACTTTCTTTGTTTTTGATGACCTTGATAGCTTTGAGGATTGAAATACTGGTCAGCTATTTTGTAGAATGTCCCTTCCTCTTACGTTTTTCTGATGATAGACAGGGATTATGGGTTTTTTGGGGGAAGACCACAGAAGCAAAGTGACATTCTCATCACAGCATATCAAGGGTATGTATTGTTAACATGGCTCATTGCCATCGATGTTGACCTTGATCATCTAAGATTGTGTTTGTCAGGTTTCTCTACTGTCAAGTTACTCTTTTTTCTCCTTTTTCTATACTATTTTTAAATTTTCTTTTCTTTATTTTTTGATACAGGGTCCCACTGTGTCACCCCGGCTAGAGTGCAGTGGCATGATCACAGCTTACTGTAGCCCTGACCTCCCTGGGCTCAAGTGATCATCCTACTTCAGCCTGTCAAGTCACTGGGACTACATGCATGAGCCTCTATGCCCAGCTAACTTTTTGTAAAGATAGGAGTTTTTTGCTCTGTTGCCCAGGTTGGTCTTGAACTCTTAGGCTCAAGTGATCTGCTTCGGCCTCCCAAAGAGCTGGAATTATAGGCGTGAGCCACGTGCCAAAGTTAGTTGCTTTCTTTTCTTTTCTTTTAAAATTTATGTCCATGTTTACACATTACTTTTTTTACAGTGTGCTCTCCAGAAGGAAGTCACTTTGCGCAGACCACACTTAATAAGCAGGAGTTATAATCCACCTTCTTGCGATCTGAGTAATTTTATAAATTTGTTCAAATTTTACTGTGTGGGAGATTTGTCTCTTGTTCCACATTCATTTAATCACTTATATCAGTATGGACTTGATACTGATTTTATACATTGGGTTATAATCCAATACTATGTTATTTTGATGCTCAAATTGTCCCTCCTTCTGAGTATTGGGAGCTCTTTGATGTACCCCAATCATTGTGGAGTGGTTTTCTTTCTCTTTCTTTTTTTAGTTTTTATAACTTTTAAAAATACTCTCTTACCTTATGGCATTAAAAGATACTCCAGGCTCATCTTGTATATGCCCCTCTTCTAGAATGAGCCATTTCTCCGAGGAGTCCAGGTTCCTTTTATTGGAGGTCGTATTAGAAACAAAGAACAGGGCACTAGGTGCGCTTCTTGCTCCTCGTGTGCTTTTGCTTCTAGCTCCTCTCAGCTGACAGAGTGAGGATATTTGTGTATTCTAACCAGTGTTTATACACATCTATAAATATTTCTATATGTAACCATCTGTATCTGTATTGAGTTGAGCATGAGTTTATACTGCTGTCTCCAATTCTAATCCATTACCACAGGGATCATTCCAGGATCCTCTTTTGCTTATTTGTAATCTCACACTTCATTGAGAAACCTGGCTTCCATCATTCTCCATCCGTTCACTCTATTGCTCAAGTACCACGTACGTGGAGAGTGGTTTCAGAATTGTTATCCTCTGCTCTTACGGGAACCAACTTTAGCAACTAGATAGTGGTGCTTAGGCATATTGCCTTTTACCTTTAGTCTTATAGACTCTACTTATTTCCAAAGTTATTTAAGTCAGTACCTTATTCCCCTATTCCCTTAAGTGAGATTGTTTCATAACATTTGTAGTATCATTGGATTCTTTTGTCACATTCTCCATTCCATCCTATCTTAGAGTAAGGGCACAATCAAAGGTATCTATTGCTAATATATAATATTTATTTATATATATTTGAGACAGGGTCTTGCTCTGTTGCCCAGGCTGGAGTGGTGCTATAGTGGTGCTATAAGGGCTTATTGTAGCCTTGACCTCCCAGGTTCACATGATTGTCTTACCTCAGCCTCCCAAGTAGCTGACACTACAGGCATGCGCCACCACATCACTCTAATTTTTTGTATTTTTTTATAGAGACAGGGTTTTGCCATGTTGCCCAGGCTGGTCTCAAACTTCTGCGCTCAGGTGATCCATGTGCCTCGGCCTTCCAAAGTGCTCAGGCTACAGGTTTGAGAAGACGTGCCTTGGCCCACTAGCATTTTATTTATTTATTTATTTATTTATTTATTTATTTATTTATTTATCTTTCTCCTGTTACACCAGAAAAAATTAGTAGGCAACTGCTAACATATTTTTTAATGGTTCCCTAATATTCATGGTTCAATGGCCCATAATTTACTGAGACAGCTGCCTATTGACAAATGCTTAGCCAATTGTTCCTTATTGGACAATGGGCTATTATTGGACTGCTATAGATACCATGGTCAATAACATTCTTATATATTAATCTTTGTGCACACTGATCATTTCATTATGGGAAATTTCTATAGATAGTTAAATCACTGAAGTAAAGAGTATGAACCTTTTTAAGGCCCATACTATTTCAAATTACCCTCTGAAAAATGTAAACTTCACCAGAACTAACTGAGAAGCCTCGAAAGACTGAAAATTATGATTTAAAAGTGTTTTCTCAATTTGACCTATCAAAAAAGAGGTCTGTTATCGTATTATGTGAGGTTGAGTTTTTTTTCACCATTTGTGTGTCTTCATTCTTTCATTATCTCTCATATCCCTTACTCTTTTTTTTTGTGAGATGGAGTTTTGCTCTTGTTACCCACGCTGGAGTGCAATGGCATGACCTGGGCTCACTGCAACCTCCGCTCCCAGGTTCAAGTGATTCTCCTCCCTCAGCCTCTCGAGTAGCTGGGATTACAGGCATGCACCACCATGCCTGGCTAATTTTGTATTTTTTTTTTTTAGTAGAGACGGGGTTTCTCCATGTTGGTCAGGATGGTCTCGAACTCCCAACCTCAGGTGATCCACCCTCCTCGGCCTCCCAAAGTGCTGGGATTACAGGCGTGAGCTACCACACCTGGCCTATTTATTTTATTTTATTTTATTTTATTTATTTATTTATTTATTTATTTATTTATTTATTTTAGCGTAAGCTTTGTTTTTCATCTGTAGCTGTACAGCTAAACTGGAAATCTGACGCTTCATTTGTAGCAAGTCAGTGACCTTCCCCTGTCATTAGGAATGCTGAATATTCTTGCTTTGTGGAACTTCCCGAGGGATCTTGCTTTCTGGATGCAAGGAGTGCAGAGGGATTTGCCTTTCCCCGTGACTAATCTCCAGGAATCCAGGCTGAGACTCTTCTCTGTTTGCTCACAGATGCAGGATTTAGTTCCTCCATAACTATAATTACCAAGGAATTACGGCAGTTGTTTTCATATTTCTCTTCGAAGTGCTGTTGATATTTGAAGATTCTTCTCATGTGATCACTCTTCTAAATATGGTCTCAGGACTCTTCAGATGGAGTGAGGATTTTATATGGGTTTTTAATTTGTTAACTGATGTGTCTGTGTGCATTGGAGAAGTTTCTTCTTTCAAACTATACAAAGAAGTTTGCATCCTCAAAAAGATTGACCACCTCAAGTGATGCTTCTAAATTCGATACTTGATGACAAATCCCTCAAAAAAGTCTATCTTGGGCTGAGTCAAGGGCCTTCTTTTTCTCAGTTGGATCACATAGTCTCCAATTCTGAGCATTCTCATGGTTTTCATCTTAGGGGCTTTGGTGTTTCAACCTGGAGCCTTGAACATTATATGAGTCAGTGTGAGAGAGTGGAGAGACCCCAGGAGTGCTGGCTGGCAGTAGCAGTCCCCATGCTGCAATCCTGCGGTGCAATCTTGGACAAGTTTCTTGACATTTCTGAGCTCCAATAAAAATGGTTAGTGGAATGAATAAGAAAATCATACAAGGTGGTTCCTCAATCCCTAAGGACCCTTCTGGCTCCACATCTGATTTGAATTGGTCTTATGGTCACATATCACAGACTTGGAAGGTACCAGAAGGGCCCAACCTGAAGGCTGTAGCTATATTGTTATACTCCTTCAACCCCTAGGGAAGGTCATATTCCTGCTCCACATTCCTCCCTTCCCATGTATGGAGTCAGAGGCAAGGGCCCAGCAGCTATTCTCTTAGATGCAGTTGACTTTCCTCTTTACCTCCCCTCATTCTTTCTTGCTAAATTTATCAACCCTTTCTTCTTTTCTGAAAAGGATCTCTAAAAATCACTCTTATCCTCAAACTCAAATTATGCTTTGAACCAGAAAGTGTTCAGAATTTGGAAATGCAATGTTTTTCAAGTATTTAAATGAGAAGCAGAGACACCCAAAGGCTACTTCATCATATTTTAATTCTATTTCATTTAGTGCTAATTTAAAACAGAAACCTGTGGAGTAGAACCAAGGATGCAGCCATAAAGTCAGGAGGTAAAAGCCTGGGAAAGCAGATAACGTCCTTCTCCTCCTCCCCCTGACGACTGACTCATCCCCGCTCCTCACTGTCTTCCTCCTGCCCAATGCACAAAGTTATTATGTTTGAATTGATAATTGCAAGAGATTCACTGGTCTAACTTCATTGTCTCTTTCCGAGTAACATGCCACCTGTCACGATGATTTTACTAGCTCCTTTACAATGGAGTCAGTGTAGTCTGCTCTGCAAATTCAATCAAATCCACCAGCAAGATGCAGAGGCTGCTGGAGTAGATGAGGTTGACAGCTGGGGGTCTCAGAGAGAGATTTATCAGCATCTTCAACTGCACACTCTTCACTTGGCTCATTGGCTACCAGAGTTTTTTATTTTCTGTTTGCCCCTTGTTCTTTAGAAGCTCCAAGAACACCGGAACTTCCTGGGAATTTCAGGCATCACTGAGAACTTCCTGGCAAAATAGGAGGACTAGTGAGACACGGCTTGATTGTATGTGCTTTAAAAGTCTCCTGTGGTGGGGCGTGGTGCCTCATGTCTGTAATCCCAGCACTTGGGAGGCAGATACGGGAGGATTGCTAGAGCCCTGGAGTTCGAGACCAACCTGAGCAACATATATTTTCTACAAAATATAGAAAAATTAGCTGGGTGTGGTGGCACATGCCTGTAGTGCCAGCTACTTGGGAGGCTGAGGTGGGAGGATCATCTGAGCCTGGGGAGGTTGAGGCTGTAGCGAGCAGAGATCGTGCCAAAGTACTCCAGGCTGGGTAACAGTGTGACATCCTGCCTAAAAAACAAAGGCTTCTTACTGCACTCCAAAAGCTGATACTGAAAGACTTGATGCAAATAAATGCTTTCTCTCAAGAATCCAGGATGGAGGGGATAATAGCAGGCAGAATTCACAGTCCAACTACCCAGCAGGATGCCCAGGGGCCCTTGCAGACACTTTTACCAAGTAACGAGTGAAGCCTGAAGCTGGTGATGCCTTTACTTTAGTCTCCTACAATACTTTCAAAATGGGGACACAACAGGCAAGAGGTGACCAAGCCTCCCTAGCCTGAGTGAGTGAGAAGACACCACCAGCTCTACACAAACAGAGTCACCGGTGCCCTTGCTTCTCCAGTGCTCTCCTTACTTAAAGTGGTGTGATTTGCTGGGAAGGACATCTCGAGCTCTCGAGCTGTGTGTAATATTCAAATTCTCAGTATGTAGACATGGTTGAAAATGTCAGGGGAATAAAAACTAGAATTTCAAGAAGCCCCCTGATATGGTTTGGCTGTGTCCCCACCCAAATTTCATCTCGACTTGTAGCTCCCATAATCCCCACATGTGGGACAGACCTGGTAGGAGGTAATTAAATCATGGGGGCAGGTCTTTCCTGTGCTGGTCTCATGAGAGTGAGTGAGTACGTCTCATGAGATCTGATGGTTTTATAAAGGGGAGTTCCGCTACACATGCCCTCTTTGCCTGCTGCCATGTAAGATATGCCTTTGCTCCTCCTTTGCCTTCTGCCATGATTGTGAGGCCTCTGCAGCCTTAAGTCAATTAAACCTCTCTCCTTTATAAATTACCCAGTGTCGGGTATGTCTTTATTAGGAGCATGAGAAGGGACTAATATACCCTCTCTTCTCCCCTCAGGGTCACTTGCAATCCTTGGTGGGTGCGAGTGAGGACAATTAAACTTGCATCCCACCAGCCTTTTAAGAGATGGAGTCCCTAAGAACCTGGGTCCACCAGACACTGGGGATAATGAGTTAAGACTAAATAAGTGCGACAGGGACTCAAGAGAGCTTGAATTTCACCAATCTCTGTCAAAAGCAAGCCATCCCCCTCTCTGGACTTGTGACTCTTCAACTGTAAATGTAAACTCTGAAATTCTGATTTTGGGGGGATTATTTCAGGAGATACAGTAAGATTACCCTAAACCTGTTTGAGAAGGCACAGGAAGATGAAGAGAGAAACACAAACTGGGTTTGACTTCAGTTTGCACACAATTATGAGAAGCACATTTCGTATTTGACTGTGAACCACAGCCTTTACATGCAGATAAATAGAAACACTGCAACTTGGAAACCATGAATCTGTCTTTCAGGGTGAAGTGGAGATAGAACCCTCAAGGAGCTATGCTCGGGATGAACAGTGTCTGCTGTCATTGTAGTGAAGGGAGCACTTCAGGGCGCCCGTGAACTGTCCCGTACTGTCCAGCGCAGGGGGTCAATGCAGGCCCCACTCTGTGAATCCAGACCGAGTCTGCTTGGCCCCAAGAATTTCCAGGTTGGCCCCAAGTGAATGCCACCTGGCTGTAAGCATGGTCACATTCTGCCACAGAGCGGAATTGCAGGATTCTGATAAACCTCAGGGTAAGTCATGTTCTTTAGACTTAAGCACATAGTAAAAGCCTGTGACAACAGAGAAACTCATACAAAGAAAGATAGTCCTGTTTCCTATGTGGATGTTATAAATAGGCTTAACCACATAATCAGTGCTTACTGCAGGCATTGTGTGCCATACACTCTGCTGGGCACAAAGGAAAACACCAGGAGAAGTAACAACAGAATAATTTACCATTTACCCACTGTATGATCTTCCTTGGGCAAGTTACTCAACCTTTCTGTCTGTCAGATTTCCCAGTTGAAAATGAAAAGGATGATAATGACACTACTGACCTTATAGGGTTGTTAAAATAAGGCATTTAGCAGACTAGCTGGCACCATACCAAAAATGTTAATTATTATTGTTTTTATTATATATAAAAAGTAGTGGTAAGCTTCTTGGGATTTTATGAAATTTTATGAAAACGCTTTACTTTTATCGTGTCATTGGATTCCTATAACAACCTGGCAAAGAAGGCATTCTCATTTCCATTTTGCAGATAGGAATGGAAGCCTACCTAGGATTACACACCTAAAAAGGGGAGAGAGGGCAAATTTGGATCAATTCACTGTTATTTTCACTTCACTAAACTGCCTCCCATAAAGGCTAGGAAAACAGAGCTCATGTACTTAAGAGCCCTGCTATTTATGAGGGTAGCCAAAAACTCAACAAATGAAAATGACATGGGATAAATAAGTGTCTGATACAATAGTGCTAGCAATGCTTAGACATTTGCAATTAATTCTAGGCAGAATTGTGACTCAGCAATTGCTGTGGAAGTGCTGCAAGTAGAGTGGTGTGGGGGAGAGGCTGGCTGCTGCCTGGTGATCACCCACTGGACTGCTGTGGGTGCATGTACTGGTCCATTACTAGTCTGCGCATGGGACATATCTAGCCATTGAATGGAATTATGGCTCTTTTTTTTTCTTCAACTTTTATTTTGAGTTCTGGGATACATGTGGAGGATGTGCAGGTTTGTTACATAGGTAAACATGTGCCATGGTGGTTTGCTGTACTGATCAACCCATCACCTAGGTATTAAGCCCAGCATTCTCTCTCCCTTGGCTCCCCACCTCCACTGACAGACCCCAGTATGTGTTGTTCCCTACCATGTGTCCATGTGTTCTCAGTGTTCAGCTTCCACTTATAAGTGAGAACATGTGGTGTTTGGTTTTCTGTTCCTGTGTTAGTTTGCTGAGGATAACAGCTTCCAGCTTTATCCATGTCCCTGCAAAGGACATGATCTCAATCATTTTCATGGCTGCATATTATTCCATGATATATATGTACCACATTTTCTTTATCCAGTCTATCATTGATGGGCATTTAGGTTGAATCTATGTCTTTGTTATTGTGAATAGTGCTGCAGTAAACATACATGTGCACGTATCTTTATAATAGAATGCTTTATATTCCTTTGGGTATATACCCACTAATGGGATTACTGGGTCAAATGGTATTTCTGTCTCTAGGTCTTTGAGGAATTGCCACACTGTCTTCCACAATGATTGAACTAATACATTCTCACCAACAGTTCTCACCAAAAAGAACAATGTTCCTTTTTCTCCACAACCTCACCAGCGACTGTTGTTTCTTGACTTTCTAATAATCACCATTCTGACTGGTGTGAGATGGTATCTCATTGTGATTTTGATTTGGATTTCTCTAATGATCAGTGGTATTGAGCTTTTTTTCATGTTTGTTGGCTGCATGAATGTCTTCTTTTGAGAAGTATCTGTTCATGTCCTTTGCCCACCTTTTAATGGGGTTGTTTGGTTTTATTTTTCTTGCAAATTTGTTTAAATTCCATGTAGACTCTGGATATTAGACCTTTGTTGATGGATAGATTGCAAAAATTTTATCCCATTCTGTGAGTTGTCTGTTCACTCTGATGATAGTTTCTTTTGCTGTGCAGAAGCTCTTTATTTTAATTATATTTCATTTGTCAAATTTTGCTTTTGTTGCTATTGCTTTTGGCATTTTTGTCATGAAATCTTTGCCCGTGTCTATGTCCTGAATGGTATTGCTTGGCTCTCTTTAGTTCTGCACTCCCATCTGTTGGCTCTCCCCTCTGTCTATCTATCTCCAGTATCCGAGTGTCCCTTGGATCTCTCAATCCAGACATCTGCTCTTCAGAATTTCATCACAGCAAAGATCGGATGAATTCTTACAGATAAAGGTGAAAATGCCTGATTGGGTTTTATATGGACCTCCTTCCCCAAACTGTATTCCCTAGCCCAATCTAAACCCTGGAATGTAGATAATTGTACAAGGTAAAATGCCAGAAGACAAAGAGGTAGTGGATATTTCGGCATGAATAATTTAGGGTAGTGAGAAATTTTGAGGAAAGAGGGGATCTATTGGAGCCATTTAAAGATGCTATACAATTTGCCCATCTAATCTGCTTTTTAAAAATGTAGTAAATCTGAAGTTAATAGGCTCTCAAGTAAATAAGCTCCAAAAGGTCAGAGATTATGTCTTTCTTATTTACTATTATATCTACAGTACTGGCACAGTCCCTAGTACATAGCAGGTGCTCAATAAATATTGGTCAAGTGAATGAATTATTTGATGAATGACTCAATGAAGACTTACATTGTAGATTTACATGAAATTCATCTGACCTAGATGAGTATTTTGATTGACTGGCCATGAAGAAATCTTGAAATATTTGACTTGTTATATTGAGAGAATAAAATACTTTTATTCTTATTTTTACGAAAAGAATCTCTTGAACAAGGAGAAGGATGATAAATTGAATGAAACATATTGCTCATCTGCTATAGAAAAAATGTACTACTCAACAGTTATTACTATCATATCATAGCACCTGTAGTATGTATGTTTCCTTTTTCTAACACATTAGAATGGTCAGGAATTGACTTGACATTGAATGATACTGACACGTGTGTTTCTTCAGCATCTCTGGCAAATGGTCCTAACACAGACTTTGCAGCTCATGGAGAACTGGAAGCCTGGCATCTTTACACATTGGAGATAAGTTATAGAACACTATGCAGTTCCCAGTTTCAGTTCTGTTTATTCCTTTGTATAAATCCACATTTCTATCTAGTATCATTTCTTCTGCCTGAGGGACTTCATTTGACATTACTTGTTGTGTTAGTCTGCTAGATGATAAATTCATCTAGCCCTTGTATATTTTAAAGAGTTTATGTTTAATGTTCATGTTTGAAAGATACTTTCACTGGTTATAGAATTTTAGGTTGACAAGGTTTTGGGGGTGAAGGGTGGAGTGGGGGTACGTTAGAGATGTTACTCCATAGTCTTCTTGCATGCATTTTTTCTGATGAGAAATCTGTCATCAGCATCTTTGCTTCTCTGTATTTTACCTACCTTTTCCCCCTAAAGGCTGCTTTTATAATTTTCTGTTTATTACTTTTTAAAGGCAAGTTGAGTTTGATTCACTATGGTGTAGTTTTCTTCATGTTTATTTTGCCTGGGACTCATTGAACTTTTTAAATCTGTGGCTTTATAGCTTTTATCAAATTTGGAAAATTGTTAGCCTGTTTCTTCTAGTTTTTTTTTTTTTTTTCTGTTCTTGCCCCCTTTGGAGACACCAATTAAAGACATATTAGGCCACTTGAAATTGTATTACAGCTCACTGATACTAAGGGTATTTTTTAAGGGTTGATTTTTTCTTTATGTTTCATTTTGGCTAGCGTACATGGTTACTTGCTTCAAGTTTATTAATCTTTTTTCAGCAAAGTCTACTTTGCTTTTAATCCCATCCAGTATAGTTTTCATCTAAGACACTGCATTATTCACTTGTAGAAGTTCAATTTGAGTTTCTTTTTAATTTAATTTTTTTTTTTTTTTTTTTTTGAGACAGAGTCCTTCTCTGTCACCCAGGCTGGAGTGTAGCGGCATGATTTCGGCTCACTGTAAACTTCACCTTCTGGGTTCAAGTGATTCTCCCGCCTCAACCTTCTGAGTAGCTGGGATTACAGGTGTCTGCCACCACTTCTGGCTAATTTTTGTATTTTTAGTAGAGATGGGGTTTCACCATGTTGGCCAGGCTGGTCTTGAACTCCTGACCTCATGTGATCTACCTGCCTCTCTTTTTAATTTTTAAATTTTTGTTTTATTTTATTTACTTATTTTTTTTGAGACAGGATTTCACTCATTTGCTGGAGTGCACAGGCACGATTATAGTTCACTGCAGCCTTGATCTCCTTGGCTCAACCAATCCTCTTGCCTCAGTCTCCCGAGTAGCTTGGGACTATAGGTGTGTGCCACCATGCCTGGTTACTTTTTGGGGGATTTTTTAGTAGAGACAAGGTCTTGCTATGTTGCTCATGCTGGTTTCAAACTCCTAAGCTCAACCGATCCTCCTGCCTGGGATTACACGTATGAGCCACCATGCCTGGGTGAGTTTCTTTTTCATATCATCCATGTCTCTACTTGACTTTTTAAACATATGGAATACAGTTATAATAGCTGTTTTATGTTCATATCTCCTAAATATAATATCTGTATCAATTCTGGTTCAGTTTTGATAGATTAATTTTTCCCTTCACCATGGCTTATATTTTTTCTACTCCTTTGCATACCTGGTAATTTTTTATTAGATCCCAAACATTATAGATAGCACCTTTTAACAATTCCTACATATATTCTTGAGTTTTGTTCTAGGACATAGTTCAGTAACTTGGAAATAGTTTAAGCTTTTTAGGTCTTGCTCTTGGACATGACCTGAACAGAATTTAGACTAGGACAGGATTTTCCAACCTCAGTACTTTTGCCATTTTGTATCAGATAATACTTTTCTGTAGGATATTTAACAGCATCCCTGGCCTCTACTCACTAGATTCCACTAGTAGCTCCCTTAAATGGTGACAATAAGAAAAAAAATGTGTCTAAACATTGCCAAATGTCCCCTGGAGGCAAAATTTCCCCAGTCTGAGAGCAACTTATGTAGGATTAATTTTGCCCCACCACTGCGGCAAGATCCTTCTGAATATTCTATTCAATGCCTCATGAGGCTTTGCAGCCTGACTGGTGGAATTGAGCATTGTTGCTAGTGCTGTGTGAGTGCTGGGTGCTTGCTCTCGCTAATCTTTCAGGGTGAGTCTTTCCCCAGCCTCAGGGGGTTTCCTTACATTCATATGCTGACCAGGACTCTACCGAATACATCAGGGGACCCCATGAATATCTCACCTCTCTGCTACTCTGTTCTGCAAATTCTAGCTGCTTGGTCCCCCAAGATTCCCAACTGAATCTTTTTGATTTAAGGAGTCTGCTGGTCTCCGCTTGCATCCACTCTCCCTGGGCTACAATCTGGAAACTCTCCCAGGGCAGTAACTTTGAAAATCATGGGGCCTACCTTGTTTGTTTCCTGCCTCTCAGTGATTATTGGTATCCTTTGTATTCTGTTATCCACCATGGGTTTCAAATGTGTTTTTCATTTGGTAGATAAAAATGGTGTTTATATTTTATTTAAAACTTTTGTTTCATTTTTACTAGTTGAGGTTGATTTTTTTTAGTCATATTCTTTTTTTTTTTTTTTGAAAGGTCTTGCTCAATTGACCAGGCTGGAGTGCAGTGGCATGATCTCGGTTCACTGCAACCAGGGTTTGCGTGATCCTCATGCCTCAGCCTCCTAGGTAGCTAGGACTATAGGTGTGTGCCACCACGCCTGGCTAAGTTTTGTATTTTCAGTAGAGATGGGGTTGGCCAGGCTGGTCTCGAACTCCTGGCCTCAAGTGATCCATTAACCTTGGCCTCCCATGGTGCTGGGATTATAGGTGTGAGCCACCACACCCAGCTAGCCATATTCTTTGTTATTGAATTGTATGAACTCTTAATATATTGAAGATATTAATCCTTTGTCTATCACATTAGAGGCAAATCCCCCCTCTGCTCAGTTTGACACTTATCTTTCAATTTAGATTTTTTTAAAACAAATAAGTTAAAATTTTTATGTAGTCAAATCCATTGATCTTTTTTTTTGTAATCCTATTCCTGCAGGCTTTATATTTAAAAAGTCCTTGCCATTCAGACATTAAATAAATGTATTTTCTTCTGAGTTTTTCTTTTAATGGTTTAATTAAAATTCTTATCTCTCCAGTCCAGATAGAATTTATCAGTGAATGGAGAGTTGAAACGAGTATCTTCATGGATTTCCACCTCCCGCACCCCGCAAATAACATCCTGTTTCCCCAACACCTTTTGTGGAATCGCTCCTCCTTTGCTCACTGGAGTTTTTTACAGAATCATTTAATACACCTTGGGTTCCTGTGTAGCAGGAAGATCTATGTCTGTAGCAGCCATTCTGTTTCCCAGGTCTAAGCTGAGCATCTGTTCTCAGGCCTGAGGTATTTTTGGACTTACACATCTCAGTGCACTGATGATGTTCTACAGAATTGCCAGCATTTCCCTCTTCCTTGGCCAAAGAGCTCCAGGTGGGAACAGGGTGTGGACACCTACAAGTGCCATAATGGGAGCTGTTTGCAGTAGCCACCGATCCTCAGACACCTCAACCGTGGTCACTTTCTTGTAGGATTAATAAAACGATCTGCTTCACATGGCAGCTCTTTCATACCAGCACATGCGTTCACACACACACAAGCATGGTGCTATCTTGTCAGCTTATCACCCTCTCTGCCTGTCACTCTTTATCAGTTGACGAGCCAAAGTAGGGAGAAGGTGAGAAGAGAGATTGCTGGTGCGTATGAAACTGTCAAAAATCTAAATATAGGTCATGTGACTGACTAAAACTCATCACCACAAATTCCATCCCTCCTTAGCACATTTTCTCCGATCTGCATCTCTAATCTGCTCGTAGCCCCTTCACTCATGTTTCCTTTAATTTTTCTACCTTTCTGATGACCTCCTCGCAGCAGGGGTATGTAAAACTTCACAAGAATGTAGTGGCTATAGGACTCTTCACCAATACTCTGATTTTTATTCCTTTTGCACAGAGCAGGATTAAATTCAGGCATTTTCCAGTGGCATGCTTGGCCAGAGAAATATGAGCAGAAGATTGAAGAATTAGTGTGTTATTTGATATAAAGCTCGAGTTTTAGAGCATTCAGATGGCTGACTGCTCCATCAGCTTGTGTCCCAGTATGAGTAGAACCTCAAGACAATAATGAAAAACATGACATGCAAGGGAGAAAGCAATCTTTGTTGTTTGAAGCCACCGGGATTTGAAGGATGTTTGTTCCAAGGGGCATCTAGTCGAATCTGACTGATATGTCGCATACTCTATGTTCAAAACAAGTGAATGGGCATCTGGTTTCTGAGACATGTAGATGTATCTGTACCTGGACATGTTATCATTTTCATCTCCGAAGAAACTGGGCAGGGTGGAGTGGTCAAGTATGGAGAATGGCTTCCTCCTTCCCCATCCAATCAGTGGAGCTGCAGAGAGCTCCCAGCCCATCAGTGACAACAATAGAAACAAACATTTTAAACCTGACTGTCCTTGTCCCTTGGATACAAAGCACCATGGTTGCTTTTCTTAGTACTGGCCAGGAAGAAAATCATAGCCTTAGTCTCCTGTGGCTCAACTCTCAGTTTGGCCTTTATGATAGACACTTAGGGTTAGTATACCAGGATGTAAAGTTCACTTCATGTTCATGTTTCAAATGATCTTGCAATTTTTTGCACTTCCCTAGCAGGTGTTCTGTGAAAGCAGGGCAAGGAATAAAGAAATTCCAAGCAGATGCTTAATCAGTGGTGAGTGCTGACATTTCTACATCTTATCTCAGGTCTAAAGCAAGGGTCAGCCTATTTAATTTTGGTTTCAGTTGGCCCTTTGCAATCTGGAGATCTTTTTCATTTGCCCCCTTGTCTATAGTGTTATAGCCAATAACCTGATTAGGTAAATTCTTCAGCTCAGATTGTGGAATGGGTGGTCATTTCTTACTTTGATGAGTTATCTCAAGGATATTTCATAATTTGGATTTGAAAATATTTTATTGTGCCTTATTGATTCTAGCGTTCATATTCTAATGCTTTTGGCCCATTTTTTTTGCCATCCACTCCGGTCTTTGCTGTGTTTAAGCCTCACTGATGGGCACTAATTGGGTGGAAGGTCAATGTAAATCAGGTACTAGGCTGAATTGAAGTCAATTTTTAAAGAAATATATTTTAAATGCAAACAGAAACTCAAACTAAATTTTCACAAAGTTCTGACAGAAGACTTCCAAGTAGAAATCCTGCTGAGCTGCTGTATTGATGAGATAAAACTCATTTATAATTAGAAACCCTGTTTGCATACAAATAGTTAATGGGTTAAAGCCCTTAAAAACGATTTGCTCTCTTCCAGAGATTGAGTGTGCTCCTGCAATCATGCACAGTCTAATCAGCTGTTTTGCAGAGCATCTTCGCATCGGCCACACTGAACCCCAGTCTAACCTACATAGAAGTGTAACAAAGACAGTTCATACATTCTGAAGAAATAAAATGTTATTGAATGAATCCAGGTGTTTTTGAAATAGTAATTGAGTTTTAAAAATAATCTCCTGGGGACGGGGTGTGGTGGCTCATGCCTGTAATCCCTGCACTTTGGGTGGCTGAGGTGGGCAGATCACCTGAGGTCAGAAGTTCAAGACCAGCCTGGCCAACAAGGTGAAACCCCATGTCTACTAAAAATACAAAAATTAGCCGGCCATGTTGGTGTATGCCTGTAATCCCAGCTACTAGGGAGGCTGAGGCACGAGAATCGCTTGAACCCGGGAGGTGGAAGTTGCAGTGAGCTGACATTGCGCCACGGCACTCCAGCCTCAGTGACAGCCTGGGTGACACACTCTGTTTCAAAAAAAAAAAAATCCTGGGGCCAGGTGCAGTGGCTTACATCTGTAATCCCAGCACTTTGGGAGGCAGAGGCAGGAGAATCACTTGAACCTGGGAGTTTGAGATCAGCCTGGGCAACATAGCAAGACCCCATCTACACAGAAAAAAAGAAAGTCCTGATTTACCCATTTCATCCTAGAGGACAGGAAAAGAGCAGAAATCTCCATTAAGAAGCTTCTGTCACCTACGGAATGAGTTGTTTGAAATAGAAATTACATCACAGGAATTCTAGAAAATAATATTTTATATGAAGCTTTGGACGTGGACTGAAATCGCATCCTACAATCGTGACCTTATCACATAACTCTAGATGCCATTCATGTAGAGTACAGTGTGAATGGCGTCCCGTTAGACTTGAGCCAGTGTAGGTATAATGCTGTTGGAACTCGATACATACTTGCCTGAGCTATGGATGCTAGAACATGTGTGGCTCTTGCTCTTTTAGTTGACAAGATTGCAGCCATGCTTCATGACTCAGATCGAACGTCATTTCTTTCAAGCCTTCCTATTTCCGCTGTTTTTATGGGTCATGGTTTCAGCAGGAAACAGATGCATACACAAATTGGGTAATTTGAGGACAGTTTACAAAGGGGTTATTTACAAAGGTATAGGCAGGGCATATGGAAATTACAAAGGATCAACTGCCAGACCTTTGAGCTTGTAAAACGTCAGGGCCTGAAAAGGCAAAGGAACAGTGCAGTCACTAGGACCTGGTGCCAGTAACTGTAAGGGGGCAACCACTAAACAGAAACTGACACCTTTATGGCCAAGACACAGTGGCCAATAGAGGGGAAGCTGGGGAATTGAATATCCCAACTCTGCTCCACAACCTTTCTCCCACCATAACCCTCATTAGCTGAACCCAGCTGGAAGTAAGAGTTGGGCAAGGGGGCCTGCTAATGCAGTCCGAAGAGGTTAGTGTATTATTTATCTATTGCTTTATAACAAATGATTCCAAAACTTAGTAGCTTAAAATAGCAAACTTCACCTCATAGTCTCTGTGGAGCAGGAATTTGGATAGCTAGATTTTGGTTCAGTGTCTCTTGAGAGGTTGCCTTTAAGAAGTCAGCTGAGGCTACCGTCATCTGAAGGCTAGAGAATTTGCTTCCAAGATCCCTCACTCATCTGGCTTTTGGCTAGAGGCTTTAGTTTCGTATCACAGGGGGCTCCTCTAGAAGGTTACATGGGTGTCCTCATGACATGGCAGCTTGCTTCCCCCAGAGCAGGTGATCTAAGAGAGAGCAACTAAGAAGTTGTGATATGTATGATGATCTAGTCTTGAGAGTCACATACCATCATGTCTGACACAGACCAGCCCTCATATAACATGGGGTGGGGGGTGTTATTCAGGAGCAGGACAACCAGAGGGCAGAGATCACTAGGTGCCATCTTGGAGGCTGATTATCACAACCAGCCTACCTGTAGGATGCAGACGGTTGAAACTAGATATAGAAATGCCGACAGAAGACATCCAGCACACCCCCAAGTAGAAGTACCCGTTTATACTCTGATCACATAATAAACTACCCATATCTTGACTGCAGCACCAATTATATTGCTTCAAATTTGTTGTTTATCTATCTGTCTCTCTGGAATGTAACCTCCTTGAAGAGAACTGTCTTATTCTTCCTTATGTCTTTGGTGTTTACACAGCACCAGGCTTATGATGGTTCCCCCAAATACTTGAAGTTTTTATTTTTTTATTCTTAAAAATATCTCTTTCATAATTTATTATATTGGTTACATGTTGAAATGATATTCTAAATATACTGAGTTATATAAAATACATTATTAAAATCAATTTTACCTACTGATTTTAAATGATTTAAATTTGGTTGTAAAATTTAACATTATATGTGTGGTATATGTTATTATAACATATTATTATATTTTTATTGTATAGTCCTACCTTATTGATTTTGTATTCAATTCTGTTTCTGAGTTATTTTTTCACATTCTCTGGATAACACATATTTCAAAGTTCAGAAATACTTCCTTAGTATTAACATTCTCAGTAGTGAATAGTCTTTCTAGAAAGAATTGTGTGATGATCAATATTATTTTTGAAATAGTTGTATTATTAGTCGTTCTTAAAATGTTCATCATCTCGCTAGCACTTTTATAGAATGTTATAGGACTTGTGAAGCTCTGGAATCTGAATTTTGGTTCTTTTAAAGGTGCTTTATCTGTGTAGATGGTTGTTAAATTGGTGTCCTTGCCAGGGAGACCATTGGTGGAGCCTTCTAGTTCACCACCTTGCTCTGCCTCCAGTTCGAAGTCTTGAATGAATGAAATCTAATAGCAGTCTCTTCATGGTCTACAGTCAGTGACGAGGGCTCTCTTTCATCTTTCTTCAACCCCTTCATCTTCCCTGCAGTTGCCCAGTGCTGTCAAAATACCTTTGTGTCAATTGGAAAATTGACCTAATATGCGAATGCATACATCAGATGTTAGTGACTGTTAAATCCTAGAGTATTTGCATATAACTATTTTTAATTTTAAAAAGGGAAAGATGAGCTGGAGTATTAGCAGCCCATTACTTAATAATCCCCATGTCATTCCTCTAAGTTCTCTGTTAACTATTTTGGCTCAAGTTCTATCTCCCCTTGATAAGACTTGGGCACTCCATACTTGTGCGTCAAAGATATCTTGATGTGAAGTGCCCATCTGAAGGGGAAGGACGGTGCCTGTCCAGTTGTAGAAGGAAGTTTCTTGGGTACATAGTACAGCCCTTAAAAGCCTTAATGGGTGCAGCACACCAACATGGTACATGTATACATATGTAACAAACCTGCACGTTGTGCACATGTACCCTAGAACATAAAGTTAAAAAAAAAAAAAAAAAGCCTTGGGCTTTGATTCTTTAATTGAACAAAATTAAATAACCTGAGAAATGATGAAGATTTGCCTGTGCTTTTTCTGGTGCTTCATAGAGGGATACTATTTCAGACCTCAAATATGCATTTTCTTCATGTTCCTTGTTGAAATTATCTGCAAATTCTACGTAAAAAGGGATTACTTTATCACCAGCAAAGGTATCACATGTATTTCCATAAAAACACCTGTTCTGTATTTTGGCCAGTATCAGTTCAAGTTCCAAATATATAAAATAAATAATATATAAATAAACAAATATATATATGTGTGTGATAACATTTTTAAAAATCTTGGTATCTTCAGCTCCTAAACTTCTCTTTATGTCAAAATTATTTATCAAAACTGTTTATTTAAAACAGTGAGATACCATGATGCACCTATTAGAACAGCCAAAATCCAGAACACTGATACCACCAATTTCTGGTGAGGATGTGGAGCAACAGGAACCCTCATTCACTGCAGGTGGAAATGCAAAATGGTACAGCCACTTTGGAAGACAGTTTGGTGATTTCTTACAAAATGAAACATACTCTTACCATATGATTCAGTAATCGTGCTTCTTGGTATTTACCCAAAGGAGTGGAAAACGTATGTCCACGCAAAAACCTGCACATGCATATTTATAGCAGCTTTATTTGTAATTGACAAAACTTGGGCGCAATCAAGATGTCCCTCAGTAGGTTAATGGTTAAACTGTGATACATCCAGATGACGGAATGTTATTCAACACTAAAAAGAAATGAGTGATCACACCATAAAAAGACATGGAGGAAACTTAAACAGTGATTACTAAGTGAAAAAAGCTAGTCTGAAAAGGCTACTTACTCTATAATTCTGAATACATGACATTCTGGAAAAGGCAGATCCGTGGAGAAAATAAAAAGATCAGTGGTTGCCATGGGGTTAGCATGAGGGAGAAATGACTAGGAATCCAGGGGATTTTTAAGGCAGTAAAACTACTGTGCATGATACTCTAATAGTGAATATATGTCATTATACATTTGTCCAAATCCATAGAATGTACAACACCAAAGCTGAGCCCTAATGTAAACTATGGACTGTGGGTGATAATGCTGTGTCAGTGCAGGTTCATCAAATGTAATAACGTACCTCTCTGGTGGGAGACGTTGACAACGGGGGAGGCTATACATGTGTGGGGGCAAGGGATATATAGAAAATCTTTGTACTTTCTGCTCAATTTTGCTAGCCGGACATGGTGGCTCACGCCTATAATCCCAGCACTTTGGGAGGCTGAGGCGGGCAAATCACTTGAGGTCAGGAGTCCGAGACAAGCCTGGCCAACATGGTGAAACCCTGTCTCTACTAAAAATACAAAAATTCGCTGGGCGTGGTGGTGGGTGCCTATAATCCCAGCTACTGGGGAGGCTGAGGCAGGAGAATCCCTTGAACCTGGGAGGCGGAGATGGCAGTGGGCTGAGATCACACTACTGCACTGCAGCCTGGGCGACAGAGCGAGACTCTGTCTCAAAACAAAAACAAAAACAAAATTTTTGCTGTGAAACTAAAAGTGCTCTGCAAAATAAATTCTCTTAAGAAAAAGGGTTGGGCTATAAATATTTTACTAAAGCAAAGCAAGAGGTTCTAATGCCCCAGAGGAGAGATTTCTAATGAGGGACTTGAGGCTCTGTCATGATGTAGGGAGGTTATGGGGGAAGATTCTTGAGGCTGGAGAAGCTCCCCTGGAGCCTGGGGGGTGGCCGCTTCCACATATGTCCAGAACCACCTGAGATGTCTCCATCACTTTTGCATTTATTAGCTGTGCTGTCTGTCTCCTTGGCATCACCACTACCCCTAAGATCTCTGCAGAGGAAAAGCTAGGAAATATATTTCTCAGAATCTCCTTCCCCTGAATGGTCTTGGGTTGGAGTTTCCCAAAGAAAGGCAAGGTGAGACTGGGGAGGCTGCAGTAGGCAGTGGTAAGATCCAGGGCAAGGCCCTAGAAAGCTCTCGAATAGTGGTTTTCAAACTTGAGCTGTATCAGAAGCACCCAGACAACTTGATAAAGCACAGACTGCTAGAGCCCATCCTTGGAGTGTATGATTCAGTAGGCCTAGGGTAGGGCCTCAGATTTACATTTCTAGCAATTTCCAAAGTGATGTTGATGCTGCTGGTTCCCATACCCACTAGAAAATCACAGTTTTAGAAAAATAGCTCCTTCAATGCTTCCATTTCCTTGAATTAAGACTCATGATGTAGAGAACACATAGCATGACCCCTGTTTTCCAGAGTAAACTTGGCCAATATTCAGTGCACAGAACTTTCCAGAGTGCTTAAGTCTCCCCAAGAAGCACGATTACTGAATCATACGGTAAGAGTGCTTAAGTTTAGAGAAGGGAATCAGGCAGGCTGGCATTGCTTCCAGGACCTATGTGGTTTCAATCTCCATGAGGCAAGGCCCCTGCTGCCATGCTGGTCTTCAGCTTCCAGTGGGGAAGGGACACTTGGGCCTCTTGCAGCCGGGCACTTTTGACTCTTTGCTCATTGACACTCCCCAGCTCTATGGAACATGCCAGGGCAGGACAAAGCCTCCAACTACTGGCCCTGGAAGACAGCTGTGTCAGTCTATTTGCACTGCCATAAAGAACATACCTGAGGCTGGGTAATTTATAAAGAAAAGAGATTTAATTGTCTCATGGTTCTGCAGGCTGTACAGGAAGCATGGCTTCAGCACCTGCTTCTGGTGAGACCTCAGGAAGCTTCCAATCATGGTGGAAGGCGAAATGGGAGCAGGCATGTCACACGGCAAGACAGGAGCAAGACAGAGAAGAGGGAAGTCCCAGACTCTCTCTAAATAACCAGATCTTGTGTGAGCTCAGAGAGAGAACTCTCTCATTATCACGATGGCATGAAGTCATTCATGATGGATCTGTCCCCATTACTCAAACACCTCCCACCAGACTCTACCTCAAACACTGGGGATCACATTTCAACATGGGATTTGGAGGGGACACACATCCAAGCCATATCAACAGCCCAGGGAGTTGCCCTGAGTCACAGCTGATAATAGGTCTGCTGTGATGGCGGGGACATGCATGGCTGGCAGCAGGCAACGTGACATCCAGTTGCTGTTGCAGTGGACGAGGTGACTGCAAGCAGCTGTGTATAAATAAGAACAAAGTTGCTTCTAAGCAAAGGCCTGGATTTGTGGTGAGGCTAAGAGGCTGAGTCACCTGTGAGCCACCTCAAGAGCTCTGCCGTGGCAGCTGCGGGACTTGAGCACCACATGGAAGGGGCTGCCAGCCTTACACAGGTGTCTGGGGCCACAACTGATAGAAAGGACGGTCAGAATACCCAATATTTGCGAATCTCTAAGTGGCCTTTTCTGAAAAAGAAAGAAAAACTTTACAGGTAAAGAAACAGACTCAGAGGCTAAGCAGCATGACCAGAGTCAGTTAGTGGCAGAGTCAGGACCATGACCAAGTCCTTTAACTCTGAATTCCATGTTCAGACTAGCTGCCTGCAGTCCCCTCTGGGAACCCTGGCTCCAGGACAAAGGCACAAAGGGGACCACGGGGAGACACCACGTGCTTAGGCATCGTGGAAGAGGGAGCACCTTTTCCAGGTCCCACCTTGGACACTGTATATCTCACCTGTTGAACTACTCAGGTTATCTTTTCATTGTTTGTAATGTTAAATTTTGAAATAATTATAGATTCAGAGTAATTTCACCCAACTTCGCCCAGCTGGTGCATCTTACATAGCTACAGAACAACGTGAAAAGCAGGGCAGGTTGTCTTGAAAGGAGCAGTTTCTCTCACAAATGTCCTCCAAGCCCTAAGACGCAGGCATTTAGAAAATCCAGTAATTGCTGTCATTTTCATTATCAGTTAAATGAGTCCCCTAATGTTTCAGAACTGCAGATGACATGAGATGTCCCTGCTGGGGAGAAAAACTTGATCCCATTGGCAAACCAGCTCCTGAGATTTGTATCAAGTCCTCTGCATCTCGCAGCTACCTTGTGTCTCCTCTACTGAAAAGTGGCTGGAACGTTCAGACCTTCTACTAATGGCAAATTCTGAGGTTAGTAGATATGGTAAGATTGGCAGACCTCTCTGGAATTGTTTATATAGCAGAGAAAACAGAATTTTAGAGTCAGGCAAATCTGAGTTTTAATCCTTATAATCAATCATGCATTAAGTATTGACATTTCTTCTAACATTGTCTTAAAATGTTAAGGAAAATTTTAAATAATTTCTTGTAACTTAACTTTTAAAATACGTCTGTTTTATTATGCCGACTAGATTATAAACTGCTAAATCACATGTTTTGCTTTTTTTTTTTTTTTTTTTTTTGCATTTGCCCCTATGGTTTGATGATTAGATCTAGAAACACTGACATGATTGTTGAAACACAGATAGGCTGGCTTCAAAACACTGAAATTCAATGACTATGCAAGGTATCATCCACCAATTTGTAGTTATTAAAAAAATAAACTCACTGGTAAGCAAAGCAGGTGTGTCACCTTAGAAGTGGAATGTGAATGTTGATTTGGAGTTTGGTAATCAGTGTAATATTGTCCACCTTAAAAATCATTTTCTTGGGTCAGGCATGGTGACTCATGCCTGTAATCTCAGCACTTTGGGAGGCCGAGGCGGGCGGATCACCTAAGGTCAGGAGTTCAAGACCAGCCTGGCCAACATGGAAACCCCGTCTCTACTAAAAATACAAAAGTTAGCCGGCCATGGTGGTGGGTGCCTGTAATCCTAGCTACTCAGGAGACTGAGGCAGGAGAATTGCTTGAACCTGGGAGGCGGAGGTTGTAGTGAGCTGAGACTGTGCCAATGCACTCCGGCCTGGGCAACAAGAGTGAAACTCCATTTCAAAAAACAAAAAAAAACCCATTTTCTTGTGCTGTAGGTTTAAATATTAAGAACCCACAACATGAAGACATTTGAAGATCTCAGATGAGATCTCTTGGTGAGTTTCAGGTCTCCTAAGAATTATGTTATATCCCTAAGGATACACGTGGTTTTCACAGTTATTATGTGCTAGATGAAAGACACAAAACAACTGTTATGGACTATCTGTGTCACTCCAAAATTCATATGTTAGAATCTAACCCCCAATGTGATCACGATGCAGCCTTGAGAGGTAATTATGTCATGTGGGTGGAGCCTTCATGAATGGGACCAGTGCCCTTATAAGAAGAGGCCAGAGGGGTAGCTCACTCTCTTTCCACCATCTGAGTATACAGTGAGAAGACTGCAGTCTGCAACCCAGAAGGGAGCCTTCCCCAGAATCTAACCATGTTGGTGCCCTGATCTCAGGCTTCCAGCTTCCAGAACTGTAAGAAATAAATGCTGTGTATGAGCCATCCAGACCTTGTTATAGAAGTCTGAACTAAGACAACAACTATACCAACCTTAAAAAAATATGCTGGAAGTTTTTTTTTTTTTTTAAGGGAAAAATAGGATTGGTTCCAGTGCTCTAAATAATGACAGGAATTGCTAAATACAAGCTATAGGTATTTATTGAACAGACGTGAGCTATACAAGGGTATGCCTTGTGTGTATACAGGTTGCCTTTGTTTGTTTAATATTTTATCATAAAACATCCATGTTATAATGTTGTATATGGAAACAACAGTGCCAGGTAGAAGGTGGATGGGCAATGGAAAATGGGTTACAGAAAATATACTAAAGCAAGATGTTTCCATCAAAACCAAGCTATTAATGTTTGGGTTTGGCAGTGAGCTTTTGTCTATCAAACAAGGCTTTGGGTTCAGGTAGCACAGAGAAAACACCTATAGACAGGAACCAGAGGCATACTACTTCAATCACAATTAATGTCGATATTGCATACATGTTCTTGATAATGTATATTGTAGCCAGCTTCTGTGGTCATGGCTGCTATTATCCCTGCCTTTTTCCCTGTTTGAAAAGAATCTTCTCAGCAGAGCTAGAGTCAGTAGAGAGTGTGTTTTATGTTATTGTGTTTGTGCTGGTGTCATTTGTGCTACGGGTAATTACTCAGTTGTTTCAACCAGCAATGTGATTTCCAACACCAAAACATTATCATTTATAGAAATAGGTAATCCTGATATTGGTGCCTTAGGTTCCTAATCTTTCAATGCTAATGATCCCTAAGCAATTTCAAAAGAGATCACTTTGCTGGTTATAAAAACAATGATGCCGAGTATGGATTATGACTGTTCCTTGTATGACTCGAAAGCTTTTCACCCATGTGTTTGCCGTGACCTGTGTGAGAGCCTCATAAAATTATTCAATGCTTTCCCAGTAATGTTTAGGATAACCTGAGTGAATTCTTTGTTCATCTGAGGGTGGGAAGGTGTTTTCATAGCTTGCATGGTTCTTTTTTTTTTTTTTTTTTTTTTAATTTTTTGAATTTCCAGCTTTTCTGCCCTGCTTTTTCCCCATCTTTGTGGTTTTATCTGCCTTTGGTCTTTGATGCTTGCATGGTTCTTGACAACCATACTTGTATTTGGACAATCAAAAGTTGTGTGTTCTTTGCTTTGTGCCATCATGAAGAATTTCAGAAAGAGACGTGATTTGACCTTAGTGTTTTAAATGGGCATGGTCCTGCTGCCAAGTTCGGCAAAACAGCAGCTACTGCTGTCTGATGTACTCTGAAAGCCCGATCAGTCAGATCAGCCCATTAGAGACCTGACCTCATGGACCCGCTTGCAGGGTGGCGGCTGGATGATGGGCTGATGTGAGGACAACTGCTCCATCGTGCTCAGCGCTGCTGAGTTGCACTGCATGAGGAACCAAGCTCAGTTTTATTTCCCTGCCCTTCTGCAAACAATTATTCTAGCAACATACACTAGGCATCCAGAAAATAGTATGAAATGGATTTTGATGTTTTTGGGCTTGGATTAATTTGCTTCACTGTAGCCCTTGAACTCTTGAAACAGAAGTATCAAGAACCTGCTATTCTCTTAGTGGGCTTTGACCATGTGGTGCCCCAGAAGTTATCTCCAAATATACTTCAAAATATCAGGCAGAGGTGTCCTGTCTAAAGTTACTATGTGCCATATACCTGTTATGGTGGCCACCAGCAGCATCTTTCTGACTACCCTGAATGTTCACAATGATGCTTGAGAAAGGATGAAAGAGGCAAAATATGCGGTGACTATATTGAGTGTCTCTTGGGAACTTTGTTCTTTTCACTGGATCGTCTTTAGAGCCTTCAGTGAACTAGCTCACCTTCCACCATTTGTTTCTTACATGCATATTACCCACGACACCTGGCCAAATTGAGCCTGGTATACTTCTTTTGTTGTAATCGAAAGGATGTCAGAACAAAGTTCCATGTTTAGGGTCTGGATGTGTGAACAATAGGCATTCCCAAGAGCACCCTCAGTTCTCTCCTGGGTATCAACAAGAAATCCTCGCCGTGAAGACTGAATGACACCAAGTACCGTAGCTCAATGGACTTCATGGCACTTGGGGGAACTTAGGCTTTTGTTTTGTTAGACTGTCTTTTGTTTTTCAGCTTGTGTGTTCATTGGAAATTCAGAGATAAGGCATTTGTGAACTAGGGATCTAGAAAACTTGTCACCAGATGACACATCTATTTTGGGGGCTGGCGAGCTCCAGGTGGCCTGATTGCTTGTCTTGGGCTCCCCCCACTGCTGGGACTCCATGCATATAGTCTCAGCTAATGTGGAACATGGAGGGTGCCTATCCTGAAGGTGGGTTCCTTCTGGGATGCCACCTGTGCAACCAAGTGAGTCCCATCTGGGTTTGATGCAAATTCTACAATGTCACACAGTTTGGGTTATAGTATAGGCTGTATTGGGAAGATGAAAAACTAACATAGGCCAAGGGTTGTTGAGAGAGAGAAGGCACTGTTTCCTGATTCCCTCATTATCCCAGGGAGGTGTGTGAGGCCAGGGCACCATTCCAGTGTTTGGACCCCACACTCTAGGGGATTCCATTTTTTACAGGGCATTTAAGAGAAAGTACCCCAAGTCAGTGGGGGAAAACACACTCATTATCTGGCAGCTGGCAGTCTGGATTTGGGCTGCCAACTGTAGGTAGGAGTTGTCTGGGAATGTTAGCCGCCCAGACCTCGAGACATTGGGGCTGAAGGAAGTTATGCACCCCATTTCTGGAAGGAGGACATTACTCATCCCATGGGAAGCTAATTCCTTGCATGCAGCCCTATCTGCTGATTCCAGCTAACTTGTTCAGGCCACCCAGAGATAGTTCCTAGGGCTACATTCAGATGACTCTGGTAATCACCCCACAGGGCCATATAACCATGGTTTAACAATAAAGAGTAGGACAGAAAGACAAGAATTACTTTGACCCCAGTTAATTACATCCATCTAGTTTTATGCCATTTTGACCATTAATTGAGCAGAAAAGAAACATTGAAGGAAAGAAAAATATTCAAGCACCCTAAGCAGACTTGTGATCACCTGGAATACTATGTAATAATTTTAGATCAATGGCTCTGCAAATATTTAATGAGCAACTACTATGTGTCTAACACTGTGCTAGGTATTGGGGTGAAACAGTCTCTGATCTTAAGGACCCATAGTCCAGTGTACCCCACAAGAATATAATAAATATTCATGACTGATGATTAATGATGCTGAATTACATTGTTTGAATCTTAGGGTAAGAGTGATAAAATAAAAAAGAAATATTGCATTAGGTGTAACTTTTCTCTCTGGGTGTAGCTCAGAAACTCTGCTTGCATTAATATTATGGTAAAATCTAATTGCTGGTAACAGCCACAGGCAGTAGTGTGCTGCAGCCAGTTTGCACCAGCCCACAAGAACCAATTACTAGATTTTCAGCAATTTTGTGAGCCAGTTGGTAAACATAGCTGTTATAAAAATTAAATTATATAAACTTACAATTAAATAAATTATACTAAAGACAAAGACAGTAATATTTAAAATTCATCTCTTCTTAAACATTTTAGTGCATTTTACTTTTATCTGTGCTCTTAAGGTAATCTACATTGCCTGCATCTGAGTGGTAGAAATGTCATATAATGCTGTGCTATTGCATATCTCTTCTCAACTCTGCATTCAGTGATGGCACCGTTGTAGTTTCAAATCGTCTGTCATGTAGTATTTACACCGTGGAAATCAGCAGACACCACAAATTAGGGCTTGATTTACTACCAAAGCTGAAAAAAAATTAGTTTAATGAATACAATTAATACAAGGGTAAAAAATAGTTTAACAGAAGATCACATATCAGGTTTAATGACAATAGATTTATTGGGAAAAAACTGGATTGGGATAAAATTCCACTTGTCAAGTCACAGTCGAATTGCAGTTCTAGGTTGGCTGTGGTGTGATGGTTAATTTTATGTGTCAGCTTGACTGGGCCATGGGATGCCCAGATAGCTGGTAAAATATTACTTCAGGGTATGTCAGTGAGGGTGTTACTGGAAGAGATTGGTATTTGAAATAGTAGACCGAGAAGATGGCCCTTCCTCTGTGGGTGGGCCTCATCCGATCTGTTGAGGATCGGAACAGAACAAAAAGGTAGAGGAAAGCTGGAGGAACTCTGCCTGACTGCTTCAGCTGGGACATTGATCTTCTCCTGCCCTCACTGCTTCTGGGTCTCAGGCCTTCAGACTTGGACTGGAATCTACACCATAAACTCTTGACTTCCAGGCCTTCAAATGACACCACCATCTTTCCTGGGTCTCCAGCTTGCAGGTGGCAGGTCATTGGACTTCTCAACCTCCATAAGCATGTGAGCCACTGTGTTAAAATGAGTCTGTCCATCTATCTGTCTATCTATCATCTACCTATCTATCTCATCTTTTTATCCATCTAGAGTTTCTATCTAGGTAGACAGAGAGCTCTGAGTATCTAGATAGATAGAGAAGTAATATTCTATAAGTTCTGCTTCTCTGGAGAGCCCTAATACCTAAGAGTTTGGCAAAAATCAATGGAAACATTCTGTGAGAATAAATTAGCTCTATGAAATTGACAATAAATAACATTATTTGTATATTGTACACTATACATCCTTTATTGAAATTTATAACAAACATATATATTTACACATTTTTCTTTTTTTCAGTTTACTGTACATGTATTTACTGTAACACCACTGAGTATAAGCCCATCATTGAAGCTGATAGCAGGAGACAGGCTGTTAAGACAGAGGTGATTTCCTCAAATGAGATGGAGGGAAGGAGACAGTCACTGCTGCCCTGCTGGAAGGAGAGCCCTCTTCACCCTTGTTCTCCTGGTCCTTTCTCCTTAGCAGCTCACCAGAGCTCCCTGACATCCACCTCTTAGGGTGTAGAGACTGTAAAGGTGTCTTTCCTTTGATCGTGAAGACAAAATGGGATTAGAAACACTTTAATTTTAGTGCAAATGATTGTGGAAAATCCTTCGAAGTCTTCATATTCTTTTCTCATAAGTATGCTGTATTAGTTTGCTAGGGCTGTGGTAACAAAATACTGTGAATTACAAGGCTTAAACCACAGAAATGTATTTACCCAGTTCTGGAGGCTGGAAGTCCAAGGTCAGGCTGTCAGCATGGTTGGCTGATTCCTTCTAAGGCTCTGAGGAAGAATCTGTTTCCTGCTTCTCCCCTAGCTTCTGGTGGTTTTATGGCAATGTTTAGTGTTGCTTGGCATCACCCAGATCCCTGCCTTCATCTTCTCATAGGTGAAGGAGGAGTTGATCCAATCCTCTGTCATCCCTGTCCAAATTTCCTGTTTTATAAGGACACGATTAGATTATGTTAGGGGTCATGCTAATGACCACATCATAACTTGATCATATGCAAAGATCCGATTTCCAAATAAGGTCACATTCACAGATACTGGGGGTTAGGACTTCAATCTGTTTTTGGTGGACACATTTCAACCCATAGCATTTGCTCAATGAACACTGAAAATAAAGCTGAACTCCAAGCGATAGGAAATTGGTGCTTGGAGTCACAAGGTAGTTTGATGAAATTACAAATTATTGTATAGCTAAAGGTGACCATGTGAAGCAGAGGCTGCTGGTGATCCCCTAAATCCAATTCTTGACTTTTTGCATAATAGTAGCATTATTAGCTGGACCACAGCCATCAAAATAAATATTTGATTTCCAAGTCCCCCTTGCAGTTAACTGCAGTCATGTGATAGCTTCTAGTACATTTAGGAGGTGTGGTTTGCCTCCTTCCTGCCTATTCCGATCCTATTGCTTGGAATACAGCTGTGATGGTTGACGCGCCATCTTGGATGATTTGGATGGAGGCCACTCCCTGAGAATGGCAGAGGAGAAAGCTGGAAAGCACTAGGGTTCCCCAAGAAGCTTGCGAAACAGCTGCCACATCCACCCCAGATGCTCCCCCTCTCCACTTTAAAGTGAAAGAGAAGAGAAGCAACCTTCCCTCTTGATTAAACCCTTTTTATTTTGGGTCTGTCTCACTTTTTGACAAATACGTATTTTGAATTTGTTCTACTTCACCAAAGATATTCAGTGGCTCTCGCATAGCTATAATTATGTGCCTATTTGTCGTTTCTCTCCTTACATCTTAACGGGGAGCATGGTTTAAAGGAGTGATTTTTAACCAGAGCAATTTTGCATCCCCTGGGTAACGTCTGACACTGTCTAGAGATATACTCAATTGTCACATTTGGGGGAGAGATTCTACTGCTGTATGGTGGGTAGACAGGATGCGCCTAAACATCCTACTATGCATAGCGTATGCATAGTAGGATGTTTCTTCTATGCCCCACATCAAAGAACGATCTATCCCCAAACTGTCAACAATGCAGAGGTTGAGAAACCCCAGTTTAAAGGGAAAAAGCATAGACTTTGTAACCACGCTGGCGTGGGTTCAAATCCTGGCCCTGCTAGTTATCAATGTGACCTTGGTTACATGGGTCTCTACTTGTGCAATTTGTGTCCAGAATTGGTGGGTTGTTGGTTTCCAATGACTTCAAGAATGAAGCCACGGACCCTCGCGGTGAGTGCTACAGTTCTTAAAGATGGTGTGTCCAGAGTTTGTTCCTTCAGATGTTCAGATTCAGCCACAGTTTCTCCTTCTGGTGGGTTCATGATCTCGCTGACTTGACTGAAGCTGCAGACCATCGCTGTGAGTGTTACAGCTCTTAAAGACAGCGCATCTGGAGTTATTCATTCTTCTCGGTGGATTTGTGGTCTTGTTGGCTTCAGGAGTGAAGCTGCAGACCTTCCTAGTGAGTGTTACAGCTCATAAACGCCGCGTAGACCCAAAGGAGGAACAACAACAAGAGTTATCGTAAAGAATGAAACAAAAAAACTTTCACGGTGAGGAAAAAAGCTTTCATGGGGAGGAAGCCGACTCCAGCAAGTTGCTGGGGCCTAGCTTGGGCAGCCTACTTTTATTCCCTTATCTGACCCCACCCACATCCTGCTGATTGGTCCATTTTACAGAGAGCTGATTGGTCTATTTTACACAGAGCCGATTGGCCCATTTTACAGAGAGCTGATTGGTTCATTTTGACAGGGTGCTGATTGGTGCGTTTACAATCCCTGAGCTAGACACAGAGTGCTAGACAGAAAAGTTCTCCAAGTCCCCACTAGGTTAGCTACATACAGAGTAATGATTGTTGTATTTACAAACCTTGAGCTAGATAGAGTACTGATTGGTGTATTTACAAAACTTGAGTTAGACACAGGGTGCTGATTGGTGTATTTATAATCCTTTAACTAGACACAGAGTGCTAGACAGAAAAGTTCTCCAAGTTCCAACTAGGTTAACTAGATAAAGAGTAAGGATTGGTGTATTTACAAAGCCTGAGCTAGACACAGAGTGCTGATTGGTGTATTTACAATCCCTTAGCTAGACATAAAAGTTCTCCAAGTCCCCACTAGACTCAGGAGCCCAGCTGGCTTCACCTAGTGAATGGTGCACCAGGGCTGCAGGCGGAGCTGCCCGCCAGTCCCCAGCGGCGCCTGCACTCCTTAGCCCTTGGGTAGTCGATGGGACCCGGTGCCACGCAGGGGGCGGTGCCCATCCAGGAGGCTGGGGCTGCGCCGGAGCCCACCGTGGAAGTGGGGCTCGGACATGGTGGGCTGCAGGTCCCGAGCCCTGCCCCACGGGGAGGCGGCTGAGGCCCAGTGAGAATTCCAGCACAGCACTGGCAGTGCTGGGGGACCCGGCCTCCGCAGCTGCTGGCCTGGGTGCTAAGCCCCTCACTGCCCTGGGCCTGCAGCGACGGCTGGCCGTTGCCCCGCCGAGCTGGAGCCTGCGCCTGCTGGAAATCGCTCTGGCCTGTGAGCGCTGTGGACCCGTTCCCGCCCGCACCTCTCCATCCATACCTCCCCGCAAGCAGAGGGAGCCAGCTCTGGCCTTGGTCAGCCCAGAGAGGGGCTCCCACAGTGCAGTGGCAGGCTGAAGGGTTCCTCAGCCGAGGAGGCACCAAAGAGAGAGGGCTGCTAGCACATTGTCACCTCTCACAATCAGGTTACTAATATCTACTGTTTAGGGCTGTTTGGGAGGTAGGTGAGATCATCCTTAGAGAAGGCACACATCAGGCACTCAATAAATGGTAGTTTTCATTTCTCAAAAGGATTTCTCCTTGAGTACACTTCTTGTACACCAGGGAAGGGGATACCTTGCCTGCAGTTTAAATACTCAGGAAAATCAGTCATCATCACACACACAGGCTTAGTTGCCTCCGTGTCCCTCAGCGTTGCCTGTCGAGATCCCCAATCTGATTTTTAGTCCCTTTTGCAGCCTCAGTTGTTGCATGGTGGACTCCAGCCCCTCCAATCTGCACAAACCTCCCCCATGCCTAAGCACACACATTACCCTCTGCCTGAAGCACCCTCCACACCTTTATTGGCAGATCAACTCCTCCTCACTCTGCAAGGCGTGGTGGCAGAGGCATCTTTTCTGGAAGGTGTTCCTGCACTGTGGAATGAGCTAAACCCCTTGGCTCTGAGCTTCCAGAGCCTTCTCTACTTAGTTCCATCTCGCAAGAATCAATTTTCTCAGCTGTTAAAGATAGAGAAGGCCAGGCATGTGGCTCACGCCTGTAACCCCAGCACTTTGGGAGGCTGAGGTGGGCAGATTACTTGAGGTCAAGAGTTTGAAACCAGCCTGGCCAACATGGTGAAACGCCATCTCTACTAATAATACAAAGATTAGCTGGGGGTGGCATGTGCCTGTAATCCCAGTTACTTGGGAGGCTGAGGCACCAGAATCTCTTGACCCGGGAGACAGAGGTTGTAATGAGTAGAGATGGCACCCCTGAACAACAGCCTGGGCAAAAGAGTAAAACTGTATCTCAAAACAAAAAACAGAGAAAAGTTCTTGCCCTGGAGTCACTTGCAGGGTGAACCTTCAGATTCACTCTAGAGTGAATGTAAATGTGGTCGTGGATAGTAACGCCTGGCACATATTGCAAACACACAAAACCCTTGTTGAGCTTAGTGTCATGTTCTCCGTAAGAATCTGCATGTTATTTGAATGCTGGGGCTATGCCCTTTACTTCTGTATTCCCAGCACCCAGTAAACTACCCAGGTAAATTTAAAAAAACTTTGTTAAAGGTTTAGTTAGAATTTTCTCTATTTTCTATTCTAATGAGAAAGATATAAGATTTCTCATATCTTTCTCGTTGTTCTCAGACAATTCCAAGGGGTTTCTATGTCTTATCAATTATACCTTCCTCATATTTTTCTTTCCTGTCATCTCTTCTCCTGCCTGTAATTTTGCACTTTTTTTTTTCTACCTGAACTATGAGAATGGGCTTTTAACCTATAGCTCTGCTTCTGGGCCTCTCTCCAATACAACCAGACCATTGGACTCATCTTTTAAAAATACTACCTGATCATTTCATCCCTTGGTTGAAACCTTTCAAAACGTATCTATTTCCTACAAGATAATATCCAGGGTTCTTGGAATGGAATGCAATGTTCTTCATGACCTGGCCCCAGTTTTCCCTAAACCCCATCTCCTGTAACTTGCTTAGATGAAGTTGAGACTTCACCTGCCAAATCAGTAAACTACCCCAATTTACTATGCTGTGATATGACTGCTTCAGAGTCAAATATTTGGCTTTGTGGAATGCTCTTGCTGGCAAACTCCTCATTCTTTGAGATTCCGGATGAATTTCTACTTCTACAGAATTTCAGATCTACCCAAGCAGTGATGAACTCATCACTTTCTTCCATGGAGAACAAATGGATTTAGAACTTTCTTCTGAGACATTGGCTTGCAATGATTTGTTTGCATGTTTCTCTCACCAGCTAGACTGAGTGGTCTGGATTTATTTGCTTTGGCAAACTAATTGTTTCCTATGGGGCCTGGGACCTGTAGGTCTGAATAAGTGCTAAATGAATGAGTATAAATCTGCTGATTTATTAAAAAATAACTGGGTTAAACTGTGAAGTCTGGTTGCAATATCAGCTTACTAACTAGAATTTACTGAGGAGTTATTCGTCTGTCTTCACTGAAAACTCTAAGACCATTGTTTTCCCCACTTTACAGATGGGCAGACCAAGACACAGATAGACTAACTTGCCAAATAGTACAGAATTAGTGCTCATGGTGCTTGAACTCAAGTCTGACTCCAAATCTGCCTGAAGCACCCTCCACACCTTTATTGGCAGATCAACTCCTCCTCACTCTGCAGGGCTTGGTGGCAGAGGCGCCTTTTCTGGGGGTGTTACAGATGGGCAGACCAAGACACAGATAGACTAACTTGCAAATAGTACAGAATTAGTACTCAGGTGTTCTTAATCACTCCCCCCAACACTGCAAGATCTGAAGATAAAAACAATATTGGGAATAAAAGATTTAGGGCTAGAAACTATTACAATGCAAGCATTTGTGTAATTAATTGATCTCTGAGGGCTTAATTTACAATATTAACACATTTTATTCCTTCCAAAAATGAAACATGTGTTTAGAAAAGCCAATTATTGGGCCGGGCGCGGTGGCTCAAGCCTGTAATCCCAGCACTTTGGGAGGCCGAGATGGGCGGATCACGAGGTCAGGAGATCGAGACCATCCTGGCTAACACGGTGAAACCCCGTCTCTACTAAAAAATACAAAAAACTAGCTGGGCGTGGTGGCGGGCGCCTGTAGTCCCAGCTACACGGGAGGCTGAGGCAGGAGAATGGCGTGAACCCGGGAGGCGGAGCTTGCAGTGAGCTGAGATCTGGCCACTGCACTCCAGCCCGGGCGACAGAGCAAGACTCCGTCTCAAAAAAAAAAAAAAAAAAAAAAAAAAGAAAAGCCAATTATTAACAAAATCAAATGGAAAGCCATGTGAATTTGTAAATATCCAGAAGCTTACCAAATGCACTAGTGTGGGTGCCCCTGGGAACTGGTGAAAACCGGTGACTTACCACCATAAATAGAGATTGAGGTCCCCCTGCCCAAGTGGGGTTTGCCCTGCCTCAGTTGACTGGGATACAAGATGCAAGGTAAAGGTTTTGGCTGTCATTTTCTATCAGGACAGCGAGCAAAAGAACTGTCAGAGTCACAACAACCCCACCTTCTCTATCATCCTTGTGGTCTTCCTAACAGCTCTGTAAGGAGAGAAAGACAGGGATTCGATCTCCATTTCACAGATTAGAAAATAGAGGCCCAGAAAAGTTACATGAAGCCATTTATGTTCCATCCTCCACTATTTTGGCATCTACTTTGACGTTTATCCATGTGAAAGCATTTTCTTTCAAGACGGCTTCCCGGAATTTTAGCAAGAATTTGAGAGCCAAGTATAAGAGGAGCTAGTCCCTCTGCCTTAGAAGGGAAGTGTGCCCAATTTATTTTTGGTTTGACATTCTACTGCCGGGCGTTTCCTCTTCACTGGTGTTGTTTGTAGTCAGGCCCCAGCTTTTAACATGCTGGTCTGGGGATGCACCTTAAGACTGACCCAGAGTAAGGACATTTTGATGCTGACATTTCCTGTCTCAATTTCCTTCCCTGCTTCCTTATGATTAATGGTCAGGCCTCCTCCCACCTGCGTTCCTGCCTTCCAGCCAGAGATGCACTATCCGACAGGAAAAGAAACTGTTTGCCTGCAGTTTTGTAACTAAAAATAACAATGAGAAAGATGTTCAATTAATCTCTTGCCTCCCCAGCCTGCCTTGCACCGGTTCTCTGGGTTGTACTCACATATTAGGTTGGGCAAGGTGCTGGCCAGTTGCAGAGTCTCTTTAAACTGCTAAGGAAAGCGGAGGTTGGAGGATTCTAAGCCAGGTCACAACATGTAGCAGGCAGAATCTCAGGCTTTACTTTAAAAATGATCTCCATTGAAAGATTACTGTGTGCCAAGCACTGTGCTAAGCATGCCATCTACATGATGTCATTTAATCCTCATAAAGCAACCCAAAGAGGTAGTTTGCATCATCTACATTTTAAAAATAATAAACAGAATCAGAGAGGTTAAGTAAGGTGCCCAAGGTACACAGCTATTAGAGACAGGATTTAAACCCAGGGTTCTCTTGGTGCATTTTCGTGAGCATCTGATTTGGTTTTTAATTTTAGTAATTATAATTATTATAATTGTTAACACTAACTTAACATACCATTTTTAAGTCTTTAGTATTCACTGGGAAAGATGTTAAGTTCAGGCAGAAAGGAGAAGTAAGAATAATTCCTGCCTTCAAGAAGTTTTCCATTAGGTGAAGCAAGTCTGTTGTCTCTCACTTCTTGTACTGAAGAAATTTGAGGAGTTGTTTGAAATAAAATCGTATTTGTCCCACTCAATCATGACATAGTTTCTCCTCTATTTTTGACCCACTAGCAGACATTTGATAATGTTTAGGATGAATGTTTTTTTTTCTCAACCATTAAAAATGTAATTCAGGTCTCAAGGCGATGATTACTCCTTTTGTATTGTATTTTAACAAGTAGCACAGAGGGGTCAGTAGACCGTTGGTAATAGACAGAACCTGCATTATGCCCAACAACAGAAGGATGCCGGACCACCCCTGCTGCATGTCAGTAGGTGGCAGTCTGGCTTTGCACACACTGTGCCTGGGCTCAAGTGGGTTTCACAAATCCACGTGCTGTGGAAATTCCCATCATCAACCTTTTCAGAGCTCTCTGGCCCTAAAAGCAATACATTCTCCAAATCTGAAGACATAAATGTTGCGATTGAGACATTTCAAGAAACTCTTATTAGCTTGTCTTAGTTGAACTTTGGGAAGACTCTTATGGGGACACAGATCCATAGCTGCTGTGTTTTGCCATCGACTCCACCTTGTCCGTGGATGTTGTGCGTGCTAAGCACTCTCTCAGGTCTCACCCACCTGCACCAGGTCCCTGAAATGGGCTGCCGCTGCTCACCTGAATGGCTGCCTTCTTGTGTAGCTAACTCACATAATTCAAATAGCTATGTCTTCCTCCAGGAATTCTCAATCTCCCAAGATATCATCAGCTGTGATGAAATGATTGTAGGACTTTAATATAACCCTGTCAATGAAGACACCAACAATATGATATTTGTGATAATAATGGCTGACAAATTTACCTCTGAATCAGCTATAAAAAAAACTTGTTTGCTAAGAAAACAACCCCTAAAGATGAGATTATGGGAATCCTGTTGAATTAAAGGGAGGCAAAAATCATATATGCAATCATACATTGCATGAGTTATACCATTGTCTAGATGAAGTGGTATCAAAGTACATTCCATTCGTGGAATCAAGTTCTGAAGAAACTCTGAAAATTTTGAGTTAGCAGTAATCTTGAGTCACTCCATTTATTAGAAAGAAGAAGGCAGCCTTTCTTCAGACTTTTAAGTCATATGATAGACTTTATACTTACAGTAGTCCAATTTCTTTAAATTAATAGATTAACTAAATTAGTTTTACTTTATTTGGAGATCTAAGTAATTTGGCTAGTTTGACTAAATGAGTTTTACTCTGTTTTTGCGCTTCATATAGAAGCAAGAAATTGACATAATTATCTAATGACTTTTCTCATCACAAGATATTGGATCAATTTCCTCTTTTTCTTTTTCAGGAAATACCTATTGGTGAGTGCCAAATAAAGCTCCTTAGGAAGCTCTTTAAATAAGCTGCTGGAAGCCACTTTTCATTTCTTTGCTGACAGAGATGAGTGCCTATATCCTGGAATTAAACTTGGGCCAGAAGGAATCTGTCCCATCTGCTGGTGTGACGGAAAGGGTCCCAGGAGGACATCTGCCCTGAAGTCCCTCCTCCATGATGTCAGACATCTGAAATTCCACTTTTAGAGATGACCCTGATAGACTCTCAGTCTTTAAAGATTCACTCATACTAATGGAAATATTTCTGCAGGCCACAAATTAAAGCTTTGGGGCAGTTATCACTCACTTTCCCACTGAGAAAGACACCCAGGAGCTCCCTCAAGAATGTGCCCAGGCAGACCCTTTCAGAGGGGAGGCATGTGTGGAGGTCCTGGGGTGGAGGAAGGGTACTGAGAGCAGAGATGACAGTAACCAGACTCCATCCATGACCCCCATGGCCCTCTAGGACCTGGGCCTGCCCACCTGTCCAACCTCAGCTCCCACCATTCACACCTTGGCTTCTTGGCCTTTCTCTTCGTGGACACACCATCCTCTTTCCTCCCTTAGGGCATCCATGGTGGCTACTTCTGGAATATTATTCTCCAAGAATATTGGAGAATTCTCCAATTCTCATGGCTGGTTCACCTTATTATTAATGTCTCCAATAGCTCCAATATTGCTGTCTCTGAGAGGCCCCCATTAATCACCAGCCTCAAGTCATCCTTCTTCCATGTCTACCCTGATCACTCTCTATTATGCTCTCCTGGATTGCTTTATTCCTAGTGCTTCCATGTTGAAATTATCTTCTTTATACAGTTGACTACTTGGCAATTTTCTGTGTTTCCTTACTAGCCTTTGTTTTATTATGTAACTTTTGTTTTTTATTAGAAGATTATGTTTTGCCTAATTCTGTACTCTCTTATCCACATCCTCTCGGAATTACCTACCATTGGTGTGTTAGTCTGTTCTCACATTGCTATAGAGAAATACCTGAGGCTGGGTAATTTATTTTAGAAAGAGGTTTAATTGGCTCATGATTCTGCAGACAGTACCGGAAGCATAGTGGCTTCTGCTTCTGAGGAGGTGATACGGTTTGGCTCTGTCCCCACCCAAATCTCATCTTGAATTGTAATCCCTGTAATTCCCATGTGTCATGGGAGGGGGCCGATGGGAGGTAATTTAATCATGGGGGTGGTTACCCTCATGCTGTTCTCATGATAACGAGTGAGTTCTCACAAGATCTGATGGTTTTATAAGGGACTTTTACCCCTTTTGCTCTGCACATCTCCTTGCTGCTGTCATTTGAAGAAGGATGTGTTTGCTTCCCCTTCTGCCATGATTGTAAGTTTCCTGAGGCCTCCCCAGCCATGCAGAACTGTGAGTCAGTTAAGCCTCTTTCCTTATTAAATTACCCAGTCTTGAGTATGTCTTTATGAGCAGCATGAGAACTGACGAATACAGGAGGCCGCAGGAAACTTACAATGATGGTGGAAGGCAAAGGGGATGCAGGCACATCTCACATGGCCAGAACAGGAGGAAAACAGAGAGGGAGGAGGTGCCACCCACTTTTAAACAACTAGATCTTATGAGAACTCACTCACTATCACTAGAGTTGCACTGAGGGGATGATGCTAAACCATTCATGAGAACTCCACCCCCGTGATCCAATACCTCCCACCAGGCTTCACCTCCAACATTAGGGATTACAATTCGATATGAGATTTGGGCAGGGACACAGACCCAAACCATATCAATTGATTAAGTACTCAATATTTTTTATAGTATGAATAAATGAAGAATCAAATATAAACTTATTACTTCAAGGCATAAGCTTGTCTGTTGGAATCAGTAACATGAAGCCATCAAGAACAGGGAAGGAGCTGAGATTTTATTTTACCTGCAAGCTAATGAGCTAGCCTGCCACAATTTCAGATATACTGGAAGAAGATATGAGATTCCTGTCATAGCAGTAGCCAGAGTATCAGGAGTTGCTGCAGTTTAGGTCCCAAGCCTGAATTTCCGTAGGAAAACAGAGAGAGAGTAACATGAGTGGGTACATTATAGGAGAAGAACCCTGAGCTTAGGAAACCCAAATAGTTTATAACAGGAAGTAAGCCTGCCTGACTGTTTTCCTGGAGGGAGACATTATCTTTTATTTTACTGGACAGTAGACAAACCTGCTCTTTGCTCCAGAGGAAGACACATTCTCTTTTTTTTTTTTTTTTTTTTTTTTTTTTTGAGACGGAGTCTCACGCTGTTGCCCAGGCTGGAGTGCAGTGGCGCGATCTCGGCTCACTGCAAGCTCCGCCTCCCGGGTTCCCGCCATTCTCCTGCCTCAGCCTCCTGAGTAGCTGGGACTACAGGCGCCCGCCACCGCGCCCGGCTAATTTTTTGTATTTTTTTTAGTAGAGACGGGGTTTCACTGTGGTCTCGATCTCCTGACCTTGTGATCCGCCCGCCTCGGCCTCCCAAAGTGCTGGGATTACAGGCTTGAGCCACCGCGCCCGGCCGACACATTCTCTATATTCAAGCATATTCTTTGTAAGGGTGTTTGATTGTATAAAAACATCTTGGAAAAGAGAGTCCACTTTGTTGGCAAGATATATAGAAATGTGAGAGACCCATGGAGAATTGCCTCCTAACAAAGCCCATCTTCCTGGTCTATCTTTAATAATTCCTTTATCGCATCTCTCCTTCCTATCCCAAGAAAAGCTCAAATAATGTTTGTTTAATAGAACACTTACTGCATCCTACCTCACATTTCTTTCTTTAGGGAGATGGCTTGTCAATAAATGGACCCATTCTTACTGGAATGGCTGTGTGAGTAGCCCTGTTTCTAGAACTTCGGAGTTTTTAGTCTCAAACCAGGATACCTGTAGTGGGTTCCTGGTGGAGTGCCACAGGGCAAACAAAGCCCTGGGATTAAAACAGAACACTTCCCTGGATCACAATTTTTACTAGAAAAAAATGGAGAAGTCTATTAACTTTTATTAAAATACATGTAAATATATTATGCAGTGAGTGCACATTCTCAAGGATTTTAAAGATAAAGAAAATATTTCTTTGGGCAGTGCTGCTACCTCTCCCCTGTCCCAGAGCATAGATGAACTTTTTCTTGCTGCTCTAGTGGAAAAATTTTAAGCTCTTTTATTGAACAGTGTTTTGCAAACTATGGGTCATGACCTGGTAATGGGTTATAAAATCATCTGGGTGAGTCTGGCCAACAATTAATAGTAATTTAAAATATAGAATGGACAATGTCAGAGGGCATCTGTAATGGTTAATATTAAGTGTCAACTTGATTGGAATGAAGGATGCAAAGTATTGGGTGTGTCTGTGAGGGTGTTGCCAAAGGAGATGAACATTTGAGTCAGTGGACTGGGAGAGGCAGACCCACCCTCAATTTGAGTGGGCACCATCTAATCAATTGCCAGCACAGCTAGAATAAAGCAGGCCTGAGAAAGGGGGAGAAACTGACTTGCTGAGTCTTCTGGCCTTCATCTCTCTCCCGTGCTGGATGCTTCCTGCCCTCAAATATCAGACTCTAAGTTCTTTGGCTTTTGGACTCTTGGACTTACACCAGTGGTTTGCCAGGGGCTCTTGGGCCTTTGGCCACAGACTGAAGGCTGCACTATTGGCTTCCCTACTTTTGAGATTTTGGGACTTGGATTGGCTACCTTGCTTCTCAGCTTGCAGACAGCCTATTGTGGGACTTCACCTGTGATTGTGTGAATCAATACTCCTTAATAAACTCCCCTTCATATATACATCTATCCTATTAGTTCTGTCCCTCTAGAGAACCCTGATAAGTATTATTTTATTAAACATTTATTTCACATTATGTGTGTGAATGAGCTGGGCTGCAATGTTAAATGTATTTCTCACTTTGAGTTGCAGTCATAAAAATTTAAAATATACTACTCTAGAGAATGTTACAAAATCTAGAAATTATTGTTCATAAATATCTTAAAATCTATTCGGGAATTCAGACATGGAAACAAAATTAATACCAAATGGTGATGAAGACTTCAGAATCAGACTGTCAAATTTCTTAGATGAAAAAGCTGAAAGAATAGCAAATATGATGGATGATAGAATAAAAACGTCAAATAATCTCAGATTAAATTGGAGAACCATGAACAGAAAGGTAAGTGATCAATGTGAAGTTCAGATTTTATATTTGGAAAAAAGGGATCCACCAAATTAGGAAACTACTGTTTCTAGGTCAAGCTAGATTATGGTTCTTGTGTATTTATTGCACATTTCATCACATCTGTGGAACTCTCTTCAGTTGGGGGAGTTTGTTTGCAGAGGCATTTATAAACCTGGTAGATGGCAACTGGAAGAAGATGACCTACAATGCGGAATTTTTACTTGAACAAGAGAACACTAGGGGAATAAAGGAAACAACATTTATTGATCATATACTCTATTTCAGGAAGCTTACACAACTGTCTTTATATATTTGGAAAATTTCAGCTGAAAGAGAACGGGAGTAGGGATTGTGTCTGGCTTTAGACAGCTGCCGAAGCTATAGCATTATAATAGCTTCCATTCATCGAGTGGGTACAGGTCACCAGGCATTGTAATTGATGCATTGCGACATTTCCTAGACCAACAACCATTTATCAAGCCCTGACTATGTGTCAGACATGATGCAAAGCATTTTACTTGGACTGTTTTATTTAATCTTCCCAATAACCTTTTGAGGAAGGTACTAATTTTGTTTCCATTTGTAAACAGGGAAAGTGGGTCTCTGAGAGATAGTCACTTGCTTGGCACTGCATCGTTGGAGTAACCTGGGGATTTGCTATTGTCAATAAAATAGAGAAGGAACTCTCTTGCAAACTGTCACTTTAAAACTTCTAAATTATTTCTTAATTCACTGAGACTTGGTCAGAGGCTAACTTTGAAGACCCCAGTGACATATGTTTTTCCTTGTGTAGCCCGAGAGTCTGCATCTCAAGATGGTTCTCTGGGAATGAGTTGGGAAGCTGCTGAGGAGTGAGCAGTGACGCTCTGGCTGGTTGGCTTCACTCAGAGGCGAGCTTTCCTTGCTGTAATGTTCTCTTCCAGCTCTCTCTGGCTGTCATGCCCTGGAGCACTTTTGGCTCCTTACCAGGCTTCTACTTTAAACACAAAGCACAATTTTGCATTTCATCATCATTTTCTGAAGCCAGGGTGGTGCGTAGTGATGGTTTCCAACTGTTAAAGGTTTCATTCTGCATCTGTGTACTGGTCTCCAGTGCTGCCACCCCAGATGGAGGGCTGGTCCTGAGCCTTTGCTTTGAACTTGAGTGCAGTTGGGGGCTTGCAGCTTAATGATTGCAAGGAAAAATGACAACAGATAGATGGTCCCTTGGGTGGACAGAGGTGAAGGGGAAAGCCCTGAGCCCTTTGCAGAGGAGCACGTGGCTGAGGCTGAAGCAGGAGCAGCCTCCAGGGTGTTGGCTTCCTGTCCTGCGAGCCTAGGCTGCTGTGTCAGGGACATGCGCCAAGTCGCAGCCACCTCTCTGGGAGCTTCTCTCGATCATCAGAGGCTTCTGCGGACCCCAAATGCCTCAGAATTATTTTAGAGTTTAGTGCTTTTGTCAGGCATTTCTGCCACCTAAACAAATGCTCCTTCCCACCCCCCTTTTTCCCCTTTTTGTCTCTCATCAGTCATTTAGCATCATGCAGTGAAGCTCTGACCTGGCAAATTTGAGATAAGTTTCATGTTTTTCTTATGTGATTCAGTGACAATCTCATATCTGGATCTTTGGGGCTTTTCCTTCATCCTTTTTCAGGCTGAAATGGGCTTGGCAATGGTGCGGAATGGGTAGGCAGTTGTGTACGGAAGCACTTCTCAAATTTTGATATGCTTGCAAATCACCTAGAGGTTTTGTCAAAAAATGCAAATTCTGATTCAGTAGGTTTGGGTGGGCACCTGAGATTCAGCATTTCCAAAAAAGCTCCCAGATGATTGTGATGCTGCAGGTCCAGGGACCACACTTTATGGGTTTTAACTTTGCCTGAACATGAGAACCACCTGGGGGAATTAAAAAATTACCAATGCCCATGCTCCATTCCAGACCCAATAACTCAGAGTTTACAGGAGTGGGATCCAGACATAGGTGATTTGTGTGTGTGTGTGTGAGAGAGAGAGTGTGTGTGTGTGTCTAACATTCTTCAGGTAATTTTGTTTTGGAACCAGAGTTGACACCCATTAGATTTGGATTAGTGGGGAAAAGTATTAAATTCAGAGATATAAGCCGAAGTTCTAATCCCAATTATACTACTTCCTTAGCATGTATTTGAAAGATGTACTTAGTTGCACTAGTTATAACATATAATAGTAATTTGGTTGCCTCCACTTGCCTGTTTAGTTTTTACCATTTTACAGAACAATCCGTGATGGCTGTCCGTTCCATGTAACATACACTCTCGACTCCTTGCTTGGCATTAGAAACCCTCCATATTTCATCCATCTGTGGCCATTTCCTACTTGGATAGTTTGGCTTGTTTGTCCCCTCCAAATCTCATGCTGAAATCTGATCCTCAGTGTTGGGGATGAGGCTTCAGGAGGTGTTTTGGTCCTGGGGGTAGATCCCTCATGAATAGATTAATGTCCTCCCTGAGACTGGGGGATTGCAGTGGGTGAGTGTTGCTCTATTAGTTCCTGCAAGAGCTGGTTGTTAAAAAGAGCCTCGTCACCTCCTTGCCCTCTCTCTTGCTTTCTCTCTCACCATGTGGTCTGCACACGCTGGCTCCTCTTCACCTTACACCGTGAGTGGAAGCCGTCTGAGGCCCTCACTAAAAGCAGATGCTGGTGCCATGCTGCTTGTACACCCTGCAGAACTGTGAACCAAATAAACTTCTTTTCTTTATAAGTTACTTGGCCTCAGGTATTCCTTTATAGCAACACACATGGACTAAGACACTACTGCACATGAATTTTGGCCCCATCTTATCCCTGGGCACACTATGAGCTTTCCAATCACCTGCCTTGGCTTAAACTACTCCTTCTGCTCTGCAGTCTCCTTCTACTCTGCCTTCTTCTCCGATTCCTCATATTATTTGGGTGTAGTCACAGCCATCCTTCAAGGCCTACTTCCAATTTCAGTTATTCTAAGAAACTTTCCCTTACACCCTTTCTAGTGAGTATGAATCCATGTTTTATCATACCTTCCTTCACTCTTGTATAATTTACCAGTCTACTTTGTGTCAGTTATTTTTATGAATATCCTTTTCCTGTTTCAGATTGTGAACTTCTGGAGCACAAAGACCACCTCTTATTTCTCTTTCTATCCCTCCTGGTGTTATAGGAGTTACTAAGAAATTATTTTAGGCAGATAGAGAGGAAAAGGGGTGGACCCCTTTTCGTTTCTTTTAAAGCAGCCCAGGAAACATTTCTTGTCTAGCAGGAAAGCCCTGGCTCTTGGAGCCAGCGGCAAGCTTTGATATGCAAATGACGGCCATTGGAAACTGGGTCCACCCAAAGATGGCAATTCCTACCCTCTTCTTCTTGCCCTTGCCCCCACATGTGCCTGGCAACATGGCCACCCCACATAGCCCCAAGTGTGTAGAACATCATGGTGCACTCAATTTGCATATTAAAAGACTAGGGTGGGATGGCCAATTTTCTCGAGGCTACATGAGTGACAAGCCTGGTCAAACCAATCCCCTGAGCCCTATGCAAATCAAACATCACAACATCCAGCCTCCTTATATAAGCAGCCACTTTTCCACCCTACAGGGGGTTTTCTCTTTGTTCACATCCCCCCTCCTTCTGTCTCTGTAAGGGGGAGCTGAGAACAGTGTCTGCAAGAGATAGAGGTTGGCCAGGGCTTTGGGTTCAGGGGCCTCCCCAGTCATAGCCAGACAGTGCGTCCAGCATGGAGTGATTCTTTTAGTCTGAAGTAAATTCAAAAAATTCTGCACAGTCCAAGTCATCTTTGGTTCAAAGGCAGGATATGTCTCTCTGACAGATAACAGGAGAAGCTTGGGTTTGCCTTCATCTTGGAAGGTTCACCTGGCATCTCAAACTGGGAATTCTTGAACTGGGAATGACTCAAGATGGGGTGGTAGTTCTTGAGGATGCTTTGTGCTGGAGGGAGGGGAAAGGAGCTAATATGTATTGATCACCAACCATCTATTAGGCAGAATAGTTTATCTGTATGATATCATTTACTTCTCACAATGACCCTGTGAAATGAATATTATTGTTCCTCTTTTAAGGATAAAGGAAGTGAAGATCAGCGAGATTACTTAACTGCCCGAGGCCACACAGTTAATACATGACACAGCCCAGGTTTGCACCAAACTCTGACTGACTCCAAAACCAATACTACCTGTTTTGAAGGACAGAATTTACATCTGGTTGTCTCCCATCTCTAGTTGAGATTCCCTTCTCATGAAGATGCAAGATAATCCACACTGCTCCTGTGTCTTCTTGACCAGGACTGGGTTAATCTCTTTGGGAACCTTCCTCCTCCTCTTCATTCTAGATTGTAAACTCAATGAAGGCAGAGATGGAGTATTTAACTATTGCCACTGTCCCTTGGGATCCACTGCGGATTGGTTTTAGGAGCCCCCACCACCTCAAGATACTAAAATCCAAGTCCCTTATATAAAGTGGCATCATGAGGATCCACGGATGTGAAAACCATGGATACAGAGGACCAACTGCATATCTTGCTCTCCAGTAGGAGTTAGAATAGACCAAATATTAATTCTACAGGCTTTTTTATCTGGCGATGGCTGGGGTTCTTAGCCTCCACTCAATGACTTGGTAATCTTGGCAAACTACCTAAATTTCTGAGCCTTGATTTCTTTTTACATGGTGGATTGTGGTGAACATTAAGTAGAGGAAAGCACTTAGCTGAGTCCCTCACACATAATAGACATTCAATAAATTTTAGATAATCCAAACTCTTCCTATTATTCTCTAGTAGGGTGACTCTGGACCTAAATCGACAAACACATTTTGTACCTTTCCATAATTCAACTTAATTCTAATGTCAATCTCCTTTCTTCTGGGAAGAGTGGAAATACTCTGTGTGAGTCTTTCCTTCCTTTTCCAGGTGGGTATATATGTGGGCTTAAGTAGTGCAAGGCACGATAGGAAGGGGAACATCTGCTCCTTCATGGCATCAGTCCACAGAAACATCCATTATTCATTGGGTCTTCTGTTGATTCCTGTGCAGATCCATTCCCTTTCAAGAGCCTTGCTTCTTTCTTGGGGCTCGATCTGGGCCAAGAGATCAGTTTCTTCTACCACTAGGTCTCCTCACCATCCTCTTGTGGGTTTTGCTGTCCCCGTGAGACCCTAACCAGGAAGCGGGACCCAATACCTTCCATCTGGGACCTGCCAGTATTCTCTTCCTGTTGTTGACTGACTCCACGCAACACAGACATGCTGACATATACACTCACTGTCTGTCTCTCTCTTTTATCTTCCACAAGTCTGGAGAATCTTTTTCTAGCCTGAGAAGGAGAAAATGTCCTCTCTTACTCCCGGTGGGCAATTTATCCAATCTTTCTATTTCTCTAAGGGCATCTACCTTTGGAACCCAAAAGACAAAGGGTTCTTTTTTATCCTCTCCTTTGCTCAAAGTCACACCTTTCCTCTGAGGGTGGGAGCAGAAAATGGCTTAATTAGGATGTGAGTAGAGGGAAGTGGGGAACCAACAGGGGGAAATAGATGTGCAGGGGAAACCATGGGCTGGTGTTTGAGAGGCATCCACCCATCTCAACTCCCCTTGGCTTCATTCTCCCCGGGGGTTCAGGTAAGACCCTGTCTTTGCCTTTCCTCCTTCTTGTGTTCTTAATCTTTCAGTTTGCTAATTCTGTGGGTATTCTGATTCTCTGTGTGATGAAAGCTTTGCATGCAATTGTTCCTGTTGGCTTTGCCTTTCCGATTAGGCAATTGAAATGCGATGGCAAACTCATTAGCAATTTCCTACAGAGCCTATCTGTGTTCTCAGGCAGTGAATATTTCTAAAGACTGTTGACTGACACACACAGAGGTGTAGGCACATACACTGCTGTCTGTCTTCATTTTCTTTTCATTTGTACTCCTTAACAAAGAGGCTCTTATAAATGTTTCTAAGTCCTTGTTAACACATGAGGCTATTTCTATATAAATACTTATCTCAAATTACTTACGTGACATATGACAAAAATCCACAAAAGAAATGTAGGCCTCTTAAAATATGAACTTTGAGTGATTGCTTATCTAGAAAGTCACATAGCCTGTTTTAAAATGTAAAATATACACCACAAAATATTTCATCCTGAGTCACATGATGTTTATCCTCATGGAGCCCAGGAGGGACAGAATGTGTAGCATGGTGGTACCTCGGTAGAGACGCAGGAAGGGAAGTCAACCAGGACTGAGCAGAAAGCCATTGCTCATGTTGTGGGCGGGGTGTTGGAGAAACTAGACTTCTGGTTTCTGGTAAAGTATGAGAGGGACTTGGAACAATGAGGAAAAAGCTGAACAAACTGAAAAATCGACAACTCTTCTTCTATACTTCAGAGAAGTGAGGTCACAGGGCAAAATGCTGTCCCTAAGATTGAAGAGACCAAGGCAGATGGAGAGAATCACAGTTTACCAGATCAGAAGCCCCAGAGCAGAAAACGCTTCAGGAACCAGGACCAGGGTAGAAAAAGCTAAACTCAAACTGATGAATTTCTCAAGGCTCAGTGTGAACAAGCCTGAGAGTTAAAAACGCCACAGGGTCCAGGTGTAGGGTGAGGTGGGGTCCTACTTTTTCATGAGTTTTACCTCCAAAAGCCCTACAAGGTTCTCATAGTGACAATCAGAAAAAAAGTAAATAAATAAATCTCTTTGTCCTTCTAGCAGGTGAGAAAAAAAATAGCCTTTTTGAATTGTACCCAAAAATTCTGTTTTTTTTTTTCTTTTATTTTTATTGTCGTTGTTGTTTTAATGAGATCTGCTCTCAAGAGAAACTATCACACTTTACCAGTGCTTAAACTATGGGGGTTTCACAAAAGACTGATTGACATGGGGAAGGGAAGTACCCAACTTCAGCACCCTCTGGTTTTCATGTTGGGAGGTGGGAAAAGGCAGTAGGAAACAAAAGAAGCAAAACTGAGAAGTGCTTATGAAGGTCACAGCCTGAGGACAGGAGCTCATCTGAAAACTAGGCCCTAATTATAGGACTATCGAGCACTCTCCTTCCCCACATCTCATCCTCACATTAATAGGGCTCCTGTGGCATAATAGAGGATTACAACGGAAAAAAGCATGCAGCTCAGACATTATTTAAGAAGAGTTTGGATAAAATGCATTCAGGTACTGAGGCTAGCACCAGAAAGGGCACCCAGATGGCCGGGACGCCACAATGAAGTGAACAAGAAGATGAGGCCAGGATGGGCCCAGCAGTAATATGCCAAACTCTGTACTCGGAAAAAAACCAGTGTAGAGTCTGCCACCATGCAGATATCCATCAATGACTCACAACATTCATGTAAAATTGCATCTATGACAAGGGACCCAAGGTAGAGGTATATTGTGCTATGAGAACCTATAACAGGGGAATTTGGTGTAATCATGGAGGTCACAGAATGCTTTCCAGAGGAGGGGCTTGAGGAAGATCTAAGAGTTGAGTGAGGTTGCTTTCTAGGCAGAGGGAACAGTGTGTGCAAAGGTTCTGAGATGGGAGCAGCGTGGTGAGTATGAACAACTGCCAAAACCTGGAACCCAGAAATATTGAGTCTGTGAGAGAGATTGTCAAAAGAGGATGAGTTTCGTTGAGAAGTTGGAAGGAACTGCTGGTTAATACTTACGAACTAGGCAGTCTGTGTGTTGCAGACATTTTCTTTAAACCCCTAGGCAGTTTTGGAAAAATTTAGATATCACATATGAATGATATCCAGTCTAAAAATAGCCTGAGAAAAAGTAGGATGATGGCGTGTGTGTGTATAGGTATGCCAGTTCCAGAAATCATTTATATAGTCTAGCAGGAAGCTGAATCTACGGTATAGGAACTTGATGCAAAAGTTAAAAAAAAAAAATAAGGTGAGAACTCAGCCTGAACAAAAAGAGTCATGGCCTGAAAGCTGGCAGACTTTCATCCAGGCCCTGTCTGTGACTGCTCTGACTGCGGGCTTCTCCAGCCCCTTTAACTGTATACAGGGCAATTTTCTTATATCCAAGATGGAAATATTTCTTGATCTTGCCAGCTCTTGGGTGTGGTGAAAAACACCAAGTTAACATATGGAAAGCAGGTCTGTAGGAAGATGGTATAAACAGGACAGAGGCTGTCACTTCATTCATTCACGGCACCCATTTCAGTGGACACGTGTCTATCGAGCATCCTGTGTGCTAGATGCTGGGAATGCAGTGGTTAGTACAACCTGCAGGGTCCTTACACTCAGAGCTTGCCTCCTCCCATCTGGCTAATGTCACTCAATGAATGTCAGTAGCTCTGCACAATCAAGTGCTGGGATTAAAAGATAGAGCAGGGGTGTGTGTGTGTGTATGTGTGTGTGTTTTTCTTTCATGGGCCTCAGAGTTCACTAAGAAATAAATCTAATAAACTGTGGAGGGTACCATAAAATAGGAGTAAAAGACATGGTAGGGGGTGTTAGCAATTGAACTGGTGGGGATGCAGACAGGTGATTAGGAAATCTTTCAAAAGAGTTGAGTTTTGAAAGGAGGCCGGAGGGTCGATTATACAATGATGTAATTAATCAGTTTTTTTTATTAGCATAAAATGTTTGACGTGCTGGCACTTTTGCAAAAACTCCATATATATGTTGCTAAAAACCATGTCTTCTGCAAAATTGCAGATTAAAAATAATAGGATTTATGGGGAAATGGGATTAGGAGGATCCCTCAAAATCAATAGCACTTTGTAACCAAAGATAGATAAAAGCAATGATAATCCAATAAAACACTAGCCTTGTGAAACCTGCATGTTGGCCTGTGCACCTAGTATTGGTCCTTTGCAGGCTAAAGCCCTGGAACTTATGCGTGGTTCATTTCTAATAGTGACCATTTTCATCAACATTAAAATTTAATTCAGGGAAAAGTTTTCTTCATCCTTTTATTTCTTAACATGGAGAAAATATATTTGCAGCCTTTTCATCTGTAGTTGTAGCTTCCCCAAATAGGTTTAAAACAAATGTGGTTGTTTATGAAGTCTCTAAAGCAGCCAAATTTGCACTAAAGTAACTTCTGTAGGATTTTAACCTTTTGTCTTTATGTCTTCATATATTTCTAAGATCTTTTCCTTATTTTGGAGAAAGCTTGTAGTTAACTGCACGAAAAAAAATGTGCTCAGGAAAATTACAGAAGCAGTCACAAAATTTCTTGACACAAACATCATTCTTTCATTTCACAATCAGATATGAGCTAATTGGTGTTTAAGAAATAAGCATTGTAGCAGAATCGATCATAAATCATTCCATGAAACAAAGTCCCTGGAAATTTGTTCATTGAAATAAGTGGTGTTGTCTGCACAGTATGAAAATGGACAGATAATATGCTTTATGGCGACAAATGCTCAAAAACTTTTGAAAACTCTTCATTTGGTAATACTTTCAGAACACGCTGTGGGCTGTATAGTGTTCCTCCCAAATTCATGTGTTGAAGCACTAACCTCTAATGTGACTGTATTTAGAGATAGAGTCTTTATGAAAGAAATTAAGGTTAAATGAGGTCATCTCCAGGGGGCTTTCTCTAGGAGATCCAATCGAGGCCAATGTAGGTCCCTACTCTGATAGGATTAGTGTCCTCAGAAGGAGAGACACCAGAGTGCTCTCTCTCTCTCTGTTACTCTCTCACTGTCTCTGCCATGTGAGGACATGGTGAGAAGGTAGACATCTGCAAGCCAGGAAAGGAGTCCTCACCGGATTCAGTCATGCTGGATCCCATTTGGGACTCTGTACAGTAACATTTCTTGTGTTTCACCCTCCTGGTCTATGGTATCTCGTTATGGTGGTTCAGCTGACTAACACAGAGCCTTGACACAGGTTTTCAAATACCCTCAGAATAGTAAATTTTTGTCTTAAGAAGGCACATTTTACATTTGGAATCCACTAAATATTTGAAGCCAAGGATATAGAACAAAGTGGATGAGTGAACAGCATAAGAACATTTTTCAAAGTAAGAAAAAACAATGAAATGTAGTTATAAAGTAAAAACATTGCTTTGGACTGGATTTGGGAGTAATTTACAAAAATGAACAAATGAGAGCATCTTTGTGATAACTGTGCAGTCTCCAACAGAACCACTTTGAAGGATAAAAGTTATTTACAAAATATGTTTTTTCTTAATTATAAAAGAACACAGACATATTAATACATTGTAGAAAATTCCAAAATTTTGGGAAATCATAAATGAATTATAAAAACCCAGAAATGTACTATCAAACCATCTCTAGAGATAACTGCTACAAACATTTTGTAAGAGCTTACTCCAGAATGCTTGGCCCCCAAATACGCACATGCGCACTTACACAAGATCATATATTTGGGATCACACTGAATAGGGTGTTATGTAACTTGTTTTGTTTCCATTTAACATTACGTTATTAGCATTTCATAAGTAATTCAGCAGACTTAAAACAATGCAATTATATGTTTGTATAATATTCCATTCTATAAATATGCCAATCACCTTTTAAAATTAACTACTGCCAGACATTAAAAGTGTTCACATAGTTAAATGTTACAAATAATAAGATTTAAAATGATACAGTATTCCATGAACTTGTCCAAAAATGGATAATTAAATGAGTTCTTGAATCCTCTCTTCTAGAAAGCTAAGTGTGCCAATTCCTCCCAGTGGGGACAATTTTTGAAGAAATGAGTATATAGTAGAACCAGGGTCAAGAGTTTTAAAGTAATCACCAGATAGGCCATATTTTATATAGAATTATATCACCAGAGTGAACTCAATCCTGTAATTGGCCCCAATCTTCCCCCATGTACCATAAATTTAATCAGAGTGGTCCAATGTCTCAAATCAATGTTTCCAACTTTTTGCAGTAAACCACTTAATGCAAAGTCCATAGCTCTATAAAACCTAATTATGAAACGTTCTCCTCTGTATAATCAGTTAGTCATAAAGCTCTCTTGTATATACTCAGCAAAAGAAAGACAAACGATATACACCCTAGAATTCTCTAACACAGCTGAGTTTAGATTTTTCTTGAAGGAACAATAACAGAATGTAGGCTACAGTTCCATGCAGTGGGTATAATAAACCGAGAAGAAACAGACCAAGTCAATACTGTTTTATCATACATGTCCTTGCTCTAGATTTATAAAACTCCTCACAAAAGTTTATTGATGTTGTTTTTCTCATCCTATGCCATTTTATGTCTCTATTATTTGGCAGATCTTGACGGGCAGAAGAGGAAAAAGTGGGAGGATATTTCCAAAGCCACATCCCAGTCTTGGACCAGCTTGAGTGTGTCTGGGTGGCTGTGACAGAGGCATGGGGGACCCTAGGCCTGAGAATGGCATCTTCTGCCTGGTTTGCCCTTCGGGCTTCTAGAGAATGGGACCATCATCCTCAGCAGTGGAAAGGCCTTGCTGAGGGTTGCACACGCTTAGGAGACACCTGAGTCAGGGAGTGTGGTCACTGCAGATGCCACACCTCCCCGTTTCCTGTCCCAATTCCTTGGGAAATAGGTCACATGCAGATTTTATTGGCTGCATGTGGACCTTGCAGAGTAAACCACATACCCTGAGGAATAGGAACCAGAAAGGCAGCTCCCCATCTCCTTAACTGCTCTGACTTCTGTTCTTTCTTTCTCAGCCTTAGCTAAAGAGCTCATCCTTTTCTCCTAGGACTATTTTAATAGTCTCCAAATTGCCTTCCTGACTCTAAATGGGCTTCCTGACTCCAAATTGGCTTCCTATCAGATCTGTCTTTTGGAAGCTTTAAATGTTTAGTTCTTTATAGCCTGCAGGAATAAAATCTAATCTCTCAGCATAACATTCAAGGCTCTTTGAGGTCTGGCTCCATGCCTACCAGACTCCACGCTCCACCAATATTGAAATAATGACAGTTACCTGAATGCATCTTGCTGTTTAAGATTCTACAGGTATGACTTTGGGCAAGGTACTTATCTCCTCTCTGTTTTGGCTCATTTAGATGTGAGGGTGAGAATAGAATCTGTCTTGTTGTAGTGTTGTGAGGATTAAATGAGATAATATACAAAAAAGACATACAGAGAAGCCTGACATATAGTAAAATGCCCAACAAATTCTATTACTGTTATTCCCTCTTCCTGAACTTCTTCATTTTCCATTTTAATCTGTCAGGTTCGTGCTTATCTTTCGAGAGGCAAATCAAGTGCCTCCTTCTCTGTTCAGTGTTTATTGCCTCTGCTGAGTAGAGATCATTATTTCTGTTGTCTCCTATTGCACTAAGAACCTACCTCTCACATCATGAGGTATATCCTTTGCAGTTATTTGCTTACATATTTTTCTTTGCCATAAGACTGTAAGCTCAGTGAGGGCAGGTACCATGCCCCAGTCATCTCTGTAGCTCCCACTTAGCACAGAGCTTAGCACATGATAAGACCCTCACTTGACTTTTATTGGATGGGTTAGGATTAGGAATCCCCAGCTGCGCGATACCTTCCCAGCCTGGCACTCATATATGAGAGTGGGTGTTGGGGTCTCATCATTCGACATGGCAGGTCGGATGTATTTCAGGTGCACAGCCGTGTAACATGGTCTCTGTGTGTCTGCCCACAGGAAGATGTTGCAAATGTCTGCAGCTGATATCCCCATCCCCCAGAAAGTACCTCTCAGCAAATTTATATGTGCTAGATTCAACATAAGAGCCACAGCTCAGTGTACAAGGGAAGACAGTTTCTGGGCCTGTACCTTTCACCTGATAGATGCCCAATCTACTGTGTCCAGCACGCTCAAGTCCATTCTACAGCAGTTAAGAATATTTTCATTGTGCTTCGAAGTGACATGCTAACATAGATCTGGCTGTTGGGGTGGGAAGGAACACTAACTACATTTTCCAAAATTAAAGTTTCTTCTTATAATTACTAAATAAAGTTGTCCATGCAGGAGTACCAGCTCTTCATAAATCTCTTAAATAACTCTTGTTTAAAATCTGATAGAATTCCAAAATGTCCATAAAGATGATTAGAATATAGCACAAGAATACCTGGCCACAGAGAAACCTATTTAAAATCAGTTCAAGGCTCGTCTTGAAAAATTGCAAGAGGGGAAATATGTAAAGCAGGAAAAATGTGCTATAAGGAAAAAAAAAGTGTGAGACTCCTTCTCCAGGAGAAAACTGTAATCAGATTCCTCAGCTCCGCTGAAAGGATGATACTGGCACTTCAAAGTCTTTAAAAAAGTTATTGAGCTATGAGGCATGAGAACAGAGTGCCAAGTAGATAATAAAGATTACTATGGGGATAAAACTTTGAAACTATCCAATATTAGGAACCATTAAGAAAATTACACTACCTCTATAGCACTATAAAGGCATTAAAGAGGTATTAATAAACATTCTTTAATGACCTGGAAAATGCTGATGAATAATATTACGCCAAAAAAAAGTAATTACAAAACTGTGTACACAAGATGATCTTGAGTATGTACGATGTGTAGTAAGAAACAGAAGGAATCAGTCATACCTGTCATGGCTGTTACCTTTTAGTAGGTGGCAGTGGAATTACAATGCCCTCTTCCTGCTCCCGTCTTTTACCTATTTATCAAGTTAAATTAAAGTAAAACATTTTCTTATTAATTATTTTAGTGAAAAAATCTTTGATTCCTATTTAGAACTGAAGTTTGCCAGTGAGTGATTGGCTCTTCTGAAATATTATCTGATAGGGTTTGGATCTGTGTCCTCACTAAATCTCACATTGAATTTTAATCCCTAATGTTGGAGGTGGGGTGTAGTGGGAGGTGATTGGATCATGGGAGCAGATTTCTCATGAATAGCTTAGCACCATCCCATTGGTGCTGTTCTCGTGATAGTGAGTGAGTTCTGGCGAGATCTAGTTGTTTAAAAGTGTGTGGTACATTCCCCCTTGCTCTCTCTCTTGCTCCTGCTCCCACTTCACCTTCTGCCATGATTGTAAGTTTCCTAAGGCCTCCCCAGAAGCTGAGCAGATGCCAGCACCATGCTTTCTGTACAGTTTGCATAATCGTGAGCCAATTAAACCTCTTTTATGTATAAATTACCCAGTCTCAGGCATTTCTTATAGCAATGCAAGAATGGACTAATACATTCTCTTCTGGTGGGGGGTGGGTGGTGGGTAGCAGAGGCCTTGTGAGAACAGACTTTCAGAAAGTATCAGGTAGTCCAGCTCTTCTGAAGGAATGTACCCATCCCTGGTAAGTTCTTGCTGAGGCTAGGGAGAAAATGGGGGAGTCAGTTTCCTGTTTCCCATATGGGTTCCTGTTCTAGCTCCAGCTCAGCTTCCCACACACGCTGTGAGAGCCTTAAGGCTTGGGCAGTTCTTCACAGCACCGGGGGAAAGATGGAAGCCACCTGGACAACAGAGAGCCAACTGAGAGATGGGCTTGGGAGCTGCCATAAATGCACAATGGCTCCATTTTGCTTGTACTGGAGGTGGAGTGAAAGATAGTGCTTGTTGTGGGAAGTCAGGGACCCCGAACTGAGGGACTGGCAGAAGAACATAAATTGTGAAGATTTCATGGACATTTATTAGTTCCCCAAATTAATACTTTAAAATTTCTTACACCTGTCTTTACTGCAATCTCTGAACATAAATTGTGAAGATTTCATGGACACTTATCACTTCCCCAATCAATACCCTTGTGATTTCCTACGCCTGTCTTTACTTTAATCTCTTAATCCCGTCATCTTCGTAAGCTGAGGAGGATGTATGTCACCTCAGGACCCTGTGATGATTGCGTTAACTGCACAAATTGTTTGTAGAGCATTTGTGTTTGAACAATATGAAATATGGGTGCCTTGAAAAAAGAACAGGATAACAGCAATGTTCAGGGAACAAGAGAGGTAACCTTAAACTGACTGTCAGAGAGCTGGGCAAAACAGTGCCATATTTATATTCTTTCAAAAGCAAATAAGAGAAATATCACTGAATTCTTTTTCTCAGCAAGGAACATCCCTGAGAAAGAGAATGCGCCCCTGAGGGTAGGCCTATGAACGGCCCCCTTGGAGGTAGCTGTCTTTTACGGTTGAAGCGGAAGGGATGAAACAAGTCCCAGTCTCCTGTAGCACTCCCAGGCTTATTAGGACGAGGAAATTCCTGCCTAATAAATTTTGGTCAGACAGGTTGTCTGCTCTCAAACCCTGTCTCCTGATAAGATGTTATCAATGACAAAGCATGCCCGAAACTTCATTAGCAATTTTAATTTCGCCCCATCCTGTGGTCCTATGATCTCGCCCTGCCTCCATTTGCTTTGTTATGTTTTATTACCTTGCGAAGCATGTGATCTCTGTGACCCACACCCTATTTGTACACTCCCTCCCCTTTTGAAAATAGCTAATAAAAACTCGCTGGTTTTACGGCTCAGGGAGCATCACGGAACCTGCCAACGTGTGATGTCTCCCCCAGACACCCAGCTTTGAAATTTCTCTCTTTTGTACTCTTTCCCTTTATTTCTCAGACCAGCCGACGCTTAGGGAAATAGAAAAGAACCCATGTTAACTATCGGAGGCAGGTTCCCCTGATAAGTGCTCTTTAAAAATTACTCTGAAATTTATTTTTGGAAGTAGGATTTGAAAAATAAATAAATAAAATGAACTTCCTTGCTAGTATGAACTGGAGGGAAATAACTAGATTTGAGAAGGCTGATGGTGACATTGATCAGTGAGGCCCTATTGAAGAGGAAAGTTTGGGTAGATTTGTATGATATTATGCCCATCCTTCCTGGTTGCCAAAGCCCCAGGCCTGGACCTTCCTGTTGCTATAGAGGGCTACCAAAGAGAAAAATAATTTCACCCCACTTGTCAGGAACTTTGCTACATCTCAGCTAGACCCTTATCTATGACTCATGAGTACTGGGCAAAAAAGACCCCTCATCCTACAAAGTAGTTGGCCAGCGAACCTTATGGTGAGGAGCCTGGTCTGATTGGATAATTCAGACAGATGGTTGTAGATGCCTCTGGTTCTTGAGAATTATAGAGATCCATGGGCAATAAACTCAACCAATAATTTTCGAGTATGTTTCAGGTCCCATTCCAGACAATGAGGATAGGATAGCAAATAATGGGTAGGTAGTATATTACTATAAATAGTGACCCCAAGGAATTGTTCTAGTGGGATATGGACTTTCTAAAAGATGAGGAGAAAAGAAAGTCATGATGTGATTTAACCTGGATTGTTTGCAGTCAAACTTTGGAGACAAGGTAGTAAGGAAAAGAGGATAGGCCATGCTATCAAATGGGTCAAGTTCTTTACACAGTATACAAAAATTAACTCAATACAGATTGAAGACTTAAATGTAAACCCCAAACTGTAAAAACCCTAGAAGAAAATCTAGGCAATACCATTCAGGACATAGGCGTGGGCAAAAATTTCACGAAAAACATCACAGAAAGCACTTGCAACAAAAGCAAAAATTGACAAATGGGATCGAATTAAATGAAAGAACTTCTGCACAGCAAAAGAAACTATCATCAGAATGAACAGGAAACCTACAGAGTGGGAGAAAAGTTTTGCAATCTATCCATCTGACAAAGGGCTAATAACCAGAATCTATAAAAAAACTTAAAGAAATTTACAAGAAAATAAAACAACCCCATTAAAAAGTGGGCAAAGGATATGAACAGACAGTTCTCAAAAGAAGACATTCATGTGGCCAAGAAACATATGAAAAATGCTCAACATCAAAAATAATTAGAGAAGTGCAAATCAAAACCACAATGATACAATCTCACACCAATCAGAATGGCGATTATTAAAAAGTCAAGAAACAACAGATGTTGGTGAGGTTGCAAAGAAACAGGAACGCTTTTACACTGTTGGTGGGAATGCAAATTAATTCAACCATTGTAGAAGATGGTATGGTGATTCTACAAATATCTAGAACTAGAAATAACATTTAATCCAGCAATCTCATTACTGGGTATATATCCAAAGGAATATAAATCATTCTATTACAAAGATACATGCATGTATATGTTCATTGCAACATTATTCATAATAGCAAAGACATGGAATTGACCCAAATGCCCCTCAGTGACACACTGGATAAACAAAATGTGTTACATATACACCATGGAATACTATGCAGCCATAAAAAGAATGAGATCATGTCCTTTGCAGGAACATGGATGGAGCTGGAAGCCATTATCAGCAAACTATTGCAGGAACAGAAAACCAAATACTGCATGTTCTTACTTATAAGTGGGAGCTGAATAATGGGAACACATGGAAGGGGAACAACACTTACTGGGGCTGTCAGGGGGTGGATTGGGGCGAGGGAGAACATTAGGAATAAATAATGCATGCTGGGCTTAATACGTAGGTGATGAGTTGATAGGTACAGCAAGCCACCATGGTACATGTTTACCTATGTAACTAATTTGCACATGTACCACAAAACTTAAAATAAAAATAAAAATTAAAAAAAATAGGTAAAGGTCTGTCTCTGGGTCCTGGCCTCTAAAGCAATGCTGTCTTGGGCCAATTATTTAACACTTTTGGGCCTCAGTATTCTCATTTATAAAATGAATTTGTATGACAAGTCAAAAGTCAACTTTTCTAGAAATGCAAAATTGTTTTGCAAATGTATGTATTCTCATTGCTTCTCCAACACTTATTATCTTCACCAACACTTGTTATTGTCAGACTTCTTGGTTGCCTGCCAGAAGCAAAGGTTAAGTCTTTTTTGGAGGAAGATGAAATCAACCAGAGCCTCAAATTATTTTACCATTTTTAGTATGTATTTCCTAGTGTGAAACAGATAATCTGGCATTTGGAGACAAGTATTGATCCATAAACCCAGAGAAACAAGTGACAAAATTGAACAGACTTATGAGAATCTAACAAGTAAAGATATTATACATAGACTTTAGAGTAACTATGCTTAATATTTTTAGGGATTTAAAAGACAAGATTGAGAAAGAGAACTGAAATTTTTTTTAAATGACTGAATAAAAATTATAGAATTAAAAATACAATAACTAAAAGAGGAATGGATTTGTACATTTAAAGATGGTTAAAATGCCAATTTTATGTTATATATATTTTACCACAAAAAGAGAGGGCAATAGGTTTAACAGAAAATTGGACATTGTTTTCAGAGGTAATAACCTCTGAACTAAGGGAAAATTTGAAGAAAATACTCAGACTGAAACACTGAAAAAGAATCAAAAGGTAGAAACGAGTATAAGACATACTTGAGATGTGATAATAAGGTCTAACATAAGTGCAATTGGAATCCCAGAAAGAGAAGAGAGAGCTTATGGTAGAAGCAAATAAGAAGAGATAGTGGACAAAGGCACTCAGAATCAGGGAGACAGGAAAAATATTTGATAAGTGGTTGGGACAGGCACTGATCAATCAGAATGGACATGGCAGGAGTCAATAACTGGCAGGGCCATGGTATTGTGTCCCAGCTGAATATCAGCCTGCCTTCCACTAGGGGACACAGCCTACTCACCACCATGCAGCTCTGCCTGGCAGGTTCAAGCCTGCCAGGAGTCATATCATAACCTCTGCCGGGACAGCTACCCTGACAAGGGCAAGAACACCTGTTCCCCCTCTTCTATTCCTGCCGCAGCTGGGACACAAGCCCCCCTGCAGGCACAATTCCTCTAGCTGGAGTTACCTCCTGTTCACTCAGAGACATTGATGTCCATCCAGAAATAAAGGGGATGCCAGAGAGCAGACAGTGCCTGTCCTAGCCAGGTTGCCTTTCACACTCTTGTTGCTGCTACCCTGCCTTTGAGGCCAGCACACTGCCTGACGACTTCCCATCTCTTAGACCTTTGGTTTCTTTCATCTCTCTAGTACTGTGGATGCACTGGTCTCTGATCTAATTTCAGCTCCTGACACGACTTTTCTTCTCATTCCCCTGGGAGTGACCAGAAATAGCCCTGAGATTGCACAACTTCAGGGGTAACTTCCTCCAGCATTCAATGTGCAGGGCAGGCCTGGCAGGTCATGACATAGCATACAGTGTGAATGGTGCACGCTGGACATGGGAAATCCCACAGTGTTATGATCAGTGTATTTGCAAGGGGGGCACTCTGTGAATCCTGAAGTGCTAGCAGTTGAGAAATCTTCTACATTTTCAGCTTTGGCTATTGTTTGGATGTGGTGACCATCTTTTCCTCTCTCCTCTTGTTGTATCTCTGGGGATGCAGATCACAGTATTTACTCCTCTGACCACAGTGCAAGGAACCTTACCTGCTTCGCTCCTCATAGTTCTCACTGGGGATAAACACGTGACCCAGGACAGGCTAATCAGAGCCCTTCCCTGGGATTTTCTACGCATGTACCAGCAGAAAGATGCACCCCTTCTGCTATGGGATTGCAAATGTGGAACTCTAAGCCCAGAATTGTTTATAGCCAAGCCCTGTGCTTATACAAACCATAAGGATTAGGAGGACATTAGGCCAAGTGTTGAGAGAGAAAGGAGTAGGTAGATGAAAACATATTATTTGAGTCCCTTGGACTGCCTAGTTATATAAGGCTTTGTAGGCCCAGTTTTGCTTAAGATAGTTTTAGTTGAGTTTTAATCTCCTCCAGAACAACCTGAAAATAAGAAAATCTTGGTACTTTAGGCATTTCTTACACAAGGGCTATACAAAATGCCTATTATTTCGTAAGCCCATAAAATGTGGGGCTGCAGAGATGAAGGACAGTCTCTGGCAAGTGATTTTAAATCAAGTTAAAGTAACATTAAGTGACACACCAGCAGGCAGCACACACACCTAGCCAGCCCTGCCTGGAACTCCTGCAGATAGCAGCTTCTGCAGATACACTAGAAAAGCATTTGAGCCAATTTGGGCTGCAATTTCCATCCTAACTTTCCCTGGGTATAAAGACCAGTATCCGTGCTGCCCTAGCACCTGCCAAACATTTCCTCCTCACCAGACAGCCGACTTTGAGAGGGAAAGGCAGGACAAAACATCTCTAGTTTTTGCTGTCAGCTCAAATGAATGGAAAGCTGACTATTCTGTTGCTGCTAAGTGTACCCAGGCTGACGCATTGGTTGCCATGGTGCCTGAGTGCACTCTGCCACTGCCGAAAATCTCTGCACCTGTACCTGCAAAATACCACTGACAGGGAGCTTATTTCTGTGATTAAAGTAGTTACTCATGCATTAACAGCACAGGAGAACATTCTGCAGACCTGGAATGTGATGTCTCCATAGGTCAAATAGGAACACTTTATGGATACACTTTAGCAGGTAGTTCAATGTCATTTCAAAGCATTGACTGAGAAGCAGGGGGGCATAGATCTCAGAGGGAGCACAGGGGCATGGAAATCTTGCTTTGTGGACAGGGAGGTCAGACAGTAAGTAGCTGAAGGGTTGGTGTGGACATAGAGAGAGTCATAAAGAACATAGCTTTGCTGGTGTTTGAAAGCCTCCAGTGTTTTGTTGGTGTGGTGTTAGAAGGCCAGAATGGTGAGCAGACAGCACCCATTTGGGTCTCTTTCTTCCCATTTTCCATACTGTAGCCCTGGTCTAGGTCTTTATTATTCCTTTTCCCCGGACTATTGCAGTTAATGCCTAATCTTCTCCCTGGAGTAATTTGTCTTCTTTTTTCAACTTATTTTCCATCCGGGTTGGGGGAGGTCATCATTCCGTGGCTTGCCCATTATACTCTTCTGCTCAGGAACCTTCAGTAGCTCCTTTCTGCCTTCCGCATGGTCCTCAAGGTTCTCCATGATCGTACCTGACTCTCCTTTCCAGGTTTGTCTCCTACCCCTTGACTTCATACACTAGATTCTTCCAGATGGAGCCAGGCATTTACTCACAATATCCTCACAGTGTCTTTGAAAGCTGGAATCCTCCAAGACATACCACTGAAAACTTCCTTCATGAATCCTCCCATCTTCTTCCGAGCAAACAGAATATCTCCCTTTCCCATTTCTCCCTTTGCATGGCACGTGTCCATAATCTTGAATTATAATGGTTTCATAATTCTTTGTGAGCATCTTGAGTACAAAACCCCGCTTATTCATCATTGTATCATACATGCAATTCATTTTTTCCTCCCCTCTCCTCAACAAACCAGTTTTACATCTTATTTGTGAATTCATTTAAGCATCATTTTCTGTCTATAGATGTGTGAGCCCTAGAATTCTCCTCTGAACCAGTTTTAACATCTTACTGGTTTCCTCATTGATTAATGAATTAAATAAAATCTTTGACACATTTGTTTTTATTATTTTTTAAGTTTTATTTTAAGTTCAGGGGTACATGTGCAGGTTTGTTACATAGGTAAACTTGTGTCATGGGGGTTTGTTATAAAGATTATTTCATCACCCAGGTATTAAGCCTAGTACCCATTAGTTATTTTTCCTGATCCTCTCCGTTCTACCACCCTCCACCTTCTGATAAGTCCCAGTGTGTGTTATTCCCCTCTATGTGTCCGTTGTTCTCATCATTTAGCTCCCACTTATATGTAAGAACATGTAGTATTTGGTTTTCTGTTCCTGTTTTAGTTTGCTAAGGATAATGGCCTCCAGCTCCATCCATATCCCTGCAAAGGACATGATCTCATTCTTTTTAGACAAATGTATTTTATATTTGCATGAGAGCCCTGATTATATTCTATTTTAAAAACTATCCTGTAACAATTTATTCCTGAATATGCATTTGTCCATTCATTTGCTCATCACAAACATTAAACACCAAAAATAAGCGTGCAAATAAGTTATTTTCATAAAGTTAAATGAGCCCATTTGTTAACTTATTCATCCATTTGTTCATATTTTGAACTTTTGTTATGTGACCACTCCCATTAGAATCATAAATGTTATATTTATTTGCACTAAAATCATAAAGTTTTATCAAGTCTTAACCATCAACATTTCTTACAGGAGGCATTTTGGGACTGTAATTTGATGAGAATACTGGGAAGAAAGGACCTTGACCTGGCTGTAGGTGACATTTGGAGAGTGTCTGGGAGCATCATGACTCAGCAGTGAGAGGCTCTGGGTAGAGAAGGAAACCTGATAGGCTCTCCCTCAGCAGCGGGCTGCCTCCCCACTGGCGCATATGGAACCTGAATCTTTCCATCTTCTGCTCTGGCTTCTGTGGCTTTTGCAGTGATCTGAAACACTTGGAGGAGACTCAGGGCACAGAGCCATCAAAGTTAATCAGAGCTTGGAAATGTGAAGGCCTAAAAGCAAAACTGAAAGAGCTGAGATGATTTATGAATGAAGAGAAATTTTGTGGCTGCCTTAAAAATCTGTGAAAAGTAATTATAAAGAAAGATGGTGACCAACTTCTTTTTAGTGCACATTGAGTAGGTGAAGAAATAGGTTTTGATGTAAAAATTGCTCAGTAGTGAGTGCTATTAAATATCGGAATTGATCAATGAAAGAAGTTAGGGGCTCTCTTCTGATGGTCTTGAGAAAAGCAGATTGCACATTTATATTACAATGCACACATGTGTGGCTTTATCCAGAGGTCACAGGGACGATGAAATTATTTCTTAGATTTCCAGGTAGAGACAAGTTCTATGACTCTCATCTGGCATATATCCTTGAGATTACAATTTGCTCCACGTGGATGAGGACCTAACATTAATGTGGAAAGGCATTAGCTAAACTTGTCTTTGATTTTCCTGCAGCTGCCTTCTCTGCAGTGCTTCTGAAGATACACTTCTAATACTTGTTTAGTATTAACTTTGTCAGAAGGCACGGGGAAAAGCCCTGGTTCATGGAATCAACAGGTTTTCTTTTGGGTCCTCTCTTTGCTATGCCATCTTCTCTTTATAGCAAGTAACTCCTCTCTTCGGTCTCAGTTTCTTGTTTGTAAAAAGGAAAGATTATATCTTACCTCAAAGGACTTTTGTGTGTGTGTGAAAACAAAGTCTAATAGTGTGTATGAAGCACTTTATAGTTATAGCACATTGTTATAAATGATAAGTAATAAAATGTTACCCAATATTAATGTTTGCTTTGTATCATCATATTATTTCAAAAGTAACAATGCTCTATTTACATGCAAGTGATCACACTGTAATTTATGTAATATTAAATATTATCCCACTTCAAATATAGATTCATATACAGTTTCAGTCCTAAAGGGCTTTTTCCCATGAAGATGCAGCATAAAACATACACATGGGATGTGCATGCACACACACACATGCACACACTTCACACATACATACATACCACACATACACCCACTCACACCTTACACACACACAACACACACCATACACACACGACATAGTCTCACCAAACTTGTGCATGGGGGCCTTTGGTGGCCGGCAATCAGATTACTTATTTGTTTTAATAAGTAAGGTTGAGCTTACTGCCTTCCCCTCACGTCCAACACTCCACTCACTGTCATTACAGTAAGGCCAAGAAAAATCACAAAGGAACTGGGGAAGGGAAAAAATGTGTAGAAAATAAATAGAAAGGAAGGGTAAATTTAAAGAAGGCAATGCAAACCATGCTATTCCCACCCTTCTCCATCCCTTGATTTTTCCTTATCTCTGCATCTGAAAGAGAAATATTCAGCAGGAAAAAAAAAAAGCAAAATGCAGAAGAGCCCACCCCAAGCTTTGCATCTGCAGGTGAGCAGTGGGAAGAACCCACAGGCATTTGGCGAACATCCTCTCATGGCAGGTGTGGAGCTGTGAGGACCAGGGCAGAGACAGAGGAGTGGAGGGTGAGCTGACATCCTGCTTTAATTCCTGGGCCCCAGCAGTTGCCTGTCTAGAGAAGAGCAGTGCTAGGGGTACAGGCTTTGGAGAAAATGTCAATTTCTGGCTTGAATAACACTTACATAACTTTGCATTTATAATCCTGCTTCTCTATTAGAGAGCAAAATATCAGATTATCTGATATCTAGAAGATCATTTGTAGAAAAGATGGCACAGCCTGAGGCCTGGCTCAGTTCATGAAATGATTCATTTGGAGCCTGTTCACAGAGGCGTCTCATCTCATTAGAATATGCACATGAAACCTCCTTTCTCAGTTGAATTTTCACCAATAACTTCGGCCCAAAGATACTATTCCTTTGGGTAATGAGTCCTGTGATGTCATCTTAGCCAGATTCCATAAGTTTCTATACACTTAAGAAATGATGATAATAGTATGATTCCATAACTTTGTATTCACTGTTACTAGGACAGTCTAATTCTACACTTGAAGACACTGTCTTGTTCACTTTAAGATGTCCAACCTGAAAGCTGCTTTTCTCCCTTTGTCTTAGCAGAAGTTGTCCTATCTGCAGCACTAACAAGAGAGTTCTCAGCCCTGGCTCCAACTGGGAGCTTCTAGTTCTCTCTAAGGCTGAGTGATTCTGGGGTGGGGCTTGAGTGGAAGTATTTCTTTCTGACCTCTCAGAGATTCTAACGTGCAGCCAAGGTTGAGCACCGCTGCTGGGAAGCAGCACCGGTGGGTGGGTGAGAGGAGGAGCTACACCGTGCTGGTCCCTGCAGCTTCCCTTCAGCTCCTCCAGGGTACATGGCAAGAAGAAGGAGGGAAAGGGCCAGGTGTTCTGTTTAATGGAAGTGGGGGCAGTTGTCTTCTTGGCTGGTCACTGTGGCCCCCCAGCTCTGGAAGGCTTCTGAGTGCTGGCTGTCTCTGGAGGCACAGGAGTGGGACTCCGTAAGATGGTGAAAGCCCAGCTGTCTTCCAAAGTGCCTGCTCCACCCCAAGGAAACCCACACACTCCTGTCACACCAAAGGTGGCAGTGCAGGAGGCACCCCTATAACTGTTCTCTCCATATCCCCCAAATCCACCTCTCCATCTAGCTCTAACTCCCCTTTTCCCTGCTCAGGTGTCAGACCAGGACTTGTGCTGGCTGAATAGATACCTGCATTAGCCAGCGTTCATCCAGATAAACAGAACCAGAACCAACAGCAATTAAGATGTCTATGTGCTCATGTGTGTGTGTATATGTATGTATGTGTATAGTATCTATAAACCGATTCATCAGTCTACCTATCTACCTACCTATCTATGGAGAGGCACTTATTTTAAGGAATTGGCTCACATGATTGTGGGAGCTGGAAAACCTGAAACCTGCCTTAAGTCCCAAGGCAGACTGGAGGTGGAATTCTTTCCACTCTGGGGACCTCTATCTTCCTCTTAAGTCCTTCAAATAATTGGAAGGCTAATCTGCTTTACTCAAAGTCTGATTTAAATGCTCATCACATCTAAAAAGTGCCCTCACAGCAACATCTAGACTGTTGCTTGACCAAACAACTGGTCACCAGAGCCTAGCCAAGTTGACACATAAAATTACCCATTACAGTATCCAACTGGGGAAATGTATGACCCTTGGTTCCAGGGGGAGGTAATATTCCAATTTTCCTCCAGGAAGAAGGTACCTGGAGGGGCAGCCACTCTCTCCCCTCCCTGCCCTCTCTTGTAGCTGCCTAGGGTGAGAGGTGGAAGGAAAGGGACTTGTTCTGCACATCGGTGCTTCCCCTCTGGCCTAGAAGCTGACTGCTGCCAACTTATTTAGCACGCGGGGCAGCTAGTCTATTTTGTTCTCGGTTTTGAACCTTAATAACAACTTTAGGATAACAGAAGAAGCCCCACTCAATATCCTGGCATACATTGAATATTGTAGATGATAACGTAGCCCCAACACATGTTCTGTTTCTTATATACATCTGGAACCACCTTAAAAACTTGGCAACCTGAGCTATGGAAAGATCCCTATTTAAGAAAAACCCAAAGCTACTAAGACAAATACAGGTCAGAAACTTAGAAGGGTGCGAGAAAGAGGCTGGACTGAATGGTCCAAATTCTGGGTATATATGAATAAACCCTCAAGTTCATATGTTAAAGCCCTAACCGGCAATGTGACTGTATTTAAAAATAGGTGGTTTAGGAAGTAATTAAGGTTAAATGAGGTCATAAGAGTAGGGCCCTGATCCAATCAGGCTGGTGGCTTTATAAGAGGAGGAAGATCTCTCTCTCTCTCTCTCTCTCTCTCTCTCTATCTCTTTTTCCTCCAGTGAACTCAGAGGAAAGGCCATGTGGACATACAAGGAGAAGGCGGCTGTCTGCAAGCCAGGAAGAGAGCCCTACCAGACACCAAACATGCTAGCACCTTGATCTTGGACCTTTCAGCACGCACAACTGTGGGAAATAAATTTCTATTGTTTAAGCCCCCCAGGCCATGGTATTTTGTGACAGCAGCCTGAGCTGACTAAGGCAATCACCCTGATGGTGAACCTGCCCTTGTGGAGGTGAGTGAGATGGGAATTTCGTTGAATGCTGCTATGGTTTGGAGAAGGTTTGCTTGGCCTCACCACGTGTTATGTTGAAATTTGATCCCCAGTGTTGGAGGCAGGGTCAGGTGGGAGATGTTTGGATCATGGGAGTAGATCCTTCATGAATGGCTTGGTGCCCTTCTCCTGGAAGTGAGAGAGTTCTCACTCTTCGTTCCCGCAAGAACTGGTTGTTGAAAAGAGCCTGGCAGCTCCTTTTCTCTCTTTTTTTCTCTCTTGCCATATGATGCTGGCTCCACTCCACCTTCTGCCATGATTGGAAGCGTCCTGAGGTCTCACCAGAAGCAGATGCTGGCTCCATGCTTCTTGTACAGTCTGCAGCACCGCGAGACGCACAAAAATCTTTCTTTCTAATTACCTAGGCTCACGTATTCCTTATAGCAACACAAATGGACAAAGACAAATACATTCATACATAAATGCACACACGCATATATGTAAGTGTATACCAACATACATGAATACATGTACATATAGTTAAGTGTACTCAAACACACAGACATACACACATATATAAGTGTGTACACACACACACACACACACACACACACACAGAGTTATATATTCATGACTTTCTTTTCCAGGATGAATAAGGCTTTTTCTGCCTTATTGGAAAAACATTTCTTTCATTACTTCCTAATCCCTCCACTGCCATCTCATTTAACTCCTGAACTCCAGTTGGCAGATGTTAATATATCCTTATTAGGGACAAGTGTTTTGGATCAATCCATACATCTTTCCATATGGTAATGGAAAGTTTTAATTGCTTGGAGTGAGCTATTTGATCCGTCTGTTTGCCCATTTTCTTTCAGAGGATAAAAGGGTATTTGTTAGGCTCTGAATGCAAGAGAAAAAATGCAAAGCCCACGTTTAATATCCTTTGGGTACAATTTATATTTTAAATTTCATAATTGTAGCCTTTCAAATCATTATTTTTTAATGCAGTTAAATATAATTCATTAGCACAGTGCTGAAAATAGCAATAACATTTGCATCACTGTAGTGTCGATGTAATCAGCAGCTTCTGAGCCCACTGAGATTTTTGTGGCCAGTTCAGTAGGACCACAGAACGGTCATGCGTTCTGCCGCGTGTAGGGAGAGAGTAGCTTCTGCTAGTGAAGAGTGGTGGTCCTTACATCAGCTGGGACTAGCTAGCTCTCCGGTTTCGTACTCTGGAGAGCCGATGGCTGCACCACACATAAAATGGCACGTACTCTATGTGTGGTGCAGCCATCGGCTCTCCAGAGTACGAAATCGGCAATGCTCAGCGGCCATTTTGGGGTTCATTGCAGCCTCCTAGTTTTTTTATTTACCTTTGTTTATAAGATTCTTGTGGTCTACAGAGAAAAAAAGGAGCAAGTATTAAGAAAAAAGTCCTGAGGTCTAATTCTGCCACATTTCAATATTTTCATATTGGCTTTTGTGAATTAAAATGCGGAGTAAGAGCTTTGAAAGCATGATGCGAAGGCTCAAGACAGAGGAACAGACCCACGGAATCCTGTCTCCCTTCCATTCCACTTTCCCCTCTCCTCTGAGGCCGCGGAAGCCGCTCTCGCCCTTCTCCTTACCTGGGTCCTCCGCACAGCGCTGTTCTGTGCTGCTTCTCCCTGTCTTCTGCCATCGTTTTTTCTTCTTTTCCTCCTAGCCTCCCCTCTTCTTTCTCACTGCTGCTGACCCATCGGTATTGTTTGCCTCTCAAGCTGAAGTCCCACGTGGATCCTTTTGTGTCCCAATGAGTGCAAAAGCCACACAGCCCTCAAGTCTCCGGTGCAGCTGTTGGGCTTTTCCTGGGACTGATCCCCAGGGCAGGTCCGGGGCTCCCCGGGGCAGCGCTCAGCGCAGGCGTCAGGAGATGCTAATGAGGCTTCCCAGGCCAGCGGACTGGACTGCATCGCACCACCCAGGGGCCCTCTTCGCCAGTCAACTGCTCTGCCGTCGTCCAGTTCGTGCCTTCTTAGGGCCCTCAGGTACCTGCAGCTCCTCTTCAGCATGAAGGTGAGGCCCCGGCTTCTGCCCTTTTCTTAGTCCACCTCTGCGTCAGCATTCGCTCGGGAAAAGCCCTGCTGCTCCCAGAGACAAGAAGGGAGAAAACTTCGTACCCAGTCTTTTCTTCGCCCATTGTCTTTTGCTCTCAGTTATTTTCTTTATTTCAAAGGACAGGGTAAAACTTCTTAGGACTGGAAGTTTGGATATTGCTAGGGCTGCTTTTTGGGGGAAAGCCTCACAGGGAAGGAAGACGTATCCATTCTCTTTCACCCTTTGGGGATTTCGGGGTGGCTTATTTTCTAAATTATTGATATGGTTTGGCTGTGTCCCCACCCAAAACTCATCTTGAATTATAATCCCAATAATCCCCACATGTCGAAGGCAGGACCAGGTGAAGGTGATTGGATCACGGGAGCGGTTTCCCCCGTGCTGTTGTCGTGATGGTGAGTGAGTCTCACGAGATCTGATGGTTTTATGGCTTTTCCCCCACGGGCACTCGCTCATTCGGTCCTGCCGCCCTGTGAACAAGGCACCTATTTCTCCTTTGCCTTCCGTCCTGATTGTTAAGTTTCCAGAGGCTTCCCCAGCAATGCAGAACTGTGAGTCAATTAAACCTTTCATTCATAAATTTCCTTCATAAAGAACGGCCTAAGACTGGCATGAGAATGAACTAATACAATTACCAACTACAAGTACTATTTTTTTTTTGAAAGGAGAGAAACATGGCATTTGTCTGACCCCTTATACTTCTAGTCCTCTGGGCTCATTTTTGGAGTCTATTATTAGAATCATATAGGGCCAGAAGGACGTGACAGTCAAGTTGTGAAGGAAGGGACTAAAAACTTTATCTGCTCATTTCTATCCCCCTGCTTTTATTTGCTTTAATCTTTACTGCCCTTGATTGCTGCATGTACCCATTTACGGATATTTTATAACATTCAGTAAATAATATAACACATTTTAAAACTTATAAGTTTCAATTTTTGTGTGTTTAACACAGTGCCACTGTCCTAAGTATACAATAAATATCAGCTATTAAATTTACTACTTTCAGAAAATATCTCCACTTATTTTATTAACTCTTCACCCATACCAATGCATGATTAGTTTTTTCCCCTCTACTGATATTTACTTATAAAAATGGGATTAAATAAAATGTTTTCCATTCCCAATTCTGTTCTTTTACTTGTTCTCCTCTAAGCAATTTCTCCAAACTAGCCATGATTGAAAATAATGATAATTTTTAAAAAGCCATCCAGCTTTCTTTATTCTGATTTCATCCACCCTTGGCTTACTTTTAAAAATAATAATGTTGTCATTTCAACCTATCTGCTTGGAATATAATCCTTCTGTCTCTAGGGGAAGTCATTTTTTGAAGAGTAAAAAATAAGGATTTTGATTTTGAACTAGAAGTTATCTTGAAGATCTTGAAGTCACACATAGTTACTTGATTCAAGAAATAGACACAGTGTCCTAAAGGTCAGAATTTAAAGTGGGACCCCGCTAATGGAAGAACATTTTTTTTGTTCTGAAAAGGCTTGTGTGTTTCACGAATGGCAAATGAACTAGTGAGTGAAAAAGGTATTTGGAGGGTAGGTAGCTCCAGTGTGCTGAGCTAAGGAATGAATCACTCAATCACTTACCAGAAATTTCTTGAGAGTATATTGTGTGCAAATAACTGCGTGTTTTGTCTGTGTTGATGAGGGGAACTCAATATTCAACCATATTTAACAAAAATTCATAGACTGTGTACCAGCGACTGTCCTAGATGTTCTGCCTATTTCTCCATCAATCTCCTGAGCTCTAGAGCAACACTGATAAATGCCTGTGAAAAATTTCCCTTAGATATTGTTCACAGACCCCTCAATTTGGCATGTCCAAAATGGAACTTACCATTTCACTATCTTTATTAATGGTGCCGTTTCATTCAGACATTCAAACCAGAAACTCAATCTTCCCTGGTTCATGCCTTTCTTCCATCAACCTCTCCCCATGTGATCACACAACATCACGTTCAGCTGATTCTTCCTTTTATTGGTGGAAGCTGTTTCATCTCTCACCCCATTGCTGTCCCAGTGATCACTCTTTTGTTTTCTCACCTCAGCATTTACAATGGCTTTGTAACTTGTGCATCTCTTAAAGTTCTTACTGTATTTTCCGTGTGCTTCCTGCTAGGGTGACCAACCATCCCAGTTTGACCTCAGTCCAAACTGAGGAGTTTCCTGGGATGCAGGACTTTGTAAACCTTTCAGTTTTAAAATAGGACAGTTGCAGGCAAACTGGGACAGTTGGTCACACTATCTGTTACTATCTTTCAAGTCAAAGTCTGGAGCAGGTGAATCAGATTGACTGAGAGTCAATCATATGTTATAGCAAAGGAGATTGAGAAAGCATCTGGCATTTTTCAGCTTTTCTAGTGGAAGTTGGATTTCAATTCATAAGGTATGGGAGTCCCCAACTATAGCAAGAGGGTTCAAAGTTTGGGGGACAAAAATTAATAACAAATATCTTCATACACTGTTTCTCTGTATCCAGTCTCCCCAATTATAATGCATTGTGAGTTCTGAGTTAAGGTAAAGCTCACTTTCTTTATTTTTTAACTTTTAAGTTCAGGGGTACATATGCAGGTTTGTTAGCATAGTTAAACTTGTGTCATGGGAGTTTGTTGTACAGATGATTTCATCACCCAAGTGTTAAGTCTAATGCCCATTACTTATTTTTTGCTGATCCCCTGCCTCCTCCCACTCTCCACTCTCTGATAGGACCCAATGTGTGTTGTTCCCCACTATATGTCCATGCGTTCTCATCATTTCACTACAACTTACAAGTGAGGACATGTGGTATTTGGTTTTCTGTTCCTGTCTTAGTTTACTAAAAATAATGATTTCCAGCTCCATCCATGTCCCTGCAAAGGATATGATCTTGTTCTTTTTTATGGCCGCATAGTATTCTGTGGTGTATATGTACCGTGTTTTCTTTATCCAGTCTATCATTGATGGGCATTTAGGTTGATTCCATGTCTTTGCTATTGTGAATAGTGGCGCAATGAACATATGCCTGCATGTGTCTTTACAATAAAATAATTTATATTCCTTTGGGCATATACCTAGTAATGGGATTGCTGGGTCAAATGGTATTTCTTGTCTTTAGGTCTTTGAGGAATCATTACACTGTCTTCCACAGTGGTTGAACTAATTTACACTTCCACCAACAGTATATAGGGATTCCTTTTCTCCACAACCTCGCCAGCATCTGTTATTTTTTGACTTTTTAATAATAGTCATTCTGACTGGTGTTAGATAGTAGCTCATCGTGATTTTGATTTGCATTTCTCTAATGATTGGTAATGTTGAGCTTTTTTTCATATGATTGTTGGCCATATGTATGTGTTCTTTTGAAAAGTGTCTGTTCATGTCCTTTGCCCACTTTTTTATGGGGTGGTTTTTTTTCTTGTAAATGTGTTGAAGTTCCTTATAGCTGCTGGATATTAGACCTTTGTTGGATACATAGTTTGCAAAATTTTTTTTTTATCATTCTGCAGGTTGTCTGTTTACTCTGTTGACAGTTTCTTTTGCTGTACAGAAGCTCTTTAGTTTAATTAGATCCAATTTGTCAATTTTTGCTTTTGTTGCAATTGCTTTTGGCATCTTCATCATGAAGTCTTTGCCCATGCCTATGTTCTGAATGGTATTGCCTAGGTTGTCTTCCAGGGTTTTTATAGTTTTTAGTTTTACATGTAAGTCTTTAATCTGTCTTGAGTTAATTTTGGTATATAGTGAGAGGTAGATGTCTAGTTTTAATCTTCTGCATATGGCTAGCCAATTATCCTAGCACCATTTATTGAATAGGGAATCCTTTCCCCATTGCTTATTTTTGTCAGGTCTGTCAAAAATCATAGTTGTAGATGTGCAATCCTATTTCTGGGTTCTCTATTCTGTTCCATTGATCTATGTGTCTGTTTTTGTACCAGTACCATACCATGCTGTTTTGGTTACTGTAGCCAGTGTAGTTTGAAGTTGAGTAAAGCTCACTTTCTACCAGATATCCTTCTGTACCCTTGAAAAATCTACTTTTGGGCCGGGCGCGGTGGCTCACGCCTGTAATCCCAGCACTTTGGGAGGCCGAGGCGGGCGGATCACAAGGTCAGGAGATCGAGACCACGGTGAAACCCCGTCTCTACTAAAAATACAAAAAATTAGCCGGACGCAGTTGTGGGCGCCTGTAGTCCCAGCTACTCGGGAGGCTGAGGCAGGAGAATGGCGTGAACCCGGGAGGCGGAGCTTGCAGTGAGCCGAGATCGCGCCACTGCACTCCAGCCTGGGCGACAGAGCGAGACTCCGTCTCAAAAAAAAAAAAAAAAAAAAAAAAGAAAAATCTACTTTTGCTTCCTTGCAAAAGATAAAGTCCAAACTTCTTAGTGGGTCCTATGGCCCTTCATGGTCTGAACCCTCATTTCCAGCTTCACCTCTTGCTATCCACCTCCTTAAGTTCTCCCTGCAGCTTCAGGGGTACCTCTTATAGTTCATAAATCATGGCATGTGTATTTATACCTTCATGGGTTTAATATGGGCTGCTCCTTTTGCTATGGCTATGCTTTGTCACTCCTCTGTGGCATCTTACTGATCATGCCAGTACCAGCCATTTAGGCCAAATCAGTTGTTTCTTCCTCTCTACGCTAACATTTACCATGCTACATTGCCATCTGTTACTTATATATCTCTCTTTCCCTTCATATTTATGAGTGCTTCACATGCTGGACAAGGTGAAACTCCCATCACCTTTCCTATGAGAGATAGAGAAAGAAAGCATGACCAAAGGCACAGGTGAGTAAGTGGTAGTCACCAAAATCTGAATGAATTCCATGCATATATGTAGTAAGATATTAGTTGCTCCTTAAATATTTATTTCTCTACTCTTACTTTACTAAGAGAACCTCCCATATTTAATGGGCACATGGATGCATATTATCTGCCAATTTTTTCCCCTTCATGCTGGTTGGAATGTGAATGTCATGGCAGGAGTTGGAGCAGCTATCTTTGACTTTGAGGTAGTAGCTGATGTTGAAGATAGCAGATTAACAAGAGAGAGCGTGGATCTCCAACACCTGGAGCTAATACATCACCCCTGCATTATTTATACTTAGACTCTTTTGTGAGAGAGAAATAAACTTCTATGTTATTTGACTTTCATTGCCACAGCTATACCTGTAACCTAATTAATATGAGAAAGGGGAAATGTTAGAGGTGAAATAGCTCTTTTTTTAAAATTATACTGTAAGTTCTAGGGTACATGTGACAACGTGCAGGTTTGTTACCTATGTATACATGTGCCATGTTGTTGTGCTGCACCCATTAACTCGTCATTTACATTAGGTATATCTCCTAATGCTATCCCTCCCCTCTCCCCCCACCCCACAACAGGCACTGGTGTGTGATGTTCCCCGCCCTGTGTCCAAGTGTTCATTGTTCAGTTTCCACCTATGAGTGAAAACATGGCAGTGTTTGTTTTTTTGTCCTTGCAATAGTTTGCTGAGAATGATGGTTTCCAGCTGCATCTGTGTCCCTACAAAGGACATGAACTCATCTTTTCTTATGGCTGCGTAGTATTCCATGGTGTATATGTGCCACATTTTCTTAATCCAGTTTGTCACTGATGGACATTTGGGTTGGTTCCAAGTCTTTGCTATTGTGAATAGTGCCACAATAAACATACGTGTACATGTGTCTTTATAGCAGCATGATTTATAATCCTTGGCTATATACCCAGTAATGGGATGGCTGGGTCAAATGGTATTTCTGGTTCTAGATCCTTCAGGAATTGCCACACTGTCTTCCACAATGGTTGAACTAGTTTACAGTCCCACCAACAGTGTAAAAGTGTTCCTATTTCTCCACATCCTCTCCAGCACCTGTTGTTTCCTGACTTTTTAATGATTGCCATTCTAATTGGTGTGAGATGGTGTCTCATTGTGGTTTTGATTTGCATTTCTGTGATGGCCAGTAATGACGAGCATTTTTTTCATGTGTCTGTTGGCTGCATAAATGTCTTCTTTTGAGAAGTGTCAGATCATATCCTTCACCCACTTTTTGATGGGGTTGTTTGATTTTTTCTTGTAAATTTGTTTGAGTTTTTTTGTAGATTCTGGATATTAGCCCTTTGTCAGATGAGTAGATTGCAAAATTTTTCTCCCATTTTGTAGGTTGCCTGTTCACTCTGATAGTAGTTTCTTTTGCTGTGCGGAAGCTCTTTAGTTTAATTAGATCCCATTTGTCTAGCTTGGCTTTTGTTGACATTGCTTTTGGTGTTTTAGACATGAGGTCCTTGCCCATGCCTATGTTCTGAATGGTATTGCCTAGGTTTTCTTCTAGGGTTTTTATGGTTTTAGGTCTAACATTTAAGTCTTTAATCCATCTTGAATTAATTTTTATATAAGGTATAAGGAAGGGATCCAGTTTCAGCTTTCTATGTATGGCTAGCCAGTTTTCCCAGCACCATTTATTAAATAGGGAATCCTTTCCCCATTTCTTGTTTTTGTCAGGTTTGTCAGAGATCAGATGGTTGTAGATGTGTGGTATGATTTCTGAGGGCTCTGTTCTGGTCCATTGGTCTATATCTCGGTTTTGGTACCAGTACCATGCTGTTTTGGTTACTGTAGCCTTGTAGTATGGTTTGAAGTCAGGTAGCGTGATGCCTCCAGCTTTGTTCTTTTGGCTTAGGATTGTCTTGGCAATGCGAGCTCTTTTTTGGTTCCATATGAACTTTAAAGTAGTTTTTTCCAATTCTGTGAAGAAAGTCAGTGTTAGCTTGATGGGGATGGCATTGAATCTGTAAATTGCCTTGGGCAGTATGGCCATTTTCACAATATTGATTCTTCCTATCCATGAGCATGGTATGTTCTTCCATTTGTTTGTGTCCTCTTTAATTATGTTGAGCAGTGGTTTGTAGTTCTCCTTGAAGAGGTCCTTCACATCCCTTGTAAGTTGGATTCCTAGGTATTTTAGTCTCTTTGAAGCAATTGTGGATGGGAGTTCATTCACGATTTGGCTCTCTGTCTGTTACTGGTGTATAAGAATGCTTGTGATTTTTGCACATTAATTTTGTATCCTGAGACTTTGCTGAAGTTGCTTATCAGCTTAAGGAAATATTGGGCTGAGATGATGGGGTTTTCTAAATATACAATCATGTCATCTGCAAACAGGGACAATTTGACTTCTTCTTTTCCTAACTGAACACCCTTTATTTCTTTCTCTTTATTTTGAGCCTATGTGTGTCTCTGCATGTGAGATGGGTCTCCTGAATACAGCACACTGATGGGTCTTGACTCTTTATCCAATTTGCCAGTCTGTGTCTTTTAATTGGAGCATTTAGCCCATTTACATTTAAAGTTAATATTGTTATGTGTGAATTTGATCCTGTCATTATGATGCTAGCTGGTTATTTTGCTTGTTAGTTGATGCAGTTTCTTCCTAGCATCAATGGTCTTTGCAATTTGGCATGTTTTTGTAGTGACTGGTACCGGTTGTTCCTTTCCATGTTTAGTGCTTCCTTCAGGAGCTCTTGTAAGGCAGGCCTGGTGGTGACAAAATCTCTCAGCATTTGCTTGTCTGTAAAGGATTTTATTTCTCCTTCACTTATGAAGCTTAGTTTGGCATGAAATTCTGGGTTGAAAATTCTTTTCTTTAAGAATGTTGAATGTTGGTCCCCACTCTCTTCTGGTTTGTGGAGTTTCTGCCAACAGATCTGCTGTTAGTCTGATGGGCTTCCCTTTGTGAGTAACCTGACCTTTCTCTCTGGCTGCCCTTAACAATTTTTCCTTCATTTGAACTTTGGTGAATCTGACAATTTTGTGTCTTGGAGTTGCTCTTCTTGAGGATTATCTTTGTGGCATTCTCTGTATTTCCTGAATTTGAATGTTGGCGTGACTTGCTAGGTTGGGGAAGTTCTCCTGGGTAATATCCTGCAGAGTGTTCTCCAGCTTGGTTCCATTCTCCCCTTAACTTTCAGGTACACCAGTCAGAAGTAGATTTGGTTTTTTCACATAGTCCCATATTTCTTGGAAGCTTTGTTCATTTCTTTTTACTCTTTTTTGTCTAAACTTCTCTTCTCGCTTCATTTCATTCATTTGATCTTCAGTCACTGATACCCTTTCTTCCTGTGATCGGATTGGCTACTGAAGCTTGTGCATTCATCACGTAGTTCTCGTGCCATGGTTTTCAGCTCCATCAAGTCATTTAAGGACTTCTCTACACTTGTTATTCTAGTTAGCCATTCATCTAATCTTTTTTCAAGGATTTTAGCTTCTTTGTGATGAGTTTGAACTTCTTCCTTTAGCTTGGAGAAGTTTGATCGTCTCAAGCCTTCTTCTCTCAGTTTGTGCAAATCATTCTCCGTCTAGCTTTGTCCCTTTGCTGTCGAGGAGCTGTGTTCCTTTGGAATGGGAGAGGCGCTCTGACTTGTAGAATTTTCAGCTTTTCTGCCCTGTTTTTTCCCCATCTTTCTGGTTTTATCTACCTTTGGTCTTTGATGATGGTGATGTACAGATGGGGTTTTGGTGTGGATATCCTTTTTATCCTTTCTGTTTGTTAGTTTTCCTTCTACCAGTCAGGACCCTCAGCTGCAGGTCTGTTGGGGTTTGCTGGAGGTCCACTCCAGACCCTGTTTGCTGGGGTATCAGCAGTGGAGGCTGCAGAACAGCAAATATTGCTGAACAGCAAATGTTGCTGCCTGATTGTTCCTCTGGAAGCTTCATCTCAGAGGGCTACCTGGCCATGTGAGGTGTCAGTCTGCCCCTACTGGAGGGTGCCTCCTGGTGAGGCTACTCGGTGGTCAGGGACCCACTTGAGGAGGCAGTCTGTCCATTCTCAGATCTCAAACTCCATGCTGGGAGAACCACTACTCTCTTCAAAGCTGTCAGACAGGGACATTTAAGTCTGCAGAGGTTTCTGCTGCCTTTTGTTTGGCTATGCCCTTCCCCCAGATGTGAAGTCTACAGTGGCAGGCAGGCCTCCTTGAGCTGTGGGGGGCTCCATCCAGTTTGAGCTTTCTGGCTGCTTTGTTTACCTACTCAAGCCTCAGCAATGGCGGGCGCACCTCCCCCAGCCTCGCTGCCGCTTTGCAGTTTGATCTAAGACTGCTGTGCTAGCAATGAGTGAGGTTTCTTGGGCGTGGGACCCTCTGAGCCAGGGGCGGGATATAATATCCTGGTGTGCCGTTTGCCAAGATCATTGGAAAAGCGCAGTATTAGAGTGGGAGTGACCCAATTTTCCAGGTGCGATCTGTCACAGCTTCCCTTGGCTAGGAAAGGGAATTCCCTGACCCCTTTTGCTTCCCGGGTGAGGTGATGCCTCACCCTGCTTTGGTTCATGCTCCTTGGGCTGCACCCACTGTCCGACAAGCCCCAGTGAGATGAACCCGGTACCTCAGCTGGAAATGCAGAAATTACCCATCTTCTGCGTTGCTCACGCTGGGAGCTGTAGACTGGAGCTGTTCCTATTTGGCCATCTCGGAACTGCCGAAATAGCTCTTTTGTATTGTGACTTAGATCAAAGTCTGATGCGAAGAAAGGTGTGAGAGAACTGAGCAGACACAAAGAAGCATCATTATTCTGGTTTTGTCAGTATGAAGGATGGACAACTTTTTATTACAAATATTTCTCTGGATCAGCATTTTCCAATGTAAGTTCTTCAAATCTTTCTGTAATGTGTCAATCACAGGTGGTAGACTAGAAAAGGAATGAAGAGAGTGAGACCTAGAAAGCCATTTTATTCTTCTTTCTTTGACAACTTTTTAGATCTGTCTTTTGGGTGATCAAGATGATCATTAGGATGTTAGAAAGATCTGCTTCTAAGACCCCACATCAGGCCCCTGTCAGAAATGCCACAGAGCAAAACATGGTTTCGGACTTCAGGAAGATAAACAGATAAAGTACATACAAGCAGAAGACAAAAATGAGTAGGTAGGTAGGTAAATAGATAGCTTGATAGATAGGTAAGTGATAGAGTATTGCTTACTGAAATCCACCGTTCGAAATCAATCAAATAATTGAAAGACTATTCAAAAGAGGGAGAGGTAATGTGGTGCAGTGGCAAAATTAAAGCTTTGGGATATTTGGGAGCTGCCACCCAGTTCCTTGTTAGCTGTTTGGCTGTAGGTAAATAACTTATCTGAGCTTCACTCTCTACTAAGAGCTGGCTAATAATATCCATTTCCTATGATTGTTATGAAAATTAGAAAAAAATGTGGATTATTATTAAAATGGCTATTATTTGCTTTCATATTTATGTCTTAATCCATGTGGAATTTTGTGTGTAGGGTCAAATAGATAACTAATTTTGTTTTTTTCCATGTGGGTACTCTATTGTCTCTACACCATTTACTAAAATAGAAAGTCCTTTGGGTTACAGTACCATCTCTGTCCTACATCAAAGTTCCACATAAGTGTGGGCCTATTTCTGAGTTTTCTTTTCTTTTCCATCGGACTGTTGGTCTGTCTTTGAACCAAACATTCCCTGTCTTGGATATAATATCTTTGTAGATGTCTTTACATCTGATATGGCATTTCTGCCATCTCATTCTTTCTCAGAATTGATTTGACTATAATCTGATGTAAATTTCAGAATGAAGATTCATAAAAAACACTGTCAAGATTTTGATAAATTGCATTAATTGTATAGATGACTTAGGTGAGTATTGGAAGCTTTAAGGTACTGAAAGATATGTGAAATATGATAGCCAGAGAGCAATGAGGAGTAAGGAGGGAGTCATATCAGAAGGAATGGCATGAGGCAGGAAAACCCAGGGTGTGTTTTGGTCCATAGTTTGGTGTAGTTTGACTGGTGAGTGATGGATATTAGAAGAGAGATATAAAACAGACTTGGAAGGCAGCGGAGCTGTCAAGTATGAAATGGAACACACAGAGGGTAGCCTGTGCCAACTCCTTAGCCCAGAAAGTCCTGTGACATTCGCTAATGAAAATCAGTTTCCCATCCAACTTTGTGAAATCATGATGCAACGAAGACTCAAGCAAGTAAGAAAACTTGGAGAGACAGAGAAAGTTTAGCCAGATGTTAATCAGGCAGTAAGCTTTGGAAATGTTGCTCTCAATGGGGGCCCTTTTACAATGTGACACTATTTTACCTGTGGCTACTAAATCCATTAGTAAGCACTCTGTAGGAATATGAGCTAAGAAATCTACACTCTCTGATGATTTTTCCAGATGTGCAATTAGCTTGACCAAAAACATGCTCAGCTAGAGGCACTCATTAACTTCCACAAGTGGAGACTATTTACCCCAACTGAATCTGCTGGGGTAAACCAGTTGACTCTACGTGCAATGCACATTTAGTTTTTCTGTTGCTTTACCATTGAAATTTTCAGAGTCCGGAAGGATACACAGTTCTGCTGTTGTTATGCAGAACCCATGCTGGCTGAACCCCCTGCAAAGCTATTTTAAAGGCCAGCTGGTTATTAAAATGTCCAAATAAGTGTTTGCAGAATCACAGCATTTGTGAGGTAGTCAGACATAAGGGTGGGTCATTTAACTAGCCCAGCCTTCTCATGCCATAGGAAACGAAGTCAGCTCAGAGGGATGATTGATGGCCTCAGTAAAGCAAAACATTTGGGACAGAGCAGCGTCTAGAATTCAGATCTCCTGAGTTCTGTTTCCCTGGCTCAGCCATGACATTTGCCTTCTCCTTGGGACATCTTTGTAGTCTTATTGGTTACTTTTCTGACAGTTGCCAGAATCAAAATGAAGTCACTTTTGTTAAAACAAAACAAAACAAAACCCTGACAAATGGAGCCAGGGAATGCCATGGGGAGAGAATTTTCAGGCATAAATGCCTGATAACAAAACCTATCATGAAAAACTTCACAAAAACCATGACTTTGCACAAAGACCATTATAACACAAAACACACTCTGCAAGGACATCTGCCAGTAATTGTCTGTCCAAACCCATAGTGGTATCATCCTTGTTGTTGATCCTTGTAGTCAAGGATAATGATCTCAAAACAACTATGCAATACTTCTCACTTTTCCTTTTAAAACCATTGTCTTCCTTTACCTCCCAGCATATGCACATAGTTTATTATGGCATATGTATGCCCATTGCAATGTCTTATTCCCAAAATAAATATGATTTTCTTTTAGAGAGCCTCTCTCTTTTGTTATTTAGATTGACACTCTCCTTGTTCTCTGCAAATTGCTTGTTTTTTTATTTTCTAGTTGATTTTGAAAGATCTGGATTTGAGCTCTTATAGTTTTATGTGTTTCTTGGCTTGGGGTTGTACTTGTATAACCTGTGTTGCTCAGTACACACAGCTTGAGAATAAAAACAGGGTCACAAAACAACAGGACTCCTCTCTCCCCAGCACTGACTGCTCTACCCTCACTCCAGGTCCACCAAGATTCCTCTTAAATCATTCCAGGAGCCCTCTGGGAATTACCTCTAGTGAGCTTTGCAGATGAAACCTTTTTTTCACGGTAACTCCTGCCATTTTCCTCCTCCATGTGTTCTGATGATGCCACAGATGGTGTCTGGGGCACCAGGGTCCTCAGAAGATGTTCACTTGTTGGTGGTGCCTGCCCAGGACATCATGGCTACTGGCAAAGGTGCCAACCCTCGAGCTGATGCTGCTTCTGTCTGGACCAAGGATGCTGGTACGGCCTGGGGTCCGCTTGGTCACCCCACCCTCCTACCAATGCTAGGATCTCTGCGTTAATTTCTGAGAGAGGCTGGAGGAAAATGTGAGTGACACAGATCATGCTGTACATACAATTGTACTTCCTTCACCCTTAAATTGTTTTCAGCAGCCTGAACTTGTGTGCTGCAACTTTTGTTCCCTGAGGATGAGATTTCCATTAATAACTTTTCCAGGTAGACTGTTTTTTATTTTTTATCATACTTTTAAGTTCTGGGGCACATGTGCAGAACGTGCAGCTTTATTAAGCTCCATCCTATTTGGGAAGAGGTTCCTTTTGTAAGACACTGCCTCACCTCCCGCTATGAAAATCAAAGGTGGCCAGGCACGGTGGCTCAGGCCTGTAATCCCAGCACTTTCGGAGGCTGAGGCAGGTGGATTATCTGAGGTCAGGAGTTCAAGACCAGCCTGGCCAACATGGTGAAACCCTGTCTCTACTAAAAACACAAAAATTAGCCAGGCATGGTGATGCATGCCTGTAATCCCAGCTCCTCAAAAGGCTAAGGCAGGAGAATTGCTTGAACTCAGGAGGCAGAGGTTTCGGTGAGTCGATATTGCACCAATGCACTCCAGCCTAGGAGATGGAGCAAGACTCCATCTCAAAAAAAAAAAAAAAAAAAAAATCGAAGATAACCATATATTCCCTTTCCTATCACCTGGCCATTAGTAGGTGATTATTTGACCCAGGCTTGGTCAACTCTTTGCTCTTCTCTGAAATCTTGACTCTTGACTCTTGAACTAACAACACAGAGATGGAAGAACAGTTTAGGATTTATTCATAATGAGGGCAACAAGCAATAGGGTTAGTGGTGTCTGTGGCAGTGGTTGGGGTGTCCTGAAAAGACAACATTGTCCTGGAATGGGAGGGAGAAGGTGCTGTTGATGACATTCTATCTGAACCATGCCTCTATCAGGGACATTATTGGGCATCTCTCTTGATATAAGGATACAATCTTTATTTATTTTTTATTATTATTTTTATTTTTTATTATAGTTTAAGTTCTAAGGTACCTGTGCACAACGTGCAGGTTAGTTATATATATATACATGTGCAGTGTTGGTGTGCTGCACCTATTAACTCATCATTTACGTTAGGTATTTCTCCTAATGCTATCCCTCCCCCATCCCTCACCCCACAACAGGCCCTGGTGTGTGATGTTCCTCGCCATGTGTCCAAGTGATCTCATTGTTCAATTCCCACCTATGAGTGAGAACATGCGGTGTTTGGTCTTCTGTCCTGCGCTAGTTTGCTCAGAATGATGGTTTCCAGCTTCATCCATGTCCCTACAAAAGATATGAACTCATCCATTTTTATGGCTGCATAGTATTCCATGGTGTATATGTGTCACATTTTCTTTTCTTTTCTTTTTTTTTTTTTTTTAATACTTTAAGTTCTAGGGTACATGTGCACAACGTGCAGGTTTGTTACATAGGTATACATGTGCCACGTTGGTGTGCTGCACCCATTAACTCGTCATTTACATTAGGTGTATCTCCTAATGCTATCCCTCCCCCCTCCCCCCTCCCCACAATAGGACCTGGTGTGTGATGTTCCCCTTCCTGTGCAAGTGTTCTCATTGTTCAGTTCCCACCTATGAGTGAGAACATGTGGTATTTGGTTTTCTGTTCTTGCGACAGTTTGTTGAGAATGATGGTTTCCAGCTGCATCCATGTCCCTACAAAGGACATGAACTTATCCTTTTTTATGGCTGCATAGTATTCCATGGTGTATATGTGCCACATTTTCTTAATCCAGTCTGTCACTGATGGACATTTGGGTTGATTCCAGGTCTTGGGTATTGTGAATAGTGCCGCAATAAACATACGTGTGAATGTGTCTTTATAGCAGCATGACTTATAATCCTCTGGGTATATCCCCAGTAATGGGATGGCTGGGTCAAATGGTATTTCTAGTTCTAGATCCTTGAGGAATCGCCGCACTGTTTTCCACTGAAAAGTTTCTTCAAAATTGGCATTATTTCTTTAAATGTTTGGATGGATTCATCAGTGAAATAATTTATCCCAGAAGTTTTTTTGTGTGTGCGTGTATGTGCATGTGTGTAAAGTTAACTATAAATGTAGTTTCTTTAAAAGATATGTAATTATTTAGGCTATCCTTGTATGAGCTTTGGGATTTTGTCTCTTTCAAGGTATGTTTTGTTTGTATCTACATTGCTCATGACATTATCAGCAGAAGACAGCTCAAAATATTTTCTTATTTTCTTTTCGATATTTGTAGACTCTGCAACAAAGTCACTTCTCTCATTCCTGATACTGTAATGTGTGCCTTTTCTTTTTTTTTTCCTTATTAGTCTAACTAGAGGTTTAACAATTTTATGTATCTTCCCAGAGAATTAGCTTTTGGTTTCAATGATTTCCTCTATGTTTTGTTTTAATGGCTTTTATATTGATTTTCATTTCTTTGTTGTTTATTATTTCCTTTATTTTGCTTACATTACATTGAATGTTGTCTTCCTTTTCTATTATTTATGGCCAAAACTAGGATCACTGATGTGAGATCTCTCATTTTTTTTAACAGAGGCATTCAGTATTATAAATTTCCCTCTAAATACTGCTTTAGCAGTATCCCAAATTATTTAATATATTGTGTTTTAATTTTTCTTTAGTTTGAAATACTACCTAATTTTCGCTTTATTTTCATTTGTCCACTGGTTATTTAAAAGTGTGTTAATTTCCAAATATTTGGCAAATTTCCAGAGATCATTTTGTTACTGAATTCTAATTTGATTCTGTTGTGGTCAGAGAACATTTTTTTTTTTTTTTTTTTGAGACAGAGTCTTGCTCTGTCGCCCAGGCTGGGGTGCAGTGGCCGGATCTCAGCTCACTGCAAGCTCCGCCTCCCGGGTTTAGACCATTCTCCTGCCTCAGCCTCCCGAGTAGCTGGGACTACAGGCGCCCGCCACCTCACCCGGCTAGTTTTTTGTATTTTTTAGTAGAGACGGGGTTTCACCGTGTTAGCCAGGATGGTCTCGATCTCCTGACCTCGTGATCCGCCCGTCTCGGCCTCCCAAAGTGCTGGGATTACAGGCTTGAGCCACCGCGCCCGGCCCAGAGAACATTTTTAATTAAAAAAAAAACAAAAAAAACTTCCATGTCTATACTTCATTTTTGAGCATATGGAATACAGTATAATACCTGTTATAATGTCTTTTCCATTCTTTGGAGTAGTTAATTAATTCAGAAATTAACTACTAATTAGTTGGGTTTTTTTGGGTTTACTTCTTAAGATTCGTTAGGCTTGACCAGAGCAGTACTGAGTGTTCTTTTAGTTCTCCTCTTTAAACTCTGACCTGCAAACTCTAGTCTAGAAACAAGACAGATGATCTCTTTCTTGCCATGTGAGTATACGGCAAGAATGATCCATCTGCAAACCAAGAACAGAGCCCTCACTAGAAATCAACTGGAACTTTGATGCTGGACTTTCCAGCCCCTAGAACTGTGAGAAATAAATTTTTGTTGTTTAAGCCACCCAGTCTACAGTATTTTTGTTATAGCAGGCTGAACTTAAACTAAGACAGGGGCCATACAGAAAAGATTTGCTGATCTCTGGTTGTGATGGTTAATACTGAGTGAAAACTTTATTGGATTGAAGTATGCAAAGTATTGAACCTGGGTGTGTCTGTGAGGGTGTTGCCAAAGGAGATTAACATTTGAGTCAGTGGGCTGGGAAAGGCAGAGCCATCCTTAATCTGGGTAGGCACAATCTAATCAACTGCCAGCACAGCTAGAATATAAGCAGGCAGAAAAATGTGAACAGAGAGACTGGCCTAGTCGCCCAGCCTACATCTTTCTCCCATGCTGGATGACTGTTATGATTTCCATTCTTTTGCATTTGCTGAGGAGTGTTTTACTTCCAATTATGTGGTCGATTTTAGAATTAGTGCTATGTGGTGCTGAGAAGAATGTATGTTCTGTTGATTTGGGGTGGAGACTTCTGTAGACGTCTATTAGGTCCACGTGGTCCAGAGCTGAGTTCAAGTACTGAATATTCTTGTTAATCCTCTGTCTTGTTGATCTGTCTAATATTGACAGTGGGGTGTTAAAGGCTCCCACTATTCTTGTGTGGGAGTCTAAGTCTCTTTGTAGGTCTCTAAGAACTTGCTTTATGAATCTGGGTGCTCCTGTATTGGGTGCATATATATTTAGGATAGTTAGCTCTTCCTGTTGCGTTCATCTTTTTACCATTATGTAATACCCTTCTTTGTCTTTTTTGATCTTTGTTGGTTTAAAGTCTGCTTTATCAGAGACTAGGATTGCAACCCCTGCTTTTTTTTTTTTTTTTTTTTTTTTTTTTTTTTTTTTTTTTTTGCTTTCTGTTTGCTTGGTAAATATTCCTCCATCCCTTTACTTTGAGTCTGTGTGTCTGTGTATGAGATGGGTCTCCTGAATACAGTGATGGGTCTTGACTTTATCCAATTTGCCAGTCTTTGTCTTTTAATTGGGGCATTTAACCCATTTACATTTAAGGTTAATATTGTTATGTGTGAATTTGATCCTGTCATCATGATGCTAGCTGGTTAATTTGCACATTAGTTGATGCAGATTCTTCATAGTGTCATTGGTCTTTATATTTTGGTATGTTTTTGCAGTGGCTGATGCCAGTTTTCCTTTCCATGTTTAGTGCTTCCTTCAGGACCTCTTGTAAGGCAGGCCTGGTGATGACAAAATCCCTCAGCATTTGCTTGTCTGTAATGGATTTTATTTCTCCTTTGCTTATGAAGCTTAGTTAGGCTAGATATGAAATTCTGGGTTGAAAATTCTTTTCTTTAGGAATGTTGATTATTGGCCCCCACTCTCTTCTGGCTTGTAGGGTTTCTGCAGAGACATCTGCTGTTAGTCTGATGGGCTTCCCTTTGTAGGTAACCTGATCTTTCTCTCTGGATGCCCTTAACATTTTTTTCCTTCGTTTCAACCTTGGAGAATCTGATGATTATGTGTCTTGGGGTTGCTCTTCTCAAGGAATGTCTTGGTGGTGGTCTCTGTATTTCCTGATTTTGAATGTTGTCCCATGTTCCTAGGTTGGGGAAGTTCTCCTGGATAATATCCTGAAGTGTGTTTTCCAACTTGGTTCCATTCTCCCCATCACTTTCAGGTACACCAGTTAATCATAGGTTTGGTCTTTTCACATAGTCCCATATTTCTTGGAGGCTTTGTTCATTTCCTTTCAATATTTTTTTTTCTTTAATCTTGTCTTCATACTTTATTTCATTAAGTTGACCTTCAATCTCTGATATCCTTCCTTCCACTTGATCAATTCAGCTATTGATACTTGTGTATGCTTCACAGAGTTCTTGTGCTGTGTTTTTCAGCTCCATCAGGTCATTTATGTTCTTCTGTAAAGTGGTCATTCTAGTTAGCAGTTCCTGCAACCTTTTATCAAGGCTCTTAGCTTCCTCGCATTGGGTTAAAACATGCTCCTTTAGCTCAGAGGAGTTTGTTATTACCCACCTTCTGAAGCCTATTTCTGTCAATTCATCAAACTCATTCTCTGTCCAGCTTTGTGTCCTTGCTGGAGAGGAGTTGTAATCCTTTAGAGGAGAAGATGCATTCTGATTTTTGGAATTTTCAGCAGTTTTGCACTGTTTTATCCTCATCTTCATTGATTTTTCTACCTTTGATCTTTGATCCTGATGACCTTTGGATGAGGTTTTTGTGTGGGTGTTCTTTTTGTTCATGTTATTACTTTCTGTTTGTTAGTTTTTCTTCTAACAGTCAGGCCCCTCTTCTGCAGGTCTGCTGGAATTTGCTAGAGGTCCACTCCAGACCCTATTTGCCTGGGTATCACCAGCAGAGGCTGCAGAACAGCAAACATTGCTGCCTGCTCCTTCCTCTGGAAGCTTCATCCCAGAGGGGCACTGCCTGAGGCCAGCCAGAGCTCTTCTGTATGAGGTGTCTGTTGACCCCTGCTGGAAGGTGTTTTTCAGTAAGGAGGCACGGGGATCAGGGAATCACTTGATGAGGCATTCTGTCCCTTAGTAGAGCTTGAGTGCTATGCTCAGAGATCTGCTGCTCTCTTCAGAGCTGGCAGGCAGGAACATTTAAGTCTGCTGAAGCTGTGCCCACAGCTGCCCCTTGCCCCAGGTGCTCTGTCCCAGGGAGATGGAGTTTTATCTGTAAGTCCCTGACTGGGACTGCTGCCTTTCTTTCAGAGATGCCCTGCCCAATGAGGAGGAATCTAGAGAGGCAATCTGACCACAACTGCTTTGCTGCACTGTCGTGAGTTCTGCCCAGTTCTAACTTCCAGATGGTTTCCTTAACACTGTGAGGGGAAAATCGCCTACTCAAGACTCATTGATGGCAGATGCCCCTCCCCCACCAAGCTCAATTGCCCCAGGTTGACTTCGGACTCCTGTGCTGGCAGGGAAAATTTCAAGCCAGTGGTTCTTAGCTTGCTGAGCTCCGTGGGAGTGGGACCCACTGAGCGAGACCACATGACTCCCTGGCTTCTGCCCCCTTCCAGGGAAGTGAATGGTTCTGTCTTGCTGGTGTTCCAGGCGCCACTGCGGTATGAAAAAAAATCTCCTGCAGCCAGCTTGGTGTCTGCCCAAACAGTCGTGCAGTTTTGTGCTTGAAACCCAGGGCCCTGGTCCTATAGGCACACGAGGGAATCTCTTGGTCTGCGGATTGCAAAAACCATGGGAAAAGCATAGTATCTGGGCCGGATAGCACAATTTCTCATAGCTTCCCTTGGCTAGGGGATGGAGGTCCGCAACCCCTTGCACTTCCCAGGTGAGGTGACTCTCCAGCCTGCAATGGACAGGGTACCTCAGTTGGAAATGCAGAAATCACCCATCTTTTGCGTTGGTTTCACTGGGAACTGCAGACTGGAGCTGTTCCTATTTGGCCATCTTGCCAGATCCCCACACGAGCTTTTATCATGGGAGTGGCTGACCTGCAATGAAAGGTGCATGCACGGCCTCACCAGGTGTCTACTGTTAAAGTGAGGACATTGATTGGAAAAGAATGGGACCTTGTAACTTGGAATGGGGACATGTGGGAGGACCCTGATAAAACTGGGGACACTGAGTTCATAAACTGTGATAAATCTTTTTTTGCTAGAAGAAACAGCTTCCCCATACCCAGTAGTGGCAACATCCCCTCCCTGACCCATGCTGCCATCAGCTTTTCTACCTTTGCCTGAGGACATAAACCCTGTGCTGCCTGAGGCAATAGTGATGGCCTCCTTTGAGGCAGTTGCCAGGCAAGATAATGTAGATTCTCCTCAAGAAGAGCCACCCCCAACACCCCAGTTTGCTTCTAGACCTATAACTAGACTTAGGTCTGGGCGGGCCCCTAGAGATGAGGTTGAGAGTGTGACCCATGAGGAGGTGTGCTACACTGGAAAAGAACTACTTGAGTTTATTTATATAAGCAGAAATCTGAAGAAGAGGCATGGGAGTGAATATTAAGGGTGTGGGATAATGGTGGAAGGAACATAGAGTTGCATCAGGCTGAATGTATTGATTTGGGCCCATAAGTAGGAACTCTGCATTTTGTGTTGCAGCTCGTGGAGTTAAAAAAGATTCTAACAGCTTATTTGCTTGGTTAGATGAAATGTGGATTAAAAGATGGCCCACTGTGAATGACCTGGAAATGCCTGATCTTCCATGGTTTAGGTAGAGGAGGGGATCCAAAGGCTTAGGGAGATTGGGATGGTGGAGTGGATTAGTCACTTTAGACCTCCTCATCCCAACTGGGAGGGTCCAGAAGATATACCCTTGACTAATGCCTTGTGAAATAGATTTGTGAGGGTAGCACCTGCATCTTTGAAGGGCCCTGTAATTGATTTGCTCTTCTCTGTATGTCACATATAACAGTGGGAACCACAGTCACTCAACTACAAAATTTAAATACAATGTAAATAATTGGATCTTGAGGTGGCAAGGGGCAAGTGGTGACACTCAACTGTCAAAGGCAAGGAGGGCGTAGCTACTGTAATGGACAGCAGAGGCAAAGCAGCCATCAGAATAATCTGACTCATGTAGACCTCTGGCATTGGCTAATTAGGGTGTTCCTAGAAGTGAAACTGATAGGAAACCTACTACATTCCTACTTAAATTATATCAGCAGAAAACTTGTAGGTCAGATGGACAAAAGACTAATTTGAATTACAAAAACAGAGAATCACAGCCCCTCAATCAATTTCCAGACTTAAACTAGTTTACAGACCCAGAAGCCCTTGAATTAAGGGGAGGCTGGGTCCCCTTGAAGAAGGATCCCACTATGCCACCAACAATTTATGCTGTTAATCTTTCTCCCATCTTTCCCCAAGGAGACCTCTGGGCTTTTACCAGGATAACTGAGGAAAGGGAAATGATCAGACATTTTGGGGACTACTGAACACTGGCTCTGAGCTGAAATTGATTGCAGGGGACCCAAAACGTCATTGTGGTCCTCCAGTTAAAGTAGGGGCTTATGGAGGTCAGGTAATTCATGGAGTTTTAGCTCAGGTCTGACTTACAGTGGGTCCAGTGGGTCCCCGGACCCATCCTGTGGTCATTTCCCCAGTGCTAGATACATAATTAGCATAGACATACTTAGCAGCTGGTCCCCCACATTGGCTCCCTAACTGGTAGGGTGAGGTCTATTGTGGGAAAGGCCAAATAGAAGCCATTAGAGCTTCCTCTACCTAGAAAAATAGTAAATCAAAAACAATATTACATTGTTTTTGCAATCTCCAAGATGGATCTTGGAGAATGACAGTGGATTATCCTAAGCTTAACCAAATGACTCCAACTGTAGCTGCTGTACCAGATGTGGTTTCATTGCTTGAGCAAATTAACACATCTCCTGGTACCTGGTATGCAGCCATTGACTTGGCAAATGCCCTTTTCTCCATTCCTGTCCATAAGGCCCACCAGAAGCAATTTGCCTTCAGCTGGCAAAGCAATATACCTTCACTGTCCTACCTCACAGGTATATCAATTCTCCAGCTTTGTGTCATAATCTTACTTGAAGAGACCTCGCTTACTTTTCGCTTCCACAAGATATTACACTCGTCTACTACATCGATGACATTATGCTAATTAGATCCAGTGAGCAAAAAGTAGTAAATACACTGGACTTACTGGTGAGACATTTGCATGCCAGAGGGTGGGAAATAAATCCTACTAAAATTCAGGGAACTTCTAACTCAGTAAAGTTTTTAGGGGTCCAGTGATGTGGGGCCTATTGAGATATTCCTTCTAAGATGAAGGATAAGTTGCTGGATTTGGCCCCTCCTACAACCAAGAAAGAGGCACAATACCTAGTGGGCCTATTTAGATTTTGGAGGCAACTCATTCCTCACTTAGGTGTGTTACACCCACCCAATTATCAAGTGGCCCAAAAGGCAGCCAGTTTTGAGTGGGATCCAGAACAGGAGAAGCTCTGCACTAGGTCCAGGCTGTTGTGCAAGCTGCTCTGCCACTTGGGCCATATGACCCAGCAGATCCAATGGTGCTTGAGGTGTCAGTGGCAGACAGGGATGCTGTTTGGAGCCTTAAGTGGGCTCTCATAGGTGAATCATGGTGGAAGCCTCTAGGATTTTGAAGCAAGCCCTTGCCATCTTCTGCAGATAACTACTCTTCTTTTGAGAGACAGCTCTTGGCTTGTTACTGGTCTTTGGTGGAAACTGAACGTTTGACTATAGGTCATCAAGTCACCATGTGACCTGAACTGCCTGTCATGAACTGGTTGCTTTCTAACTCATCTAGCCATAAAGTGGGTTGTGCACAGAAGCATTCCATCATCAAATGGAAGTGGTATGTATGTGATTGGGCTTGAGCAGGTTCTGAAGGCCCAAGTAAGTTACATGAGGAAGTGTCTCAAATGCCCATGGTCTTCACTCCTGCCACCCTGCCTTCTCTTCCCCCGCCTGCACTGATGGTCTCATGGGAAGTTTCCTATTCGGCTTACAGAGGAAGAGAAGACTAGGGCCTGGTTCACAGATGGTTCTGCACGATATGCAGGCACCACCAGAAAGTGGAGAGCTACAGCACTACAGCCCCTCTCTGGGACATCCCTGAAGGACAGCAGTGAAGGGAAATCTTCCCAGTGGGCAGAAGTTCCAGCAGTGCACCTGGTTGTGCACTTTGCATGGAAGGAGAATTGGCCAGATGTACAATTATATACTGATTCATGGGCTATAGCCAATGGTTTGGCCGGATGGTCAGGGACTTGGAAGAAGCATGATTGGAAAATTGGTGACAAATAAATTTGGGGAAGGTATGTGGATGGACCTCTCTGAATGGTCTAAAACAGTGAAGATATTTGTATCCCATGTGAGTGCTCACAATGGGTGACCTCAGCAGAGGAGGATTTTAATAATCAAGTGGATAGGATGACCCATTCTGTGGATACCACTCAGCCTCTTTTCCCAGCCACCCCTGTCATCACCCAATGGGTCCATGAACAAAGTGGCCATGGTGGTAGGGATGGAGGGTACACATGGGTTCAGCAACATTGACTTCCACTTACCAAGGCTGACCTGGCTATGGCCACTGCTGAGGGCCCAATTTGCTGGCAGCAGAGACCAACACTGAGCCCTTGATGTGGCACCATTCCTTGGGGTGATCAGCCTGCTACCTGGTGGTAGGTTGATTATATTACACCTCTTCCATCATGGAAAGGGCAGGGGTTTGTCCTCACTGGAATAGACACTTCAGATTTGGGTTTGCCTATCATCCTGCATGCAATGCTTCTGCCAAGACTACCATCCATGGACTCACAGAATGCCTTATCCATCATCATGGTATTCTACACAGCATTACCTCTGACCAAGGCACTCACTTTGTGGCTAAAGAAGTGCTGCAGTGGACTCATGCTCATGGAATTCACTGGTTTTACCATGTTCCCCATTACCCTGAAGCAGCTGGATTGACAAAATGGTGGAATAGCCTTTTGAAGTCACAATCACAACACCAACTAGGTGACAGTACTTTGCAGTGCTGGGGCAGAGTTCTCCAGTAGGCCGTGCATGTTCTGAATCAATGTCCAATATGTGGAACTGTTTCTCCCATAGTCAGGATTCAGGGATCCGGGAATCAGGGGGCGGAAGTGGAAGTGGCACCACTCACCATCACCCCTAGTGATCCACTAGCAAAAGTTTTGCTTCCTGTTCCCGTGACATTATGTTCTGCTGGCCTAGAGGTCTTAGTTCCAGAGGGAGGAACACTGCCACCAGGAGATACAGCAACGATTTCATTAAGCTGGAAGTTAAGATTGCCACCTGGTTGCTTTGGGCTCCTCCTACCTTTAAGTCAATAGGCTAAGATGGGAGTTACAGTGTTGGCTGGGGTGATTGACCTGGAGTATCAAAATGAAATCAGTCTACTACTCCACAACAGAGGTAAGGAAGAGTATGCATATAATAGAGTAGATCTCTTAGGGCATCTCTTAGTATTACCATGCCCTGTGATTAAGGTCAATGGGAAACTCCAACAACCCAGTCCAGGCAGGACTACAAATGACCCAGACTGTTCAGGAATGAAGGTTTGGATCACTCCACCAGGAAAAAACCACGACCTGCTGAGGTGCTTGATGAAGGCAAAGGGAATACAGAAAGAGTAGTAGAAGGAAGGTAGTCATCAATACTAGCTATGACCACGTGACCAGCTGCAGAAACGAGGACTGTAATCGTCATGAGTTTTTCCTCCTCCTTTTGTTAAAAATATGTTTGTGAACATATACACTTGTACTAAGAAAATATCTTCATTTTATTTCCTTTTTTCTTTTATCATGTGACATATTTATTGACTTCATATCAGCATTTAAGTATTGTTAACTTCATGCAATAGTATTTGGGCTGGGATTAGTGCATTTCCAGTTGTACAAAGGATAGTTGTATTATGTTAGGCATAATTATGTCCTTATTGTTGTCTTTATTTGAAGATTGTATGATCTCAGGAGATGCATGAGTTCAAGTTGACAAACGGTGGGCTCGTGATGGTTAATACTGAGTGTCAGCCTGTTTGGATTGAAGGATGCAAGGTACTGTTCCTGAGTGTATCTGTGAGGGTGTTGCCAAAGGAGATTAACATTTGAGTCAGTGGACTGGGAAAGGCAGACCCACCCTCAGTCTTGGGGGAGGGGGCACCATCTACTCAGCTGCCATTGTGGGTGGTATATAAAGCAGGCAGAAAAACGTGAAAAGACAATACTTGCCTAGCCTCCCAGCCTACATCTTTCTCCCATGCTGGATGCTTCCTGCCCTTGAACATCCGACTCCAACTTCTTCAGTTTTGGGACTCGGACTGGCTCTCATTGCTCCTCAGCTTGCAGATGGCCTATGATTGTGGGACCTTGTGATTGTGTAAGTTAATACTTTATATATTAATACTTTATATCCAGATCTATAGATGTATATATATAGATATCTCCTGTTAGTTCTGTCCCTCTAGACAACCCTAACTAATACAGTGGCCTATAGACATTCATCAAAGTATCACACAAATAAATGGAAAATTACAATCTCTTTAACAGAGGTACATGGTACTTTAATGATAGCTAATTGTTACATTGCGCTTGGTGCATGCCAGGAACTATTCCAAGTATTTTACTAACCCATTGAGTCCTCAGAACAAGGCTATGAGATTGGTAACTTTATAACCACTGTTTTACTGATAAGGAAACTGAGACACAGAGCTCTTGTTTCTTTCCATGGGTTAAGAACTAGCAAGTGGGGAGGTTAGGGCCTTAGGGAGTCTGGCCTTAGGGTCTGGACTGTTAACCCAGGAAGTCTGGCCTTAGGGACTGGGCTGTTACTACTATGCTGTACTGTCACATATACGAGAGATTATGTAATAGGGAATATGTGGAAATGAAATAGTCAAGGAAGTCGGCAGGGACTTTCCTCAAGATGCAGTGGCTGAGCTGATTTGGATGGAAGAGGAAGAGCTAACTAGGCAGCGGTGTTGGAGGGAAGGGTTACAAGTATGTCTACAGAAGGATCAGCATGTTCAAAGCCTAGTGGCAGGAGGAAGCATGGCCAGTCTCAGAGATTGAAAAGAAGGCTGGTGTCTCAGGGCTTCAGACAAGAAGCAAAGAGCTAGATGGGGCTGTGGAGACAGCGTATCTGTTAGCTATGCTACACAGCGAGCTACTAAACAAAATGTCGTGCCTTAAAACGATAACCATTTATCATTGCTTCCACATCTGTAGTCAGTGGTGTGAGTCTCCTGGCTGGGTTGGGCTGAGCAGGTCTCACTCATCATCTGTGGTCGGCTGTGGTTTGGATAGGATCTTGGCTGGGTTCTCTCGTGTGTGTGGAGCCTTGGCTAGGAAACCTGGATGGTGTGGTGGTGCTCTACTTGGTCTGTCACCCTGCAGCAGGCTAGCTTGGGCTTGTTGACATGGTGGTGGTGGAATTCCAAGTGAATAAATGGCCATGACTAAAGCCTCTTGAGGTGTAGCTTTCGAACAACACCATCATTTCCATCCTATTCTATTGGCCATAGCAAGTCACAAAGGCAGCCTGGATTCATGGGTGGAGAAGTAGACTCCCCTTTGTAACGGAATGAGCTACAAAGTTATACTGCAAAGCCATGGATATAGGAGGACTGGAGAATTGGGGCTTTTTTTTTTTTTTTTTTTTTTGCAATTGACCGCAGGCAGGTTGGTGCTATTACACTTAGGACCTTATGGACATTTTAAGGCATTTTATTTTTAGTCTGTGAATACTGAGCAATCACTTAAAGATTTTAAGGTGTACAAAGACAATCACTTAAAGACTTTAAGATGTATCTTTACCTTCAAAAAGGTAATTCTGGCTTTGGAGAATATATTATAAGGAAGAAGAGAGGATGTGGAGCGAACAGTTAGAAGACTGTTGTAAAAGTTCAGGTGAGAGATGATGGTTTGGGTCACTCTGGTGGGTATAAAGTTAGGATTGGATGATTTTGAGAGCTAATTAGAAGGTAAAATTGACAAGATTTTGTGATGGATTGGATCCACTGGTCATGGATTGGATGTTGAATTTCTAGACCATGGGCTACTTGAGGGTGTGAATAATGACTTTCACAGCTGTGAAATTCTTGTGTCTGATATATCATGGGTGTTAAATAGCTATTTGAAAAATGAATGAATGATTATATTGCATAGTGCATGTTCTTTTTTTTTTTTTTTCCAGTTACATGTAAATTCTTGTGGTTTGGTGTGCAGCTTCCTTGTCTGGGTTTTTTTTGTGTGTGTGTGTGTGTGAGATACTTTCCAGAATCAACAAGCACAATGTCCAGGAAGGTGGCTCATTTGTTAACTTTCCCACCCCTGTAGCAGAAAGAGCACTGACTTCATGCAAAATGAAAGACACAGAGCCTTAGGGGGACATTCATCCTCCAAACATCTCTTCTCCAAAGGTGACTTGTGGAAGCAAGACCAGTCTAATTAGCTTTCTGAGCTCTTGCCTAACAGAAGAACACAATATGGCCAAGCAATTGAAGCTGGAGGAAATGGTGCCCCTGGCTCTAGTTAATCTGCTGTTATTTTCTCCCTTTCTGAGAATGCACCTAGTAACCCTTGTGTGAGGCAGAGGCTCAGATATTTTCAAACAAATAATGAAATAGAGGACCCAGCTCATCTTTATGGGGTATTTGAGTGAGAGTCACTCAGCAGAAGGGTTGGGGTTTTCGTCACCACGTAGCAAAGGGCTGTGCAATTGCAATTTTGGAGACCAAGGCAATGCAGCTGAAATGAGCAGGTTTTCTTTGCTTCAGGTTGCTGATCTGCAGCCAAGGGGTTCTGTCTCCTTCAAGCTTAATCTTCGCTATTATCTTTGCTGCTCTTCTCAGAAGAGCTAAGGATTTAGTTAGTTCTTTGGCCCTTTCTGGAAGGAGAGGAAATGGTTTGTCGCTGCTGCCAGAAGGGGGCTTCCTGCTTGCTCTCGTTTGCCTGGTTTTGGGGAGATATTCATTCTGCTAGCAAGTGGGGCTAATTTAGTGTGTTCAGCTCACTCACTCCGTTTCATAGAGGCCAGGGAAGCTGCAAAGATTGGAAAGACAAGACTGCATTTTTAAAATGCCTTTGAGCTCCAGTTGTTTGCTTGTGAAATGCAGAATAATGCAAACTTTTCTGTTTCCCTGTAACTAGTGGGGCAAGTAATGGCAGTTTTATACAATGAAGCCTGAAAATGGACCCCCAGTGCAATTTATTTGATGCTTATAAGTTGCCCACTGGGTTTTTAATGTGAAAGACAGTTTTGCCTTAAATAATTGGCTCAAATGAAAAAAACATTAGAGTGCTCCTCTGTAAGCAATAATCTAGAATCACTTCTGAGACTGTTGCCCTGGTTATTGTCATGATGTATGGCTCAAAATAATGACCTCTCAGACCCTCATGCAGTAACAGACCCATTTCTTTTTTCCTGAGGGCATGAGATCAGGGTAGGTGGGGCAGGCTTCACGTGAACTGAATCCTCTTTGTGCTTTTTAATTTTTAAAATATTTGAGGAGAAATTTCCAGCGCAGTGTGTGAGCACTTAACCACATGCCTCTTATTACCACTGATGAGATTCATGCAGCTTAGACCCTGCACTTCTATTTACCCTTTAACAAGTTCTCCCATCATGGAACTATTAACAATTGCTTTATAAGAAAAACAACCAACACCAGTGCACACACCCTCTTGCATTTCCTGTGTCTGCTGAGATACACTTACCCAGAAAGCTTTTTTGTTTAACACTAAATGGTGTGGTGTGTGAGGAACTGAATATCTAAATAGACCATGGTCAGACTGTATATAAAAATAGAACTGAACCATAGCTTCCAGCAACCTCTCAGGAAACCAACCCCTTATCTACAATAAACAACCCAGTAAGCCTGCCCACTAAAGCCTGACTTGCCTGAAGTCAGACCTCTGTCTCTAGTAACAATCTGGGAAGCTGAATAATAACTTGTGTAACAGTTGGCTCCAAATTGCTGGGACTTGATTAATAACTAACAGCTTTCCCAGTGTTTGTGCCTGCTTCCAATTTAGGACCAACCAGAGAAAGCCAAATATGCCCCTAACCAATCACATGGCTGCCTGCTCCTAGTTAGCCACCACCAGCTTCTCCAGACCAACAGCCTCTAATCAGGGCACATCCGAAGCTGTCCCTTTTGTCCACCATAATGCTCTCCCAGTCCCCTGCCTGCCCTTGAGTCTCTGACAAATGCCTGTGATGGTGGCTGACTCCCTTGCTACAGCAAGCTTGGAATAAATTGCCTTTGCCATTCCCATTTGGATGGTGTTTATTTCCACATGTGGTTCAGTTCTTGGGTTTTAAGTTAATTGGGTGTGCCTGTGACTTTCTTTTTGACTCTTTGCCAATCTTGCTCCTATCTGAAAATGAAATGGAGCAGATGGAAGGCAGATAATATACAATCTCTGCTACAGAAATAACCTGCTTCAGGGGCAGAGTAATTTGTAGGCCATTCCTTCCTGCTTCCAACCAAGTCCAGGAGATTATTGTTGCAAGCCAAACCTGGGAGTTCCTTTGAGACTGGACCTTCAGATGCAACCAGAATGTCAGGTTCATTTTCATCCTGCACAGGAGGGAAGGGCAAGTGGAGCTATTTCACTTTGAGATATCTATTCCATCAGTATTCCTTTAATTTAGTCATTCAACATAATATTTATTGTGTGCTGAATATAAGGGTTTTAATTATATTTTAAATTTTCAAAGGCATTTTAAAGCACATCCTTTCGATTCTGGAGAAACTGAGGTTCTGTAGCATGGCTCCTGGAAGGTAGCTCTTCAGAGTTCAATCAGCTGGGTTAGACTCATAGTTTGATAAAACTTTTATTTTTTTCCCCTGGTTATTTACACTTTTCGGAAGTTTTTTTGATGCCTCCCTCTTATTCTGTTTCTTAGCTTGCTTTAAAAATTACCATGTAATTTGGAAGTACTCTTGGGATGTGCTCTTAGATCTTAAGTTCAGACATTCAAATATGCACGCATTCATTTATTCCACAAATATTTATTAAAGCCCTACAAAGTCAGATTTAGCATGAAGCTAAGGATGCATAAGCTTCAGGGTCTCTCTTTGCCCATCTCCTTCCAACTCTGGGAGGGACCACGGGGGTGGGCAATGCAGTCACATGTTTGCATAATTTTGTAAAATTTGCAGAAGTAACATATTTGAGCCACTATTAACAAAGATGATAGTTGCCTTCTTCTCTGACTTCATTCTGTCACACCACTTCCTCTCATGCTGGGTGAGGTTAGAAGAGCTACAAGGAGATTTGAAAACTGCCTGAGGGGACAGTTGAGTGAGGGATTTATTGTGTTTGAATTTAGTGAGATATATTTATGTGTGCAGCTAAGTTGTTGCTATCAAAGATTGACGACAGCGACAAAGCTTGAGATTTGACTGCATTGTTAACGATCCACTATGTTATGTCACTTGTTTGAATTTTTTAATTCAGAGAAATTTTCCAGGTACCCTGGGACACTTGCCAGCACCTGATGCTAACCTTCCTGCCCTTTCTACCTCCAACACACTTCTCTCGGCTTCTCAACCACCTTCATCCTCACACACCACCCTCAATCTAAACTGGACCCCACGCCAAGCCCGTGTTTATTCCTACAGTGGCCTTACTCAAGCCTGTCTATACAGGTTCTTAACTCATTTGACATCAAAGTTTGACACAGATAACATAAAACCCATAATAAGGGCCAGGCGTGGTGGCTCATGCCTGTAATCCCAGCATTTTGGGAGGCCAAGACGGGTGGATCACGAGGTCAGAAGTTCAAGACCAGCCTGGCCAAGATGGTGAAACCCCATCTCTACTAAAAATACAAGAACTAGCCAGGCGCGGTGGTGGATGCCTGTAATCCCAGCTACTCAGGAGGCTGAGGTAGGAGAATTGCTTGAACCCGGGAGGTGGAGGTTGCAGTGAGCCGAGATCACACCATTGCACTCCAGCCTGGGTGACAGAGCGAGACTCTGTCTCAGAAAAGAAAAAAAAGAATACCAACCCCCCCCCACAAAAAAAAATTAAACAAAAAAACTAGGATAATAATATTGATACAGTTTATATGTAATTTTTACATTTGTACCTTTGTGTCTTTTTTCTAAAGAGCTCCCTACTCCCCACAGTATGATAGACTTCAGTCCCCTTGTCTGCCGTATACCAGACACCATTCAAGGTGCTGGGGATGGAGGACTGAATTAAAGAGCCAAAGTCCCTGGCCTCAGAGAGCTGCCACTCTATTGAGGGAAATAGAAATAAAATATACAGCATATCAGATAACTGTTATGGAGAAAAAAATCAAGGAATAGGGAGGTAGGGAGAATCTGAGAGAGACTGACGTTACTAATTTAAGACGGGAAGCTGGAGAAGGAAGGCAGTATATGATTGCTTTACCTTTTAATTAATAAATCTCACTTTGGAGCTCAAACACCACCCTAAGACTCCTGGATCATACTAGGATTATGCAAACATCTATGTCTCTAGGGAGGTGTTTTATTTCAACATGAGGTGCAGCATTAGCATCACCAGCAAATGCTTCTGTCTAACACAGAGGATGTAACTAAAATAGGATCTATGCCCAAGGCAACAATATTAAAGAGTTCCAATGGGAAAGTCTGTTATTAATATGTAATTTAATTTTAAGAACTGCTTACTTTGTGCAAACCACATTGTCTTGGGAGCTGCTTGTTTTGTCATTTGAAAATAATGAAGTGTCAAAGTCAGTACCAATCACATTAAGTCAAAGACACAAGACAGAGAAGTCTGTGGCAGCTCTTTGTTTTTTTAAAGGCAGTAATGAGCTCCTAAAGAATAAATCATTTTCAACCCATAGGCTTGCATAGAAAAGAGGCCTCCGTGAATGTGGAGTTGAAGAAGCCAGCCATAGCAGAGAGGGCTCTGCAGACCCGGCATGGGTTCTGCCCCTGGCAATTAGTGTATGATGTGATGAAGACACTCAGCTTTCTCGGATGATCAAATCAAATGACATATTTAAGCTCTTTCTGTGATGATGCCTTGCATAGAGCAGTTGCTCAATAACTGTTTCATTTTCATCACTTTTTATCCCATCAGTGGTAAAACCAGGATGACATCCATAATATGTACTTTGCAGGAGTATAGCATTGTTGTTAGAATTTAAGGCAGTAACCCATGTTTAAACAATCACGTAAACTGGAAGACACCATAACTGTTGGTTTTCATTCTTGAATATGGTAAACTTCATTCTTTTAATGATTTGTTTTGCTATGTTTTGAACTAAGAGAATATGACAAGTATTTGGAATTTTCTAGAGCGATAGGTCATAAAAATTGTCTTACCAATTGTTTTGGCCACTGGAGTAGTGATATGAACTAATGTTGCACAGAAGTCTGAAGGGTGAATGACTGATGTTAAATGGCAATCAATTAAAAGTGAATGTATAAGTATGGTTAAGTGTAGAAAACTGTGGCCTATCGGAAAATGTAGTGAACTGAGAGAACTAAATTATAGAAATATTGTACTTGATGGCTCCTAAGTATTGGGAACTTTGAATTCCCAAGAACATATGAAGAATAGCTTTTCTTTCTTACCTTTTACTGGACCGTGAAATAGAATCAGGGTCTCTGTAAAGACAGCTTAACTCCGCTTTTGGCTGCGACATTTCTCTGACAGTCTCTGGAAGAGGATCAATGCAGTAACACAGCAGCTCCTCACAGATCAAGGCCCTAACTCACAAAAAATAGCTGGGCGTGAAGGTGGTTGCTGGAAAGGAAGAAATGAAGAGGGAAAGGAATGAGACATTGTGAAGCCCAGAGAGAAACCAGACTTCAGGCAAGATTTGATCCAGTGTCTTGGTGATGTCAGCAGTGTGTCCGTATCACGCCCCTCTCCCTTCCTTTCTGCTGCCTCATCTCAAGTGGCATCGCCTCATGTTTGTTGGCTTCACAGAATAAAAGGAAGGTCAGTGTAACTTGGAGCTTTGTGATGGAGAAACATGCAGGAGAAGCAGCAGGTGGCAGATGGGAGGAGGCAGATTATCTATGGCCTTGTATACCTTTTAAGGAGTTTGAATTTTGTATTGAGCAGTGGGAGGCCACTAAAGATTCTTAATCAAGGGAGTTACATGACATGCTGTACAGTCTTAAAATAGCACATTGTGAGGACAGAGTGCTTTGGAGAAGGGTCAGAGCAGGGAAATAAGCAAGGAGATGGTTATAGTGTCTCTTGGGTCTTGGTAAGGAGTATATGTGGGAGACAAGAAAAGAAAAAAGCAAGAGTGAAGTACGTTATTTATGGTGATTGATTGCAACCCACGTTTAGAGTGTTCTTCTTGGTATTTATTTTGCCAGGTGCCCCAGAAGTACTACCTGACTATGGCCAATTTTTATGTTAAATATTTTCCGTTTTGGTTACTTGAAAGTTTTTAACTCAATATTATAAAACACAAGAGGAAAAAATAAGTGACTAATACAAGAAACAAACAGCAGAATTAGACCCCTAAGGAATTTGGATCATAGAATTAGCAGAAAAGCACTCCAAATTACATTTGTTTAAGATAGATAAAACTATTTTAAAAAGGGTTAAGACACCAGAAAAGGACAAGAAAATGTGAAAAAAAGAAGTCGATGTGTATTTGAAAAAGAACCAAATACAACTCTTAGAGAAGGAAAATATAGTCATTGATATAAAAAACATCAATAATAGGTTAAGCACAGATGAAACATAGCTAAATTGGTAAATTGGAAAAGAATGAGGATATTATCTAGAATGCATCATAAGTATGAAGCGGTGAAGAATTTAAATGAGAGATTAAGAGATGAGAACAGCCAACACATGTTTAACAACGGTTTTGGAGAAGATAACAGAAAGGATGAAGCAGTGGCTGTAATATAGGAGTATGGTTGAGAATTTCCTGGAGTTGATGAAAGATATTATTCTCAGATATAAACAGCACAAATCCCACTAAGTATGATAAATTAAGGTAAATCAACATTTGAGAATTTAGATACACTGCAGAGATCAAAGGAAAAGAAACCTTAATGTTAATCAGAAAAACTCCAGGATGTCTTCAAAGGAATAATACATAGTAGACTTCTGACCAGCGATAATGGAATCCAGAAAGACAGCAGAAGAAATCAAAGTAGATCTTTACATCCAGCTAAGCTCTAACATGAACAATAGCAAAATACAGACAATATGGATCATCAAGAACTGGAAGAGTTTACTATTAACAGATCTTTGACAATGGATTTTTAAAGAATATATTTCTGGAAGGAATGTGAAGAAAGAATGGATAGTGACATGATGAGATACCATGTTATACCCACTAAGATGACTATAAGTAAGAGAAAATAACAGTGTTGGTGAGGATGTGGAGAAGTTGGTACCCTCATATACTGCTGGTGGGGATGTCAGATAGTGCAGCCATATTGGAAAACAGCCTGGCAGTTCCTCACAAAGTTAAATACAGACCTACTGTATGACCCAGCACTTCTACTCCTAGATTTATACCAAGAAAACTAAAAAAAATGTCCACACAAAAACTTGTACATGAATGTTCATGGGAGCATTATTTTTAATAGCCCAAATATGGAAACAACCATATGCTCATCAACTAATGAGTAGATAAATAAAATGTGGTATATCCATACAATGGACTATTATTTGAGAGTAAAAAGGAATGAAGTCCTGATATATGCTACAACATGGATGAACCTTGAAAACACGCTACAAAGCAAAGGAAGTCAGACACAGGAGACCACATATTGCATGATTCAATTCATATACAATGTACAGAACAGGCACACTTCAAGACAGAAAGTAGATTAGTAGTTGATTAGGGCTAAGAGGTTTGGGGAAACAGAGGGACTGCTAATGGGCACAACTTTTGTTTTAAAAAATATATTTGATACCATTTTTATTATTTTCTCCCACCCAAGTATCATGTTGAATTGTAATCCCCAGTGTTGGAGGTGGGGCCTGGTGGGAGTGATTGGATCACTGGGGTGATTGCTAATGGTTTAGCAGCACCCCCTTAGTGCTGTTCTCATAATAGAGTTCTCATGAGATCTGGTTACTAAAAAGGTGTAGCACCTCCCCCCTCTCTCTTTCTCTTGCTCTGAACACATAAGACATGCCTGCTTTCCCTTTGTCTTCTGCCATGATTGAAAGTTTCCTCCTCAGCCATGCTTCCTGTATAGCCTGCAGAACCATGAACCAATTAAACCTCCTTTCTTGATAAATTAAATTGTCTCAGGCATTTCTTTAAAGCAATTTGAGAGCGGACTAATCCCTAAACATTGCAAGGAAATGGATGAATCGTCACAATTAGAAGGGTATATGATTTTCTACCTACAAAAGCCAAGAGAATGAAAACCAATAAGACAGTGTTAACAATAGATTTACACCATTCTCTTTGTCATAGTCACTGTCTTTGTTGCCATATATTTACTACTCTGTTCTAGAGTCTGTGCTAAAGATGTGATGTTATTTTCTCATTTAATCCTCACAACAAGCTGAAGAGGTATGCTGTTGTCATCCCTACTTTAGAGGCAAGGGAATCTATTGAAAGAGGAGTCAGCTTAGCTCCATGCACAGAGCCAGTGAGTAGAAGATCTGGGATGTCAGTACAGGGAATCTGAGCTTAGAGGCTTTGGCCTCCACCACTGGGCCACGCTGCCTCCAAACACAGCCTCCTACTCCAGAAACTGGAGCAGGAAAAGATGTTATTCTAGTTGCCAGACAAATCATCAAGGCCCAGGAATCAGCCAATTGAAATATGTCTCAGACCTAAAAATGAAGGAAAGTACTAACCAGTACTGAAAGACATAAAAGAAAACCTAAATATAGAGAAAATCATACCACTTTCGGAGCAAGGGTAGGCGATGGTGGCACTCATTACTGTGAAGACGTCATTAATCTATGAATTCAATTCAATCCCAATCAATACCTCAAAAGGATTTATTTAAGAGAAATTTGTTAAGCTAATTTGAAAGTTCGTTTGAAAGAGAAATTCAGAAGTAGTAAAAAAAATTACAAGTTAGGCTACATAAAAATAAAGATTTCCATATGTCACAAAACTCATACATAGTTTTTTTTTTTTTTTTTTTTTTTTTAAAGATGATCATCTAGGGAAAGCTATTTGTCACATATAAGACAGACAAAGGGTTATATAAAGGGTTATATCCTTAATAAACTGAGTGCCTACACACTGATATGGAAAAGAAAAACAGCTTGATTGATAGATTAGATAAAGCTATGATCAGGCAATTCATAGTAAAGGAAATATAAATGGTCAATAAAACATGAAAAGATGCTCAAGCCCCCTAGTAGTCAGGTAAACAAAAATAAAATGATGAAAGTTTGATTTCTGCCTGTCAGACTGGCAAACATTTAGAAGATTTATAGCATCCAGTACTGGCAAGGTTGGTGGGAAATTGATATGCTTTTCAGTGCTGATGGAGATTTAAATTGTTACAATCTTCTTGAAAAAGTAATCTAGTGGTATTAAAATTATACATATATGCCCTTTAACACAGAAGTTCCATTTTTTAGAAATATAGTTTACAGAAATAATAAGGCAGCTATTTGGGAGGCTGAGGTAGGAGAATCGCTTGAACCGGGGAGGCCGAGGTTGCAGTGAGCTGAGATCATGCCACTGCACTCCAGCCTGGGCAACAAGAGCAAAACTCTGTCTCAAAAAGTAAAAAATAAATAAAAAATAAAAAGTAAATAAAGTACATGTAAGTTTGTTATCCCAGCATTGTGTGCGATGGAAAAAAATTATTTGAAAAAGATGTAAATGGTTGAATGAATAGTGGCTCATTCTTACTATTGATAATTACGCAGCTTTTAAAAAAGATTACATCTATAGGCACCAAAGTTGAGGGAAATCTATAATGTTATTATTAAATGAAATAAACTACTAAGTAACGGTAACATTAGTTTTGTTAAAGCAAAATCCTATAATACATAGGATTATCCTATGTATCTCATATATAGGAGATATATTCTATATATATTTATCTTGTATATCCTTCAGTATATTAACATATATATGCATAAACATAAGGAAAGTTGTGGGAGAGTACTTATAAAACTGTTAATATTGGTTATCTCAGGATACTGGGATTAGAAGCATGGAGGGGGAGACTCTTAACTATCTTTACATAGCTCCACTGTTCTTGTTATAAGCATGCCTTGCTTTTGTACAGAAAGAATTCAGTAAAATAAAAGAAAGAAATAATTTGCTATTTTCTCAAACCTTTGCTTTAAAAAATATATGAAATGCCATTTTTATTTTCTCCCTCTTAATCCCCTATTTTCTCTGCAATTCTGATATTGACCAGGGCTGATTTAGCCAATTATGATAGTTTTCAAGCTAGAAGTCCCCAGGGTTGGTGAGGGACCAACATACATACCAGACCATAATACATACCATGGTGGCATGCACTGTGTGTGAAAGGATTTCATTTGCTCTAATTAATAGCTTAGTAGTTTCTGGACATTAAGCCTAAAATAAGCCCTGGAATTAATGTCATTCTCTCTATGTAGTGATTTACCAAATTCCAGATGGTTCCCTGGTGTGGCCCTTTGTTCATGATGTCAGAGTTACTAATCCCTTTTAGCCAAGCAAGCATTTATTATGTGTTGCAAATGCGGATACTCTCAGCTCACCAGTAGGACATTTGGTTAAGAGAGAAGAGGAGGAATCATTTGTCTCTCTTGAGGATCTAGTGGAGATACTTAGTGTGGTGGGTGGGCTAGCTGAAAAAGAAATCAGAGAAATTCCGAGGAAGAACTGCTTTGGGGCTGGCTAGCTAGCATCTTTCTGACATTTTCTTCTCCTTCAGAAATCCTTTGTCTTACTCAGAACCCTTGGATTAAGTAATAGGAACTGCCCCAGTCAAGTTCAGTTTTTACTAGGATTTTTTTCCCCACCAAATATAAACAAATGTAATTCCTGGGCTTTGTGAATTTCTGTTGTGATTTTAATAATTTTTGTGACATTGCTAACAGACTCTAAAGAAAAATGCAATCTGTCAGTAAACCCTTTAACATAGTAATTTTTTTTTTTTTTTTTTTTGAGATGAGGTCTTGCTCTGTCGCCCAGGCTGGAGTGCAGTGGTGTGATCTCAGTTCACTGCAACCTCTGCCTCCCGGGTTCAAGTGGTCCTTCTGCCTCAGCCTCCTGAGTAGCTGGGATTACAGGCATGCACTAACACGCCTGGCTAATTTTTTGTATTTTTAGTAGAGACCGGGTTTCACCATATTGGTCAGGCTGGTCTCGAACTCCTGACATATCATGATCCACCCACCTCCGCCTCCCAAAGTGCTGGGATTATAGGCATGAGCCACTGTGCGCCTGGCTTTTTTTTTTTTTTTTTCTTTTTTGAGACAAGTTCTCCCTCTGATGTCCAGGCCAGAATGCGGTGATGTAGTCAGCTTACTGTAGCCTCAAACTCCTGTGGTCAAGTAATCTTCCTGCCTCAGCCTTGCAAGTAGCTGGGACTACAGGTATGCACAGCCACATCTGGCTAATTTTTTTTTTTTTAATTCTGTAGAGATGAGGTCTCACTGTATTGCCCAGGCTAGTCTTGAACTCCTGGCCTCCAGAAATCCTCCTGCCTGGGCCTCCCAAAGTGCTGGGATTACAGGCATGGGTCACTGCACCTAGCCAGAATTTTTTAAATTGTGGTAAAATACACATAACATGGTTACCATCTTAGCCATTTTTAAGTGCATGGTTTAGAAGTGTTAAGTATATTCATGTTGTTGGGCAACCAATCTCTAGAATATTTTAATCTTGCAAAACTGAAACTATACCCATTAAACGACTCCCCATTCCCCTCCCTCCCAGCCCCTGGTAACCACTATTCTACTTTCTCTTTCTATGAATTTGACTACTCTGGATACCTCATATAAGTGAAATCATCCAGTATTTGTCTTATTGTGTCCGGCTAATTTTGTTTAGCGTTATGTCTTCAAAGTTCATCTCTGTTGTAGCACGTATTTCTTTCCTTTTTAAGGCTGAGTAATATTCCACTATGTCCGTTAAGAGATTTCTCATATTCAAAAGGCTTAGATATAAAATAAAAACATCCACTGTTTTAACCTTTAAAAGACCTGTACTCATTTATTTATTGAAGTTGACTAAAATATGGCTGGGTGTTAAAAAACCAATGACTAATAAGAGTCACTACTCTGCAAGTTCTCCAAGTGAGGATACAGTGATTATCCAAGGCTGGATGGGTCATTTGCGCAATATGTAAAAGTAACAAAGAAAGACATACCACCTTAAGTTACCCTATTTCAGGGCCTATTGTTTTTAGAGAATTCCTTAGAACTCTCCCTTGCAAAAACTCTTCCTCTCACTCATAGAAGATCAAAGTGGGGTAAAAACATGGAATTGAGTAATTTAAGGACTAATATTTGGTTTATTGTTCTAAGCCTATAAATTCTGCCTCTTACAGAAAGCAGACCCTCTTCCTTGAGTTTTAGATCATATTTGTGTTTAGGATTTTTTGTTTTTGTTTTTTGGCATTAGAAACAGAAAGGAGAGAGGCTGCTGAGTCCCCTGCTAAAGCTCTAGTCTAAGACTGACAGACATTTTAAAATTCAGCAGACAGAGCAAATCCACATGATTCCAGGATGTGCATCTCAAGGTCAGAATATTTAGTGAACACTTGGGTCAAATCCTCTCCTTGGTATCAGTGCCAGGACATTGGACCTCAGTTCACCTTCCTGAGCTCTTTGCTCAGTTCTCTTAGGGATGTTTGGCTGTGCCCCTCAGGCCTTCTGAGCTGATACATTTGACCCCAAAATGAATAACAGGGCAGGAAGGTGGGAACAGCTTCTGTCACACTGTGCAGTTTATTTTCTATCAATAGCCCTGTTACCGTGCACAGGCTGTTGGGTTTCCTGAGGAATGGAGCCATTTTGTAAACAAAATGCTGTCATTTTAAGCCATTAGAATGCATTATACGAGGCATAATGGCCAGTTGAGAGCGAGTGGGAAAGTCAGATGAGGCATAGAGCGAAATCTTTGCTTCTCTGTGTCTCCGGTGATTTAACTGCCCTACAAACTCAGCCTTCCCATTAAATACTGTATTAAAAAAATCTCTGGAGCAAAAGCAAATATGTGCTTTTCTTCTCTGAGAAGAGATGGATTTAGCACTTCTACTTCTGTTTGTTATTTCAGTGGAATCTAGTTGTTTTGGGAGTTAAATAGTCTTCTCTCAGATGTTATTTTAAATGCCCTCTACTCCTCTTTTTTTTTTTTTTTTTTTTGTTAACAAAACTAGGCCTTAGCTCTTCAGGTAATGGTGAATAGTTTTAGTGCTAGAGAACATTCTCTCTCATGTTTTGGACATGGGTCTGAGTACATTAAATGTGTTCATGCATCTTATATTGTAAAATACAATGTAATTCTTATTTTGTGAGTAGGAGGGTAGATGGTAGTGCTGAATTCCATGTGTTAGTCCAGGCATGGGAGGCAGATGGCAAAATGGTGTTAACTGTGCCAAGATTCCATTAGAGGACACGACTGTGTGAGAGAAAATGAGAGTATCAGAAAAGTCTGGGAGAGTTTCAGCTCGCCCTGCAAGCCTGGAAGAGGAGGGGGTGGGAAGGTTAGGTGGGAGCATTGTGGTTTTGAAACAGCTGCGCAGTTTAAAAGGTTTGTGAGGGCACTGGGGAGTCTTTGGGCCAAGATCAACCTTCAGAAGAGTCCAGCGTCTCCCAGAAACCGGGCTGCCTTGGCGTTCCTGAGGATGTTTTGGAGAACTCTGTGTTACCTGGTTCTAACATCACTAATGATTGATGCTGTTTCTTTTTTAAAGTAAGTCTCTATTGATTTTTGCATCTCATAATTCATTAGTTTGAAAACTTCCAAAAAGCAATTAATTGCCCCCCGGGGCCACCTGGGATCCTTTTATTCTCTGGATGAACTCTGCTATCAGTAGAGAAAAGCAAAAACGCAAAGAGGTTTTTTACTTCTGTCAGTCCTAAGATTGTTCTTATGAGTTTTGTGACCACACTCATCTGTCATTTATTAGTTGAGTGACCTTATGCAAATCACTGAACGTCTTTATGTATAAAATAGTCATAAAAAGTCATAGCTGGCAGAATCATTGGAGGTTAAAACAACATGTATATCAGGACTTGGCACACAGTAGGTCCTCAGTTGAAAATGTAGACATAGCCAAGTTGTATTGGAAGTTTACCCTGTGCTCCATGAGGTGCATAACTGTCAGAGTTCAGTGCAGGGATCTGGAAGATGCTTGGTGTTTTAAGCAGGAAAGGATTAGTGTGGGGAGGTGCTGCTCACAAAATCTTGGGAAGTGGTGGGAGTGGCGAGCCCCAGGCTGGGCTTCCAGACCAGCTCACCAGGGAAGCTTCTACCTCTGTTCCAACCAGGAAGGGGAGAATGAGGAGGCTGCTACTGACCCTGCCTCCAGAACACATACCACCATGGCTGCTGTCCAGGAATTGGGAACCTGGGAGCATGAAGCTGCCACTGCCACTGCAAAGTGCCTCTTGACTCCCTTAGAGCTAGTGTATGGACAATGGGACACCACTGCAGAAATGCCATATCTCCACAACCTTACTTACCAGCGGAAAGCCAGAAGTAGCAGGGCTGGGCGTCTCCTTGATTCTGCCTTCCAAATTGCATGCCAGTGTGTCTGCCACGCAGACCCTGATTGGCATGCAGAACTCTAGCTGTGGTGGTTTTGAGCTTCCCAGACTCTGTCATCCAACAGGGGTCTGCAATACAGGAAGGCACAGGAGAAGGCGGTGGCTAGATGCTCGAGTGTAGCTGGCAACCTCCTCCAACACTGTGCTAGGTACGCTATATGCATCACCTCATGTAACTGTTGCCATAGCATAGCCGTATAGGTAGAATTACTACCTCCACTTTACTGATACGGAAAATGAGGCAGGTATCTGGTGGGGGCAGTCTGTGTACTCAGATCTGTCTGTTCTCAAAGCTCATTCTCTTAATTACTCTGGTGCTTTTTCTAGAACATATGCGTTCTTTGTGTTCACTTTTGAAAAATGTCCCAAATCCCAGTTTCTTTTCCTGCATGGATGAAGTTGCCCTCACTGCAGGTAGATTGGGTAAATTGTTTTTGATGATCATTCAGGGAATAAATACATGAAACCTCTTCACTCCAGCTCCAGGGGTGTACAGAGTCAGTTTGCAGTAGTGGTGGCAGCTTCATGCTCCCAGGCTCCCGATTCCTGGACTGCAGCCATGGTGGTGTGTGTCCTGGAATGTGGCAGGGGCAGTGGCAGCTTCCTCATCCCCTACTTCCTGGTTGCAACAGAGGTAGAAGCTTCCTTAGTGGTCTGGTCTGGGAGCCCAGCCTAGTGCTCACACCACAGCACCACCTTACCCTGTTCTGTCTCCTGCTTTGAGTCATCAGGCTGTAAAGAACATTGCAGATTGTCTTGTGAGTCCCTCACCTCTGTTCTGCCATTATGAACAGAGGAACTGAGATGGAACTAGATGAGCATATTGTAATTAAGGGCCTGAAGTTGAGATTCTCACTCAGACCAGCATCCTTTCTCTTATCCAGTAGCTTGGCTGTCCCTGGACCTGTAATACATTGCATTCAGTGTCCTTCTCAGGCTCACACAATAAAGGTCCCAATGCCGGGATACATCTGCACCCTTGATCTTTGGCATATGGACTCTCTGCTTTTGTTTGTTTCAGGTTGTGACATTGCCACAGGCGATGACCACGCATGCTTATGCCTTCTAGGGCTCAGTTTTGGTGAATCAGTTGTTTTCAGAAAGTAGCCTGTGAACTGCTGTCTGTTTATGAGAATCCGTCAGATCCTCTGAGGTCTAGTTGAAATGGCAAGATCACAGTATGCCAGTCTTCTCGAGTTCTTAGCCTGCCATGGGGACAAAGAGAATCTCTGGTCCTTCAGTGGCCACTCCTTTTACAAGGCAAAGTTTTTTAAGCAGACTTCATTGCGTCTCAACCCAGGTATTTCTGCATCTCCCTTAAAACTGCTCATGTGTTCTACAAATCCACCCTGTTGACACCAGTCACCTGTTTTCTGGACCGCTCTAACATTCTCTTGCAGATCATTCTCTTTGTCATACTGCTACCAGTCCCCCTGCACAGCTTCAATTTAGGTGAGATAGGCCCTAACTTCTTAGTTAAATATTCAAAGCATATCCAAGAAACCTTGCAGAAGGCTTGCAGAGACCATAAAAATCACTCAAAAAGCAAAACTGTAAGTGGGCAACCAATGCCACGTCTCTCCACATGGCTCAGCTGCAATCCATTGCAAGGGGTCTATTTGAGCTGCTTCTTGCCTCACCCTCAGCCTGCCCCTATGTTATCCAGTGCTCATTAACAATGATAATGTTAATGAGCCCCACCATCCTGGAGGACCTAGAAAACTCTTTTTTAATTTTTAATTTTTGTTGGTACATGGTAGGTATATATATATTTGTGGGACATTATGGGATATTTTGGTACAAGCATACAATGTGTAATAATCACATCAGGGTAAATGGGGTATCATTACCTTGAGTATTTATCCTTTGTGTAACAAACAATCCAACTGTACTCTTTTAGTTATTTTAAAATGTACAATTAAATTATTTTTTATTTGTCACCTATTGTGCACCCTATTGTGCTAGCAAATACTAGGTCACCCTATTTGTTAAATTGGTATCTGTGCAAGGGGGAAGATCAGTGGAGCCTTCTATTTGGCCATCTTGTTCCACTCTTTTTCCATATCAAACTTCTTAATTGCTGCAGAAGCCTGTATATGGGCAGACTTGGGAAACTATGGAGCCCTCTGTGAACAGATGTGGATTTCAACTGAGATGCTGGGGTGGAGGTGGCAGTGAAAATCTGAGGGAAGACAAAGGGTCTCCTTCTCCTCTTTTTAGTCTTCAAATGGTAGACACTGACAAATACTCCTTAGTAGCAGAGAAAAGAATCCAGCTCAGAGGGATGGTCACGGATTACACTCCTTTATTGCATAGCTTGATCTTCAAATTCTTAATTCAAGTAAGAACACCGGCTGTTTTTAAAAGCTTACATTTATCTCAGTCTTCCTCCTAACAATTATCTGCCACAATGTTTGATAAATTGTGAACCCTGTGTCTGAGGATGGGGAGGGTCACAATCTGTAACTCTGTGTTTTAGATGGCAGCCAGAGGAGACATGGGAGCAGTATGTGGGGTGTGTATTAATTCCACTTCTGGGAGTGTCACTTCTCTTGTTGTTCCAGACTTGCAGTGAATGGAAGGAAAATAGTATGTGCAGACTTGGATCATGTTGGTAATTATGCCCATCAAATGAGGAAACAGGGAGCAGCCTTTGTTTAGCAAGGAAACAATCTAACAGCCAATGAATTAAGTTTTTACAAAATCACAGCATGTGTGTATGTAGGGGATGGGGAGTATTTTGTGTTTGAGGTTTTTGAGGCTTTTATGTTTCTCTTGGTCACCAGAAATAGGTCATTGGACCCCTTCTGTCTGGAACAACTTGGTGTGTTTTCAGAACAGAGCCCACAGAGATAGTTAGAGATATGTGTGGGGTGCTCAGAAAAGGGAGGACCAACCTGTGAGGTTCCCTGACTGTCCGAGACTTTACGAGGGAAAGTTCTGGGGGACTTTCTCAGACCGTACTTGAGCCTTGAGACCCACCTGGTCACAGTCTGAGAAGAATGCTGTAGTAATTTCCTGATTCTTGCCCGATTCCAACACGGGAGGGAGGGAAGTCACTTTTCTTTAATGATGGTGTCAAATGCCACATCTTTGATGGACCTGGGGACCATTGGCTATCCTTAATGTCTTAGGTAGTTTTTAATTTGGGGAAACATTTCTTTCCCTCGTGTATCCTGCCTTTCCTGCTTCTCTGATATAACTGGCCTTTCAGGACGGATGGGTTTGGGGGCTGGTATCAGCCTGCGGAGTGGCCCAGTAGGCTGAGCACTGGGCAAAACCCCATTTTCAACATGAACAAGAAGATAGCCTTTCTAGCAGGGCATTGCCTTAGTCCTTGGCCATTTGTTTTCATCACGATGAACTTCCTAAAGGAGCAACCTTCCAGCAGATCTGGCTCCACAGAGAGGCTCTTTCCTGGGATCAGATCACAAAGTGAACATCATCTCATGATCCTGAATGTTTCTGGGTTGTCAAGAATTTATTTATGAGCCTGGGGTTCATCTCCAGTGGGAATTCAGTCTTTTTTAGAGAATGCCTTTAGTTTGGCAGGAAAACAGTCTTACTATGTAAATAAGCATAACACAATGTCTGGCATATGACAAGCTCTCCATAAATGTCGAATAAATGAAGGATGTCAACCAAGGGAAAACAAGACAGTAGAATGGACATAAATGTTCTATGTTTTAAGTTCATACGCTTTTGGTGTGATTTTTATGTCGATACGTGTTTGTGGGAAAATGCTGAGTATATATAACACAGGCTGATACTGTCCATTGATTTTATAAGAAGAACTGAGAAATAGGTACACAAGGAAATTAATAAAATAGACACTGTGATATACATTTATATACATTTTTCCATTCAGTTTTCTTATGAAAACACTTTTTTTTTATTGGGATGGAGTCTTGCTTTTGTTGCCCAGGCTGGAGTGCAATGGCACAATCTCAGCTCACTGCAACCTCCATCTCCCAAGTTCAAGTGATTCTCCTGCCTCAGCCTCCTGAGTAGTTGGGATTACAAGTACCCGCCACCACACCCGGCTAATTTTTTTTTTTTTTTTTTTTTTGTATTTTTGGTAGAGACGGGGTTTTGCCATGTTGGCCAGGCTGGTCTCGAACTCCTGACCTCATGATCTGCCCACCTAGGCCTCCCAAAGTTCTGGAATTACAGACGTGAGCCACCATACCTAGCCTGAAAACACTTTTATGGGGAAGTATTATTAATCTTGATTTATGTATTAATCAAGGATGGTACAGTGCATAAAATAGAATCCATTCCAAGAAGTTTTGATAGGAAACCATTTCAGATTGTTAGATGTTTATGGAATGTTTAGAAGAGCTAGAGGAATGGGTTCTAGTCTCAGTCATCAATGATAACTCCCCACATAATTCAGAACTGACCATCAAGGAAGTGACTATTGCCAAAGCTGCCTCTGGAACTTCTGAGTTCAAGAACACTCCGCCGTGACACAATACAAGGATGAGGAAGTTAGGCAGAAAGCTGCCTTTTCTTCCTGCTCTCTACATTCACAGAGCTGGTGACTGGCCACTGGGGTAGGAAGCGCGGCCACTGCCTTCATCCACGTTTCCTGTTACAACCCAAGTACCTGGAGAATGAACGCTGAAAATCTCCCAAACCTCACTTCCCACAACTTGATTTGCTAGCAGAAAAGCAGCCCAAATGGCAAGGAGATGGCCTCTGCTTCACTTTGGCCTTCTAGATATACAGGAGAAGCTCTAAGTGATGGAGCCTAACATCCAGAACCCTACTTGCAAGAGCGTTTGTGGGATGCAGTTTTAGGCTTTCCAATCTCTGCATTACAGGAAGGCCACCAAGAGGGCAGAGTCATGGCTGAAAGAGTCAAACCATCACAGATCGCTTGGGAGGAAACTAAAGCTTAGAGAGGCTCCTAGAAGTAAACTTTCTGCTAAAATTAAAGAGCATTATGGTTAAGTGGACATCCTGGTTGGACAGACCAGGGCTCAAGTCTTTACAGCAGAATTTACTAGGTGTTTGGTCTTAGACAAGGCAATTCACTTCTCTAAAAACTTCCGAATCTTACTTTATAAGGTAGAAATAATACTACCGTCCTCATGGGGTTGCATGAAGAAATAAAGATCATGTTTGTAAAGTGCTTAGCACAGAGTTTAATAGAGTGTTGACATGATTAATAAGATTATAGAATAAGCAGTGGAATCAGGACATTAACCAAGGTTCATGGTCTTTGTTGCATCTCTCTGGGTATTAAAGATGAGATACACCAGTTTTGAGGGCCAAAATAAATGTTTATAAGACTAATACTTTAAAAGGTACTTTTGATGTTATTACATCTTATTTACATCTTATTATTACGATTGATTTTACAATTATAAGGTATCAAGATGATTTCCACCAGCCCTGCGTCAAAATCAGCCTTGTTACCTTAAAGCACATTTTTGATTTTACACATGGTAGTGGGTTGTGCTGTGTCCCTTTAAAATATACGTTAAAATACTAACCTCTAGTGCCTGTGAATGGGACTTTGGGTGGAAATAGCACCTTTGCTAATACAATTAAGATGATGTCATACTCAACAGGTTGGTTTTACATCCAGTGGTTGGTGTGTTCATAAGGGAAAGGAGAGGGAGATTTAGACAGACACAGAGAGAAGATAACCATATAAAGACAGAAACAAAAATTGGAGGATGCAGCTACCAGCCAAGAAGTGCCAGAGATTGCTGGAAATGAGAAAGAGTCAAGGAAGAATTCTCCCCTAGAGCCTCTTGGGGGAGAATGGCCTTGCAAACACCTTAATTTCAGATGTCTGGCCTCCAGAACTATGAAATAATAAATTTTTGCTGTTTTAAGCCATTTAGCTTATGGTAATTTGTTATAGCTGCCCTAGGACAAGAATACATACATGGACCTCTTCATACAATAAATGTATTCCTGATAAGTTGTGTAAGATTATGCTTCTTTATTTCTTCATGATACTTTCAGGGATTTTTACTTCCAGATTAACATTTTTTTTTTTTTTTTTTTTTTTTTTTTTTTTTTTTTTTGGTGGTGGCTCAGAAAACTTGACATTCTCTTTTCTAATTTTCTCTCACATCTCTGTCAAGTACTCAGTAGGGTATAAATAAACCATTCAACATAATTGGGGAGCATAACTCTAAATAATGATGTGGCAAATACTCTTATAAGTAGAGCACTCATTTAATTTATGATTTGTAAGTTAAGTGGTAGAGTGGAAAGAACAATGGCAGGTACAAGGGAAGGAGACATGGAAACTCAACCACAACTGCCTTTAGTTGAGCGCTGACTGCATGTGAATGCATTGAATACGACACATCTATCTCATTTCTCCTTTGGCATAGGAATCATATCCCATTGTGCGAATAAGATACTCAAGCCAAAGGGGCAATGAGATTAGTCTCATTAAGATCACACAGCTAGTAGGTGGTAGAGGTGGCACCCATCCTCAGGCTATTGGACTCCAAAACCTGTGTGTATTAGGGTTCTCTAAAGGGACAGAACTAATAGGATAGATGTACATATAAGAGGAGTTTATTAAGGAGTATTGACTCACACCATTACAAGGTGAGGTCCCACAATAGGCAGTCGGCAAGCTGAGGAGCAAGGAAGCCAGTGGGAGTCCCAAGCTGAAGAACTTTGAGTCTGATGATGTTCAAAGGCAGGAAACATCCAGCAAAGGAGAAAGATGTAGGCCAGAAGACTAAATCAGTCTAGTCTTTCTAGGTTCTTCTGCCTGCTTTTATTCCGGCCATGCTGGCAGCTGATTAGATTGAGGGTGGGTCTGCCTTTCCCAGTCCACTACTCAAATGTTAATCTCTTTCAGCAACACCCTCACAAACACATCCAGGAACAATACTTTGCATCCTTCAATCCAATCAAGTTGACACTCAATATTAACTATCACATTGTATTCTTCAGCTTTCATCTTGGTGTTAAATATACCTCTCTAGTGCCTTCCTTACTCATCTGTAAGTTGAATGGGTTCATGGGGAGATGCATTTTTCAAACTACTCTTCTGTGGGGCACAGTTCCACCTGAAGCCTAGAGACTCCTTTCCATCCTGGAGTCATAATGACTATCCCATTCATAGACGTGTCTAAAGAATAGAGAACAGATGAAGACTGGTAAACCATCTGTGAGCCAATGAACATTTTGAAGGACAATGGTAAAGTTATAAAGCATTTGACTCACAGCCCAAGAATGAAGAGCCTAATTGTCCAAGACGTTTTGCATACCATTTCCTCCTTTCTACTGTTTCCATTTCATCCTCTTCCCACACACATCACCCTCACAAAGTTTGTTTCATGCTTTTCCTTTTTCCTCCCACTTTCTCTTGGTCTCTCTTTTCTCTCTTCTTTTCATTCCATTCTCACTTAGTCAAAGTCTGACCCTGAATTATGAAGGCAAATTTAGAAGCTTGGAAAATGTGAGGATGAAATTACCTATGAATTGTGGCTTGGTAGTCTACTAGCATGGAATGGCTTACAAAAGGGAAAATGATAACAAACATCTGTGAAAAACTTAGAAAAAATAATTTCCACTTTTACTCCAGTACTCACAATGTATACACATTAAGAAACACTCAAGAGTATTGAAAATTATGTCAAAATGTGTGAGCAAGATATGTGTTAATTTATATACAATGTGATCATTTATAACTCAGTGACATTTCAGTTGCTGAGAAAATTTTTCTTTGCAATGACATCTTTCCTAGAAAGAGCCTGAAGTTACATAGGATAATAGTGCATATCCATCCTGCCTGAAACTAACAGTTAATAGATGTTGTGATTTCATATTTACTAGGTAGTCAGACAACATAGAATCTCCAATGTTGAAAGTTCACAGTTGTAATCAATATTATACAAGGAAGCCAAGAAAGGAAACTGAACAGTGCCTTCATAGTATATTCTCCACCTTGATAACATACACCTAAGCCATTGTCTTGACTCTAGGACTATAGGTAGAGAAAAATCTGCTTCTCAGGCAAACCAGACAGTTGATCTAGTACAAGGGCTATTTTAGTTAATGCCAGCTAAGAGGAGCAGAGCACTCAGACTATTGATTTCCAGTGCTGTCAACATTTGCTAACATACAATTATAAAACCGTTAGACTCTGCCATTCTCTCTAAAAGAACGTGAACATTTAAAAGCGCCAGAGTTTTGAATGCTGAAACATAATTAGAACTTTCTTTTCCAGGAGCAAAAATGCCATTCTCAGAATGCATCATGGTTTTACGAGTGCAGCTACTGGTCATTACCAATCAATTGTATCATTAGTTATTCCCCTTAAATACTCTGTTCCAATTAAATTCCTTGCAAAGGTTGCATAGACAGTAGAGTAACTGAAAATACCCTACTTGAAATCTCCCCTTGGAGAGAGGGCTGGCTCATTCGCCATACACTTAGCTTCTCTTGGCTGCACAAGTGTGTGCTCCTTTGAGTCCTTGAATGCACTTGGCGGTGCCTCTCCCTGGCTTCACGGGGTGGTACGTGAAGCATTCTTTGTCACAGCAGAGACCTGAACTGCCCGTGCCCTTGTTAGGCAGTTCTGCCTTTATAGTGAGGAGCATATCTTCATCTCACAGATAATTTACCTTAAATGATGATTTCCTTTGCTAATATTGTCATTATAACTTAAAACTCTGTTTGTGTTTAAGTTGTGTAAGGTCAAAAGACATATATGTTGCCCATTTGAAAGGACATTTTTCTTTTTAAGTGTCTTAATAAGTACTTAGCAATCTACAATGAATAGTGCAAATTATGATACACAACACCACAACATCAGTTTCCTCGTTTTGAAGGTATGGTAGTCCCTCCTAATCTGTGTTTTCACTTTCCATGATTTAGTTACCCGAGGTTGACCACAGTCCCAAATTAGGTGAGTACAAAATTAGGTAAGATATTTTGAGAGAGAGGAGAGAGCACATTCACATAATTTTTATTATAATACAGTGTTATAATTGATTTATTTTTAGTTATCGTTAATCTCTTACTGTGTATAATTTATCAATTAAACTATAGAAAAAAAGGACAGTATATAATATATAGGGTTTGGTACAATCTGTGGTTTCAGACATTCACAGGGGTCTTGTGTCCCTTGTGGATAAAGAGGGACTACTGTACATGGGATTCTTGTTGGCAGAGGCTGCATGGTGTCTGTAAATTACTGCAAGATTCTCTTGAAATCTTTATACAGACTCCAGGAAGCCAGCATAAATGAATTTAAGGGGAAAAATAATCCCAGTTCCAGCTTCTAGGAAACGCCCAAATGTCAACAGTTAATGCTTACTAACGAAATGCGGTGTCACAGTGTCTCAGATGTATTACAGCAGTGATGCCACTCCCTCTTCTGTTATTATTTTCTACAGCCCCTGGCACAAGTTGGCATATTGTTAAAACTCTCTCACCAGTGGTGAATTGAGAGGGTGGATCAGTGGAAAGGAGTGCTCTAATGTATAGGCTATGTCGTGCACTTAAATTATGGACAAAATACATTGTACAAAAAAGCTACTTGCACACACATGTTTATAGTGGCACAATTTGCAATTGCAAAAATGTGGAACCAGCCCAAATGCCCATCAATCAATGAGTGGATAAAGAAACTGTGGTATATATACACAATGGAATACTACTCAGCCATAAAAAAGAATGAATTAATGGCATTCGCAGCAACCTGGATGGGATCGAAGACTATTATTCTAAGAGAAGTAACTCAGGAATGGAAAACCAAGCATCGTATGTTCTCACTCATAAGTGGGGGCTAAGCTATGAGGATGCAAAGGCATAAGAATGATACAGTGGACTTTGGGGACTTGGGCAAAAGATGGGGATGGTGGTGAGGGATAAAATACTACAAATTGGGTTCAGTGTATACTGCTTGGGTGATGGGTGCACCAAAATCTCACAAATCGCCACTAAAGAACTTATTCATGTAACCAAATACCACCTGTTCCCCAAAAACCTATAGAAATAAAAATATATAAAAAATAAATTACGGACAAAATAGTGATTGTTCAGATTGAGCGTGTGCTGCTAAATGACACTGATGCTGTCCAGAGAGATGAAGAGAGGCTAAGGATAAACTAGAAGCAACAGAAAGCCAGGTGGGAAAGCCAGGGATCTTCTGTGGTTGTGCAGAAAGAATTTTTCTCCTCTAGCAGGAAGGTGGAGAAAAATGACAAGCCCAGAAACTGAGAGTCTGATGGGCGAACTTCAAAGGCTGTCAAATGCCCCACCAGGGTGGGTCTGTTATGCCAAGTTGGGCCCCAGACCACATGGGATGGGAACATCTAGGTGGACGCCCTTGAAGATTTTGACTTCTTAAGACTCCTTCTGCCTTCTGCACCTGCAGATGTCACCCAGTCTTCCCCACGAAGAGGAAGAGTGAGCATCCCTAGTCTCCACAGCAGCTCCCCAGTGCCCTGGAATTGTGAAAAGTGCCCTGGAAAGTGCTAAGGACTTTCTCCCAAGGCAACCTGTCCTCCTCCTCTCTCCAGAATCTGCTTCCACATCTCCTTTTGGACATTGGGCCAATAATTAAGGTGCAGCACAATCCAGCTGTGGATGTGCTTGGCCTAAGTGTCTGTACTGGAGAAGGTGCTGCAAGCCTGCTCAACATGCCCTGGCAGGAACTGGAGAGTAACGTGGTACGGGATTCTGCGCGTACTTGATCAAGAGCACCAAAATATAAAATTGGACAGGGAAGTATATTTATTTAGGAATCTTCTCCTGAAATACAGAATAAAGATGTTTAATCCTGGCAAAGATCCCGATAAATGGTTCAAAATTGCTACTAGGATGCCTCCAAGATGCATGGAAAAAATGATGGCCCATACTGAGAGACATTGAAATGCCAGAATCACCAACGCAGACATTGCCAAGAAGGAAAGGACTAAGAGGCCCCAGGAAGTGAGCAACCAGAGTGGATATTCTGCATGTGGTTAGGCATCTGGCCAGATGGTTATGTACTATAACCATCCAGTGATGCACCATTTATCAAAGCCACACAGGATGTCCCATAGAGCCAATGGGAGGGCTGTCAGCATCACTAAACGTTCCATGGTGGCTCTCTGCAGACGAGAGCTGACAGTAAGAGAGGCTGTAATAGAATTTGATTTGATGATTGCAGTGAGGGTGATAGTACCCCCTAGAAGGGAGGCCAAGTGTTGCCACCCTAATAAATATGTTTCTTGCCGCACGCCATCACAGTATCTCATTTTGGAGAATGTAACCTGTAAGTATAAGAATCTAAGTTCTGTGTAAGGTACACAGCAATAAATTCACATCTAGACACATCATAGTGGGATTTCAGAAAATCAAAGAGAAAAATAAAACCTTAAAAGCTACCTGAGAAAAAAAGAGCTTACAAAAGAACAACAATTAGGCTGGCAGCAATCTACTTATAACAGTCAATGACAGGGACAATAGGATAACATCTTCAAAGGGCTGACAGAAAGTGGGTATCAAATAAGAACTCAGTATCCAAGTTCTTTCATTTAATCTTTCATTCAGAACTGAGGACCAAATAAAGACATTTTGAGACAAGCAAAGAGTTATACTGTTCTTGGATCTGATGGAAGAACTGAAAGAGATGTGTATCAGCCAGAAACAAATTGAATCCATGAAACAAGTGGGATTTAAGTCATAATAATCATTCAGAAATTACTACATAGTAGCAATACATTTTTCTTTGCTTTCAATGATTTTAGTATACATTACCTGTGTCTCTTTTGTTGTGTACTATTTAGTATAGAGTTTCCATCTATAACTTTCTTATTTGTTATAGATAGTCTCTTTATACAGCCTCAGATATTTGCAAATACTCAATTTTTAAAAATGCTATCGTAGCACTTGGCAAGAATTAATAAAGATATCCAGAGAAGCAGAAAAAAAGATTTTTTAACATTTGAAAGCTGGATGATTGCCCCATGCTCACCTCCTAATGTCTGTATTTATATTGGTGTCCTAACTGAAAGGCAGGACACAACAGCAGGTCTTGGACATCCTGAGATGCTTACTAAGTGTTGGAACTGAAACTTTCAAATCCTGGGGCTCCAAGGCGTTGTTGTATTTGTTGTGTTTTAAAAGGGTGATGGGATTAATATTTGTTGAGCACTTACTATGTGTTATACACGTTAACATAAGGACAATCCCTGAAAGAACCCTATATGGTAGGCATGACTATTCATATCTTATTGATGAGGCAATTGATATTCAAGAGATTAAATACTTTTTCAAAGTCTCAATAGAAAAGGGCAGTGTTAGGATGTGACATGGAGAGATGTGACGGTATAGATGTCTCTCTTCTCATTCTTCACCCTGTTAATTTTAAGGCTCCTCTGCTATCTCTTTTTTCTGTTTGACCTTTTTATTCTGGTATTTCTCTAAAGTTTTATTCTTGGCCCATATCTCACCTACTTGCCCTAGCAGGAGTTTTAAACAATCTTCCAGATCTACGTGTCTAGCCTGAATGGTCAGTGGTTTACCAGATGTCAAACAGACATGGCTTCTTCCTTCCGTCAGTTCATCTATTCATCCACTATTTATTGAAAGTTACTATATTATAGTTATTGTCTTAAGTAAGGAGTATCAAATGTCACATAAGATATGGCATTGCCCTCAAGGATCCTTTAGTTTCAGAGCTCAACCTGTTCAAACCCAATCCTCTCTTATGTCTTCATCATTGTAAGTGGAACCACCATCCATCCACACCTGCAGGGTGTGCACTAGAAAGCCATCCCAATCTCTTCCCATTCTTCCATCCAGTAATACAATTGACTTCTAAATCCTGCCAATTCCAACGTCCCCTCTTCAACCTCTCCTGTGCCTTTGTTCATGCCCTCTTCACCTATTAACCCAATTACTACTGTTGCCTCCTTGATGCTTTCACTACCTGCTTCCCATTTAGGTTCAGTCTCTACATATGCCAGTGTAGGTTTAAGCACATTATTCCTTGGCTTAAATCCCTTGAATTGCTGTTCATTATGTATAGGATAAGATCCACACTCTCCACATATCACACACAGCCCTATATAGCGAGGTTCTCATTTCCTGCAACATGGTCCCCTACCTCTCAGCCCCTCAAAACCCACTGTTGTGTCCCCCACTGCAACACAACCATTTCATGCTTCCATGACCTTCCTAACAGTATTCCTTTGGTCTGAAATGATGATCCTTCCTCCTTACACCATGTATGGTAGATTTCATACAACCTACCAATCTTTAAATTTCAGCAAAATCATCACTCCTTTATTAGGCCTTCCTTGACTCTTCCAGGGAGAATCAACTATTCTCCCTTTAGGAGCCCTAAAAGAATCTTACATATTTATATCACAGTTAATATTTTAATATTAATATAAGTTACTAATTTATTACTTAACATTTAATTTTAATTTAAATCTTTGTATTAACATAAATTTATGATAGTAATATAATTTATTAATATAATTAATAATTTATAGCATAATCTTTAAAAAAGTATTTGCTTACATGTCCACATTTCTTTCCTAAATTCCTCATGGAAGGAGCTATTTATTATTCATTGTCACATCTCCAAGACCTAGCGAGTGCCTGGCATGGGTCCCATCTGTCTAATTCAGTCAATGTTTGTTGAATGAATGAATGAGTGAAGATGTGATTCGGAAGCACTCGCCAGTACACCCTTGTAATGATAGGGCACTAGGCCCCATAAAAGGCAGTTCACTGCTTTGTCTTTCCGGCTCATAGAAGAATATAAAAATACTCAAATATCTTCTGGAGTAGCTCAGCTTTGTAACTCGCTTCTCAAAGTCTACTCTGAAAACACAAAGAGCCCTTGATTGACGGCCGACCTGAAGCAAGTTCCCTTCTAAATCTATATCAACAAATGCTGGCAGTTTCTCCCTTGAAACACGGCTGTTACAAAACCGTCAATTTCCTTGTTAGAGTTGGATCAGGGTTTTGCTCATCTAATGTTAGAATTTATAATTGGAAATTCTGTTTCCTCTGCAAGCTGGCAAAGCAACAGTGCTCATCTGCTTGAAATCCTGAAAAGAGAAGTAAATAATAACAGTGGGGAAGAAGTTACTACTCACTGTAAAGGCTCCAGGTATTTCTAAGCTATTACTTTGAAGACTTAGCATGGGGAAGTATTAGCTCTACATGCTGGGCTATGTACGTATTTGTTTGCCCTTCGAATGTTGAAGTTTTATTCCTTAAATCTACAGTTGTATCTTCCTATTGTCCAAATTCTAGGGCTTTGCACTTTCTTTTTTACCAGATGGTAGTGCTAAAATCATTTTCAAAGTGAATATTTTAGCTTTAAAAAAATAAAACATGAGATGGCATGTATGGAAAATTAGGCCAATTTAATTTTGTTCACTATTTTGTTAAACTTATTTTTAGAATATTTCATCAATCTGGACATTTTCACAGATATTTTTATCAGTTCAGCCTGTTCTGTATTACTTACCAGTCTGGTTGCTATGGCATGACAATGATTTTTATTATTCTTTTCCAAACAAATAATAACTTTTCTGTAACAACGCACTTAAGTTTTAAAAAGTGCATACTTGCTCTCCAAGGCTATTTTCAATTGTATAGACCAACTGTACTTTAGCTTCTTACTATCTTTAATCTTCAGTGTCATTAGAAAAGGATTCGTGTCCTTGGGGACAGAGGGTTTTTAATTGAAACCCAAACCCCACAGCAGTAATAAAATATTCTTGTGATATAGCAATTTGAAGGTTATTTAAAGGAAGAGAAGAGCAATAATTTGGTTCATTCAAAAAAGTGAATAAACTCCGCCCCCAGTTTAGAGCTAGGAAACTAGATCCTGTCTGGCAGGGAACCTGCTTTGATCTGTCTCTTCCCAAAGCATCTGTCCAGTAACCCCAGTTTAGCATTTGATCACTCCCCTGTGTACACCACTCCACCACTGAGTCGTAGGCTTCCAAGGACAGGGACTCCGAGGGGTCTTATAAATCTCTGTGTGCCCACAGAGTAGAGCATTGGGCGGGGCGCTGGCAAGTGTTCGGTGAGGGCCCCACCTCTGAGTGGCGGATCAGGTCTGTAAAGCACAGAGGGCTTCCCTTAGGCTTCTCCCTTTGGTCCCTCCAACCTCGCAATCCAGTGAATGGAAAGTGCGAAGAGTAGCCCAGAAAAGAAGAACGAGATCTTGTTCTTTACAGCAACATGAATGGAACTGGAGGCTGTTATCCTTAGCAAAGTAATGCAGGAACAGAAAACCAAATACCGCATGTTCTCACTTACAAGTGGGAACTAAATGATGAGAACACATGGACACAAAGAGGGGAACAACAGACGCTGGGACCTCCTTGAGGGTGGAGGGTGGGAGGAGAGAGTGGATCAGAAAAAATGACTATTGAGTAGTAGGCTTAGTACCTGGGTGATAACATAATCTGTACAACAAACCCCTGTGACATGAGTTTACCTGTATAACAAACCTGCACATGTATCCCAAACCTAAAATAAAAGTTCAAAAAAAGAAAAGCCTGGAACAAAGCTCCTGACCCACATTCCTGACCCAGGAACCTCTCTGGCCTCTCACATCCTTTTGTCAACACTGCTGGCTGGGGCTAGAGAGCAAGGTGGCAGACGTATCATGCCTCCGTCTTTCTAGTGTTCCTTAAGTTTCCTCTCTAGGAAGACCTACATCAGAACTCCTTCAGTCCGATGGCTCTCAGACCTACCCTCTCTTTCTGTTTAAATGACATTCAATTAGAGGGAGCCCTTCCTGTCTCTTGGCTTTCTGTCTGCCTTGTGTCTGATACAGTTGTGCGGAATCATTTAGCCTTTCAGAACTTCTTTGTAGGAAATGAAAGCTGTTAAAGACTACAACAAGTTGAGTGACAAAATAATACAATCCTAAATGCCTTCTACAACTACGTCTATTGAGAAAAATGTGCATATCTGTGCTTTTAAGTGTGGTATCAGGGCTGCCTTATGACTTTTGTGGATTGTAGACACTTTCGCCGTTGCAGGTCCATTTCTCCATAACAAATATTAAAAATTATATCTTCTGACTGTTGGCTTAAAGACAATATAATCCAGACTAGATATAATTTTTCTTCTGGTTTTAGAAGAAATCAAAAAATTTTCATGGGCCCTTACATGGGACCCATATGGACCCTGTGTACTGAGCTTCCAGTGCCTAATGGAAAAATCAGTCTCGTGAGGTCTAACTTAGCTACAGGCTGGGCGCAGTGGCTCATGCCTGTAATCCCAGCACTTTGGGAGGCTGTGGCGGGTGGATCACCTGAGGTCAGGAGTTCGAGACCAGTCTGACCAATATGGTGAAACATTATCTTTACTAAAAATAGAAAAATTAGCTGGGTGTAGTGGCATGCGCCTGTAGTCCCAGCTACTTGCAAGGCTGACACAGGAGAGTTGCTTGAACCCGGGAGGCAGAGGTTGCTGTGAGCCAAGATTGCACCACTGACCTCCAGCCTGGGCAACAGAGTGAGACTCCGTCTCAAAAAATAAAATAAATAAAATAAAATAACTTAGCTGCGACTTGCATAAAGTACTCAAATCTTACCCTAGGTAACCAAAACTCAGAATGAGATCAGGGACGTTTCCAGCATCCCCACTGGGTCCCCCGTCTCCATCCCAGTCAATCCTATCTCTACCACATCAATTAGTTTTGCTTGTTGTGACTTTATTAAGTGGACTTGCACAGTGTATACTATTATGTCTGGCTTATTTTGCTCAACAGAATATATGTGATTTGTTCATGATGCTACATATAATACAAAATCATTCTTTTTTATTTCTGACACAACATTTTATTCTCCTGTTAATGGATATTTATGTTTGCAGTTTTAGGGTACTGTGAAAAAATCTGCTGTGGACATTCTTGCACATGTATTTTGGTGGAAAACATGCTCATTTCTCTTGGGTATATACCTAGGAGATTTATAAAATATGTTTTCAGAGTGAGAGTTAAGAGTGTTTCCAAGTCAAGGTGAAACATTAGTTTTCCTTTTGCGTAAGGTTTGATTTCTTAGCATTTGTTCTGACAGCAGTGCTGAAGTTCACTGACCCAGGCTTTGAGATATACTAGGGAAGTGGTTCTCAAAGTGTGGTCCCAAAACCAGTAGCATAGATATAATCTGAAAACTCGCTAGAAAATGCAAAATCTTAGGCTCTACTCCAATCCTACTTTATTAGTCCATTTTAAGACTCCTATGAAGAACTGCCTGAGACTGGGTAATTTATAAAGAAAGGAGGTGTAATTGACTCACAGTTCTGCATGGCTGGAGAGGCCTCAGGAAACTTACAATCATGACAGAAGGCAAAGGGGAAGCAGGCACCTTCTTCACAAGGCAGCAGGAGAGAGAGCGAGCTGGGGAAACTATCAGATCTCATGGAGCTCCCTCACTATCATGAGAACAGCATGGGGAAAACTGCCCCCATGATCCAATCACCTCCCACCAGGTCCCTCCCTCAAAGCATAGGGATTACAATTTGAGATGGGAGTTGGGTGGGTACACAGAACCTAACCATATAACCTATGGAATCAGTAACTCTGGGAGTGGGACCCAGAAATCTGTGTTTTAACAGACTCCTCAGGGGTTCTGATGGAGCTTAGCCTAGCCTCACACTAAAGTTTGAGAACCACTGTTGTAAATGTGAGGACCTGGGGAGAGCTCCTATCTTGGCCCCCAACAGATAGGCTTGGGGCCTGTCAGGGCAGTTAACACAAGCACTGCATTTTCTCTCAGCTGTTGGATGTTATTTTAATGGAGTGAGGAATAGAGGTAATTATCAAAGGAGAGCAAGCAGAAACTTTGCAGATTTTTAAGAATAAGATGAGGATACCTATATCAATCTGTCAGGGTTCAGTCAGACAAGCAGAACCACTAGGATGCACATACACACACGGTGATGGCTAATTTTATGTGTCAGACTTGGTTAGGCTATGATGCCCAGTTGTTTGGTGAAGCATCTGTCTGGATATTGTGGCAAAGGAATTTTTAAGATTTGATTAATATTCAAATCAAGAGACTTTGAGTAAAGCAGATTACCCTCCATAAGGTGAGTGGGGATCTCTTCAATTACTTGGAAGTCTTCAGAGAAAAGATTGAGGTCCCCCAAAGCGGAAGGAATTCTGCCTCCAGACTCAAAACTGCAACATCAACTCTTGCTGGAATTTCCAACCTGTTGGCCGGTCCTATAGATTTCAGACTTGCCAGCACCAAAGCCCCACCTCAATTGTATTAACTACTTCTTTAAAATAAATCTCTCTCTGTATGTCTACACATAGATACATAATACACACACACACACACACACACACACACACACACACACACACCCCCTATTCTGTTTCTCTGAAGAACACTAATATATACACATGTATGCCTTCTTTCCTTCCTTCCTTCCTTCCTTCCTTCCTTCCTTCCTTCCTTCCTTCCTTCCTCCCTTCCTCCCTTCCTCCCTTCCTCCTTTCCTTCCTCCTTTTCTTTCTTCCTCCTTTTCTTTCTTTCTCTCTCTCCTTTCCTTTTCCCTTTCCCTTTTCCTTTTCCTTTCCTTTCCTAGCTTGCTAGGCCTGCCATAACAAAGTACCACACACTGAGTAGCTTAAAGAACATAAGTTTCTTTTCCTGAAGTTCTGGAGGCTGAAAGTCTGAAATCTGTATGTCGGCAGATTTGGTTTCTCCCGAGGCCTTTCTTCCTGGCTGCAGATGGCCACCTTCTCATTGTACCTCTCTCTGTATTTCCTGATACAGTTGACTCCTGAACAATGTGGGTGTTAGGAGCACTGACCTCCCTGCACAGTTGAAAATTCGTGTATTACTTTTGACTCCCCCAAAATTTAACTACTAATAGTCTACTGTTGACCGAGAAGCCTTACCAATAACATAAACAGTCAGTTAACACATATTTTATGTTACATGTGTTACATACTGTATTCTTACAATAAAGTAAGAGAAAAGAAAATGTTACTAAGATAATCAAGGAAAATATATTTACTATTCATTAAGTGTAAATGGATTATCATCCTCATTATCTTCTCATTGAGTAGGCGGAGAGGAGGAGGAGGAGGAATTGGTTTTGCTGTCTCAAGGGTAGCAAAGGTGGAAGAGGTGGAAGGGGAAGCAGGAGAGGCAGACACACTCATTGTAATTTTTATTGAAAAAAAATGTGTAAGTGGACCTGCACAGTTCAAACTTGTGTCATTCCAGGGTCAACTGTATGTTTTTCTTTTAAGGATGTCTGTCAGATTGAACACTGACAGCCTCATTTTGACTTAATCAGCTCTTTAAAGGACTGGTCTCCAAATAGAGTCACATTCTAAGGTACTGGGGTCTATGGCTTCAACATATGAATTGTGGGGAGATACAGTTCAGCCTCTTATCTCATCCGTCCTCTCTCTCTCTATGATCTATCTATCTGAGTTTGTGACAGGGATTTGACCTTCTGCAATCATGGGGCCTGCTTAAGCAGCCTCTGGATGGCTGTAGCCTTTGCCTCTGGCACTGGAGCTTAAAGTCCACATGTCAGAAAGTGAAGAGGGATGTAAACAGGGATCAAGAAGAAGTTAGAATTCACAGCATGAGTCCAAATGGACCAAAACCTATGCCATTTTTGATGACTTGGGCCATAGTGACAAGGATATCCTGCAGAACCCAGGGCCCTGGGAAGTAAACACATATCTGGACCAGGCTAAGGAGAAGAGCTGTGCCTCAGCTGCTGCGTCAGAGCACTGAGGCGAGTCAGCAGATCAGTAACAATCTGTGTGAAGTACAGAATGGCTACTCCTCCCCTTCTGCCTCCAAGTCTCCCAAATAACGTTTCTTATGGCCCACCCAAATCAGAAACATACAGGGAGGGATTTCTGAGAAATGAACTCAGCCTAGCCAAGCTGACATGTCACAAAGCCACCACAGTACCCTTACTGGCTCATAGAAGCAGCTGAGACTCTGCATTTAATTTTAGAGTAGTAGGTATCTCAGATGAAAATGTGCGAACTTTCTTCTTCAAACATGCTCTAAAGGTCATGGGATTTGGAGACAGAAGACCTGGCTTTAAGTTCCAGTTCTTCCCCTGTGTTATCTGGAAAAATCATTGAAGTCTTTATTGAGTGCCTTAACTTCTCTGATGCTCAGATTCAGCATCTGTCAAATGAGAATAGTATTGTTGGTAGAGGGTTGGCAGACTTCCATGATGTAATATGTGTGAGGTTTTTGTTGTTTTTCTGTTGTCCTTAAAATTGCAGACACTAAAATCAATCCTGCTTTGCTTTTTGATGACAGTGTGTGCAGATGCAGCGTACAGGCGAGTCTTTTTCAGAGAGCGTTGACACATGCCTACTCTCATAAACTCATTTTCTCTTCTCACCTGACTTGCTGGCAGAAGTAGGAAATTCATAGGCTACTTTTGAGCAGGAAGTAGAAGACACGGTGCAGGAAAAGACAGGCTCTTAGTGAGGCATTTTATAATATGTAAAAAGATTTCAATATAGCACCCATTCCACCTTCAATATTATTATACAACTATATTTTAATTGTCCATATTTTGCTTGCAAAGCTCCTTGGGGACAGGAACTCAAGTGCCTAGGACTTCCCCTAGCATAAAATAGTGCTTCCAAAACTTTTATAGTGAACTAAGTGAGAATTCATTGCTTTACAGGTATCTTTGCTTATAATCAGTAGTAAAATATAGCTACAAAACCACATACATATATTCTGTCTAGAGAGATGACTTTTTAAAAAAAAATTTTAAAAAGCTTGGCTACCCTCTGTAGTTGTATATGTCTGCTATCTCCTCTACAATGTGTTCACCAAGGTGAACACACAGTAAGATGCAAGCCAGGGAGAAAGCCCTCCCCAGGAACCCAGTCTGGCAGCACCTCAGTCTTGGATTGCCTACTCCACACAACTGTGAAAAATAAAGGTCTGTTGTTTAAGTCACCCATTAAAGTGTTGTGTTAGAGCAGCCTGGGCTAAGATACCTAATAATAATGGCTTGACCTCTGATGTTCAAATATTAGCTCTGCCATTTTCCTGATGAGTTTCTGAGTGTTTCTGAACCTCAGTTTCCTCAGCTGGAAAATGAGGATACCAGCGGGACTTCCCTCATTGTAGAGGGTAACGCTCAGAGCTGGTAAACCTGGCGCATGCTGAACATGCAACAGATCTCTGGTGTGGGTGGAGGCACCATGTCTTAAGTGCCTGCCCTACAATTAGCTGTGATTTACACCAGGAACCTAAAATTTCAGCTTCCTATTTTTCTGATTTCTGGATGAAATTATCTTTATTTTCTTCTAGAAGGAAAACAAAAAGATGCCTTAGTTCCATGGAAGGCTGCTCTGAGGTGTATTCTGCTAAGTGGAGTCCAGACAGAACACGGAGAAGCTCCTTGATTGCGTCTCTCCCCTGCCTTACTGTTTTCTGCTGCTCTTGACACTCCACTGTTCTGGCTATTGCAAGGTTAGAAGGATGCTCATGACCAATGGGACAGAGTCTTTTGCATATGGCCTTGAGGATGAGTGCTTCTGAAATCTGACAAGTAAGTAATAAACAGGCAGTTCTTAGAGCAAGAGGCTAAGACTCCTGCTTCACTCGGAGGGAACACAAAGCTTTGCAGGGGTGGGTTACAGGTTTCCACATCGTGAGGCAAACATCACCTTTTACCAAGAAAATGTCCTGGTATTTCCTCCTATATTCAATAGAGTATATTGATTTAAGGTTTTATAGGACTGCATAATTATGTTTTATCACAAAGAAAAAATTGAAGTCATAATAAAATAGTTAAAATACACACGTTGGCTGAAAGTGGTGGCTCAGGCCTATAATCTCAGCACTTTGGGAAGCTGAGGTGGGAGGATCACTTGAGACCAGAAGGTTGAGACCAGCCTGGGCAACATGGCAAGACCCCCATGTCTACAAAAAATTTTAAAAACTAGCTGGGTGTGGTGGTGCACACCTGTAGTTCCAGCTACTTAGGAGGCTGAGGCAGAAGGATCACTTGAACCCAGGAGGTTGAAGCTGTAGTGAGCCACGGTTGCACAACTGCACTCCAGCCTGGGTAACAGAGCAAAATCCTATCTCAAAAAAAGAAACAGACAGACAAATACATACTCTGTACTTTCTGCCCAGTTTTGCTGTGAACCTAAAACTGCTCTACACAATAAAGTATATTTAAAAAAAAAACAGAATTTCTTAAATACTTATGATTATAAAACGTAATCATAAGTAACATACTAGGCATAGTGAGTTTAAACTTCTCTCCAAATTGGTCAAACATGTGTTCTCTACATTTAGGGAAAGTAACACGTAAGCGTTTACACACACACACATGCCAATAACATACTGGTTCAAGGAAGCAACACATTTAAGTGCTTTAAGTGTTTCTTTATGATAAAACTTGACAAATGAGAGGAATGATGGGAATTACAGAAAGGATGGCAGGCGAGTAGGGTAAAATGCTTTTGATCTGGGACATGTGCAGCACCTCTTGGTTAATTAGACCATAGAAAGAGCTGTGAAACGGGCACCCTATTGCTTAACACCCTGTGGCACAGACTCATTAGCTTTGTGAATTTCCTTGGATTGATTGTTAGAGCTATAACCTTAAGTTATTCCCTAATAGTAAATCTTTGGACCAGATATTGAGCCTTTACTTTAAACCTAGAACTTCATTTGTTATTATTAATCCTCACAGCAGCCCTAAGAGGTCAAGTATTTGCATCATTTAGCATTCTTTGTGGCAAGCAACAGAAACCAACACTAGTTAATTTTACCAAAAAAGGAATTTGGAATTTGTTAGGCTTGCAAGGACGGGGACAGTTTAACATACAGGCTGCAAGGAAGAACAAGTACCAAAGCAATTTGGGGGGTTTTATGAGCAGGAACAAATGAACAATTTGTTCAGGCAGTCTCCAGTGGCTTTTGGACGCTGGCTCAGTCCTACAAATGAAGGAGTGGTGGGGTGGGGGTGGTGTCCTATTGTCCTGGCCTGAGTCATTCTTAGCCCTTAGAGTACTTTGATTGACAATCCCCCCAAAGATTGCGTGAAATGGGGCTAGGCATTCCCGAACAAAGGGAAATGAGGGAGGCTGTAACCAGAAGAGGCAAGGAAAAGATGCAGCAAAGGCCAAGATCAAATATATCTTCCATAATATCACCTTAATTTAAAGATGGGGAAAGAGGTCCAATGTTTAGTTATGGTCAAATGCCAAGGCACATGTGTCAGTGACAACTCTGAGATAGGAACCTCTGTCTGCCCAGTGCCCAAGAACCTGCTATTCCCCTCCTCCCTTCCTCTGTCAAGCCCTCTCCATGCTACAGAGCATAATAGCGCAGAGGTGACATCCACTTTCCAGAACATCCGCAGGCTTGTGTTTATAAACATTTTGGAACTCTTCTGGGGAAATGCTTGGTTTCCATAGGAAGGAGTCAGCAACACTGCGTCTGATCTTCCTTTCACGCATTTCTACTTTTTTCTTTCGTGCTACCTCAGTTTTAATTCCCTTTGCTGTACTCGTGCGGCTCTTGTCCCCAATGTAAACAAGATGGGAGGAACCGATGAGTGGGCCAGGTTGACGAGGGGAGCACGGTAAGCACGGGAGGAACCCATCCAGCAGGACGCAGCCTGGATCTATTTTGGTGGTCTCCGTGGGAACAGGGACCAGGCAGCTCAGCTGAGCTTCTCTACTTGGCTCTTCTCTTCTTTTATTCCTTTCCACTCTAGCTGTCTTTCTGTCTCTGAAAATAATAGTTCCAAATAACCAAGCTTTAGGTGGTGTCACTAGCCAGAAACATCCGAGGCTAACTAGCCAGGAAGCAAAGTGTTCATTTTGAATTGAAAATGAGAAATCTAGGCCTATTTCAGGAGTTGGTAGTTGTGGGGTGGTGACTAAGTGTACAAGTTTAAGCTGATTTCTTACCCAATAACGAACATCAAATAGTTGAGCAGTGGCTTTGTCAACTTCAAAAATGTGCCTGGACTAATGATCCAAGAGAAAAATGCTGTTCTGTTATTATAAAACACAATATACACAGATTTATACAACACCAAAAATTCCTGGTTGATAAGTTAATTTCAATTTGGTTAATTCTATTTAAAAATTACACAAATGAGTTGTTTGGTTATACTGGTCATTGAGTTAAAAGTGGTACAGTTTGGGCTATGGCTTTAGTTTCTATTATTAGAAGAGGTAATGTTTGTCATGTAGCTAGTGCAGTGACCAGAATATGGAAGGTACTCAGTAAATGCTTGTTTCATTCCCTTTGTGAAATAGAGTAAACTTTAATTAATCATGGTTCATATCCTCATATACCTCACTGTTCTTATTTTTAAATGTTTCTTAACTATCTATCAGGGGCCAAACACATCATTCTCCTTTCTGGGATCCATCAGTGCTTTTCATCAGCTCCTCATGTCTTACCACTCAACGTGTGGTCCATGGACCAGCTGCAGCAGCGTCACCTGAGAGCTTGCTGGAGCCAGAGAAACTCAGGTCCTAGCCCAGACCTCCCGAATCAGAATCAGATATTGAAGTAATTTGTATACATTTGTATACATACTGGAGTTGGAGAAGCACTGACTTGCTGGATGAGGCTCAAGCCTCTTAACGCTGGAATAAGATTTCTCTCCTGACTCTCACTCCAACTCCTGCCATTTCCTTCCTTGGGATTTGAACTGAAATTCCCCAGACACACAAAGCTGTTTCCTGTCTCTGGGCTTCTCCTGTGATATTCTCTTTGCCTGGGATATATTTCTTCTTTTATGTCTCATTAATGCTTACGCTTTAAGACATGGATTCATTTTTCACTCTTTATGTATGTATTTATTAAATACCTACAATGTTCCAAGCAGTATGCTCAGGTACCCTCTCTAAGAAAGATCCCACTGAGAATGGTGACCCTCCTTTCTGACTCTAAGGGGCCAGGGATAACTCTCTCATTGATTTATTGTAGGTGGCCTTCCGGAGTTCTCTTCATCTCCCCTGTACTTAGCATACTTCCTGGTCTTCAGGAGATGCTCAGGCAGTGTTTTGTTGAATTGAACTATTGCACTTAAAGGAACTAGTGATTGGGCTTGGACCACTAGGTGGTCTCCGAAGTTATTCTTGACCCAAAGTGAGTATCCGCTTTGCCCACAGACCACATCCATGCACTGTCACTAGCCAGGTGCCCAAGGATGACTTCTCTCTAATTCACCCAAGGGCCCTGTATTGGCCAGGAGCAGTAGTGACAGATTCCTGTATTCGTTTATACATTGAACAAATTGGAGAGTTGAGAGTGTCACAGGGAGAAAGGACTCAGCATAGAGACCTGAGAAGATGATCACTGTGAAAGGCACAAAATGGGCTCGTGGCTGTGGTCTCTCTGCCAAGCCTCTTCCAGTGGTAGTTACCCTGCCCTTAATCTGAGCTGCATGCCATCTTGTGAATTAGTGACTGGAGTCAAATTTCCTACTGGTTCCCCTACCCTATGGAGAGGCATGCCTGTGGGCAGCCCCAATGATGGTGACCACTTAGGGAATGGCATCTTTGTTGGCGCAGAGAGGTAGTCACAGGGGGTAATGAAAACAAAGACTTTGCAGTGATGAGCAGAAACAGTGGAGGGGCATGACATAAATGATTAGAAATAAAGTAAATGATTAGAAATAAATAAATAGAGTAAGTCAATGAGAGGTGGAAGAACCTACTTAAAACTTGGACCATGGAGCCAGGCTGTCTGAATCCAGAACCTAGCTCTGCCCATTAGGAGATGGATGAGCTTGAGCAAGCCATTAAATGTTCTGTGCTGGAGTCTCCATCTGCAAAGTGGGAATAATAATAGCACATACCTTATGAGGATTAAACAAATTATTATTCATGAAGTACTTGGAATAGTGCCTGATGCGTTATAAGCACTATATTGTTTAACAACTAGAAACCATACAATTGCTTGAAAATAAAATTCAACGCCTCATTCTCTTTTTATTATGTAGCCTTCATGCTGGAATTCACAGTACTTCACAGGCTTTCCCTGGGTCTATGATGGGAGTGTGTACATCTTTAAGTCGTTGAGCAAGGCTTCAAAAAATGGAGCAAAAGGGAAACAGCTGTTTTGCTTTCGAAACGATTTGCCAAGCTCACATAGTTAAGTTTAATGACTGGGCGTTTTAAACCCTAGAGAACAATGTAATTTGTGTCATTACTGCTACAAAGGATGACTTTTGGTGAGCATTTCATCTTGGTTGACTAAAAACCTAATTTGAACAAAGGAAGCAAAAACAAACACAAATATAGTAATGGAAAAACTCTAACTAGGCTTTGGGGAAAGATTGTCTGGTCCTGTCATGTCGTCACAGGACAAAATAAAAATAACATTGACACCTGCAAAGTTATTTTTCTCAGCAAATATTTTAATTTGTAAGTAAGATTTTTGTGGAGGACTACTTATAATCCTAGGAAGTGGGAAACTAGTTCAAGAGGAGGAGGGCTGGAAACCAATATCAAATGCCTATTATGTGCTTCACTTACAGTATATCTTTTAATCCTCTCAAAACTCTGAAAAGGAGATATTTTCCCTGTTTTACAAGGGAATACCAAGGCTCAAAGAGATTAAGTAACTTAAATGAGTTCATACAAACAGTAAGTTACATAAGTAGAATTTGACTCTATGTCTGCCTGACTCTAAAACTTATGCCTGCTTCAAAAAAAAAAAAATTTGTAATGGAAACAAAGCATGCATATTTGAGTTTCTTCCATGTAGCTGCTAGGCATCAACTATTAAATGCTTGTGAATTTCCAATATATGTAACATTTATCCTCAAGGAAGACAGATATTGCTTCAAAATAGTCTCTGCATTTTGGTAGTAATCATGGGAAATGATGATGATGATGATAACTGCAATGACAACAATGACAATAATGACAAAATCTATGGAAGATAAGACAACAATCAGCCAATGACCTCATCTTGGATTGGAAGCCTCAGTTTCCTCATGGTAGTACGAGAAATTCCAACTACTCAACAAAAATGAGTATTTTGTGATAAAATTCAAAAAGTGATGAAGGGTGTTACTCATCAGGGGAGTAAGAGGTCTTGTAGTAATCCCATGTAAGTGACTCATACCAGCCGACAGCTTGCTGAAAAGGGCTTTTTTAACTGGGCATAGGTTCTTTGTAACATATACGTTTCCTATTACTGTAACTCTAGATCAAGAAATCACTTATTCCAGAAAAGGCAGGAAACAATTTTCTTCTTCTTGACATTGAGCCAAACAGTCAATCAAGTCTGCAAATCAACCACAGAGCACTTCCCTTTAGTTATTATTGTTGAACACAAAGTGTTTGTATGTGTTTAGAATAGGCTTGCAAGTATCTATAAGGAAGGATCCTGGACCTTCACTGTAGAATAATCCTGGGGTCAGATGCTATACATTCTTCCTACAGTTACTATGTCAACACTACTTGATAGGATCAGAGGGGCCCATGGAATCCTAAAAAGAGAGGTGCTCTAAGTTCGGAAAATCTGGAGGATAGCCTGGTCTTAACATGGTTCCACTTGGTTTTTGACTTTGAGCAACTATTGAGATGATGAGGTGAATTAATATATTTTACAATACCTTTTGAACTGAAAAAGCATTATATAATGTTTAATGAATAGAAACAGATTGTGATGTACTGGACTTTTTTTCCCTGCTATGCCCTTCTTTTTCCTACCGGAACTTCTACCATGCTCCTCCACCATCTAGGAAAACAAGAAGTGAAGTTTCCTGGAGAGCTTGGATTTCCCTATGGTAAATCCTTGAAAAGTTGCATTTGGGTACTTGGAATAAAGTTCATTGAATTTGCTTAAATATGCATATTTCAGAGTGAAAAACTGAGAAATAGTTGGCTCTGCTGGGAAAAAGTCACACAACTATACTGATGAGTGTCATGATTTGGGCGACTCTGCCTTCTCCTCTGGTCCTAATTAATCCTCCCAATTTGCAAAACAGCAACTGCAAACCTTCTCTTTTTCCCTCAATCTCCTTCTCCACCTCCTCTTACACACTCTTGGCAGATGCCTGTGACTTCTACCCCTTATTGGAAACAAAAGCCACCAGATTTATTCCCAGCTTCCAAATTCCAAACCTACAAACCACGTGCTCTCCATCCACCCCATCATTTCCTTCGGAGTAAAATTCCAATACAGAGATCCTTTCTCCAACTAAGTTTCTGCATCCCGTTCCTTTCCAACACCCCAAAGAACCTCATTATATCAATTATGCCTTCTCTCACCTTGCCCCTTAACCCTCTACTTTCCTTAATGGATCATTTCCATCAGCACCCAATCACTGAATACCAGCATCGTCAATCTGAAAGGAAAAAAAAAGTACAGGAGAATTCCCCCATTGACAGGACAGGTTTTTTTTTTTTTTTTTTTTTTTTCTCCCATGGCTGCCTTAGCATTCTCCCCTCTGCTTCCATGACATCCACATGTCATAGTACTCTACAATTTGGCTTCTGTTTTCAACATTCTTCCAAAACTCCTCTTGCTTGGCTCATGGATGTTCTTGTTGCTAATTTCCTTAGAATGTCGTAAGTCCTTATCTTACTTGATCCCATAGTAACTGTCAGCACAGTCACCCACTTCTTGAAACATACATTTTCCTGTGTTTTGCAATGCCATACTCTTCCTGTTTGTCCTGCTGCTTCAGCTACCCTGGCTCAGTGTCCTTTGAGAAAGGACTCCAGCCACCACTTAAGCTTATTTGCTCCTTGGCCTCCATTACAATGGGAAAGCTTCTAACTCCAAATCCTTGTGTCTGGCCAGACTCTCTTCTGAACACCTCCTGTGTCTACATGTCTGGTGGATTCTACTCAACATGGCCAAAACCAGGCTCATCATTTTTTTTTGCCCTAAAGCTGCTCCTCCTGTATTACCAGTAACAACTTGTGCAGGTCAGTTCCTCACACAAACACTTCTAGTGCTTTCCCGTTATCCTCAAAATGAAATCCAGGCTCCATATGTCTTTCAGGAAGCTTTAGGCCCTGTGCACCTCCATCTTCAGGCTCTTGACCTTGACACTGTGTGAAACTCTGTGCTCCAGCCATTTTGACTAATTATAGTGCCCCTGACATCTCATTTTCTCATCCACTTCTGTGTCTTTGCACAGGCTAGTCCTTCTACCTTGAACGCTCTTCCCAATCCCACTACTGTTCTGTTGCTTTCTCCTTCTCATCCCTAGATTTCATCTTAATCATTGTTTATTTCAGAAATCAATTACTAGCCTTTCTATGCACACTGGATTTTCCCCAGTAAACCGTTTGCTGCATTAATCTTGCTGGTTTAAGGGAAATGACAAAATTAGGATGCTACCAGCAGTTACAAACTGAGTATTTCTTGGTACCCCTTCTCATCTTCTCTCCCCCGTTTTCCCCTCCTGGGGTAGCCGAGTCACCCCTATGCTTTTGTGGCACTTCCATTCTATTTCAAATATTCTTTTATATTTGTCTGATGTTAAGAGAAAAATCTTAAGCCAAATTAAATTTAACAGAGTTCAACTGAGCAAAGAATGATTCATGAATCGGAAAGTCCCCTGAACCAGAGCAGGCTCTGAGACACTCCAGTGCTACCACATGGTTGAAGACTTCTGGACAGAAAAAGGAAAGTGACTTATAGAAAACAGAAGTCAGGTACAGAAACAGCCAGATTGTTAACAGTTTCACATTTGCCTTATGTGAACCCAGTTCCAACAGTTGGCTGCCTTTGGTTGGCCCAAACTTGGTGGTTGGCACACGAGTAAATTTATAGCCTGTTTACACAATCCGTTAAGTTACAGTTTACTATGTACAGAGAAAGCTTTAGGCCAGACTTAAAATATGTAAGGAGGCAGCTGTAGGCTAAACTTAATTTAACACTGAACGCTAGGCCTTTAGCTGCTAGGATGGTGCTATAGATTTAAAGCAGTCCATACATGTTTGTTGAACTGAACTGACACGAAACACACTTTGTTATGGCTCCATAGTACCCCCTTATTGACATGGGTAGTAGATACTGTAATTGACTTAGCTATTCTCCTATTTTAGACATTAAGGTTTTGTTGTTGTTGAGTATTATGAGTAATTCTGTGATGAAGATCTTTGTGATTTAAGCCTGTTTCCATTGTTTCCGATTATTAACATGATTAGCATGAGTCCTAAAAGTGGAGTTACTCAGAAAAAGCGTATGATCATCTTAAAGTCTTTGACATACATTGTCAAGTTGCTTTCCAAAATTATTGCACAGTTAAAATTACCGTTTACATGACCATTGACAACTTGCATTTCAAACCTTTATGTAGTGTGCATACTCATCGGAAAACATCATCTCATTGGAAGAGTTGCAATAGCTGCCTGAGTGTATTGTTTACCGTCACTGAGAATGTTGACTGAGTGGGGAATATTGTGGACTGTGATGGGCTTGAGGAGCTGAAATCCTGCAAGTCTGTAAAAGAAAATAAAGAACATTTAAAGGCCCTGCATAGAGAGTGCAATCTACCAGCAGGCAGTAGAAAAGGACAAAATTCAGGGGCTGTGATGGTTAATACTGAGTGTCAACTTGATTGGATTGAAAAATACAAAGTATTGATCCTAGGTGTGTCTGTGAGAGTGTAGCCAAAGGAGATTAACATTTGAGTTGGTTGTCTGGGAAAGGCAGACCCATCCTTAATCTGGGTGGGCACAATCTAATCACCTGCCAGCAGGGCCAGAATATAAGCAGGCAGAAAGATGTGTAAAGAGAGACGGGCCTAGCCTCCCAGCCTACATCTTTCTCCCACGCTGGGTGCTTCCTGCCCTTGAACATCAGACTCCAAGTTCTTCAGTTTTGGAACTTGGTCTGGCTCTCCTTGCTCCTCAGCCTGTAGATGGCCTATTGAGGGACCTTGTGATCATGTGAGTTAATCCTTAAGAAACTCGTATATATATTTCCTTAGTTCCATCCCTCTAGAGAACCCTAATACAGGGGCTGAGGGTTTGTAAAAATTTTTTGTTCATTTCCTCCTCAGCTACCTCAACATAGAATATTGATTGCTAATAATGAATGTCAGAGGTTATCATGCAATGTATAGATAAAGCAAAAAGACTTCTTTCAGTTTATTTCCTTGTCACTAGAATGATGACATTTGTTGGGTCATCTGTTATCAGTCACAATAGCTCTGTCACTAGCAATCACATTAGAATGTTGAGACATAAGAAACATATGAATCTCCCACGTCGGTGACTAACAATTTGATTCTCCTTATTGTTCAATTAGGATATCACCTCTGCCTAATGACCTTTTCCCTCATTCTTCTTGTTTGTTCCCACCCTGGCTCAGTCTCCTTTGAGGACTCCTGCCCCTTGTTAAGCTCTTTACCTCCTTGGCTTCTTCCATTACGATCTGAATGCTTGTATCTCCAAATCCATGTACCTGGACAAGCTCTCTTCTGAACACCTTCTGTGTCTACCTGCCTGGTAGACTCTACTCATGTCTGATCCAACAGCTAGCCATCGGTCCTGTGTGCCCTGGCCCCAGCCGGGCCTCCCAGGCCTTTCTGCAGTATGATACAGGCCACAGGCCAAGTCTCACATTGGCTTGCTTGTGGACTTCAGCCTCATTCCATGCAGAAAAGGGATTGAGATTGTCAAATGACAGGATGGAGCCTTGGTGGATAGGAGAGGTTATTTAGACAAAAATGGTGATTAGGGAGCAGAACACGAAGACGGAAGATGAGTGTCCTCTCAGGGAGGGATGCCTAGATCCTAAATGGTTGGTGGTGATAAGGGTAGGAAGAGAAGGACTAATAGGGATACCATCTGAGCATGGTCTATGTCTACACACAGGCCAACTATTTTGAAATAAATTTAATTCAACAAATATTTTTTGAATGTTAAAGACTGTGCCAGGAATACAATGAGAACACAGTCCTCACCCTCAGAAAGCTCTTAGTCTACTAATGTAGATAGATGTAGTATATAAACCAGTAAAAATAGAATGCATTAATGAAAGAAGCATGGAAGAAAGTTGGGAATGCTTGCCAGTCAGAGGGCCAGAGAGGTGACATATGAGCTACATTTTCTCAATAGTTATTTTCAGGGTTAACAAATGGAGGAAAAGAAAAGAACTTTTGCAAAGTCATGAAGGAGAAAAACACCATGAAGTGTTTGGGAACCATATGCAGTCTGGTATTGCTGAAGAGTAACATGCAAAGCGAGGATTATGAAGGTATGATTACAATGTGAAGCTGGAGCAGTTTTCCTGGATGAGTTGACAAAGGGTCCTGTGGAAAGCACAGTTTCATCTGTAGGAAATCAGTAACTGGAGAATGGCTGGAAGGAATGGGCCTGCACTTAGCAGAGGTTGGGAGTGTGGATTCTGGGATCAGACAGCTGGCATTGATATTCTAGACCTGTCAGGTCTCAGCTCTGTGCTTTGGGCAAGTTTCTTAGCCTCTCAAAGCCTACGTTTTCTGAGTTTTATAAAACAATATAGTAAGCGTGTCTATGTCATCGATTTGTTGTAAGGGTTAAATGAGACAATACCTAAAAACAAAGTATTAGTATTATCATTGCCATTATCTTTTTTTTTTTTTTTTTTTTTTTTTTTTTTTTTTTTTTTACTACTACTGGGTTTTCATTGCAAAGGATGATTTTTAAAGGGAGAGGAAAAATAGAAGACACAACTAGTTAAGAATCTATTGCAGTATTCCAGACCAGATGGGAAGAGCGTAAACAGAGTCTATGAGACTGGTGGGGGATGGTGAGGAGCAGGCTGATAGGAGAAATGGGAAGTATAATCAACTGTATTTAATAACTCCAAAGAGAGGGGAGTGAAGAATGACTTTCATATTTCTGGTTTAGAGGATGAGGAGACAAATGGTGTTTCCATGGTAAATAAGAATAAAGAGAAAATAAATTTGTTTTCAAATCCCTTGTCTGAAATAATCATAGCAAAAGCAATAGCTTACATTTTATGTATACCATATGCCATGAGCTGGTCTCAGCACTTTACATATAATTTACATATAACAATTGCACCTAACAACTAGTTGGAATAGGTAATATTTTTATTTCAAGTTCCCAGAAGAGGAAACTGAAACCCAGAGAGGTTAAGTAATTTGCCTAATATTGCACAGCCAAGAAATGGCAGTGTGGCTTTTTTTTTTTTTTTTTTTTTTTGAGATAGAATTTCGCTCTTGTTGCACAGGCTAGAGTGCAATGGCGCGATCTTGGCTCACCTCAACCTCTGCCTCCTGGGTGCAAGTGATTCTCCTGCCTCTCCTGGGATTACAGGCATGTGCCACCATGCCCGGCTAATTTTGAGCACAGACAGTCTGCATCCAGAATCCCTGCTCTGCTCTCTCCCTGTATACCACATGGCCTCCTATGCACACTCCAGAGGAGACATCCAGGTGTTAAATACATGGGCCTGGGGTGCAGCAGAAAAGCATTGCCCCAGTGCACAGCCGTGTCCATACGCTGTTGGTGCATGGATTGGAACAAAACCATGGAAGTAGATGAAGGTATGGCCTAAGAAGATCAAGAAGCTAAGGAGGACCAGCATTATAGGATGGGCCAGAAGAGTAGATCCAACAAGTGTTAACCTAGGGGAGAATGTCAGGGTGAAGTGGGTTGTCAACATGACCCTATGCCATAGAGACATCAGGGCTGATTAGTATGTCAGAGAAAGACAGAGAGAGTAAAGGAGAGAGAGAGAGACTGATATGGTTTGGCTGTGTCCCCACCCAAATCTCATCTTGGATTGTAATCCCCATGATCCCCACGTATCAAGGGAGGGACCCAGTGGGAGGTTATTGGATCATGGAGGTGGTTTCCCCATGCTGTTCTCGTGATAGTGAGTGAGTTCTCACGGGATCTGATGGTCTTATAAGGCAGTTTTCCTGCTCTCGTACGCTGTCTCTGTCACCTGCCATCATGTAAGACATACCTCTTCCCCTTCTGCCATGATTGTAAGTTCCCTGACATCTCCCCAGCCACAGGGAACTGTGAGTCAGTTAAACCTCTTTTCTTTATAAATTGCTCAGTCTCAGGTAGTATCTTTATAGCAATGTGAGAATGGACTAATAAAGAGACTCAGAAAAGTTCCTAGCTTTTGGCAATTGAGAGAATAATGGCATGATGACTTTGGTCAGAAAAGTTTGTGATCAGGAGGTGGGGGTGGAATCCTGAGTTGGGTGGACTAGAGGAACTCAACGGTGGGAGAATAAGTGGTGACATCATAAATTGACACCTGTGAGAAATGGTGGATGAACTGAATAAAGTGTTGGGTATTTAGCTTGTCACGATTGTCTCTGAGAAACAGGTTGCAGGAATGCTACTTGAATTGAATAATTTTATTAGTTATCATTTAATTCCTTTAAATTGATTTCTTTAGTTCCCTATCAGAGACAAGTTCAAACTACACACAATGAATATATCACAGACTTCTCCTTGTCTTTATTTCTGCTTCACTCTGGGCAAATGAAAGACAATAAAGAAATATTGTGGATCTTGGTATTTAGTGGTTTATAATCAGATAATTGTTCACTGTTCAGTACTCCCTGTCCCTAATGCCCCCTAATCCTACAGGCATCACAGATATGAAGTGGATTTGGTATCTGATGCCTTTCTTTCTGTTTGTCAAATGAATGAATGGACCTAGTCCAACCATCTGTTTCCAAAAAGGATGCCACAAAGAACACTGGAATAAGGTTCTAACTTCAGGCCTGTGAATTATCTGAAAGCCTACTCTAGTGTTTAATCACCTGAGTCATCAAGGAGTTTCTTCTTCAATTTCATGTAATTATAATATTTTCAAACTATTTGCTCTGGATTGGCCTTCAGGAGAGGGCCAGAAATCAGCCTCCTGCCGCCTGCGAAGTTGGTGCCAGGCTGCTCCATTGCTCATTCCTGGATTCATGGGTGGAAACTCTCAACCCAACCTCATGCTGCCTTCGAAGCCTCCCTCCCCTGCCACATATCTTCTCCCTCCAGGCCTCCACTTGGGCAGGGTGAATGGGCTCTCCTCTCACCAGTATCTGCTCTCAACAGCAGCAGCCTCTTCCCCTTCGCTAAATCAATCCCCGTCTACTTTCCATTTGAAAAACATGAAAAAACACCTATCCCTTGTTATCACCTGTTTTATTGTTTTTGTTGTTAACGCCTTTGCATTTTTTTCTCTCTATAATTGTAGTAGGGCCTTGGGAGTGAAAGATAATAAACACCTTCTATTTGTCTTCTTGTTTTCTCCCACACTCCTTGTAAACAAAATTTGTTTCCAGGCTTTGGGGGGTCATGACAAGGTTATAAGTTATCATGAGTCTACAGAGTCTTTGGGTATGCATTGCCATCTGGATCTACTGTACCAGTGGGCTGGCCACAGTGTATCTTTCCAAAGGAGTCCTGCATCTCCCTGCTTAGGGGCTGATCTAGCGTTGCCAGCAGACCTGGAGAGGACAGAAGGGGTTTGGTTGAGGAACCTGGAGAATCGTGAAAATAGAGGGGGCTTCACCTCGTAGCCCAAAGGCCTTAGCTTATGAACTTATTCACTACGGAGCCCTTTTGCAGGGAAAGACGCAGGCATGTTTTCTATTCTAGTTATATCTTTTATCCTACTCTAAGCAAGAAGAAAATAGGCCTGTCAGTTCTTTATCCCCAGCGAGACCAAAGCTGGACTTGTGTTATTTCTCACTGAAGAAATCCACACTCACTGGCCTGAGTAGGGAAAGAAAATAACAGACTATTTCAATAAACTGTGAGGCCTAAATGACTGGATTACATAGATCCTATTGAGGCAGAATTTAGAGAAAAACAGACTAGAGAGTTAATGAAAATGTAATGAGAAGTCTTCAGGAGATAAAATAAGAGAACATAAAATTTCTGGAATTAAAATGCCTAATTTCTAGATGTAAAACTAAGAGATGAACTCGAAAAGAGTAGTTCCTGATGAAAATCACATTGGTTATCAGAAAGATGAAGTGGAGGAAATAGCTCACAACCCAGAGCACAGATGCCAAAATTCGGGAACCCTAGATGAAAAAAGACATGGAAGGCATAGGTATGGGTTTAAGAAAAATAAATTAATATATGGAAGATAAATACTGATCAACAAATAATAATAATAGATGAAACTTCCTTGTGCTGAACGAGACCTTGCTTTCGGTTCAGCGAACACCAGGAAGTTGTAATAACAATGACAAAGAAATCAGTCCCATCCAAGTGACTCTTCTGAAGTCCCGTAAGATAAAGTTTGATAAGCTTCCACATGCAAAGAAAGGGCTGTTACATAAAGAAGAGAATGAGACTGGCATCACTCCCATTACAGTACTGGAAGCTGGAAAACAGTAAAGATTTACAAAATTTTGAGATAAACAATGTCATTTAAACGTAAGAACAGAAGAAAGCCATTACTCAAAACGCTATGACCCACTCTCTTTAAAGAAACGCTCTTATTTATATATTCCAACCAAACGAAATTTAAGGATAACCTGGATCTCAGGACAGGAGAAGATGAAGAATGCAAGAAACCGCAGTGAGCAGTCCTGTAAAACATGTAGTGAAGTCTAAAGGACGATGATCATGTGCCTGTGAACTGTAATGTGAGGTAAGTAGTAATTCCCTAACAGAAAAGAAAAACTGCATGTCTCTGTGTGAAATACTATCTGTATTCCCAGGAGTAAGCGCTTGCTGATATTTACTGAATAAATACTTAGGTTAAGAGTTCAATTTTAAATAAGTCTCAACAAAGTTGGTGTCAGAGCAGATTAATAAAAATCTTGATATGGGGACTATTATTTAAATTTATTACCACATATCTATGATTTTGTGACTTAAAAATTAGGAAACTACTAGCTAAGAGAGAGAATTTCCTAATTTCTAGAATTAAAGTGGAAATTTTAAATAATAAATACAGCAAATTAGGAAAAAACGTAAGAAGAAACAGCAAAATAATTATCAACATAAAGTAAAATGGAAAAATAAAACAGAAGATATTAAGTATCACAATGAAATTGAAGAGATGCTTTCTTGTATAAAAAGACAAGCAACTTCATAGCTAGGCATGGTGACATATGCCTGTAGTCCTAGCTACTCAGGAGGCTGAGGCAGGAAGATCAATGAGCCCAGGAGTTTGAGGCCACAGCGAGCCATGATCGCACCACTGCTTTCCAGCCTGGGCAACAGAGCCAGATCCTGTCTCCAAAAAAAAAAAAAAAAAAAGGCAGGGAACAGAATGCTTACAAATTCTAGCTATATGTTGTTTAAAAATAAATTAAACTAAAATAGAATAGTAAAGACGTGTAGAAAATAATGGAATGCACTAAGACATTTTAAGCAAAATAGAAAAAGAAGCAGCTGTAACATTATAGTACCAGATAAAGAAGAATTTGAGGCATAAAGATAAAAGGCATAATCTATAATAAATTAATAAATTTCAGTGTCTCCAAGTAACATAGCAGTTAAATACATAAAGCAAAACAAATGAAAACTAGAAACACAGAGACCTTATAAAATCCAAAATCATACCAGAAAATATAATACGCTTAAAAAAATAAATGAACATTAAACAAAGATATTTCAAATAATGTGATCAACAAATCTGATTTAAAAATACGTATGTAGATAATTTTGTGCCCTACGGACAAAGATGCACATTCTTCACTATGTCTATCAGGCAGTTGCAAATAAACCATTTACCTGACTACAATGAAAACTAAGAAATTTCAAAAGAACATTTTTATTGGCCACATTCTCTGACTATAAAGCAAGAAACCAAAATTTATTCACAAATAATAAAAATACTAATTACTTGTAAATTAATAGATTTCTAAAATGATGAAACTGGAAATCACACCCCCAGGCACTTAGAAAATGCAAGTCATCTAGAGAAATGAACCACTCATGGAGTCCTCATAGAAGTTTCAGATATAGAATCGCAACAAATATGAGATCACGACAAAAATTCTCAAGACACATGAGAAGAGGTGCAGCTTCTGATGATGCTGACTTGGTTGTTTTGGACTAATCCTCCTACTGAAGACTCTAGCCTGATACTCCTGGTGAAATACATGAATCTTTGCACATTGCAAAGATCTTCTCCATTGTCTTGAAATATTTGACCAGAAGACTGATCCATCAAAGAGTACATAAATATCAGGGTTAGAAATGTCAAAAAAATTTTTTTTTAAAAATTGTCATCCACAAAAGCAGAAGTCTGGCTGGGCGCAGCGACTCATGTCTGTAATCCCAGCACTTAGGGAGGCTGAGGTAGGCAGATCACTTGAGGTCAGGAGTTTGAGACCAGCCTGGGTAACATGGTGAAACCCTGTCTCTACTAAAAATACAAAAATTAGCTAGGCATGGCGGCGCATGTCTGCAATCCCAGCTGCTGGGGAGGCTGAGGCATGAGAATTGCTTGAACCCAGGAGGTGGAGGTTGCAGTGAGCTGAGATCATGCCACTACATTCTAGCCTGAGCAACAGAGTGAGACTCTATCTCGAAAAACCAAAACCAAAAACAAACAAACAAAACCAGAAAAGTAGAAGCCAATCAACCCATTTATGCTTTTTAAGAAAATAATTTATGTCCTACTCAAAGATAATTGAGTTACTTGAAGAAAATTGAAGCTGCTTCCCCATAAACCCCATTTTGGCCTGGTGGGGACTCCAATCCCATGGCATGCTGTGTATTCTCTATCTACTAGGTGTCTTCCGTGCCAGGCAATCAGGGATGCAGTAGCCTGCCCCTCTTGGAGCTGATATTTGCATACTCTTTCATGCTCAAATATTTCTAGGCAGTTGAGAAGATATGAATCAACCACACGCAAAGATGTATTTATCTTGATATGGGTTACCAGGCTAGAGTCACAGAAAACAACTTGACGAAGCCTTTTATAGGCTCTAGGGACACTGAGCTCACCTGAAAAAGTCCTAGAATCAGCTGATATGTCACTGTTATTAGCCCATATTACCAAAAATAATAGTGCCAAAGTTTATCTTTTAACAGCCCAAATCTAATTATTGTGTGATTGAAAGAGTCAGAGAGATTGGTCCCCAGAAGCCCTGTATGAGGGTCTTAATTTGGGAGAAGTTTTGGATTTAAGGAGAATCAGGATTACTCAATTAGTCAGATGCCATTTAATTAGTGTGATTACAGTGTGCAAAGAGCTTTCCATGCACTGTTACATTGTCTTCACAAAAGCAGGTCTGATCATCATAATTCCAGTATTACAGAAGAGAAAACGGAGGCCCAAAGAAGTTAAATGATTTTCCCAAGTTCACTTAGCCCGTTCATGAGCTGTACAGAAATCAATCCAAAGCCTTTGATGGTAAAACTCATGCTGTTTCTTCAGAGTTTAGGAACACCAGGAGGAAGAGACAGGCTCCCTCCTAGGTGCAGTTGTTTGCTGTGGCTGACATTATTATTTTCTGTCCTTTGAATCAGTGCAGGCAGCTGTTGATGACCAAGAACCAAGATTCTCTTTGATTCATAAGCACCATATTGACATAGGCACTGAGTGCTTAATAAACCTGAGTTGGTAATAATGATAGCAGCAACAAAGCAGTTGGCTGTGTGCATACACTGTTGGAAAAAGCTTAGAATAGAGCCACCAACCACATGCCATACACGGTACTAAAAATCCAGACAGGGGAAATCTGTTATATGATCAAAGAGTTAAATATACTTGACCTCTTAAAAATCAGAGTAAGACAAATGAAGTAAGAAGCTCAAAGAGATTAATCCAAGCTGCAGCCAATAAATGAGATGGGCTTAATGTGAAGGTCAAACTCAGCTAGCTTAAAAGAACCAAGATTTAAGGTGAGTGGTGTGTATTAAAAACATTAAAGGTTTAATTGAAGTCAGGGTTGTTACTTAAAATACCATGAAACGATTTGAAGCTCAAAAAAAAGTTCATTGAGTTCACATAAAAATGCGTTGAAACCTAATGAGAGAGTTGGACCCTGAGTGAATGCCATGATCCAAACAAGAGGGGCTCAGTGCAAGGAGAAGCCCATGGAACCTCAGTGAAAACTTGAGAAACTAAAAGAAAGGCATCAATGACACCATTAAAATAAATCAGACATGTTTTCATGGAAATGGGATAAACAGATGACAGAGATGTTACAAGGCCAAGTGATTATAGATTTAAGCAACATTTGGAGGAGGCAGGACAACTCTTCTTCACCATAAAATACTTTTCTCCAGCATAAATGCTAAAAAAATTTTTTTTTACAGCAAGACCCTGTCTCTACAAAATTAAAAGCAAAAAAATTAACTGGGCGTGGTGGGGTGTGCCTGTAGTCACCGCCCCTTGGGAGACTGAGGTGGGAGGATCACTTGAGCCCAGGAGGTTGAGGCTGCAGTGAGCTGAGATTGCACCACTGCACTCCAACCTGGGTGACAGATTGAGCTTCTGTGTCAAACAAACAAAAACAACAACAACAAAAGAAAAAGCACGAAAAGAAAGAATTTAAGATAATTTCTGAGAGATCGAGCTATTAGAACTTTTTAAAGAAATAACACTCTCTGATGTCAAAGAATGAAGAAAAAGATACGTAGCACATGCCTTGGTGTGACACTTTCTGTTGCGCTTTCACTGGGAGAAAAAGAAAACACACATTGTATATTAACAGCCGATCAATGCCTAAATACTAAGTGTATTTGGGCTGGTATTAATATAATTACACTAGCTTTCTTTCAATTAACATTTATCTGGCATATCTTTTTTCCATCCATTCCATTTTAATGACTTAAGTATTTCATATTGTCTCTGATAAAAAGCATATAACTACATGTTATAAACACAGCCTTGTAACTAAAGATTTAAGTCCATTTATATTTGTCATAATTACTAAATTTATAAATTAGATTTATTTGTACCTGGTTATCTTGTGCTTTTGTTTGTTCTCCCTCATTCTATACTTCATTTCCTCTCTCTTCACACCTTCTTTTGGACTGATTATTATTTTCTCATTGTTTTTCCTCTTCTGTTTTGAAAGTTGTATACACTGTATTCTAAAGGAAATCAGTGTTTTTATCCTTCTCCCCCGAAACACAAGAAACTTAATATTTTTCTCTTCCCATTTGTATGCTATTGTCAAATATTTTAGTCGTATCATGTTTTTCTAACTCTACAAGATACTTTAATTATGTTTCATTCCATCAATATTAGCTTTGGTTTACCCACATTTGCCATATTCTTTGTTCTTTAATCCTTTGTTTACATCAGACTTTCCATCTGGGATCATTTTCTTCTGCCTGAAAAAAATATCCTTTAGAATATTCCTTACTGGGTGTTTAAATGTTGCAAACTCTGAGTTTTGGGTTGTTTGAAAATGTCTACTTAGCCGTCATGTCTGAGAGATGTGGAACCTGGGATTCAACTTCTGCATCAGCGTTTTTATTCCTCTCAGTACAGATCTGCCATTTTCAGGCCCCCATTGTTGCCATTAAGAAGCAAGCTATCAAATTAAGCATCACTTCTTGAAAGGTTGTATGTCTTCTCTCTACGGAGGACTTTATCTTCTTATGGTTTTCAGTTTTCATTTTGCTGTGTCCAGGAGTGGAGTTCTATGCATTTATCCTGCTTTATAGTTATATTTATAGCTGTGTTTTGTTTTGTTTTGTTTTGTTTTTTTGAGACAGCGTCTCGCTCTGTTGCCCAGGCTGGAGTGCAATGGCACAATCTTGGCTCACTTCAACCTCTGCCTCCTGGGTTCAAGCAATTCTCCTGCCTCAGCCTCCCAAGTAGCTGGGACTACACACCTGGCTAATTTTTTATTTTTAGTAGAGACAGAGTTTTGCTATGTTGGCCAGGCCGGTCACAAACTCCTGGCTCAACCTCCCAAAGTGCTGGGATTACAGGCATGAACCACTGTGCCCAGCCATAGCTGCATTTTCTGAATCTGTAGGTGGCTTTCTAAAAACCTCTTAGCTATTCTCTCTTCGAATATTGTTTCTACCTGATTCTTTCTCCCCGTCATTCTCACATCAGAGCTGTGTTAGTCCTTTTCATTCTCTCTTCCATGGTTCTCAAACTCTCCTATTTCTCATCTTGTTTTCTCTCTATGCTTTATTGTTGTGGTTTCTTCAGGTTTATCTTTAAATTCACTATTCTGTCTTAGGCCATATCTTACCTTCTGTTTTTAGAAGCAAGGTAGTTCTTCCGGAAAAAAAAACTGCACTTGGTTCTGCTAGGCAAGCAGTACTACTACCAGCCTGGGATCACTTTAAACTACATTTTTGATGGCATGTTTTTTAGACAACATAGATTGTGTGAATTTGGGTTACAAACCACGTGAGGGCCAGTGTGTGGTTGCAAATTCCCAGGGGAAACTTTCCCTGTATAGTCAGTGATATGGTTTAGCTGTGTCCCACCCAAATCGCATCTTGAATTGTAGCTCCTGTAATTCCCACGTGTTATAGGAGGGACCTGGTGGAAGATAACTGAATCATGGGGGCGGTTCCCCCATACTGATCACTTGGTAGTGAATAAATCTCACGAGATCTGATGGTTTTATAAGGGGTTTCTCTTTTTGCTTGGTTCTCATTCTCTCTTGCCTGCTGCCATGTAAGGAATGGCTTTTGCCTTCCACCATGATGGCGAGGCGTCCCCAGCCACGTGGAAATGTGAGTCTTTTAAACCTCTTTTCCTTTTAAATTACACAATCTCAGGTATGTCTTTATCAGCAGCGTGAAAACAGACTAATATACTCAGAGACTCCAGATAGTATGTGTCCTTACTGTCCCCTGGGGAGAGGGGCAGAGAGCATGTTTATTTCTAGGGTATAGGCTTTGGGGTCCAGGGTTTATATGGAGGGGAGGGTTTCTATCAAATCACAACCTGGTTGGGTCCTAGTCTTTGTCTCTGTTTTTCGATACCCTGCAAGACCTTGAACACCTAGGCTCAAATTCATGGCAAATATACTCAATGCAAAGGTTGTTTTGTTTCTGGGTGCCTGTCTTGATTCAGTTTTTAATCTGAGGATTCCTTACTTTCTTGCCAGCCTCAGGACATATTTATCATGGCGAACTTTTTGTTTGTTTTCATTTTATCCATCATTTTAATTGTTTTTAATGGAAATGAGTCAAACTGTATATATAACCCACCCTTTTTTTTTTTTTTTTTTAAATTCACAAGAGCAATAAGATAATACAACATGAACATAGGTGCTGCTGCTATGGAAAATTACAGAAACCCACTAGAATGAGCAATGGATGGAGCTAAGGCAGTCACGGCTGCCTTTCTCAGGATGTCAGCTGTTGCTAGGGAAACCAGCTGAATAGATGGCAATTACCTAAGGAAGACTCTGAGGAGAACTTTGATAAACCGGTCAGCAGGTTATAAGAACACATGCATCTTGTTTTATGATTGACAAGTGTTTCTATAATATCTGCAAGACCAGCCTTTAAGTAAGTGTGGTTTACTGTTTTATTCAGCAATAATTTAATAAGTGTCCACACCATTCATGGCTCTAGATGCTTAGTGAATGTTTGATGAATTCTCTGAATTTGCAGAGACATGAGAAAAGGCATCCAAGTGGGCAGCCTTGATTAACTGGTCTTCCGTGTCATTGATTCCAAGTTTTTAAAAATGCAATAAAATTTGACACAATTTAAAATCATTTCTCAATACACAAGAGGGACTAGATTTGTTACAGGTTTCCTGCAATCTTTGGTCTTTCAAAGATTTTTGATCTTCCAAAGATCTTCCAAAGATCTTTCCAAAAATCTTTCCAAAATATGGGGTGTTTTCACCCCCCCCCCCATTGAGGGATCTTACTGATTCCATTTCCTTTCTGCTATAGATACAGACAATATTACAAACTCCCAACAAAATAGATGTCAGTATACTGCTTTTAGCAATGTTAGTAGAATACATTTGGCCAGATTCAATGATTTATTGTCTCCAAGTTTTCACAGAAGTGGATTCCTGGTTTTGATGGAGAGTTCAGGGAGCATTGCAAGTGACCTGTATACCATTGTGAGTTTCTCAACTGAATCTGAAATCTGGTTGTAGAGTATATCAGATGATGAGGACTTCCAGATTCTAGCTGGTCTGTAAGAACTGGCATCTTTCTATTCAGATGTCTCCATATGACATTTCCTTATGCCATCTGTCTTGGGGTTTTCTTTTCAAAAGTAGTAACACCGCTTCAACTTTTAGGAACTTCCCAAATGTTTCCTCCAAATGCCAACAGCTTTTGAATTTATGGATGAGAGTTTGCTTCTTTTGCTTCTCTTCCTCTCTCTTCTTTCATCCTTTTCTCCTTTCCAACCCCATCCCCGACTTCTTCCTTCTTTTCTCTCTCTTTCTTCTTTCCTGTCTCTGTTTTGCTATTGCTATTAAAAAGTGAATGGCTCTTTTAGTCTTTCTTGGAGCTTTTCATTTCTTTTTCTTCTACTGAATTTTCATCTTATACCCTCACTTTATTAAATTGTTTATTTTTTGTGCATAAGAATGATGATTTCTATCTATCTAGTCCAGTAAGACTGTGGCCATTGAATGTACAAGATTATCTATTTTGGCCGATTTGATTAATTATTCCAGACATTCTTTTTAACATTATTACTAATTTAGCACAATTCTTCTTCTTCTAGGTACTTTATATTAGATAAATATGATCATAGAAAGTGTAGAGAGAATTATCTGTACAACTTTATTGGTTAGTCCACCTAAACAATTATTTTCTGTTAGTTTTTACTGGGTTTGACTTAAGTAGATTTTTGTGCCTTTTTTCATTTTAAGTTCTCTATTTTTCCCACTTCTAGACTCTTCTTACCATGTTGTTTAGATTCTGGGTCTTCATAGTCTAATTTAAGTTTAAAGTATTAAATTCAAAATTCAGTTTGTAAATCACTCTAGCCTCATTTCAAGTGCTCGGTAGCTACATGTGACTCATGGCTCTTGTACTGTGTGCTGCAGATTGTAAATGTGGAAAGTTCCATTGGAAAGCACAGCTCTATATTCCTCCCAGTTTTTCCTTGCACCACAGAGGACAAAGTTCTAGTGCCAATGGAGAAAACCTTTTCATGTACCCATATTATATTTTCTTCTCGGATATAAGGCATAATGTTGTGTCCTGTTTCTGTTTTTGTCCAAGACAATGACTTTGTCTGTGGGAGCCCCTTGAAGAGCATGAGGCAGACGTTGAAGGGCATAACACAGTTATTACCCTCCACACTGTACTTCAATGTAAAAAAGCATGTTTTAATTTTTTTCTGTTGCAAATAACAGCATATCTAAAATGGTTAATTTATAAAGAAAAGCAATGTATTTCTTACAGTTATGGAGGCTGGGAAGCCCAAGGTCAAGTGGGGACCCACCTGGTGAGAGCCTTCTTGCTGGCAGGGACTGTCTGTCTTTGGGTTTAGGGCCTACCTTAATCCAGTATGACATCAGCTTAAGTTGATTCCAAATGTAAAGACCCTATTTCCAAATGAGGTTACTCTAGGCACCAGGGGTTAGGACTTTCGCAGACATATCTTTTGGAGGGACACAATTCAACACACTGCTGGGGTGAAAAGATTAAGTGCTTCAGAATATTTTCTTTTTTTAGAAGGAAGGCAAACAGCTGCTGAATCTTAGTTGACATGGATTTAAAGTAAAAAAATTCATACACAGTGCATATTATACATGAAATATGCTATCAATCCAAATAAAATAAAACTGTATCCTTATAGGACTATGAAAGGGAGGCTACTTATCTCTTTAACCCACTCTGGGTTCTAAACTCCTGACTGTAAGGAGCAGGTAGGAGCCACCCTGCCCAAAGCATGTATATAACACACTGAGAAATTTTATAGCTCAGTACTTCATAAATATATCAAAGTAATTTCAGAACAGTTGAAATGAGAATTACTTTATATTTAACAAGGCATACATACACACATGCATAAATATATTGATACAGTTGGATATTTGTCTTGGCCCAAATCTCATGTTGAAATGTAATCCTCAGTGTTGGAGGTGGGGCCTGGTGGGAGGTGTTTGGGTCATGGAGGCAGATCCCTCATGGCTTGGTGCTGTCCTTGCGATAGTGAGTGAGCTCTTGCAACATCTGTTTAAGTTAGTGGCACCTCCCCCTCCCACCCTCTCTCTGGCTCCTGCTCTGGCACTGTGATGTGCCTGCTCCCCCTTCACCTTCCACCATGATTGTAAGCTTCCTGAGACCTCCCCAGAACCCAAGCAGATGTCAGCACCATGCTTCCTGTAAAGCCTGCAGAACTGTGAGCCAATTAAACTTCTTTTCTTTATAAATTACCCAGACTCAGGTATTTCTTTAAAGCAATGCAAGAATGACCTGACACACACACACATATATGTATGTAAAAATTCATATATTCATGTATGTGTGTATACACTCACACATACATTTAAAAACATACATCTTTGAAAGTTATATGTAGTGGGATTCTTAAGTAAAATTTCAGTTCTTGCAAAGAATCTAGGGAGAACCCTTAGAACCCTTAATCAGTGTGTTTTGGGAAAGAGTCTTTATTCTGGTATAGCTTGGATCTCTTTTCCTCTTGCATCATTTAAGTTCCATTGATGCTCTTCCATGAGTCCCATGACATCTTGTCTCATGCCATTCTGCACGAGGATGGGACTTTTAGAACACTGTGACTATCTCTAGATGATCTTCAATCATAGCCTATGCAAAACACAGTCCACAATGAATATAGTCATTATGGAGTCTTTGCTTCCTTTCTCTATACTCTGCAAAGTGCTGGTGCTTTTTTACATATTAGTCAAAGGGATAATATTTGATTCTTTTCTTGATTTTGCAAGTTTCTCTTTAATGTGAACTGAGGTCTTGCCTATGTTCTGTCTGCCAGCTGCGCTATCTCTGGGATCAGCATCCTGCCCTGAGTTCATGGGAGGAGGATATAAAATTTCTTTTAATGACAAAAGCCACTACCTGCTTAGAATATGGGCCAAGACATATCCATCGCTCACTCTGATCAGTTTGTCAGAGTGAGCTACACATAGCCTCAGTACCTTCAAGGCTATAAGTTTGATGTTAAAACAGTCCCAAGTTGAGAAGGACTGTCTTCCCTCACAGAGGTTTCTGGGTATGTGTTTGTCCAGAGCTGTTCTTGTCATCAGATATCATCATTTTGAAATTCCTCTATACAAGGGTTATGGTTTTATTTTTCCATAGCAAGTTTCTGGTTTTATTTTCCCATAAAAGAAACCCATTGGCATTGTATTCCTATAGGTAAAGAATCTCTTGCTTTGTTAAAACAGCATTTACTATTTCCTTTAATATTAGTAGGTTAGAAATATAAGGAACAAATATAAAGAGATGGAAATCACCCTGATGTATTACTTTTTCAATATAAGGGATAATCAAAGACATAGAGAAGAGTCGAATGGCTTATAGTAGGTCATCCACAGATCCTTCCCACATCTCACTCTGGCTTAATAGCATTCTGTAAAAGGTGAACTTCTCCCTGAACCCCAAAGAAGTGCCCCCAGCTGCTATCTTACTGGAAGTTGGAATTCATTTCAAAAGCTAAGCTGATCATAACTCGAGCCATATGCAGGGAAATTTATAATTTCAATATTTCCCATTAGTAAGTTTGCTTTGAATTGATCTTTGGCTTGGCAAGAGTACTTTTTACCTAAGTGCAGGTGGTCTGATATTAAATTTACAGTCAACAACACTCAAAGAGATATTTTAATAAGGTTGGGTTTCTCTCCTCAAGTATACCAATAATGATTGAAGTGAGAATATTATATGTGATTGAGAATTACAGTTGCACCGAAGAGTTTCTAAGGATTGCTGGTCATTGAACATCTTAATTCATGGACAGACACAGAAGATCACTGAGTGAGTTGCTCAAGGTAGTGAGCAGAGTCAGAAATAATATGTAGGACCTTATATGCTTCACTGTCCCATTGGCTAAATGGCTACTTTGATTTAATGTAACTAAATCATCTCACAGAAACATGGTGCGTAAGCAGAGTAGAGGAAGTAAATCAGTATAATCCAAACTCCTTCCTGGGCAAAAAAGAGGAAATTAACTTGAATCAATTACGTGATAGAGTATTTGAAGCTCATTCTACCCAAAGACATCAACAATGCCAAAGAGAAAACAACCGAATTTGAGCACTTTGTTTAATTCTGCCAACGTGTATGAAGAGCCATGTGCAATGCATTATGCTACATGATGCATTTATTCATCAGGTATGTACCTAACACTTTATTTAAGCCAAGAACTAGAAATACAATGTTGAAGAAATAGGCCCAATCTTCAACTCATGGGGCTTATGTATGAGTCTGGTGACAAAAATAGAGGTGATTAAAATGAAGAGGGATAAGATGTAGAAAGGCTGAAGAGAAAGGCATTAAGGGGTATCTGGGAAGGCTTCTTGGAGAAGGAATATAAAACTGAGACATAAAGGATGAGAGTAAGTCATCCAGAGAAAGTAGAGGGGAAGATGAGCCTTTCAGAAAGAAGACCAGCAATATCAAAGGCAGAGAGGAGAGAGGGCGCAGGTGGGTTTCCTGAATGAATGCATGTTCAATGATTAGACATTTTTCTATGGGAGAGAAATGTGTTTCAGGATACCTCCTGGTATTTCTGGGGTATAGCACAACGTGTTCCTGTGGAAGGTGATTGGAAATTCCTAAGATGATACTTAAGCAGTTAACCAAAATCTTTTGGCTTCATCCTCTGGGGCTTTAGAATTTAAGGAGTCTAGACATACCTGAGGGCCCTCCTGGGTGTCAGGTTAAGATGATTTCTGTCGTGAGCCTGCAGGAGACCTGACTCTGTAGGATCAGTTATTGAGGACTTTAAACTGTGAGCTCCTGTAACTTGTACAGCATGTCATCCACCTGCATCTTGCTCCCTGTTTCTCTTCTCCTAAGCCCTGAGTAAAATCTGGTGTAAGTGTCAAGGCAGCTCTCAGCTGGGATAAGGGCATAAGACTCTCAGTCGCCGTAGAACCGAGGACAGGAAAGGGGGCAGTTCCTGTCTAAGGCCTGTGGGGTGGCAGCAGGGATAGTTAGGGAGGTGAAGGAGAGCCTCCAGGTAAAAAATAATCTACAGAGACACAAGAGTTAGGCTGTGGACCCAGCTTTCTTTCTCCATTTGAAGCTTCTATCACCATGGTCAAAATTGGAAAGTTAGGGTGGCCCAATGTCCTAACTGATAGAACTTACAGAGAACAGTTTTATTGAAGAAGTGGGATTGCCAGTCACAAACTTTGTGGGGTGAGAATGGAATGAAGTGAGAGGCCAATTAGAATACTTAGAGGCCCAGATTTTGGAGTCAGACAAATCTACCTTCATGCTCTGGCTCTGCTGCTACTCACTAGATGTCACATGGGAAAACAGTCATCTCTACTTAGTTAAAAGAATATTCAAGCAATTTGGTCATGAGTATGTGTCCAAATTCTATGGAAATCTCACAAGGAGGAAAACATCCTCTTACAGGCCAAGCAGGATTCACTTTCGGTACAGACATTTTACAGGAGTAGCCAATGTAGAGACAACTACTGTTCGACTGATTCTTTAAAGAAAAATAAGTCATTAGAATAAGTCACTAGAGTTTTTAGCATACCTCAGCCACTTAGAAATAGTGCATAAAGATCAACTCTGTGAGCTGCAATTCAAGAAGAAAAACAGGAATCCACCGAAATCATGAGTGACATCCCGGATTCTGTGGATGAGAAAGCAGACAAATAGCCCCCAAGATGGCAACCGGCTGATAAAAGCGATGAAGCCCCTGTATGTAAGAGTGGCAGGAAGCCTCCTTCTGTGACTCACCTCTCCACTGGGGATGTGAGTGACCCAGGCTGACGGAGGAGCACTTTCTTTCTCTCAAGCCCTGAAGATAACTTGGAAAGTGATTTGGAGATGCTGAGAGGGACAGACACCAGGAAAAGCTGCAGGCATTTTCTCAGACTCAAGACCGGGAGCAGCATGCTATTTTTAATCCAGGCACATACAAAGTTGGTCATTCTTTGGTGACCTGGCAATGTAGCCACACAGGCATTTTAGTCTTGGGCCAGAGATTGGAGCATCTGCTCTGGAGTAGGGTAGGGGCCTCCATAGCCAGAATGGTGGAAAGTGCCTCAGCAGTAGGTACTGGAATTGTGCTTTTCCCTGTCACAGGCCTGGGGCAGCCAGAGAGCTCTGCAGCTGCAGTTTCTCCTGGGTGGTGAGACTCGCAGCCAGGACCAGCTTGGCGACCTGGAACTGGTCTGAGTGTGTCATTGTTGGGTGCCTCAGCCTGCTCCCCTAGATCATGGTGCAGTAGGGCCTTCTCCGCTCCATCCCCAAGCAGAACTCCAGGCATTCCGAGAGTATCCACTTGCCTAGACAAGCAGCCTGAGTCACTTCATCCTTCCTGTGCAGAGATCTGGTACAGGGGGCCGTTTTCTGCTGCACGCCTAGGCAGATCTCCAGCTAATATGGTTTGCATGTTTGTCCCCTCCAAATCTCATGTTAAAATGTAATTTCCAGTGTTGGACTGGGGCCTGGGGTAAGGTGTTTGGATCATGGGGGTGGAGCCCTCATGAGTAACTTAGCCCCTCCTCGCAGTAGTGAATGGGTTCTCAATCTGAGTTCATGCAAGATCTGGTTGTTTAAAAGAGTGTGTCACTTCCTACCCCTCTCCCTCACTCCCTCTCTCACTGTGTGATACACCAGCTCCCCATTCGCCTTCCACCATAGTTGGAAGCTTCCTGAGCCCTCACTGTGAGCAGATGCTGGCGCCATGCTTCTTGTACAGCCTATAGAATTGTGAGCCAAAGTAAGCCTCTTTTCTTTGGAAATTACTCAGCCTTGGGTATTCCTTCATAGCAATGCAAATGCACCTGGCATTCAGAGTACCCACCAACCTGGTTCAGCAATATAAGCCACCAACCCTTCCTGGACATAGATCCTGGTATAGTGGGGACCCTCTCAACACCCAGGCAGATTTCCAGATAGTTGAAGCACCCATTCACCTGGATTGGCAGCCTGAGCCACTCCATGCTTCCTGTGCAGAGGTTGTGGTAAAGTAGGGTCCTCCCTTCTCTATGCCAGGCAGATCTCCAGGCCTTCAAAGCACCTGCTTACCTGGATTGACAGCCTGAGCTGCTCTACCCTTCCTGCATACAGATTGTGGTGCAGCAAGGCCTCTTCCACTCCAGCCCAGGCAGCTCTCCAGACATTCAGAGCACCCATTCACCTGGACCAGCATCCTGAGCTGTCCCATCCTTCCTATGCAGAGACTGTGATGAAGGAGGACCCTCTCTGCCCTACACCCAGGCAGATCTCCAGGCATGAGCACCCAATTACCTGTATCAGCAGCTTGATCCACCTTACCGTTCCTGTGCAGAGATTCTGGTAGAGGGAGAGCCTCTCTGCTCCATACTGAGGCATTCAAAGTACCTACTTGCCCAGGTTGGCAGCCTGCACCACCCCATCTTTCCTGTGCAGAGATCTAGGTGCAGGAGAGCCCTTTCCACTTCACGCTCAGGCAGATCTCCAGACATCAGGAACATCCATGCTCCTGGATTATGAATTTAGGCCACAACCCCAATCCCCAACTCATACAGATAACTTAGGGCTGAGGAGGCTTCCGAGGCACACTGGGAAACTCCTAGGCACACCTCTGGGCACTTGGTGGCTGCCCCCTGAATTCCCCCAGTGGTAGTGCTTGTGCCTGCCATTGGGGGACTTGTAGGCAGGCCTGCCTGGTCTGGTCCTACCCATGGTGGCCCCTTCTTCCCTGGGCTGAGCAGGGAGGTCAGACCACTGTGCACTACACACATCAGCCCATTGCCTGAGGCAACAGAGAGCTTCTCCCAGTAAATAAGGATCACATATATACCCAGCCAGATTGGCCACAACCAGCTCTTACCCATAAGTGTCATCTACAGGCTTGCAGGTCAAACCGCATAGCCCAGTATAAAACCTGCCAATGGAAGTGCATAGGGCTATAGAAGCAAAGTCAAGAGACCCTACCCAACATTTTCTACAGTCACACTCCCTAGGGATGAGGGGAAAGAGAAAGAAGAAAAACAATAATATTACAAAGAAAGAAAAGAAAAAATCTTAACTGCACAAAAATAATTACAAAAATTACCAATCTCACAGAAATACAAAAGATCCTCACAGACTATTATGAAAATCTCTATGTACACAAACTAGAAAATCTAGAGGAAATGGATACATTCCTGGAAACACACAGCCTCCCAAGATGAAATCAGGAAGAAATTGAAACTCTGAATGGATCAATATTGAGTTCTGAAATTGAACTAGTAATAAAAACCTATCAATTAAAAAAAGCCGTGGATATTATGGATTCAAAGCCAAATTTGCCAGAAGTGCAAAGAAGAGATGGTACCAATTCTACTGAAACAATTCCAAAAAATTGAGGAGAAGGAACTCCTCTCTAACTCAGTCTATGCAGACGGCATCACCCTGATACTAAAATCTAGCAAAAACACTATGAAAAAAAGAAAACTACAGGCCAGTATTCCTGATGGACATAGACCAAAACAATCTTCAACAGAATACTAGCAAACTGAATCCAGCAGCACATCAAAAAGTTAATTCACCACGATCAAATAGGCTGCATTCCTCATAGGCAAGGTTGGTTCAACATAGGAAAATCAGTAAATGTGATTCACTCCATAAATAGAATTTAAAAACACATATATGATCATCTCAATAGATGCAGAAGAAGCTTTTGACAAAATCCAACATCCCTTCATGACACAAAGCCTCAACACAAACTAGGCACTGAAGAAACATACCCCCAAATTATAAGAGGCATCTGTGACTAACCCACATTCAACATCATACTCAATGGGCAAAAGCTGGAAGCATTCACTTTAAGAACTAGAACAAGGAAAGGATGCCCACTCTCACCACTCCTATTCAACATAGTACTGGGAGTCCTAGCCGTAGTAATCAGGCAACAGAAATAAATAAAAGGAATCTAAACAGGAAAAGAAGGAGTCAAACTACTTTTCTTCACCAATGATATAATTCTATGCCTAGAAAACCCCAAAGACTCCTGATACTGATAAACGATTTCAGTAATGTTTCAAGATGTAAAATCAATGTACAAAAATCAGTAGCATTTCTATACACCAATAACATTTAAGCTAAGAGCCAAATCAAGAACATTTACAATAGCCACAAAAAATAAAATATCTAGGAATACATCTAACCAAGGAGGTGAACGATCTCTACAAGTATGACTCCAAAACCCTGCTGAAAGTAGATGACACAAGCAAATGAAAAAACATTCCATGCTCATGGATTGGAAGAAACAGTATTGTTAAGATAGCCATGCTGCCCAAAGCAATATACATATTCAACATTATTCCTATCAAAATACCAAAGCTATTTTGCACAGAATTAGAAAAAAGAAAACTATTCTAAAATTCATATGGAACCAAAAAAACCTGAGTAGTCACAGCAATCCTAAGAAAAAAGAACAATGCCAGATGTATCACATTACTTGACTTCAAACGATACTATAAGGCTACAGTAACCAGAACAGCATGGTATAGGTACAAAAACAGACACAGAAACCAATGGAACAGAATAGGGAACCAAGAAATAAAGGCACACACCTACAGCAATGTGATTTTTGACAGAGTAGACAAAACTACGCAATGGGGAAAGGACCTCCTATTCAATAAATGGTGCTGGGATAGCTGACTAGCCATATGCAGAAGAATTAAACTGGACCCCTACTTTTCACCATATGCAAAAATTATCTCAAGATGGATTAATGACTCAAATGTAAGACTTAAAACTATAAGAATTCTAGAAGAAAACACTATTTTGGACATTGACTTGGGAAATCTATGACTGAGTCCTTAAAAGCAATTACAACAAAACCAAAAATTGACAAGTGGGATCTAATTAAAGAGCCTCTGCACAGCAAACAAACAAAAACAGGGTAAACAGTCAACCTATAGAATGGGAGAAAATACTTACAAACTATGCATCCCACAAAGGTCTACCATGCAAGGGACTCAAACAATTCAACAAGCAAAAACCAAATAATTCCCATTAAGAAATGGACAAAAGATATGAGCAGACACTTCTCAAGAGAAGATGTGTAAGTGGCTAATAAACATATGATAAAATGCTCAATATCACTAATCATCAGAGAAATGCAAATCGGAACCACAATAAGATACCAAGTCATACCAGTCAGAATGGCAATTATTAAAAAGTCATGCTGGGTATAGTGACTGGCTGGGTGTGGTGGTTCATGCCTGTAATCCCAGCACTTTGCGATGCTGTGATGGGCAGATCACTTGAGGCCAGGAGTTCAAGACCAGCCTGGCTAATGTAATGAAAAAACCCCATCTCTACTAAAAATACAAAAATTAGCTGGGTGTGGTGGTGCACACCTGTAATCCCAGCTACTCAGGAGGCTGAGGCAGGAGAATCACTTGAATCTGGAAGGCTGAGGTTGCAGTGACCTGAGATCGCACCATTGTACTCTAGCCTGGGCAAAAGACTGAGACGGCATCTCTAAATAAATAAATAAATAAAAATTTTTAAAAAGTAAAAAAAACAAAAAAAAACAACAAAAAAAGTAAAACTAATGCTGGCAAGGCTGCAGAGAAAAGGGAACATGTATACACTGTTGGGGGGAATGTAAATTAGTTCAGCCACTATGGAAAGTAGTTTGGAAATTTCTCAAAGAACTTAAGACAGAAATACCCACTTTGGGAGGCCGAGGTGGGCAGATCACCTGAGGTCAGGAGTTCTAGACCAGCCTGGCCAACATAGTGAAACCCTGTCTCTACTAAAAATACAAAAATTAGCTGGGCATGGTAGTCAGCACCTATAATCCCAGCTACTTGGGAGGGTGAGGCAGGAGAATCACTTAAACCTGAGAGGTGGAGATTGCAGTGAGCCGAGATCACACCACTGCACTCCAGCCTAGGTGACAAGAGTAAAGCTCTGTCTCAAAAACAAACAAAATAAAGAAAACAGAACTACCATTCGACCCAGCAATTCTGTTACTGGGCCTATACCCAAAAGAACATAAATCATTCCGCCAAAAAACACACATGCACTTGTATGTTCATTGCAGCCCTATTCACAATAACAAAGACAAGGAATCTGCCTAGGTTGCCATCAATAGTGTATTGGACAAAGAAAATGTGGTACATGCGCAACATGGAATATTAGACAGCCATGAAAAGAATGAAATCACATCCATTGCAGCAACATGGATGCAGCTCGAGGCCACTATCCTAAGCAAATTAATGCAGTAACAGAAAACCAAGTACTGTATCTTCTTACTTGTAAGTGAGAGCTAAATTTTGGGTACACCTGGACATAAATATGGCAATAATAGATACTGGAGACTACTAGAGGGGGAAGAGAAGAGGGTAATGGTTAAAAAACTAATAAAAGGGTACTATACTATGCTCACTACCTGGGTGATGAGATCAATTTTGCCCCAAACCTTAGCATCATGCAGTATACCTCTGTAACAAATCTGCTCATGTACCCCTTGAATTTAAAATAAAAGTTGAAATTACATTTTAAAAAAGAAAGAAAATCATTAGAATTTGACACTGATTTTTCAGCTGTGAATTGGTGATAATTTCCCAAAGCAAGTGTTAATCCCATTTAAAGCTCATCAGAAAACTGCTTAAATATATTATCAGTAAAAGTCTAATTTCATTTCCGAAGAAGGCTATAATTACATCACACAGACTATATTCAGGACTTTTGTTGTTGTTGTTGTTGTTGTTGTTGTTGTTGTTAGAGACAGTGTCTCACTCTGTCACCCAGGCTAGAGTGCAGTGGTGGAATTATAACTTATTGTAGCCTCAAACTCCTAGGCAGAAGTGATTCTCCTGCCTCAGCCTCCCAAGAAGCTAGGACTACAGATCAGCACCAGCACCACCTGGCTAATCTTTTTATTTTTTGTAGAGATGAGGTTCTCACTATGTTGCCCAGGGCAGTCTCGAACTTCTGGCCTCAAGTGATCTTCTTCCCGCCTTGGCCTCCCATAGTGCTCAGATCACAGGTGTGAGCCACCAAGCCTAGCCAGGGATAAATTTTTCCATTACAATCTCACAGAGTTGTTAAAACTAAGTGAGATGCTACATGAAAGATGCCTTAGTCCAGGGGCTGGTCCACAGAAAGTGCTTGATGAATGTTCATTGTTGTTCTAGGAAGACCTTCCTTCTACTTCACTTCACCCCCAATGTGGAAGTCCTATTAGTCAGAATGCCAGGCGTATATAGCCAAGCTCTAATTTTCTAACTTTGATTCTAGTGATAGAATCTCCAGTGGGCTCTGATTGGTCTGATTAGAAGGCCTGCCTAAGAAATGTGATGCTGGTTCACCAAATTATTTGTTGGTTGCTGCAGAAAGAGACTTGGATTGAGGGTCCTTTGTTAAGCAGGCTCCCCTTAATATGAGTTTTGACATTTTTGGATATTAAAGGTAAATCTAAAACTTACTTTGAGAGGATAAAATGTTTAGCCTATTAAAGGAATAGGAAGTTGGGGGTTGAAGATTGGTAACTAGAAAATGGAAGAGAAGATGTTGGAGAAGGAAGAGTGGTGAGGAGATGGTGGGAAGCTCAGGCCTAAGCATTTATGTGGCCACGAGAAATATCCTATGCTGGGAAGTGGCTGCTTAGTGCTTCATACAATGATGTCAAATATTGCATTTACAGTAGTCCTCCTCTTATGTGGGCTTCACTCTCCATGACTTCAGGTACCTTCGGTCAAGGTAACTGACTAGTCATATACAAAGGAATTAAACTGGACTCCTACCTTTCACCACTTACAAAAATTAATTCAGGATGGATTAATGACTCAAATGTAAAGCTCCAATGTTTGTGGTCTGAAAACATTAGATGAAAAATTCCAGAAATAAACAATTTATATGTTTTAAATCAGTGACTCTCAACTTTTTTTGGCACCAGGGACAGGTTTTGTGGAAGACAATTTTTCTATGGACCGGGGTTGGAGATGGTTTCAGAATGATTCAAGCACATTATATTTATTGTGCACTTTATTTCGATTATTTTTATGTTCTAATGTATACTGAAATAATTATTCAACTCACCATGATGTAGAATCAGTGGGAGCCTGAGCTTGTTTTCCTGCAACTAGATGGTCCCATCTCCTGGGGGTGATGGGAGGCAATGACAGATCATCAGGCAGTAGAGTCTTATAAGGAGCACACAACCCAGATCCCTGGAATGCATAGTTCACAATAGGGTTCATGCTCCTACAAGAATCTAATGCTGCTGCTGATCTGTCAGGAGGCGGAGCTCAGGAGGTCATGTGCATGATGGGAAGCAGCTGTAAATACAGATGAAGCTTCACTCACCCTCTGCTCATCTCCTGTTGTGCAACCTGGTTCCTTAACAGGGTTGGGGAACCCTGTTTTAAACAATGTGCCATTCTGAGTATCACAATGAAATCTCACACAGTCCCACTCCATGCCACCCAGGACATGAATCCTCCCTTTGTCCAGCATCTCCACAGTATCTATGCTACCGTTCTGTTAGGAGCCCATTTCAGTGATCAGATTGATTGTCCTAGTGTCACAGTGCTTGTATTCAAGTCACCTTTATTTGTCTTCATAATGGTCCCAAAGCACAAGAGTAGTGTGGCTGGCTTTTGTTATAATTGTTCTATTTTATTAGTAGTTTTTACTACTAATCTCTTTCTGTGCCTCATTTGTAAATTAAACTTTACCATAGGTATGTATGTGTAGGAGAAACAGTGTACACAGGGTTCTGTACTACCCATGCTTTCAGGCATCCACTGGGGATCTAGGAACATAACCCCTGCAAATGGTGGAACTACTGTACAATTTTTACCAATCCTGTTGTTCTTGGGCAACAATTCCTTTTGTTACTCTAAAAAGTAAGTAGAAGTTTGCCTCATTCACCCCAAATTATCAGTACAGGAGGCTGTGGGGTGTGTAGCCTCCGGAGTTAGTTAACCTGGCTGTGTTTGGCTTTGGAAAGGTCACCCTGTAGTATGACAAACACTTTCTAATGGAAACCACTAAGGAACATGTAGAAGACAGGTCTCATTTAGGAGTCGGTGTTGTGGGCTTTGGTACATATCCTCTTTGATGATGATCTTGAAGGAACCACAGTTCTCTAACCCAGTGTGGGAGGGGTATGTATATTTATTTTAATAAAAGTATTCTTTTAAAAATAAAATTGAGCAATGAAAAAATGATTAAATAATATTGTAAAAGTAGCTAATCTTCCCAACATCCTAGGGGAAATGGATGGCTAACCCTTCAAATGTTTTCTATGTCTACGCAAACATATTTCTATTATACATAATTCATGTATACTTCTATGCACAGGTGAAAATATTTGCATTCTTTTACAATGCATTTTTTGACATTTTACTGACACAAATGCAGCGTATCACCAGCACAAAACCTGAAATTTATTTTCCTTTTTTTACTGCTTAACACATTTTTGTGCTTACCTTTCTTGATCAAATCTGAGTGAAAACCAAAATTAGACTGGTAGTCATCAAACTCAAATCAATGAAAACAAAGGCGTGAATTGAGTGTTCATAGAAGAAGACTTGGTTCCTCTGGAATGAACTGGGAGTCAGGACTTGAAGGATGAGTTGTCATTCCTTGGGAGGCAAAGAAGTAGGGAGGGGAGAGAACTTTCTAGAAAAGGGGATCAACAGGAACAAAGGCCTGAAGGCAGATTGATGTGGTCCAGAATTCGGAGGTAAAAATTATGGACGTTCTATAGCCTGCATCATTCTGACTGGAGTTCACAGCGTTCACCCTCAGGTAATCATTAACATTTACAGGGTAACTTAATAACATCCTCATGTAATGGAAAGTTTGCCTAAGTTTAGCACAACACAGTTAAGCTTTCTCTATTTATTTGTGGATTCTGCCTTCAGTGTGTATTATGGTGAAGGAAGTGTGGATAGAAATGGACTCAGGGAAAATTTCACTAGAGGTTCTTTCAATGCTTGCCAATGACTCTGGCTCAAATCTTCTTAAGAAAGCCCCAAAGGGAGGTGTATAAGAGGTTATAAATGGAAGTAAATTACAATGCCCTTCTTTTATTCCAAAAACAGTACAGGGCTTTCAGTGACCTAACCACTTTTGTCTGAAACTTCTCCCTAGGCTGAAAGCCACCAGAGATTCTCTAATGGGCAATATCCCTTAAGAACTGTATCTGTTCTTTAAAACACGCTCTTACCTGTTTCACTGCTAAATAAATGATTTCTGGCTCTCTTCTGTTCACAGTTAATTGTTATTTCTTCTAAAGTTATTAAGTTTGGGGCTATGCTTTTTCTACAGTTGTATATTTAAGGGCACTTATTATGAAGTAAATATAAATTTTACGAAATTATCAATAGTCAAGTATTTTGTTACCTACAAAAAGGACAATTTAATATTATTCAACCTAATTTATGTAACTCTATTGTTTCTTATTCTTAAAATTGGGATTAATCAGCCCTTGCTTCTTACAAATTTTCTCACCTATAACTTTATGGTTAATAGAAATGAATTTTTATAAATGTCAAAACATCTTCCAAGTCCATCACCTTTCTTCCATTTTGACTGTTATCACAGTAGCCCAGGCCCCCTTATCTTTTATCTAGACTATTTGCAGTGACTTTCTACCTGTCTTCCAGACTCCTGAAAAATGTGCCATTTGTTTTTCTTGTCAGTTTCATCTTCCGAAAGCATAATTCTTGATGACTTACCAATTGAAGACCAAACATTGGAGCCTCCCACAAGATAATCCCAGCTTTTCTTCTCCCCACTATCCTCCTTCCTTGGCCGATTCCTTACATTTTGAGTTAACTTGGAGTTTGATTTTTGTTACTTCCATTTTGCTACTAAGCTTGTTCTGCCTGGTATAATAGTTGCTTCTGTAGCCATCTTTTCCTTCCCGCCAGCCTAAAAGCTCTTCGAAGACAGAGAGAGTCCTCCTCAGATTTCAAAAGGCCTGTGGTATCTAACATGATGGGTATCATATGTGACTGTGCAGGAATTCTAGGGAGACCATTCCTAGGGACGAGGTCGTGAATGCCTCCGCCCAGAGTCGTATAATAATATGGCCATGTTAAGCGCAGTGGCGTATGCAGAGTTTCCCATAAGTACTCATGGAATTCAGTTGAATCTCAATTTAGATCCAGCCATGAAAAGTGCTTCTGAAACACTTCAATCTCCCACCTTCTCATTCAGAGTTCCACTCTGATCTTAAATGGAAACACAGCCAATTATGGGGAACAGTTATTGATTACAACATCTCCATCTAGTTCCAGAAGCGCCTGTGTCTGCCACAAAGGCTGGTAACAGATCTTTCCAAGATTCAGGAATGGTGCTCAGTCTTTGGCCTTTTATGACAAAGGGCTTCCCTGTTGCAGTACCGTTGATCTTTTCTGCAGATACTTGATCCCATTTTATGGCTTGCAAAACTGCCTGTGATGACAATGTAAAGCTAGGAATTGCAGCAGAGACATGTTTCACTGGATTATTCTATTGGCTGGCAGGGCAGATATAAATTAGTTGGTTATATTTTTTGACTAGTCTGCTTATTTTCCCCCAAATAAAAAATAAAGGCTGTAAAATGATCCCTTGGAGTGTGCTACTTGGAATTTTTTTTTCTGTAGGTGTTAGCTGCTGCTTCTAATTTATCTTCATTGAGTCCCTGCTTCCTTTTATTGTGATGTCTCATGTAAAACTGGGAAACAAAATCTGTCAAGCAGTTGTTGGATTTGAGAGCGTGGTGGGGCTTGCATCACACAGCCAGCCCCACAGAGGACCCGTTGAGTTGTCATCAAGAGAAAAACATGAGCCTGAACTTAGGAGAGTTAAAAAATAATGGAGTCCGATTGGCTTTTGGAGATGCTTCCTATGTGTGAAGAAGAGTCCTACTCAAGGCAATAGCTAAGATTTACTGAGCAAATGAGAAAACTAACTGCCATTGATCAAATCATGCAATGCAAAGGAAAATGTCTCCCATTGCTATGAGCAAACTAAGAGAACCGTCCACAGTGAGCTGCCCAAGGATTTGCTGAAGAGGGAAGTACTCGGGCGAGTGGGCAGAGAAGGGGAGGAAACCAACAAGGATTGATTTAGGAATGCACATGTAACTGTAAAGTTTCCTGTGGGAAAAAATAAGCAAATATTTAAGATATTAGAATGAAAATGCCATGAGAAATTTCAGTGCTTCTTAAATGCAGCATGTCTTGGCATAAATACAAGAAGAGGGCTGGAGTTATTACTGCTCTCAAACAGGGCAAATATTGCCCAAATGATAAACCTAGGCAGAGGGTCACATCTGAACTGTTTAATTGGGAGACTGACTGGGTGATTCTGTTGATACATACCTTTAAAAATCTTAAGAAAAATTTTAGGTAATTTGTATTCAAATTTGGAGGGAGAATGAAGAGAAATGAGGAAGGAGAGAAGCTAAGGATACAGATTTTTTTTCTCTGCCTCTAGTGTGGGAAAGAGCAACAAATCCATAGGAAAACAGAAGGGACATGATGCATATTTGAATGGCTCTGAAGGCTGCTCTGTGGGATCAGCTGAGCTGGAAGAACCCTGAGTGCAGAGGCTCGGGAAATTCTGAACTTACTCTTGTTGATTTCTGTACTGTGTCCCAGGCCTGGGAAACCCTAGCTCCATTCCACACTATGGAAACTTGTTGGCTCCCAGGCAAAAATGAGGGAAGTGGAGAAGAGGCCAATCCACTCCAGGGAAGAGGCTGTAGGAATCAAATCTGCAACCAGCTCCCTAGAGAGCTGTGGAAGCCAGATATCCTCAATTTCACTGAAAGTGTCCCCAGGAGCATCCATGGAAGTTTCTCTGGCTCTTCCACAATTTCCCCTCCACTCCCATTCAACATATCACCTGGAGTTCTGGAGTGCAGCGTAGGTCATGTGGCTCCCTTCCCACCTTCTGAGAGACAGAATTTGGTTTTGTTTCATCAGACACTGAAGACTCTTGTCATTACCTAGGAGAAGACGGGGCGAGGGGGGTGTTTAGATCTTCATGCTGTATCCTCAGTCTCTGGACAGTGCTTCCTAAAAGTGGTTTTGCAAATGATTCAATCTCATTGGCCAAGCCAATTAAGTTGAGAAGTTTTTTTTCATGGTTTTCAATGCATTTGCAGTATGTTTCAAACTCAAGCCCTTTGCCCAAGCCCCTGCTTTCTTGCAAGGTTTAGCACTGCTGAGTGGGCATTGGCAGGCATGAAGCAGTACTTTTATATGTGACCACCCAAATACTCTGATCAGAATTTCCAAAACATGGGTCCTTCCTTCTGTTTGGAAAATGGCTAATGAAGTAAAGGAAGCATGAAGGATAGTTCCCTGGCTTGCAGAGATTTCTGACCCTGATAAGACAACTTCTATATGAGTTTGGCCAGCCCATATTAAATATGAGTTTGGCCCCCAGCCCAGTTTGGCTATGTTCAAATAGCCAGTTTCAGCCATCTTCCGTGTTCTGGGTCCTTGTTTTACTGTTAGACCAAGGTATGACTTTCCACTTGGGCAAATGTGTTATGTCAGAGATGCACACAAGAGGTTCAGGGTAGGGGAATGAATTGTTACTGTGACCGTGCTAACAATTTCAAACTCCCAGAAAGCTGAGTTTTCAATACTTTCCTCCCTAAAGTGAAGATCAAATAGCCAACTGCTTTTCTAGTGCAATACTGATGTTTCTTCATGTAATGCCAAATGCTGAAGTAGGAATGAGCTCATTTACCCACCACCATGACAGTTAACGGAAATTTCCCATATTCCCAATCTAGCACACTTTAGGTCCTTCCTTGCTTTATTTTTCTCCATAGAACTTATCACCCTCTGATGTACTATATATTACTTATTTTAAGGAAAATCTTTGCCTCTATTCCTCTCTCTGTTACACACCCATGTGAGAATATAAGTTCATGATGGTAGGGATTTTATTTTTGTCTTTTTTGTTTACTATTGTATCTCCTACACCTAAAAGATTTCTTGGCACAGAATAAGCACCTAATAAATATTTTTTGAATGAATGAATGCCTCAGAAGATGGTGTTTTCTCAGGTGAATATTTGACTTTCTCTCTCAATCCACCTACCTAGAAACTAGATCTCTTGAATTGCTTTGAGGTCTCACTCAGCCTATAGCAACGGCTGAGGAAGACCTGCCAAATAGTATGGTCACTTCTGAGGGTTTACAACCACTGTGAAATAGAAATAGAGTTTTAAAACCCTCAGGGCAGAATGAAAGAGTCCCTGTGGCACAAAGAAATCCCAGAAAACTTTAAACCAGATTCTCTGGCTTTGGCAAGGCAGGAGGTCAGTCAGAAATCAATATTCTTCTACCTTGCTAACCACTAGAAGACTTGCTTTCCTATGATTAAACAGAAACCAGTTCCTGAAAAACAATGTCTAGAAGATTTCTCCACCAATCTTAACAGACCACCTTATGTTGTGGCCAAAAACTCCCTTACCCCCATTATGGTTTTGCTGTGACCACTGACCAGCCTTAAAAAACATTGCTTCTTAATGAATGACTGCCCACCACAGACTGGTGCTGGCCAGCCCACCCAGACTGCATGCAAGATGGGTTTGTGCCCTGCGTTTCACCTTTTGACATAAAGAGACAAATTTCACTTCATTTTAATGTTAAATTTCCACTCCAAAGTGAACATGGAATGTATGTAACATATATGTTTATTCACTGGCATGTGTTTGGTTTCTCTCATAAATATTTATGGATTCTCCTATAACCCACTGAATATGTAGCCATAGCTAACCTGTCAGGCATAAATTCTAATCTTCCCTTACTCTTCTCTGAAGTAAGTGCTTTTGGTTTAGGCTGGAGGCTTCATTTCCCAACCTGCGGACTGTAATCCTTTATAGGAAATAAAGCTGTCCTTTTCTTCCTCCGCAGATCACATGGTCTTTTGTTATCACTACTGAGAAACCTTCTGGGCAATGCTAGGCTCAGTCCTCATTTACCAAATCAGCAGTCCAGACACAACATGGGAAACATAATCGGAGAACAGAGACAGATGAAAAATCTCATTTACACCATGTACAATTGACAATTGCCACTTTCCTTCTCTTCCTCAAACAGTTCACATTAAGTTTTTAAGTGAACTAAAGGAGGAAGATAAAGATAAAATCCCAAACAAAGCCAGTTATGGACAAATGCTATAAAGTTCTGTGGTTTATTTCACCTCTTTTTAAAGGGAAGTTCCTCTCTTCATGCCTATATCCTCTGCACTCGGGAACATTCAAGCCTTTACAGAACATTCACTCACTCTGCCCCCATTCTGTGCGAAGCCTGTGCTATGCACCAGGGATTGAGCTATGAATAAGACAGACATAGTTGTTGCCTTTTCCAAGTTTGGGCCTAGTGGTAGATATTGACTCACAGTCATCTGAAACCCACTGATGATGTTACTGTACATCATATACCATCTGACCCGAATTCATGAGCTGGTAAACTCTATTCGTAAAGTGTCAGATAGTAAACAAATCTTCTGGGTTCTGCAGACCACTCAATCTCTGTCTACTCAACTCTGCCACTGTAGCCCGAAAGCTGCCATAGACCATATTAGTGAATGAGCATGGCGCTGTTTCAATAAAACTTTACTTATAAAAATAGACGCAAGATGAATTGGCACTTAGATGCTATTTGCCGACTGTTACTTTAACTGCTTTGTTGTTTAATATTCAGATGCTAGGGATGTGGCTCAGATACAATTTTTCTTTAGGTCTCAAATTTCCTATAGTCTGTATATAATGATGTGTGAAAGTGCATGTTGTTCATCTACCAGTCTTCAGCAAGCACTTCTGCCAGGATGAAGGATACAGGTAATACTGACATTGCCTCTGGGATCGTAACTGCCAAATCTGCATGGTTGTTCCTTTGTCCCAACGCAGATTTTTTTTTCCACCTCCAGATATTTTCACACATCCTTTAGTGCAATACCCAGAGAACAAAATGGCCCACTGACCCCCAGCCATAGGCTCGCTTAATACTCTCAGCTTGCAGTTCTTACAGAGTGGAGACAAGGCTGCCATTTTGTCATGATGTTTGTTCTGATGCTTTGGACCTCTTTATTACCTTCTCTAGTTGGCATGGGCCTCAGTCTATTGACAGTCTGGCTGATCCTGCTTCCAGATATTGTTCATTTCCCTTTCCAGATCCACATTTTCCCTTTTCCTCATTGCTCTCTGTCCCTGAAGCTGACTTGTATGAACTATAACAAAGGAATCTTAATCTCCCTTACTTCCTTTTGGGTCCAGCCAAGGAGGACTCCTGTCAAGGGATCTGAAAGAGAAAGGAAAACGAGGATGGATACTTAGTCCCCTGATTCTCCTGTAAACTCACCTGGGGCTGGCTGCATCCCTGATTGAAGGCCAGTGCTCCTCTCAGAGCAACCAACAGGCCTGAGCTGCCATCTAGATGCCATGGCCACTTGTTCTCTTTGTTCCCTCAGCTCTGGGAATGGGGACAGCAGGCGGGTTTCTGTACTGTCCCCGTGCCTCCCCTACACCTCACCGGTATTGTTGTAACTTAGTCACTTTATAAATAAGCCCTTCCTGGATTATTCTACTTGGATTGTGCCATCTATTCCTATGAGGACCCTGACAGATTTGGGCCCTTGGCTACACCATTACTGTGCTCCCTGGCAGGGGACACAAAGGCTGTGAAGAGACTTCTAAAAGCTTCTTCCAAAAACTCCCTCCAATACAGCATCTGTAATTGTTAAGCCACCGAAACATTGAATCCCTCTGAATACAGTGCAAGAGAAGTCAAGCATGAGCCTCAAAACTGGATGTCAGGTAGGTCTGGAGGGTATGTGCGACCGAACCAAACAGGCCCAATGCTCTTACTCATGAGGTGGAATTCCTGAGCTTTGGCAACTCAGTGCTGCTGAATCTTAGAGCCAAGCACAATTCTTAGCTCTTTGTGGACCCCAGTCAAAGGAGAAATAAACCCTAGGACAGTTCCTGGAAACAACTTGCAGAATGTAATTCAGCTGGAAGATCTTAGTATTAAGTACCCTTTTAAGAGGAGGTTTGCACGGTGAGGGACAGATTCTGGAGCCAGCTGTGCATTCCATCACAGCTGTGTGTCATGTGACCTGGAGTAAAGTGACTCAGTCATTGTGGGTCTTGGTTTCCTCAGTTCTTAAATAGGGATGAGATAATAGGCGCAGCTATGAGAACTAAATTGGTAAATATTTGTAAAATATTTAGAACAGTGCCTGGTATACCGTAAGTACTATAAACATTAGCTATTACTGCTATTATTGATGGAGACACTCTTTTGACCGTCTTTTGTGTTTAAATCTGCTTGCTGATGCTTAGAAGACTCTCCCATCCCAAGATACACCTACCTTCCTTTCTTTCTCGCTCTCTCTTTTTCTTTCTTTCTTTCACCAAGTTTGGCTCTGTTGCCCAGGCTAGAGTGCAGTGGCATGATCTCGGTTCACTGCAACCTCTGCCTCCCGGGTTCAAGTGATTGTCATGCCTCAGCCTTCGAGGTAGCTGGGATTACAGGTGTGTGCCACCACGCGCCTACTTTTTATTTATTTATTTATTTTTTTAGTGGAAATGAGGTTTCGCCATGTTGGCCTGTCTGGCCTTGAACTCATGGCCTTAAGTGATTCATCCATCTCGGCCTCCCAAAGTGCTGGGATTACAGGCATGAGCCACTGGGCCTGGCTCCAGACACATCTTTCTTACCCCCAAAAAAACCCATTACAAGGCACAGTGACTTGCAGAGATGTGTGTGTGTGATCTGCAGAGATTTTTATATTGGGCTATAATTTCCAAGGAGAGTTTAATTCAGCTCTCAGTCAGTAAGTGTAGAACGCACCCATCTTCACTGAACCTTCCATCATGTTAGGTGCAGAGGATGCAGCAGTAAATGAGGAAGCCCAATCCTCACCTCCATGGAAGTGCTACAGAAAGATACTGCTCAGGGTGGGAATCAGATGTCTTCACAACCCGATGTAATTTAAAGTCAAGCCACTTGAGAAAAATCAGCTGTGAGCTTGGCCTCTTTGCATCTTCCTGAGCACAGGGCAGCTAGCTGCAATCAAGCTGTGACTCACTCAGACTTTTCCCATCAAGACCTTCATGTTCTTTCTGTAGATTCCCTTGATGTGAGAGTAAATAGAATATCAAAGGTCATTAGCACCTCTGCTCTGAAAGAATCTTCTAGCAGCACAAATGGATTTTGAATTTAAAGGACTTGAAATAAAGAGAAAAAGTCTTCTGACTACTTTTTCTACAATGAACATGCACTACTTTTGTGGTGAGAATGAAAAGATTTTTCAATTAAGAAAAGTTTACTGTTAAAGAAGGAAGTATCTTTATTAAAGTCTCATCAGGCACATAAATAAGACACATCATAAGTTAACACTAACCATGTTCAAGAATATGTCTAAAAACCATTTGAAAATTCTCAAGCATTCATGTTTCTTTTTTGACTTTGAGAATTGGAGTCCCACAATGAAGGACGGGACCATCAAAGGCCTGGCAAGTGCACCTTAAGCAACCCAGAGTAATAATATATCCAAGAAAGCCAAAGGTTCCAGCATGCTTTTGTTCTTAAATCAAGCAGTAAACATTGCAGAAAATGCAGTTAACACTGCATGACACTATTCCTTCTCGCTTGTAGAAAGCTGAAGTCGACACTTGTAATCTAACTACCTTTGGTCCATGTAAGTTACATGGATGTGCTTTGGTCAAGAATCAGGCTGAGGCAGACATCCAGGCCTGCGTGATTCAGTGAGTTTAGGGTGCAGGTACATACTCCACTTGTTTCATAACCTGTTTGTGTAAGCTCATACTGGGCTCGGAGCCACTATTGTTTAAAGGAGGTATAACTGCCATGCGGATGCTGTATAGACACTCCTGTGCTGGCTTGCTCATGCTCAGAGAAAGAAAATCAAAGCTGTCTGTCTTGCAGATGGATGGGGAGTAAGGGGGCAGCCAGAAACTGGCTCGTGCTCAGGGAGAGAAAGAGTTAAGCTGCTGACCCTGAAGGGAGAGCCGGCCACACAGCTGTGCCTGGAAACGTCTGAAGCAAGTAGCTGAAACAGTGCGGACAGTATAAGAGAGCTGCTGATGAGAGAGCTGCTGAATAAAACCATATTCACGTGCCTGTGCACCCTGCCACCCCAAGTATTCTTTCAGCTATCTGCCCATCCACCCACTCCCCTTGGACCTCAGCTGGGGCTTGAACCTGACCCCGGGCATGACATTTGGCATAGTCATGAACTTAACAGTCCATTCCCCTTCCACCCTGGTTTTCTAGCAGAAGAGGAAGTTTGGTAGAAGCAGGCTCATGCTTGATTTACCTGGATCTCCTAGACCATCCTTTTCCCTCCCATCCTAAAGACCCTGCTGCATCAGTTAGGAATGGGTTTAGTTGTAAAAACAAAACAAAATGAAAACCAGAAAACCTGAAGTCATTTTAACAATTAGAGGTTTAATTTTGTTGTAAGAAACCCAGAGAGGTCTAAAGTTGCTGTCGCTGCCCAACAAAGTCATCAAGGACCCCGTCTCTTCATATCTTTTGATTTCTTCTTTCTTTTCTTTCCTTAGTAGACCTTTGGTCTTCATGCTATGGTCTCAGGGTTGCAGTATGGTTGCTGTATCTCCACAGCTTAAATCTGAACCGTAGGCAAAGAAAGATGGAGGGGAAGGAGGCTTCTGCCAAATCTCTCTTTACATCAGGGAAGCATAATTCCCACTCATAAGACTTTAACTTACATCTGGTTGGCCATAATTGTCTAACATGTTCACCCCTAGCCACGAGGGAGGCTGGGAAAAAAAAGTTGTTGATGATATTTGGGTTGGCTTGGCAATAACGTTTGTCAAGGAACTCCCATAGGATTTTCTTGTGGGCAGATTCTAAAGCAGGACTTGCTTATTCTAGAAAAAGTAGTCAGAAGCCTTTTCCTCCCTACTTCAAGTACTTTAAACTGAAAATCCATTTGTGCTGCCAGAATACTTGGAGAAGAGGTGATTAGGACCATTGATGTTCTATTTACTCTGTCATCAGAAGGCACAATTTTAGACTTTCAATGCTATGTATAAAATGGATTTAAGGAATAGTTGTGGTCTTTCAATGGCTTCCCATTGATCTTTGGATAGAGAACAAAATCCTTAACTTTGCCTCTATGATTATACATGATCCAATTCCCATCTGCCTCTCCACATGTATACCTTTCTACCCCTAGCTTCCTGATATCCAGCCACATTGGTCTCCTGTCATTCCTAAGATATCTCATGATTGTTCCCATCTCAGGGCCTTTGCACATGCTATTCCCTCTCTCTGGAATTCTCTGCCCTCTTTGTATCTATTTGTTCCTACTTATCTTACTTCAGACTTCTCCTTGGGGAAGACTTCCTCACCTTCTAGACCATATAGGGTCAACCTGATTTTAAAACATCCTGTGCTTTTCTTGTTTTACACTTCTAACAATTTTAGGGTGTGTAATTAATTGTGCAACTGTGTTAGTTGCTGTCTATCCCCTCTATGATATGAGGTCTGAGAGTGAGGGCATTACCTGATTAGTGTGAATGCAACCCCAGATCTGAGGATGGTAATAGGCATAGTAGAAGAATTCATGAATATGGGAACATAGAGTAAACAATATATATAAATGCCTATTTTATAATTTGCCCATACTTATCATAGAACGTTTGAGCTGTTTGTAGCTTCTTCAGTGCTACTAGCTGTGATTGTATCTATGTGTGTGGGGTGTGTGTGTGTGTGTGTGTGTGTACTTAATATGCAATGGATAAAGTTATTGGCAATTAGAAAGGTGTCCCTCTTTTTTAACAGTAACTAGACAATTCAAGAAATTATGGGTAATGCAGTATAAATTATAGATAGTTCCACAATTGAGCAATTAATTTAGTTTCAGTAGAATTTATGAGGTAAAGAGAGAAATAATATGGTATGATAGGAAGAATCCTAGAACTGGGCTTAAATCCAAGTGTGGCAAACAGTTTGTTTATTCATTCAACAAGCAATGCTGTTCATTCATTATGTGCCAGCAGCTGTGTTTTATACTGGCACAAAAAATTTAGCAAGACCTATTTCCTGTAGAAGAGATGGCAATTGCCGTGGAGGAAAGTGAGGATACTGTGAGGACACAGAGGAAAGTGTGAGCTCCTTTCCTTGTGAAGGCTTCACAGAAGAAATAGTATTTGAGCTGAATCTTGAAAGATGTGAAAAAGCTGCAAGAGAGACAAGAGGAGAGGGAGATGGACAAGCACATGCAGACGTAGGTAGACAGGAAAAAAGATTCTACATTTCCTGAAGCCTTGTATTCAGGTATGACTAGAGACCAGGTACACAGGAAAAATGGTAGGATATAAGACTGGGGAAAAAAAGGAGCTAAGAAATTTCACAATGCTAGGACATTTGTTGATGATAGAGCAGCACTGAAGACCACTGAGCAATGAAGTAACACCATTTTGTCTGAATTTCACAGAGCCTCTAGCAATGGTACGAAGGGCACAGGGGAAGTAAGGAATAGGGCGGAGGAGAAAGGAGATGATTTATCGAGTTGGTGGAAGAGTTTCAGAGTGAGATGGGGCAGTCCCAACACTTGGCAATACAGGAAATGTAGATTTGAGAAATATCAGGTAAGTAAAATTGACTAGGCTTGATTGTCTCTAGCTGACCTCCCTGCTTCTCTGGTGGCCTGCTTTAAGCCAGAGTTCTGTTTCTGTAACACAATTCTGATCATTTTAAGTCTCTGAGACTTTAGTCATGCAGAAAGCCTGCTTTTCAGGTGTAGTGAGTAGAAACCAATCTAGTTCCTCAGGTAACTAAAAGCTTACAAAATAATAAAGTACGCACTTGAGGCTGAGCTTCTAGGAATGACACCCAAAACAGCAAAAGTGGCTCACCAAGGGTGCTGCTATTTTTGCAATAGTCAGGAAACTGGGGAATCAGGACATCACAGCCACAACAGCAACTAGGAACTAAAGTTCAGAAAGCCACCACCATGACTTGAGCTCCATGTCCCCTTGTAATGCCAACAAATGGATAGTCCACACACAACCACTCAATAGCCACAAAGCCAGGATTAGACAATGGAACTCCCGATGATGCTGCTACAGGAAATAGGCCTTCAGAAACAAAAGCACAGGTTATACCTCACTTCCCTTTCCAAATATTGTATGGGTGTGGTTATTTGGTTAAGTACTGACCCCAAGATGTAAAGGGAGTTGTGGAAACATAACCTTTAGTTTTCTACCTTTCTGCATGCAATAAGGTGGACCACAAAGATGTTTGAAGAAGCTGACTGAGTCATTCAATGACATCTGCTTCAGCATGTTAACCAGGATCTCAATTATCTGTAGAACTTCTTAAAACGACATATGCACAGGCTTCACCCCTGAGGTCAAGGGCAGATCAATCCAGAGAAGCCAATAGTTTGCCCTTCAAATTAATATTTTAAAATGTTTATTTAGTAAAGAAGTAGAGATAAAGTCTAATTTTCAATGAATAAAAAGTGTTTTATACTTTTGGTTGAATAGAAACAATTTATGTTATCAAAACGTATTATAATTTTTTATAGTTTTTGTTTCCCCAAAATATTTCTTTGGTAATTTTTAAACCAGAGAGTAGATTAGGAAAAATCATGAGTTTGAAATGTTGATAATATTCTTACAAATCAAATGGAAAATGCATATGATTTTTAAAGAAACAAATGCTTAACCTCATTCATGATAAAAAAGGAAATTAAATTTTTAAAAATTTCCTAAATTCAGACCAATCCTTTTACTGAAGACAGTTAGAAAATCAGCAAGGGGTGAAGTGGTCTGTATTCTTGAAGGCACTGGTGGATTTATAGATTAGAGCAGATTTATTGGGGCACAATCCAGGGGAAGATAAAAATTCAGAGAGGGAAAATTTCATTTGATACTTCTCTTTCCCCTGAGGGTGTTTGCTAATGTCATTGAGACTGCTGTCATTCTGGCTGGTACAAGACAGCCTGGAACTGTTGGGAAATAAACACTGCAGTTTGGAGCCCGTCGAGGGTAGAAGTCATAGTAAGTGCTTTACTTTGCATTGTGACCTTTAAGAAAAAATAAACCAGAAGTAAATAATCTCCCACAAGGGTAGTAATCCATTTTCAAGTGGTCTGGCTGATTTAAAAAAAAAAAAAAGCCAATTCTGAAATTGAATAATAAAATTATGGATTGCTAGTACATCAGTTGCCTAATTATTTTTCAAATACAATATCTGGCACACAGTGAAAGGTAACCAGTCACATGAAGTGACAATAAAACTTGAAGAAAGACAAATAGAAATAATCAACAACAGAAATAGACCCACAAGAGCTCCTGATATTGGAATTATCAGACACAGATGTTAAAAAAAACTATGCTTTTGATGTTCAAGGAAATTAAAAAGTGAAAATGTTGACAGAAGACCTAAAACCATTAAAGCAGTAGGCAGCAGATTAGAAAAGAACCAAACAGAAGTTTAGAATTAAAGCATATGATAACTGAAATTAACAACTCAGTTGACATGGTTAGTAACAGATTAGACACATCTGAAAAGAGAATTTGTGAACTGGAAGATAGATGAAAGCAAAATATTCAGAAGGAAGCAACGGGGACAAGATTTTAAAAAATGCAAAATTATAAAAAAAAAACATAGGGGTAATGATGAGAATAACCAAACATGTTTTTACAAATCCAAAATAAGAAAGAGGAGAAAATAAGAATGAAACCGAAGCAATATTTGAAGGAATAAAAGCTAAAATTTTCTTAAATTAATTAAAGACATGCATCTACAGATTCAAAAATTCAAACCGGATAAATAAAAAGAAGTGCACAACCCAAACCCATCATAGTGGAATTGCAGAAAACCAAAGAACAGAGAAAAAATTTGAAATCTTCCAGAAAAAAAGAGATTGCTTTTAAAGGAGCAATAACTAGATTTCAGCTGACTTCTCAAAAACAATAATGAGTATTAGAAGACATAAAATACTATCTCCTGTGTGCTGAAAGAAAATAAATGCTATTGCATAATTCATGCCCAGTGAAAATACATAGAGTAAAGATAAAATAAGAAACATTTGAATGCAGAAATAAACGATCATGAGAATTTTCCACCTGCAGACCTAAATTACTCTTTAAGGAGAAAGAAAATGATACCAGTAGAAAGTCAAATATTCATGAAGAAATTAAGAAGCAATAAAAATGTTAAGCATCTGGATGTATTTAAATGAGGAATATCAAAAGTAATATATTGGGAGTCAATAAATATGTAGAATTAAAGGAAAATAAGGGTATGTAAGTTGAGAAGAGCTTAAATAATGATAAAGTATGCTTGAGTTATTGCATTGCTGAGGAAAAGCATAACTATTTCACACAGAAATAGTATTTAAAGCCAGGGGTGCTTGTGATAGTTGCTGAGGTAGCCACTGAAATAATAGTAAAGGAAGACAGAACTTTCAAACTAGTAGAAGATAAACAAATAGAGTAGTGAAAAATAATCAAAATGAAAGCAAGATGTTCTCTCCTTGCTTTGAGAGACAAAAAAGAAACTAAAAAAAAAAAAAAAAGTAGAAAGCAAATGATAAGATGGTAGGCTTGTCTAAATGTATTAGGAGTTACATCAAGGATAAATGACCCAAAAAGTTTTGTTTCTAGCAAAGATGGAATAACAGGAACCAAATTTATTCTCCCATCTTAATCCCAAAATGGGCAAAAATCATGAAGGTGACTATAAGAAGGTCCATAATAAAAATACTGCTTTAAATCAATAATAATAATAAAAATCTTTAATAAAGGCACAGTATAAAAGGATATTAGGTATAGTAGAATAAATACAAGATTTATAGCACATTTCTCATCAGAAATGATGTAAGTGAGAAGACAGTGGTACATCTTTAAAGTACTGAGTGGGGGAAAAATCCTGTCAACCTATAATTCTATATGCAGAAAAAATATCATTATTTATAACGATTTGTTTTTAGCACACAAAAGATGCAAGAATTTATGCTTTGCAGTCCTGCACTACAAGAATGTTAAAGGGCATACTTTAGGCAAAAGAAAAATGATATGAGAGGGAAATGTGTTTCTATACAAAGGAATCTGTAGCACTAGTGGTAACTATATGGGTAAATATATAAATCTCCTTAAAAGACAATTGCCAGTATAAATAAAAATAATGATAGCATAGTATGAATTTATAATTATATAAAAAATGACTAAATGAATAAAATGAATGACTACATTAGCACAAAGGCTGGGAGTAGAGAAGTGGAAATGTACTACTGTGAATTCTTATGCTACACTTGAATAGGACCAGGGCTAGGGTAAGGCAAGGGAGGCACCTGCTTCAGGCACAAAATTTAAGGGTACTTCAAAACTTCATTGCTCAAGGTAAATACCAATTTAATGTAATATTTTAAAGTACAAAATTTAATGCAAAAATCCATAATTAACAAAATATCAAAATTTAAAGAAATGTTATACCAAGTCATGTTGGAGCTTAACGGGAAATATCGGTAATTACCATTCTGCCTTTATTAAAAATTTGGTATTTTGTTTATTATGGAATTTTTTGCATTAATTTTGATTTTTTAAAATGTTGCTTCCAAACATTTATCTTGATTGCTGAGTTTTGGAGTATCCTTAAATTTTTTGCCTCAGGCCTAGTCCTGGATCTGGGGATGGGACCCAGATATTTACATTTTTCCTTTTTCTTTTTCTTTTTTTTTTTTTTTTTTGAGACAGAGTCTCACTGTGTCGCCCATGCTGGAGTGCAGTGGTGTGATCTCGGCTCACTGCAACCTCTGCCTCCCAGGTTCAAGCAATTCTTCTGCCTCAGCCTCCCGAGTAACTGGGACTACAGGTGCATGTCACCACGCTTGACTAATTTTTTTTTTTTTTGTATTTTTAGTAGAGACGGGGTTTTACCATGTTGGCCAGGATGGTCTCTATCTCTTGACCTCGTGATCCACCCTCCTTGGCCTCCCAAAGTGCTGGGATTACAGGTATGAGCCACCATGCCTGGCCTTACATTTTTCTTAAGCACCAAAGGTCCTCCTCCTGATTGAGAACTGCTAGTAGAGAAGTAATTTCAGTCTTTACCTTGGCATTCAAAGTTCTGTATGAATTCAAATGAACTAGCTCTTTTTTTTTTGTTTCTTTGTTTCTTCTTTCTTTCTTTCTTTTTCAAAAAATACACAGAGGCATTATATCTAACCCAGACTTAAGATTCCAGAGAAAGTTTTTTGGAAGAAGTGACAATTGAACTGAGATCAAGGGACAGACGGAGGACAAAAGAGTTTCAGTCAGAGGTATCAAACAGCATTCTCAACAGTTTGGAGGTTCCAAAGAGAGTGGGGTATTCAAGGAGCTAAAATAAGTTTTGGGCCGGGCATGGTGGCTTACACCTGTAATCCAGTACTTTGGGAGGCCGAGGAGGGTAGATCACTTGAGGTTAGGAGTTTGAGACCAGCCTGGCCAACATGGCAAAACCCCATCTTTCCTAAAAATACAAAAATTATCTGTGCATTGTGGCAGGCACCTGTAATCCCAGCTACTCAGGAGGCTGAGGCACGAGGATCGCTTGAACCCAGGAGGCAGAGGTTGCAGGGAGCCGAGATTGCACTATTACACTCCAGCCTGGGTGAAAGACTGAGACTCCATCTTAAAAAAAAAAAAAAAAAGAAGTTTGGAGCAGAGAGAGTGAGGTGGAAGGTAATTGGGAGTAGAATGACATAGAGCAGAGAGGAAGAACAGAACACATTCTGCAGTAACATATGTCAGAAGTTCCAAACTGCTGACTTGATCTGGCCTGCAAATATATTACATTTGACCTGCATGGTGTTTTAACATTACTTAGAGTTAGTTGATAATACTTAAAAATTAGAAGATTTTGGCATAAATATCTGTGTTTCCAGGGTACCCTTTAAAATAAAAGTACAAGACTCAGCTCTGCTGGACATACATTTTTCAGGTCAATTGGAGATAAGCAGGAGAAGGTTCTTCAAGATAGGGCAATGGTTCCCAATTTTGTCACAGTCCCCAACACTCCATATTGTCTTGATCATATTGTTTTCTTTTGCATAGGATTTTTATAGACATATGAATTTGCAAACCCTATGATAAGCTATATGTATATGGGCTATTTTAGTGACAATATTTTAGTGAAACAAGCCAACTTTAAAAGATGGAATTGGCTGGGCGTGTTAACTCACACTTGTAATCCTAGCACTTTGGGAGACCGAGGTGGGTGGATTCCCTGAGCTCAGGAGTTCGAGACCAGCCTGGGCAGCACAGTGAAACCCTGAGCGTGTCAGCTGCTCCTGTAATCTCAGCTACTCTGGAGGCGGAGACAGAATTGCTTGAACGTGGGAGGCAGAGGTTGCAGTGAGCCGAGATCTCACCATTGCAATTCCGGCCTAGGCGACAGAGAGAGACTCCGTCTAAAAAAAAAAAAAAAAGATGGAATCCACTGTCTTACATAACTAGACAGCCTCCTACAGGCAGACGAGCCCTCAGACTTAGCTGGATATAGATAAAAGCTCAGGCAGTGGTATCAGGACTTTGTCTCTCTCTCTCTCTCTCTCTCTCTCTCTCTCTCTCTCTCTCTGTCTGTGTGTGTCTTTCTATGCATTTCCTTTATTTACATTAGAGCCTCTTCCCACATGGTGAATAAATGGCTTCAGCAGGCTAAAATATACAGTTTCCCAGGTTAGTAACCCCAGAGGGGAAAGCTTTCTTTGTCCTCACATCTATTTATCAGTCTTGAAAGACTCTGACGCTGCTTGGTCGCCTACCTACTCCTGAGTCGAACACTGTACCTAGAAGGAATCAGTGTCTGCTTGCAGTCCAGATCATTTGTCCACGGTTTGTGCACTGCACAAAGGCATCTGGTCACGGGGAGTGAATGGGGGCCAAAAGTCAGGCCCATTTGCTCACCAGGCTATGTATCCTGGCATGGAGCTGCATTTTCCTGGAGGGAAAGGCAGGTTTCATTTGCACAAGATGGTGTCTGCTTGCCTGCCTGTGTATGCGTAAGGCTGTTCCCCCATGGAGGGGGTGACGTTTATAATTTATCTGTGTAGGGATGGCGTCTTATTCTGGTTTAAAAACAGGAGTTGCACTGGGTAGTGGTGGCCCTGTATGTGTTGCCTATGCCTGGCCAACTCGTCATTAGTTGAGGGCATGCAGTTTCCCCAAAGGAATTTGAGCAGTCAATACGTACTTACCATCTGTGTTAAGAATTTAGCTTTTAGGCCAGGTGCAGTGGCTCACGTCTGTAATACCAGCACTTTGACAAGCCAAGGCAGGAAGATTGCTTGAGCTCAGAAGTTCAAGATCAGCCTGGGCAACATAGTGGGACCCCAGCTATACAAAAAATGTTTAAAAATTTTAGCCGGGTGTGGTGGTACACACTTGTAGTCCCATCTACTAGGGAGGCTGAGGTGGGAATGAGGGGATCACTTGAGCCCAGGAGGTCAAGGCTGCAGTGAGCTGTGAAAGTGCCACTGCACTCCAGCCTGGCAACAGAGTGAGACCCTATCTCAAAAAAAAAAAAAAAAAAAAAAAAGAATTCTGTGTAAGATAGAGAACCATGGAGGAGTTGTGAACAGTACTTAATTTGCATTTTTGAATGAACAGCCTGCTTTCTTATTCTGTCTATATGCATTTTTTAGTTTAGAGTCAAACATTTCATTCTTCTATTTTTATTCTAACAAAAGTATTAACTACGGTTATGTTTTGATTAACAAAAAGACAAAGTGACAAGAGCAGAAAGAATTAAGGAAGGGAAGGGAAAGGGGAGGGAGAGTTAGACAGTCTGCCCAGGCAATCTGGCTGTAGTAGCTAGAATAGGTTAAGGGGAACAAGACTGAAGGTGTGATAGGAGGTTGTTGGCATAACCCAGGTGGAATGGTGTCTGCCTTTCCTCTTCCTCCCGTCTACCGGGGGACATCCTGTGGAACTTTCAAAGCTTAATAGAAAAGGCACTTTTTTCAAATATTCTTGACTCTACCGCAAGCTGAATTCAGACCTTGATTCTCTGTTATACTACAGCAGTCGTTTAGAGCACTTCACTCACTGTTTATTTGCATACACTTTCTCCATCCAGACACTGAAACTCTGGACAGCAGAGACTGTATCCTACTTAATTACTAAGTATGAAGAGTCTAGCAGAGTGTCTTTATGAAGTCAATGACAAGTCAATTCTTGATGGATAAATGGATGGATAAGTAGATGAATGAATGAATACATGGAAATGATATGATTTGGATTAAGAAAAGAGTTTAAAATTTTCCTAAATTTTTAGGTAATTGGAATATACGTCCACTATTATCTGAAATAAATGATGTAAGAAAAGGAACAAATTTGGTACACCACAGTGAGCTCAGTTTGGGACGTGAAGCATTTGTGGCTCTGTGGAACATCTGTGAGTCTCGGGCAGTTGTAAACTTCTGAGCTTCGGGGATAAAACTGAGGGCTTGAATAAGCTGACCCCCAGGTTACCTTAAAGTTCTATCATGTTAAGTATAGTACTTAAGGATACATGAGAGTGGAATTTATGAAGATTTCACATTAGTTTTTAAATGTGGAAGTGCTCTGCAGTCAGCAAAAAGGCAAAAATTGGGTGTTTGCTCTTTTAAATATTTGCTTTTCTGATACCTTCTTCCACTCTTCAAATTGATACATACAATTTATATTTAAATGAAAGTGAATTCAGATGGGTTTATCTGTGGTAGATAATTCTTGAGATACTTGTCCAACATGTTGCAAAATCCGGGCTGGAAGTTATTCTTTTAATCCTTGTAGCTGGATTCTAAGAGGGGTTGCGAATGGCTTCTGAGAGGTCCTGAGACCAGGACAGGCCACAGAGGCCACAGGCCACAGAGTTGATTAATTGGCATCCACTTACTAACAAGAATACACAAGACCGTCTCTTAAACCTCCTTTAATCCTTAGATTCCTTAGTGTTGGTCTCCAGCTTCTTCCACGGAGCCAATGTTTTTATTGTCCAGGCTTATCATTTAGCTAACTCTACAACTCTTACTGCCAAAACCCAATGCTATCACTTTCCCCTTTGGTGATTAACTCACACAGCCTTGGACCAAAATGTACATCTGCATGCCAGCAGTCAATGTTTTAGCTCCTCTTCCATCAAGACTGTCCCTCTGCCCAGGGCTAAAAAAGTCACAAAGATGAGAGCCAAACAGTACTGTGCTTTTCATATTGATTCTCCTTCCTACAGTAATCACTTTACAGACTTCTGAATATTTTATTTATAGTATTTATCTTTCTCCCTCTCTCAAGTCCTCACTTGAGCTACTTTTCATCTTTTTAAATACTATAAAGAAAATGGGTGTGGATATAAAGCATGTTCTGTTACGTTCTACTTATTTGCCCAGACCCTAGAGATTTCTGATTTTCAGACAGTCAATGTGTACGTTTACAAACACAAATACCCACAAATAAAAATGCCACAGCCCCTGATTTGTATTCATTTTTCAAGGCACCTGCTTAAAGCTGAGTAGTTTTAAATCTTTAAGTCATCTGTTTATATCCACCCAATCACTGGGCTCTGCAACATCTGACTCCATTTGTTTCTGATCCAATACAGGAGATTCCCAATGTATTGTAACTCATCTTTTTTTTCAGTAGCTATGATTATCACATTGTTGTCACAAACTCCTATTTTAAAAACACTAAGAAAGCCATAATATTAAAATTAAAACACGAGGATTTTATGTATCACGTTAAACAAATAATGTTTAAATTGACAATCCTGCAAAATCTTTAATGTTTTAATCTACAGAGATTCAGATGGAATCTGTGGTTCACAGTCTGTGAATGTATTCAGAGTAGTTTCAGATGAAGTTCATTTTATTAGGTTTTAGTTATTTGGAAGTGTGTAGGCTGTTTCAGCATTTATGGTAATATCAGTGAATCAGAATTTTTTTTTTTTGTAATGGAGCAACACATTCTATTAGTCAGCTTGGGCTTCTATAACAAAATACTACAATCTGGATACCTTAAACAACATCAATTTATTTTCTCATGGTTCTGAAGGCTGGAAGTTCAAGATCAAGGTTGCTGGCAGAGTTGGTTTCTGCTGAGGCCTCTTTTCCTGGCTTGCAGATAGCTGCCTTAGCACTGTGTCTTAATATAGCCTTTTTCTCTGTGTGTGAGTGGAGAGAGAAAGAGGTCTGGAATTTCCTCGTCTTCTTATAAGGACACCAGTCCTATTGGATTAGAGCTCCATCCCCATGACCTCATTTGTCCCTATGTACCTCTCTACTGGCCCTATTTCCAAATGTAATCACATTGTGGGTTAGAGCTTCAGCCTATGAATTGAGGTGGGAGGAAATAATTCATTTTATAACACGTATCTAGTAAACAAAAAGAAGAAAAAATTTTCTAAAATTAGGGAAGTTGAAGGGTGGACCATTCCCACCAGGAGTTAGCTGGTTATTCGGAGAAAGAAACCTTCTGCTCTTCAGGTGGTCACCGGATACTGCAGCATGTTTTTTACCCACCTTCCTTCCTGCTATCTGCTTCCCACCAACCATGTAGAATGTCCTTGTCTTCTCTTTACCAGATGATACGTCAATATTGGTCTCTTCAATCAGAGTGCTTAATAAACCAGATAACTCAATTTCTAAGATCCTGGAAGGGAGAAAGGGGCGGACCAAGATGGGGGTGAGGGCTGGGGAATGTATTAAGCATTTCTACTACAAACGCAAGGAGGCCAAATAGTAAATACAGCTCCAAACACACCCTCTGGTCTGTTACTCCAATTTTAACAATTTGTTTTTGCTAACCCTGTTCTAAAATCAGTTTTTTTCTGTACTGCTGAAAGAATATGTTGATTTACTGTTGTCTTCTAAATACAACATGTTTTAAAATTACATGTTGTTTTCTATTTAAAATGTCCCCTAAATTTAGTTCCCTGGGGAAAAGCCTGGGTTTTCCAATCCTAGCCACAGGGGCATCAGCAATAACTTCAAAACAATTCAGGATTGTCCCCATGTTTTAGTTGAGGTAACCAAGGTTGGTAGAGGTGAAGTTTTTGGTCAAAGTCATGTAGTTAGTGAGTAACTTTGAATTGCCACCAAGATTTCACACATCCCAAGGGCTATGCTCATTTCTTTAATGAGGAAGGGAATTATTACATATAGGTACTCTGTAATTTTCATTAAAGAGGAGAATCTCATTAACAAGAATCCAAATACCTGTGACCCCCAATTTCTTTTCATTAACTTTCCTTTTTTAAGAGAAAAAGAAAAATTATAACAGTAATGCTGTTAATAGCAATTAAGATATAAGTATTTATACATATGATTCCAGTGACTATTCTGTCATTCCCCTAAACACTCACTAGGCCTAATAGTCTAATATTGTAAATGCTATAGAAAGATTAATATTTTCAGAGATAATTCCAAGCCTTTTAAAATAACTCAAATCAATGCCAAAAATATCCATCAAGCTAATTGGACCAAGCTAATAGTAAGGCAGGAAGTAGACATATTTTATTTAAAGAATACTTAGATCTTATACTTTTTTTCTTGGTCTACAGTGGCTTGTCCTGACATATTATTTTAAGTAACATATTTTCTACTATAAGTAATTGCTTATTGTGGAATTTGGAAAATACAGAAAAGCATAAAGAAATTTAATAATTCAGAGAAAACATGTTATATTTTATTTTTACCATATATAGATATCTATATGGCTTTAACTTGCAAATTTGGTATTATACAGTATATCCATTCTTTATTCTGCTCTAACATTTTACGATGTCATTTATAATTCTTTATTTGCATAAATATACATAGCCTAAAATATTCTTCTGTAGCTATGTCATGTTTTACTTAATAGTTTCATTGGTGAATATTTAAATACTTATATATAATACAACAACTAATATATATGTCCTTATATCACTTTTTCTTAGGTTAGATTTTTAAAATTAAATTACTTCATTAAAGGGTAGAAACATGTTTGAAGCTCTTGGTAAGTATTATTAAGCTACTCTCCAGGACTTTTGCAACACTCTTGGGTCTACCCTACTATACCACTCCCAGCAATAGGTATTATTGCAGCAGGAACAGATTCATGATGCTATGTCATTGTAAATTATTTGCTTTATCAGGTTTAAAAAGTGACCCTTTGGTTCATAGGACACATTTTCCTAAATATTCTGTTACCAAATAAAACAATAGTAGAATTGTAGTGGGAATTGTGCTAAGTGATTATCTCTTTTGGTTCAAATCACAATCTTATAATACATGTAATATACTCATTTTCTTAGAAAGTTTCAACCACTTGCCCAAGATAACCTAGCTAGGAGTTGGCACAGAACCACCCAGGTCTGACTCCAAAACATATGTAAAATTGTATTTATTTTTCATTTTAACGAATGTAGTTGTATCACACACATTACGATCAGACGCCCAAGATTCCCTCACATTTTTATACATTATTGAAATGTTCCAATCTCTTTTTTAAACTTATTTTCTGAGTGAATTATATACAATAATCATTTTATCAATTTCTTCAAAATTGCCATTTTAATTGATGTTGCATTAAGGGCATACGTTAAATTCTTGAAAAGTAACATTTTAATAGCATCAGGTCTTCCAGCAACATGATGTCAAGATGCTCTTAGAAACCTTATTTAGTTTTGTCTTCAACATAGCTTGTTCTGCTTTCTTCGTGAGGTGTTTTCTGTTTCTTTTTTCTGACATTAATGAGTGGTATTCTTAAAAATTTTCTTTTAACTGACTGTGGTTAGCCCTGATTTGAAATCAGTCCTTGGTATCTATGGGGAATTGGTTCCAGTCCCCCTCTCAGATACCAAAATTTGAGGGCACTGAAGCCTCTGATGTAGAATATGTTAAATATTGATCATGGCACTCATATGGGAAATTCTTTTTTGTCCTTTACCATACTAGGATTATCTCTAGAATTTTACCTTTGTGTGTGTGTGTGTGTGTGTGTGTGTGTGTGTGTGTGTGTGTGTGTTTATTTACTGTGGATGCAGGGATAATGCAGTCAGTGGAAATTCCACCTTGACTTTGGTGCTTTTTCAGTCTGTAGTTTTCATTATTGTCATGCAATTTAATGGGGAATTAGGAATTGGTATATGGCCCCAAAACTTGCTGCTATTGTAACTCTGAAATGAACATATAAATTTTAGAAAGATTTTCAACAAATGGTGCAATATATTATTGCCTAATTAACTTTAAAATTTAATCCATTTCCCTAAGCATCTCAGTCTTCTGAGGTAAGATCATAATTGGCTTTTCCTAATTAGATTTATCCCATACTCCATTATTCCCCATTATACATGCTATTTCCACTGCCCTCCAGATTTTATAGTTTTCCAGACCAGGACTAGAGAAAGTCAAGCTTGGAGTTTATAAAAAAACAAACTCCTGAGCTGAAAGTCTACCACTCACTCCACTGTCTTGGCCTAGAACCTGTTGATTTCTACCAAGGAACAGGAACATTTCCACCACGTGGTTCTGCTGTTCTCATATCCTGCGCTCTTGTTCCCACATCTCAAAATTCATGGTAGAAAACCCCTGTTATTAACAGAACCTAAACTTTTTCTTAACCTCATGCTTCTGTCTAGCTTCAGGACTACAAAGAACTGGAATTTCTTGAGGCTAAAAATATATGGGTCTATAATGGTGAAGATATGTCATTATGCATTGTCAAAACCCATAGAATGTACACCACCAAGAGTGAATACTAATCTAAACTATGGTCTTCGGGCGAACATGATGTGCCAATGCAGGTTTAGTGACTGTAACACACGCACCACTCTGGTGCAGGATGTTGATATTGGGTTAGGCTGTGGGTGTGGGGGAAGGGAGTATATGAGAACTCTCTGTACTTCTGCTCAGTTTTTCTGTGAACCTAAAACTGCTCTAAAAAGTAAAGTGTATTTAAAAATATATATGTTTAAATAGCCCTCAAATACTATCCGGATGTCATGCCCAGAGACTCTCTGGACTCCATCTCTGCCTCTGTTAAATGCCTAGCATCTTCCCACGGTACATTCTTAGGTCATTGCTTAGGAATCTAAATCCAACAGGGCTAATTTCTCAGGACTTCTCTCTGCTCCCTAATCAGTTTTCCTGCCCACCTCTCCTTTTATTTCTTCTTTTATTCCTGTGTTCTTCCTGGAATGCTATAAATAGAATATTTTAAAATCTACCCCTTTACAGAAAAGCCACAAAATTATTCTATAAACATTAAGCATTGACAAGAATAAATGTTAATAAATAAACAAATGACAGAGGTCACAAGATATAACAAATAGTCCCCACTTTGTGGCTGATGGCATCATTTACTACAGTCATACAGTGTACTCTTTTGGGGATCCACAGAAACATTGGTGTCTATCTCTAGAGTTGGTTATTTTTATTTCAAGAACACTTAGGCCAGGCTCAGTGGCTCACACCTGTAATCCCAGCACTTTGGGAGACTGAGGTGGGTGGATGACTTGAGGTTAGGAGTTCAAGACCAGCCTGGCCAGCATCATGAACTCCATCTCTACTAAAAATACAAAAATTAGCCAGGCGTTGTGGTGGGCGCCTGTAATCCCAGTTACTCTGGAGGCTGAGTAAGGAGAATTGCTTGAACCGGGAAGGTAGAGGTTGCAGTGAGCCGAGGTTTGCACCACTGTACTCCAGCCTGGGCGACAGAGCAAGACTCTGTCTCAAAAAGAAAAAGAAAAACAAAAACAAAAAAACACTGTAAAACAAAACAAAACACTATAAACAGTGTAATTTTGTTTTCCTCTTGGTTTTGGCTACCAGGGAACTCAGAATTAAGTATGAAGAACTCAGCTTTCAAAAATACAGGCCAGCCTGGGCAACATAGAAAGATTCTATTTCTATCTTTTAAAAAAATACGGGACCATTTGTCATGCATTGTGAATAATAACTTTACCTATGAGGGTTTTTGTTTGTTTGTTTTTTACCTTATTTTTCTACTATATTCTCTTTGCCCTTATTTCCTATTCAGTTTATGTGGTATGCATTTCTACAAGCCTCCCAAGGATACTGAAAGGCGAAAAGAAGCGTTTTTATGTGACATTGCAATTCTCAGCATGAGTGTCTCTGGCTTTGCAAATTTTCATTGGCCTGTGTAGTCACATGCCGTCTTTCCTTTGACATTCGATACATACCTGAACCATATGAGCCCAGGAAGGCAGCACCAATGCAAATGTTAGTTTAATTCAAGCATAATTGGGAATCAAATTTTTCAGAAAGGTACATCATGCAATGAGCTCCCAATACAAGTGAAAGTGACTTTAGTATTAATTGTAAAATTATCACTAATACTATTATTATCTGTGCTATTTTTCCTTTAACTGGTTGGTATATTAAAAAAAAAAAAAAACTAACCAAAATTTGGTTGGGAAATTTTCCTCTTTATAACATAGTACATGAATCAGTAGGAATTGTTCATTCATTCTGTTTTGTTGTTTTAATGTGACCAGGAAACATGGAGAGTAGCTAATAAATCCTTGATGATACTCAGGCTGCCTTTGATTTTACTGTCCTCTTGTTTCTGTTGCTAATGTTGGGTTAATTGCAGCACATAATTTACCAGATAGCAACAGCAGGTATGTGCCACATAATTTTTTATTCAGACCTGTAACAGTGTCTCATACATGGTAGATGCTTCATATTTGCTGAATAAAGGATTGTAAGAATAAAGGAATTAGTGGATGAAGAATAAAACAAGTCAGGCTAAATCTTAAACATGAGCTCTGGCAGGCCGGGCTCGGTGCCTCATGCCTGTAATATCAGCACTTTGGGAGGCCGAGGCAGGCAGATCACAAGGTCAGGAGATTGAGACCATCTTGGCCAACATGGTGAAACCTCGTCTCTACTGAAACACAAAAAATTAGACAGGCATGGTGGTGCGCGCCTGTAGTCCCAACTACTCGGGAGTCTGAGGCAGGGGAATTGCTTGAACCCAGGAGGCAGAGATTGCAGTGAGTCGAAATTGTGCTGCTACACTCCAGTCTGGAGACAGAGCGAGACTCTGTCTCAAATTTAAAAAAAAAAAAAAAAAAAAAAAAAAGCTCTGGCAAGGCTGTATGAGAGAAAGGAATTCCACCATGGGCAACTCAGAATTCATGGTAGAAAACACCTGTTACCAAGAGAAGCTAAACTTTTTCTTAGTATTGGAGTTGCCAAAATGTTTTAGGCTTTTATCATTCCTAAGAGGTGTTATTTAAAGCTGGATCCCTGATACTGATAAGACTGTGGAGATGGTATAAAGGATTCCAGGCACCTGAATTTTATCTCATGTGTCAACTCTTCTTCCTTGCTCTAAAAAAAGGGCAGCTGGAAAAGAACCAAATGCAGGGGAAGTGAAAACAAAGAATTCAACAGCCAAGCTTCATCTTATATAGTGCAGGACTGGCTACTTAATTTGAAGAGCCTTGTGCATGAACTCAGAGCCTTGTTCAAAATTACTAAGAATTTCAAGACCACAACAGAGCACTGAACCGAGCTTTGGTTTCTTCTAAGCTTGGGGTCATTTACACATAAAGCTAGCTCTGCATATATGTTCCTAGTCCCACACATAAAGCTAGCTCTGCATATATCTTCCTAGTCCCTTGTTATTTTTGACCAAATAAAATTGAATAGCTCTGATATAAGCAAACTTTTATTTGTAACCCTGTTTAATAGAATGTTCTGCAATGATGGAAATGCTGTATATCTGCACTAATGTGTAGCCACTACCTACCTATGGTTAATGAACTCTTAGAATGTGGCTACTGTGACTTGAAATGTGGCTAGTGCTACTGACTAACTGTATTTTAATTTTATTTAATAATATACATTTAAATACCCATATGTGGATGTGGCCAATGGCTACCATATTGGACAGAGCCATTTAATAAATCAACCAAACCAAAGACAATAAAGAAAGTAGTTTCATATAGAAATAATCTGTAACAATAGAAAGCAAGGGATCATTTTTTATTTTTTACATTTTTCCCCAAAAGCATTGTTTTTACTAATACAGAGTCCTGACCACTTCAGTGGTGGGAGGAGCGGGAGAGGCTCCTGTTTCAATCCAGAGACCTCCATAAAGTTGGTTTGTTGTTACCAAACACAGAGGAAGTGGCATCACGGATTTGGTAAACTAAGGGCAATGTTTAGTCTCTCTGTGCTGGAACAATAAGGTGTGGTGAATCTCTGCTCATGTAAGAATCCTGAATTCAGGAATTTCATCTGTAACTACTTGAATTTCTATCTCTGAAGGTTTGAGATCATTGATAGCACAGTAGAAAGGCATGTAATTGCAGTTGCCACTGTGTTCAAATGTCCAGGCAAATTTCTTCTTCACTTCAATGAAGCTGGTTGATTCAGCTTGTTTAACTCCTGCTGCAGTGGCTTTAAACCCACAGTAGTAACTCGCAGCATCACACTTGTACACCTGAGGGCCTAGTTCTTCAAATATACTAATTAAAATCATACAGCAAACCAGAGACCTCATTTCAGCATTCTGTGTATAGACCTGAGTAATATCAGTAATTCCTTCTACATAGTATGTCCACAGGAATCTAACAAACATACTTATATTTGCAATTAGCTGCCTTATATTGTGCCCTCTGTTCCTGGGATCTGCTGTCAGCAGTCACTCCTGTGATCACACAGCCAGTGTTTTTGGTCATCTTGATTAAGTGAGTCCTGGAATCCAATAATTTGTCAGGTACTATCGTCTGTGTGACAATTGCTGCACAGTCTTTCTTTCTGATAGCTACTGATGTAAGGCCACCCTGGTTAATAGCCTGAAAAGCATATTCTACTTGGTAGAGCCGGCCTTCGGGTGAAAAAATTATGAGGTGGCAGTCAAAACCAGTGCCAGAATCATGGAACGTGTTGGTACACCTACTACTTCGCTCACAGTCTCTGGTGCAATATCTCTTATATTAACTGTCTTGAGCAACTGACAGCAGCTACAGTTGCATGCTATCCCAATGGGAAATTGCGGCATAGCTTCTAAACTCATAAATAGAACAAGAAATGTCTTTAAGACACAGAACTGTGAAACTTGGAGGAGATCCCTGCCTAAAAATTTTGGTAAGGGTAGAGTGTTTCCATGGCAATGAAGAATCCATCCAAATGTAATTAAAAGTGAGTGACTAGGGGATCTATATTGTTCAGCTCTAGTACATTTTGCCTTTATATTTTTCTAAGCCACTGATATGCTAATATATCAGACAATATTTGTTCAGGACTGAAGTGACAAGTCATTGTAAGAAGAAAAAGAGGACACAGTCATCTTAAACATTAGCAACTCTTCAGATAAAATGAAAAGGAAAGATGTATTCTGTTGCTACTATTTGGAATTCCTTTGAGTTGTGAGCAGAGGAGTCATTATTTATGGTTTTCCACTTAGGATCACATTTCCTCCCTGAGGACACTGTCAGGTTACCCTTTAAGGACTCTCTCTTGGTCCTTCCCAAGAAGTACCTGCCCTGGTCTCCAGCCAGGTTCCAATCCGCAGCCATTTCTGCCAGCTCTTCTCCACTCCAACCCCAGGCCCAAGGCTATGGCCATGGGCAGCTTTGAGAGGCTCCACAAAGGAGTTGACAGATCCAGTGGCAAACAGTGACAACCACTGTCCTTGCAGTTTTAATGCTGACCAGTTTTGTTGTGTATATTTGGAAAGAAGTCGGTCGTTTGAAAAAGTTATACAGCAAATATTATTGGTATGAGTGAATGAGTTTTGTGCATTTTTATTTTGTTTTAGTTGCAAATCACATGTCCCTGGGTGCTGAAGGAAAATGCAGGGAGCTGTTGAAACCAGCTGCTCAAGTGAGCTAATTCCTCTTCCAGAAAGATGTTTATTGCTAGAAAAACAATTAAAAGGCCAAAATCATTCTCAAAAGGAAATAATGTGAATGACTTAATTAGCAATTGTCTGTGTTTAGGACGTGAGGAAAATCCAGTGACATGCGGCTACGGAAAGGTCCTTGTGGCACATGAGGCAACAGAAGGAATGAGAAGAGGGAAGGAGCATGGAGGGAGGAGTAAACACAGCTGAATTGGCTTAAGAGGTCCAGGCATGCTTAGCCCAACTCTTCTATCAACTTTCATGTTATAAACTCTGCAATTACTTGTTTGCTCTTGCTGTTGCCCCAGGACAGCAGTGCCCTGGTCAACTGTAAAGGCAGCAAAAGATCAGAAGTCGGGGTCTCTGGGCAGTGAGTATTGAGAGTCTCACTTACGTTACAAGGAACAACCAGCTTAATCCAGGGATTCTCAGTGGGAAAGAAGTAGAGCTCAATCTGTAGTGGAAGGAGGTTCCCAGATTTCCAGGGCAGGGGAAAGACTGGCCTTTTTTTTTTTTTTTTTTTTTTTTTTTGTGAGACGGAGTCTCGCTCTGTAACCCGTACTGGAGTGCAGTGGCACAATCTTGGCTCACTGCAAGCTCTGCCTTCCAGGGTCACACCATTCTCCTGCCTCAGCCTCCCCAGTAGCTGAGACTACAGGCGCCCACCACCACGCCCGGCTAATTTTTTGTATTTTTAGTAGAGATAGGGTTTCATCGTGTTGTTGGCCAGGATGGCCTTGATCTCCTGACCTCATGATCCGCCTGCTTCGGTATCCCAAAGTGCTGGGATTACAGGTGTGAGTGACCGCGCCCGGCCACCACATGGATTTGGATGCATCCCGTTAAGGGGAGGGCCACATTTTCCTTCTTTTGAGAGTCTCTATACACAGTAAAATTTGATGGAACTATGTTGCACACTTGAAAGACGGTGGTTGGAAAAATGTTAGGATGCATCATTTTCTTTAAAAAAGTCTCTTTAGTCTCCTTATGTCTAGGACAGCCCCTTAACCCCCATCCTATTATTTTTGTCTTTCAAGACATTGACAGTTTGGAAGCATCCAAACCTACTTTTGTGGCGTGTCCCATGATGTGGATTTGTCTGTTTCTCCATGATTTGGTCCAGGTGAAGATACCACATAGGTGGCATTGGGTGCTTCCTTTTGTGTCACAGAGGGGCCCATGATAGACTAAATTTAGACTTTTGTTCCTTTGTTGGCAGTGCTTGGTTTGATCACCTGGTTCATGTGGTGTCAGCCAGTTGTCACCACTGAAAAGCTACCTCTTTCCCTTAGCAAATAAGAAGCAATTTGTGAATATCTGTTTCCCCTCTAACCCTTGCACCCAATGGCCTCAGCATTGCTGATTGCTGATCCGTCCCTGAATCTACTTTGCTGTGGAGGATTGGAAAGGGATGTCTTCCTGGTTCTGTCTTCCGTGTCTATTAGCTAGTATCCTGTAAATGGCTAATCCTTATTATTATTTTTTAGTTTCACTATGAACTCTCAGATTCAGTTTATTCTTAAGCTGTTTTTTGTTGGACGTCATACCCTTTGCCTTGAGAAGTATTTACCAAACTATGAAATACTAGTCCTGTGAAATATTCTAAGAAGAACTAGCATACGATGATTAAATAATTTGCAGAACATAATGTATTTATATCTTACAGTGTTACATAATCCACATTAGGATATTGAAAACCACAAGAGCCTATTTAACTTTGTTTAAGCTGGTGTTTCTCAAACTTATTTGACCATGGAAATCTTTTTCCTATTCAGCCTTAGTACTTGATGGGACACATTCACAGAACGCTGGCCAAGAGCCAACTCTATTAATTTTAAATATTTCATCAATAATATGAAATCAAGACTGATGATGGTGATGGTTGGTATATCACTGTTCAGTAAACTATGATTACAATTGTTATTTTCCTATTATCATATTCATAAGGTCAACTCAGCATACCCCTGAGGGGCTGGAGGTCAACCCTAAAATAGGCAAAGATTTCTTTAAAAGAACACAAAACAATTAACCATCAAATAAAACATTGGTGCATTGACTTCATGAAAAGTAAGGACTTCTGTTTATCAGGAGATATCAACAAGAGTGTGAAAAGGCAAGCTTCAGACTCGGATAGTACACTGTACTTACAAACATGTGCCCAGAAAATGTAAAGAACTCCTACAAATAAGTAAGTAAAAGGTTAAATAAATCTTTTTTGAGTCACTTAATAAAACAGTAAATAAAACATTTACTAAATGGGCAAAAAACATAAATAGCCACTTCACAAAAGAGGGTAACCAATGACCAATAAGCATATAAATATATTGGCCTTAGAGAAACATGAAGTAGAATCCACAACGACATACCACCACGCTCCCACCAGAATAAAAAGAAAAATGACAAAGCCTGACAGTGCCAGGTATGTGTGTGGAAGGTGGAGTTGATAGATGCTGTGAGGCACCACCTGGACCTCCTTTCAGTCAAGTGGCTGCTGCCCTGCTGCTGAGAGTGCCAGCAGTCTTCACTCTCTGATCCTTCAGGGATTGCCTCTGCATCTTGTTCAAGGTCACAATGACTGACAGGCAGAGGGTACAGAGGACTAAACCATCTGGGCCCAACTCTAAGGGCCTCATTCTAACTCCCCCTGTCTGGGGGTTGTAGGCCCTGCATTGCACAACTTCTCCCTCTGGCCACCCTTACTTCCTCTACTCCCTTCCACAGGAGTTAATCCCAAGGACATTTGGTAATATGCATCCTGCACACTAAGCTCTATGTCACAGCCCACTTCCCAGGCAATCCATCGTTGACATGGTGCAACTGGAGTTCTCACATACTGCTTGTTCGTGTAAACTGGTACAACCACTTGATAAAACTATCAATGTTTATGAAAGTTGACAGTCAAATCTTGTCATTCTGCAATTCCCCTCCTAGATAGTGACCTAGGAGTGAGTATTGTGTCTGTCCACCAAAAGTCATGTACACAAATGTTCATAGCAGTTTTATTCATAATAGACTCAAACTGGAAATACTCCAATGTCCATCAACTGTACATTGTCTCCTCTCCTCTTCTCCCTCTCTCTTTTCTTTTTTTTTGGATGGGGTCTCCCTCTGCCACCCAGGCTGGAGTGCAGTGGCCTGATCTCAGCTCACTGCAACCTCTGCCTCCCAGGTTCAAGCAATTCTCCTGCCTCAGCCTCTAGAGTAGCTGGGACTACAGCCACACACCACCACGCTTGGCTATTTTTTGTACTTTTAGTAGAAACGGGGTTTCACCATGTTGGCCAGGCTGGTCTTGAACTCCTGACGTCAGATGATCCACCTGCCTTGGCCTCCCAAAGTGCTGAGCTAACAGGCACGAGCTATTGCACCCAACTCGCTCCCTTTCTCTTCCCTTCCTCTAGAGACTACAGGGGTCAGAGGAATTCTCACGCTCACAACTGATCCAGGTCCCCTCACCTGGACAGAGTTCCCACATCAGCATTTGGAGGCCAAATATCTAATAGCAGCATTTTCCAAATTGTGCTCCAGAGAGTGCTGCTGTGTATAATCTAAAGAAAGTGTCCTGGGGTCTAGTTAGTTTTGGGACATGAGTGGAATGTGAGTTTTTTCCAAGATGTGAAATCTGTTATGTGAGGTTCCCAAACTTGCTTGACTCTATCATCATTTTCAGCAAAACCTCTCATGGTACAAGACCTCTTCAGAACACACTACAGAGCTGTGCTGTAACAAACGTCAACATTTTAAACTAAAAATCTTACTAAAACCTAAAAACACCTGGTATTTAACTATAGGCATGGACCCAGCATTTATTCTTCAGTGTAGTATCTGATACATAGAACCCTTTGCCCTGCTGTCCCCAACCTGCCTCTGTATCCCCACTGCCCCTTGCTAATCCTATTTTTAGCCTGAATTCTTCCTTAGAAGTAGACCCAGCCTCTAACAGCAGAGCCCTGAGGCCCTGCTGTACTGTCATCCACCTCAACTCTGTCACACAGACACCTCAAGTTCCCAGGAAGGTCTAGCTCAGGCTGATGCACAGATCTTGAAAAGAACAGAGCCAGCAGCAGTCTCTGGGGCTGTGCCTGGGATGTCGGCTCAGCCTGGATTACTGGGATGCTGACATGTGAAAAGTAGGGGAGGTACAAAGTATTTCTTGCCAGTAGACTAAACTGTGTCTGTCTTGAGAGAAAAGGGAACGGCAAGGAGATGGGACTAGGATGTCTTTAACATCGGGGTTTATGTGCAGAGACCATCTGTGTATTGCGGCAGTGCCAGATGCAGGTGTAACCTCTCAATAAATAATAGCTGAATGAGCATGGAATGAGTGGATTCAATTTAAGTAAAAGGACTAACAGTGGGGAAAGGGTCCTTTAGAGTTGTAAGCTTGTTAGAAGTTAGAAGAGTTAGAAATTAAGTGGCAGAGTTAGAAACTCAACTCTGCCACTTTATTAGCTGTGTGACTTTCAGTGATTCATTTTTAGTACTTAGAGCCAGTTTCTCAAAAATAACATCGAGTTATTTATCCTTCTACCTATGTTCATGTACTTACATATGTATATGTGCATAGGAAGATGCTGGGAATGATTTACATCCATTGTTAACGTGGCTGTTTTGGGGAACTGGAAGTTGGGGTGACCTTTTCTTCGCTTCACTCATCCTGATTGTTTTTAAAGGTATAAAAGCACATCACACTCAAAATGGTGTAAAATTGTAAAGATGAATCATTGATAATGAAGTCTTTAAAATGGGAGGATCTAAGATTTTTTTTAATAAAAAAATTCCCATAAGCTAAACCAAGGATCATTCCTTCAGTTTCTTTATTCCCAGCTCATACATACTAAATAGCTCTTCGTATTTAGTCTTTCAAGCAGCTAGTCCTCTACCTATTTTCCCTGCTGAGAAATCCTGGAGGAATCCTTACAGACTACCATGAAGACTACTAAGAAAATACAGAAAGAAATAATAGCGTCTTACCTAGAATAGCAACAAGTCTTTTAAAACTCAATACTTCGATGTTGGGGATGTTGAATATTATCTAAAAACTATTTATAGGCCATGTGCGGTGGCTCACGCCTGTGATCCCAGCACTTTAGGAGGCCGAGGCAGGCGGATCACGAGGTCAGGAGATCAAGACCATCCTGGCTAACATGGTGAAACCCCGTGTCTACTAAAAAAATACAAAAAATTAGTTGGGCATGGTGGCGTGCACCAGTAGTCCCAGCTAGTCACGAGGCTGAGGCAGGAGAATGGCGTAAACTCGGGAGGCGGGGCTTGCAGTGAGCCGAGATTGTGCCACTGCACTCCAGCCTGGGTGACAGAGCGAGGCTCTGTCTAAAAAAAAAAAAAAAAAAAAAAACTATTTATAAAAATATTTATTAAAAATACTAGATAATATTCAACAATGTAAAACCAGTTGAAATTATGCATTTAACTGATGAAGAGCCACTGTTTTTTTAGTATTTATATGGCAAAATATTTTAAATTAAGAAACAAGTAAGAGGTTAACAGCTTCTTTCAGAAGTTTGTGATAATATTCTCTGCTTCATAGATCCTAGAGGTCAGTTGGGTTCCAAATTGGGCAGCACCTTATTCCTTTAGCTACATATATTTTCATTTGTGGACCTCTAACAAACAAATAATACAACTTGAGAGAATTTCAGAGTACTACTTTTTAGCCTCAAATATCTTCTTCCAACTTGGGATTTGATACATTTAAATAATTTATAAAAAAATGTACAAACACTTCAAATAAAATTATGAAGTTCTTCAGAAGATAATACTAAAATATAGGTATGTTTTCCTTTAAATATCTGGGATTCTATCTACAGTGCCTCTGTTATATTCATTCAAATTATTCTTATAATCTAAAACAATGAAGCGTCTCAACTGGTGGAATGCTGCCAGAGGATTTCAGCAGAGTTTGAAGGCAACATAACCAAAAGGCATAGTTTAAGTTGGCTTAGGAAATGAATGGGCTCCTTATCAGAGCAGCTGAAGGCTGTATACAATTAACAGCATCTGCCAACATTCACAGGGCCCCATATAGAACAAGCGGGCCGACAGCCCCGCAGCAACCTTCAGCTTCTGGCACTCTGGGATCCACATGACGTGAAAACAGAAAGCCGGCTTCAAGCCATCACTAGAAGGACACAGAATCATTTTAGTGATATTGCTAATTCATGTTAATTATTTAGAACAATTCTGTTAACCTTAGCATCAGGCTTCAAATTAGCCAGCTATCATTCAAAATATAAAATACCATTTGTAGAGATAAGTTTATATTTATAATAACTGATTTTACAATCTTTTCCATGTTATTTTTATTTTTAAAGACTATGAGAAGTATCTACCTACCTGCCTTTTTATATGATGAACTCTCAATTTAAATCAGCTAAAATATTTTTGCATGAGGAGTACTAAATTCATTATATGGCACTTTTTAGTTGTTTTTGTATATAATACATTTCTCTCATGAGCATGTACAAAACAAAGCAAATCCAGAGTTTCATTAAATAAATTTATTTGTTAAAATAATTTAACTCCAAATACAACTGTTGAATTTGCATTGAGTTATAACTACAATTCATGTTTTAATTGAAATGTCAAGGTTTAACAACTGACATTGTTACAAAACAATAAACTGTTGTTCAATTTTAAATGGTCAGTTGTATTAGAGCGCAACACTTAACTGTGAACTATATCTCTGGGAAACCTCAAATCAATAATGATAAGTCTGTTTCCAAAACCCACTGCAGTCATTCTTGAAACCCTGATCAAGATTTAATAGATGCACAATGACATGTTAAATAAAAAAAAAGAACCCCATAGTCCTTAATGTTTGATTGGCTAAGGGACAATTAAAGCTTACCCAGTGCTAACACAAGACTACTGATAAGAACAAAAAATTTAAAAAACACACAAGCAAAAAACAGCAACAAACAAAACAAAGCACTTTCATATTCATACATACACTGACAACATTAACATTCATACTGGAAAACCCTTGAAAACAAATACCAGACAGTCTTAGGCAACATTTCTTTATATAGAAAAGCAAATATCAGTAGTATTACCACAGAAAAGTGATGGCAACTGTAGCAATTCGAGTCAAAAGTTCAGTCCTAATTCTACAAACCAAAGGAGAAAATCATCAAAGCACCTTTCGATAGTTTAAGAAAAGATTTGATGTAATACTTTTGATCAGATGCTGGCTTGTTTTGTTTAAGTTGAACAAAATGAAAGGCATCAGTTACCATCACTATCACAGTTTAAAAGAACCCAAAAGTTGCAACATCAAAAGAAAAATTCAAAGATGCTGCCTTTGTATAAAAGTAAAAAAAAGAAAATCTTATCACAAGAGCTAAAGAAAAAGTGGGTCTTTGGATCAAACCATAATATTTTTAAGGCATGTGAGAAAAACTTTCACTTATCTAAGTTGCTAGTCTGATCAGGGCATAAAATAAATCGTGACACAAGGTCAACTTTCTTCTGTAGCCACTAAGGTTTCATATGCCAACAAATGTAATCTTCCTGTTCTTAAGCATTTTATTACTGTAATATCTCAACAAACACATTCATTTGCCAACTGAGTTATATTCACACCAGATGGATAGGAATTTCCAGTTTCGGGATGTCCTTGATGCCTTGGTCACCAAATATGCAGGGCTGCGTGGAAACACTGATCAGGCAGCCAGATCAGTTATTATTCATGTCTTGACAGTAAAAGCCCACCTTGTCATCTGACACAAATGTTTTTAACTATTAATACAATTCAAAATTTTAGATCATTTTTTCCACTTTACATTCTGCCATATCTTTCATATTATTTAACCTGTTTTCACATCTGCATAGCAAGTCATAATGTCAAACTGTGGGATCTTTATAGATATTTCTATTTTGCAATTTTACTTGTCAAACATTGCTATTAGTTATAGAATTCAAAAGAATCATTCTGAGAAGTTAGAGGAATCAAAACTCAACCAATTCACTAACAAGTATTTTTATTTCAGTAGAGAAATCATATATCTTGAATCTCCAATTTCTCTACATGTTTGAATCAAACCAACTTTTATGCAGTGAAATGCGTTTCAATAAAATTGGTTAAAAATTTTTTCCTATAAACAAGGTGCTTCATAACTGAGGATTATAAAAAATTATACTGAAGAATGTAAATATTCAAAATTCAAAGATTTTTGACAACTATGGCCTGGTTTCATTCACCTATCTCTTCAGCTTTTTCATTATGAAAAATACTATCAACCTTTTTTTTTTTTCATCCTCTAAGTTTAATGCCAGTTATTAAACATTTGGGGGGCTACCAATGATTTCATAAAAGTATAAAAGACACTTTAATAATTTAAAAGAAAAAAGTTTTTGATACACTATATTCTGCAGTATAGATTCTTAGTATAGGCAAATTATCTCTGACTTGTGCCAAATTCTTCGGAACAATAAACACACATGCACACACAAACACACACTCTTCTCTCAGTGACACACGTAAGACCAGAGGTTACTTGCACAAGACTGTGAAACCAACAAAATGTGGGGTGGTGTATAGATCGCAGGCTCAGTGATATTGCAGTTCTGAAGGCCAAATTCTTCTCCCAAGGCCCAGCTCAAGATAATCTTTTCAGCATTTGTAACTGAAGTTAGCTGAAGATCCCTGTATACTTGATTGTAAAACTTATGAATAGGTTTTTCCTGTGCCATTAGTCATGCAAATGATAAATACTTCACGGCTATGAAAACCAAAAATGTCAGAGCTTGAGCACCTTTTCAAAACAAAATATTCACTCCAGCTTTATTTGACACTTCAGTAATCAGGGCAAAATTGTTCTAAGAAAACCTTTATATAATTCTCCAGGAAAATTAAAGATAAAAGGCTTTTGTCCCTTACCTTCCACTCTATAATTTATGTTCACTTTTAAGCCCAAATTATTTCACATGGTTATTCAATTTTTAAAATGCCTGCAATAAAGCTCTGCTACAGCAAACTTGATTTTGAAAGCAGGTTAGCCACAGGTTACACTACAACCATAGCCCTTAAAGGCGAGAAGGAATTTGCTGCTTTAATGAACTTAAAAATGCCAGATATTCGTACTGTCCTGTGAGGTTTCTGCAAACGGGAACATGTGGATGCAACATGGCTTCATTTTCCTTACATGATGGTACTAGTTTATCTATTAGAATGCTTCTTGTTAGTAAGGCTAGGTAATCTCTTCCCATCACAGTTGCTTCCCTCTTGTTCAGTAAAGTTACAAAGACCACCCCTGCTCAGTTAACAGAGGGCGGGGTCGGGGTTTTAATTCTGATCAAACCCTTGTGAAAGCCTCCATTTTCTGTGGCAAAGCAGGTGATTTAACAAATTCTAAAGCCAGACTATTTTTACATAACCTGTTCTGACTTTTGCTCTATCAAGGATTGAAGCATGAGTTAGTTCCATGTCACAAATTAGAGTAACAGCTACAATTAAGCATCAATTTTGAAAAACAGAAATGTGTTAGCTGAGCAAAGAATCTCTCCCTGTAATGCTGTTGGCAGGTCAGCTGTTATTATCTTACTTGACGAAATACATTGGTTAGAAGCTCTATCCCAATTCCTGAAATTCAGTACTCTTGTAGGAAAATATTTCTCCTTTACTTATTTTTTTAAAGAAGACAAAATATTTTAATTGTAAGTGGTCATAGGAATTCTTCTGGTTTCTCCCTTATGGTTATTTTTAATTTATACAATAGTTGCTTCTGTCAACTCAGCGACAATGCCATCATAGCTTTCAAATGAGATCACCCTGTAGATCGATGGACTATGCCTTAAAGTTGCAGATGCATAAAGGAGACTGAGGACAAATGGTGAAAACTGTAGTTACTGAACCCAAATGTTACTCAGAGATATCAACTGACAACCACTGCTCAATTCTGAATAAGGGCTGCAGTTCTCTGTAGATTAACACCACGCATCCTGCAAGTTCTGCAGTGGAGTAGGCGAGTTTTCTATCACCTACGACATTGGGCAAATCCCATCCAGGACAGCCATATTTGGATGCTATTGTATGTTACATGCAGAACAGCATGGGTCATCTTTGTCAGGCTGAGCAGCATAGTTCATCTGCCTCACAATTTCTGCAAAGAGTTCGTCCACCATTGTTTTACTCTTAGCGGAAGTTTCCATAAAGGGGCAGCCCCACTCTTCAGCAAGTGCTCTGCCTTCATTGGACGATACTTCTCTCTCACTTTCCAGGTCCACTTTGTTCCCGACCAAGATGACTGGCACTTTCTCATACCTATGAGAGAATACACAAAACACACAGACATTGTAATAGCACAAAGTTAAACAGGTCACGTGGATTTTTGTTTTGGGGGGCTATTCCAGCATAAATGATATCTTCAGTTACATGAAAATGGTTTGTACCACTTGGCTTGATACTTATCTGAGGGCATTTGAAGCTGCTCTCACAGTGGATCATAAATGAGTTTTATGAAATGATGTTTTAATTAATCAATTATACATCCTTTAAAATCAATTTATCTTTCCAGATATACTTGGAAAATTATTCTCAGAAACTCAGACTAAATCCTCTTAATTTTTTTTCTATTCTGAGGGAGGGTTGCACAAAATTTCACAGTTGATCACATAATAACTCCAATGAGCAAACAACTTATAATTATCAGCATTTCACTATGTTCTATGTGTATAAAATTGATCATGTTCATATAAAAATTAGCCGAGTATGGTAGCAGGTGCCTGTAGTTCCAGCTACTCAGGAGGCTGAGACAGGAGAATCGCTTGAACCAGGGAGGCAGAGGTTGCAGTGAGCTGATATCATGCCACTGCACTCCAGCCTGAAAAAAATGATCATGTTCGTTCTAATAGTTCTCAGATAAGAAAAAAGCTAGTAGAAATCATCCAAATGGAAGCCATCAAATACAACCACACCCCATCCCTTCAGAAAACTTTTATGGATTAGTCAGTTCAAAGAGAAACAATTAGGATTCTTTTAAGACTGACAAGAATTCAGCCTCAATTAGCTTTAATTGGTGTTATTTCTCTTTTTCTTCCTAACTAAAATAGGTATCTCTGAGTAAACATGTTTGGAAAGAGCTAAACTAATAAAAATAGTAAGTGATAAGAAAGAACAAAGAAAAAAGCTCCTAAGTCATTTTGGTGCCTAAGATGATTGTCTCTACAATGGTTACTCCATGTAGCACAGGTCACAACAGATGTCAGCGCTGGTGCTGGCCTGCACATTTATTTACTATTCTTGTTTATGTTTGTTCTAAGAAAGGTAGCTAAAATATTTTCACAAGACATTTTAAAAGGTTTTTGTGATTTTAGTATAAATCAGTGTGTGTGCGTATGTGTGTGTGTCTTCCCCTAAGCAGAGTGTATTTCTGATTTAAAAGAGGTAAACAGCAAGATCACACATAAATGATAACAAATGTGACTGGACACTGTTAATCTATCAGAAGAGAAAACCCACCCCATGGTCAAATCTTTGAGACAGGATGCACAGACAATTTTTATCATTCAGTAAACTGGATAATAGACAGGTGGTTATTGTTTGCTATACTTCCACAAATTTCATCATCCTGTCAAGAGGGTTCTCTCCACTCACCCTAACTTGTAAAGCAAACCAAATTCCCAACAGTCTCACTTTTTTCTTTGCCACTATATCAAACTAAGAATGGTCTCAACAAGAGGGCACACTCCAGATAGTGCGCCATTGGCAATGTGGAACATGAAAACAACTTAAAAATGACTGGAAGTAACAACATCAAAGGCAAATCTAGAAGTTGGATATTATCATTTCGTAGGAAATGAATCTGGACAACTTCAATTTATATCAAAGGACTTTATATAAATTTACTGTACACTACTGTATCTTATGATTTCGGGCCTTAGATCATGCTGACAGCTATGAACATAAGACACAAGGGTTTTTTAACATCTTCTAGGACTCTTACATACAAACAATTTGTGCATCCCATGGCCTATGGGCGGGCAAGTGGCAGTGAGAATAAAGCTGCATTATAGAACACCATATATTTGCTACTTTGCATATAAACTCTCTTGATAGGCTATACAGAGAAGCTTGGCAGGGAGCAGACACTGCCAGCCATGTCAGGACAATGTCAGTTTCCAGTTTGTGTTACTTGTAAAATGTAATTACATTTCATTTTTCTTATGAGCGTATATACATCACAGTGTGCTTTAAAATGCTCTGCTTGGCAGTGAAGTAATTAAAAAACATTAATAAAATTAAGTAAAACTTATTGGTTGAATTTAAGTTGAAACAAATTTCGGTCTGTCTACGAATAATAAAAAGTGGTAAGACATCACTTTCTATTAGCTGAGATAAATGATAAATATTTTAAAGAATATAAGTTTAAATACAATACTATATCTTTTTTTTTTTTTTTTTTTGAGACGGAGTCTTACTCTGTCACCCATACTGGACTGCAGTGGCGTGATCTTTGCTCACTGCAAGCTCTGCCTTCCAGGTTCACGGCCATTCTCCTGCCTCAGCCTCCCGAGTAGCTAGGACTACAGGCGCCCGCCACCACGCCCGGCTAATTTTTTGTATATTTAGTAGAGACGGGGTTTTACTGTGTTAGCCAGGATGGTCTCGATCTCCTGACCTCGTGATCCGCCCGCCTCGGCCTCCCAAAGTGCTGGGATTACAGGCGTGAGCCACTGTGCCCGGCCTATATCATGTTTTATATGTGAAATATTTCTTACACTTTTAGTTAAGTGGAGGATCTACTAGAATATGTAGATTTTCAAAACTTGCAAAGACATCAAATTGTTAAGTTATATTGATACACTATTAAAATCAAGAATTTGAATAAATCTTACCATCAGCCTGATTCTCAACACAGTAAATAAAATATTGCAAACACAATTCCACATATAACAGCATTTAGTAACTGGTAAATGTAGATGAAAATGCAGTCAGTATCAGAGAACCTGTTTATTATATCACTAACTTAATTGTCAGTGGTCTTTTCTAAAATCAAGTTACTAAAGACACTAGAGAAATCCACATTAATATCCTCAGATGATTTTTAAACTGAATAAGACGTTCAGAAAAATTATGTACATTTCAGAATACCAGACAGTGATAAATTTTGTCTCTCTTTCTGTTAAAATTTGGGACAGAAGAAAAGATTCTACACTCAGATTTGGAGGCTCTGCTTCCAGTTCTGCCAATGAGATCATTTCCTTTACATATCTGTATTTCATTTCTTTGTTAGTAAAAAGAGAGTAAGAATATCTGTTCCCACTTAACACAGGGTTGCTGTAAAGGTCAAATGAGATAATACTGAAAAAAAATCAAGTACTAGATAAAAGGAGGGTGGTTGCTTCCTTCCCTTCCTAACTCTACTGATGTGGCCTTGAGAAGCCATGAAGGGTGAAGAAGGAGCCAGAGAAACTGACCAAAGGAGGTAAAGAGCTCCTGAGGGCAAACCGAGTTGAAGATGGAGCTGGGGGAAGAGACAGGCAAAAAACAGATGGGAGTCAAAACAAAGCAGCCACCAGACACTAACCAGTCCCTGTGCTGAACAGCATGGTGATGGGGGGGCGCGTAGGAAAGCAGAAAAGCAAGCATTCCCAAACAGCGGGCACTCGAAAGAAAATACTGGCCCCCGTGGGGAAGGCATTCTAAGAAGGCTTTGGGTTGGGGTGACAGAATAGGGTCCCCATATGAAGGTAACATTTGGAGAAATCTGGATCCTCCTTAAGAAAGACGGGTGAGAAGTTGAAGGGAACGAAGCCAAGCCCCGTGTTGACAGTAGATGACTGCACTGCACGAGGAAGCTGGTGTTGCTGTCTGTTTTAGCAATATGGTGGGTTTAAAAAAAAAAAAACCAAACAGACTAGGATTCCTGTCCCAGAACTGCCTCTAGCTAGTACTGTGAATTTAGAAGATTAATCTCATCTTGGTTTCCTGCATTTCTTGAAGTATAAAATGAGCTGGACTGGATAATTCCTAAGATGCTCCGAGGTTAAAAATCACAACAGACATGGTGGGTCACACCCACCATCAACATGTACCACTGACTGGGCTAATTGCTGAGTGCTAAGCACTGTCCTAAGAATAACGTCCAATGGGCTGATCTTTAAGAGATATGAAAGTGCGCGTCAGGAGTAAAGCCAAAAATGTTGGGGGAAATCTCATGAGATCTCAGGGGACCAAAACACAAGCAGGAAGTTTCACTTCTACAAGTGGAGCCGCTACTGCCAGCATGCTCTGACTCAACAGCAGACCTCAAAAATGCACTCATGACCTAGGCAGTTCCATTTCACAGACAATGTTGTTTAAATACAAATATTTGGGATGGTTTTAACTACGTGAATACTGAAGGCTATACTGAAAACTGCCTGATGTGGCATAAATAGCTAGTAATGAACAATCAATACATCATGTACTTATCCATCCACTCAACACATATTTATATGCTAAGTGCTAGCCACTATTCTAGACACTTATATCAATGGACAAAGCAAATAAATCTCTGTAATTTCACAGTGCTTACAGTCTAGCAGAGGGCACAGATCAACAATAAACATAAGTCAATTCTGGGTTTACAATAAAAGTGTTAAGTGCAATGGAAAAAAAGAAGATGTGGATCGGGTGGTGGGTGGGGAGCACAGGTGCCACAATTTTAAATAAGATGATCACAGGCCTTGTTGAGAAAGTGGCTGTGAACAAAGATGGGAAGGGCCTAAGATGGGAAGGGTCTCTGGGAGTCTGCTCCCTACCGCGCAGGTTCTAGGGGAAGAGCATTCTAAGGATGACATGCCCTAGACAACGCCTGAGCCAGTGAGAGCGTGCCTGTCAGTGGAGCGACCAGCTGTGGGATCCATCCTTACGGCCTCCTGCAGGACTCTGGCAGTGGAGGAAATGTTCATTTGAGGCTAGACCTCAGGAATTCGGGTGCCAAAAGTGGCCTCAGAAGACAAATCTGGCACTTATGACAGACTAACTCAGAGAGGGCTGACTGTTATTTAGGAAGATGAGGCGCTTTGTTAGTGCATGATGACTGTTACTTTCATGTTCTATTTTCATTATCAGTTTTGCGGGTTGCCTTCATTTTCCCTCTTTTCTAAACACATCATTTGGACATAAAGCTAAAGATGCAAAATTCTAAAACTGTTCAATGGATGTGTTATTGTTAACCTGATCATGGGTAAGATGCCACCTTGCCTACATCTTAAACATCAGCAGATATCTCACCAACTGCAGCCTGTCTTCCTTGAAATTTCCTTTAAGGGCATGACCAGGTCAGACAGTGACTGATGCAGGTCTAATAATTTTATTTCTGTGTATAGTCTGTGGACAAACACTTTTTTATTGACAAGAATTTCCATATTGTTGACTGTATTCATGAACATGATTATAAATGTATAAATAAACAAAACTAGTTCTTTTAAGCAGCTCTGCTTAATGGATTCAATGAAACATCAGAAATACTGGCTGTAGCATCACTTAGCTGTAGAATGTTAATGGGCTTCTCACCGAGACAGCTTTTTAAAATATCAATAACTCAAAAGCATTTGATGTGTTTATCAAAATACTTTATTTTGCTTTCTCCTTTCTTGTAACTGTCCTGATATGTATGTATGTATATGTATATATATTTTATTCTGGTCATGTCTGAACTTGGCTGACCATCAAAACAACTTGAGAATTTTTTTAAAGGTAGTGATTTCTAGGCCCTATTCCAGAGCTAGTTAATCTAAATCTGTGGGATCAGGACCCAAGAGTCTATTAAAATATGTAGTATGTCTGTATCAATAAGCTCTGAAGATTGATTCTGAAGTTCAGCAGGGTTTAGGAATCACCAGCGTAATTTACTACTTTGTGACCCCAAATAATATTCTATGTGTATAGTTCATGGTTCCATAGGTGGCAAGTCCAGACTCAATTCCTTCTTCCCCTAACTTATTCACCAATGATAAACTGTAGACAGATACCACTACTGTCAGTTCCTGTACTTTACTTTTGAGGGTGCTGTACCGCAGCATATTAAAAGGTCATACTTCATGTGAATTTTAACATGCCGTTATCTTCTTAGTGATAAGCAGGTGGAAATATAATTCTCTTTGAATTTAGAAATGAGAGTCAGAAAGGCTTTTCTAAGTCCCCTCATTCAACTTTTCACCCAATGTTAAAATCATCTACCAAGAGAGTCCCAAGGCAAACCGTCAAAAAACCTGATGCTTCAATTACTTCCATGATAAACTTACCAAATGGCTTTGGAGCTTATGTCTGAACATTTTTAGTGACATGGAACTCATACCTACAGGCAACCCATTTTGTACTGTCGGGTCTGTTAAAAGTTAGTGTTAAAAAGTCAGAGTTTAAAAGTTTACCTGTATATAAGGAACTGTGATCTGTAACACCCTGCCCCTTCTTCTCACAGATTCTAGTTCTTTTACCCTTTAGAATGTAGAGATCTTTTCCCCAACGTGAATATAGGTCCCTCCTACTCTTGCTCAAATTAAGTAAGTCATGATTTTAAAAAAATACCCAGCAATACTTAATAGGAAACAAAAAAACATTTTTTTAAATTCTTAATCTCGGCTCTGTGAGAATGATCACTATAACTATTTTGATGTCTATCATTCCAAATTATTTTCATATATATATATATATATATCTCAATATAAATATAGCTATAGCTTTTATAAAGGAAGATTACACCAATTACATTTGGTAACTTCAATTTCCACTATTACAAAGCTTTCCATTTTAATAAATAATATGTATCATATTAATGGCTAGGTAGTATTCCATTTTATAGAATCTATAACTGTACCATAATTTAATTATCTGTACTCCATTAGTGTATATGAATGTCCCCACCCCCATTTTTGGCTAAAAAAACAGCAATCTGATCAACTACACCTAGAAGTGTGATTTCTGCCTCAAAGGGTATACATTATACACACACACACACACACACACACATATATATATCTCACATATGTGTTTATACCTATAATCTTTTGCATACCTTTTGAGCCAGAAAAATCATATTCCTAGGTTAGTTCATCAAATTGCCCTGTAAACATAGACACACACAAAATTTCAGTGAACATCTACAAATTTATACTAAAACCAACAGTGCGTAAGAATGCCTGTTTCCCTATCCTTGGGATTTGTATTTATAATCTTTTAATAAAGTGTTATGGGAGTTTTGAAGAAAGAGAATTGTTTTTGGTTAGGACTTGAAGGCTTCTACCACAGCTTGCTAGCATGAAACATCAATACTGCTTGTAAGGATGAAAAACATGAGCTAAGTAAACCTGCACTCTTCCTCCAACCTGACCTGTTTTGAAGCGACTAAATATTTCATCTTAAAAGGGCATTTCTGGTAATTTAGCTCGAATAATGAAAGAAAACCACAGTCCTTTGCTCTGATGTCCTGTTGGTTTCAGAATGCATACTGAAGATGAACAGAGAGAAATGTGTAAATGTAATGTAAAAAGTAAGGAGAGTGATGATACCAAGAAGATATTCAAAGCTATTAGGAATATCTCAACCAATAAAATCTGTTTTCATAGAAACTGAGTGTTGATATTATATCAGAACAGATTCCTAATGCTTTGATTGTGATAGACCAACTGATGATGGAAATGCAACTCACAGCCATTTTAAATGTTTTATTAACAAACCACTTGAGAATTTCTATTGTGGCAAGGCTTGCATAAGCCCATTAAAGTGCTTATCTCCTGCTGATTACAAATAAAAACTCAGGACAAAATACAAAAAACAATTACCAAAGAACTCTAAAAAGTAAAGAGAAAAAAGCAGTTTGGGGAAGGGAACCAACACCTGAAGAAGAAAGACACCTACATGCAGGTGAGTTTCCTGGTTTTCCCGTCTTTTTTCTTGTGGCCTTGAGCTGAGGGTGGGCACTCAGTGTTGCACACAGACAACTAGAACTCTGGGAGATTGTCTTTAACCAGAAGATCAGAGTAAAGGGCCCTTTGAGCTTGAGTATGTGTATGGGCTGAAAATCCTCATTTTTTTTCCTTCTTATTTCACAGCTCACCTAGAGTGAGTAATAGCAGAGCTGGGGCAGTAGGCGGTGCCAGTAGCTAAAACTTCATTAGAAATCTGTCTTTCCGACTAAAGAATTGGGAAATGGGCCCTCAGTCCTGAAGAGGGTGGGAGAAATCCCCAGTACACTTCCTTCTCTTTTTTTCTTCCCATTTTACCAGAAAGATGACCCCAATTGCAAGAACTGTGTGGCGGTGCAGAAAGCTAAAACTTTGAAACACCATGTTTCTGGCCAGACCAACAACGGGCTCTTGTGATCTAAAGAGAACAGGAGGAATCCCAGAGATCCCTCCAAAGAGGAGAAAGCTAGAGAAAAAGATTCCCTAATTTTGTGTATGAATCAACATAAGCTAATATGAGCTGTGTATGAGTGGGAAGACTCAAAGCAGTATAACAAAGGTTAAAGAACCAAACTACAATTTAAACCACTACCTACATCTCAGACTAGCTAGTGAGTGGTTGTATACACACTAGACAGCATAGTAAAGGCTTTGAAAATTGAACTGATATCGGAATCATCTTCCAAACAAGGAGAAAGTTTGCAGTTTGAACCTCAGTGGGTTGGTTATCAGCTAAAAGGAAAAAAGAAAGCTACATTCTCCAGAGGATTGTAATGGGACCCAGAGACTAAGCAACATAATACTAAAAATGTCCAACACAATCTAAAATTACCAAACATGCAAAGAAACAGAAAAATTAATTCTCAAGGGTAAAAACTATCAATAGATGTCATATGACCTAGATGCTGAAATTACCAGACTTTAAAGAAGCAATTATAACCATGCTCTATGAGGTAAGCACTCTAGAAATAAAGAGAAAAATAAAATGCTCTCATAAAGTATAATAAAAAAAAACCACATGAAAATTTTAGAACTGAAAATTATAATATCTGAGATAAAACATTCACTGGATGGGAAGATACATGACAGAAGATTCAGTAAACTTAAAAACAGATAAACAAAAATGGTCTAATTTGAAGAAAGGAGAGAAAAAAGATTGAAAAAATCAATGAGCAGAACTATTATGTCAAGGCACAATATAATCAAATCATTTAAAACTAGAGATAAAGATAAAATCTTGAAAGCAAAGAAAACAAATGCATTACATGTAGGAGAACAAACAAAATGATTGAAAATTTCTCATCAGAAACCACAGATGCCAGAAGACAGTAGAACAATCTTTACAATACTAAATGAAAAAACAAAAAACCCTGTCAACACAGAATACTGTATCGGCAAAAATATCCTTCAGAACTAAGGGAAAATAATATTTTCAAGTGAAGGAAAGCTAAGAAAATTTATCACTAGCAAATTTGTTGTAAAAGAAATACTGAAGAAAATTCCTCGGGCTGAAGGAAAATAGTATCAAAGCAATCCTGCAATTTTAAAAATGAGGAAAGAAAAACAGAAATAGTAAATACTATGTAAACATAAGATTATTTTTTCCTCAAGTTCTTTACAATATGTATAAATGTACAAAAAATTATAACATAGTCATTTTTGGGGATTTTGATATATGTGGATGTAAAACATACAAAAACTCTGGAAAGCAGAGACCTACATGGTTGTAAGCTCTTTACATTTTACTCTAAGTGGTACAACACAAATTCAAAGTAGACTGTGAAAGATTAGGTATTTATATTGTAATACCTACAACAATCATTTAAAAAATATAAAAGACAACAGATAAAATGGAATACAAAAAATATACATAATCAGAAAGAAGGCAGAAGAGGGAGAAGAAAAAAAAATAAGCAGGTGAAAAAATAGAAAACAAGCAGTAAAATGGTGGGCCTAATTGAAGCATATTAGCAATTACATTAAATGTAGGTTTAAACACATGAATAAAAAGACTTTCAGACTGAATCTTTTTTAAAAAAGACCTATATCCATGCCATCAAGAAGAAATCCACTTTAAATATAATAGATAAGTTAAAAGTAAAAGGATAGAAAAAGATATATCATGTAAACACTAACCAAATTAGATTTCATCAAAATTAAAATTTTTGCTCTGTGAAAGACCTGAGAGGATAAAAGGACAAACAATAGACTTGGAGAAACTTTTCAAAACATCTATCTGACAAGACTAATATCTAGAAAATATAAAGATCTCTCAAAACTCAATAGTAAAAACAAACTATCCAATTAGAAAATGGACAAAAGCCATGAATAGACATTTCACTGAAGAGGATGTAGATGGCAAATAAGCACTTAAAAAGATGTACATCATCATTTGCCATTTATCATAATGATGAAAATAAAAAATGTCACTAAAATAAAAAATAGTGACAACACTAAAATGCTGGTGAGGATGCAAAGAAGCTAGATACATTGCTGATGGAATATAAAATTAGCTACTTTAGAGAAAAGTATGGCAGCATAAAATTAACTATGTAATTATCATAAGTGAAAAATTGCACCCCTGGGCATGTAACCCAAAGTAGACTTATGATCACTTAAAAACCTGTACACAAATGTTTATAGGTAAAAATCAGTAACAACCAAGATGTTCTTCTTCAAGTGAATGGATAAACAAACGGCAGTAAATCTATATCAGATATACTACTTAGCAATAATAAGGAATGACGTATTGATACACACAACACCTTGGATGAATGTCCAGGAAATTTAGCTGAGTGAAAAGGGCCAATCCGAACAGGTTACATTCTGTATGACTTCACTTAGATGCCATTCTTGATATGGCACAATTATAGAAAAAGAGAACAGACCAATGGTTGACAGGGACTAAGGATGGGGAAGAGGAATGGAGGGAAGGAGGGGAGTAAGTGTGACTATAAGGGCAACATGAGAGATCCTGTGGTCATGGAAATGTTCTGTATCAAGGCCAATATTCTGTTTGTGATATTGTATTAGTTTTGCAAGATGTTACCCCACTGGGGAAAACTGGGTAAAGAGTACATGGAATTGATTATTTCATAAAACTGCATGTGAATCTGTAATTATAAACATTTAATTTAAAACGGTAATTACATATGTAATTCATGCTTTATAATCAAAATGATTAAAAGAATATTTAAGTACAAAAAAGGAAATGTTAAGTACAATTAAGTTCCAAGACAGTGCAAAAAGGCAAAGAAAAAAAAAGACACAAACAAAAACTATAAACATAACTTATAAAGTGTTTTAAAAAGTAAGAGTTGTGAATACCAGGTTAATCTACAAATAGAATTCAAACATATTAGAATTAGAAAAAAATTAGAAAATCCATTTAAAACAAACCATTTACAGTAGCACCAAATAACAGCAAATACTGAAAACAATCTAGTTAAAGATGTAAAAAACCTTTACAACAAAAATTAAAAAACAATGCTTACAGAAATATAAAAATATCTAAATAAAATGAAAGATATATGACATTTACTGACTAGAAGATGCAATATTAACACATAATTTCTCTACTAATTGACTTACAGATTATGCAATCCCAATCAAAATGCCAGAAGGTTCAGTTGGTTGTGTGTGTGTGTGTGTGTGTGTGTGTGTGTGTGACTGATTCTTGAAAATGCAAAGGATTCTATAGAAATGCAAAATATCCTTTGGGAGGCCGAGACGGGCGGATCACGAGGTCAGGAGATCGAGACCATCCTGGCTAACATGGTGAAACCCCGTCTCTACTAAAAAATACAAAAAACGAGCCAGGCGAGGCGGCGGGCGCCTGTAGTCCCAGCTACTCGGGAGGCTGAGGCAGGAGAATGGCATAAACCCGGGAGGCGGAGCTTGCAGTGAGCCGAGATCCGGCCACTGCACTCCAGCCTGGGCGACAGAGCAAGACTCCGTTTCAAAAAAAAAAAAAAGAAGAAATGCAAAATATCTAGAAGAGCCAAAGCAAATCTGAAGAACAAAGCTGGAGGATTAGACACCAGATATCAATACTTACTATAAAGTTACAAAAATTAATACTGTGGTTTGGGCATAAGAAGGGAGAAATGCAAAACAGAATAGAGAGCCTAGAAACAGACTCACACAGATAGAGTTGCCTGATTTTGAAAGGAATGAGACACATCCCCCATATATCTCCCAACTTTCTGAGCCCAGCACAAACACATTCCTCCATATTTCTTTCAAACTTCAGAAAAACACCACCTGGGAAATCTCCGATAAGGACGCAGCGGGAACCAATAAAAAATGCTAAATGTATTATATTAACCAATTGTAATGCTGTAACCGAGAGAATTACCTTGCTCCCCTGTAACTTTACATATCCTGTTTACATCGGGCTATAAAAAGCAAGCACTCGCATTGTTCGGGGCCCTCTTGTATGCTGTGGAATGGAGGGACCAAGTTCGAACTTGTAGTAAAGATCCTTGCCGCTTGGCTTTGACTCTGGACTCTGGTGGTCTTCTTTGGGGAACAAACGGTCTGGGCATAACATCTGGGGGCTCGTCCGGGATTCCCCAAGCCCACCAGACCCCTGGTCAACGGATCTACTAGGATCGATCTACTGATAGGTGAGCCGGCTCGTCTCTGTTTGTCTGTCTGTGTCTGTTCTGAACCTGAATCTGTGACTCGTGAGGTCTGAAACTGAAGCTGGCGCAGTCCTGGCGGATGCGCTATAGGACGGCCAGCGGAGACCGGTGGGAGACGTCCCCTGGCTCTCATCTGATTTTTATCCGAGCAGCTGACTCTGACCCGGGTTACCGGAGCGCGCTCGCGATCTGAGCTGCCAGAGCGCGTTTGCGATCCGGGCAGCGGCTGACTCTGACCCGGGTTACCGGAGCGCGCTCGCGATCTGTGCTGCCAGAGGGCGGTTGCGATCCGAGCAGCTGACTCTGACCCGGGCTGCCGGAGCGCGCTCGCGATCTGTGCTGCCGGAGCGCGTTTGCGATCCGGGCAGCAGCTGTTTCTGACCCGGGCTGCCGGGGCGCGCTCGCGATCTGAGCTGCCGGAGTGCGTTTGCGATCCAGGCAGCAGCTGTTTCTGACCCGGGCTCCCGGGGCGCGCTCGCGATCTGAGCTGCCGGAGGGCGGTTGCGATCCGGGCAGCAGCTGTTTCTGACCCGGGCTGCCGGGGCGTGCTCGCGATCTGAGCTGCCGGAGCGCGGTTGCGATCTGGGCAGCAGCCGTTTCTGACCCGGGCTGCCAAAGCGCGCTTGCGACTAGATATCATTAATAAGTCAGATTTCCTTCACAGGGATTCTAACCCACATTCCTTTACAGGAAGAGACTACAAATTATTACAGGATGGGTAATACCCAGAGCACTCCCCTATCTCTCCTTACAAGTAATTTCAAAGATGTAAGAACAAAGGGCCATGATCTTAGTTTGGAAATCAGGAGGGGAAAGCTCATTACCCTATGCCCCTCCGAATGGCCTGCCTTTGATGTGGGGTGGCCACCCGAAGGGACGTTCCGACTTGCTGTCATCACTAAAGTCCAAGATTTTCCTACCTGGGCGTGCGGGCCACTTGGATCAAATCCCATATATCCTCATATGGCAGGACCTTGTTGAGAACCCGCCTCCTTGGCTGTCACCTTTCCAATTAGCCCCTGAACCTTGTAAGGCACTGGTTGCTCGGCCGCTAAAATCCAAGCAACCAACTGCCCCATCCTGTTCTACCTGATAGCGGGGACCCACTGTTCACAGAACCCCCTCCATACCCCTCCAGGCCCCAGGCCCCAGCCCCCTGGGCTGAGCTGCGGGAAGGAGCAGGCGGATGGGAGGTGGCCGGCACACACAGGCCCAATGAAAGGGAAAGTAACTTTGAAGGGCCGGCGGGGTGGACGCGAGGGCGCACTTTGCGGGCTAGCCCCCCCCCCCAGCCGCCTGACTCCACGGTGGCTTTACCCCTTCGGGAAACAGGACCCCCAGATGACACAGGAATCCCCAGGCTCCAGTACTGGCCATTCTCTACCAGTGATCTGTATAACTGGAAGACCCAGAGTACTCGGTTTCAGACAACCCCAAAGATTTAATGGCTTTACTGGATAGTGTCATGTTCACCCACCAGCCCACTTGGGATGATTGTCAGCAGCTCCTCCGAATCTTGTTCACAACAGAGGAGCGCGAGAGAATACAGGCCGGCGTGGCATGGGACTACAACACGGCAGAAGGTAGGGGACGGCTACGCCTTTATCGCCAGACTCTAATGGCGGGTCTCCGGGCAGTTGCTCGCAAGCCCACTAATTTGGCTAAAGTATACTCTGTTCTGCAGGGAAAGACAGAGAGCCCAGCTACCTACTTAGAAAGATTAATGGAAGCTTTTAGACAGTACACCCCCATAGACCCAGAGGCTCCAGGAAGTCAGGCAGCTGTTGTAATGTCTTTCATAAATCAGGCAGCCCCAGTAACTTTACTACAGTATGTTGATGACCTCCTGATTGCTGCTGAGACCCAAGAAGCTTGTATTCAAGGGACCAAGAGTCTCTTACAAGCTCTGGGAAATCTAGGCTACCGAGCCTCGGCAAAGAAAGCTCAAATCTGTAAGCCAGAAGTAACATATCTGGGGTACCTGCTAAAAGGAAGGCAGCGCTGGTTAACAGACGCCCGGAAGCAGACTGTTCTGCAGATCCCCAGGCCACAATCCACCTGACAAGTGAGGGAATTCCTGGGGTCGGCGGGATTTTGTAGACTATGGATACCTGGGTTCGCAGAATTGGCTAAACCCTTGTATCAGGCAACACGGGGGCAGCAGCCATTTAGTTGGACAGATGAAGCCGAGTCGGCTTTCCAACAGATCAAAACCGCCCTACTCTCTGCGCCTGCACTGGGACTACCTGATGTCACCAAGCCCTTCCACTTATACGTGGACGAGAGTAAGGGTGTCGCCAAGGCGGTAATAACTCAGAACTTAGGCCCCTGGCGGAGGCTGGTTGCCTACCTGTCAAAGAAGTTAGACCCAGTGGCTGCCGGGTGGCCCCCTTGTCTCCGAATGATTGCGGCCACGGCTCTGATGGTATAAGATGCTGATAAACTTGTCATGGGTCAAAAATTGCGGGTCGTTACCCCACATGCCATCGAAAGTGTACTCAAACGGCCACCTAATCGATGGATAAGTAACGCCTGGCTCACCCACTACCAAGGACTACTACTAAATCCTATCAGGATAACCTTCCTGCCCCCAACGACCTTAAACCCTGCCTCGCTGCTGCCCAACCCGGACCTGGACGCGCCACTCCATGATTGCACCGAGATACTAGCTCAGGTGCACGGAGTTCGAGAGGACCTGCAGGACCGCCCACTCCCTGACGCTGACCTCGTCTGGTTCACTGATGGGAGCAGCTTCATGCATCAAGGCCAGAGGTACGCTGGAGCGGCAGTGACTTCAGAGACTGAGGTAATCTGTGTGGAACCCCTGCCCCCGGGGATATCAGCCCAGAAGGCCGAACTGATAGCGCTCACCCAAGCTCTTACTTTAGGGGCAGGGAAGAAGCTGACAGTATATACAGACAGCCGATATGCTTTTGCTATGGCGCACATACATGGGGCCATTTACAGGGAGCGAGGGTTACTAACGGCTGAAGGAAAAGATAAAAAAACAAGCAAGAGATCCTAGCCCTGTTAACAGCGCTATGGAAGCCAGAAAAGTTAGCCATTGTGCATTGCCCAGGGCATCAGAAACCAACCACTCCAACTGCTCAAGGCAACTTTCTGGCAGACCAAACTGCAAGAAATGTGGCAAAGGCTCCCAGCCAACTCCTTGCACTCCAGCTCCCTGACCCGGGCCCCCAGGACTTGCCATATTTCCCTGATTATTCAGAACAAGATCTCCAGTGGATTGACAAAACTTCCCCTGAAACAGATCCAGAATGGGTGGTGGACTGATACTAATGACCAAACCATCCTACCAGAAAAATTAGGACAACAAGTATTAGAACACATCCACCGAACCACCCACCTGGGTGCTCGGCGGATGATAGACCTGATCAGACGCTCTAAGCTCAAATTCAGACATACAGCCGAGAAGGCCAGCAGCATCATGGCAAGTTGCAAAGTCTGCCAGCTTAACAACGCCTACCCCCAATCCCAGACTGCAGCGAGAACAAGGCTCAGGGGAACCAGGCCCGGTATCTACTGGGAAGTAGATTTTACTGAAATAAAGCCAGGAAAGTACGGGTATCGGTATTTACTTGTCTTTGTAGATACTTTTTCAGGGTGGACTGAAGCATTCCCAACCAAAAGAGAAACTGCTCAGGTCGTAGCAAAGAAAATTCTGGACGATATCCTTCCCAGGTATGGCTTCCCCGTCCAGATAGGGTCAGATAATGGGCCCGCCTTCGTCGCTAAGGTAAGTCAGGATTTGGCTTCCATCCTTGGGGCAAATCGGAAACTACATTGCGCTTACAGGCCCCAGAGTTCAGGACAGGTAGAGAGGATGAATGGGACCTTAAAAGAGACCTTAACTAAATTGACTATGGAGACTGGCGCTAATTGGGTGGTCCTTCTCCCCTACACTCTGTTCCGGGCCCGTAATACCCCTTACAGACTGGGCCTTACCCCTTACAAAATCACGTATGGCAGACCCCCACCCCTGGTTCCCAGTCTAAAAGATGATCTGCTCAAATCTGAAACAGAAAATGTCTCTGAATTCTTATTTTCCCTACAAGCCTTGCAGAAAGTTCATCAAGAAATCTGGCCCAAGCTGAAGGAACTATATGAGACCGGTCCCCCACCGACACCCCATCCGTACCAGCCGGGAGACTGGGTCCTGGTTAAGCGACACCGACAAGAGACCCTAGAACCCAGGTGGAAGGGACCACTCCAGGTACTCCTGACCACACCCACCGCCCTAAAGGTAGAAGGCATCGCGTCGTGGATCCACTACACCCACGTCAAGCCAGTGGACCCAACCTCCGACCTTCTGGGACCAATCACGGCAGCAGCTGAAGCACCGGCCACGTGAACTGTGGACAGAGCTAAGAACAACCCCTTAAAACTCACCCTGCGCCGGCAACATAGCTCACTGCAAACATGCAGTTAGGTAGTCTAAGCCCTAACGCTAGCCGCCCTAGTGGCCGCTGGGGAAAACACCAAACCAGCATCTAATCCCTTTGTCTGGAGATTCTGGCTTTATGAAAACCGAACCCACCCTGGACAACCTCATAAGCCCGGGAAATTATTGGCCAGTGCTGATTGCCCCTCCTCAGGGTGCAATAGCCCAAATCTTACTAAATTTTACTGGCTTTCAAATAGCCAAACCAGTGACACCAATAATATGTTTTGAGTTTGATCAGACTGAATACAATTGTAAACACTATTGGTGGCACCAAAATGCCGGCTGTCCTTATAACTATTGTAACATCCATAGGTCCCGTTATTGGGGAGAGGAAGAACAGTTGGACCCTAAGTGGCCCTTCCATCGTAGACGGGATGGACACTTTTCATATACATGGATAGTTAGAGACCCCTGGAACTCCCGCTGCACCACGCCTCAACATGGGGCTGTATACTACTCCCCCTCCTCCACATGGCCTAGCAGTCACCTCTATCTGTGGCGAGGCCTAGTGCAGGTACTGCCCCTGGTCCACGGGAATATCCAACAACAGGAAAACAGACTAACACAAGACTTACGTCCTTTCTCCTGGTTAAAATTATTACAGGAAGGACTAGAGCTTGCTAACCTTACAGGACTTCACAGCCTGTCTGGCTGCTTTCTGTGTGCCACCCTAGGGCGTCCACCGCTAACCGCTGTCCCTCTGCCATGGGGATCCTCTACCTCTGCCCAAGCTAACCACCTTCGAAACCTCTCATATGCCCCTATCCTAAACGTGCCCCTATACCTAAACCCCAGTCAGGAGAAGTTTCCCTACTGTTTCTTAGGAACCAATTCCAGCCTCTGCAGCATCACTGCAGTGCCCCCTAATATCACCCTAAGGGCTCCGCCGGGCATATTCTTCTGGTGTAATGGGACATTATCTAAGGACCTATCTAGTCCCTCTGTTACCAACCTACTGTGTCTTCCTGTCACATTAGTTCCCCGGTTGACTCTATTAACTGCTGGCGAGTTCCTAGGGTACACCGGTAACTGGACTAGTACTGCTATTCACCCAGTCCCTAGACCGAGACCTGCACGAGCCATATTTCTCCCCCTCATTGCAGGAATCTCCCTCACCGCATCCCTCATTGCAGCCAGGATGGCGGGGGGAGCCCTAGGCCACACCCTCATAGAAAGCAACAAGTTGTACCAACAATTTGCCATTGCTATGGAGGAGTCAGCTGAGTCCCTTGCCTCCCTTCAGCAGCAGCTCATGTCCCTAGCCCAGGTAACCTTGCAGAACTGGAGGGCCCTAGACCTACTCACTGCTGAAAAAGGTGGTACATGTATGTTTCTGAAAGAGGACTGTTGTTTCTACATAAATGAATCAGGGCTTGTAGAAAACCGGGTCCAACAGTTACGCAAGTTAAGCACTGAAGTAAAAACACGGCAGTTTGCTTCAGCTGCAGACCAATGGTGGAATTCCTCTATGTTTTCTCTGTTAGCCCCCTTCCTTGGAACCCTGCTAAGTCTACTATTTCTGCTAACCATAGGACCTTGTGTTGTTAACAGAATTTTGCAGTTTGTCAGAGAAAGGTTTGACACCGTTCAGCTCATGGTCCTCAGAGCCTAATACCAACCTGTAAACGCTGAAACAGAGTCAGACTTATAAGACCCAAGATTGGCTCTAGAGTTACCTGAAAAGAAGGGGGGAATGAAAGGAATGAGACACATCCCCCATATATCTCCCAACTTCCTGAGCCCAGCACAAACACATTCCTCCATATTTCTTTCAAACTTCAGAAAAACACCACCTGGGAAATCTCCGATAAGGACGCAGCAGGAATCAATAAAAAATGCTAAATGTATAATATTAACCAATTGTAATGCTGTAACTGAGAGAATTACCTTGTTCCCCTGTAACTTTACATATCCTGTTTACATCGGGCTATAAAAAGCAAGCACTCGCATTGTTCGGGGACCTCTTGTATGCTGTGGAATGGAGGGACAAAGTTCGAACTTGTAGTAAAGATCCCTGCCGCTTGGCTTTGACTCTAGACTCTGGTGGTCTTCTTTGGGGAACAAACGGTCTGTGCATAACAATTTATGACAAAGGTACGGCTACAATTTACTGGGGAAATGGTCTTTTATATAAATGATGTTGGCTCAACTGAACAGCCATATGCAAAACAAAACAAACAAATTCCTTGACCCCCTATCTCACATTACCCGTATAGAGATGGATCACAGAACTGAAGTTAGGTTATAATACTTCTAGAAGTAAATATGCAGAATGGATCCTCAGAACCTTGAGGTAGAAAAAGATATATTAAACAGAACGCAAAAAGGAACTAACCATAAAAGGATTTTAAAATTTGACTTCATAAAATTAAGAATTTATGCTCACTCAAAGCAACTATTAAGTGAGGGAAAAGGTAAGCCAAAGATTGGGGAAAGGTATGTGCAATACACACATCTAATAAAGAACTTGTATCCAGAATATATAAAGAATTTCTACAAGTTATGAAAAAAGATAATCCGATTTTTAAAATGGACAAAAGACCCGAATGGGCATTTCTCCAAAGAAAATACCCAAATGGCCATAAAGCATATGAAAAGGTACTCCACATCATTATACACCAAAAAAACAAAGACAAAAATCACATTGAGATTCCTAGAATCCTATCGGATTGGCTAAAATTAAAAAGACTGACATGATCAAATGTTGGTTGGGATGTGGAATAATTGTTACTCTTGCTGATTATAACTACTTTGAAAAATCGCTTGGCAGTATACACTAGTACTGAACACATGTACTTATGATCCAATAATGGTACACCAAGAGGAAGTATACACATATTCACCAAAAGATATGTACTAGAATGTTTTTAGTAGCATCATTCATAACCCTCACCTAGAAACTATCCAGGTGCCCCATTGACAGAACAATTAATGAAATCCTGGTATATTCATGCAAGGGGCATCCTGCACCTCAATTAAAGAGAATTAACTACTGGTCCATGCAACAACACGGATGAATCCCGTACAAGATGTTGAATGATGGAAGCCAGAAGTTCATTACCAGGCATGACTCATTTATGGTGGTCTCTGAGTATGGAAGTGGCTGAAATGGAACATGAGGCAGCCTGCTTTGTTGCCTGAAATGTCTGTCCATTTTCATTTGGGATTTGGTTACATGGTATACACATCCTAGGTGTATACCTACAATTTGTGCACTTTACTGCATAAAATTTATACCTCAATAAAAAAAAATCAGTGAGGTAATAAACAATTTCTTCATTAAATCAGGAAAAGTAAAATAACCTTCAAGACAAATTGCATGAACATGCATGTTGGCTATGTGTTTACATCATGGAGGGCACATGATTAAACTGATCACAGTCAGTTTCTTACTCAGCAGAATATCACTAACCAATTTTAAACTTCTGTACAATGCAATATTGTTTAATTTATATCCAAAACTGGCTAAAGACTGAAAGCACAATGAATATTAACACTGAAATACAACATGTTATTGAAAATAAAAACAGTAATTCTAAACATTTCCTTCACTATTAGATCTATATATTGCATCCAACTGACCACAATGCTCTTCAGGCATATCAAGATGTCACAGTACCTCAAAAATCCATGCTAAGAAAAAGGAATATAATAAAACTACATTTAATCTGTTTCTTTATTAGAAATGGAGATTTTTCATTGTAAAGTGCCAGTAATGCATTATTTGTGAGGAAGTGTTTGCAACTAGAAGCCCCAAACCTTATCAGTCAGAAACCAAATACAAAAAACCTATCTGAATAAACCAATTGATTCTTTTTTAAGCATAATATCCAAGTCATCCAAAATAAGGTGGAGGAAAGTGGTTGTTGATCTGCATTTGATACTTGAATGTGTTGTTAGAATGTACATTTTAATCAAAAATGTATCATTTAAAAATCTGTCAACAAAGCATGCTTTTTACGTAATTTAAACAGGAAGGAAAACTCAAGCTCAGGCACATATATGGAGAACACACAGCTTTCATCTAGCAAAGGGAAAAAGGTATTTGGACGTACAACATCCATTTTATCTTTAGTGAGAACTGAAATCTGAAACCTGTGCATTAAAAAACAGACTTGACTATTGTACTTGAAAATATTAAATTGAGTCAATTATTCAGGAACAGGCAAGTTATTTGAACTGCTACCTAAATTTACATCTGGATTAAATTATAGTATATATCTTTTCAGCACCCTTCATTTTCAGAATCTTTGGCAAAATGTTTTGAATAAAAATTCAGTACACAAAGTTCAATTACTACTTTTTTAAAGCTACCTCTGAATGAAGAAGATTTAAATAAAAATTCTTCAAAGCTGTGAAGAGCTAAGATTTTTAGGAACTTTTAAATTATGAACAGAAGAGTATTTATCCTGCAAGATTTTTCTATTGTTGTAATAAGATCTTAGAATATTTCTCATTTCTAAATCACTCAGTACATATAACACTAAATAAAACTTAAAAAAAAAACAACAAAAAAAACCCAAACACTGAATTTCTATAATACAGCTTTCTAGAAAATTCAGGTTATGAGACCAACAGAATTAGCATTTCTTCTCCCCAGCAATAAACAACTCAGAAGAGGAAGAGGAGTACATTCATTATTCATGGCATGTTGTAATTGGATGGTTCAACTGGCATGAGATTTATTGGCGATGCCTATTAAAAAGGTCTTTTCACTTGAACCAGGAGAAGTAACAGATGACATGAAAAAAAAAAAAACAAATAAAACAAATGCACAGTGAAGAAGGGAGCTGAAAACTATCATTGTTGGCAGAGGTTACGGCCCTCAACAGCAACCAATGAAGAATGAAGAGTTACATTTTGACTGGGTTCAAGCCAACAATGAAATGAAAGAAGTCAGAAACAGATAGTTGTAAGAATTCACTGTGGGACAAGGGAGAGTGAATGGTAAGCAACAGAGTGTCCAATAGTCTCTAAGCATGAGCAGGTGTAATGAGAGGCTGCAACAACAGGTCTAGTCCAGTAGTGATTACAGGGATGGACAGAGCAGGAATTACTGGATGTGAGGAAATCTGTCCCATCATTTTCATTCCCACTATAAAAATCCTTTCATTTCCAAAATAACTCATACCCGAGACACTGCAACAGTCTCCTAACTGGTCTCACCTCCAATTTCTCATCCTTCTACTCTATCCTATGCTACTTCCATAATAATTATCTTAAAACATTGCTTTTTCAATCATTCTCCCAACCAACTATCCCATAAAAATATGTAGTGGATCTACTATGACTAGCCAAAGGCCTATCTGTAAGCAGACAAGGAGGGTTTCCAGGGTTTATAGGAATTTCATCAACTTGGGCAATCAGCCTGTTTTACAGCCTCCTGTCCTGCAGCCTGTGTGGAATGCAGTCACCTTGTTGGTTTAAACTAGCTCCTGACAGACCCCTGCAACTTACCATGCTAAAGTCTCCACCATGGGAGAGGCAACAGCTTCATTACCATAACATGCGACCTATGTGCTGGCATGATGGCTCACTGCATCTGTGCACCTGGGATCCCTCCTCCATATTCAAGGCTGCACCCTTCTCCCCTCTCCATTGCCCCATAAAGCCCTCCTGTTGCTTTTCCTTAGGGAGGCACTGCCTTGAAGAATCCTTCCAGTGTCCTAGTTACTAGCACCAAGTAATAAAACTCCTATTGATCAAAACCTACATTCTCATGGGGGGTGCTTTTGTTACTCATCAAGTGAGCAAACCTGTTTTTTTTCTGGGTAAATTATTTCTAGATTAACAGTCCAGGCCAACCACAATTTGGTCACTGGCAAAAATTAAGATGAAGTGCACCACGAGAGAGAGAGCGCTAGATCTAGAGTTAGAGGACCTAGAAATAAGTCCCAGCTCTGCCTCCTTGGATACGTTATGAGCTTTTTGAGCCTCAGGTTCCTTATTTGTGAAACAGAAATATTAATTGATACTTAGATGTAATGTTAAGGAAGATGATGATGACTTAACATTAGTGTGTGAAGACACCACACTAAGCCATTTACGTGAATTAATAAGTACTGTGGATACTGTAAAATACTACAGAAATGAGAATTATCCTTTTCTAAGTTCTCTCAAATCATAAGGCAGTTCTAGAATCCTAATGGTGCTATAGCTGTAAAAATGTACCAAAACTGTTATTTAGTGTTTTATCTCCTATCTCTGGCTTCCATTCCTCTGGCCAAGGATGGGCAAAACTAACCATCTAGTCTGAAAACCATTAAATCTTGTGGAAAAGATTTGAGAAAAACCGGATAGAAACCTTTCCCTCTAAGATCGAATACTATCTTTTCCAAACAGAAGTAGCTTTCCTTATTCTGTTCATCTTCCTACAGTAAATACTGCTAAGTCAAGTTACTAGATGTGAACGATGGCTCTGAAGGCCTAAGACAAGGTGGGTTAATAAAAAAAGAAAAAAAGGAAAAAAAAACCCAAGAACTTTTGAGTAGTATAAGGAGTTTTGCGCTAAAGTCTTGTTTCTGCCTGAAGCCAGCTGTGCTACCTCTGAAGTTACATCTGGGATCTGAGGAAGGCAAGGGCAATGAATGTTTTATATGCAGCTGTATCCCCAGTGCTGGAATCAGTTCTTGACACTTACAGACACACAAAGTAGAATGCGATAATGAAGTGATGGTCTTCAAATCTGACAGTTTTCTCAAGTAGTCCATAGTGTCTGGAGTAACAAAAATGTCACAAAATCAGTGCAAACATGTCCATGGCCACCAGGCTAAAAATGCATTTTTGGATGTACTCTATCTAAAATGCTTTATTATTTTTCTTTATCATGCCTTGTGTTAGACAGTGAAATGCTTATATTGATTTGATGCATAAGGGGTCTCCAGAGATCTGGGATCTGGAGGGAAACTGTCAAAATATAGAATGCAGGGATCTTTACTTATAAATTCAACAAATATTTCCTAGGTATTTTCTACGTGTCAGGTGCTAGATATGAAAATTGAAGCAGAGCACCACCAAATAATAGACTCTTTCTTCGTTAACAGAAATTAGATGGTTTACATCAATTACTTGTATAAACAATACAACCTGTGGGTAGAGTGAAGGGGGAAGCAGCAGTTCAGACTATGAGTATAAACAGTTGCAAAGGGCACATACATACATTTGGATTTTCTGCTGAAACTAAGCTATAATACACTATATTCTTAATACAATTAAATGTGATCTTCAAAGTACAGTTATGCATGAGTGGGAGTGGTCAAATGACATCGGGCAGATCAATTCCAAGGGCAGTTGGTAGGTGCTCTATAAATTTGCCATATTTTAAGAGTTAAGATTTATTTAATCATCTTCAATAATTTTTTTTAAGATCTTCACAAAGAAACCCAAAGGATCAAAAGTACTCTTACCAAAATAATTTCTAAAATAACATGTTTATCTAAAAATGTGTTATTGTTCCAGATAACTACTGCTGCGTGAAACTATCCCAAAACTTAGGGGCTTTAAATAGCCATTTTACTATATTGCATGATGCTGTGGGTCAAGAATTTGGGCAGAACTCAGTTGGGCAGTTCTTCTGTTCTACATCATATTGACTGGGGTCACTCAGAGGTCTTCAGTTACAGTGAGCAGGGCTGGGCTGGAGAGTCAAAGATGGCATCACCTGAGGCCTGGCACGTTGGTAGGAATGGGTGGAAGGGAGCTCCCTCCTCCTCTCTGTCTAGCCTCCGGGCCTCTCTGTGAATTTTCCAGCAGCATAGCTGGACTTCCTGTGTGGTAGCTCAGGGTTTCACAAAAGTAAGGTGGAAGCTGTTGGTCTTCTCAGAGATTAGGCCCCAAACGGCTTAGTATCACTTCCACCATACTTTATGGATCAGTGCAGTCTAAACAGGCCAGCACAGACTCAGAGGAAGAGGAAACAGATCCTACTTCTCAATGAAAGTTGTGTCAAAGAGTCTGCAGCCATCTTTAATCAAGAGCATTTAGTAAAAAAGATGTCATCTTTCAAAACTGAGCAACATTTCCAGTTCATGAGGATTTGTTTACCCAAATTAACAAAAGCTTTAAAAAAGGATGCTGGCCAGGTCAAAGAAAGATACTGTTTATTTAAACAAGGTATCTCAAAAATATATGCACAAATGGGATTTGAATTGTCATGATTTAAAAAAAAAGAGAATTTGAGGTAACAGTCTATAGTGACCATAAAATGTATTGCCCACACTGAGATACTTTCAAGATGGAAAGGGGCACTGTAAATAAATGTAGAGAAGAACAAGCATAGACCTGAACTGTCCCAGACAAAAGAGACATACAGTCACCTTTGGAGAAAAGGGAATAGACTGAAGCAATGGTACTTATTCAAAGGAAAATAGGTATGGGATTGTTAAGAAGCCACTCACTGTGGCCTATAAAAAAAAAGCTTCAGAACTCATTCCTTAGTAGGTATATGCTGATGCAAGCAATAAAATAAATTTCCTTCCCTCCATAAATGTACAAGTATTTCCTTCAATAAAACCAGATGATGTGCTCAGGGTGGCCTTAGGAATAAACATTTTCTGTCATCAAGAGTAGCCTTTTAAAATGTATATACCTCTGGAAGGCATCCTACCATAATTAAGGTATTGATTTGTTCAGCAGGGATGGTAAACACACAGCATCCTGGCTGCCTCTCTCAGGACACATGCAGCTGGTGGATCACAGCATTCCCACGACTGAGCCCACACCCAGCTGGAGGACTCTCCCTGCACAGAGCTCCACATAGCAGCTGCACCTATTGAGATAATGCTCTGTTTACATCCTTCTTTAATAAAGGTAATAGCACTCCACAACTAGTTGACCATCTGAGAGGAAGAACAGACATAGGGTTTATGCAAACATTATAGTTCCTTAATGCTAGACCATTGTAAACAAGTTTTATATCATTGGTTTTACACATAAACTGAATTAACCATTGAGAAATTATTTTCTCATCACTTGCTCTTAAAAAATTAAAAAGAATTAAGTCTAGTTCATTTTCTAGTTAGTTTTCATGTATGTATGTATGTATGTATGTATGTATGTATGTAGCTACTTAACAATAGGATTTCAGTACTTCATTTTACCAATCAACATTACTGATTGCCAAAGTTTGTTGGGACTGTTGGTTCACGAACTAGAAAAAGAAACAGTAGAGTATAAGTGGATCATTGAGGGAAGGAGAAATTATATTTTAGATAGGGAGGATAAAAATGTACTAAATATACTGCTGTGATCTGAATGCTTGTCTCCCTAAAAGTCATATGTTGACATTTAATCCCCAATGTGACAGAATGAAGAGATGGGGACTTCAGGAAATGATCCGGTCATGATGTCTCCACCCTCATGAATGGGACTACTACCCTTATAAAGGAGGTTTGAGTGAGCCATTTTGCCCCTTACATCATATGAAGATGCAGCAAGAGGCACCATCTGTGATATGTCTTGACTTTGGATTTCCCGGCATCTAGAACTGTCAGCAATACATTTCTATGGTTTATAAATCACACAGTCTAAGGAATTTTGTTATAGCAGCCTGAAGAGACTAAGACATATACAAAAAAGGCGGTTATATATAAATATGTAATTGTTGTCATTAGTCTTACAGATAAAATTCTGAATTTCTGTTAAGTTAAAATGAATAAAATTCCTTAGAAAAGGTGGCCTAATAAGAGCAATGTTTTTGGTGGAACAATATTTTGAAACTTAGAAATCAAACTGTCTTTAAAAATAGATTTCTGTATAACTCAATACTGCAAAATATATACCCTTTTATAGGACATTTTGACACACCAGAAGGACAAAGATAGCATCTTGTTCTTATTCTGTATAATGCCCAAGGCAATGCTATGCAAATGAGGTGGCTTAAATGATATTACTTCATGTTGACAGTGATGACTTATACAAAGACAAAACTTTTCTCAATTTGATTTATTAAAAAGCTATGCCAACATGCCACTATATAAAACTAGCCATAAAGACTGTTAAAATTATCTTCACCCCATGTGTAACATTTGGTATTCATAAAGAGGTCTACTATTAACTTTTTTAAAAAGAGAAGTGTTAACAAATACTATTATTATATGCTGACTGCTTATATCGCATTTTAATATTTAAAATATGCGTACTAAAAATCATCACAATTCCTCGTAAGTCACAAAAATTTATTGCCACCATTTATAGCCAACATATTTAGGTCTCTGGGAGAAGGCAAAGACACAAAGCACTCAAGGTCTATGCTATAAGTTCTGTAACACAGTGTTAGAGCACTTAAAACAGAGGAGAAAACAATGGGAAAAACAGAAATGTTATACTATACTAGGTATATAATTCATCTCAATATAGTAAGACAATTGAGCCTAATTTCTAATAAATCACGTGGCAGTATACAGATAAAAGGCTGGGTTTCATTCCTATTTCTGTGATGCTTGGTGAAACTTTATTATTGATATTTTAGGTTCACATGTAAAGAAACACTTTATGTTCATTATCTCATGAGTTACTACATCATACTCATATTACAAATGAGGAAATTAAAATGCAAGGAAGGAGGGGGCGGAGCAAGATGGCCGAATAGGAACACCTCCAGTCTCCAACTCCCAGCGTGAGCGACAGAGAAGACAGGTGATTTCTGCATTTTCAACTGAGATACTGGGTTTATCTCACTGGGGAGTGCCTGACAATTGGTGCTGGTCAGCTGCTGCAGCCCGACCAGCAAGAGCTGAAGCAGGGCGAGGCATGCCTCACCTGGGAAGCGCAAGGGGGAAGGGAATCCCTTTTCCTAGCCAGGGGAACTGAGACACACAACACCCGGAAAATCGAGTAACTCCCACCTCAATACTGCCCTCTACCAAGGATCTTAGCAAATGGGCACACCAGGAGACTATATCCCACACCTGGCCGGCAGAGTCCCACACCCACTGAGCCTCCCTCATTGCTAGCACAGCAGATTGCGATCTCCCAGCAAGGCAGCAACGAGGCTGGGGGCGCCCGCCATTGCTGAGGCTTAAGTAGATAAACAAAGCCGCTGGGAAGCTCGAACTGGGTGGAGCTCACAGCAGCTCAAGGAGTCCTGCCTGTCTCTGTAGACTCCACCTCTGGGGACAGGGCACAGCTAAACAACAACAACAACAACAAACAGCTGAAACCTCTGCAGACGCAAACAACTCTGTCTGACAGCTTTGAAGTGAGCACTGGATCTCCCAACATGGAGGCTGAGATCTGAGAACGGACGGACTACCCGCTCAAGTGGGTCCCTGACCCCTGAGTAGCCTAACTGGGAGACATCCCCCCTCCAGGGGCAGGCTGACACCCAACACCTCACACGGTGGAGTACACCCCTGATAGGAAGCTTCCATAGCAAGAATCAGACAGGTACACTCGCTGTTCAGCAATATTCTATCTTCTGCAGCCTCTGCTGCTGATACCCAGGCAAACAGGGTCTAGAGTGGACCTCAAGCAATCTCCAACAGACCTACAGCTGAGGGTCCTGACTGTTAGAAGGAAAACTAACAGGAAGGACACCTACACCAAAACCCCATCAGTATGTCACCATCATCAAAGACCAGAGGCAGATAAAACCACAAAGATGGGGAAAAAGCAGGGCAGAAAAGCTGGAAATTCAAAAAATAAGAGCGCATCTCCCCGGGCAAAGGAAGGCAGCTCATCGCCAGCAACGGATCAAAGCTGGACGGAGAATGACTTTGATGAGATGAGAGAAGAAGGCTCCTGTCCATCAAACTTCTCAGAGCTAAAGGAGGAATTACGTACCCAGAGCAAAGAAACTAAAAATCTTGAAAAAAAAGTGGAAGAATTGATAACTACAATAATTAATGCAGAGAAGGCCATAAACGAATGGACAGAGATGAAAACCATGACACGAGAAATACGTGACAAATGCACAAGCTTCAGTAACCGACTCGATCAACTGGAAGAAAGAGTATCAGCAATTGAGGATCAAATGAATGAAATGAAGCGAGAAGAGAAACCTAAAGAAAAAAGAAGAGAAAGAAATGAACAAAGCCTGCAAGAAGTATGGGATTATGTAAAAAGACCAAATCTACGTCTGATTGGGGTGCCTGAAAGTGAGGGGGAAAATGGAACCAAGTTGGAAAACACTCTTCAGGATATCATCCAGGAGAACTTCCCCAACCTAGTAGGGCAGGCCAACATTCAAATTCAGGAAATACAGAGAACGCCACAAAGATACTCCTCGAGAAGAGCAACTCCAAGACACATAATTGCCAGATTCACCAAAGTTGAAATGAAGGAAAAAATCTTAAGGGCAGCCAGAGAGAAAGGTCGGGTTACCCACAAAGGGACGCCCATCAGGCTAACAGCAGATCTCTCGGCAGAAACTCTACAAGCCAGAAGAGAGTGGGGGCCAATATTCAACATTCTTAAAGAAAAGAATTTTAAACCCAGAATTTCATATCCAGCCAAACTAAGTTTCATAAGTGAAGGAGAAATAAAATCCTTTACAGATAAGCAAATGCTTAGAGATTTTGTCACCACCAGGCCTGCCTTACAAGAGACCCTGAAGGAAGCACTAAACATGGAAAGGAACAACCGGTACCAGCCATTGCAAAAACATGCCAAAATGTAAAGACCATCGAGGCTAGGAAGAAACTACATCAACTAACGTGCAAAATAACCAGTTAATATCATAATGGCAGGATCAAGTTCACACATAACAATATTAACCTCAAATGTAAATGGACTAAATGCTCCAATTAAAAGACACAGACTGGCAAACTGGATAAAGAGTCAAGACCCATCAGTCTGCTGTATTCAGAAGACCCATCTCACATGCAGAGACATACATAGACTCAAAATAAAGGGATGGAGGAAGGTCTACCAAACAAATGGATAACAAAAAAAAAGCAGGGGTTGCAATACTAGTCTGTGATAAAACAGATTTTAACCCATCAAAGATCAAAAGAGACAAAGAAGGCCATTACATAATGGTAAAGGGATCAATTCAACAGGAAGAGCTAACTATCCTAAATATATATGCACCCAATACAGGAGCACCCAGATTCATAAAGCAAGTCCTTAGAGACTTACAAAAAGACTTAGACTCCCATACAATAATAATGGGAGACTTCAACATCCCACTGTCAACATTAGACAGATCAACGAGACAGAAAGTTAACAAGGATATCCAGGAATTGAACTCATCTCTGCAGCAAGCAGACCTAATAGACATCTACAGAACTCTCCACCCCAAATCAACAGAATATACATTCTACTCAGCACCACATCACACTTATTCCAAAATTGACCACATAATTGGAAGTAAAGTACTCCTCAGCAAATGTACAAGAACAGAAATTATAACAAACTGTCTCTCAGACCACAGTGCAATCAAACTAGAACTCAGGACTAAGAAACTCAATCAAAACCGCTCAACTACATGGAAACTGAATAACCTGCTCCTGAATGACTACGGGTACATAATGAAACGAAGGCAGAAATAAAGATGTTCCTTGAAACCAATGAGAACAAAGATACAACATACCAGAATCTCTGGGACACATTTAAAGCAGTGTGTAGAGGGAAATTTATAGCACTAAATGCACACAAGAGAAAGCTGGAAAGATCTAAAACTGACACTCTAACATCACAATTAAAAGAACTAGAGAAGCAAGAACAAACACATTCAAAAGCTAGCAGAAGGCAAGAAATAACTAAGATCAGAGCAGAACTGAAGGAGATAGAGACACAAAAAACCCTCCAAAAAATCAATGAATCCAAGACTTGGTTTTTTGAAAAGATCAACAAAATTGATAGGCCGCTAGCAAGACTAATAAAGAAGAAAAGAGAGAAGAATCAAATAGATGCAATAAAAAATGATAAAAGAGATATCACCACCGACCCCACAGAAATACAAACTACCGTCAGAGAATACTATAAACACCTCTACACAAATAAACTAGAAAATCTAGAAGAAATGGATAATTTCCTGGACACTTACACTCTCCCAAGACTAAACCAGGAAGAAGCTGAATTCCTGAATAGACCAAGAGCAGGCTCTGAAATTGAGGCAATAATTAATAGCCTACCAACCAAAAAAAGTCCAGGACCAGATGAATTCACAGCTGAATTCTACCAGAGGTACAAGGAGGAGCTGGTACCATTCCTTCTGAAACTATTCCAATCAATAGAAAAAGAGGGAATCCTCCCTAACTCATTTTATGAGGCCATCATCATCCTGATAACAAAGCCTGGCAGAGACACAACAGAAAAAGAGAATTTTAGACCAATATCCCTGATGAACATCGATGCAAAAATTCTCAATAAAATACTGGCAAACCGGATTCAGCAGCACATCAAAAAGCTTATCCACCATGATCAAGTGGGCTTCATCCCTGGGATGCAAGGCTGGTTCAACATACGCAAGTCAATAAACGTAATCCAGCATATAAACAGAACCAAAGACAAAAACCACATGATTATCTCAATAGATGCAGAAAAGGCCTTTGACAAAATTCAACAGCCCTTCATGCTAAAAACGCTCAATAAATTCGGTACTGATGGAACGTATCTCAAAATAATAAGAGCTATTTATGACTAACCCACAGCCAATATCATACTGAATGGGCAAAAACTGGAAAAATTCCCTTTGAAAACTGGCACAAGACAGGGATGCCCTCTCTCACCACTCCTATTCAACATAGTGTTGGAAGTTCTGGCTAGGGCAATCAGGCAAGAGAAAGAAATCAAGAGTATTCAGATAGGAAAAGAAGAAGTCAAATTGTCCCTCTTTGCAGATGACATGATTGTATATTTAGAAAACCCATTGTCTCAGCCCAAAATCTCCTTAAGCTGATAAGCAACTTCAGCAAAGTCTCAGGATACAAAATTAATGTGCAAAAATCATAAGCATTCGTATACACCAGTAACAGACAAACAGAGAGCCAAATCATGAATGAACTTCCATTCACGATTGCTTCAAAGAGAATGAAATACCTAGGAATCCAACTTACAAGGGATGTAAAGGACCTCTTCAAGGAGAACTACAAACCACTGCTCAGTGAAATAAAAGAGGACACAAACAAATGGAAGAACATACCATGCTCATGGATAGGAAGAATCAATATCGTGAAAATGGCCATACTGCCCAAGGTAATTTATAGATTCAATGCCATCCCCATCAAGCTACCAATGAGTTTCTTCACAGAATTGGAAAAAACTGCTTTAAAGTTCATATGGAACCAAAAAAGAGCCTGCATTGCCAACACAATCCTAAGCCAAAAGAACAAAGCTGGAGGCATCACGCTACCTGACTTCAAACCATACTACAAGGCTACAGTAACCAAAACAGCATGGTACTGGTACCAAAACAGAGATATAGACCAATGGAACAGAACAGAGTCCTCAGAAATAATACGACACATCTACAGCCATCTGATCTTTGACAAACCTGAGAAAAACAAGAAATGGGGAAAGGATTCCCTATTTAACAAATGGTGCTGGGAAAATTGGCTAGCCATAAGTAGAAAGCTGAAACTGGATCCTTTCCTTACTCCTTATACGAAAATTAATTCAAGATGGATTACAGACTTAAATGTTAGACCTAATAGCATAAAAACCCTAGAAGAAAACCTAGGTAATACCATTCAGGACATAGACATGGGCAAGGACTTCATGTCTCAAACACCAAAAGCAACGGCAACAAAAGCCAAAATTGACAAATGGGATCTCATTAAACTAAAGAGCTTCTGCACAGCAAAAGAAATTTACCATCAGAGTGAACAGGCAACCTACAGAATGGGAGAAAATTTTTGCAATCTACTCATCTGACAAAGGGCTAATATTCAGAACCTACAAAGAACTCAAACAAATTTACAAGAAAAAAACAACCCCATCGAAAAGTGGGCAAAGGATATGAACAGACATTTCTCAAAAGAAGACATTCATACAGCCAACAGACACATGAAAAAATGCTCATCATCACTGGCCATCAGAGAAATGCAAATCAAAACCACAATGAGATACCATCTCACACCAGTTAGAATGGCGATCATTAAAAAGTCAGGAAACAACAGGTGCTGGAGAGGATGTGGAGAAATAGGAACACTTTTACACTGTTGGTGGGATTGTATACTAGTTCAACCATTATGGAAAACAGTATGGCGATTCCTCAAGGATCTAGAACTAGAAGTACCATATGACCCAGCCATCCCATTACTGGGTATATACCCAAAGGATTATAAATCATGCTGCTCTAAAGACACATGCACATGTATGTTTATTGTGGCACTATTCTCAATAGCAAAGACTTTGAATCAACCCAAATGTCCATCAGTGGCAGACTGGATTAAGAAAATGTGGCACATATACACCATGAAATACTATGCAGCCATAAAAAAGGATGAGTTTGTGTCCTTTGTAGGGACATGGATGCAGCTGGAAACCATCATTCTCAGCAAACTATCACAAGAACAGAAAACCAAACACCGCATGTTCTCACTCATAGGTGGGAACTGAACAATGAGATCACTTGGACTCGGGAAGGGGAACATCACACACCGGGGCCTATCATGGGGAGGGGGGAGGGGGGAGGGATTGCATTGGGAGTTATACCTGATGTAAATGATGAGTTGATGGGTGCTGACGAGTTGATGGGTGCAGCACGCCAACATGGCACAGGTATACATATGTAACAAACCTGCACATTATCCACATGTACCCTAGAACTTAAAGTATAATAATAAAAAAATAATAATAATAAATAAATAAATAAAATAGCTTTCTAACTCAAAAAAAAAAAATGCAACGAATGTCAACTTGCTCCTAATTACATAACTAGTAAGTGCTGGAGCTCAGCTTTAATGAGATTAACATTTGCTGTCTTTATGGATGAGAAGATGAGTATATACAACAAAATACTCTATTCGAGAATTATAATACGTACAGTTATTTATAATGTTCATTGGAAACCTAAAGATGAATTAATTTAGGACCAGGGACAGTGGCTCAGGCCTGAATCCTGGTGCTTTGGGCAGTTGAGGTAGTTGGATCACTTGAGTTCAAGAGTTTGAGACCAGCCTGTGCAAAATAACAAGATTCCATCTCTACAAAAAAGTTTTAAAGAATTACTTGGATGCGGTGGTGCCTGCCCTGTAGTCCTAGCTATTCAGGTGGCTGAGGCAGAAGGGTTGCTTGAGCCCAGGAGTCAGAGGCTACAGCAAGTTATGATGGCGCCACTGCACTCCAGCCTGGGCAACAGAACAAGACCCTGTCTCTTAAAATACTCTAAGATTTCATATACAGAGAGAGCTGTAAAGATACTTAGTAAAGAAAATACTAATATGCACTGAATTATTAATATAATATAGGATTTCCACATTTGAATTATTAATTTTTAAGGGGCAGGAAAGCATGAAAACACTCCTAAATGTTTTAAATAAAGGTTTTTCAGTGTTTCTCTTGGGTAACTTTACTAAGTGGTTTTAAGGTATTTATAGTTTTACTGCTTTACAGGGAGAGGTGGATCAGTGTTAACCTGGATAGATGCAGCAGACCTCTATTTTGAGTTTTCTGAACCTCCTCAGCAACTGTTCTAGAAATGGGTAATCCTGCACTCATGTATTCAAGTCTGAATACTACCACAACCTCCCTTTCTCTAAGTTTTCACAAGGCAAGAGTTATCTTGCATTACTAGAATGAACAAAATTACATGAGAAATACATCCTCACATTTCTAATATGCACAAGAGATAAATGCTTTCTCAAAAGATATGCTGTATCTTTTTGTTCAGTGACTAAATGCTATCTTTCTCTGAATTACAGGTAGTATTTACTAACTCACATTGGGAAGTACTTCATTTTCATAATCTTACATAGCATTGTTGGAAAACAGAAAAGCAGGAGAGAGAAGATGAAATATTAAACAGATAGTTCCATTTAGTTTTCTTAGGGTAAAATGTCCTAGGATAGCAGTTTCCAAACTATGTGTGATAAAATCAATTTGGTGTGTCATGAAGTGCACTTAAAAACAATGAAATAAAAATAGAAAAAAATAAATAGAAAAGGTAATATAAGCAACAGAATAAGTTTACTGTTTCATGAAATGTTGATTTCAGCTAGATGTGTGCACTAAGTCACAATATAAGATGTATTTCTTACTGAGGGCCCTGGTTAAGAAAATGTGAAATCCCCTGCTGAGTGGATCTACAGAAATAGTGAGATAGTTATTAATTTTTTCCAATATTTGGCTTTTTGACAGATACTAACAATTTAAAAACAAAAAGTATAAGTCATCTTATTTCTCCCTAAATATAAATTTTGGTGTGTTTTAAAATCTTAAACATATTAGAGAAATCAAAAACAAAAACAAAAACAAATCCCCATCTATCCAATTATGCCAGTGAAAACATTTCAGCATTACAGTTAAGAATCTATCATTTAAAAGTGTACTTTACTAGCTCCAATCTATCTTAAATAGCTCATTCAGATACATTTCAGTGAGGTGTGATTAGAAGTACATTTCCAACTTTAAGTAACTAAGTGCATTAAACTTCCAAAAATTCCCAGTATTGACTGGTTATTAGACCTCCCAAACCATAACTTCAATATAATACACTGTTGACATATGATTCAGATACCCAATAACCTTATTCAGATTTACATGCTTTAAAAAACATATTTCATAGCAATGACCCTCAATTTAACTGAAATTTATTAAAAATAAGGCGTTTGCTTTTACTGGAGTTTTCTTACAATGAGGAAAAAAAGGTGAAAGAGCTGGTCTATAAGGTCCAATATTTCCAAAGAGGTTTCAATCGTTTAAAAGTACAAAGCTAAATCTACTTAGTATTTAATACATACCATGACAAAATCTTAGATTATGTATTAGAATCTTCAAATATTGTTTTTAGCTATTTTGATTACTTTAAATTTTATTAATATATTTATGCTTTACTTAACATACTTGACTGAAATGCAGATGTCCACAATTACAGCATTAGCATTATTGATACTACTCTACTAAAAGGCTGAGTTTGATCTGATAAAGCAGAAAGGCATGTTTAAGAAATTAAACTTTTCTCTGTCAGGCTGAGAATAATTTTTAATGAAATGAACCACAACTGTCAAAGTAACAAATGAAATGGCAATATATAATATATAGCGTATTTCTGTACACCATTAAAATTTCAAGATAAATTTCCTAAACACAATGTCTATACATTTCCTTTAGTAACTATTCAGTGTCCATCAGTTTTACTTTGTTTGAAAGTCTACTTGTATTCAAACTCTTATTACTCCAAAAAAATTGACTACTTAAAACTCTTTTTACACCATAGGCCTGAAAAATATAAGTATGTAAAAAAACAGTAGGTAAGAATAGATGGAGAGAAACAGAAAACAGGGAAAAATCAAAACAGAAGCAAAGAAAACCCTGGAGTAAGGCATACATCCTTCCCTAGGCACTAAGGTTCTAAAGACAATGATTAAAAGAGAACTGAAAAGAAAAAATATCCCTGAAAAAAAATTCCCTGAAGTATAGCGTGCTTGGTTTTATGTAAAGATCCTTGCTTAAAAATATGTACACATACATGCATAATACACCTTATTGTGCCATATATAATTTCCCAGAAGTTCACATACAGAAATTAAATCACTCAAGTGTATTGCTACTGCAACGTTAGCAAATAAATAATTCCAACTTTGTTGGCTCTTCCTGTTGGTTGTGAAATCCAGTCATTTTTCTTAGTTCCTCTACCTCTTCCTTAATGTTTAATAATTATTTAAATTATTTTTGCCCTCTCTCCATTAAAAAATAAATATTAGTATAATTATTCCTCTCATACATTTTATTGATATAATTATCAAATCTTAACTAGACAAAATTGTGGGTCACAGGCTGCTGATTCTTTAAGGTTCATATTAAACTTGACCCCTTCCCTCATCACCCCGGCCAGACAAAAGTGCTCTCACAGAATGTTAGAGCGGAAGAACATCATCTCCTCCAACTCCAAATTGAGCTTTAAAAATTACAATCCTGGGATGGCAAAAAGAAAACTATATACTGTAACCTGTAATTTTACAATGCAGCCAAAACAAAAGTTTCCTTTTCAGGAAAAACTCCTGGGCCATAAAAAGTGATTCACTGTACAAAGTTCAGTTATGCAAGATGAGTAAGTCCCAGAGCTCTGTATAGTAATAGTACTTCCAGTTAACAATACTATATTGTATAAACATTTGCTAAGAAGATAGAACTTAGGTCAAGTGTTCTTACTACAAAAAAAAAAAAAAAAAAATGAATGAATGAGTGAATGGATAAATAAAGCAGGGGGAAACTTTTGGAGGTGATGGATAGTTTCACAGTATTGATTGTGGTGATGTCACAGGTGTATGCTTATCTCTAAACTCACTGAGTTGGATACATTAAATATATCTGGCTTTCTGAATGCCAATCGTACCTCAATAAAGTGGTTTTTAAAAAAAAGCAAAAAAAGGGGGGGCAGAGCAAGATGGCCGAATAGGAACAGCTCCAGTCTCCAACTCCCAGCGCGAGCGACACAGAAGACCGGTGATTTCTGCATTTTCAACTGAGCCTCTGCTGCTGACACCCAGGCAAACAGGGTCTGGAGTGGACCTCAAGCAATGTCCAACAGACCTACAGCTGAGGGTCCTGACTGTTAGAAGGAAAACTATCAAACAGGAAGGACACCTATACCAAAACCCCATCAGTACGTCACCATCATCATCAAAGACCAGAGGAAGATAAAACCACAAAGATGGGGAAAAAGCAGGGCAGAAAAGCTGGAAATTCAAAAAATAAGAGCGCATCTCCCCCGGCAAAGGAGCGCGGCTCATCGCCAGCAACAGATCAAAGCTTGACGGAGAATGACTTTGACGAGATGAGAGAAGAAGGCTTCAGTCCATCAAACTTCTAAGAGCTAAAGGAGGAATTACGTACCCAGAGCAAAGAAACTAAAAATCTTGGAAAAAAAGTGGAAGAATTGATGGCTAGAGTAATTAATGCAGAGAAGGTCATAAACGAAATGAAAGAGATGAAAACCATGACACGAGAAATACGTGACAAATGCACAAGCTTCAGTAACCGACTCGATCAACTGGAAGAAAGAGTATCAGCAATTGAGGATCAAATGAATGAAATGAAGCAAGAAGAGAAACCTAAAGAAAAAAGAAGAGAAAGAAATGAACAAAGCCTGCAAGAGTATGGGATTATGTAAAAAGACCAAATCTACGTCTGATTGGGGTGCCTGAAAGTGAGGGGGAAAATGGAACCAAGTTGGAAAACACTCTTCAGGATATCATCCAGGAGAACTTCCCCAACCTAGTAGGGCAGGCCAACATTCAAATTCAGGAAATACAGAGAACGCCACAAAGATACTCCTCGAGAAGAGCAACTCCAAGACACATAATTGCCAGATTCACCAAAGTTGAAATGAAGGAAAAAATCTTAAGGGCAGCCAGAGAGAAAGGTCGGGTTACCCACAAAGGGACGCCCATCAGGCTAACAGCAGATCTCTCGGCAGAAACTCTACAAGCCAGAAGAGAGTGGGGGCCAATATTCAACATTCTTAAAGAAAAGAATTTTAAACCCAGAATTTCATATCCAGCCAAACTAAGTTTCATAAGTGAAGGAGAAATAAAATCCTTTACAGATAAGCAAATGCTTAGAGATTTTGTCACCACCAGGCCTGCCTTACAAGAGACCCTGAAGGAAGCACTAAACATGGAAAGGAACAACCGGTACCAGCCATTGCAAAAACATGCCAAAATGTAAAGACCATTTAGGCTAGGAAGAAACTGCATCAACTAACGTGCAAAATAACCAGTTAATATCATAATGGCAGGATCAAGTTCACACATAACAATATTAACCTCAAATGTAAATGGACTAAATGCTCCAATTAAAAGACACAGACTGGCAAACTGGATAAAGAGTCAAGACCCATCAGTCTGCTGTATTCAGGAGACCCATCTCACACGCAGAGACATACATAGGCTCAAAATAAAGGGATGGAGGAAGATTTACCAAGCAAATGGAGAACAAAAAAAAGCAGGGGTTGCAATACTAGTCTCTGATAAAACAGACTTTAAACCATCAAAGATCAAAAGAGACAAAGAAGGCCATTACATAATGGTAAAAGGATCAATTCAACAGGAAGAGCTAACTATCCTAAATATATATGCACCCAATACAGGAGCACCCAGATTCATAAAGCAAGTCCTTAGAGACTTACAAAGAGACTTAGACTCCCCCCATACAACAATAATGGGAGACTTCAACATCCCACTGTCAACATTAGACAGATCAACGAGACAGAAAGTTAACAAGGATATCCAGGAATTGAACTCATCTCTGCAGCAAGCAGACCTAATAGACATCTACAGAACTCTCCACCCCAAATCAACAGAATATACATTCTTCTCAGCACCACATCACACTTATTCCAAAACTGACCACATAATTGGAAGTAAAGCACTCCTCAGCAAATGTACAAGAACAGAAATTATAACAAACTGTCTCTCAGACCACAGTGCAATCAAACTAGAACTCAGGACTAAGAAACTCAATCAAAACCGCTCAACTACATGGAAACTGAATAACCTGCTCCTGAATGACTACTGGGTACATAACGAAATGAAGGCAGAAATAAAGATGTTCTTTGAAACCAATGAGAACAAAGATACAACATACCAGAATCTCTGGGACACATTTAAAGCAGTGTGTAGAGAGAAATTTATAGCACTAAATGCCCATAAGAGAAAGCAGGAAAGATCTAAAATTGACACTCTAACATCACAATTAAAAGAACTAGAGAAGCAAGAGCAAACGCATTCAAAAGCTAGCAGAAGGCAAGAAATAACTAAGATCAGAGCAGAACTGAAGGAGATAGAGACACAAAAAACCCTCCAAAAAATCAATGAATCCAGGAGTTGGTTTTTTGAAAAGATCAACAAAATTGACAGACCGCTAGCAAGACTAATAAAGAAGAAAAGAGAGAAGAATCAAATAGACGCAATAAAAAATGATAAAGGAGATATCACCACCGACCCCACAGAAATACAAACTACCGTCAGAGAATACTATAAACACCTCTACGCAAATAAACTAGAAAATCTAGAAGAAATGGATAATTTCCTGGACACTTACACTCTTCCAAGACTAAACCAGGAAGAAGTTGAATCCCTGAATAGACCAAGAGCAGGCTCTGAAATTGAGGCAATAATAGCCTACCAACCAAAAAAAGTCCAGGACCAGATGGATTCACAGCTGAATTCTACCAGAGGTACAAGGAGGAGCTGGTACCATTCCTTCTGAAACTATTCCAATCAATAGAAAAAGAGGGAATCCTCCCTAACTCATTTTATGAGCCCAACATCATCCTGATAACAAAGCCTGGCAGAGACACAACAAAAAAAGAGAATTTTAGACCAATATCCCTGATGAACATCGATGCAAAAATCCTCAATAAAATACTGTCAAACTGGATTCAGGAACACATCAAAAAGCTTATCCACCATGATCAAGTGGGCTTCATAATCCCTGGGATGCAAGGCTGGTTCAACATACGCAAGTCAATAAACGTAATCCAGCATATAAACAGAACCAAAGACAAAAACCACATGATTATCTCAATAGATGCAGAAAAGGCCTTTGACAAAATTCAACAGCCCTTCATGCTAAAAACACTCAATAAATTCGGTACTGATGGAACGTACCTCAAAATAATAAGAGCTATTTATGACTAACCCACAGCCAATATCATACTGAATGGGCAAAAACTGGAAAAATTCCCTTTGAAAACTGGCACAAGACAGGGATGCCCTCTCTCACCACTCCTATTCAACATAGTTTTGGAAGTTCTGGCTAGGGCAATCAGGCAAGAGAAAGAAATCAAGGGTATTCAGTTAGGTAAAGAAGAAGTCAAATTGTCCCTCTTGGCAGATGACATGATTGTATATTTAGAAAATCCCATTGTCTCAGCCCAAAATCTCCTTAAGCTGATAAGCAACTTCAGCAAAGTCTCAGGATACAAAATCAATGTGCAAAAATCACAAGCATTCGTATACACCAGTAACAGACAAACAGAGAGCCAAATCATGAATGAACTTCCATTCACAATTGCTTCAAAGAAAATAAAATACCTAGGAATCCAACTTATAAGGGATGTAAAGGACCTCTTCAAGGAGAACTACAAACCACTGCTCAGTGAAATAAAAGAGGACACAAACAAATGGAAGAACATACCATGCTCATGGATAGGAAGAATCAATATCGTGAAAATGGCCATACTGCCCAAGGTAATTTATAGATTCAATGCCATCCCCATCAAGCTACCAATGAGTTTCTTCACAGAATTGGAAAAAACTGTTTTAAAGTTCATATGGAACCAAAAAAGAGCCCGCATCTCCAAGACAATCCTAAGTCAAAAGAACAAAGCTGGAGGCATCACGCTACCTGACTTCAAACTATACTACAAGGCTACAGTAACCAAAACAGCATGGTACTGGTACCAAAACAGAGATATAGACCAATGGAACAGAACAGAGTCCTCAGAAATAATAAGACACATCTACAGCCATCTGATCTTTGACAAACCTGAGAAAAACAAGAAATGGGGAAAGGATTCCCTATTTAATAAATGGTGCTGGGAAAATTGGCTAGCCATAAGTAGAAAGCTGAAACTGGATCCTTTCCTTACTCCTTATTTAATTCAAGATGGATTCGAGACTTAAATGTTAGACCTAATACCATAAAAACCCTAGAGGAAAACCTAGGTAGTACCATTCAGGACATAGGCATGGGCAAGGACTTCATGTCTAAAACACCAAAAGCAACGGCAGCAAAAGCCAAAATTGACAAATGGGATCTCATTAAACTAAAGAGCTTCTGCACAGCAAAAGAAACTACCATCAGAGTGAACAGGCAACCTACAGAATGGGAGAAAATTTTTGCAATCTACTCATCTGACAAAGGGCTAATATCCAGAACCTACAAAGAACTCAAACAAATTTACAAGAAAAAAACAACCCCATCGAAAAGTGGGCAAAGGATATGAACAGACATTTCTCAAAAGAAGACATTCATACAGCCAACAGACCCATGAAAAAATGCTCATCATCACTGGCCATCAGAGAAATGCAAATCAAAACCACAATGAGATACCATCTCACACCAGTTAGAATGGCGATCATTAAAAAGTCAGGAAACAACAGACGCTGGAGAGGATGCTTGAGGCGATTCCTCAAGAATCTAGAAGTAGATGTACCATATGACCCAGCCATCCCATTACTGGGTATATACCCAAAGGATTATAAATCATGCTGCTATAAAGACACATGCACACGTATGTTTATTGCGGCACTATTCACAATAGCAAAGACTTTGAATCAACCCAAATGTCCATCAGTGGCAGACTGGATTAAGAAAATGTGGCACATATACACCATGGAATACTATGCAGCCATCAAAAAGGATGAGTTTGTGTCCTTTGTAGGGACATGGATGCAGCTGGAAACCATCATTCTTAGCAAACTATCACAAGAACAGAAAACCAAACACCGCATGTTCTCACTCATAGGTGGGAACTGAACAATGAGATCACTTGGACTCGGGAAGGGGAACATCACACACCGGGGCCTATCATGGGGAGGGGGGAGGGGGGAGGGATTGCATTGGGAGTTATACCTGATGTAAATGACGAGTTGATGAGTGCTGACGAGTTGATGGGTGCAGCACAGCAACATGGCACAAGTATACATATGTAACAAACCTGCACGTTATGCACATGTACCCTAGAACTTAAAGTATAATAAAAAAAATAAATAAATAAAAATTAAAATTAAAAAAAAGCAAAAAAGAGCATGAAAAACATTGAGCTCTTTGAGTCATTTTCAAAACAAATTTCAATTTTTGACCATTTAAATCCCTCTCATGAAAGATGAAGTGAGCACTCATAACTATTTCCCTCCTCTCATCCTGACTTACTGGCTATATTGTTTGTTTCATATTGTCAGTGTTTTTCACTCTGATATTCTGTTTGGCAGCCATAATTCTCACAATTCTTTTATCTTAGTTTTGTATTTAAGCGGATACAGGTTTCACCATCACTCCTTATCTTCATACCCAAATTCTTTGTTTGGATTTATGTCTGAGTTTCAGGATTTAGTCATCAATTCTTTATAATATACATTTATTAATTATTAAAAATTTTTCTTCCTAATTCACCAGTACCAAAACAAAACAAAAAAGTGACCCATAGCTATTAGGCTCTGTACCTGGGAGGTCCAGCTTTGAATTAAGTTTTGGTATTGGGGAAGCAGGTATTTGTGGAGGAAAAAATGGTAGCAGAGCTCCAGAAGTTTCACTTAGTTGGGACAAACATCTTTTGATGTATACTCTTGTTTCAGCTTTCCAGCACCAAACTGTCATGGGCCAAAGTTCTATGTGTAACAATTGGCAATGTGCTTCTATTTTAGATTAGGCTTTAATAGCTACATATGGTAAGGGGGACAGTGTAAACAATCAGCCAGCTCACTTGAAAGTGACCACTTAAGTGATACAGAAAATTAATAACGATCTTAAAAAAAACAACAACTTATTCACCTTGGGTAGTGCACATCAACTATCTTTTTACCAATCTTAAAACACCCCACGCCTTCTCTCCTACTGCAATATAGGAAGTCTCCACTGTGTATCTTACAACTCTCGAGTTCTATCCTTGGCTATATTCATTCATTTCTCATTTCTATTCTTAGTCATATCCATTCATTTCTGTCTCTATACTCTACCCAGTAAGTTTCATCTACTCTCCCAATCTGAACTATGCAGATGATCCTGAGTCTTCATATTCATACATAACCTGACCTTTCGGGCTTTATTCAGATGTTCTAATTACTTATTAGGCTGGCTATCTGGATAATTACCATCGCCAAAACTGAAAATAATCTCCCCCAGCTATTCCTCCATAATCCTATTCATTCATTTTAAAATGTCAAGGTTACGTCTGACCTTTTCCACTTCCTCTGAGTGTGATTAATTCATTCTTTGCAACATTCCTCGCATCCTTTCTCTCCTGTTACTACAGCCACCATGCTAATTCAGGATCTTCACACTTCATATAGAAACTGGATTATCACAACATTTATGACTATTCTTCCTGTTATGAAACAGAGTAGTCTATTACCACTAAGTCATCTACCATATCACTACATATTACTATACCTATGACAATTGTGATTATGGTCCTTGACTACACGATCAACTCCAAAGTCTTTAACCTTCAGTAATTTAGCTTTGAAATTTTTCACCTTGCCTCCCCTCACACTTCTATATAAATTCCCCGTTTGGCCAATCTGCTCTATTTAACATCCAAAAAACATATTCTATGCATTTCCTGTGCCATTTCCTCCATCTGGAATACATCATGTTTCTGATTCTTTGAGGTTCATATTAAAAACTGCCCCAACTAGAAGTGTTCTCACAGAAAGTTCCAGCTGAAGGAAGATCACCTCCATCTGCAAAAAGAACTTTAAAAGATCATCTCCTCCGTCTATGAAATCAAAATGTTTAGGGAAACTGAGGCCAAAGGACAACACAAATACTTTTCTTTCTGAACATTCATTTTTCCAACATTTTTTCTTGTTTCCTATGTGCTAGTGGGAGCTGTGCTAGTTACACAGGCTTAGAGTTTTGTGAGAAAGGCTGACTACCCATAAATTATCACACAAATAATTAAATTTGGATGAGTGCTTCAAAGAAAAGGGGAAGGGCAGAGTATGTGTAATTGAGGGAAGAGGTGAGGCATAAAATTTAGTAAGGGAAGACAGGAAAGGGGTTACTTTGGTTTAAGAGCATATCTTCCCTCAGTGGGGAGAAATCTTTTAACTCATCTATGCCTAGTGTTCCATTATTGGAATGCTAAGCTTGTGGGAGTTATTTATATCCTGCTGCTCAAGGTCATTGCCAAGGTCTGATTTTTCACACACAAAAAATTGCAACCTCTGGTATAAATGGGTTAAGCAGGGGTGAGGGTGAAAGATGGAGTAGGAATTAACTCTGGGAAAAGGTAGATTTCTACAGGCCAAAGGAGAGCCCAGAGAAAGGCACTTTCAAGGATTTAAGGTCTGGGTGCTAGAGTAAAAGGACGGTTTCAAGAGATGCACAGGCAGGGAGGGATAAGAGCAAGCTGGGCTGTGAAAGGTCATGTTGAAGATTTCTGGACTTTTTCCTAACAGCAAACAGGCCTTGTATATCACGTTCCAAGAACTTCACGTCAGGACATGGCTGATCCTGGCATGGGTAATAATGAGAAAAGCAATTACAAAATCAGAAAAAATTCTAGTTTTATTTCAACTGAAAAACATTTCCTATATCCCTATTACTTTTCTTTGGGTGTGTAATGTCACCCAAAATCAAGTTAAGAAAAGAAAGCATATGAATTTACAAATACAGCCATTTTCAGTTGGTCCACTTGGCTTTGATAAGAGGTCGTGTATGTATATGGAGGTATGTACACTTATAGACACTTAAGGGAGTTTTTATATTTCTTAAAAGTGAAATATTTCAAGTAATAGAAATCCTTGAAAATGACTGCTATTATTTGAAATGAAAATGAAAAATGAAAAGCTCCATTCGTCGTTTGGCTATGCATTAGTGCTGTGCATTATTGCTACACTGTACTTGAAGTTAAATGTTCATTCTCATGCCCTTTTCCATCAGATCCTTCATAAGAGAAAATATTTAAAGAGAATACCAACACAGTTCTTCCAAGGATTATTTTAACCTCATTGCTTTTTAGTCTCATCTTGCCTATACTAAATAATGAATTCCAAAATGCAATTACAAATTTATTTCTTCTAAAATTACATTTATATCAAGGGTAAAATTTAAGGAAGATAAATGACAAAGTTATTAAAGTAAGAATGACAGCTAGAATTTTTTGAGCAACTTCTGTGTACTAGGTATTGTTTTGGGTATCTTAAAATACATTATCTCATTTAATTCTTACAAGGACTCTTGAAGGTGCATATTAATCTCTATTTCACAGATAAGGAAACTGAAGTTTAGAGAAATAAGCAAGCATTTCCCCAAATCATATACACCTTAGACCTCTGTTGTCCAATATGGCAGCCTGTGGCCACATGTGGCTACTGAGCACTTGAAATGTGACTTGTTTGAATTGAGATGTGCTACGTCAAACACATACCAAACTTCAAGGGCACAGTATAAAAAAGTAAAGTATCCTATCAATAATTTTTGAATATTGACATGTCGAAATGATTCTATTTTAAATATGGTGGGTTAAATAAAATACATTATTAAAATTAATTCCACATATTTATGTTATTTAAAAAAAAACAGCTACTAGGAATGTTAAAATTACATATTTGGCTCACGTTATATCTCTATTGAAAAGTGCTGACCTAGACCTAAAGCTGAATACTGAATTTGACAGTAGATATCAAATACTGAGAGGCCACCTGCATTCACACGTCCTCTCCATCAATGATGGGAAGCCAGATGCTGGGATTATGATGAGGTGTAAAATACCTTACTACTACCGTATTACAAAGACACAGAAGTGAGGGTCCAAGAGGTTCTTATGTATACAATGGTTGAATTCTGGTGAAAGAATTTATGAACTCTACTTCAGCTGATCAATGATCTTTTTATATCAAGAACTGAGACTAGTGAGTAAAATGATATCTGAGCATGCAGAATTTTACTCTTTTTTTCCTCTGGGCCATAAGGAAAATAAATACATTGCTCCAATATACTGAGTTTAGACTAACCTATTATTATAACTGAGAAAAGTAATCTGCACTAAATTACAAGAAACTACAAAATTATGTGGACCATATTATCCAAAAATATTTTGCCATATTTGTTCCCTAGGCTTCAACAAGTTAGCCATGGGTATGTGGCTTTATCATTGTATATCTGCATCTTCATATCTTTATGCCTGCATATCTAAATGTGAAGGGTGAGGAAGCTGGGACATTTACTTAGATTATTTTTTGACATTTGGCCTAACATTAACATGTGGCGATGTATCAGACTACCCTGCCGTTGGTTTGGTTTGGTTTGTTTCTTTCTAATTGTGTGGTATTGGGGGAGGGGGTAATAAGGATTTAAGTCACTTAAATGTAGCCCCTTAAAAGCCATCCTCATACTAAGTTTAACTTTAGGAAAATGATACTGGAGAAGTAAAAAGCTATCAAATTCGCAAATCTTAGCAGCAGAGACCACGCAAGTATCTGCTTTATTCTAGTTTGGAATTTAACACAAGGATGAATAACATGCACAATTTTAGTTCAGCTATTAAAGTGCATACTCAGTTAAGGGGGGGGTGGAGCAATGGAGAGAGAGCCTTCTCTTTTATCTTACAGGTTGCATTAAAAACCCACTACTCGTAATGAGTTTTTGAGCATCCCCTGGGCACACATAACTTGGTCCTTGCTCTTTCAAAATGAGTGGACTCAAACTGACGTACAATGTGATTATGTCTACAGTGCACTTACAACCATCTTTCAATAAAGGTCTTCAGATTTAGGCTCTAGGTAGAATAAGGCAAGAAAAAAAGGACACCAAAATTATCAGCAGGCTTTAACTAACAACAACTGGATAAAACGGTAATGTGTAATTAAATGATAATTAGAAAAATCTGCCAAAACTTTGCACTAAGATATTATCACATTTCTAATGCTTGAAATTACACGGAAAAATATACTCAGTGAATTTAAGAGAAAACAAACATTTTAAATCATTTAAGTAATCAGCCATATTTCCAAAATGTATACTTTAGAAAACAATTTATATATATAAAAAGGCTTATTAACGTTAACTTTAAATTAGCTAATACTTGAGTCACACTTTTGAAGAAGCTTCTGTTTTGTTTCCAGGAACTTTTTTTTTTTTTTTGAAGCGGTTAAGGCGGCTATATTAAAAACAAAAACAAAAAACAGCTAAGCTGCATTCTTTTCCTCCTGTGAATGGCTTATTTGCACTCCTCTATGTTAATATTCTCGAAACCCCATTTAGCTTACGATGTCTTCAAAAAATTTGATAATCTGTCTTTAAAGTTTTGCTCTAAATTAGAGACTTAATTTTTGTAAAACGCCTTGGAACCATAAACCTTTAACGAGATGAGAAAGGTCTCTTTCCTCTGGACTTGACTTTACTGTATAGGTGTGTGAGCGATTTTTGCTGTCAAACATTGCCAAGGCAGACTGTTGTTGTTCAGTCTGCAAATGTCTCAACTATACCTGCACAGTTCCTCTCTTCCCAACACAAACCCATCCACTCCCTTCCCCTCTGCAAGTTTTAAACTTTGTTTCCTTGGGGGCTCTGTACAAGCAATGCTAACAACGGCCAAGAGACAAAGAGCTGTTCTGTGGGCTAACAGGATGCCAAATTTTAGTTGTGAAACAAAGCACTCGAATTTGAGATTGAGGAGGAGGAGCAGAATGACAATAGTAAAGCCTCCAGCTCGGAGCCACCCCCCAGACAGCCCCCTCCCCAGAGCCCCGCGCGGGGAGTTCTGGCCCCGGGACGGTGACTCCGGGGTGCAGCCGCCAAGCCCCCTGCGCCCTCGCTCACCGCTTCACGCGGATGATCTGGTCCCGCATGGGCTTGATGTCCTGGAAGCTCTGCTGGTTGACAAGACTGTAGACGAGGATGAAGCCCTGGCCGTTCTTGATGTACAGGTCCCGCATGGACGCGAACTGCTCGGTGCCCGCCGTGTCCAGGATTTCCAGCACCGACGGCGACGAATCCACCTCGATCTCCTTGCGGTAGAAGTCCTCGATGGTGGGGTCGTATTTCTCGATGAAGGTACCGGTCACGAACTGCACGGTCAGGGCGGATTTGCCTACCCCGCCCGAGCCCAGCACCACCACTTTGTACTCGCGCATCGTCCCTCCGCGGCCGCCGCCGCCGCCGCCGCCGGCGACATAGACCTACGCCGGCCGCGCTGCGCCCCCAGCCCCGGCCCCGGCGGCCCGCCCAGCCGCCTCCCGCGGCCGCCCCCACCTCACAGCCGCGGCGGCCCCCTGGGCGCCGGCGGCGGCGGCGGCAGCTGAGGGAGCAGCGGCCCTAGGCATGGGCCGAGCCGGGCGGCGATGCGGCCCCGTGGGCACCGGGTGGGACTGAGGGCGAGCAGGGAGACAGAGCGTGAGCCGCCGGAGCCGCCCGAGCCGCCCGAGCCGCGGGCCCGCAGTGCCGCCCGCCCCGCCCCTCGCGCCTCCACGCCCAGATCCCCGCCCGCCGCCGCCGCCGCCGCTACCCCCAGCGCTGGAGCGCGCGCCCGAGCCCCAGCCGCAGCGCGGCCAGGGGCGGGGCCCGGCGGCCGGGGCGGAGCCCGCGGCACAGCCTCGCCCCCGTCCCCGTCGCCTAGGCGACCGGCCGCGGGCGCTCCCGAGAGGCTCTGCGCGGCTCCGAAGCTTCTGCCGTCGCGGAGATAAACAAGCACCGCGACTGCCCAGCAGCGCCGAACCCTGCGCGCCCAGTCAGACCCCAGGGCCTACGTACCGAGCATGCGCAGTTCCCGCCCGAGCTGGGAGCAGTCAACCTTGAGACTCCCACGTTCAGAATTCGGCGGAGATGCGATGGTAGAGGGGCCAGAGCTACCTCCAAGCTTTACCCTGAGGCGAGGAGTGAAGGGGAGAGATGCCCAAGGCCCAAGAGGGACCGCGAGGGCCTTTGCCCGATGCCACCCAGTCTGTCAGCACTTCTAGAGCTTTGGTTTTATCTTGTATTAGCATGTGTAGCTTTAAGGGGACGGGCACCTACAGGCTTCTGCCTGAAGTTGTGTAAACGCAACAAAACGAAGCTTTCGAGTGTTAGGACATTGATAGGAGGGTGACAGCCCCCTCCGGCAGCGCGCCACAGGGGCGAGCCAGAGGCGGCCACACACCACGGAAGTTGGGTCCAAGCCTGCTGACGTCGCCAGGGTCCCGCCCACCAATCCTCTGGACCCGCCCACATTTCTTCTAGATCCGCCCCTTTCAGTGCCGAACTGCAGTCGAGCTCTGCCCACGCCCTGTCAGCCACTGGTGAATTGAAAACCTGGAGAGCGGAACCCCGACCGGCAGCCGGAAGGCCCCGGGACACCTCATAGCAACAGCCGGCTAGGGGCATCTAGTGGGAAGCTGGGATTCATTCTAGCCAACCACGTCATGTCTCTGCACCCCATGGTACCATTCACTACCAATAAGAGAGCCTCCCCATACCACGTGACTTTCCTCTTTCAACCAATCGGGAAAAAAATCTGTCGCGGGATCCGCAAGCACACCCCCCAGTCAGGCGGGGCGGTTCGCGCACGCTTTGCCAACCAATCGTAGGTGAGCTGGCGTGTGACGGAAGCTTCGACCAAGCCAACCAGAGCTCGCGAGCCCCTTGCCACAGAGGCCGGCGGGATGGAGATAGGGCCCGGCTGCGGGCGTTTGGGAGGGGCAGAGATTGAGGAGCCAGTTGCTGTGCTCTGTTCTGGCAAAAGAACAAGATGGGTTGCAAGCCAGAATGATGAATTCCACTTTTAACGTCGTCTCCGTGGCATTCTGCCTAAATGATGGGCATGGAAATGGTGCTGAGGGATGTGGGCTGAATCGAGAACACAGGGACTTTTGTCTTCAGGGTGAGAAATGTTCCGGTCCTTAAGGAGATATCGTGCAGCAATTGCATGGGTCTTCCAGGCGTTCCTCCCAGAACATTATTTTTTCTTTCACTATTAAGTTTTAAAACTTAGCGTTCTGTCGCTAGCATTACATCTTAGTTACACACCCTCTCCCACCCATAACGTCAAATTTAGGAGACGTTACATCCTCAAACATTCCTGCATTATTTTTTGCAGTTACCGGTTACTCGGTTTACTTTCTTTAAACTAGGTCCTTCTCAAACTAGTCTCATCCGTTCGTTACTGTCGCACATTTCCTGCGAATAATACATTTCTGTAGTTCTATTGTTGAAGCCTGGCATACCTCTCCCCCGGTCCTCTTTCCCACAAGGTCATCATGCAGAGGGGATTTTGGTCTGAGTTAAAAGCCAGGTATTCTTTCACCATCTTTTCTGTCGATAGTCAAACTACTGCAAAGACTACTCAGATTTAGTAGTTTCCTATTTCCCTAGAGCTTCGTTATATTAGAATGGGTAACTTATATTTGCATTACCTTGCTATAATAAATACACACCAAGTTTTCATTTAAAATTATCAAGGACAAATGTCCTCTGAATTTAAAAATGTGTATGTAGTAAAATATAACTCAGCATTTCTTGATTACATATCATTAAAATATGAATGGTACTATCTGAGCCACCAGAATCAGCAGTGAAGGTATTATATTAATAAAAAGGACTAAGAATCAGGACTGTTTAAAGGGAATTGGAACCGAAGAGGATCTACGATTTCATGCTAGGCTAGTAATGTGAAATAGTGAATTAAAATTGAGAGAACTTACATGGGTGCTTCATATCTGAGCTACTTTGGCAGGGATGTTTCAAGAGGATGTAGGTAAGTATGATGTTCACCTAGCTTTCCAGAAGTCTCATATTTTGTGTAAAACTGGTATGCTTATTCATGGTTACTTTAGGTTAGTAGCAGCTATACTTCTTTTCCAAGGAAAGACAGATTGTCTCTTTTAAGATTCTAATTGTGCATCTTGGTAATAAGAAGTTCTTAGATTTGTTCAATAGAGTCAGGAAGCATGAAGCTTTCTCTCTAGATCATGACAACCCATCTAGTACCTTGCATTACAGAGAAGTTCTAAGTCCATTTACTTTGCAAGGAATAAAGATTCAGTGATTTATGTTTTTGAGAAATTTGCATTGGGATTGTGGGTCCAGAAGGTCGCCTAAAGCAACTGTTTTCATGACTCCTAGGTCCCTAGATGTTGAGAAGCTCTGGACTGAAGCTGTCACAAAAATAGTGAGTAGTCTCCGTAGTCACTCCACTTAGCATAATAGAGAGTAGGACAGCTTTGTGACATTTCTCAGGTTATTTCCCCTGACCTCTCATCAATGCTGACGTTTTTGATAAGAAGGAGTATAGAGACTGCAGCCCTTTGGGTGGTTATAGCTCGTTTATTTACAGGCCTTATATTGACATGCCTCAGATTTCATGCTCAGTACCATAAAGGTTGATTTTTAACCACCAAGAGGCAAAAGAAACATGACAGGTCAGAGCATATTTTCTCACCTATTCTGGCTTAAACGATGGTACTTACCTGATTTGTGGCTGTATGTGAAATGTTGGGTGAAAGATTAGCTGCTATAAAAAGGATGTCAGGACGTGTAGAGAATTTAGAGGACTTGGGGGAGAGATGGATGTCTGTTTTCTAACCCCTTAGTCATGTTCATTCTGATGCCAACATAAACTCTATTCTGAGATGATTATAGAAATAACTTTTGTCTTCATTCATTTGTTTGTGGGAAATAAATAAAAATGATATAAAAGAAATGTGAATTATGCCCAAGAGCTGTAAATCTGTAAGACAGTGAAAACTTAACGCTGTAACTGACACTGCAGGATCCCTTTAGTTTCCGAAGTGCATTGCCAGGAGAATAAAAAGAAAGAAAATCTTCATTTCTCCTCCCTCCACTAAATCTGAGAGGGAGTTATCTCACCTATAGCCAGATACCTTCCATTATCACGGTTGTGTTACCATGGAAACCCAGGTCCATCCTTTCTTTCTGTGAAAGATGTTGGAAAAGGTGGTATGAAGTGGGAAATCCACTGTATTCTGGGACTTCCTGACACCAGCAAGAAGCAAATATGCAGAGAATTTAATAGAACCAAATTAGTAGAGGATATTTGTAATGCGAGGGGTACTTTTCAACTGTAAAACCCTGATTCCTATTGCTTCTTATTAAAGCCTGCATGCCTCTGATTAACCATAAAGGGGAAGGGCACGTCAAGTACATTTAGCACCTGTGAAACGCTGCTGGCAATTATAAGGAGAGCAGACGATGGTTTCTTGCCCTCTGAGGCTCCTAATACAGTTGAGAATCTGAAATATATATGTGGAGTGGAAAGGAAGGGGCAAAATAAACTTTGTTCTTCCTTTAAAAATGTGATATGTGTCAGTGTTTTTGAAAAGAAAAGGAATTAGAATGCAGAAATTAAGAGTATGGGAACAACTCAATAAAAGAAACTTATGGGTGGACAGAGTAGATGTTTCAAAAGGCCATTTTAATCAGAAAAAATAATCTGAAAGAAAATGCGTAATGATTAAAATGTAGGCAGAAAAAAGAAAAAGACTGAAGAATCTTAAGAGCTGGAGGATTCTGTGGAAAACAGAGCTTCAGTGTGGTTCATATAACAAAGCAGAAGAGCAGGCACAGTGTTGCTTGCGTACCCAGCAGTTTCCCTTTATTTTTGCCAAAGAAGCTGGGGTGAATCAGGATTGGACTTTAATAGCATTGCTTTCCCTCTGCCCACCGTTAGTCCAGAAGTAGGCACGTGACTCAGTTCCTGTCATCGGAATGGGGAGAAGGCTGCTGGGGCTGGAGGGATTTCTAGAATATTGACAAGAGTGAGGAAATATCCCTGTTTTCTGATGTCACTCTCCTTGCTTCCTGCTTTACACATTGAAATACGAGAATGTGGACACCATTTTGGGGCTATGATGCATTATGGCATTATGATGCAATACCGTAGAAAGCCAGCAACTTCAGATGGCCAAGGAGGAGGATGGGAAGAACCTAGGTTCTGCATGACAACTTTGGACAGTCAAACTAACATTAGAACTTCCTACCTTTGGACTTATGGCTAAGTAAACAGCTGGTGTCTTTCGATTTAAGTCTGTGTTGGTAAGGTTTTCTGCGTCTTACAGTAAAATACATCCCACCTGTTACAAAAAGTGTGAGCCATTCCAGCCAAAATGGGGTTTAAAAAAATCAGCAAGCATTTGTGAGCACTTTCATTTCACTAATATCCGAATGATATTTCAAAGATACTATAATATTAATTGAGCAATTACTGTGTATATTTTTTAGGCTCTGGGGATACAACAATAAGCAATTATCCTAAAGGGCTTGTATTCTAGCAGGAGAGACAGATAGTAAGCAACCAATTACATGTTTATGTTACAAAATAATGGTTATCATTAAAACTAATAAGAAGGAAAAATCAGGAATTAGAAAAGGCATATAGTAATTATATAAATAATATTACAAAATGTATAACTAAATAGCTGAATGAAATTACAAAAACAAACAATTTCCAAGTAAATGAGAATGAAATGTATAGTTTATAGTGACATTCCCAGAGGTCGAGAGACACAGTAAATTGAAGTAGGTTAGTCCAGGAGAGTTAGTCTGAAGGAAATTAATATTGTATCAGGTTTTGAAGGAAGTGGCTAAAGGACAGGCTAGATGGGGCAGAAGAGAACACTCTACATGTAAGGAACTGGAAGAGCAAAGGAAGAAAGCAGGAATGAAGTAAGAGCGAATAAGGGAAATACCAGAATCACTTGATTTTTAAATTCCCTGTAGCAACAGCATTCTAGGGGCATCTCTCAGAGAAAAAGAAAGATGCCAGAAGTCTCAAAGCAAGATTATTTAAAAGTATAAAAATAATATAGGAGAAAAATACAGAAGACAAAGTAGGAGTACAAGAGTGCATTTGAAATTAAGGCGTCATTCAAAATAATGAATAATTTATAATGTGGGCGTCAAAAGAGTTGTCATAAGAAGTAATTATGGATTTAAGGGCATCAAGAAGGAGGGATTCAAACTTTCACAAATAGAAATAGAAGGAAACATGAGGAGTGGCAAAAAATAAGGACAGGTAGAAAAACAGTTTTTGCTTGTGGTTATTTTTCCATGGTAGCTGTTATTGACATGCATTATGTAGAAATGAATGGAATTTGATTGAAAAGAAAAATTTCAATAGAACGGTAATACATAAAGATAGTCTTTTTGGTAACTAGTGTAATTTAAAATGTTTTCAGTAGAATGCCTTTTTTGTACCTTGCTGTAGGAAAATCTTTTCAACAAAAAAAGCTGTAAGTAATAATAAGTTACAGATTAGCAAAGCATTTTGGAAATAAAAAAACCCATAGATGTGCCAAATGTAATAGTAGAGCAACAATAATAAATATTTGTAATAAAAATCAGAACTTTTTAGGCATTATGTGGTTTCTGGTCAAACATGGTTATAGTACTAATTTTTCTAATGCTATTTTCTGTACAAATATAAGAATTTTTTAAATTAAGCTATGGTAGATATATGAACACATCTTGGTATTATTGGAGGTAGGATTTACCACTCACTTTTTGTGACCCCAAGTGTAACCCTGAACAGACTTCTGCCTTAACACCGATAGCACGTGATTGTGCTGTCTTCTCCAGTGACTGGGGAAAGGGACAGAGCTTTGTTCATTTTTGTTTTACCAGCATTCAGCACATTGCCTAAAAACAATTGTGGGAATTCATAAAATGTTTGTAAATAAATGAGCAACTGAGTGGACTATAATGTTGCTTCTAAAAACCCTGGGTTTTGAACACAGAGAAAATAAGAATAAAAGGAAAGGAATAAGGATTTTCCCTAAATCAAGGTGAGGTTGATATAAGTGTCCTCTAAAGCTGGTCTAATCTCCAAAGAAACTTGTATCTCAAAAACACTAAGTCTGCAACAGGCAAGGTCAATGGCAGTTTGTAGACCTGGAATTTAGTAGTGCCAGGAAAGATCTGAAAAATCATGTCTTCTATCAACTGACTGTTGTCTGAAATTCTGCACTTAGGGTTTGGTCTTTTGATGTAAAAGTTATTTTTTTCCAATTAAAATGTAAGTGGGAGATATACAGTTAAATTTCACAGTCTGTCAACTTTGGGCATGGAATTATGCTTACCTGGATGAAAAAGAAAATGAAGAAAGTAAAATAGAAGAAAATAGTTTAAATTGGGGGATAAGTCATGGCATGAGTATGTGCCCAGAGCGAGTATAAGGAGGCCATGTAAATCCACTTATTTTTGTCATACACTTACTAATTTTTTTCAGTAAGGTTAATCACTCCACATGGCGTAACATGAAAAATAACAGCCTTTACAATTACTAGATTCTTAAACTCATTTCAAGAATTTAACTCATTTTAAATTTTTATGAGATTCATAAGAAGTTTTTAAACTTTGAAGCTGCATCCCTTCTCTGATTCCCTCCATTTCTCCTCTGCTTCTCACATTATTGTGTTCAGCAATGGTTTGGAGGCATCTTGGGGAAGACAGAGCAGAGTTATGGTGGAAGTACCATCTAACTCTTCTCAGCAGCCATCCAGTTATCTTGTTGAGGGAAGTTATTCATCCTGCTCTCTAGAATTATCACCTCAAAAATCAGTTTCCTGCTTTTCACAGAACAGTACACCATCTTTTACTATTATCCTAATTAATATTTCTCACACAGCCTTACAAAATATTAGTCACTTAATGAATTATTAACCACATTCATTGGGCTGCACTAGTTGAAAAATATGTTTTGTTTACTTAGTCAGAGCGCTATCTCTGTGCAATGGCATTGATGGTGAAATTGATCAGAGTCTACATTTGAATGAGAGAAGCTGAGGGAGACATTTCAGAAATAGTAAGCCTTATTTTCCTTGGTGTACCAGGTAGTCAAGGAAAGTTATTTTCTTATACTTTGTCTTGATTACATTCTTTTGGGGACTGGTCTCTGGTGTTTATTAGGTTTTTAAGATTTTGGCCATTTTCCATGCAAACTAATGTTTCCAATGAAAAGATACAACAATGCGTGTTAATTGCATAAGAAATATTAATCTGTTAATGTAATTAAATTATATAAGCAACAATTAGTTTCAAAGCTGGAATGGATTAAGTCAGTTCTATACTACACACTGACAAAGTGAAAGGAACTCAAATGGACAAATTGTGGTGCTGTAAGGTTATGATTCTTAAGATTTTTATATTAATGTTGCAAAGTTTCCAAGTGCTCAGTGCTGCTCTTTACATTAGGGCTGTAGACTCTCTTAAGCCTGAGGGTTCTATCTGGATATGTGATTGATGGGGTGGAGGCTGGACTGAGGCTTAGTAAGACATTTAACCACACCTTGTATAATACTCCTTAAATGCTGGCTCTCACAAACACAGAAATAGCGAACATTAACTAGCTCTGTTTCGATATCTACCATCTACCTGTCAACTTAAAATCATGAAATCTATAAATTTGGAGAAGAGAGCTTTATTTCTTCCTAAGAGTTGCAGCCAGCAGGGTGGCCATCCTAGCTGGCTGGGAAGTGTAACCTCAGGCAGAGACCAAAAGAAAAAGTTATTCTAGGGAGGATGAGATAGGAATTTATGCTGAATGGATTGGCCAAGTATATTTATTTAACACGTTGTAGGAGAAGCTATAAATATCCATGAAGAGGGGGCATGTGCATGAATAGTAGGCAAACATGGATGTTACGTACGTCCCTTGTTCACTTTGGTGTGGAGACTTCACATTTAAATGCATTCCAATTAAGCTCTATATGTCAAAAGGTGAAGCAGGGATATGAAGGCACTTAGTGCTCAGCCTCTGTAAACCAGACAGAACCAGAAGATGGTCAGTGGTCTCTTATCAGGAGAAAGTTACTGAAATCAGTCTTTTGTCCAATCAAAGGTGTAGCTGTAGCTTGTGGAAAAGAGGGGTCAGTTAGTCAGCATCTGGTGCTCAATGAGCTATGATTGTTTCAACAGTGTTTATCTTGAGGCCAGTGCTTGTTTAGCTGCTAGAGAATAAGAAAAACCTGTGGCAATTAGAGCATAGTTTATTCTATAAGGGTAGGGGTATGTGACTTTAGCTTTTTCTGTCATGGCCTTAGGTCTCATTTATTATTTGGTACTTTATTGCCACAAGGAGCCTGTTCCATTAGTCTTATGATCTCTATTTTAACATATCTATTTTGTTTTTTTCCTCCACTTGATTCCAGAAAGGACTAAAGTACATTTCATAAATACATATAAGATAAACTTAAATAAAAATAAGAAAACTTTAAATAAAAATGAACTATATTAATACATTTCCAGTTTTAAGGGTCAAATAGATTTTTTCAAGAAACCTTTATCTATTCAAAATAAGTTTTTTCAGAAACTGTGTTGCACATTGGTGTACATCTCTTTAAATAGATTTCACCGTGGCATTCACACTTTGTGTTGCTCTATATGTCTTATGGTTGGGGTAGGGGGAGCATTGTTAATGCCCAAATCCCTCCAAGTCTCATCAGTGAATAATCTGGGGGAAGGAGGGTTGGGAATGTGTATATTGAACAAAATCCTCTAAATGATTCTGACTTGCCTCTGGGTTGAAAATCAATTTAGCCGGGCGCGGTGGCTCAAGCCTGTAATCCCAGCACTTTGGGAGGCCGAGACGGGTGGATCACCAGGTCAGGAGTTTGAGACCAGCCTGACTAACACGGTGAAACCCCGTCTCTACTAAAAAATACAAAAAACTAGCCGGGCGAGGTGGCGGGCGCCTGTAGTCCCAGCTACTCGGGAGGCTGAGGCAGGAGAATGGCGTGAACCCGGGAGGCGGAGCTTGCAGTGAGCTGAGATCCAGCCACTGCACTCCAGCCTGGGCGACAGAGCGAGACTCCGTCTCAAAAAAAAAAAAAAAAAAAAAGAAAAAAGAAAATCAATTTAACAATACTATGTGTTTTCTGAAGTAAAGATCACACTTAAAGGAACTGGTGATCTTGGAAATTTTTACCGAGGATACTAATGAGATAGCCTACCCCAAATCCAGAATTTAACTTAAATTCCACCTCCCCTTGTTTTCCTTAAACTAATCTCTCACCATATTTTCCAAAAACTTTATACCTTTCTTCTCATGTGTACTGCAATTTGTCTTGCATTATATTTATCTTTGTCGTTTCAGCTGGTATATGGACTCATGGATGTCTGGCGGGGAGGAGGGTGGAGAATCTATAAGTGTTTTTATCTTTCTAATCTTTATTATGCTTTAGTCCATAGTATATATTCAATAAATGTTGAATGAATTGGATTAAATATAAAACATTAAATGTTATGAAAAGTATGCTTAATTTTCAAATTATCAAATTATTTTATTCTCCCTACTAAAGGGAAATCAATGGTGTTTTTCAACTTTGAACTGAAACTCTAAACTATATGAACTCATAACAATGTGAAATTTTAAACAGTATTATTCTTCAAAAGACAGTAACATAGGCTTAATTCACAGGAACTGCAGCTGGGTCTCATCCTTTAAGCAATCGTTTTTAATGTTCTAACCAAATACTTATACTAAAAGACAAACAACTGCTGAATGTGATAAAGTAATGGAAAAATATAGAAAAACTCCCATTTTCTCTATCTCATTGCATGTGAAATCATTCTTAAAAAGAATCACTTCCACTTCTATTTGAATCAAAAATAGCCAATAAGGCGATTCTAACTGGTTTAAAAAAAACCAACAAGAATAAAACAAATCACCAAGGCAAATGAGTTTTAAAAGGTATGAGTCATCAGGTTAAAAAATATTAGAAAAATATACAAAAACTTACACATGTCCTTGATATAGTTTTGTCTTGTGTCCCCTTAAAATTTCAGTAGCTTTTCTTGTTGCTTAGAAATCAAGGACATCTGATTGGCAGGACTGTGACAAGCTGCTAAGGAAACTATTTATGATGTCTTCAGTCCCCATATTAAAGACCCCCTTTTTCATTCTAGCTGAGGGCTGGTATAGGCAGGACAGGAAAGCTTACAGATGGTGGGAGGCACAGAACCTTCATAGGGGCTGAGGCAAGAATATCCAGATGACAGCAGACGGGAGAGAGAATAAAAGATGCCAGCCTTCTCATTGTGAGTTTACAGTGGCTCCCTTAGTCGGGGGCTTTTGGCATGGTTCTCATGAATTACACAATCTAATCTACTTCTGTACAGAAGATTTTAGAGGCACAGTTGAGTGTGCTAAAATGGCATTACTACCTACTCAGAACATGATGCTTCTGTGTGCCCATATGCCCAACTTATTTTCAAATGTATTTGAGAAAAATAGAAAATAGGCATTCTTAGTACTAGAGACATACAATAAAAATGCGCATGACTCTATCCATTTGTAGGTTTCTTGGGAGTTTTGTCAGGCTCCAGGGGACCCATTTTTGTACTACATGAGTTCTCTGGTCATAGATCGTTGATGTCATTGGCACATGGTGCCTAGCTCATGAGCCAGTAAGATTTGTTTCCTCCTAGGAATTTAGAACTGGAGTCCAGAGGGTGGGGCTGGGCATTTGAACTAGGAAGTAAGGAAAGCCACAGTGGGAAAGCCTTTGATGGCCTCTGTGTACAACTCAGCAGAAATGCTAATCTGCAGAGAAATGTCAAAGAATAAAGTCGATTATTAGAGAAGTAGTGATGGCTCACTTAGTTCCTGAGAGCTTTCCTACTCATGAGGAGATCCAATTGCATTTTCTACCATTGGCATTGAGATCCCCGCCTCCACCCCAACATTACACTAAATTTTCCTTTAAGTTAGTATCAGTGGTTTTCTGGTTTTCTATTACAACCAGAAGGTTCCTGAAAAAGACAAAATTATCCTGTTAGAACATGTTCTCTTATATCTCTGTTAAGAATACATTGGAAATGAACAGCATTCTATTGTCAGTTTGTCAGCATTAATTATAAATTATGGCCCAATAATTTTACAGATCCTAATTGCATATAGCTGATGACAGTGACTTCTGGAGCTGCTTTATGATAGTGTTAGAGGGTCCTGCCAGATTCCCTGGAGGAGATAGTTTGTCCTTTCTGTGATGATGGAAATAATGTCTCTCATGCAGGTTTAATAACAAGATGCAGTGCAAAAGCTCCAGGCACTAGCCAGGTCATGTGACATGAGGCCTGGGATCAGCTTATCTCACAGACCCAGACATAGAACCCCGTGCCAGTCCCACAACAAGTGGACAATCTAGGAGGATTTGAGTATTTCCTGCAGCTATTCAACAAATACAGAAAGAGGTGGTTTGCTTCAACTTAACTGTTTATTGTTGTTCTTACGCAGCAACAGTTCTCCAGTTGTCATCTGGAGAAACGGAAAAGTAATATGAAATCATCTAGTTCCTCCTTAAGATAGTACTTGGGATCCTGTGAATGCAGGGATTTCCTTATTGTCCTACCTGCAGGGAGGGGCATTCAGGGCTTCTGGATCATAACCTCGGTCACATTTTAAAACTTGACGTAATGTCTAAAATAGCTGTATTTATATTTTAAACTAACTTGAAAATGAAACTACTAGACCATATAATTTACCTACTAAATTTGGACATTTTTGAGAATAAAAAGGGATACTATTAATAATAAAATGAAAACAGGCCTTATAAAACCATCAGGTCTCATGAGACTTATTCACTACCACAAGAACAGTATGGAGAAATCACCCCCATGATTCAATTATCTCCCGCTGGGTCCCTCCCACAACATGAGGGAATTATGGGAACTGTAATTCGAGATGAGATTTGGGTGGGGACACAGCCAAATCATATCACAATGTTAAGTTGCTCTTAATCATTTTATTGATGAAGTACAACAGGTTGATTAGTAATACAGGAGTTTTACCTGATCCTTACTTACCTGTTTTGTAAATGTTATTTTGGAGAAAACCACTCCTATGATTTGTTTATAAGAAGTCTAGCATGGAGTGTCGGTGATCACATTTAGAGAATTGTAACTGTGATATTAATGAGGACTGACAATGTGGATGATGATGATCCAATTCATGTGCATCAGAAAAAAAATCACAACTTGATTTTTTACCTGCTTTGTTTCAATTAATCCTAATTTTTAGAAAACAGATAAACGCATGACCCAGACAAGGGTCTTTGCTTAGTAAAGATTTGGAATTTTCTCATGCCAAGAGATCCTTTCCTGAGGCCTTTTCCAGTTGAATCCAAAGTTTGCCATCCAGTTCTTCCAGAGGAGAAGAATCTAGATTTAGTAGATTATTGTTATTATTATTATTATTTTGCCAACTTCTACTCCCTCCTTCATGTATTTGACAGCTCCTTAAAGTTTCTGGCTATAGCCCAGCCCTCCAGCTCCCTGACTGAGATGGGACCTATCAGAAGCATGTGGGTGTTAAAATCCCAACTTGCCTCCATTCCTCAAGCCCTGGACTTAAATTGGGGTCCTCTGGCCCTGTGGATAACCTTAACCTCATTACCTCATTTCCACTCCAGGTTTGAATTTCTTCTCTCTTTCTGTATCTAGTGATTTCCCATTCTATCTTCTAATCCTGACTTTAATGTAATTATATTTGCTATATTTTGTTCAATAATTACAAGTTATTGGAATGGGGCCAAGAGCCCTTTCTCAGCAGTTTAGTCTCCAGATGTTGGTATAAATGAAGATTAGACTTCTCCTGATCTTCAGATCTTTCAGAATGCCATGTCTAATTTTTTTCATGAACAGAATTAACAGAGGAAACCAGAGCCAGTATCTAAAATCTCAGAGTCCATCACAATGTTTTGAGTTCATCATATATTGTGACATAGTCCATCACAATGTTTTGGGAAAACAAAATAAAACAGTCTCCTACCCTAAAATACTTAGTATCTTTAATTAAAACCACCAACGTCAAACCCTGATGGCAGTGAAACCACCAATTTTAAACTTTGCGAAGGAGCTGGGGTTGTTTTACTAGGAATAATCACAACAGGTCAGGTAGTATTTGTGGAGGGTTCACTTTTGAGTAGGAATATGGGGGTCACCACAAGAAGTTCTGTCCACATCAACTCAACCCTTGAGGAACATGGAGCACACATCAGAATGCAGATGTACACTTGCCTTTACAGTGTCCAAGTTCCTATCAGTGAGCCACACTGTTCTCAGATCCTCAGGGTCCATAGTCTTTTCACATGTTTTTTATTTGGTACCCTGAACTATAGGATTGAGTACACTGTAGCTTCAGTTAAGATGTGATCGGTGTAGACGCATTCACTGACGTTTGTAGGGTTTTCCTGGATTTGTTTTCCCTTGCAGTTTTGGATGGCTGGTTCTCTGGGGGCTCAGGACAACACCAGGCAGTCGGAGTAAGGCTGTGCTCTGGCAGGGACTGATGAGGCCTGGAGGAGCGGGGATGTGCACAGACTCACAATATCTTTTTTTTTTTTTTTTCCTTTTTGGCATTTAAAAAGCATCAGATTACATTGTGAATAAATCCATATTGGAAGGTTATTTAAGTCAGTAAGCACCAGTCTGCCAACCACATAAGCTGTACAATAGCCTCTATCAGGCTGCTTAAAGGAAAGCAGGCTGAAGATTGATCCAGGATGCCAGGACTTGCATCCTAAAAGTCAGGCTCTTTCTCTTCTGCCTTTACTACTGAGGGAAAGGAGTAGGGGAAACCAAGGTAAAGAGTTTCACGAACCTCCACTCTCCCCCTCACGTCAGCTCTCAGCACTAAAGAGGCAAGTTAGGAAACACAAGTGTCCATCAACAGACTAAATGGATGAACAGAATGTTCTATATCCACATAGCCGAGTATCAGCCCTAGATAGGAAGGCAATTCTGACACATGCTACAACATGGATGAACCTTGAGGACATTATGCTATGGTGAAATAAACTCATCACAAACAAATACTGTATGATTCCACTTATATAAAATATCTAGAACAGGCAAATTCATAAATATAGAAAGTAGAAGTCACCAGGCACTAGGGGGAGAGGGGAATGGGGAATTGTTGAATGAGTATAAGAATTCTGCTTGAGTTGATGAAAAAGATCAGGAGAGGGATGATGGTGATGGTTGTACAGCATTGTGAATGTACTTAATGCTGCTGAACTTAAAGCCACTTAAAGTGGCCTCTGTGTATAAAACCACAGTTCTTAAAAAGGCAAGTTGAGGGGATTACCACTTCTGGAAAGATGGAGTGGATTCACTTTTCCCTATTTCTCACTGAGCACAACTAAAACCCCTGGACATACATGATATGTAGAACAAACAGAAGAGTCTAAAAGGTGGAGAGAAGAAAGCAAAGCCTCCAGGGACCTTGAGACCCAATAAATGACACAGATGTGAGTTTCTTCGGTTTTCTTTTTGCTTCATATAACCTAGACTAAGTGCTGCAGAAGTCGCCTGCTTGGAAACACACCAATAAATGCAGGCCAAAAAAAAAAAAAAGCCCTGAGTAAAGGGCTTGACATTGAAGGTGCTGGTTTCATATTTGATGGGAGAGGGAAGCAGGTGGAGCTGCAATAGGTGACTCGATGTCTAGGCCTAGAGAGTAGCCCCCAGATCGCTGTGGATGCAAACTTGCTGGAAGGATCTCAAAGACACCCATTGAGTCCCCTAAATTTTTCCTTTATTCAGATTATATAAAACTTTTGTTTTACTCTATTTAGGTTAAATAGTACACAAAACGTTGCCTCATTTCCAATCTTCACAAAAAATTTCAAAGACTGGTTTGATACAGTATGTAGTATGGGACTCCTTAGTTATTGTAGCTCAATATAGTGTCTGCAGAAACTGAGCCAGCTCAGGTGATTCTACCCCAAGTAAGTATGGTTACTCAGGAGAAATTATACCCAGAACTGACATTATTCCAGCACTTTTAAACAAATACTGAGAATTTCTAAAATTCAAACATGGTAAAGATTAGCTAACCTTTAATCCTATGAGAAGAACAACATTTAACCCCAAAGAAATCCTCAGTTGCAAGTCTCTTTACAGCTCTGTAAACAGCAGGGTGGAGAATGAGGTGAAGGCTGCACCTGACAAATCACCAAACCCTTGTTTCTGTTCCTTTGTTTTCTCATCTGTGAAATGGGGATAACAATAAAAATTCTTCTAAAGATTAAAAAACATCATGTTAGCTACTCACAGTTCTCATCACAAACTGTAAATCTTGGAAAGCAGGGACTCTCTTTGCCTTTCGAACATTCCAGAAAAACCTAGTCTGCTGTCTTGTAGACATTCAGGGAGGACTTAACTAACCACAGCATCGTGTCCACTGCTGAGCACTTAGTACCAGTACTCTGAGCTATGGAAGACCTGGAAGGTCTCTTTGTATCCCTGGGGCCAGAAATCTACACCACCTGGTCAAAGGTCCTGTTCTTGATGGCTTAGAAATCTGACCACTCTTTGATCCCAGGCGGGAACATCCCAGTGGCAGAGGAGACGGGCACAGTTCTTCATTAAAACAACCATATCATTTCTTATACATCCTCCTTGGAGGATCTCAGGATTATCGTGGCTTCTTCAAATCTAATTAAACCATGAAGCCACCCTATGAATGAGTGGACTTTTTAATCCCTGTCTTGCAAGTTGAAAAACTTGTTTGGTTAAATTATAATGTCAGGCATACTAATTTAGGCATATAAGAAGTGTAAGCAACATTCAACACTTACTCCATATTTTATCCACTGGATTCTACTTGGCAGGTACCAAAGAAGAAAAATTAATACCTTATCATTTATGCCTGCTGTTTTTTGTTTTTGTTTTTTAACCTCCCCTAGTTATCTAAGGGACTTTAATTCTCTAAATCTCAAGGTGGTAGGCTGACTTTAGTGTAAGTAAGATGTAAATGTAGTGATCATTTTTTGAGGGATCTAGATATTTAATTTAAAATGTCTCTAGTTAAGGACAAATAACAGAATTTCTTTAATTTATACAGCAGTCTCAATTAGGCAGTGGTTAGTAAAAATGTATTTAAAAGGTCTAAATCAAAAGTTAATGAAATTGGTTGTTTATTTCACCTGCTGTTAACGGATAACCACAAACTTCATTCTTGGGTGTCCTCACTTTCTTATTTACATGAATTATTTATCTTATGTCTCAAAATTTAATACATGTCATAGAGCTGCAAATTACACAATTCATCTTGGGTTTTGTAGTTTGCTGTCTACATGGGTAATCAATCTCAGCTATTAGTTTTATTTATTAAACCCAGCTCAAGAAGTAAAGGTTTGACCCTATCTTATATTATGCTAAAAAAAAAAGATATGGTTAGTCCGAGATATTGAATGCAGTGCAGCTAAAAAGAAAACCAATTTAAGTGAAAGGTGAATTAATAAATGCTGTGCCAATCCTGCATGTCAGGATTATGGGAGGAGATTAATGTTTTGTTCCTACCAAGGCAGAAATCAGAACATGCTGGACAGCAGGTAAAAAAAAATTAAATAATGGTTTCAAAAGTCATTCTGAATCAGTGAAACAAACTTTGAAAATGTTAAGAAAGGAACTGTCAGGTATAAAAACCCACCAGCCTCTGCTTAGCTGAATTTTTTTTTTTTTTTTTTTTTGAGACAGAGTTTTGCTCTTCTTGCCCAGGCTGGAGTGCAGTGGCACAATCTTGGCTCTCTGCAACCTCCACCTCTCAAGTCCAAGTGATTCTCCTGCCTCAGCCTCCCGAGTAGCTGAGATTACAGGCATGTGCCACCACACTCAGCTAATTTTTTGTATTTTTAGTAGAGATGAGGTTTTACCATGTTAACAAGGCTGGCCTCGAACTCCTGACCTCAAGTGATCCACCTGCCTCAGCCTCCCAAAGTGCTTGGATTACAGATGTAAGCCACCACGCCTGGCCTTAGCTGATCATTTAAAAAAATAATACTGGTTTCTATCCTAAGATCCTCAAGCAAAATGTTCAATAAGCTTAGTCAGTAAGTCCAGTGACAAAATGCTCAGAAAACTGCTAATGAAATCCTTTTTGAGTGGTGTTTTGTGTGCTGCCTTCAGTTGAAAGTTCATAGTAGAGGAAGATTTAGGTCCTGTGACTATGCATCTGGACTTGGGGAGGACAGAGGAGGAGGAAAGATGGGTTACAAATTAAGAACCTGAGCTCAAAAATTTCAGGCCGTGCTCAGCTATTCACATCATTTTTTTGCCTTGCCTCATATTAAGACTTATGTTTGTCACCCAATTTCATAAAACTGTCTTCATTTTTAAGCTTTCCAAACAGCTAACTAATGAACTTTTATTAAGTAGAATACTATTGTAGAATCCTAGGAACTTGGCCACTAAATAGCATTGCAGATAGAGAGCTCAGTATGCTGAAGTCATCATGATTGGTTTTTCCTCAGTGTTCGTAAACATCTTTTCTCAGGCAGCAAAGTCTTTATATTTGCTGTTTTCCTCCTGCCTGTAACATTCTCTTTCCTCATTCCCTATTTAACTCATACTCAACCTTCAAATCTCAGTGTACAAGATTTTCTAGGGAAGCCTTCTAACATTCCGGATGAACAAAGATCCCTTTGTTATAGATTCTCATTTCCTTTCCACAAAACTTCTTTTGATTTCCATAAAATTTTCACTTATCCATAGAATTATTTTATTGGTGTCTGTCTCTCCCAAGGGAAAGTAAGTTCCATGAAGTCAGGTGTCTCATCATTTTACCTCTAGTTCTTAGCACCGTGATTGCAGAAGAGCAAGAACTCCCATTACCATTTGTTGAATCAGTGGCTGAAAAGCAAGAGCAATTATGCTTTTGAATTTGGCAGAAAAAGGCATGCAAAACACAACTTCTGTGCCTTTTATAACCATTATGGAATCAGTATCCTTGAGGTCAATAAGAAGGGACAAGTTTTCCTTAGTATTTTAAGCACAGGGATGACTATACAAATGAACAGCAACCTTCACATAGAGCGTCAGCTCATTAGGAAATAACTATGAAAGATGTTTGAATGGATGATTCGCTATTGTGCTGCAAATACATAAGTGGCTTTGGAATTGACATCAATTTTCTATCATTTGGTTGGAAGAATGAAAGAGGAGAAAATTGAGATGGCCCCACTGAGTGCCTTGATCATTGATAATTATATCCTGCTTTTCCCACTGCTGTAACATCTGCTGACCTTCCAGGACATGTTTTATTGCTCTATTGCAGCAGGAGAGATCAGCAATGAGACCATCTTGTAGAGATTAGAAAATGGGATTTCCTTTTGTTCTATGACCTCAACACCCCCTCCTCCCTACCCCTTGTGGCCTTTAGTTCCTCTTTCTTTTATCAGGGAAGGTGTCACCTATGGATTTCCTCTTCAAAATTGCAAAGGAAATTCAAGGTTTCATTCCTTTTCAGCCTGCTGCTTGGCCTAGTGACAAAACCCAGTGATTGTTTTAAATATAAATATAAATGAAATAGTAAAAATTGGACCTGAGCAAGAAATTTTCTGTAGTTCATTTTCATCTCATCTCCAGTTGATGCAACACATGTCCATTGCATATCTTTGATACAGAAGGCACTATGGTATGTGTTAGCTAATAAAATGAAAACATTCACAGTCTAGTAGGAGGAGCAAAGTTGCAGTTATCAATCTAAGACAGACAGTGATAAATATTAAAATAGAAGCACAAAGAAAATGTTATAGAAGCACAGGGGAAGGGGAGACTAATTCCAATTTAGGGGTTTTGGAAGATTTGAGGAAGGATTTGGACCTTGAAATGTGGATCTTTAATAATGGAGAAGCTGCACTTTGGGAGGCTGTGGACAGATCACCTGAGGTCAGGAGTTCAAGACCAGCCTGGCCAACATGGTGAAACCCTGTATCTACTAAAAATACAAAAATTAGCTGGGTGTTGTGTCATGCACCTGTAATCCCAGCTACTCGGGAGGTTGAAGCAAGAGAATTACTTGAACCCCAGAGGCAGAGGTTACAGTGATCTGAGATCACTCCACTGTACTTCAGCCTAGGCAACAGAGCAAGACTGCATCTCAAATAATAATAATAATAATAATAATAATAATAATAATAATAAAGATTTCAGGGAGCTTAAAGAGGAAGAAGAGGGTCTTCTAGGCAGAAGGAACAAGGGAAACCTAGACAAGAAGGTAGGGAAGCTTGAAGGATGCTTTAAAATCATTGAATAATACTGTGTGGCTGGAGTTTGCAATGTTTGGAGATAATGAGAAGTAGATGATAAAGGTAGATGGAGCCTATGTATAGAGTAAGCCTCGAATGCTATATAAGGCAATTTGGGCTTTATTCTGTAATAGGATATATTAGGGAAGGTTGCCTTGATCTAAGTTTTAGTAAGTTTTTGTTTGGTGTGGTTTAGTAAGACAGCTGGAATTCTACCCTGATGAGGTGGTGAGAGATTAACAGGGAGGCCAGCTCAGTTCTTAGCGTTCTTCCTACGTCTGGTCCTCTTATTCTCTAGAGGTTTTTGGCTTGGATCTACCTGAGGTGAGGACAAGGGTTTTGTTGACTGGAAGTGGGGCAAATCCTGCTCAGGTTTTGAGTTCTACTATCTGCAGAAGAGGCTGGTTACATGGTGGCCTGGTTCATAATGTCGCTGGGCCCTTGAGCCCCAAGGAAGGTGATGGAGGACAAACAATGTTTTTCTCTGCTACCTTGGAGGCCTGCATGTGCTCTTCTTCAAGACTCAAAGTGTGACTCAGTGTCATCATGGATTTTGATGTTCATTTCGGCTTTGTAAATTTCGTTAGTGAAATTTCCTCCCATAGCCTGGCAGTAGTAGAATGCCTGACAGTTCTGACAGTTTTTGTTTTCATTCTTTTTTTTTTTTGTCATTTCATTCTTTTGTGTGTGTGTGTCATGTATGTTTCAGTGTAAAGTTGAGAAAGGCTGAATCTTGAACTGTTATCCAGATGTCATCTTGGACCACAAATAAGCACATGATATTTTGAAGTTCCTTTTGGTGATTTCCTGTTACAATGAAAATAAGGAATCTCATGATATATTTCTTGCCTGTGATTATTTACAGAAGTCAGATGAAACTGAAGGGAAGTTGGAAGATTATCTGGGGCACTGTAACAGCAGCCCAAGAGAGTGGGACTCAGGACCAGGACTCAGGCCATCACAGTGGAAATGGAGAAGAGAGGATAGACATGAGAGTTGCCAAATGGGTGGAATACATAGGGGTTTATTGTCGACTAGATATAGCTACTGAGAGGAAGGGTACATTTGCTGTATTACCCAGGTTTCTGACTTTGGTGACTGAGCAGATAGATGAAAATGTCACTCAAAAGGAAGGAAAATGTAAGAGTAAATATAAAGATTTTCACAAGGCTAATCATGGCTTTGTTTTGGGTATGTTGAGATGGGCGTGCCTGGGAGGTTTGTAGGTGCCTATATATGCAATAAGAAGTAAATGCATGGCACTAGAGCTCAGTGGGTCTGTCTGGCTTGGATTTGTCATTAGGATGTTACTCTGCCAAAGAATTGAATGAATTTATGCCAAGGAACTGAACAAATTTCTCAAGAGTGTACCAGTAGAAAATGAAGATAAGAGGGCCAAGGTAAGAAGCTTAGAGACCACGTGTTGTGTTGTGAACAGAGAAAGAAGATAGCACCAAAAAATGAGAAGGAAAGGCCATGAGAATGAAACGGACATAGAAGATGGTGACTGGTGACTGGTGAAGGGAGGAAGGGAGAGACGGAGGAAGTGGCAGGAAAGAAGGAAGGAAGAAGGGAGAGTTCCTATTTAGGAATGGTTGAATGAGCTGGATTGACAAATGTTCACTCTCCATGTAGAAATATGGAAATAGTGGCTAAACTACAAATTTTACCAAATGCTTAGCAGAATTCTAAGGTATTCTCTCTGGTTTCCAGAATTGAGGAAGGAATTCAGCTAAAGTAGGGAACAGAAGTTGACGCAGTTGCATATTACTATTTATCCCAAATAAGTGAGTGGATTTCCCAAGGGTGAGCATATCAGATGTGAATATAAGGGAGTCAAGGATGTATATACTCAACTTCCAGGACAGGAAACATATCTTAGTAAGTGGGATTATGAAGCCCACTTAGGGACAGAGTCAAGTCTATAATTTCCCTGTTTAGTGGGGAGCCAGGACCAACAAATGGGCTATCTAGTCCGTGGCCCAGAAAAACTTCACTGACTGCCCTGGAAAAGAAGCTAGATTTGCTCCATTTGCCCTGGACGCTGGTCAGGAATCGAATCTCCTGAATGCAGAACCCAGAGATGCCATAGTAGACAGTGGTGCTGAGACAAGCTCAGAGGAAAAAATTCAAAGGACTGAGGAGACTTACCTGTATGGGAAAGACACTTTAAAACAGAATAGTGCAGTATCTCAGAGACTTTAAAATAAACATTTAAATTGTTCAAAGGGAGAAAATAAGGAGTAAGATTTCTAATTTAATAGTGGGACTTATTTTTGGGGAAAAGGAGCACACAGATTTATAAAAAGCATACAGACATTTTAAACAATGAAAGACATAGTAATTAAAATAAAGATCAAGATAGATTAAACAAGAGTGGATGCAGATGAAGAGAAAATTAGTGAAATGTAAAGTATATCGATGAAACTATACAGAATGCATCACAGAGAGACAAAGAGAGGGAAAATATGAAAAGCAGAAAGAAGAGACCTGGGAACTACATGAGAAGAGTCAATATACAGCTAATAGAACGTCTGGAAGGAGAAAATAAAGAGCCTGGTGGGAAACAGTAATAAAAAGAATGATTACAACGTTTTAAGAGTTAAACAAAAAAGAATCCTAAGTTGGAAAAGTCATGCAGAGCCCCACCCAAGAGAAATTAAAAAAAAAAAACTGCATCTAGAAACCTTATATTAAAATTGCATAACATCTAAGATAAAGAGGAAAAAAGCACAAAGCTAGAGGAGGCAAGAGAGATCATGTATAAAGGAACAAGCCAAATCAAGGGTTGACTTCTCATGCACCATCTCTGTGCTCATAGATATCAGAAGACAATGCAATATCTTCAAAATGCTGGGAGAAACTAGATTGTATATCCACTTAAATGTCATTTAAGAAAAGGCAAACATTTTCATACATTTCTAAGAAAGATTACTACCCACTGACCCTTCTAGCAGCAACTGCTAAGGGATTCACTTCAATTAAAAAATGAGAAATTTCCTTCCAGAAGGAAGGAGTAGGAAGCCCACACATATATAGAAAATTGATTTATGTCTGAAAGAGTATTGCAGACCAGTGGACAAAAGAAACGCTATTCAATAAATGGTGCTAGGGCATTTCACTGTCCTCCAGGGAAAAGCAAAATGATATTGGATCCCTGCTGCACTTTATATACAAAAATCAATCCTTAGTGGAATAATTTGAAAGGCAAAATTGCTACAGAAGAAAAATATAAGAAGATATCTTTATGACCTTAGGGTAAAGAAGAATTTATTAAACCATAAATAAAAGGCTTGATAAATTTGACAATGTTACAAGTAACAAAACAAATAGAACAAAAAACCTCTCCCCCCAAAAGACTGACATGTAGAATAATTTTCAGAAGAGAAAACTTAAATAACTAAAAACTTATTACAGAAACAGAGGCTTAACTATACCAGTAATCAGAGATATGTAAATTAAATGACCTGGCAAAAAGGTAAGTAGACTATATCAAACACTGGAGAGAATGTGGCATAAAAATCTGGATATAGTATCTGGAGATAGTATCTAGAGATAACTAATGTCCATTCACAGAAGTGAGTTAATATTTAAAGTAGTCACTAATCTAGACCATGTTAGGGCATCTTCATGCAGTGGAATGCTATACAGCAGTAAAAATGAATGAACATTAACTCTCGGGATGTGCCTGGATGATTCTCACACTCATAATGCTGAGTGAGTCAAGCAAGTTGCACAAGAATACATAATCTATGATATCATTCACATCAAATTTAAAATTCAAGCAATATTTCATGTAGTTTAAGGATACAGAAGTAATAAGATTATGAGGAGAGGCTTGGGAATGGTATTGACCAAATTCAAGAGGGAGAGTTATCTGATCTGGAAGCATTCACAGGAAGTTTCAACTGTGTTGTGAATAGGTTGCTTATTAAGCTTAGGGGTAGGTAGATGGACGTTTGTTGCTATATTCTCTATATCTTTTTACTTTATTTTATTTTTTTTGAGATGGAGTCTCGTTCTGTCACCCAGGTTGCAGTGGCGTGCAACCTCTACCTCCTGGGTTCAAGTGATTATCCTGCCTCAGCCTCCCAAGTTGCTGGGATTACAGATACCGCCACCAGTCCTGGCTAATTTTTGAATTTTTAGTAGAGACAGGGTTTCACTATTTTGGTCTCGAACTCCTGACCTCAAGTGATCCACCTGCCTCAGCCTCCCAAACTGCTGGGATTACAGGCGTGAGCTACTGCGCCTGGCCTCTATACCTTTTTAGATCTTAAACATTGCATAACACTTTTCCAAAATGAAAAGAGTAAACCAGAGATGAGGAAATGGAGAGGACTATTCTTTCCACCTTTTTTCAGTGGAAGGGAAGAAAAGAAGAGAATGATTTTTAAAATATTTCTTGACACCAAATTATTTGGAAGAATTTAATAGTTTGTACAACTTTGTAGGGAAACCAACATTTGAAGCTGTAGAATTATGTGCTTAAACTCAATATATTCAACTTAGTGAAATAATGTTTATTCTTTGGTCTGTAGAAGCTGGAGATGATTTTTTTCTGCATATTCCTTATTATTCTCTAACTAATCTAGCTTTTTGAGAAGAATCAATAGTATACATATAGAAAAAGTATCAATGTGAAAAATATTGAGTCATCGAATCTATTTATAAGGAGTATTTTTCCAAAGAAGCTGAAATTTGATGATATGAAGCTCTCCCACAATTTGTAGTCCAAAAGTAGATTGTTTGGAAAATGATAAAGAAGTCAAATACTTCTTTATTATTTTCAATTTCAGACACTAAACTGGATATCTTTAGATATTTTATTTCATGTCTTCACCATAAAACTTACAAAAACAAAAGAGCTCACCAACATCTATGTCTCTTTGGTGATGTTGCACATATATTTTTAAATGTGTGTTAGCAGTTATATGCTTTCATTGTCTCCCCTTTAAAATTAAATCAATCTTTTTCTGACTAGGGAACAGTATGTTCTGTACTAAAGGAAAACCCCTGCTTGGAACAAAGGTGTTGCTGAGTAGTTCTGCCAGAGACTTTCATTTCAAAGGCAGAATTTTATTTCACAGGAAATGTGAATCTGAAAGTATTTTACTAGTAATTAGCTTTTAAAATAGCAAGTGACTTCATGTTCTTCATTTATGCTTGGAAGCTGGATGTGGAATTTGTGGGGTTTTTTTCTGACTTGTGTGAAATTGTTAGGGACACGCCATATTCTAGCTAAGAAATAAAGATGTAGCAAACTTGGCTTTCACCTGAGACATCACCCACTGCCTACAGAATAGTCCCGAGGAGATGATAAGCCCAGATATTAAGGGATATCAACTAAGTGTCCCGAGTTGGTGATGTTCCAAGCGGGGACCCCAGCTCCTTATACTTTCATCGTCATCTCCAGTGAAATTTTCACAGGATTCATCACCGTGATAGCACTCGCTAAGTGTTCTATCTTATTGTCTTCATTTATAGATGGTAAAACTGAGACACAGAGAGATTTTTTTGTATTAGTTTTTATTTTTAAAAATATTACATTAAAATATTCTTTTTCTCAAGTTCTGGGTTTGTTGGTGCTCCCTTAATTACTATACCTGAGACAGGTGACTAAGAGAGTTTAAGGGTCTGGCCAAAGGCTCACAGTTAGTAAGCAGTGGGAGACAAGATTGGTGCCTAGGAAATCTGACCTCAAAGCCACTTCCCTTCCCATATTTGAAGACATTAAACTGGGACATTGCCATGAGTGACTGATATAGACAGATTCTGGCACAGCCCTGGCTGCTGTTATCGCTGATAAGTTGGGGCTTAGATCTCTACCTCAGCCTTTCACCGATGCACATACTCAGTTTTACTAGGTAACACATAATAGTTTTCTAAAGTGATGATACCAATTTAAACTCCAAACACTGCATGAGAGTACCTTTTGTTCAATGGTTAAATTTTTTGCTGACCTGATATGTGTGAAATGGTACCTTGTTGTGGTTTGAAATTGCATTTCCCTGATTACTAATGGATAATTTTTCATGTTTTGGGGCCATTTATGTTTCCTCTTCTATGAAATGCCTGTTCATGTCTTTTGCTCATTTTTATATTGGGTTGTTTGTCCCTTTTAAAATTGTTTCGTAGGAGTCTTTAACATATTCAAATACCAATTTTTATCTCCTGTATGTGTATCAAGTATCCTGTCTTAGTTCATTTTCTCATCCTCCTGTAGAACCCTTAGACAAGTAGAATTTCTTAATTTCAAAGGAGTTGAATTTATTAATTTTTCCCTAAGATTCTAAACTTTATAAAAACATTTCATGTATCTTCCCCTCCTCCCAAGGTGGGAAATATAGTCTTATGCACTATCTTCTCAAAAATGTATCATTTTGCCCTTCAGAATGAAACCTTCTATCTAATTTGAATAGATGATTTTTATGAATGGTGGGAGGTAAGGGTCAACTTAAATTTTTTTAATCCATTACATAACCAAATTCCCCACTGGCATTTATTGCATAATTCCCCTGTCCCTACTGATCTTCAATGCCTGTCACTCTGTCATGAGCCAAGTATTTTTTCTGTTTGTTTGTTTGTTTGTTCTAAGCGTGGACTGTTTCTGGCCTTTCTGTTTTGTTCCATTGGTCTGCCTTGTCTAACACTATATCAGTTCCACACTGCCTTAGTTATTACAGTTTTAGAATTAGCTCTGGTAGGGGTTGGGAGAGCTCTTTACCTTATTCTGCTTCAAGAGTGTTTTGGCTGTTCCTAGTTCTTTGCTTTTCTGTATACATTTTAGAATCAGTTTTCCAGGTACCATAAACAATGTTGTTACTATTTTGATTCAATTGCATTAAAGCTATAGATTAATATGGGAAGATGTGACATCTTAATGATATTGTTTTTCTTCCATTTATGCACATGGAATATCTCTCTGCTTATTAAGATCTTACAAAAAAGCTGAAAATTTTCTCGAAAAGCACTTAAACATATTTTGTCATATTAATTCCTATGTATGTTATCTGACTCATAAAAACCTCATTTACAGCTTCCCAGTCCCTCTTTCCCTGTATGTTGTTGGATGCTCACAACAATTTTGGAAGTCACAAGTTGAATAGGATGGCATCTCCATCAGTGGGCCCACAAGTGACTTGGTGGAGTAGAGCCCCATCTCTCACCTATTTCCCATTAAATTAGCTTTACCTGCTAAGAAACAAATTCTTGTTTTGTTAAGCCACTGAGATGTATCTATTACAACAAATAAGATTATCTTAATTAATGCATTTTGATTTTAATCTTAGAAATCTGATAAACACAGTTATTAATCTTAATATTTACCTGTTGATTTTTTGATTATTTTCTGCATACAAATTATATTATCTGGTAATAATGAGCTTTGCTTATTTTCTTTTCTATATTTTACACATTTTATTTCTTTTTCTTGTACTACAGTACTAGCTGATGTCTCCTGTACAATGTTGAGTAAAACCAACTATGGTGTACCATTTGCCTTGGCCTTGACATTGAAGGGAGTTCTTTAACATTTTACCATTAGCTGCTGTTCTTGACGTAGGTATTTTGTATATAATCTTTATGATAATATGAAAGTTTCCTTATTAGTAGTTTGTAAGGAGATTTTATCATAAACGGATGTTATCTTACTTAATGATGTGTTTGCATCTTTGGAAAGATGTTTTTTCTCCATGAAGTTGATAATGTGTTGATATATCTGTTTCACGAATTACATTGACTCATAACTTTACTGTCCTTGACTGGGTTGCAAATCAAATAAACAGCAACAGTTTATCTTTGTTTACAGTTTTGCTATTTTGTTCATCACGGAATTTTTTTGCATTAGTTTTGATTTTTTAAAATATTACATTTTTTTAATCTCAAGTTCTGGGTTTGTTGGTGCTCCCTTAATTACTATACCTGAGACAGGTGGCTACATGCTGATCCAGCCCTGGAGACAGCTTGGTCCAGGCCGAGTCTTTCTCTTGGTCTCCTGTGCCTGTGGAGGCTCCGATGTACTGGAGCTGGGCAGATGCCACCAGGCAGAGGATAGCTTTTGTCCTAGCTCTTGTTAAAGTGTTCTCGTTTTTTATTAATCCTCTGAGCATTTCTTCCTTTCTTGATAGCTCCAAAGTGCCTTTAAAGAGACAGTTTTAATATTTTATCCAGCTGTCTTTGTTATTCTCCTCCAGAGCCTCATTCAATGTATTTATCCCATTGTGCCTCCAGAAATGATACTCTGGAATGTTTATTACTGTGAGATATAAAAACCTGAGTTGTCTGCTGAGCCAAGCCAGTGCCTGATGGCTGGCGCCTGGGTTACTTGATTCCACTGTGAGGCAACCAGACTGTCCCAGTTAACTTTACCAGGAGTAATGCTGAGAGGTCCTCCTGCTTGGGAAATGGCACAAACACAGAAACTCATTTCAAATGGCCAACTTTTAAAAATTGGATTTGTTCTTCAAGGACAGCTAATGCCTTTATAATCCAGGCACAGTTCCAAGAGTTTTTATATGGTAACTCGCTAAATTCTCACAACCATCCTATGTGATAGATACCATTATTATCAGCTCCCTTTTTGCAGAGAAGGAAGACAGGACTGGAAGTTCGCTCACTTGCCTGTGGTCACATGGGCAGAAATTGGGCAGCCAGGATTTGAGCTAGTTTTGCTTCCAATTCTATGGTTGTAAACACTATAGCTATTGCCTTTTAGGGTTGCAGAATGAACTGTGGTTAGTGAGTGGTAGCACACACCAATGATCAACAAAGAGTTGTTGTATTAACCCAGTTTCCTGTCTCCTGCAGTGGCTCCTGTGAGTAGAACATGTAAAAGTTATAGTCCGTGTGTCCACAGCTAGCTATCAGTTCATGCCCTAAATAGGTTAATTGCTCTCTGTAAGGATTTTTACCAGAGTAAAACCACCTCATATGTCGTTTGCATTCAAAACATATTGATGACTTTTGAAGGAGCTGGGATTATCTGAACATTGATTATGTGTATGTGTTTCTTTAATTACTCCTTGCTTTCTTAAGGGAGCCTTTTTATCAATAGTAGCCATCAACTGTATTAATTCCCAAGTGTGCCCCACTTAAGCTTGCAAACAATATGTAACAACATAGACAAATCACTTCAGTTAGCTTTGAAATGGCTTTGATGGGTTAAGCAGACCATATTCTAGAGTTTTATATCCCTTGTGTTCTACAATTGAATTTAGTTCCAGGATTGTATTGAACAAATACAAACTTTCATCTTATATAATGATACCTGGCTTACATAGAATTAATTTGGTTATTTTTTCTGGTTTCTTTTGAAAGAAGTATTGGCATAGGGCTCAGGAATGTAAAAGACTAAAAAGAATTGGACCAAAAGAAACATGAAAGTCATGACTTTCACTATTCCCTCCTCTTTTTTTTTGTTTTTTAAAAAAAGGCTATATTTCTCCTTAAAAATATGTGAAAATTTGCTACTTTTTGAAATCATAATAAAAATATTTCAGCTTGGAATTCTTTCTTATCATTCTCCTTTTTCTTCTTTGTGATTAATTTAGTACTATCTTAGGCAAGATACATTTACCGAAAAATTTTTTCTTTGTCAAAAAAGAATCGAATTATGGATTTAAAATGTATTTCTTGCATCAGTTGAAAGAACATCAAGTGCTTCAATAACGGAATTGACAAATGATGGATCTACCTATTGATAGTAGTTTGGATTCCCTGGGAAGTAATCTCTAAGGTGGGGACCAGTGGGCATGAAGTTTTTAGGGAAGACCCCTGGGACCAACCCATGTGGAAGGGAGGGCAGGAAGCATAGTGAGGCAGAAGGAGAAGCTGGGCTCTGTTGCAGTCTCAAAAAGGCCTCAGCCGGCCCCATGGACACCCGAGGATGACTCTTCAGAGTTGCTCTGATTTGGGGCAAGGCTGTAGGCCTTCATCCTCTTCCTTCAACCAACTGGACAAGGGGCATGCGAGGAGAGGGAGTGAGGCTTTGGATCAGGCATTTCTCTTTAGTTAATGCAATTCCAGAAGAACCGACTGCTGCAGCACTCCTGGACCCTGCAGAGTAAGCACTTCATTCTGCAGGAGGATCTGACAGCACACTGCAGCTCCACTCTGCTATTCACTTTTTTAGTTCTGGCTGTCTTGCAAAAGCCAATGTTCCCCCTGTTTTTTGTGTGCCGCTCTCTTCTTTGAGCATAGAACCCCCATCCATTCTAATCACCCACCTGTGCATTTTTATTCCTGTTGCTTCTCAGGCTTCTCACTTTGCAAATTCTGTATTTACTACTCCTCCAGGTCCAGTTCAAGAGACTTCTCCAGGGAGACTTCCATCACGTCTCCAGCTGTCACCAATTGCCCATGACATTCACTATTTAATAATTTGGAACTCATCATGAGATATCTCAATATATATCGTGTATTTTGTTTCCATCTGTATGTTTTTTTCTTTCTCTAAACTATAGCAAGACTGTGATGGTTCCAGATTGTTTACAATCTAATAAGGAAATAAGCCCTTTGTTTTTCATGTTTTCTGGCATTTTGTAATATACGCATTAGAGGCTCAAAAATACTTGTTATTAAGTGGATCTCTACTTAGCTCCTTGGCCAAGAATGTAGAGTGTGTAGCAAATGTGTTGAATCACTGTTTTAATTTCATAGTTTTAGATTTTATTTGTGCCTATCTCTTCTGACATCCCAGATTTACTAATCATTCACTCGACAAATATGAATTGAAGTCTGTTGTGTTCTGACACCGTTGTGAGCAAAGGGGATATGGTGGTGATGTAGCTTGACTCTGTCCCCACCCAAATCTCATCTTGAATTGTAGCGCTCATAATTCTCACGTGGTCTGAGAGGGACCCAGTGGGAGATAATTGAATCATGGAGGCAGTTTCCCCTGTACTGTTCTCATGATAGTGAGTAAGTCTCACGAGATCTGACGATTTTATAACGAGTTTCCCCTTTTGCTTGGCTCTCATTCTCTCTTGCCTGCCACCATGTAAGATGTACCTTTCACCTTCCATCATGATTGTGAGGCCTCCCCAGCCAAGTGGAACTGTGAGTCCATTAAACCTCTTCTTCTTTATAAATTACCCAGTCTTGGGTACATCTTTATCAGCAGCATGAGAACTGACTAATAAAGGTGGGGAACAAGACAAGGGACCTGCCATCACAGAGATTAAATTCTGATGAGAGGCAGATAATGCAACTGAAACAGAGATGAGCAAGATGGTTACACAATGTGATAGCTGCTATGGCAGCAATAAACATAGTGCAGAGATGAAATATGCCACCTGAGGTCTGGGACGAGGTGATATCATCTTCAGAAGAAAATGATTTTGCTATGACCCAAGAAAGAAGACAAGCATTTCAGGCAGAAGGAAAGGAATTCAGGAGGCAGAAAGAACTCCATGTCCTTTGAGAAATGCAAGAGTTCAGAGGGGTTAGACGGTAGTTTGCTCAGGGGAACATGGTAATGGATGAGGTTGGAGAAGGTGTCAGTCAGGGCAAAAGGGTTGAATTTTATCCTAGGAGTAGTGGTAAGTCAGAGAAGAGTGAAAGTTTATTGTCATTGTTACTTGTTTGTTTAAAATAGAGGACAGAGGCAGATCTGCCATGAAACTAATGAAGCTTAAGCTTCAGGACCTACCACTTGTGTGAGTCCTTTTAAGAAAGTGGGAGGTGGCTCATGCCTATAATCCCAGCACTTTGGGAGGCTGAGGTGGGCAGATCATGAGGTTAGGAGATTGAGACCAGCCTGACCAACATGGTAAAACCCCATCTCTACTACAAATACAAAAATTAGCCAGGTGTGGTGGTGCACTCCTGTAATCCCAGCTACTCATGAGACTGAAGCAGGAGAATCGCTTGAACCCTGGAGGCATAGGTTGCAGTCAACTGAGATCGTGCAACTGCACTCCAGCCTGGGCAACAGAGCAAGACCGTGTCTCAAAACAAACAAACAAAACAAACCTGGGAGGAACTGTGGCTTTCGTAGCTTTGTATGTGTTCAAGGTCATGGTTTTATAAAATTGGCAATTGTTTCGGATCACTCTCTTTTTCCATTCTGACATCCCTTCCATCACACTCCCTTTTGTGGAGTGACATTGGAGTGGCCATGGTTATTTTTCATATTTGGCTCCAAGGAAGTTGACTGGTATACATCTAGCTTGCGCATGGTGAAATACAGTTATATGGCTCATAGACATTTCTGTGTTTGGCTAATGTTGTTAGCCATCTCAGTATAGGTGCTGCTTACCCAGTATTATGACATGAAGGTGTATGACAATTGGTTTTCATTGCAATGTGAGTGTGTCTTACAGCACCCAGCCCTAGGAGTAAGCAGGTAGTGGAAAGGAAAAGGTTTAAGGTATATGTGGTGAATGCTAGTCCATGGAACATTCTAGTCATCAGATGCATACAATTCTAAGCAGAGGATTTATTCTCTTTTTATACTTACCTTTTAGGATAACAAAGCACAATTATAAATGCCAATTTTTTCCTTTTCAAATAAGAATTGTGTAAAATAGAACTTAGAATTCTTGTGTTTGCATGATAAGCAGTGAGGATATGTGTGTGTATGTGTATGTGTGAAGTTGCATGTTAAATTATCAATACAAAAAATCTATATTAAAAAGCAAATTTCATCTGACCACACTACAAGACTGAATTACCTTTCTGTTATCTGTGTAGGAAATGATATTACAAAAAAGTGTTATATGAGGATGTAATCAAAGGCGGTGCAGTGAGAAATTTAAATAAAACATGTCATAGTAGTGTGCCCAATGGATAATTTATAAAAATGGCATATTGCTTTTCTATATATTTACTTTTGTATTTAACTTTATATTTATTTTGGGGTTCTTTGTCTTTAAGAACTCCCTTCCCCAATTTTATAAGCTTCCAGCCTCACAAAGCCTGGATCCATCTCTGATGGAAATGATGCCGTGATCTGATTTCTATTTTATGAATGTGCTGGCTGCCATATAGAGAGCAGATCAAGAAAGAGCAAGAGTAAAATCAGAGACATATGATGTCTTTGTATCCAATGACAATTCTTTTGAATTGTTACTAACAAGGAACACCAAAATGGTCCAGTGTTGTCACTGGTCTTCGTTCATTGCTTTGCACAGTCAACAGAGTATCTGAAGGGAGATTAGTCCTGAGTACCACAGCACCACTTCTCAGATTTTAAGGTGCATGTGTGTCCCTTGGGAGTAGGTCTGGGGTGCAGCCTTGGATTCTGCATTTCTAGCAAGTCTTCAGATAGTCCTGTGGCTGGCTCAAGGGCCACATTTGGAGTAATAAAGTAGCAAAACACTAGGGATCTAGAGGCAGACTGGCTGTGTTTGAATCTTCACTTCACTACAAACTTGTTGACTTGTTAAGTCATCTAAACTTTCAGTCCTCAGTTTTCTTATCTATAAATAGGGACGCTCATAATAGAATCAACCATTCAAATTATTGTAAAGATTAAATGAGACACTTCATGTTAAGAGGTTATCACAATATAAGGGTACAAAAAATGCTAGGTATATTTTTCCTTGCTACAGACAGCCCACTTGGCCTTTTGGGACAAGCTTGACTACAACGTCTTATGAAGGGTTTCTGAAGTTTCTAATGTCTGTTGAAAGAAAGAAAGGGCCTACCCCTGCAACACAGGCTAAGTAAAATTAGTCTGGTCAATGCAAACTTACAAACAATGAAATATATTTGCAAATCAAAATTACCAAGTACAATAAATGTTGAGTTCAGTCAGAAATGTGCTAGGTGTTCATAAATCACAGATTGTTGTATCCAGAATGGAAGTTAGAAGATCTTGCATTCCAAATGCTTTGTTCTGCAGACAAAACAGAAACAAGCAAACGAACACAAGGCTCTCCCTGAGGGATTATGGCTTTGGTCATGATATTCCCTGTGGGTCATGTCTCCTAACTAAAAAGCAACAGAAACCGTGATCAAAGTATTTTATTACTACTTTGCAATCTATAGAAAGCAATCTTTATTCAACCCCCCTTATTATTGCTATGGGTTAAATTGTGTCCTTCCAAAAACACACGTTTAAGTCCTAACCCCATACCTGGGAATGTGGCTTTTTTTGGAAATAGGGTATTTGCAGATGTAATTGAGCTAAGATGAAGACATTAGGGTGGACTCTAATCTAATATGACCAGTGTGTTCATAAGATGATGTGAAGGTAAAGACAGACAAGGGGAAGGCCATGTAATGACAGAGACAGAGTGGAGCCATGCAGCTGCAAACCGTTTTAAAATGCCAAGGACTGACAGCCACCAGCAGAAACTAGAAGAGTCAAGAAAGGATTCTACTGGAATCTCAGGAGGAACATGGCCCTGCTGACACATTGATTTCCAACTTCCAGCCTCCAGAGTTGTAAGAGAATACATTTATATTGTTTTTGTTGTTGTTGTTGTTGTTGCTAGGCTGGAGTGCAGTGGCTCAGTCTCAGCTCACTGCAACCTCCACCTCCTGGGTTCAAGTGATTCTCCTTCCTCAGCCTCCAGAGTAGTTGGGATTACAGGTGCATACCACCATGCCCAGCTAATTTTTGTATTTTTAGTAGAGACAGGGTTTCACCAAGCTGGTCTCGAACTCCTGACCTCAGGTGATCCGCCCACCTTGGTCCCCCAAAAGGCTGGGATTACTGGTGTGAGCCACTGCACCCAGCCTAAAATTTCTATTAAGTCACCCTTTTTGTGGTCTGTTGTGGGAGCCCTAGGAAACCGATACAATCCTCTTCCTCCTTTCTCTATTTTTAACAGTTTCTGTTGTGCCGCATGATAAGCTTCTTGAGGGCAGAGCATTGGCCTTTGGCCATGTTCACATCCCTTTAATGACTCAGCAGGGCTTAGACGGTGCTCAGTGAACAGTTGTTGAATTGAAGTAATTATAGGTTTCCACAAAAATAATCTGGCTCATTATTTGTTATTAGGAATTTTCTATAATTTGCCCATCAGTTTTTGGCATTAATTGTCATTGGGGAAATAGAAGAGGCGCCTCTTAGTTGCCAAGAGATGTTTGGACAGAAAAAGGATATAAATACTTACAGGGAAACACAAGAGCTCATTTTAATATTATTTTAAGAATAATAATTGATATTCACTGAAATCTTGCTAAGTGTCAGGTCCCGCTCTATCTGATTAGCATATATTATCTCACTTAAACCTCATTATGTCCCAGCAAGGTACATTCGATTGTGAGACTCAGCTTATTGGTGAAAACACCTTGATGCTTACGAGGTGTTAAAAAGTACAGTTGAGAGTTAAACTTGGGCGGCGTGACCAGCAACTTAGTACTTAACCAGCTCTTAAACTACTGTGGAATGCAGACACTGATCTTTCCATTCTGTAGCTCTGAAAAACATTCGACTTTGTGTTTATGAATGCTAATGCGTTTAGACTGCTCTCTATATAAAAATATGTGTGTGAGAGTGTTGAAAATATATTTATTCTGTAGTATGTTTGTTACTTCTGTATATATCTGATCAATTTGCTCAGACATATTTAGAACTTAAGAGGCAGCTTTTCTAAGCTGTCACGCTGCTTTGAATACATTTCTCTCCCTCTGTAAAGCCACACATTTTACATTTAAATGCATGGGTTTCCATCTCTAGACTGCAGAGCTTATTCAGGGATCTCAGGAAAGAGACCTCCCTGCAACAGGAGCACTTTGCTGCGATTTGGTTTGTGGACTTTTGTAGGATGACCTTTTGTTGGAAGGAAATGTTCTCTAGCAAAAGAAAAGTTAGACTGTTCTGATTTAGATCATTTTAGTTTACACACAAGGGCAAATATAAATCTCTGCCTTCATTTATATAAACAAAGTATTGGAAAAACCCACAGAAAAGTTATGAGAGAAAGGGCTCAACAATAGTAACATTTAATTTCTCAGCCTCTCTAGAGGCAATTGGATTTTAGGGGTTCACATTCATATGTGGCCTTTATGCAGAAATTTATTCTCTCTGGCTATTTTCCCCAGACTTTCAAGTTATATCTTTTCACGTTATATCTTTTCACATGCTAGCTGCATCATGACTTAATGCCACATTATTATTAGGAAAAATTCAATGACCGTCATTATATATTTTATTTCAGGAGAACCATATAGAAGCTTGATAAACAAACAAGCAAACAAACAAAAGACTCTGGGTAACACTAGAGTAATGGTACAATATAACATTTCTTCTATTGCCTCTGGTCCTAATAAAGAACTGGGCCATGTCCTAAATCTAGCAGAGTACTTTGTAGCCCATAGTTTCAAGATATTTCATAAATCATATTCTTGGGATAGGGAAGAATATCTTTATCTTAAGTAACCAAGTAAAAGATTCTTATAACTTCACCTTAAACCTGGATAAATGCTTCACTCTGAATTTTTAAATGAAATTTTGACCTGAAAGCTGCCACAAATCAAGCTCATTTTAACTTGGCTGTAGAGTTGGGACAAGCCAGGGCTTGCTCTGTGTGATCTTGAGAGTTAATTTTTATGAGTCTTGATTTTTTTCATCTACATTATGGGTATAATAGATTCTTTGTAACCCTAAGGATTATGTAAAATATGTGTGAACAAAACCAGTGACTCTCTGTTTATGCCTTATTTCATGTAAACAACTATATGGGTTTTCACCAGATTTGATGGGCTATCTGAAATGGTTTAATTATAATTTAGGCCTAGTAGCATTTATACAGTTTACATGGTGGGTGCCACAGGGACACCTCAAATGGGTGGACATTTTTCAAAGTAGCTGACAGTGGAGGAAACTGAAGTCACAAGCCAGTTGGTCAAACCTTTGACAGGTACTGGGCAGAGGTTTTCAGCTGAGCTGGGCAGCTAGTCACCCTAAGGGCAGACACTAGAAGTGTTGATCTAGAAGTAAGATGCTTCTCACAGCAGAATCTCTATGTACCTTGAAGAGGAATCTCTGTAGCAGTCAGAATTCACTTATCGGTTGTTAGTAATTCTCTCCAACACAGGGTGGGCTTGTTAGAAACATAGATAGAATATTTAGCATAGAACTTGGCACGTAAGTAGCTCCCTGGTGAACATTCTCAATTCTACCCTTTCCCATCCTTGCCATCTATCTTCCCAACTAAGAGCACAGAGGGAATCATTACTATGTTTCATTCTGTGTGAATCATGCTTATCCACAGTGACTCAGTCATTTCTATGGAGATAAATTAGTCCAGCAACAATTGCCCAATATGTCAGAGACACCCTAGGATATTTTGGAGGTGGGGAGAAGGGGTGGGGGTTGCCCCTGCAGAAATCATTCTGCAGGGAACCAGTACCATCTTTTTATAAATATCAGAACATTGAACTTTATTTTGATTTTCCTAGCTGCCCCTAAAATCTGTGGCATTGCAATAGAACTTTAATAATAAAGAATGCATTTCTCATTTGAAACATCGTTTTAAATTTGGAGAGCCCAAAACTGAAATGACACTTTTCTTTTGTCAGATAATTATGAGATAATTGGTATTTTATACCCAAATATTTTCTATGCTGAAGAGAGAGTTTTTTTTTTTTTATCCTGAGAGGTTTAAGTTTTGTTTTTGATTTTGATGTAGTACCATGAATAGGCAATCTACTGATAGAACTTATACTTCATGAAACCAGGTGTACAGTTTTAGATTTTTCACTTAAAATAATAACTTGCTCTCTGAAGTTGACATCTTGAACTTACTATTAACAGAATGATTTTTGTAGGGAGTGATTGATGAGATAGATTTTCTTTTGCATTACAGTACAAAAATCACTCATCCAAATATACAGCCATATTTTCAAATATCCACAGAGGTGTTAAAAGTATTTTTACCCTTGGAAATCCTGATGGGATAGTTAAAAAATACAAGCAGCTTTATTTGTATCTGCTGAATGTATGTGTTTTCTATGCTATATCATAACCACTCAGGAGGCCTAAAGCTTTAAATCTGCCATGGAGAAAAACTCATGTTTCTGCCTTGGCCCACAGAGGAGGCAATTTCTGCCAATCTCAGTATGACAAGGAATGTTCCCACCCAAAAGGCCAATAGCACCTTCCTTGACAAAAATGGTGGGTCTCAAAAGGCCGAAGAAGGAGTTTCTGCCACTCCTTCTGCCCACACACCTCTTAGGAGGAGGCTGGTTACTGACAGAATAGCAGGGACCCTCATCACCCTCTTTGTTGAATTCCTGTTCTATTCTTGAGCCACCTGGCCAGGACCTCTGCATAGAACAGAACTCACCATTCTGTCTCTTTCTGCAGCCTCAGGTCTGAGTCAGGTTATGCCATCAAGCTCTTACAGAAGCCTGTATTACAGCTTAATGGGCCCTTTTTATTTTTATTTTTTTATTTTTTATTTTTTATTTATTATTATTATACTTTAAGTTGTAGGGTACATGTGCATAACGTGCAGGTTTGTTACATATGTATACTTGTGCCATGTTGGTGTGCTGCACCCATCAACTCGTCATTTACATCAGGTATAACTCCCAATGCAATCCCTCCCCCCTCCCCATGATAGGCCCCGGTGTGGTGTGTGATGTTCCCCTTCCTGAGTCCAAGTGATCTCATTGTTCAGTTCCCACCTATGAGTGAGAACATGAGGTGTTTGGTTTTCTGTTCTTGTGATAGTTTGCTAAGAATGATGGTTTCCAGCTGCATCCATGTCCCTACAAAGGACACAAACTCATCCTTTTTGATGGCTGCATAGTATTCCATGGTGTATATGTGCCACATTTTCTTAATCCAGTCTGTCACTGATGGACATTTGGGTTGATTCCAAGTCTTTGCTATTGTGAATAGTGCTGCAATAAACATACGTGTGCATGTGTCTTTATAGCAGCATAATTTATAATCCCTTGGGTATATACCCAGTAATGGGATGGCTGGGTCATATGGTACATCTAGTTCTAGATCCTTGAGGAATCGCCATACTGTTTTCCATAATGGTTGAACTAGTTTACAATCCCACCAACAGTGTAAAAGTGTTCCTATTTCTCCACATCCTCTCCAACACCTGTTGTTTCCTGACTTTTTAATGATCGCCATTCTAACTGGTGTGAGATGGTATCTCATTGTGGTTTTGATTTGCATTTCTCTGATGGCCAGTGATGATGAGCATTTTTTCATGTGTCTGTTGGCTGTATGAATGTCTTCTTTTGAGAAATGTCTGTTCATATCCTTTGAATGGGCCCTTTTTAAAATCTATTCATGAAACTGACATTTTGTTGCCCATGTAGTTACTGATGCCATTGATCCCATATCTTTTCATTATCAGTCTGAGATGTGAAGAAGACGGCTGAGTGGTGGGATTTATTTTTACTTCTAATTTTAAAGAATACTAAACAAACTTCTCAAATTACCATTTTTAATTGTTTTTCTTGCTGTGAACAAGCCAAAGCCAAAAGCAAAAACTACCAATCTCCCATTCGAAGACCAGAGTTTGGTCTTCTTTGAAGTTAACAAATACTATATGTGTGAAGGTGAAAACCATTTTGTTTGGCGAATTATCAATCTGTCTCAACACAAAAAGAAGGAAGACTATACAATCCTTTTAAATGCTTCTTTTATTTCATTGGTTGTACATTGGGTGAGTGAACTGAATATTACAACCAAAACATAGTATTGATACAAATTAGACTTCTGTTTACACTGTAAGGTAATGAATGAAGGAATTCTTTAAGTGTTACAGAAAGATTTAGTAGAAATGTTACCAGTGGTATGGCTGAAAGAATATTTCGGTGAAGTGCTGTTATATCCTGAAAACCAAGAGTGAAATGTAGTTCCCATACAAGTGGAGAGTTAGTCTCTTAACTACAGTATTTGTTGAATTGATATCTTCATGTCTTGGATATTGGTGATTTTTGTTTTTTAATTAAACAAAGCATTTAAGATTTATTCATCATAGTCAGACTTCTGAATATAAACAAACTTTTGGCAAATAATATTTATACAGAAAAATAGTTTTAGATCCTCTCAAATCCCAGAATTATTCTATAAAATTACATTATAAATAAATAAAAAGCAAAATCTGTTGTACATATATTTGTACATCTATGCATTTGCCTTGCCTCCTCCTTATTGTAAATGGCATATTTATGACTCTTTGCATATTGTAATCACAATTCTGGAAAATGGATATCATAGTAAAAAATACAGTCTTCTATATTTGCTTCGGGATACAGGTGATGTTTTTGATGCTCCATTATTAAAGGGCTGAAAATAGTTGTGTGCTAATAATTTTAAAAATCAAAATCATGAAACAAAAGAAAAAAAGACAATGTTACGATTAATCTACAAAAATATTTCAGTGATTCCCATAATTTACCTTTTAGTAATGTATACTATGTTTTCATTGAGTTTAAATGAATTAACAAAGAAAGAAAACAGAAAAAAGAAAACAAGTTTGAACGTTTTAGGCAAGTTGTAGCGTAACTACATTGTTATAGTTGAGAAAATTACAAATATCAATAATACATAAAGATGAAACTACCAAAGTAATACAAGTTAGATACAATACTTTTCCACAAATTAAAACAAATGCAACGATACAAGCACTATGTAAGATTACACTTAGCATGTGACTTTCTTTTAGATAGGGTTATCAGATCTACGATACAAGATAAATAGATAGTAATTCGACTTTGACCAACATGAATTAAAATGCAGATTTCTTTTTTTTCCTCAAACAAATAATGATATGGTTGGTGCATCTAGTTTTCAGAACAGGTGATGATCCCAAATTTAAAATATTTTACATTCAATCTCAAAAGTCAAAATACTTCAATCACTAATATGTTCACAAAGAAAATGGATGTTTGAAACAATTACACATAATATTCATTTATAACAGCTGTTTTGTTTTTTAAACAATAATTTAAAAACTATGTAGGTACTGTATAGGCTATGTGCAACATATAAAATGTGAAATATGAAATATTTGGTACGATAGTGCTTAAAATAAACTTTAAAACAAACTTTCTGAACAAAATTTAATTGTATCGCTATTACCTTGAAGATCAACCAAGTATTTAAAAAAGTAAACAACATTAAAATATGTTTCATCCATATATAGTATATATATGTATGTGTATATATAATATGTATGTACTTGTATTAAAGTTTTTTATACTTTTGAGACATAAAATATGCTTTAAGGTGAAAGAATTAAAAGAACTATTTTTTCCATGCTGTAGTCAGTTACAACCCTTTAATCCAACTTTTGAAATGCAAAACAGTAATGGATTTTTTTTAAAAAGTGAAACTATCTACTTTTTGTTTACATAGTAATTTAGATTAAAGTCACAGTCAAATTTGCAGTGACTAAACTCAAACTTACTTAAATTAGAATATTATACAGATCTCCTCACCTACAGCTTCCTTGTTTGACTAGGTTTTTAGTTAAGAAGAGTTATTCTGTAACAGGCAACCGGATGGTGAGTTTGAAAGACTAATCTCTTAGATTAGACTGTTGGCATGGGCCTCTCATTCTTGTCAAGCTGGATGAAGTCTGGCAAAATCTAGGCACTTCTACAAAGTCTCTCTTATAAAACAACTTTAAAAATATACTTGTAAAATAATACCTTCAAGACTTTGTTTGGTGGGGTATGAAGCTCATACCGTGCAAAGTTTCTTTTTCAATCTATTTAATGTTAATCTAGAATCACATGATTCAATGCGGCATCTCCAGGCAAACCAAACACCACACTTTGATGTGTCCCCAGTACTTGTGCTTGAATTTCCATTCAAATTTTAGACCTGCAGGACAGGTATTGGTTTTACTTCACCTCTCGTCTTTGCTGCAGCATTTATATTGTCAAGAAGTGAAACATACCCTTTGATCCAGTGGGTAAATGGCATGACAGTAATTACAGCTACAATCGAACCTGCCCTTGGAATATGTTTCTTTTTTAACTAATGCTAATTGTTTATTGCTAAATTTGAAATATTCTGAATCGAAATGAGTAAAGTGGCTGGACTTTCTGCATCAGCTATAGTTATGGAGATAAGACAATATTCCTAGGACAGAAACTATGTTTAGAAACCCTTTAAAAGTAAACTTTATCCTTTATGTCTTTAAACATCACAGCTGGTCTCAGGTAGTTAACTATCTTAGGTTGGAATATACTAAGCATACCATATTTAATACTCATATATGAGATAGCAGCACTAGCTTCTTAGAGTTGTGGTCTGTCCAGAAGAACTACATCTTTATTTAGCATGCAGTTTGTGGCAATTCTATTGAGGAGGAAACAGGATAGTATGTACAGTAACAATGTTTAGTTATTCTCAATGCAGATTCTTGGCATTCCATTCCGTTTCTGCTGATTATTTCAGAATTATCTGTTAAAGAGAAAGACAAGCATGATTTAGGCATCCTTCTGGGAGGAAAAATAATGAGTTTAAGTTTTACTCTTCAAAAATAGACATTTGAAAATCAGAGTTTTCTTCAATCTCTCATTATTTTGATGCAATTATAATTTTGCACAATACCCGCCCTTCATGCTGAAAAACTTTACACTTAACCACTTCTGCTATGTGGCCACTATAAAGAATGATGATTCAAATGCACAGTACTTTCTGGAAAACTGTGGCAGCAAATAGAGAGGCATGCATGTTTAGACCACAATTTCTTTAAAAAATTTTTGCTTTACAGCTCTTTATTATACATTCCCATTATTGTCCAATTAATATTTGCTATGGTGATCAGAAAGTCTAATCAGAGAATCTTGTTTGTACTGAAAAGTCACTTGTAAGGCTTAAATAGAAATATTTCAAGATATAATAAATCAGATATTATTCATCTATTAACTTGCATTTGTAATTCAAAAATGTATTCCTATCAAAAATAATTTTGTTCCCAACACATAACAACAACCAGTTTCAAATTCAAGGCATATTTAAATGTCACATATCAAAGAGTAAAAGGGATAACAGTCTAATAAAGCAGTTAAAAAGTTCTTAATACATCCAAAAGCACAGCTAAAGCACAGCTAAAGGTAAACTATTAAATGCAAGCTGTGGTCCCTTGAGTCTGATCTCTAAGTTCATTTCCAGCTCCATACCTTTGCAAAGGAGAGGGAATTTGGCCCATGTGGTCCAGTCCATTAAATGTCAAGGTTAAAAGTCAAGTTTTTAACACACTCTAACGAAACTGTTTCATGTTTTCTAATGCTTTGACCAAATTTTGTGTAATTAATAAGCAAAGCATTTGTTCATTAAACAAGAGTCTGTTTAGGAAATAACTGGTAAAATTTGTTTATAATGAGAGTTAGCTAATACTTCTACACACTAGGATTCAATTCCCAGCAAAAGCCTTATTTTCCCAAGCATAGTGTATTATCCCGTTATGTTTTCTCCACGTGGGTATTTTTTCCCTTTAAGTGAGTGCTCCTGTATTTTATATGCAACAATTTTAGTACATGCAAATAGTTCCTCCTGTGAAGTAAACATGAGTATTCTTTATTTTATTGAAACAGACAGATGTGTATAGGATTCATAAAAATAGAGAAAGAACTCATTTATCTTAAATATTTAGAGTAAATGGAAACTTAAAACTTCAGATAAGATCATTCTTTGTTTCTTAAATATTCCTAGGAATCTAAAATTAACTGGGAAAAATAGACATGAATAAAAAATAAGATATGATTTCATATGTAAACACAGTATCTAATATTTGAATACTATTATCTTTGAATATTATCATTGCCAATAGGTAATATTCAGATTTCTAGATTTAGATATTTGATTATCAAATAGAAATTTTTTGATTTCATCCCTTAGTTTCAAGCCTATCTGTAAGTTTTCCAAATAAGAATGCACTCTAGGACATCAAATAAAGTGATTTTTCTTTTTCTTTTACTTTAGAAAAAATCTTTCTAAAATAACTCCGGGAAAAAAATTGCAGTTTCTTTATTTCTTTTCTGTTTTCTTTTCTTTTTCTTTTTTCTTTTCTTTCTTTTTTTTTTTTTTCTTTTTTTTTTTTTTTTTTGAGACAAGGTCTCCCTCTGTTGCCCAGTTTGGAATGCAGTGGTATAATCAAAGCTCACTGAAGCCTTGAATTCCTGGCCTCAAGCGATCCTCCCACTTCAGCCTCCTGAGTAGCTGGGACTACAACCACACACCACCATGCCTGCTTAATTTTCATTTTTATTTTTGTAGAGATGGGGTCTTGTTGTATTGCCCTGGCTTGCCTCAAACTCCTAGGCTCAAGAAATCCTCCCACCTCAGACTCCCAAAGTGCTGGATTATAGGTGTGAGCCACTGTGCCCAGCCAATTTCTTAAATTGATGTATAATAATATGTATTTTAGAATGCATTTGGATTCTTGCTTATTCGCTGAAATTAAAATGCTATAAAGAATGAAATTCCTAACCATCTGGAAAAGAAGTATTCTATGAAAAGCACAGCAATGGCATATTAGAATGGGGAAATGTGGGTTATGGAAATTACTTACGGCAAGGCTTTGAACTCGTATTTGATGAGGAGACATAAATGACCACTGAAATTTAATTGGACTGTAAATCAGTCTTGCAGCTAACTAAAGCATCAACTAGTCTCGCCCAGACTGCACTTCCCCTCTGCCCCAGTGTACCCATGAGCTATTATATGAATAAAGACATCAATAAAAACGAGCCCTGGGACTACTGAACTCTCAGCTGTGATTGCTGCCTGGCATCTAGGCCAGAAAACTCTGGCCATCCCCAGTCTTTGTCTTTGGCTGTCATGTGGTATAAAAAAATGAATCACATTCCTGGCATCTGTGAACTTCAAGAAGTTCAACAGATTTAATCTTAGAAGGTGGGAAAGCTTTGGCTGTTTTTCCTTATAGGTTCCATTTTTGGGTGGCAGATTTTTTCTTGGAAATATCTTTGATTATTAAATTTTTTTCCTGAGAAATACAGCTTGCTGATACAGTCTGTATTATCTGTACTCTGGGGTGAAATACACCCTGGAGACATAGAACAGGGATACAGATCAAGAACAGTTATCAACTGAGGGCCTGTCATATCGCTAGCACCCATCTGATAGAATTCTGTTGTGAGGAGGCACAGGACCTTACAGTCCCGAGGGCCCCAGGGTAGTGTGGGACAGATTCAGCTGGAAGACCACCCACAGGACAAGAGGAAAGTGGAGAGCCAAGTGTGTGTGCTTGTGGGGATTGGCAGGCGGGAGAGGAGAAGCTACTTTGAGGGAAAGAGGAACCTTTGTCTAGTTTTTAACGTGGTTTTTCTTTATTCAGATTACATGTTGATTTAGCACTAAACAAACATAATTTAAAATCACATGAATAGATACATTTTGTGTGCTTTCCTGTTACCTCTTTTCAGAGATTTTCTCCCATACCAATTTTATATATACACACACACATATATATACACACATATATACTTTTATATAATATATATAAACTTTTTCCATCTTTTTTGTAGTTTTGTGACCAGGAGGATCAAAACCTTCATGGGGTGCCTGAATATTTTCATTATAGGTAAGAAACATACCTTCTTAAAATAACAGGCTTATATATGGCCCTGGCACATGGGCTACACATCTGATGTGGATCAACCTTAATTTTGAACTTGTCCATTTTAAAAAATACTAATTAAAATACAGTTCACCAAAGTGAGCTCAACAGACCCACTGTCCGTCACTTCTTTCCTGCCCTGCATTTGGTCAAAGCTGAGGCTGGTGCCCAAAGTTCTGTACTCAACCTCCAAGGCACAGCACCCCATGCTGTCTTGAAAGGGAAGTGGAAAACTCATAGGGTCTGCCAGGGTATGCATAAGTCAGAGAAACAGCCACCACATTGGGTCTCCTGCCAGTCTCCTCTCTGAAGCACCTTTATTTTTGTTTGAATTTTAAGATATATCCCCTTGATTTTCAGGAGGCTCTGAGAATTTACAAGCTAGAGTCTTACAAGCTAGGTCAGTATTGTGATCATATTTTGCAGACATGGAAAAGCTGACATGCATCATTTTAACTGGCTTGCACAATGTACAAAGTGCTTGCACAAACCAGCATGAGCTTAGAGATGTCACTTTGCTCACTGGTGAAGGCATCCCCTCCAGGGCATGGGGACGGTCTGAGATAGGGCTAGAGGAAGCAGAGGTTCCAAAGAGCATATCTGTGCCTCATGGTGCCTGCTTCAGAGGGTGCTTAGAAGAACCCTGTGAGCCTGGGGATCAGGGGAAGGTCAGGCCCTGAGGTGGAACCTACAGCAAATGTGCTTGGAGCTTTAGAGGGGAGACAGTGAGACTGTCTGGAGGGGCTAGATGGGTGGAAATTGCTGGGAGACTGTGAGGCTGCTGGGCCTCTCATTCAGGGCATCCACAGGTCAACCACATCCTGCCCCAGGGCTCCTCCAGATGGATGTTGCAAACATGCCTGCTTACAGCGACAGAACACCCTACCCAACCACAGTGCCACTGCCTCAGCTGCTGAGAAATCTTGGCAAACTATGATGATAGGAAAGAAATCAAAGATATTCAACAAGCTATATTTCTATTTGTCTCCCTGGGAGACTATTGCCTCAAGTAGGTAGTGTTTTATATAACAGAGCACCATGACAGGAGAAGGAAGTTAAATTATTAAATAAGATTCTAGCTAATCTAGTATGGTAAATCAAAATTCTGAACTGCAAGCATTATTTTCAATTCCTTCTTCCACTAAAAGGAGAACAGACAAAAATCAGAATAGCTGATGCCCACAAAATCTGTGATTCTATTTTTAAGACAAAGATATACTTGATCTCAAATCATGAGTACTTTTCTAAATCTTTAGTGGTCCCTCTGGTTAGAACAAGAGTATCTCCGAAGCAAAAATATCAGCTGGCTACAATACAGTCTGCTTATCAATAAGGAAAGGAAATCACAATAAGTGAATTAAACTGTCTCCCCTAGGTGGTTGGATTTAAGAATCTGATGATTCTGCTCAATATACATTCTCAAGTTACCCCAATGTGAATCCAGTACCTGATTAGTTTCATATTTATTTGTTGAAGACAAAGCATGAATGGCTTCAAAGACATCAAATGGGTTATTTTTCTATCAAATATGTTATGAGCAGCCATTTAATAATTACAGTGTCCTCAGTGAATTGCCTGCCATTGACTCACAGTGCAGTGGTAGCCAAGCTTACTAAAAAGTGGACCAGATTAGGTCCTGTCTAATACTAAGCCTCCTGGGGCCAGGCAGGAAAGGTACGTAAGTGAATAGGCCAGGTCAAGGGTGTGGCAGCAGCTACTCTGCCCCAGCCAAATGCTACCTGCGGAAACATGGACTCCATATTACTTGACCTTTAGATTTTCCAAGAGAAGCTGGAAATTCAGCAATGAATTCACATCACAGAAAACAACCCTGTGTGGATCATATATATCTTTGGGCTAAATTCAGCTAAGAGCTGCTGGTTTGTGTACTCATCAGCTTTACTTTCTTGAAGGCAATATCCACTATATCCACTAAGTCTGGATCACTTCCTGAACTGGCATAAGCCAAGGCTACAGGCAACATCATGGCAGGCAGCAGTGGTAAGAGTGAGACCAGAAGAGCAGGTGTATAGGAGAGTTAGTCCTGCAACTTTCAGACATTTGGCTTTCGCCCAAAGAAAGAGAGTACGTGACCAACAAGGCACCCTCTACCTAAAAAGAAAATATCAACCCTCCCTTGACTGAGTCATCAGTTATGAAACATGCATGTTTTCTTGTCTCTTCCATGTGATGATGGATTTAGGCTGAGCCATCCATACCTCTCACTCATGGTGTGCGCTCAAAAAAGAGCTGAACAGGGTGAGAAACACATTTGGTTCAAACTAAAATAGTCTCTGCAGAGACTGAAACACTGAACTTGAACTCATCAGCACCATGAACTTAACAGCTGAACTAACCAATCCTCATGCAGAAGGGTGCAAGAGAAAACAAATCAACGTAGAATGTCCTCAGTGCTTCAGAGGTACCATGTATTAACACATTCTGAGTTTTCTCCCTCGAGGTTGATCTCCAGGAACTGTACGTATGCATAACTTTGGAAACTGTGGGCTTCTAGATGACTTCCAGAAATGTTTATACTTCTTACATAAAAGTGCTCATTTCAAAGATTCAAGGATGTCAGATGAGTTATTTTTTTAAATGATAGCTCAATATTAAATTTGGTAAGAACTCTTCCTGCTCTGCTTAATTGATAGGAAAACATTCCAGTGAAAATGTCAAGAATTTCTATGTATGCAAATCATCAAGCAATTAGAAAAGAGAAATAATGGATGTTTTGGTTCAGTCTTCCTGTGAATAGCCATTAGGACTGTCTTCGTAATGTTGAGTTTGGATGGCATAGATAAAAAATACCTTATATCTGTGCAGCCTTGCTAAACTACTAAGGAATCTCAATGCGTCTTGATGTCACTAACATGGAATCTCAAGTGGGTACTTCCAAGCAGGGCTGGTACACTAACTGGGTCCACAGCCAAACCAAGCTCTTTAAGGACAGGGGGACTGTCTCATTCATCTTTATAGCACCAGTGTCTAGGACAGGGCTGGGAATTTATTAATTGGTGGTTGCATGGATGGCTGAATAAATTGAAATCATTGAGGACACAGTGCCACAATGCTCGTATCAACAGAAGACCACTAGACCATACAGGGGAGAAACAGGAATAGGGCAGGAAAAGAACCCTTTGGACAAGATGTGTCGTCTGTGTGCCCTTTTAGGGTAGTTAAGGACTCAGAAATATCTAAGAGAAATAAACACCACTCCCCATTCTCCCATTCTCCCTACTCCCCATTATAGATAAAGGGGAAAATATTCCAGGCTGGGGGCAGAATCACTCACAGAGAAAAGAAATATGACAGATAAAAATCCACCTAAAGAAACCTTCTAGACTTGGTAGGTTTCTTAGAAATCTTTTGCCATGGTTACAAGGCCTTGTTTCCCCCAGAAGGCAGTTAAAGGTATTAATAATATTTCACTGCCTCTTTAAACAAAATTTATTATTAATTTAAAAATAGGCAATTAGGTGGCATTTCCTAAAAATAGGGCTAAGCTAAGGAGGCTCGCATGTTGCTCACCCTCCCAGTCTCTGTGTTTCTTCATCTACAGTTTTCTTCTGATTCTGTCCAGGTTCCTTCTTGCCACTCTCTATTGGCATTGCTTTCTCCTTCAGTCTCTGCACCATTTAATATTCTCTCCACCTTTTCCCCACTGCCCCACACCTCCTCTCCATGGCAGCCACGACTGTCTGAAATGCCCTGATCTTGCCTGAGAGGCGACACTTGTGAGATCTTTCAGTTGAAGCAAACTGCACAGAGGAAAGGGACATGTGTACATTTTTGACTCCAATATAATTCAGTACTTAATCACAGTATGGATTACTGAAGTCAAAAGCAAGTGTCTTTAGTCTCTTGGTGAATATATGGTATCAGATTTAAAAAGTAATTAAAGCAATTATAATTAACATGTTAATAAATGTACACTTTCAAGAACTTTCTTTGGCCTACTTCATGACTATAAAATTTTAAATATAGGCCTGGTGCGGTGGCTCATGTTTGTAATCCCAGCACTTTGGGAGGCCTAGGTGGGCAGATCACTGAGGTCAGGAGTTCGAGACCAGCCTGGCCAACATGGTGAAATCCCGTCTCTACTAAAAATGCAAAAATTTGTTCGGTGTGGTGGTGCACACCTGTAATCCCAGCTACTTGGGAGGTTGAGGCAGGAGAATCACTTGAACCTGGGAGGTGGAGGTTGCAGTGAGCCAAGATTTCACCACCACACTCCAGCCTGGGCAACAGGACGAGACTCCCTCTCGAAAAAAATAAAATAAAATAATAATTATAGAAAAAGCTCAGAGATAATTAGTAGAATATGTAAAGATACTTAAAAATAGTCTGATTCATTATTCTGGGGGAATATTGTTTGGAGGGCAGGCAGTGTCATGCCATATTTGACTTATTTTCAAAATGTAGTTTTATTTGTACATAAAAGGCATATGCTGAGGTCCTGGGGGAAAAATTCTCAAATATGACAATCAGCTTTACTCTGGAGAAGAGCACACCGAGGTTGGAATGTCCCTAATATTTCATAGCACCTTCCAGAGGAGTTTTGCCAGAATTATTGTTTTGTCCTCTGCTGTTCAGTAGAAAGTTTATATTCAAAGCTCTAATGCCCCTAGTTTCAATGATACTTTTTGTGGATGACTCATTTCTGTCCAATATTTTCCACTTGATTATATTTGAACAAAATATTTTTAGATATACTAAAGAAAAATTGTCACTTAAAACTATTAATAATTCAGGTTTTACATGAAAAGCAATAACACTGTCCTCGCTGAAGATTACTGACCAGGGTTCACATTGACAACTTAGAGTATCTGGATAAAATTCATAAACGGAAGTGCTCAACTTTGAATAAGATTCTGCTCTTTGTATGAGTCCATGTCACATGTGGAAACATCTCGGTTCTTATGAGTATTGCAGTTAGGCTTTGATTATAATCCCCTCCCTGACTCCAGACAGTCTCCTTCAATCCCAGTTCCCCTGGGGGAATTCTGAGAATCATTTCTGTGGCTCTCAGGCTGAGATGGGAATCTAGTCCTCAGACCATCTAAAAACCCATATGTTATCCAAGAGTGAACACTTTTCTTCTCCTCTAGGATATAAATGAGGAGGAAGGTGAAGAGGCATGAGAAGGAGACTTTCCTTTCCGCTGGTGTTCTAGAAGTGTTTTAAACAAAGACATATTCAAGAGCACTGTGTATTTATTCAGAAGGAGGGGAGTGATGAGACTCTGTTTCCTCAGCAGGTGCCAGAAAAGCTAAAATCAAAACAAAACCCTAGATTGGAAGGGCTGCACGATAGCCAGGAAAAAAAAGTGAAACCCTGTCTCTACAAAAAATACAAAAAAATTAGCCGGGCATGGCCCACGTGAGGCTGAGGCAGGAGAACCACTTGAACCCAGGAGGCGGAGGTTACAGTAAGCCAAGATCGCACCATTGCACTCCAGCCTGGGTGGGAGAGTGAGACCCCCATCTCAAAGAAAAAAAAAAAAAAAAGTAGTTGGCAGATGAAACCATGACATCGAGAGAAATGAGGAAGAAGGTGGCGTGAATGGGTCTGGTGGCTACCCAGAAGCAGGCCCCAGATTTTATCTTCCTAGTCTTTACCCAACATTCGTGATTCCACACCATACTTCCCATTCCTACTCCACAGGCCTTCCCCGGATGACATTCCAGTCGTGGAACTCACCAGGGGTTAAGGCTCCTCCACAGCTCCAGTAGGTGGAGGAGGTGAAGGAATTTTCTATTTTCTGTTGCACGACCATCTGGGGGTTTGGGTTAGCTGCACGCTTATGATATCTTTCTTGAATCCCAAAGATATAGCAACATCACAGACATGGGTGGCACTTGGCCTGGGCCATGCTTTAGCACTGTGTTACTTATAAACAATGCCACAAGCTAAATAAAATGATTGTAGGCCAGCCCGGAGATCTAACCAACAAGTCCATGGCCGTCTCTGTACGAAAACTGAGTTCCAAACCAAATGACAAAGGAAATTTTGAATAAATATGCTTAAAATTAGGGACTATATGTGTACGAAAGCAGGATAAATTCCTCTACTAAATCAAGAAAAAATATGTAATATGTGGGCCACACTAAGAAAATATTTGAAAGTGTTTAAAATATTTACAGTAAGATGTGTAGTAAGTGAGGCTGTCTGAGATTAAATAGGCTGCTTCATTGAAGATGACCCCTGGACATAAAGTAGAATCTAAGAAAACATTTTTATACCTTTAAAAATCAGCACTGTATTCACTACTGTATTTTCAAGGTAGGTCTTAATATTATGTAACATAATATGTAATATATGTAATATACAGACAATATGTTACATAATATTAATATAATATGTAACATAATATTAAGACCTAACTTGTATACATTGAAAATATTTTCCTAATGTATCTACTTTTGCTCATGATTATTTTTTATATATCTTGAATATTTTAAAGAACAGGAACTGGCAACTCAGGAGTGAAAAATAAAAATTTAATAAACACAAAAGTTAAAAAATTAAAGCAACAAGGGAATTCCAAAAATAAATTCATTTATGCAGCAACAGAAAAGAAATTTCAAAAGGATTCATATATGATACGGGTTTTTTTCAAAATGAGGTTTTGCTCCCAGTAATAAATTGAAGATTCAGGTCAAGAAAAATCACAGAAACAAGATCTTGTTGGATTTAGCATAAAATGCCCAATCCTGCTCAATGCCCTGCTTTTGTATCCATTACCATTATGTTGGACTTAGAATCCTGGGCACATTTTGGCCACAGTACCCATTTTAACAGTGGAGTAGAATGTGTAATTTAGCCTGCTAAGAATTGGCTTTTAAGGCATCAAAGGGAGAAAAGCAACCAAATGCTAAAATGCAGTAAAGGGAACAGTAAGATTAATATAATGTACGGGACATGGACGTGTGTCTTTATGTATTGTCATCATCTGACACATTCTCAAACTGGTGGGATGATGCTGCCATATAACAAACTTTCCAGCAAAAAACTAAGTTTTATTTTCTTTTTAGTTCTTTGCCTGTGTGTGTGTATCAGAGAGAGGGACAGAGAAAGAGAGGGATGATGAGGAAGAGAGAGAGAGAGAGGTTAACAAAAACCACTCAATTGTGTGTAAAATCTAGGTGCAAAGGAAAAATCAAAAAGAGTACTGGAGGGGGATTTCAGGAGGCTTGTCTGTGCCACCAGTCAGATTTGTGCCCTTTCGAGCCTTAGTTTCTCACTTGGCTTGTATCACACTGGCACCTCTGCAGTGCAGTGAGTAGTTTAGCCAGTTCACCATCTGTCATCCCCAATAAGCCCTCAGGAAGTGCCAAAATAGCCAATCGATGGCAAAATGGAAACCAAAGGAGGAAAATGTTTAAAGAAGAAGGAGAGCTCCCATATTCTCTTCTATTTCTTTATTACTAACCATCCCCCATTAAAGCTCGGTGGTGAGGCCCATTCTTTCAGCATCACCATTTACTTTCTGATATGACCCTTCTCATATGATAAGAACTCTGACTGTAATTACTTATACATTTGTGTATCGCCTGTCCCCCTCACCATGTAAGACCCACGAAAGCAGGAACTGCTGTTTTCATTGCTGTATTCCCACAATTCTGAACTGTACATGGCTCAAGGTGGGTGTTTTTGTTTTTTTTTTTTTTTTTTTTTTTTTTTTTTTTTCGCCAGAGTCTTGCTCTTTTGCCCAGGCTGGAGTGTAATGGCGCAATCTCGGCTCACTGCAACCTCCGCCTCCCAGGTCCAAGCAATTCTCCTCCCTCAGCCTCTCAAGTAGCTGGGATTACAGGTGCCCACCACCACACCTGGATAATTTTTATATTTTTAGTAGAGATGGGGTTTCACCATGTTGGCCAGGCTGGTCTCGAATTCCTGATCTCACATGATCCACCCACCTCAGCCTCCCAAAGTGCTGGAATTACAGGCATGAGCCATCATGTCCAGTTCAAGGTGGGTTCTTAGCATACATTTGTTGAGAGAAGACATAAAGCTATGTTGCCACAGACATGGTTTCATTTAGAAAGAAGACACCTTTGCACTCCATTCCTTGCCTTATGAAAACAGAATTCTTAAAGGGAAACATGGCAACCGTAAAGAATTTTTAATGCAAAAAGAACCATTTTATACTATAAGATTTTATTAAATGAAAACCTAGGTCCAATCAGACATTATCCTTGTCAGTCCTTAATCCTTTCTTTGTAGAAATGACCACTCAGATATTTTGTCTATTTTTTAAAATTGTGGTAAAATAGACATAGCATAAAACTCACAATTTTCACCATTTTCAAGCATACAGTTCAGTGGCATTAACTCCATTCACCTGGTTGTGCCACCATCACCACCCTCCATCTCCAGAACGTCTCCTCATTCCAAACGGAACCTGCCCCCGTTAGAGAATAACTCCACATCCTCCTTTCCTGCCAATCCTGAATCCCTTCCTCCTTCCATTCCTTCTTTCCTGCCCTCCCACCCTTTCTGTTTTCCTTCCCATTTGGGGCTTCACAGTGAGACCCCTGGCTCTTCCTGCTTGTATACCTGAATCATCATTAAGATCCCCATTTGGGTTCTCATTTACCTCTGTGGTTTCACTACAACTAAATTAAACTTATACTTGGTTCCCTTTGCAGTCGCTCCTGCAGGCTGCCTAAAATATTCATCCTCAACTAGTGTTGTTCCCTTTACCTGAGATCAATTTGAAAGTCAGGTTCTGTGGGGATGGTGAAGAAAAATAGTATCTTTGTTTTAAAATTATTATTGTTAAAAATTAAAAAGTGAGTTTCAATTGAGAGGACTCCTTTTGATAGACTCTTTTCAGACAGAAGTTGTGTGCCAGTTTTCCCACCCTGGGAAGAGTGAATGGTGCCTTTTCACCCCTCAAATTTGGATTCTCTTGCTATTCTCTCCAAGCAGCAATATTTTCACACCATTTCTGATATTGAGCTTGGACTTTAAAAAGTTTTTGCTTCTACTAAACTTTCGACTCAACTAGTCAAAACTTTTCAAAGCAATAAACTCAGTAGTTCAGAGTTTTTAAGGGGAGTTGTATGAAGAGGTTCATACCAAGCCTACACTGACCATAGACTCCAATCTAATTCAAACATGGTAGGTTCACAAGAGAACAGGATTTGCAGGCAGGCAAGCCTGAGGTCTACATGTATCCGTCATTTCCTACCTGCTTGAATCTTAAGCAAATTATTCTCCAAGATGTGCTCACATATGGATATGATACTCACAATGGATAAGAAACGTCACAGAGTTATGCTGAGTAGTAAAAGAAATAACGTATATACACATCTGACATGTAATAGTGGGTTTTGCTAAATGTTGGTTCTGTTTCCTTAGCCTATTATTTTAGGATTCATAATCCTAAATAATTTCTTTTCAGTTTCTATTTAAATAGACATTCAAATAATACCATGGGTAACTTAAATATTATATGATCTGTATGGCACTCCATATGTTGGAAATAAACTTGGTTTTGATGAGATTAAGATTCTTAAAAATGAGCACTTCATTCCATTTTTGTATATGTATCTCCTGAACTGTCACTGATGACAAAGTATAAACTGAATTTCTCTGATTTTTCCTTAAAGCATTGACTGTCAATTCATGTTAATCATTTTTCAAACTGAAATATTTTATTACAAAAGCATCAACAACCACCAGCTCATGATAATCAGTGTCCACTGCAGTAGGAAGTTGGTGTCCCATGAAGGGCAGGATTTCCCATTCTTTAAAGTTAAACTTGGTTCAAACCCAGCTTCTAGGCTTAACAGATATGTTACCATAGATAAGTCACTAAACATCTTTTATTCTTAGTATTACTAATTTCTAGAGTGGGAATTAAAAATTTTTTCTAACTTACAGGGTTGGTGTGAGGATCAGATAATGTATTTAACAAGTGCTTGGTGGTAGTAAGCATATAATAAATGCCACTGTTATTATATAGTAACATTTCAATTATTTTCAAGTAATGTTTCAATTAAGTAATATTATACAGTAATATTTCAATTATTTCCATTTCCTGGTATAAGCCACAAAATATGAATATGTTGATAAGGCATAGTGTTTATTAATAATTCTTAGATCAGTGTGCTTAGAGTAAATGACTCTCTACGGACACCTCTGTGCATCCAGTCTTGTCTGATAAACATCTGTCTTTCAAGCTCCAAGCCTTCACCTCTCCCCACATAGGTTCCACATAAGCAGTGGAAAGATGGAGGGGACTTTCTAGTTTATGTTAAACCAATCACCCAACTGATCAAAAACTCCAACCCAACAACTCTTAAATACCTTTGTCCAAGGCAAAGGAACACAATGGAATTTTTCTTCTCATTCTTTACACACTTCTTAGCTTTCCCCATTTTAACTTTTTCCCCTGTGCAAAGCCATTCTTAATGTTACAAGGTTTGAGAAAAGCAAAGAAAAGGATATGAACAATAGGAGTCGGTTTAAGCAATTCCTTCTGTCCTAGATCCTCTGAACTAAAGTGGTTCTCTGGACCTTTTGCATATTTTAGTATAACCATGACAAATATTGAAAGAATGATTAATGGAACAGTTATGAAATTATTACTAGGAAAACATACTTGGAGTAAAGGAGGGAATTAGGTTTAACTTCAAGTATCTTTTTGATTCCTCAAAAACCGTTCTAAATTGTAGGGAGGAAGCAAAGTTATTTTATTTAACAAAGTTAGAATAAATGTACAGCCTGCTTATTCAAGCTGAATAGAAGTTTGATGGAGGGGAAAGAGGACTGAGCATGCTGTTAGGAGACTGAGTTTAATCCTAATCCCTTATTGTAACTATGACTAAGGTCAGTTAGCCACTCTAGGTCCTTTTCCTCATTGGAAATATGAAATATTAGGAGCTTCGGGAAAGCTCTAAGTCTGGCTTTACCACTTATTGTTATAGTATGATCTTGAGCAAGTTCTTTAGCTTCTCTAAACTGGAGTTTCCTCATCACTAGAGAGGGGATCATAATAGTCCTTCATAGGACATGTTGGGTTTCAATGACATAATTCATACAAAAGGCTTAGCCCAGTGTCTGGCACGTGGTAGGTTCTTTGTGAGGGTAGCTGAGTTATGTTTTCGCTGCCTGTATGCTCTGGAGCAGTTCAAGGTGCCTTACATGATCCTTTAAAGCACTTTCTCAGGAAGGCAGTGTGGTGAAAGGGAGACAACATTGTTCTAGGCAGGACTCGGTGATCAGGTCCTGGGCCTGGCTCTCTTGCTATGTGTGTGAATTGGGTAAGCTACCAAGAAGAATGTTAAACAAGGGGAAAAGCATTGACCTCAAGGTCAGGCAGCTGTAAGCCCATCAGGGCTCCTATTCCAATTTATAATGTAATTCGCATCATATTTTTTCTTTTTTATGTTTTGTAGAGGTATGGTATGATGGTGGAAAATCTGCTCTTATGACTTACTGCCTTTCATATCTGTGATGTAATTGATGCTGGTCTCAAGCCAGACCTATAATGCCTGATGCACCTGTGATTAGGGGAAAATGGGCAACATTCTGCAACGATCACCTTAAAGATGCTGCTTCCAGAAATGCATTGCAGCAAGCAGTAAAGATTATAGGAAATTTATTGACATATGCTCTGAGATCTTTGAATACTCCAGAGCAAGGGGAGCAATGATAGGAATAATATAATTTGATCATCGAAAGTAAAACAAAGAGACCAAAAGCTCTAATATTTTGTATTTAATGCTAAAGCATGATGAATTCTAACTGCTAGATTAGCTATAGTTTGTCATAAACTGGTGTCAGAAAATACCAGTCAACAAATGTGTCCTTTATAGTACAAATCAAAATGAAGGGGCGTAAATGAGAACCATCCTTTTTATGGTCAATGGGAGAGAGGTCTCATAGGAGCGTTATGTGACAGAGAGGAGAAAGGCACTGAAATCCACAGACACCACAGAAGTCAGAGAACAGCCTCTGGGTGAGCAAAGGCAAGCCAGGGATCACGGAGCCTCTCTGAATTTCCCTACTTCTGAATGATTCACCCTTTTCCCCTCAACTGTTCTCTTTTCTCTCTATCCCAATTTCATCACTTTGTCAATAAAGCAGCTTTCTCACCAGTTAGCTTGACTCGGGCTGGCTGTCCCTGCACACCTCACCCACTCACTTGGAGTTGATTTGAGTTTCCAAGCCTCTCATGGAACCTATCCTGTCCTGTTCTCATCTTGAGCTTTAAGGCCCTCCATAACCTGACCTCCTTCTGATCCACTCAGCTGCATTTTCTAGGACTGCCCCACCACATCCTCCTCCTCACGCTCCCTGGTGTCTCCCACTCACCCCATTCACTGGCTCACATGAGCCACAATGTCCCCTCTTCTTTAGATCTGATGCAATCATAGCTGTTCTATCTGCTTCTATCATGAGATAAAGTCTGAGATGGATTCTGAAGTTCCTTTCTAAACCACATATGCTATCGAGGAAGAATGTTAAACAAGGGGAAAAGCATTGACCTCAAGGTCAGGCAGCTGTGAGGCCAAAGGCAGGCTCTGCTACCTACTGGAGCTGTGATCAAACATGTGATGTCTTCGCATGTAAAAGAGGGAAATAGAGTCCTGGTGGGTTTAATGTGATAGTATGTGGAAAGCAGATGGCCGGTGCATGGGTAAGCATGGGTTCCCTTTTCTCTTTACCCTACCTCATCTCTACTTCTTCAATTTCCAGCTGGTCATGGTGTCAGGAATAACCTCACCTGTCCCTTCTCTGTCTCATTCCTACACACCCCTCAGACCTCTGACACTTCAGGGATGAGGCCGTGCCATGGCACTTACTTTCCAGGCAGCAACATTTGCCTGCTGGACTTTGTGTTTTATGACATTCTCTGCTTGTTTCAGATCTGTTTGACTAGGCAGTGAGTTCCTAAGTATGGTTAGCATTTCCCCAACCTGGTGGCCTCTGGAGTGGTCAGCAGACCCAGCCCAGTCTGACCTTGGGAGTTACTGCCTCCAGCAGTGTCACCCCAGAGGAATGTCAGAAGGGGCTGAGAGGCCAGAGCAAATGCCAGTGTATCTTTGACATGTGGTAGCATCTTATGTGTTTGGAGCCTCAGTCTCGGGTTTGTCTATCCTCCACATCCACCTGCACAGAGAAGCTGTCACCTTCCCCAAATGTGCGGGCAGACGTGTGAGAAGGTAGGCAGCAGGGGCACAGCTTGGGTGGATAACGGCCATGAGGAGGAATTCCATTCCGTTCACAGCAACTCTTATAAAGAAGAAAACCCTGCCCGTCGTTCATCCCTTGAAAATGGACCCGAATTCCTTCATTGCAGCTAGTCTCTCTTTCCTTACAAATCTAGAGCTGGAAAGAAACACCGATATAGGATGAACTATATATTCATGTTGCTCCAATGAGAAAACCTAAAATTGGAGAAATGGAGCATGATTTTACTACCATCAACAAAAGCCAAAATAAGACTGGGAATATGACTAAAAAAGACCCCCCTCCAGTTCCATCAAAATGCAAAGGAGGTCGGGCACGGCGGCTCACGTCTATAATCCCAGTACTTTGGGAGGCAGGTGGATCATGAGGTCAGGAGTTGGAGACCAGCCTGGCCAACATAGTAAACCCCATCTCTACTAAAAATACAAAAATTAGCTGTGTGTGGTGGCAGGCGCCTATAATCCCAGCTACTTGGGAGGCTGAGGCATGAGAATCATTTGAACCCAGGAGGCGGAGGTTGCAGTGAGCCAAGATTGAACCATTGCACTTCAACATAGGTGACAGGGCAAGGCTCCATCTCAAAAAAAAAAAAAAAAAAAAGCAAAGGAGGATGGATTTGAGGTGTCATGCGAAGGACTGTCCACAGGCAGGAATGTGCTGCATAAGGACTCTTGACATTTTCTCTTCAGCTGCACAGAATTGGAGCTGATACGGTGTCTCTATGTGCTATATACAAAAGAATTCTACCCAAGTTTCTCACCAAGAGGTGTAAATTATTCATGAAAAATGAAAATGTACTAGATTACAACACTTACATAACTGAGCCTTTTCTTAGAGAATCTGCAAATGCATTTATTAATTAAACTTCAGGGTAGGCCTGCAAAGCAGCTGCTGCCGAGGCAGGAACATAAAAAGTCTATTGTCTACTTATTTTCTAATTTCTTGAAGAGAAAAATTAATGTACATCTATGTTGTTCTCATAGATCCAAGACCACCTAAGATAGACAGAGTACCCCCCAACCTCTTCCCAGCCTTAATTTTTTTTTTTTTTTTTAGCATACTAAGCAAGTCTGGATTCTGCTCTCTTTAGCCATGCGCACAGTGGAATTCAGCCTCAAACTGCCAAGGAGCTTTAACAAATAGCGTTCACTGAATGCAAATGCTGCAATTTTTATAGTTTTATTTTTTTACGCAAAGAAATTGAGGAGGTTTCAATCTCAATCCTTCTATCTCTCTCTACTCTCTTTCTCTCTCCTGCCTTCTCTACAAAATATTTGATATGGCAATTCTGCCTCATCTGAAGTAACCATATCCATTCTCCAACCTGAATCCCCCCCTCTACAGTTAGAATATAAGCAAACAGTTAGAGGTGGCTAAAGGACTTAGGCAGTATAAGGTAGAGAGAGAAGTCTCGGCCCAGATTACTGTTTACAAGGGCTGGATTCTGACAGTTGCTGTCTCTGCTTTTTTGGAGAACAACATACGTGGGGCCCAGCTGCTTTCTATAATCTGTTCCCAGGAACAAGCAAACTCCAAGAAATGAGTGTTTCACAGTTTGATCAGCCATACATACAGGCCGGCCACTTTACTGTGTATTTCAGGAGAGAGAGAGGACAGGAGCCTACTCCTCCCACACTGGGGCCTTGCTGAACCAAGATTTTTCTTGTGAAACAAAATGCAGGCCCCAAAATGGGTCAAGTGGTGAATAGTGGGGAATGTTTAATGCCTCCTACATTTGTCTGAATATAGTCCAGACAGATGGCATTGAATAATAGATGTTTTATAAAACTCTGAGATGAGAGATGAAATAAAACACAATCTTACCTTTCTAGACTTCTTGGTTAGTACAGGTGGACTTACATATCCAAGAATCCATATACAAATAACTTTAAAGTTATGTTCATGTTTATAGGTCAGAAACAAGCTTTTCTCTTCCCTCTTCAATACTTTATAGCAGGCCAGATAAAACATAATATATGTCTGGTTACATGTAATTATTTTATCTTTCTGATAAGATATTGAAATTGATTATCATATATAATAAAACTATGCCAGGTAAGTCTAGAAAATGAGATTTTCTAATTTATCAAATATAAATAGAGGGCTATATGTATATGACATATTATCAACTAATTTCCAGTAAGTTCTTCCTAAGGCCAACTCTCTGGTGAATGTACTTAATCTTTGGAGGAGGGTTCAGAAGATGTGATAAGACCTTGAGGTCATAATATTAAACATGAATCATCATTTTTGGAGATGTGATTAAGTGTTGGTTAACATATTGCCCAGAGTATAATCTGATTTCATTAGCTTCTAAAGCACTTCTTCTGATGCTCTGTAAAAAGATTCCCAATATTAATACATAGGACTCTCTTTCCCTAGCATGGACTCATGGGCCAGAATGAATTAGATGGATAATCTGTTCACTGTCCATAGAGCTCTGCTTTGGAGACATGGACAATATACATTCACTCTACACCTGAGGGGACTCTTTCCTTCAAGCAGAAGCCTGTGGTTAGAGGTAGGGGGCGAGCTTTTGTGGCTCTGAGTCTCATTTAGGTAGGAAATGGGAAGGCCCATGTGAAAGGTGAACACATTGCAGGTGTCCGAACAGCGAGGCCACCCGACTGCTGTGCTGGCAGGGACTGAGTTTCACAGCAGCCTCAATCTCTCTTTCTACCACGTGACATTTATTTAGACAGGTTTTGCCATAGTATGAAATCATTTCATGTTTCTCTTTTGCCAAAAGTAACACTCCCTTTGTAATGGGCAAAGGCAAGACAAAGTAGGCCACTTGCCAGCTGCCATCGTCCCAGTTTAGGCTCTTGTTAAAACCTCTTAATGGCCTCCACAGACTCTCCCGCCTCGAATCCATCTGCTCACTCTTCCTAGAGTACCGTTTCCATCACTATCCTGCTTGAAAATCCTGCAGTGGCCAACTCAGGGCCGAACCCTTTAACTCCGTATCAAGGTCCCACACAATCAGAATCAAACCTACGCTGTAGCCGCTCCCACAAACAGATGCTCTGATCTATCTGAATGGGAGTTATTCTCCAGCTAAACTCAATGCTGCCCCAGCTTTCTTTGTAGACGTGCATTTGTCTTTCTATTTAATGATAGTGCCTTAAGGAATGTGCAAAGTCCTTGTAGAATTCAGAGGACAGGGAAAGTACTTCTTGCTGGGGGAGGAGGAGAGAGATGTTCAGGGAAAGATTCAGAGGATAAATTGTATTTTAATTGTGCCTTTAAGAATGTTATTAAGTAAATTAAATGATCTCTGTATATAAATGAAGAAACTTAAAATGTATTTATTTGAAAATTGTTTTATCTCCCTTTGAAATAGAATATAACTTTGAAATAAAAAATGCTAAACAAATTACAACTTAGAATATTGTAATAATTCGAGCTCAGGAATTTTACTCTGCACTCTCATTTTATTAAAAATTCTTTTCTTATGAAAAAACAGGTAATCCATTACTAAGCTTTACCTCTCTTAATGTACATTCTAAGATTAAATTTGTTTCAATATAGGCATCTTTGACAGATTTACACATTCTGGTCCTTGGTCAATGGACTCAAATTGACTAATTTACATGCTACCTATCATTTCCCCCCGCCAACCAATTTTTTTTTGTTAACAAGCTATTTGTGAGATGATTAGTAGAGGTTAGGAACAAAGTCTATGACAAAAGAAACCCATGAACCTGTTTCCCTAAGACAAAGGACTAATTTTTTCTTAGGCTATCTTACTTCTATAAAAATTATTGATAATTTTCACTGGTTATTTTATCACACTGAAATAATAAGGTCCATTATATGGTCCATTATATGGTTTCTTTTTTTTTTTTTCTTTTTTTTTTGAGACAGAGTTTCGCTCTTCTTGGCCAGGCTGGAGTGCAATTGCGCGATCTCAGTTCATAGCAAATTCTGCCTCCTGGATTCAAGCGATTCTCCTGCCTCACCCTCCCGAGTAGCTGGGATTACAGGCATGCGCCACCATGCCTGGCTAATTTTGTATTTTTAGTAGAGACAGGGTTTCTCCACGTTGGTCAGGCTGGTCTCGAACGCCCAACCTCAGGTGATCTGCCCACCTCGGCCTCCCAAAGTGCTGGGATTACAGGCATGAGCCACTGCGCCCGGCCTATTATATGGTTTCTAAAGATGACCTGGCTACTTTACATAGCTAGCTCAAGGCTCTATTCAAATCCAGCTCATCTCTCCAGTGTAGGATTCATCTTAGCTTGAGCTGCTAAGGCAGTATACCATCATGGTTAAATCAAGTTTTCTGGAGTCAGGTTTAAACTCCAGCAAGACCATGCAGAAGCTGTCTGACTTTGGCTGAGGTAGCTAACTTTTGTTTCAGTTTTACCACCTATCAAATGCGGGTGATGATCATTGCACCCATCTCATAAAACTATTGTGAAGAATTGAGTGTCTACATCTATACATAAGTATCCTCTCTTACACAGTATATAATAGAATGTATAATATGATATGTAATATATTACATGAGAGAGACCATTTAGAATCATACCTGGCACATAATAAGAGGTTTATAATAATCATATTATTACTATTAGGTATAATTTGCCTGTTAAGGCCCAAATACCTTAATTGAAACAGAAAAGAGTGCTTAGTAAATTTGTTTATTATATTTTTGTTTCCTTATCTGTTCCTAAAGCTAAACAATCAAAAAACATTTTATATTTCCCAAATATATTTGGATTCTGTCCTGATTTAATCTCAAACCACCAGTCCAAGTTCAGTGAAAACTTTTATTGGTGGCATCTTGATTCAGCCTGGGGATAGAGCGGCTTGTTCAGCTTGGCTTACCATGGGGTAACGTGTAAATTGCACTGGACCTAAGAAGCTGTCATGGGATGTTTAAATCTATCCTCTTTTCTTCAATAAATGATTTGTATCTAATTACAAATGCTTATGAGATTTTTAAATATTTGAACTGACAGTCTGAATTGATCAAATTAACAAAAAATCTGTCAAAATCCAACTACATTTTGTGTTAAAGACAGAAAAGAAGGCAGGGTGCTTATCAGTCACTGAACTCTGGAATCATTAGTTCCACTTTGCATTCTATTTGTGTTTATCTTTGTAATCTCATGCTTTGGGCCTAAAACAATAGTCATTGAACCTTTGGTTCACTGAATCTCAAAGCTGAGAGGGACTCCAGGGGCATCTAGTTCTACTCCTCCTTTCACAAATGAGGAAACTGAGATTCATTATGTTTAAATGACTTACATAATCCACATGGGTATGATTCTATTTGAGTTTAAAGAGTGAAATCTTAACAAGATGATAACTTGTTATTTTAGTCATTAACAAGCTCTGGGTTTCCTATGATTGGATGTTAAAAGAATTGCCAAGATCTTTTGTCGATGCTTTGCTCTTTGAAACCTATTGAAAATACATAAAGAATATCATATCTGGAAATTTGTGTTCACTATAATTTATTTTTTCATGTTTTTCATGTGCAAGCAGACTTGCATCAAGAGCTGCTAAAGGATTTCTCTTCATCATTTAAGTGCAATCTAGCAGCAACTACTACATGTGATAAACTGCAAAACACAGAATATAGGATTCTTGAAGCTACTGTCAGGTACTCCTTTAATTATATTTCTTTGGATTAAATTGAAATGAAACTTCAGCTACGCTTGCAATTAAAGAAGTTGAAACTTCAATGTATTTCCTTTTCCATTCACACCCTGCCTGAAAGTGATGTATTTTAGCTTCTGAATATTCCATGCTTCCAACCTCTGCCTCCCTATACACACACACACACACACACACACACACACAGAGAGAGAGAGAGAGAGAGAGAGAGAGAGAGAGAGAGAAACTTGAATATACGTATGGAATCTCTCAAAGTTTTTTTCTACCAAATGGAGCCAAAGAATCACTAGGCTTGAATGATATATATGACACATGGTCAAATATTTATCATGATAAAATAATTTATCCTACAACTCTAAAGTATTTCTTTATCTTGGCTTCTTTTCCTTTCTTAAAAAAGATCTCTAAGTGCCCAAAAGGCTAAACTTACCATATAGAATTTCACTGTAACAAATACTACTATATTATACTTCAAACTTGTATTTTATTTTGAGACAGGGTCTCACTCTGTCACCCAGGCTAGAGTGCCGTGGCACTATCATGGCTCACTGCAGCCTCAACCTCCCTGGGCTCAGGCGATCCTCCCACCTCAGCCTCCCAAGTAGCTGAGACTACAGGTGTATGGCATCATGCTGGCTGTTTTTTTTTTTTTCGTATTTTTGTACGGACCAGATTTTACCATGTTGCTCAGGCTGGTCTCCAACTCCTGGGCTCAAGTGATGCTCCTCCCTCGGCCTCCCAGAGTGCTGGGATTACAAGCATGAGGCGCTGCACTCAGTCCAAACTTGTTTTCTTATAAAAGCACTTTGTAACAAAGATTGGGTCAAAAATCACTAAACATATTTCAAGGAGGCAGGACTTAAGACTTGAAAGAAACAGGTATCCAGCTTCCCTATTGAGAGTGAATGATTGAGAAGAGCTTTGGTCCTAATAATGGAAAGATGCAGTCTCTCTCCCTTCTCCCATCCCACATTAAATCATCATCATCATCATCATCACCGTCTTCCCAGCTAAGGAACTCATCCTTGCCTGCTCTTTGTTCTGTTTATTTCGAAGCTGGGTTGGCTTTCCTCGGAGAACAGGTTGGCATTTTAAAGGTGGGAGTGAATTACTGAAAAATCGTCCACAGTTGATTGACACCTGCCTCTGCACTGCTGTTCAGCCTCTCCTCCCTCCCCCACTCTCTGCTCTCTCCTGCTCTGTCACAATGCTGAGGGCATAGTCAGCACTGTCACGGGGTTTAACTTTTATTTCTGCATTCCTGTCCACTCACGCCTCTCTTTGTAGAGATGAAACCTGCAGAGCTGGAATCGTGGATTCACTTGAACGTGGAAAGCAGCATGACTCAGCCCTCCCAGCCTGCAGAATGCGGGTTGGGACTGCCATGATCCCCCAACACGATTTCCCCTAGTTTCTTTTATCCCTTGTCATCTTTTATTAGCAGAGCTGATTTTATTTTTAAAAACCCATGAAACAAAACTAAAAACCAAACCAAAATTGTTCTACTGTGAAGGGAGGGCATGCGCAATGAAGTATTTTCCCAGGCGAGGTGAGAGTTTCTGCTCATTCACCCTCACGCTGTCTTCTTGTGGCTAGAAGCACATGTTTGCAAGTTGGGAGGCTAGGGTCAGGAATACAGTCAGCTTGTGACCACAGAGTAGGAAATAGCAGCTGGCTGTCACTACGAAATAGTACATCCATGGTCTCACTGGCACATGCATTAAACCAACAGAGTTAAACGCTCCTCATCAGTTATATCCAGCCTTTGTGAGTTCAGCGGCACCCATGACTCTTCATTCTGGATGGTTTGGCTCTTAGGCCAGTATTGGAGCAGATTGTGAAGTGGGAGCCAAGTGAGTTTGGCAGAACCTAAGACCGAGGTCAAATGATCATAAGAATTATTCAGACCTCAAATATGACACTTAGGCCAAAGGGAAGACTTTCTAAGAGGAGAATTTCTTCCTCCACATAGATGATGGGGTCTGAATGAACCGAATTAAAATAGAGCCAGTTTTGAAGCACCCATGGGTGCGCGTCTACGATTTTTATGTGGCCATTCACAAACCACTGGATAGGTAATGCTGTACTAAAAGGAATTTAAGCCTGTCAGGTTAATTACACAATATTAGGTACGAAAACAAACAGTGCAACACAAAACATAGCTACATCATTATTTGCAGTAAATGTTAACTCTAAATAAGTGCAACCTGTCTGTAAATGCTTGCTATAAACTAATTAAAAAAATAAAATTTGATGGATAAACATGAAAAAAAAATTCTCACCGAGAATTTTTTTTTTAAATATCAGCACTCATTTAGAGTTTGGGATTTGTGAAAGAAAGCTTTAAAAGGAGCAAACCTGATTGGCTGTGGCTGTTGCTGCGAAGGGGACACTTGTTGCAGGAGTTGTTGCTGCAGAGACAGTGGCGGACGTAGCGCTGTGCATCATGGGTACTTTCAGGAGGGGAACCATGGGAGCAATGAACAGGAGGGTGTAGCATTATGGTAATAGAAGTGGTATTTTGGCATGGTGAATATCAGAGCAGCAAGCCATCATGGGTTAAACCAGCAGATGGCATGCAATCACAATGCAAAGCAAGGAAGCATGGGAGAGAAATAAAAAAGGGAAAATAGCTTATTACAAGTACAATTAAAGGAAGTTTTAAAACATAATCAGTGATTCCCAGAAAGGCCAAAGCAGATTACTTTGGTTGATGTATTTATAAACATTTTACTTCTAACAATAGATCCATTCCCAATTCAGAGTATACGGTGTATGTAATAATGGTTGTTTCTAAAATTGTGAAAGGTGATGTCTGATGAAGCAAGAATATGTGATCATCACTTTTAATCATAAATTCTCAGACATCCAAGTCTCCATATGGAGGCCTAATTTGGGATAGGATGTTCTTTGGAATTATGGTGAAATTGAATTTTTTTTTTCAATTTGGAACTGCTTACATGAAATGGAACTGCTGTGGGTTGTGGTTTATTTGAATCAATAAACGATGGAGCAAACATCATAGCCTTGATGCAAATTCTAACACAGTTACTCTGAAATAGCCAGACAAAATTTGCAATGTTTCTTTTTCTTGACTCTAAATAGATCTAATCCACATGTCTTAAAGACAGACGTTTGTACCAAGGCATTCATGTGTGTGAAGACAACTATCTGCTATTAAAATTGAATGGCTAAGGGAATGCTGAGGTCCAGAAAAATCATGCCAAATAAATCAACACTTAAAATTAGAAAAGATAATTAAGTTAAGAAGCTCAGACATTCAGTTTCAAAATACATCCATTTATAATTTGTAAAAAATGAATACTTCTGGGAAACTCTGATCGCTCTAACACACAGCAAAGAGGAGATAAAGGCACACCACTATGAAACTTTCAAACATTGATGAAATTAGCCTGCCTCGCTGATAGAGTAAGCTCTGTTCCTTACGCTATACCATATAAACTATAAAGAGAAACAAAACACAAATCATTAAAAAGCAGACTCGTACTTGTGGCTTTATGTTTTTGTAGTGATTGTTCTAGCACAAGAGGTCACATTAAAACCGTCATTTTCTTAAATATACAAGTACATTTTTAAAAACCTATATGTTAACTCTAAAGCCAAATAAGCCTTCAAATCTACTATTTCCTGTAGCATTTCTACCATCTCTGAAATAAATTTCAAGCAAGTGAAGGTATTGTACATCATATAAAAGACAAATAAAAAAGGTTGAAACCTACCAATACTGGTAGCGGGTGTCATGCACAAAACTGACCCTGATGTCATGCAATGGTGGGTGGAAAAAGTGAATAAAGGGAAAGAAACAGGTTAGCGGTTTAGAGTTAACATTCAAAGTGAGATTGAAGCACAACCAGAAATAAGTAGGGTTAGTTAACATAGTCTTTTAGGGCCATTCACATTGTCAGTACAGACACAAATATATCAGACTTATTTTAAGCCAATATTATTCCAAGCTCACTCCTTAGACCACTGTCCACACTTTCTATTCATATGCATCGACATGATTCTAATAAGAATGACATGTGATAATGCTGTGGTGTCCTTCCTCTAAAACCTCAAAGTATTTTACAGACATTATCAAGTTAATCCTCCAAGGTAGGAAGCAGGTATTTTACAGATGAAAAATCTGAGGCATAGTAACTCCTCCAAGGTCATGCATGGTGTGGGTCAAGGGGAAGGGTAGAAATAGAATTCTCTTCCTAAATCCAGGTCATCTTTTATATTCACTAGAATACACTGAACTTCCTGCATTAAAAGTTTACTTGTTTGTTTGACTGTAAATGTTTTGTGTCAACAATGGTATGAAAATAAGAACAGTATTTAAGATTTAAGATATTCTCCAAATCAGAAACTTGCAGGGCAGGATGGGTGAATTTTAGATTACTGCTTGAAAGCCTAATCACCTAGGAAGACTGAGGTTCTTACAGGGAATGACCTGTATGAGCACATGGTCTTCTCTCTGTTGTAAGATTCATTGTGATAAAGGAGTAGTGCCTGGCAATAAAGCCTAAACACTGTAGAGGCAAAATAATGCAGAGTTGCAGCTGAGTTAGGACCGGGGCTAAGGAATTTTGTCATGACTACTACAGGGTGATCCCTGAGGAGGATTTCTGGCAAAACTAGGAAATCTCAAGTTGGTGTCTGAGTGGGGAGGTAGGAGGTGGGAGGGGCGATTTCAACCCTTTCTTAGAAATAGCTGTCTTACTTGTGGTGGTCATAATTATCATACACGCATCAGGAAACTCTGACCATGAATATTATATTCATGCATGTTGTGGAGAACTGAAAGAAAACTGTATTGAAAGCTTTGGGGAATTATCTGCTACTGGTTCAGTTCCATGAAAAAAAAGTAATACATGGATTTAGATCATTGAAGACTGGGTGTCATGTAGGTGCCTGAGAAGTAGTTTCTTGTGAATATAGGAATGTCCTCTTAGAGTTTCAGAACTGACTTCTGAGATATTAGTTGGAGAATTTGAGATGTGTAGATCTTTATTCTCTGTGGAGCTGTTCACGCTGGAGGGCAACTTTTTGCCTGAACTACATTTTGATCAAGCTAACATGACCTAGTCAGGAAAGGGGGCTATTTAACTGGGCTACAGCCATAGTCTTCAACAAATGTGGGCCAATACATCCAACTTAAACCTTTCTCCAGCCCTATTCTCTCATCTTCACAATCAAACTTCTGGAAATCTACCTGCACATAAATGTTTACTTCCCTATCCCTACTGAGTCTTCATTCCTCTTCAATTTGGCTTTCATTTGACCTCTGCACTTAAATTGTGAATGCCAATCACCAGGAAAATCCCATATTGCTGCAGCCAGCAGGAACTCTCCCATCCTCACCTCACTGTTCCTGATTCTCAGCAGCATTCAGCACTCTGCCCTTCCCTCCATCGGAAGCCACTGTCTTCCCTTAGATTTTTGATCTCACACACACACACACACACACACACACACACACACACACACACACACACTTTTCTTTCTGGCAAGTCCCTTTGTCTACTTTGCTGAACGACCTTCCTTCCCTGAACTCACTCTCTCTATGCTGGAGTTCCTCAGGACTCAGTCATGGATCCTTTTCATCTATGCTGCATTTCCTGTGGTGTATCGTTCACTTCGTGGGTTTGGATTCCAGGAGCTTCCATATTTGTGTATCCCACGCAGATTTCTTCTCAAAGTTCCAGGTCCTTTCCTCTAAATGCCCCCCTCACCTCTCTGCTTGGATGTCTCATAAGTGTATCAAATGGAACAGGACCGAACTTTGATCTTTTCACAGAAACTTTCTACACCTCGGTCTATGGCCACACCACCCTGAAAGCGCCTGATCTTATCTGATCTCAGAAGCTAAGCAGGGTCGGGCCTGGTTAGGACTTGGATGGGAGAAACTTTCTGCACCTCAGGAGATACCTGATGGGCATCACCATCTAAGTAGAGCTCTAGTCTGAACTGAAAGTTAGGCCTGATACCCCTTCCCCTTGTGAACTTCCCAGGTCCAGCTCACCAATCAGCCAAAGCAATCCTGCTTCTAGCATGCAGCTTGCAGTCATCTGTTTGTCCGTCACAACTGCCACATCTGAAGTCCTGGTCACCATTATCTCTAGGCTGGCCTATGTGATAACATCCTACGTGGTCTTCCTGCTTCCATTCTCGTCCCTCCTTAGTTCATTCTCCAGCTGCTGGCAGAGTAGATCTTTCCAAATGCAGGCCTGGCCACTCCTCCGCTGGAAACCATTCAGTGGTTTCTCATTGCTTTTAGGATAAAGGTCCCCTGTGGTCTAGTCTCTGACTACCTCCCCAGGCCCTCCTACACCTCTCTTCCCTGGCACCATGATACAGACAGATTAATTTTCTTTTCTTTGAACTGAACACATTACACATTTGTCCTATTTTTGAGCTTCCCACAAGCTGTCCCCTTGGCCTAGAATAATCTTCACCTCACTTTTTTCATCTTCCAGATCTCAGGGTATATGTCACTTCTTTAGAAAATGCTCAGTTGTTATTTTACCTACCTCCCCATGCCATCAAGTCAGTTTCTATTTTTAATCTCACTGAACTCTACTTTTTCATTCATAGTACAGGTTGAGCATTCCAAGTCTGAAAATCTGAATCCAAAACGCTCTAAAATCCGAAACTTTTCAAGTGCTAACATGCCCCTCAAAGAAAATGCTTCTTGGAGCATTTCAGATTTCAGATTTTCAAATTTGGGGTGCTCAACTAGTTAATGTAATCCAAATATTCTAAAATCCGAAAAAAAAAAATCCAAAATCTGAAATATTTCTGGTCCCAAGCATTTTGGATCAAGGGGTACTCAACCTGTACTCATAAAAAAAATGGCTGAGCACGGTGGCTCACACCTGTAATCCCAGCACTTTGGGAGGCCGAGGCGGGTGGATCACCTGAGGTCAGGAGTTCAAGACCAGCCTGCCCAACATGGCGAAACCCCATCTTTACTAAAAATACAAAAATTAGCTGGGTGTGGTGGTGCGTGCCTGTAATCCCAGCTACTCAGGAGGCTGAGGCAGGAGAATCACTTGAACCCAGGAGGTGGAGGTTGCAGTGAGCAAAGATCGCACCACTGCACTCCAGCCTGGGCTACAGTGCAAGACTCCATCTCTAAATAAATAAATAAATAAATTCTAATTGTATTTTCTATGGATATTTGTTGAACATTGACCTTTCCCCCTTTCTTGTAAACTCTGGGAGAGCAGAGATCTTGTCTGTCTAGGTCTATGGGACACATAGTAGGTGGTCAATGTGTTGAATGAATGTTCTCTGCCATTAGAAGTGTGCTGGGAGTGATTTGTTTCTAAAATTTAATAAAATACCCAGTTTGTGAGTTGCTCGGTTTTAGAGTCAACCATGGATGGATTCAAAGTTACACCTGGCCGGGTGCAGTGGCTCACGCCTGTAATCCCAGCACCTTGGAAGGCCGAGGCGGGTGGATCAAAAGGTCAAGGAGATCAAGAATGGTCTGGCCAAGATGGTAAAACCCTGTCTCTACGAAAAATACAAAAAAATTAGGCGGGTGCGATGGCAGATGCCTGTAACCCCAGCTACTCAGGAGGCTGAGGCAAGAGAATCGCTTGAACCTGGGAGGCGGAAGTTGCAGTGAGCCAAGATCACACCACTGCACTCTAGCCTGGGTGACAGAGTAAGACTCTGTCTCAAAAAAAAAAAGTTACACCTATAAAAATGCCCTCTTATTTTTCTTTCATTCAAATGTGGAGCGGAGGGTCTCTTGGAGAGCTTTGCTGTGCCATGCATGTGAATACCAATGGTACTGCAAATAATCCACAGCTCCCACAGCTGCACTGGGCTAGGATCAGTCATGTCACTTTGGCTTCAGTCCTGGATGTGGCTGAAATCCTTAACCAAATTAATTCCATGAGCCTCTCTCTCTAAGTGGCCTAATAATGCTGTGAATATTGGAAATGCATAGCTTATGCATGTGTGGCTCCCTTACTCAATGCCACATCTCTGCCTTTCTATAACACTCCCATCCTCTACTCTCTGCATACACCCTGTATATACTTTATGTTATAGTTATGATGGACAATTTTCTATTCTTCAAGTACACTCTTCCCACGTCCCAAATGGGATGCTTTTTCCCCTCTGATAAAATCTTGCTTCTTTTTCAAACTCCTAGGCAAACTTCTCCTACTTCGGAAAGTCTTCTTTCTCCATATCCTTCGTAACCACCACCTGGTGCACATGCTGGAGGCATAATTCATTGTCCCCTCTCCTTCACTCTTGAATAGCTTTGCCCAGACCCTCAGGTACTGTTTCATCCTCTGCATAATATTTGGTTTTCACATCATTATGAACTCTTTTGTATTCTCATTACTGGCTCTGGAACCCAGAACATAGTACGGGTTCAAGGTATGTTTGCTGAATTGAATGGAATAAATTTTGTTGTGCTTATGCAGATATAGATGCCACTAAACACTGATCAATCTTTCACCAAGTCATGTGACAATCTGATGTAACATTTACACATTTCTCATCATTAGGCCATATCTGGACACTGTCCCCTGTTCTACTTATTCTGTACTTTCAATGTAATGAAATAAATCAAGGAAGGATTCTGTGGGTTGCCTTTGTTCTGATCAGTTGAAGCATTTCACTAAGGCACCAATTCTATGAACAAAGACTTCTCAAATGTTTTCTGCTTCAGTTGCACAAATATTTCAGCTGTCATATCTGTGAGCCAGAATTATCTGGGTAGTTCCGTTAATTATGTATTCCACTTTGCAGTGTAGACACAGCCTCAGTTTTTCCATCTGCAAAATGCAAATAACCATGCCTGCCACTAACAGAACTGCAACATCTTGAAGAATAATGAGATAATGTCTATAAGAACATTTACAGTAACTTAGAATAAACCTGTCAGAGAAATGCCAAGAATTATTATGCTGCTATTTTTGTAAGTGTGTGTGGTTTTGCCACTTTCCTAACATAGAAAAGAAAAAGTCTAACTACTTGGTTAAAATAATCCCAATCAAAAAAGAAAAAAAAAAAAAAAGAAAACTTCCACCCGCGGCAAATGTACTAGGGCATCAACTAGGGCAATAATGATCTTAGCATGGTTTGGGAGAAGACTCTCATATTTTGCATAACATTTTATATTAATATCTTTGCAAACTGGAGGCAGAATTCCCAAAATCCAAATTCACATTGTGTCAATGGGAGAATTTTAGTATCATATCAAAAGCTTTAACTATGAATGGTTTTTGATCAAGGGCAACCTTCAGGAAAACACAAAATAATTTTTTGTTTTATATTTATGTTTATGTAAAACATTTATAGAAAAATCAAAATCTGTTCATTTAAAAGTAGTGGGTCCTCTATGTACCAAGTTGTAAGAATTATTTTTGAACATCTTCACTTGATTTGCAGAGGTTTCAAATCAACAATGATGAACAATGAGTGATTATCATCTTTATCATTTTAGAAATAAAGTTGAAAATGTGGCTTATAAGAAAGAAAATCAGAAGCAAAACCTTGAGCTATAATGAACAATAAAATTCCTGGTACGGGTTTAAGTGGGTTAAAGATTATTTTAATTTCCTTTTAATAAAATTATTTTCTCTTTCCTCATTTAAGAGAAATGTGAAAATTCTTAGCAGTTGAAATACCATTTGAGAACACTAGATCCACATGTTTGTTCACTCTGATATTCATGTCTTGTAAGAAATGGAAACCCTTCTAGTCACTGTATTGGTGTGCCAGGACCCACTTTTTGGCTTCCAAAGCCCACTGTATTGAGGGTTGCCAGACACACTTAAGCTGTTCCTAAAGAATCCACCAGAGGGCGGAAGTACACAACCACAGCAGCCAATGCAGCCGCATGGGTCCTTCACGCAATACATTTCATCAACAAAAATCAGGTCATTGCATAAGGGATGTTGTTTATCCTTGCTTTGGAAATGTTTAAAAGGCTTCCAGGTGAAATATTTTAAACTGATGATTCTTTCAGTGATTTAACAAATCAGTCATTATTGGGTTGGAGAATTAAACATGTGCTGGAGGGCTTCCGGGTCTTTTGGCAGGCTTAGCACCAGAGCTCCATAGGTATTCCCAGGACATGGTAATGGCAGTAACATCCATTCTTCAGAAACAGGCTTCTCCTTTTACATTTTTCCCCTCGGTATATTCTTCCTTAATTTTTTTTTTTTATCATAAAATATCTAGTGGCCAAGAGGTCTATAATGAGACACTTTGTAGAAACCACACAGGACATTAACGTAAGTTTACCTTCTAGTAATTATTTTACAAATGTGTTATCTCAAGTAGATTACATGTTAAAACACTGCTATGCTGTAACAGCACTGGGATGTCACTAATTAAAGCTGTAATAGGGCAAGAGTGAACCCCTAATAAATACTGCATTAGAGATTTCTTCTACAAGTCTGTGAATTTAAGATAGGTTCAAAACTAAAATAAGAAAAGTAAACACTGAAAAACCACTTTGCTCACATAATTTATATCTTAACTAAAATATGTATTGTTCACAGGTTACTAATCCATTTCAAAGTGTAGATTTTATACAAAGAATATCACAGAAATATTTTACCTCCCTCTGATGTTAACTCTGATAAGCTATGGGATTTAAGGAAATGGATAATAAGCTGGAAAAGTTCAAACTTATGGATTTGAATCAAAAACCTCTTTTTGTTAGAATTGTTATTCATTTATATTTACCTTCATTTCACTGTTGTGGGCTGAAGAATTTTGACTCACAAAGAACTCAATAGATGGTCTTCCCACCAGGGCTTACGTTATCCCCTGCTTCTAACATTGACTATAAGGTGAAAACCGAAGTCAATTACAGTGACTATCTTTGCATATGGTGTGCGTGTGTGTATCTGTGGTTAGAGATGTCGGTGCAAATAGGGGAGGGATGACATGCTTTATACTTTTGTTTTTTTACTTTTATCTGACTTTTTGGGGTCATTTATTCAAAAATTCACTTTTATCTGCTCTTTTCTTTTTTCAGGAGAACTCTGTGGTATGTGTATATAGAGGCAGGTCTGGGTGGTAGAATGTGATGTAAATGGAGTTGGTCACAGGGAAACTCAGTTCTTTTTCTCATTAGTTGTGGCACCTTGGAAAGTCACTTCTCATTTAGGGGGCCTCAGTTTTCTCATCTGTAAAACAATCATCTGGATGAGGAGATCACTAAGAGTCCTTTAAACTCTAAGATTCTATGACTATTACAATGGATCTTTTAGTGGAATCATAGTTAATGCACATGGTACGTAATAGTATCAGGCATTGGCTTAGACACTGAGGATAAGAGCTCTATATACTTGTGAACTTGGTGAAAGTTGAGAAGGATGGAGAAAGAGATAGAATGGATATAAAAATATGAGTAGAGAATTGCTTTAATTTGAATAGTCTCATTGTTTTAGTGCTCTGAATAGAAATAGAAAAAAATGGTTAGTATTTACTGGAGTTGCTATTTTTTAGGTCATTCAGAGTTAACGACAAATTTCAACTGTCACACATAAAAGGTCTTATTTACATAAACAATTTGACAGGGCTTGTGTGAATACGAGAAACCAAAAGCCCTAACTGCTCTCTGTTTCTCATGGGTTAAATCTGTCTTTTCAATCTATCAAATATTTGGCTTTAGAATCCTAACAGTCTTTAGCTATCATTCAAAGTAAGGTAAATACATTTAGATAGCTAGGACAACGATGAATTTCAAACTGTATTATACCTTCAAAAGCAAACTAGATGCCACCAAACAGCTTAAAGAAATGAGAAGAAAGCACATGACCAGAAGGGCACAGGACATAGGGCAGTAAGGGCACATACCTGTTGGAATGAACGCGGCGTGTTGCTGCAACTGTGCGCTGGTGAGAGCCTGCTGGTAGTGCAAGACGCTGGGGTTAAAGACCGCACTGGTACCATTGCTTTTTTCAAGTGCTTGTCTCTTTGGTAAAGGATGAAGAGCACCAGGGGGAAAGGCCTAGAAATGAAGAATTCGATAAGATATGTCTAACTTAAAGCAAACACAACTTCCGTGTTCATAGAGATCATCAATTGCAACATTCTTTTTAAAAATGACAGCTAAGGAGATGCCTCTGCCATGCACCTTAATTTAAACAGCGGCAATGTCGAATGAGTGAGAATTTGTTATTGAGAGCGAAAGCATGATTTCTGTAACCCAAAACGGTAGCATCTCAACTAAGGAAAAGAAAAACTATCAAGCAACAACAACAACAAAAAAATGGCTTCAGCTTTTAAAATGAGTTAAACTATTCTAAGGGGGAGGAAGCATTGGTGTTATTATTAATACCTATTCTTTTATTTAACTAAATGGCAATTTCTTGAATTTAAAGGTTAATAAGAATTATAATGAACATTTTCTGAGTCAAATAATTTAAATTTGCTTCACTCTTTTGGAAAAGGTATTAAAATTTGTTAGGATTAATTTATTTCACAGATTACGTATGAGAATGAGATGGCTAAACACCTTATTGGATTTTTTCCATAAATTAATAATAATGATTGTTCGCAACCAATATTTTACAAGTAATACAAATCTCAGATGGTTCTCTGAAAAGCTACATGCAAAGCGAAAGGTGAAAGGTCAAAGTACCAGGTCTACAGTTGCTTCGAGAGGTCGCTTCATTGCTTTGGCAGTCGACTGAGTCTTTTAATAACAGGCAGCGAGCACATGATGGCAGTGGGCCAATGGGATTCAAGCGAATTAACATACAGGTAAACAGCAAGCAGAGGTGCATCATGGGAACGGCATTGCATTGTGGATAGGTGAGAAGGAAAAAAATATTCTGAATGCAATATACAACGTACAAAACACTAGGCATGCACAACAACAAAAATGTTCTCTAAAGAAATGAATATTACACCTTAAATTAGTATTGAAGCAAAAATGCATCTACTATACCTTAGTTAAAAGCATATAAGAGAGTAAAATATAGATGTTTGAAATTCAGGAAAGTTAATTAAAACAGCAGCTTGCATACACACCATAAGCATTTTTTATATTGCTTCAGAAAAAAATGCAAAATTTGTAAGGGCCATAGGATCGAAGAACTTCTGATAAGTTAGTTTTCAAATATGAAACAATGAATCCATCGAGTAAGGATAAGACCCAAGTTGAAATTTTTCATAAAAATAATTTAAAATTCATAGCTAGCCTAACAAAATGAAGTGGCGAACTGAGACAAAAAATTCAGGCAAAAAAATATTCAAACACAAGATTATTTAGGCGAAACTGTTGGGTTTGGATCTTTATTTTTTGTCTGAATCATGTGGATAATTGTCTCAATTCTTGTCTTCACTCTGCTAGTGTGAGTCTTGTCATGTGGACTAAAGTTCCAAATTTAGTGTCTTGAATTTAAATAGTGAGTTTCCAGAATTCCCCACTTTTATTCCATCATCCTGTTTCTAACAACCAACTTATCATCCATTCTGTTTTCTACTACATTTGAAATGTTCATTTCATTTATCTAAAACAACTTACCGGATTATACTAAGAAAATACCCTTTAAAAGGTATTTAGTGTCCCCCGGTATCAAAATAATTTCTATTTAGTAATTCTATTTGTACTTTTAGCTACAGTCAGTGAGCAACCCCATTAATGAAAAGTGGAACTCTTGGAAAGAACACATACAACAGCTAAAAATAGCAAACAGCTAAAAATAATAGCAAAGAACTGCTTGAAAGATTAGAAGTAAAATAATATCTTTAACTTAGAACCATAATTTTGGGAAGACAGTTTCATTTAAACAACTGAAATAAAAACAAATATGGATTGATTTAGACCACGATGAAAAATTTTCCTATTCTTTGTTAATTGTTGTAAAAAAAAAAAACAAAATTAAAAATTCTATGATGGAATTCTATGCAAATAAATAATTCAAAGGAATTGCTCCAATGCAAATAAAAAATGAAATACCCTTTTCTATGTTTAGCACAATAGGTAAATCCCTAAGGTTTGTCTAATAAATACAAATATTATATTCCAAAGTTTTGAAATAGAACTTTGTCATTTGACATGAGATAGTACTAAACCTTTAAAATGGGAAACAGTTAATGACATTTTCCTGGATAAAGGATGTTTATTATTGTTTTATAATTCAGGATAAAAACTATGGAGATAATAGGGGATAAGGGGAGAGCTGTGGAGGGGAAGAGACTAGAAATAAAGTAGAAAGAACTACAGGCAGAGAAGAGATTTAGAATGGCCAATGGAGAAGAAAATGTTTTGGAAGGTAGTTTTGATCAGGGTCATCGAATAACATGAAATCAATGTTGTGAAAGTACAATTGTGAACATTAAAAACAATGAGCTGACAAAACTTCTGTGTACTGGATATTCTTTCCTTGCATGTAACTTTGACATCATGTAACTTCCATAATGCCATTTTTGTTTCAAATCTTCCATTCTTGCACAGCTTTGCATTGTTAAGCAGTGCAGGGTTTTCTTTTGTTTTGTTTTTCGAGCTTCAGTTAATTTGCGTCAGCTGAAGAAGGTTACAAAGCCTATTCTCATGGAACACATTGAGAACGTGAACTGGATCGTTAAACTCAAAATCATTTTGGCCTTAACTTTCTGGACTCAATTTTTCCCTTCCCGTTTGCAATCCTAAGTATTTACAGAATGAATCCACTAATGGGTTGATCTTTTCCGACATGTTAACTAGAAGAGCGATTGTGTCTCCAAAGGCTGATATTCATGAACAAAAATTTGACTTAACAAGGAACCATTTAATGAAGTCTCCAAGTACAATGAAAAATAATAAACATTTCCCTTTAGGATTGTCACCTGGAAGGTTAATGTTCTTCTTCTGGTCTTAGTGTGATGAAACTTAATTTCCATAGAATTTAGAATAATCTAGGAATGTAAAAAAACTGAGAACACTAGAGTGAGCAGGACAGTGACATGTATCTCTTTCTATCACTCCATGGCATGAGTTTTCTTTATTAGAGGCAGATCTCTCCTTTTTAAGTAAACACTGAGGTCTTGGAGGGTGGGGTGTGCATATTAACACGCTGTTCATCTCACACGGTGAAGCAGGTATGTGGAGAATGTATTTTAAAAATCCATGTGGATGAATAATCATGTTATAATGTACCATTTTCATATACAGATGCTCAGTTTTCAGTGATTTTGACTGCTGGCATATGTTTACCTACATTGAAAGATCTTCAGGCTTAGAACAGATCTCATAGATCACCAAGCCCAGTGTATCCTAAGATCCTCCTTAAGCACCAAGACAGTTAATTGAGTCCTCACTATGTATCAGCCACTTGGAATCCATCTGGCTGGCATCACCAACATTCTGAGCCTTTGCTTCTCTGGGCCTCTCCAGTTTGGTGAGCATGGGTGATGAGTCAGAGGAGGTCCTATGGGCAGTTAGGCTTTTATTTTTTTGAATTGAGGACCAATCCACCTGCAAGTCAAGGTAATCGAACCAACTGCCCACATCAGGCATGATAGGCAAAGACCAAATCTGAGGGGTCAGAAAACACTGACAACAATGATCAGAGCTGTCACTTTAAAGTAGGAAAGAAGGTAGACAAGTAGGATGCCAATCAAAGTTCCTGTACAGACTTTCCTCAACAATCAAAACATATCTAGCTGATGGCTGCTTGTCCTGTTTCCTTTTGCAAAATGGTTCTTTCCTTGTGTCACTCCATTTTGGTGTATGTGAACAAAGATTGCTTGTATGAAGATCAGACACCTTTTGTGTTAACACTACCGAAGAAAAGTTCTGTCTGGCTTATTCTCATGTTTAAAAAATTCTGGTGATTGTGATGGTTATGTTTTAAGAAGTATTTAAAAGAATAAGACTCTAAAGGAAATAAATGTCTTTTATTCTGGAGTCAAAACTTTCCATTCTTTTTAAGCATCTAATTAAAATAAGTGGGAAATCTCCAGACAATAATAAAAATTGTACCCTGGAAATGCTTGGGGTTTATATATGGAAGTCATGGATGGAATATTAATATCTTCTAACTGCATTCATCACTCCTGTTTGTCCTTTTAAATAAGGAAATAAAATAATAGCTTTTCTTTCATGAACTGAGTAATTTTGCCATTAGAGTAGCAATACTTTGACTTTATCCAACAGCACCTAGGCTGGTTTCAAATGAGCGTCTCACTTCAACTAAAAACACATGACAGATTCAGTAATTTTCATGTCATTGTCAGAAAGAACCTGGCTTTTGTTCTGAAACTACATTCCTTTGGGTTGTCTTTGACGATGCTGCAAGATCCTCTGACTTATCAGAACTCCAAATTTGGGCACGGTGTAACAATCCAAGAAACTATGGTAACTAACACTGTTGGCATCCACTGCAATAATCTTTATGCAGCTTGAGGAATGTAACCATGAATGTAATGTGAAAATGTGTACAAGGGTACACAGAAGAGTACAGCTTTGACTTGAAGAAATGCAGCAGGGAAATGACCTGTTTGTGTAAATGGCCATTTTCCCTCTTATCCCCATCAGCCCAGGTCATCTACCACTGACATATACTAGGTACATTGTTCCTTTAATGACTGAAGTATATATTGGTTGCAGATGTTAGAAATGGTCCATTGAGAAAACAGGCAGATGAAATCAGGGCTCAGCCCTAAGGTCATTATTAGTACCTTGATATGTTGTGTTAATAAGTACAGGCATAGGTTGTTTTATTGCACTTTGTTATACGGTACTTCGCAGATACTTCAGTTTTTTAAAATTGAAGGTTTGTGGCAACCCTATGTTAAGTCTATCAGTGTCATTTTTCCAACAGCATGTGATAACTTTGTGTCTTTGTCACATTTTGGTAATTCTCACAATATCTTAACATTTAATGTTATTATATCTCTTATGATGATTTGTGATCAGTGATGTTTGATGTTACTATTTTAATTGTTTTGGGGCACCATGAACCATGCCGCGAACTTAATTGATAAATGTCATGCATGGTTTGACTGCTCCACTCACTGGCTATCACCCCTCTCTCTCCTTCCTCAGGCCTCCCTATTCTCTGAGACAAAATTATATTGAAATTAGGCAATTAATAACTTTAAATGGCCTCTAAGTGTTCAAGTGAAAGAAAGAGACACACATTATTACTTAAAATACATACTCCATATTGGAGCTAGAAATGATTAAGCTTAGTGAGGAAGGCATATCGAAAGCCAAGATATGCTAAAAGCTACACTTCTTGTGCCAAGGTTATCCATGTTGTGACTGCAAAGGGAAAGTTCTTGAAGGAAATTAAAAGTGCTACTCCAGTGAACATACAAATGATAAGAGAGCAAAATAGCCTTATTGCCGATGTGGAAAAAATTTTAGTGGGCTGGACAGATCTAAGCAGCCATAGCATTCCCTTAAACCAATGCCTTATTTATTTATTTATTTATTTATTTATTTATTTATTTTCTTGAGGCAGAGTCTCACTCTGTCACTCAGGCTGGAGTGCAGTGGCACGATCTCAGTTCGCTGCAACCTCTGCCTTCAAAGGTTCAAGCAATTCTCATGCCTCAGCTCTTCGAGTAGCTAGAATGATAGCCGTGTGCCACCATGCCCAGCTAATTTTTGTATTTTTAGTAGAGATGGGGTTTCACCATGTTGGCCAGTCTGGTCTCAAACTCCTGGCTTCCAGTGATCCACCCACCTCTGCCCCACAAAGTGCTGGGATTACAGGCAGGAGCCACTATGCTGGCTGAAAACCTAACTTAGAGCAAGGTCCTGACTCTCCTCAATTCTATGAAGGCTGAAAGGAGAGAGGAAGATACAAAAGAACAGTTGGAAGCTAGCGGAGATTGGTTCACGAGGTTGAAGCAAACAAGCCGTCTCTATAACATAAAAGTGCATGGTGAGCAGCAAGGGCTGATGGAGAAGCTGCAGCAAGTTATTCAGAAAATCTAGCTAAGATCACTGATGAAGGTGGCCACACTAAAGAACAGATGTCAATGTAGACAAAAAAGCCAGATATTGGAAGATGTCAACTAGGACTTTCAGAGCTACAGAGTAGTCAAGACTGGCTTCAAACCTTCAAAGTACAGCTGCCAACTCTTGCTAGAAGCTAATGCAGCTGGTGAATTTAAGTTGAATGCTCATTTACCATTCTGAAAATTCTAGGACCTTTATGAATTATGCTAAATTTACTCTGCCTATGCTCTAGAAATGAAACAACAAAGCCTGGATGACAGTATATGTATTGACAACATGGTTTACTGAATGTTTTAAGCCCACAGTTGAGACCTACTGCTCAGAAAAAAAAGATTTGTTTCAAAATTATTACTGTTCATTGACAATGTACCTCATCACCCAAGGAGTCTGGTGGAGATGTACAAGGAGATTAATGTTGTTTTCATGCCTGCTAACACAACAGCTATTCTGCAGCCCATGGATCAAGGAGTTGAACTGTCAAGTCTTATTAATTAAGAAATAAATTTTGTAAGACCGTAGCTGCAATAGATAGTGATTTCTCTGATGGATCTGGGCAAAGTAAACTGAAAACCTGTAAAGGATTCACCATTCTAGATGCCATTAAGAATATTCATGATTCATGGAAGATCAAAATATCAACATGAACAGGAGTTTGAAAGAAGTTAATTCCAATCCTCGTGGAACACTTTGAGGGGTTCAAGACTTAAATGGAGAAAGTAACTGCAGATATAATGGAAATAGCAAGAGAACTAGAATTCTTAATAGAAGTAGAGCCTGAAGATGTGAGTGAATTGCTACAATTTCATGATAAAACTTTAATGGCTGAGGAGTTGCTTCATGGAGCAGCAAAGAAAGTAGTTTCTTGAGATGGGTTCTACTCTTGGCTAAGATGCTGTGAACATTGTTGAAATGACACCAAAGGATTTAGCAAAGTATATAAACTTAGTTGACAAAGTAGCAGCAGGGTTTTAGAGGATTGACTCCAATTTTGAAAGAAGTTCTACTCTGGGCAAAATGCTATCAAATAACATTGCATGTTACAGAGAAATCTTTCATAAAAGGAAGAGTCAATCAATGTGGGAAAGTTCATTGTTGTCTTATTTTTAAGAAATTACTACAGTCATCACAACTTTCACCAATCACCACCCTGATCAGTCAGCAGCCATCAACATCAAGGCAACATCAAGGCAACATCTTCTACCAGCAAAAAGATACGACTCACTAAAACCTCAGATTGTTGGTTAGCATTTTTTAAGCAATATTTTAAAATTAAGGTGTGTATATATTCTTTAGACATAATGTTCTTGCACATTTAATAGACCACAGTATAGTGTAAACATAACTTTTATACGCACTGGGAAACCAAAACATTCATGTGATTTGTTCTATTGTGATACTGATACTCGCTTCATTGCAGTGGTCTGGAACCAAACCCACAATATCTTTGTGATATGCTTTTACTTGAAGGACTAATATTTTCATATTATCAGGGCCTCATTCCATACCTCAGTGACCAAGGATAGCCACTGGGACCCAGGCTGAGTCAATCACAGCATCCTGTCACTGACCACAGGGACAGCCACCAAAATGATGTTTAACTTCTTCCCCCACCCCAATATCTAATTTGAGCTGGTATAAAAGACACCATTCTCTCCCTTGTCAAAAGATGTAAGAATGCATCCCTATAGATGTCCAAAGCCTTGATCCCAGGTCCTGTAGAGAAGCTGACCTTAGAGAATGGTGTGGCTATAGTAAGAGAAGTAGGCAAGGGAAAGAAGAGAGTGACCTGGTGGGTCTGAAGTTTCTGAACCCAGGCATTCCTGAGCCCATCTCTACTGAAAATACGAAAATTAGCTAGGCATGGTGGCATGCACCTGTGGTCCCAGCTACTCGGGAGGCTGGTGCCTAAGAATCTCTTGAACCTGGGGAGTAGAGTCCAGTGAGCCAAGATCGTGCCATCGCACTCCAGCCTGGGTGACAGAGCAAGACTCTGTCTCAAAAAACAAACAAATAAACAAATTGTATGAAAAAATATGTTCTTAGTGCCCATCAATCAACACACCAATTATGATAAGTTGGAGCTGGCCTAAAATAATGATTACAATGAAAAAAATCTTACTTCTTATGGGCTGAGATCCTCACTAGGTGGATAGTAGAATGGATTCCACATTGGCAAAATGTGTCAGGGGCCTCATTTGTGCTCTAAAAGAATTCCTTTTTTATCAGCCTTAAGTGATCAGTTTACTCCCCTCCTTCCCATTCCCAATTAAAATGAGTTTTGGAAACTACCCTTTTACTAGAACAAAAAAGGGGAGAATTTCTCTATTTTTTATTGACCCTCTTGTGTAGATACATACATCTCCACATATATAGGAATTCACACTCAGAAAAATCAGCATTATGTCCAATAACATAAGCATGAGAAGGACAAGAGGAAAGGACACTAAATGGACAAGAAAAGGACTCAGATTAAACAAAAACAGTGATTTAGATGAAGCGCCCTGTGCTCAAGGTGCATGGAAATAAGCAGCTCAGATTGGAAAGGTCTCTATAACCACATGCTCCGCACCCAGTGGTGATTACCTCAGGGCAGACGTTGCCTTTCTTGCTGTATCCCTATCACTGATTGCAGGTCCGTGCCTTAATAAACATTTGTGCAAACAATGTTGAGTAATGGTGAACTTGTTTGTGTGACAGCTACCCTTCCATTTTAATCAGTAATCAGTGTATGAGGTGGTGGTTGCTAGCTAGAACAAGGTGTTTTCAAACTGTACTTTTCATCTCTGCAGTCATAGCTCTCCTTCTTGAGGGAGGACTGACCACTGAGTCCTTCATGCCTTCTGGACCTGATTAAGCATTTCTATCATGTCATTGAGGAGCATTTTATTGCTCTCAGTTACTAACTCCAAACTCCTTGAGGGCAAGGAAACCTGCCTGATTTATTTATTCTACCCAGCAAGTGCCAGATGCATGGTCTCATTAAATTTTTTGAAAGAATGAATGCATAGTGCCTATCACATATTAACACAGACTTCTGATAAGCCAGAGAGCTCACGTGAAAACAAATTAATTAGAAACTTCTGCAACCTGATGCAGAGGTTCTCAAACTTTGTGGTGCATTGGAATCACCTGGGAGCTTTTAAAAAATGCCACTGTCACCAGGTGTGGAAGCTCGTACCTGTAATCTCAACACGTTGGGAGGTAAAGATGTGAGAATTGCTTGATCCCAGGAGTTTGAGACTAGCCTGGACAACATGGCAAGACCCTGTCTCTACAAAAAAATTTAGAACTTAGATGGGCCTGCACCCAGCTACTCAGGAGGCTGAGGTGGAAGCATCACTTGAGCCCAGGAGTTTAAAGCTACAGTGACCCCTGATCATTCCACTGCACTCCAGCCTGGATGACAGAGACCCTGTCTTTAAAAAAAAAAAAAAAATGTCACTGCTCAGGCCACACCAGACCAACTAAATAAGAAAATAAGAAACTTCAGGGAAAGGGACAGATGTCAGGTCAGACCCTTCAGGTTGTTCCAAAATGTAGCCAAGTTTGATAAGCAGTGTCTAGGCAGGTGCTTCTCAAATGTTAATGTGCATACGAAACACCTGGGGGATGTTTTACAATTTAAATTCTGATTCCCTGAGGTCTGGGGCGAGGCTGAGGATTCTGGAGGCTCCACAGGCTTCTGGGTGATCCTAATAATGGTGCATCTGGTCTCTAAGGGACAGTTAGGCTCCCTGAGATTCTGAGCAGCCTCCCAGGCCATGATAATGATGTACTGCTGGTCTCTAATGACAGTAGGTGACTCAGGGAAGCAAGCCTAGGTCACAGGTCTTTTTTTTTTTTTTTTCCTGCATCAGCCAGGATGGCTCCACTTTCATCTGTTTCATTCATTGCTATTCTGCATAAAATCTCACTGCAGTGGAGAATGTGACCAGCACTGCCCTTGTGATAAGTGCAAGAAGAGGAGAGAATGGGAGTAGCGAAAAGCCAGATCACTCGCTGGGCTTCTCTTAGGCCACAGCTGTCCTCCGCCGCTGCTCCAAGGAGCTGGTTGCCTCCTGGTGCTCAGGTGCAGAAATGCGCCTTTCTTTCCTCTCTCTGAAGCGGTGCCCACCTTCATGTTCATTACAAGGCCCTGAGCCTCTCTTAAGAAGACCCTAAGTGAGCACACTCAATCTCCGCTGCCCTGGGAGTGGGGAACGGAGCTCAGGGACCCCAGGACTTTCCCTGCACCTGAGGGATTTACTTATTGTGCTGAAGAAGGGCAGGAGGGGAAAACAAAACAAAACAAAAAGGGGGAAAACAACAGCAAAACTTAGGCAGCGGAGCAGCAGGAATAGCAGCCTTCCATGTTTCCCGAGTGTTGGGAAGAACATCCAAGTCCCAGCCCGGAGCGGCCTCCGCAGAGGCGCCAGGGTGCAGGGGCGGCGGGCGGCCGCACTTACCATGACTGTGGCCGCGGCCGCGGCTGCCTGGGCGGCCACCGCAGCTTGGTTGGCTTGGTGCTGCGCAGCTTTGATTTTGGCCTGCAAGTGTGCAGGAGGGTGAAAATATTTGCATTTCTCCCTCATGCAACGCCCCTTTATGTAATCCATACAAACGGTTACGGTGTTGTCACTTGTGTCGATCATGGTGCTGTCTGCGGGGTGTGCAAAGCGGCAGTCGGTCTCTCCCCGGGCACAGTTTCCTCGCTGGAACTCCCTGCATACCTAAGACAGGGAATAAGAGCCGCGCTGCAGAGGCAAGCCTGAGCCCAGGCGCCCCTGCGGCCCCGGCCACCGCGGGAGGAGCGGAGGCTGCCTCGCTTTCAATGGTGGCTCTTGAACCACTGATAAGAAAAGACTGATTATCCAGAACCCAGGTAACCACAATCTCTGAGACACTCATTTGAGTTTTGTTTTACCCCCTTTTCTAGGGTGAAAATCTATATTGAGAAAATAATCCGAAATCTGCAGTTCAGCTAACATAACAAAGGAAAAGCAACAAGGCCTCCATTGTCCCTGGGTGGCATATTATGCAGCTATCTATCTATCTATCTATCTATCTATCTATCTATCTGTCTGTCTATCCATCCATCCATGTATCTATCATCTGTCATCTATCTATTTATCCATGCATCCATTCCTTTATCTATCATCTACCATCAATCTATCCAATCATCTATCCATCTGTTCATTCATCCATCATCTATTATCTATCATCTATCAATCTATCCATCTATTATCTATTATTCATCTATCCATCCACCCATCCATCCATCCATCCATCCATCCATCTATTATCTGTTAATCGATCATTATTTTAATGGTAAAAACTGCAATTACTAATGTTATCTACCATTTATCTACCTACCATCCATCCATCCATCCATCTATCCATCCATCATCCATCCATCCATCATCTGTCCATCCAGCCATCATCTATCATCTACTTATCTATCTAAAATCTATCAATTAATTAATCATCTATCTAATCTAGTTACCTGTGTATATACTTGCTTACCTACCAATAATCCATTGTCTACCAATCACCTATAATCTATCTACCTCTCTCTATATCTTCAATCTCCTACTCGGATGACAATTCTGAGAATGCTATAGGTTTTTTTGTGTGTGTGGAGGGATAATTTCACCATCGATCAAGCTACCAGGTCATAGCTGTACAAAAAGAATCAGGGAAAATGACGACAAACATGTTCCTCCTCTCTCTGAGGAGGTGGGGTGGGGTGAATCTGAACATTCCTGTTTCCCACTCCTTCTCTCCTGCTCTACAAAGATAACATAATCATAAATCAGAAGAACAATATCTAAGACACCAAAATTTTCATTTTTAAGGTCACTATACTATTTTTGACAGCACAGAAAAGAAAAAAAAAGACAAAAGAGAGAAATATGGCAAGAGATATAGAGAAAGAAATGTAGGGAAACAGTTTATTTTTAAAATTCTTTAATGCTAAATTATCCTGAAATCTCAAGTAACTAGGATTCTCCACCCCTGAGAATTCTGGTGGATCAAGATTTTACTGTGTGAAAAAATATTTCTTTAGAATTTGAAGAGTATTCTTAATTATTCCCTGAATATAGATAACATGAAATAGCATACATAACATATGTATATTGCTTGTATAATTCTTCTCTGTTTATAAAAATTAGCAGGAAATAATTATGCATAGAATTGTAAGTTATTTCTTTTTAGGCTCCAATTCCAAAGTGGATATGTAAGTGATCATCATGTTGATCATTAGTGATGTTATATGAAGGGCCCCTGACATGAAATTCAAGTATTGTGAATGTCAGACAAACTTAGGAAATACTGTTTCACTGACCAGTTACCAGGCCAGGTTGAAGGTAACAGCATGAATCACCAGATTGTTAATTGTTTCCTCCTACTTGGATATTAGCCAACATTCTATCTTTAGTTCATAAAATGCACAAAATAAAAAATCACTAAGATGTTCCCACAGATTCTGAGCAAGCCTTCCTCCATCAGTGGAATGACTTCTGTCTGATAGCATCATAAGTGTGGACCAGCCCTCAAGCTCCTACCAAGGTGCTCTGTGTGCAGCTCACTTAATTCCTGGTTTGAAATGAACCAAAAGTCGCTCTGCTAAAATCATTGTGATTCATTTTTACATGCCTTTGTCTACCAGCCCTGTTGGGAAGGACTATTTGTTCCCAATTCCGCTGATTTAATTTGTTTTCTAAAATACAGTCACATGCTGAACACAAAAGCTCCGTGGGTCCAGCAGGTGGAGCCCAAAACACTTTTCCAGTCCTGTGAAAGGTCTATACAGTAATTGACAATGATAGGCTGGATCTTTTCAAAATAGTAACAATTAGAGTTTCATTCTCTTCATCTGGGCATCCAGATGGAAACTAAATTAAAAAATAAATATCCTATAAAATATTTGCAGTTTGAAATTCTGAGTTTTAAAACTTTCACAGGTTATTAGGCAGCCACATTTTATTGCCCTCAAAGTTTATTGGGTTAATATTTAAATACACATTTTATATACACATTATATACACATTTAAATACACATTCAATACACATTGAAAGAACATTCTCTAATAATCCCACTAACAGAAAGCACTGTGTATTTACGTCCTAACCGGATGCGTCACCTAACACCTTTAATCAGTAATGAAATTAAAGGAGCTCTCTGAAAAATCTATGAGAATCTTTATACACCCTTATAAAATGCTGTAGTGAATATCACAGGGATATAGCAGTAAGATAGATGAGTTCTATAGCTCTGATTAAAGAGAAATTTTACCTAACAAAGTACAGGAGGTTTAGTTTGATTCATAACTTAAGAATGTTTTTTTATACATAGGAACTTGTTTTCTTGAATGTTATAGAACAATTGAGGTTAAAGAAAAATCTCAATTAATAACTAAATTTATGGGCCGGGTGTGGTGGCTCATGCCTGTAATCCCAGCACTTTGGGAGGCCAAGGCTGGTGAATCACCTGAGATTGGGAGTTCGAGACTAGCCTGACCAACATGGAGAAACCCTGTCTCTACTAAAAATACAAAATTGGCCAAGCATGGTGGCACATGCCTATAATCCCAGCTACTTGGGAGGTTGAGGCAGGAGAATCACTTGAACCTGGGCAGAGGAGGTTGTGGTGAGCCGAGATTGGGCCATTGCACTCCAGCCTGGGCAACAAGAGCAAAACTCTGTCTCAAAACAAAACAAAACAAAAAACTAAATTTACTTATCCTCCAATTTCCCCTGTTTAGCAACAACACAATCAGAACTAATATGCCAGAACATACTAGAGCAGCCATGCTTGTTCTTGAGATATTGAAATATGATCATACCAGCTGGTAAATAGGTATAGTCCCACTTCCTCCCACCACTCTCCCTGAGTGTCCTTGGCTGTCCTGGTTGCTGGGCTCCTGCCCACCAGTTTCCAGAACTTTCCAGGGTCTTGCAAGGGTTAGATCTTGACATGAGGAGGCCTTCAGGACCTGGAGCCATCTGTATAGGCTGCATCATGATTGAGTCACTGTTCCATTGATTGTTTAATGTTTTTCCCTTAAACGCATATTCCATGCAGCTGATTTTTGTTTGTGTTAAAACTAGTCTTTTCCATAGACTAATTTCCTTTATACTTGGCCTTAACTTCAAACCATAGAGTTATAAATGCATGGGTTTTAGGTGAGAGTTTGTGTGTGTGTGTTTACATGGCTGTTTTGCAGGACTGAATTAACATCTTACAAGCAATCACTTATACAGAAGTATACTTCTACCACAAATGCATCTCAAAACACAAATAGAATTGAAGTACCTCCAGTTTGTCAGTCCTGAGAAGTTTCTGAGTTGCAGTTGAGCCCGGGACAGTGACCGGTGGACTTCCGGGAACGATAACAGGTGTGGTGGGCAGAATTTCCGTTGGGACTAACCCAACTCCAGGGGTTACAGGTGCTAGGTAAGGAGCAAAGCTAATAGCTGTATTTGTCCCTATTGCGGGACCTACAGGAAAAGTGGGCTGTTAAAGGAAGACAACACAGGAGAAAGAGTTCTTTAGAATAAAACTTTTAAAAATTACCAGGAAATGTCATTTGAGCAAAATGTATTCATCATATACTCTTTATGTTAGTTGTATAGCTCAATGCTGACCTGTAATAAAAATGAAATCTATGTAGACCCTCTCTTCCCCAAACCATATAGAAATGTGAGAGAACATCATAAAAAACCTCTAGTTACAGGAACTAGATTAAGCTTTTGTCCCTATGAAAGTGTTCTCAACAAAAGAAAATAATTTCGACTCCAATTACTCAACATTCTAAACTATTAAATGTTATAACACTAAGGTAGTAAAAGCTATAGAATACCAACTAATAATCTTTGATTTATTCTACATGTTTCTCAAAGGGAGAGGAGTCACGAAACCCTTTGATTACAGGCTGATTTTCAAGTTGGCCAAGTCTATGCATTTTCAAACAGTGGGGTTACTTGCAATTTTATTTTGCCCAGACTTATCAGTATGTTTCCATATTCCATCACTAGCATGTATATTCCCAAAATTCAAATGTAGTTTTCAAATAAACCTACAATTTTTTGCCCTAGTTCAACTACATCTAGATCCAGTCAGTCTTCCCTTCCTGAAAGATTTTCTGGAAGAGTTTTTTAATCAAACAATTTTTTGATTGGCCATTAAAAGTTGGTTTGGTTTTCTAGGTCACAAAATCAACACAGCAGTGACAAGAGCATACAGAACCTTATTAAATTTGTTCTCTGACCCTATACTCCTCATCTAGGAAAAAGGAGGAATATGCTAGTGGGTTGACGTGATGATTAGTTTTAAAAGCTCCACCTAATAATATGTAAATAATTCTGCCTTTTAGAAAGGAAATAATGTACATTTAAGAGAACAAACCTTGTTAAGTAATTTAAAATGCTGAAGATTTTTCTTAGAATAAATTGTACACCAAATTGGACTTGAATGCTTCTTTTCATTTGTTTGGTTGGTTGTTAATTACAGATGATTTTTAACCTATTTGATTTCAGATATTTGCAATTACATATTAATGCAATTTTTTACCACTGAACTTTACTGTTGCTTGTCACACTTTTAACGTTGAACTATGCTGTGTCATGCTTGTTCTCTGTTTCTACATTGTGGGTGACATTTTTCTTGTCTATTTATGACTGGATGAATTGTTTAACATATGGGAAAAATAACAACCTACGTTTAGTAAACATACTTTTTCTTTATAGCAGTAACAGAAAAATATTTCTTATGAAAAGTCATGATAGAAAAGAGTAAATTATTGATAGTTTGTGCAGGCATTTATCAGATAGGCAGGAGAGCCTATTTTCAAAGTGGCTAGAAGGGGTAGTTCTAGTGGTCTTAGAGGGGTCCTGGCTCAGTACTCCCGCAAGGAGCTCTTAGATCTTTATGGCTCCGACGTAAAATCCATTTTGGGAGAAAGTTGCAACATGAGGTCTGAATGTGGGAAATAGATGGCAGTTAGGATTTTTTTCTTCCTTGACTGTCAACAAACATTTATATGTGTATGTTACTCACTGAGTCATAATTATAGAAAGTTATGATTTTCAGTAACTGTAGCTTTTATAATTTAGTACTACTGGAGAAAAAGCCAAGTGATTTAAATGGTCTAAGGACTATGTAATGTTAGGATTTTTAAAAAGAATCAATTCTGAAAGGTCATAAATCACAGCACATCAGTGATTCAGTGGACCAGCTCTGTCAGAAATGCCTGGGGGAGATTTTACAAATAGAGAGAAATTCTGACCCAATAGATCTAGGCTGAGACCTTGATATTTGAATTTTAGAAATTTTACTAGATGATCTGATGCGTCGCCAAATTTGAGGACCATTGTCATATGTGAGGAGTGAAAATAGTATTAAAAAACTTGCAGTAAATGTGTAATTTAACCCAGAGACTAATTATCAACATAAACATTTAGATAAAAGAGCTCTCCCCCATACTTCCATTTTCATTTTCTCTGGAAGCAAATTCTTATCCCTCCCAGACCACAGATCATTTGAAGCCAGGGTTAGTGTGGTACCATAAATACGGGTTGTACTTTGCCTTGTCGACAGGATTGAGAACCTCAAAACTCATTTCCCGAAACCATTTGGGTATCGACAAATATATTCCAATTAGCTAACTTTTGCCTTCAAAAATCTATGTTACTTGTTCATCTGATTTCATAGTCTAAAATGAGAGTTCCAGTATGTTTTATTGATGATGGCAATAACATAGTTCACAGAGAAATAGTATTATTTTAAAGTAAAACCATAGATTTTAGACTCAGAGAGACCTGAATTCAAATCTAGTGGTCTGACACTTACTACCTTTTAACCTGGGGAGGAACTTAACCTCTCTGGGCTTTCAGTTTCTTATCTGCAATGAGGAAGTGAAACTACTTAGCTGGAAGCGTTGGGCAGAACAAGGTGTTATTGTGCTCCTATTTCCCATGGTCAGAACTCAATAAAAAGCAGCTCTCATTACTACTGTAAAAATCAATGTTGATCAAGGGTTTTTTGGCCTCAAATTATCTAACGGTTCTACAACAGGGATGTAATGAGCATAGCAGTACAGTAAGGGTATGAAAGTGAGTAAAATTATAGCAAAAATTTTCTCTTTCCTTTTGAAATGTGGACTGAAAAAAATATTTTCTGTCACATGAAACTGAAAGTTGCAAGTTCACAGGCCTTACGAAGACAAACGCAGTAGGATATGTTCCTTTTTGATGTAGCGTGTTTTTCATTGAAATTGATTAGTTAAAATATATAGTTACGGTGATTTGCAGAGAGGCTCACTCCGTGTTAATATTATTGTGGATAATAATGCTTTACATCTGTGAAAGGTTCTGGTCGTTCTCAAGGCATTCTCACACTTGTCTTCTTTAATCTTCTCAAATCCATGAGAAGCAAGTGTGGCAGCAAGAATTGCCCAGCCTTCCAGGTGAAAACAATTAAGAGGAGAGACACTAAATGGATAACCCAAGGTCAATGCTGCAAGGCAAAGTCAAGGCAGAACACCCGGGACTCCTGGCCCCTAGTCCGAGGCCGTGTCCAGCCTTTTGCGATTACTAGATTTTGTTGGTTACTTCTTAAAACAAAAGACGAAAAGCAGCCCCCTCCAAATCAGTTGCCCGTATGTTTCTGGAGCGAATGCAGAGAGCGTTGGTGGAGAGTTGCACAGGAACGTGTCCCACAGTCAGCCTGGGCCGTCTGCAGACAGGAGGTGTGGGGCCTGCTGCCTTGGAAAAGTGGTTCTCAGATCCTGAATTCAAATTAAACTCCCGAGGTATGATCTCGGCCAACAACGGATCCCGGTGTCTGAGTTTGGTTCTCAGCCGGCGGCTGAGAAAAGAGAAGGGCAGCACCTTCCAATGATTCTGTTCCTGGAAGCGTACCAACTACAGCTTGGGAGAATTAGCCCTGCAGTTTCTGCAGAAGTGCTGTTGCCAGGCTGTCTGAGACAGGATCCATTTGGTCCACGTCATCTCTCAGCTCAAAGGCACAGCTAAAGAGGCCAGAGGACAAGATTCGCGGGAAGCCTTCTTGAAGAAAATCGCTTCTGAAATGCTGGTCTTGCGATTTCCTGCTGTTCTCCACTCCACCTTCCTGTGTTTCTCTCCGCAGTCTTCCATGCCCTGCTCTCCTTTCCAGGACATCAGGTCCAGGTTCAAAGATGACGAACACACCCACCCACACTCACGCACACTCAACTACACAATACGTACTCATACCACACACACTCATACACACCCACAACACACTCCCATACACTCACAACACACGTACACTCACAACACGCTCATATACACAACACATTCTCATACAACACACTCCCATACACTCACACATACACTCAACACACATACACAACTCATGTACACTCACACACACTCAAAACACACCCACAGACACACCACATGCACACTCATATACTCGAAACACACAACACACTCATGTACACTCACATATACACACTATACACTCAGATACACATATACTCACGTATACTCACATACTCAAAACATACAACACACATACACTTACACACACTTGTACTCTCACACCACACTCACAACACACTCATGTACACTCACATACACTCAACACACCCACATACACACAATACACACAAAAACTCATACACACACAACACTCATGTACACTCATACACTCACAACATACAACACACATTACATACACACAACACATACAACACACCTACACCTCCCACACACATACAAAACACTCATGTACACTCACACCCACATACATTCTCACAACACACATACACACTCATGTACACTCACATATACTCACTACACACAATACACACACACAAGCACACTCGTACACTCATATACACTATGGACACAACACAGTCACATACACTTGCATACACTCAATACACCACCCTCGTACACTGACATACACTCACAACACACACGTTCACACCCAACACTCGTACACTCACGCAATACACACACAACACACACACTTGTACCCTCACACACTATACACTCACATAAAATAACACACTCGTGTACACACAAAACACATGTACACTCACAATACATACACCACACATGTACGCACATACACTACACACATACACAACACACTCGTACACTCACACTGTATACACTCAACACACTAATATACACTCACAGTATACTCACGTACACACATACATGCAGTACACACATCCACAATGCACTGATGTACATTCACACACACTATACACATACAACATATGTACACTCACATACACCAAGACACATTCATGTATACTCATACACACCCACAACACACAACACTCATGTACACTCACACACAACACACATATGATCATACATACAAAACACACTCATGTACACTCATACACTCACATTCACATATGTTCATACACACAATATCCTCATGTACACTTACACTATAACACGCTACACACACAGCACTCCACACTCTCAGTATACACAACACACTCATGTACTCACACTCATAACACACTACACACACAGGACACTCATGCACACAACAAACTCATGTACACTCACATATACTCACAACACATTCATACACCACATGTAATACATTCACTACACACAACACACATACACTCACAATACACATGAAACACACACTACAGACAACACACATGCACTCACAACACACTTGCACACATTTATACACTCACTACACATATACACACTTGCACACTCACTACACACACGTACTCACAACACACTCACGCACACATGCACATTCTTTGCTATTTTGTAGCAGCAACGGGGCTTAGCCAAGGGCCTGAGGTATTTCATGGCTCAAAAGTCCAGTCAATAGGCAAGAATGCCGTCGTCCCACTCTTTTAGAACGTGTCTGCTTTAAAGGGTAGGTGCCTGGCACTCACGCTAAAAGGCTGACACATGGCGTCTCCTAAGCCTCCTCCCTCTACTGCCAGAAGCAGCTCCGGAGGGCACAAGACTCAAGCAAGACTTGTCCCTTCGGGGTTCTTCCATCTCCATCCTCCCAAAGGTAGCTCACGCTTGCTTCTTTATCTTGAGTGCACATATGAAGGCTGTGCACGCTCTGGAAAGGGAAGGGGGAAGAATTCCTGTCCTCTCCTATCAGGAATTGGGGAGAGAAAAGCTGCTAGGAGGAATAAATGAAGGGGACTTTTCAAGCATTGTGAATTTGAGGCAGAAGGGTTGTAAGGGGAGAGAATGCCTTGAATTTTCATTCCCTTAATAAATATTTATTGGTGCAGACATGGTGCCAGAACACTGCGTACATTGATTGAACTGAAGCCCTAATAAGAAAGAAGAAAACAAACAAAATTACAGTTCGTTTGTGTGGATAAGCAGAAAGGGAGGAGGGCTCGCTGGTAGAGAATGCTGGGGGTTGCATGTGGGTTGCAGGGGTGGACCTGGAGTCCTTATGAATGAGGTGATTAATGTGTGAAAAGCACTAGGACATGGACAGGCCAGCAAAGGCAGAGGCTGGGACACACACAAGCTGTGCGTGTTCACCCAGCAATGTAAGCAGGGTCATGACCAGATCGCAAAAGCCGTAGGTCATGATCAAGGTCAGAGTTTCGGCTTTGTCCCAGTAAGATGGGAAAGCATGGAGGGGCACATAAGGGAGTGATAGGATGCTGTTTATGTTTTAAAAAGATTCCTCTGGTTGTTGTCTATGGGATATAACGGAGTAAGGCAAGAGTGGATATTGATAGATTAGGAAGTAAATGCTTTTATGATATTGTGATAAAAGGTTGATGGTGGCTCAGAAGAGGGAACTGAGATGTAGGGGAGTGGATAGGATTCAGGGCAGATATGACAGGACTTGCTGATGAACTGGATGTCAGTGAGTCACCTATACTCTACTGGGTCACTAATTCATTTCTGAGACTGAATTTATAGAGTTGATAATTTTGAAACATGTCACACTTTTTATTCTAATACTTCCAGTGATTTCAGGAAAGAGTCTGCTAGGTTTTGGTTTTAGATTGCCAGTTGAGAGTACCATTTATTCAAATGGGAAGAATTTGATTTTGAACGTGTCAGGTTCCTTTAAGAAATTTAAAGGTGAGACCAGTAGAAAGGTGGATATAAAAGCCTGGAGCTCAGAGGAGAGGTTGGGCTGGATAAATACATTTGGGGGTCCTCAGTCTGTAGATGATTGACAGATTCAGGAATGGATGAGACCACAAGGGAGAGGGTAGATGGAAAGAAATATCCAGCTCTTGGAACCTCAACATACAGAAGAGGAACACGGTGGGCAAAGGAGATGGAGGAAGGAGTGCTTAACAAAGGAGAGATTGGTTACATGACTTGAGTACTGCTGAGAGGTAAAATAAATTGTCTTAGTCTATTCTGGCTGCTTATAACAAAATACCATAAACTGGGTGGCTTATAAACAACAGAAATGAATTTCTCACAGTTCTGGAAGTTGGAAGGCCGCAGATCAAGGTGCCGGCAGATTTGATGTCTGATGAGGACCATCTCCCTGGTTCATAGACAGTGCCTTCTTGCTGTGTCCACACATGGCGGGAGGGTGAGGGGTCTCTCCCATGTCTCTTCTTATAAGGGCACTGATTCCATTCATGAGGGCTCCACCCTCAGGATCTAATCGCCTCCCATACGCCCTTGGAGGTTAGGATTCAACATGAATTTTGGTGGGACACAAACATTCAGACCATAGCAACAATAAGGCAAAAAGTGACCATTGGTTTGGTAATATGGAGGACACTGGTGAGAGATTGCAGGGGAATGGGTTCAGGAGTGGACAGAAGAAGGAGGGAATGGAAGAAATATCCACAGTGCTGTAAAGAAGCTTCGTTCGTGAGACCTAAAATGGAATGATACTTGAGACTCTCTTTATCAATTGACTTGTCTCATGCAGTTTTTGCATCTATTATTTTCCGGTAACTGCTGTAAACAGCTTCAAATTACTATAAACCCATTGGCTTAGAACAACACACATTTATCCCTTTACAGTCCTGGAGACCAGAAGTTCTAAGTTGGTTTCACTGGGCCAAAATCAAGGTGTTGGCAGGACCTGCGCTCCCTCCAGAGGCTCTAGGGGAGAATCCATTTCTTGACTCTTCCATCTTCTGGTGGTTGATGGCGTTCCTCTGCTTGTGGCCACATCACTCCAATCTGCCTCTGTGGTCACATTGCCTTGCTCTTCTTCTGTCGGAGCTAACGCTCCCTCTCTCTTATATAAGTGTCTCTTATAAGGATGCTTGTAATTGCATTCAATCCAGGAGATTCTCCCCATCTCAAGATTCTTCACTTAATCCCATCTGCCAAGCCCCTGATTCCATATAAGGTGACATTTATAGGTTCCAGGTACCTCTGAGAGCCATTATTCAGCCACCTATCCTCTACTAGGTCACTAATTCATTTCTGAGACTGAATTAATTTGTTTGTGGAGTTGATAATTTTTAAATGTCACAGTTTTTATTCTAATACTTCCAGTGATTTAAAAACCTCTATTAAAATATTTAAGTGTAATATTCCTTTTTCAGAGGGAAATGGTGATTATGAACTTCTAATTAATATTCGAGGCAATAATAAACATAACTTTCAAAAAAAGTTCAACTAATAGTTAACAGCAGGGATGGGATTCTCTTGTTAACACTGCCACGAGTGAGTGCCAGGGTCAGCCTTATGAATTCTAAATAGGATGTGTATGAGTCAAATAAGTGAGACACATAATGTGGCATTATTATGTTGACCTTGCTGGCTCTAAATTTATTGCTGTAGACATTATTTAATATGTATAACTAAATTATTTTAGCATTTAGGTAATTTAATAAAATAGTTTATATGTGTGTATCAATAAAGAGAGAACCATAAATTATACATGTGTGTAGTTTAAACAGAACCACTTAAATGCCTATTTTGGGGATTAAATATGTTCAGAACTCTATCTGCATCTAGTCCTTAATCTGGGTGAATTCTTACTCACCCTTTACGAGAGGCTTATTTGAGACTTCCTCCAGGCAGGCTTTCCTTGTCCAGTCTCGTCATTTCCTGGGCTTGAATCTTACTTGGCCCTTTTCTTGTGTCTGTCTATCCCCAAAAGACTGTATCTTATTTATCTTGGAGCCCTCTGCACCTGGCATTTCTTTCACTCTGGGCAGAGCTGGTTCCTGGCTACTCTGTACGGAAACCTGGAGACAAGCAGAATGGCTGACGACCTGCCGGAATTCTCTACCCTTGTTTGTGCAGGCCCTGCCCTCCACACCCCATCTCACAGGGAACACAACAAGAACATTGAATTTGCTGGTAGCCGTCCCTCCTAATTTAGCAGGTTTCGATCATGCAGAATTTTTCTATAATAAAGACTGATTTTTATACAAAAGGCTTTTGTGTACATACTTTTTAAAAACAAACACATTTCACTCACTGTCTTTCTTTTTTAAAAAAAAAGTTAGCTTGTTTCTGACAAATAATTCACAAGTGTAAATGAAACCAACTAAAATTAAACGCACTCCTTTTCCCCAAGGGTATCATTCCTAAAACGATTTCCAGACCTTTAAGGAAGTACTTTCAGACAGGGTGAAATCAGGGAAAAAATATTGTGCAATACATATTCATATACTAAGTCCCTCTGGCATTTGATCTTGTGACAATAGTCAGAGCTGTCACACCTTTTGCAGGCCTCTGAAAGGCAGGTTGAGACCTAGGTGACTCAGGTAGGGTCTTCCTTGGTGGTGCTACCTTTGACATCCTTCTTTGAGGGATGTTACTAGGATCTTTTTGGAACAGACTACAGAAAGTGCTCTGCTAACATGTCTAAGTCCCAGCTCTAAGACTTATTAGCTGTATGACATTGGGGAAAATCATTGAACTTCTCTGGTTTCTCACTTTCCTCATCCTTTAAATGGTGCCATAGAACTACGTGGCTCAAAATATTTTAGGCATTTCAAACTCACTGATACCTAAATTACTAATTCACACTGTAAATGAACCTGTTAAAACTATTTCCGTTCTAAGATGGCTGAGTTACAGAGTTACTGTTGAAAAGAGTTGGAGTGATACAGATTTCCCAGATACTGATTAGAAATTGTCTTTGCCTCTTATTTCCACAAGTATTTTTCTATTAATTTTTTAAAAGCCTATTTTCCTTCATCTGTTGAGCTTTAAAGCTATTTGGCTTTAATTGTAGCCAAAGCGACAAAGTGGAGGAGAGAGGCCACCCTAGGTCAATGTGGCATCATCCACACCAACACTGTAACCATCCAACTCATCACTGTATAAGATGTACTCACCACTGGATGAAGTGGTGTTCCTGGAAACATAAATTGCATCTGCTGGGCAAGCATTGCTGCTGCAGTTTTTTGCTGAATCAAATTGTTCCTTCCATTAATTTCTAGTTGAGTTTTTAAGTGTGTTGGAGGGTGAAGATACTTGCAGTTCTCTCTCGAACAACGGCCCTGTGAAAACAAGTTTTGGTTTTAGGACTATTGTAAGTAGCTTTCAACTCCAAAGTCAACCATTGAACAATCACGTCTTATATACAAAATCAAAGATCCTCTGTGTGTGTGTGTGTGTGTGTGTGTGTGTGTGTGTGTGTGTGTGCGCGCGTGCGCATGTTCATGTGTTTGTTGGGTAAAAGTGAATCAAACATTATATGATTATCAAGGTTGCTTGAACCTCTTAAGGCTGTTAAGTAGAGAAGCTTCCCTTGGATCCTTCGTTCGTTCGTTCCTTCCTTCCTTCCTTCCTTCCTTCCTTCCTTCCTTCCTTCCTTCCTTCCTTCCTTCCTTCCTTCCTTCCTTCTTTCCTCCTTCCCTCCCTCTTTCCTTCCTTCCTTCCTCCTTCCTTCCCTCTTTCCTTCCTTCCTTCTTTCCTTCCTTCCTTCCTTCCTCCCTTCCATCCTTCCTCCCTTCCTTCCTTCTCTCTCCCTCTTTCTTTTCTTTTCTTTCTGTCTCTCTCTCTCCCCCCCCCACCCCTCTTTCTTTTTCTTTTTCTTTCATATTCTAAACCCTGACAAAAGATTCCAAAGAAGTGTGACTGCTGACAGAAAGGTTCTTCCCCTACACAGTACGGAAGGTAATCAGAAGGGCGTATCTATTGTGGGCTATCAGAAGGAGTCCTTGAACTAGCTATACGCTTGTTTGTACATGCTAGAGTGATGTCCAAATATGAATAATTATGTAATAAATTTGTGGAGTAGAGAGTAATAAGAATTTTAAATGTGTGTTCCAGATTAGCTGAAGACATTCTTTCTTTCAGCTTATTGATGAAGAGGCAATAATAGTGCAGGGGTGGACATTTCTTGGTGATATACACATAGATGAAATTCTCAGGCTTGAACTCAGATAATCATCTGCAAGTGATTACTTTGCTACACAAAAGCTGTCACTCTATATCCCTGCCTTGCCCTCATGACAGGACTTCCTCCCATGACAGGAGTATCAAATCTGATGTCATGATGTGACATAGTGAAGAGTGTTTATGGCTAAAGTAGTATTTGGATGCCAAAGCTGGTAAAACAAAGGAAAATAATAATTAGGTGACAGGGTACATAAAACCAGTCTGGAAGGGTAATTGCATATGGCGGTGTTTATACTTAATCCCCAAGTTTTCAAAACTACCAATTGAAAGAATTACATTGATGTGTGAATTGTACAATTTCTGGAGAAAGAAGAGCAAACTGTGAACCAGTTTATCATACTTCCCTAAAGAATTAGTCCATTTGCAGCCAAGAAAAGAGAGTATTGATTTGTTTACCAGATATAAAAATAATTTTAAAAAGCAAGCTTGGGGGATCTGGGGAAATGAATTTGTTTATAGTCATCCTAATTCTAAACATCTGGAGTTCTCACTCTGCTTCCCACTAATTTCATCCACACTTTTGGCAGCTCAGACTTCCTCTCTGGAGTTTGAATCTTCCCCCACCACCATGGAGAAGGGCAGACATGGGTCCTGTGTTCAGTCCCGGGTGTCTGTGCTAATCAACAAATGCTGTCCTGAGGATCTACTGTTAGCAGCATTAATAGTTGCATCACCCTCTTTGGGGAGGATAACCAGGCAGGTGCCAAGGACACCAAAAGGAATAGGTCCTTATTTGCTGCTAATAAGAGTCTATAACTATGGGTAATGCCAACATATCTCCTTAGTCTCAAGTTCATATTGTTGATGTTTCATTCAGCTTCCTATGTATACATGGACATTGTAGGGAAAGTATTGGAAAGTTTATTGTAAAGATAGAGGTGAAGTGGACATTAATCTAAATCAAAGCAGTATAGGAATCTCTCTTTTCTCTCTTCATCTTCTTCTTTTGCAAATCAAATCTTTTAAAAATTTTTAATCCTAAATCTCTTTGCTTTGTGACTTGCCAGGGTCCCTCCAGCCCTGTCAACTTGCTTCAGGCATCTCTTACTTTACTTCCTTTTCTTCCTGCCTTTGACAACTGCTTGTCTCTTTGTTTGGCGTGGTGGCGGGCGCCTGTAGTCCCAGCTACTGGGAGGCTGAGGCAGGAGAATGGCGTGAACCCGGGAGGCGGAGTTTGCAGTGAGCCGAGATTGCGCCACCGCACTCCAACCTGGGAGACAAAGTGAGACTCTTTCTGAATTTAAAAAAAAAGAAATCAAATCTCCAAGAAAGCATTCAGATTGAGCCAGCTCCTACAAAGTTCACTTGTACCAAGTCTTTGAATTGGCTGCCTTTATATCAGGTGGCCAAATACAATTCTATCTTTTGTAATGTGAAGTGTCCATGAGGATCAAAACATAGCCCAGCCCATCAGCGGGGGTGGAGGAGGGTTACAGAGAATGCATTTCTTGTTCAGAGGATAAGCCACTCCAGGCTTCTCTAACCTCATTCCAAACTCTCTTTAGCCACAAACACTGCTCTTGGAAGCTGACACCCAGAAAGGCTCACATATTCAAGGTGCACAGATGGGTCTAATGGAGAGACTTGGGAAAGCAGAATTCCAGAAAATGAAGACGGAATTAATGAAATGTCCACATTTCTACCAGTATGGCCATTATATTGTGTTCACTCATATAATTGTCAATTTGATCACTAGTTTTTTAATGTAATGCTCTGTGGCTGCACATACACTTTCAATTTGGCTGGAAAAATACAATTTTCTTATAAATGCTCTTATCTCTTGATAAAACTGGGACTTGTAGGGAACCATATTAAGCTATTTTTCAGCTTATAGAAAGTATTTTACAACATTGAATTAGTAATTTATCAATGAAATCTTTTTTGTGACAATTGCTGTAATTTCCTAGTGTCCTTACTTACATACTTGGAGTAAAGAGTGTTATTGATCACCTACATGCCAAGCAATTTATATATGGTTATCTCATTTTCTCCTTATAACTGCAATAATGATCCCTATTTTACAAAATAGCAGATGGACTCAGAAGATTAAGGAACTTTCCCAAGGCCATATAACTGGTAAGTGGTAGAACTAGATTTTAAATTCAGACCTACCTGACTCAATTACATCGCACTGCCAAGCTATTCATTAGCAATAGTTAAAATCCAGGGAGGATAAAAATTTACCATGATCTTTTGTATAATAATAGGATGCATAACAAAATTTTAAATAAGATATATATGTATATCTTGTCCACATATATATGTATATACATATATATATAGATTTGGGAATGGGAAACAATTATTTGCATGGACCTATCTGTTGGTAGGAGGATGGAGGAGTAATCAAGCTCACAGGTTCCGGTCTCATAACTTGGCTCAACCTTTTCTTAGCTGCATGACTTTGAGCAATTACTTGACTTTTTTCTTCATCTGTTCAATGAAATAATTATTGTATCTTCTTCTCAGGGCTGTTGTGTGATTAAATGAGTTAACACATACATAAGGCTTAGAAAAATGCCTAGCACATAGTAAGCACTGAGTAAATGTTATTATCAAAAGAAAGAGAAATGTTTCCATATGATATTTCATTTTTAGTGAGTACAGAATCATACATTTAGTAGTATTTTGACTGGCTCTTTCATTCTTCTACAGAATAAACTTTCACACCAAACATGTTAAAAGCTACTTAATTGTACTTATTCAAATATTTTATGTTTAAAATTATTTTCAATTCTACAGGGTATTTGTGTGTCCACATTTTAAGAGACAGCTCTGAACCCTAGTACAATCTAGTATTAATAGTTTGAAGAATTATGTACCATGGATGTCTGAGGCACACTAATTCAAACCCAGGGAGACTCTAGGTAACAGAATTTTAGTAAGGGATACTATAGGATTGTAAAATCCTAATGGAAAAGCTACTGTCAAAATAAAACAAGCTATTTGACACAGTGAACAATTTGTAAGGAAGTTTTTGCTAAGGCATAAGCTTTGCCAGGATATGCATCAGTGTACAAAAGCTGTTGGTTATCAAAGCAGCTTGTCATAGCTGAATGGTACAGGGCAGTGTGCAGAAGCATAAAGCGTCTTTGTGTATCATTGTGAAACAAAACAGAGGTGTCAAAAATAGTGTCTCCTGATTTTAGTCCAAGAAATAAAGACAAAAATGTCTGGGAAAAATCTTCCTTGTGGCAGCTAGGATTTGTTTTTTGCTTTGTTTTAACTCTTCCTCCCTTTTAGTTCTTGGTAACACACTATTTCTGGAGAGAGAAGGGAAGGAAGTCCAGTGCCTAGTGCCAGGGACTGGTGCAGCTTCTGTGGGGTGGAGATGGAGATGGAGGGCACCATTGCGAGTGCTTGTGAAGAGCCTTCCAGGAACTGGGAGTTAGAAGCCTCAGCTAGGGCCAGTCAGGTGGGTTCACACCAGGGACAAGCTCATGGGTCACATAAGCCCTCAGGGCCTTTGCTCATCCCACGTGGGACATGCCAGGTATGGGTGGGACATGCCAGGTATGGGTGGGACATGCCAGGTATGGAACCAGCAGGTGGTCATATACTTCCAGGCTAAGGTCTCATTCATTCTTTCATTCATAAATATTTCTTGAGATTCTACTATGTGCCAGGCATTGTGCTTAGTGCTAAACAAAGGTGAGGAAAATCAAGACATGGTGTCTCCCTTCATGAAGCTTGCAGTCTTGTGGGGAAGCCAGAGGTTAACAAAACATATCTAGTTACAAGTTGTGATATGTATTCTAGAGAAGAATGCTGAGAAGAAATAGTGGGAGGGTCAGAATTGAGACCAGGGGTCAGAGGAGATCTCTGGAGAAGTGACATTTAAACTGAGAACTGAAAAATGAGTAGGAACTTGGCAAGGGAGTGAGTGGTGGTCAAAATGTGTGTGTGTGTGTGTGTGTGTGTTTTGCATGTGTATGCATGTATGTTGTAGGTATTGTATGTATTGTATGTATTGTGTGTTTCTGTTGTGTGTGCTGTATGTGTTGTATGTGTGTATGGGGTATGTGTTCATGCTGCATGTGTGTTGTGTGTGGATGTGTGTTCTCTGTGTGTATGCGGTAGGTATACTGCGTGCGAACAAGGTGTGTGGTGCGTGTGTGTGTTGTGTGTGTTGTATATGTTGTATGTGTGCTGCATGTGTGTGTATTTGTGTGTGTGTTGTGTTTGCGTTGTGTGCATGCTATATGTGTATGTGTGTGTTATATATATGGTACATGTGTTGTATGTGTGCATGGGGTGTGTACGTATGTTTTATGTGTATTGCGTGTATTATGTGTGTGTATTGTGTGTGTATTGTCTGTTGTGTGTGTTTGTGTTGTGTGTGTGCTATATGTGTGTGTTATATATATGGTACATGTGTTGTATGTGTGCATGGGGTGTGTACATGTTGTATGTGTATTGTGTGTGTATAGTATGTGTATTGTGTGTGTATTGTCTGCTGTATTTGTTTGTGTTGTGTGTGTGCTGTATGTGTGTGTGTTATATATATGGTATATGTGTTGTATGTGTGCATGGGGTGTGTGTGCATGTTGTATGTGTATTGTGTGTATGGTGTGTGTCTAGTGTGTGGTGTGTGTGTGTGTGTTGTGGGTGTTGAATGTTCTTTAGAGGAGGAGCGTGTGCCAGGAGAATGTCCCATCTTGGGGCAGGCAGGCAGCTAAGGCCAGCGCAGGGAAGGGGTGTGGGGAGGAGTATGGGGAGTGAGAAGAGGTGAGGCAGGAAGTAGGAGGCAGAAGCCAGACAATGGGAGACCAGCTAAGGGGTATGAACTTCCTGCTGCTGAAAGTTGTTAAGCAGGAGAATAACCAGATCAGATTTATGCTACATTTAAATCACACCCTGATTATTATATTTCATATTTCTAATTTTATTATAGTTTATATTGTTTGGAGACCACTTCTTTAAAAACAGTAACAGAATTCTGATGGAGTCGATGGATTTGTGCAGTTTCTACTTCCAAGAATAATCTGTACTCCAGGAATATTTAGGGATGATGGCTAGAATCGAGTCTGAACTTCAAGCTGAATTAAATTTATTAAAATCAGCAACCATGAAAGATTCTAATACAGAATACTCATGTTGATTCTTGACAGGAGGAAGGAAGATGCTAAATAATTGTAATATGTACTTGACAGAACAACAGATTGGCGCTATTGGAATTACATGGCCATTAAATTACATGGCGTGGGATAGAATAAATGCAACTTTGGCTAAGAAAAGACATCAGAATCAGGTTGCTGTGAAAAAGAAAAAGCATAATTGAAGGATGAGATTTTCTAATGGCTTATTTTAAAACAAGTAATTTTTGGAATCTTTTTCTAGTATGCTCCTAATTGAAAAAAAATCAATTAAAATATGGGCACAAAAAAGAAAACATTAATTAGAAGACTATTAAAGAATCTCCCATTAACCATAGTTTTTACCCAAAGGAATAGCTGTCAGACAACTGCATCCCATTAGTTTTTCATGGGAAAAGCAATGGATTTCTATGATCTACAATTCAGTTAACAGTCCTCAGCCATTTGTGTTCCATTGGAATAATTTGAACTGTGTCTTTACATGGGCTGAGTCATCGACCGGCAGACTCCAACAAAACGTTTTTTGGGGAAAATGATTCTAGCGAAGGGCTGGAATCCCAACCTGATTTTCTGAATTTTGCCTCTTGCAGTGCCACCTCGGCAGCGCTTGCTGCTGTAGGTGCATGATGATATTTTCAAGCAAGCAGGCCAGGCTGCGGAATGGCAATGCTGGCCCTAAGGTTTAAGGGCAGATGGTATGTGCTTTAGATGCAGCCTTCAGGGACACTTTGAGTCCTGGAGCCTGCTTTAGACCCCAAAGCTGGCCACCGAAAATCATGGAAGAGCCTCTGAAATTCCTCTCATTCCACATGGCTGAGGCCAGCTTGGTGAAATCCTGAGGTCAAGACAAAGGCTCTTGCTCTGGAGTTACATTTCAGAAGCCTGTTCTGTCTTGCAACCTCTCCCGGAGAAGCAGTGTGGAAAAAAAAAAAAGGGTTAAGGGAACAGTCTCAGAACTGGACTAATTGGATTTAAAATGCAGCGCTGCTGTTCTTGGGCACCTTGGGCAAGTGGGACTTTGTGGCTTCCAGTTGCCATATCTGTGAAATGGGGCTAAGAATAGTTTCTACCTCATAGACTTTCAATAAGGATTAATAGTTAATGCATATAAAGTGTTTTAACAGTTCCTGGCACATAATAGGCACTCCCTAAGCTAGATCATCATCATCACCATCATCATTATCATCACTATTATTATTGACACTTTCTTTTCATAGTAGGTAAAAATACATGGTATTGAAAACAACTTCTCTAATACTTGCTCCATTTCCTTATCACTGTGCTCCTGTCTGGCCTGTTTCCAAGCTCTTTAGCCCTTTGCTATTCTCACTCTGTCTGTGCCGACTTTGGTCATTTATCTCTTCAAACAGTCTCAGAACTGTTTTTCTTTGGTATCTCCCCTGCTGAAACTTGCCAGGGCTAATCAACATGGCATGACTTATCTTGAGTTTAAAGCAGCTATGTATTATGGTTGGAAAATCCCAGAATTCTGGCTGTGGCTTCATTCCAAAATGGTTAGATGAACTTTTACAAATAACGTGTGATAGTCTGTGCCTCAATTTTCTCATCTGTCAAATAGGAGTGATCCTATTCCCATATCTCAACTCCTTCTGACAGTTGTTAGAACAGGAATTGCTCAGGAAGAAACATAAATTGTTATCCATATTTTTTCCAGATCTATTTTCCCCTTGAATGCTCCTAATCTGTAAAAGGGGAAAGCCACATGAACCAACAGTTACAGTAAAAAGTGACACCAGGGACGTATGTTGGCAACGGTCCAGGTATGTTCTGAGAATTATCAGATGTCTACGTGATGAGGCTTGAGGAGATTCAGCAGAAAGTGGCGAATTAAGTCAAAATCAATTAAATTTAGGAAGATTTATTCAGTACCCACAGTGTACACAAATTGGTAGTGAAAAATTTGATCAAACAGACCTCTGTTTTCGTCCTTGTGCCGCGTAAGTTGTTCAGCAGATATTTACTAAGTGACTAAGCTGACTGGGTGTATCAGATGGTGCCAGCCTCAGTTTCCCTATAGTTTGAAAACCTCTCAAGATCTTTGAAAGCTGGGAAGCAATAAAGGCTGTGGTTTGTGTGGGTGAGCTGATTTTTATCAATCCATCATTTATACAGGTCTCAGTCACATAGGCGAAGGCCGAGTCTAACATTTGGCCTGAACCTCCTCTTCTTCCTCCCAGTACATTTCCAGAAGGATATGGGCAAGTAAAAGTGTAGGGGAATAAAATGGTTATTTACATCAAAGCTTAATTTACGACATTAACTATGAGACTGAAATAGCTCTACTGTAAGGCAAGTGACAGATTAGGCTTTTGGGCTTCTTTTGAATTTAAATAAACTAATTGAAGCACATGAGCTTCTTGTATTATTAGTTCCAACTACCTAATACAGCAAATAAAATACAAGCACATAAGGGCTTCAGAATTAGAAAGAAACTTTAGATTCAGGGGATCATTATAAACAAATGATAACCAGAATGTCTATCAACATGGATAATTGCCAATATCATCAAGATTATGCATAAGCCTCCACTAAGCTCTTTCTGTTTATTATTTGGTTCAACATATATTACAATTTATCTTTTACAGTCTAGATATGCAATAATTGGTGAGTAGCACAACATTTTGTACTTATTAATGACAGATAAAAATGATGTATTTACATTTTTCCTCTGGGGGGTGTTCGTTTTCTCTGGTGCTTCCATTATATGGAAGAAATGCCTAGGATGATAGAAGGAATATTTGGCAGTATAGCCTGGTGGATAAATGAGGGAAAAACACAAATAGTGGTAGACAGTCACTACCACCTCCAATTTTACCCACCACCACCAATTGCACAGCTACAGGTTTAGGAGAGGATAAAGAAAAGCGGAAACGAAGTTACACAGGTAAGTAGACCAAGTCAGTTTGCATTTTCTTTCCAAAAACCCATACAAATAGGTGTAAAGCATCATTCCACTGCATCATCTGGACTATGGGGCAGAGCTCTTTTCTAGTGATAGTGCTTTTACCTTTCTTCAAGGGAGTTGCAAATCTGAGTGTTCTCATCTCTAGATTTGCATTTAGGATAGCTTGTTATCACCTGAGGGCTGGGAAAAAAACCTCCAGGCCATCACAGGTGCTTTGGGAATAGATTTGTGACTCATTCCTTATTATGCCAATGCAACTGCCCTCTTCTTTCAAGCACCACTGGCACAGGCCCCTGACATTAATTTTGTGACTATTTTAAATAAAAACTAGTAAATGAGGAAGAAAGGCAAAGTAGGTGAATTGTTTGTAGTTTGCCATTCATAGCATGTTTAAGCCTTTTAAAAATTTTTTAGTTTCATTTTTGAAACAGGGTCTCACTCTGTCACCCAGGCTGGAGTGCAGTGGCATAATCATGGCTCACTGCAGTTTTGACCTCCCGGGCTCAAGCAATTCTCCCACATCATCAGCCTCCCAAGTAGCTGGGACTACAGGTGCATGCCACCACACTAGGCTTATTTTTAAATTTTTGTAGAGTCTGGTTCGCACTGTGTTGCCCAGGCTGGTCTCGAACTCCTGGATTCAAGCAATCCTCCCACCTTGCCCTCCCAAAGTGCTGGGATTACAGGCGTGAGCCACTGCACCTGGTCTTTAAAAAAGTTTTAAATGCATTTTGGTTGGTTGGACAAACCAAACTGGGTTGCAATTTCCCACACAACTTGTGTCTTGTGATGGGGAGAGCTGTTTGTTGGCTTGATGAAGGGAGCAACCCCTCTTACCAATAAGGATTGTTAATTCTCTTAATTTTATTTGTTAACTGAAAATGTGCCAGTTAAGAGAAATCAGTGAGACTAAAAATAGTCCATCAGTTCTCGAGAGATTCAGGTAAACAAACTTCCGGGCACCAGATGCTTCATTTGGAAATTATTTTATTTAATGAGAATATAAATGTCTTCTGAGTCATGGCAGTAGGCTGGTTAGTGTGGACCATGATCATATATCAACCTAACATGAAACCAGTTATGATGTTAATAGTGAGTGTCAACTTGATTGGATTGAAGGATGCAAAGTATTGCTCCTAGGTGTGTCTGGGAGGGTGTTGCCAAACATTAACATTTGAGTCAATGGACTGGGAGAGGCAGACCCACCCTCAATCTGGGTGGGCACCATCTAATCGGCTGCCAGCAAGGCTAGAACAAAGCAGGCAGAAGGATGTGGAATGAATGACTTGCTGAGTCTCTGTCCTTCATCTCTCTCCCGTGCTGGATGCTTCCTGCCCTCGAACATCAGACTCCAAGTTCTTTGGCTTTTGGACTCTTGGACTTACACCAGTGGTTTGCCAGGGGTTCTCGGGCCTTTGGCCACAGACTGAAGGCTGCACTGTTGGTTTCCTTACTTTTGAGGTTTTGGGACTCAGACTGGCTCCCTGGCTCCTCAGCTGGTAGACGGCTTTAGTGCAGGACTTCTTGTGATCGTGTGAGTCGATTCTCCCAAAAAACTCCCCTTCATCTATACATCTATTCTATTAGTTCTGTTTTTCAGAGAACCCTGACAAATATACCAGTCTAGTGGCTATTTGACTTCATAGAGTCTAGATTTTTTGATACCACATTCATTAATGTCTGCAGCCCCATGGGTGAACAGAAACATTGATATCTCAGCCTTGGAATTTCTCCTGTCGGGGAGAGCAGGCCTTTTCTGTCTACTTCCTGAACTTCTCCTCAAACCCCAACAGTACAGGGAACCTCATACAATAGGTGCATGTTATCCCTCCTTCAACGTATATGTATTGAACCCCTTCCATGTGCCAAGCCCTGTGATATTAAAATAACAATTAAAATAGAGTGATCAATGCCATGATAGCCTGTGTGAATGCATTGCAGGGAGCTCTCCCTAGTTTAGAGGTCAGGGATGACTCCAGAGGATGGGACATTTAACATGTAAGCTAAGATATTTATCAGATTATCTAGTTGAGAGTGGGGAGGAAGGTGGAAGTTAGAGTTGGCCATTTGTAGCAGGGAGGTGGGGATGGTTAATGGGTACACGAAAAATAGAAAGAATGAATAAGACCTACCATTTGACAGCATAATAGGTGACTATAGCCAACAATAACTTAATTGTATGTTTTTAAATAACTTAAAGAACATAATTGGATAGTTTGTAACTCAAAGGATAAATGCTTGAGAGGAGGGATACCCCATTCTCCATGATGTGCTTATTTCACATTGCACGCCTGTATCCAAACATCTCATGTACCCCATAAATATATACACCTACTCTGTACCCACAAAAGTCTTTTTAAAACTTAGAGTTAGCAATTTGGAGAATTAAAACAAACCAGAGTAACTGACAACCACTCTATGGGGGTTTAATTCCTGAAGCCTTATAAACACCATCCCATGACATCTGTATCCCACAGTTTCCATGGGGAACTGGTTCCAGGACCTCCCACAGATACCAAAATTCAGGATGCTCAGGTCCCTGATATACAATGGCCTAGTATTTGCATATAACCTACACACATCTTCCTATATACTTTAAATCATCTCTAGATTACTTATAACACCTAATACAAAGTGAATGCTAGTGTAAATAGCTGTTATACTCTACTGTTTAGGGAATAATGACAAGACAAAAGTCTGACAGTGTTCAGTACAGGCACAATTTTTAACAAGTATTTTCAATCCATAGTTGGTTGAATCCATGAATACGGAGGGCCAACTGAACGTTTAGTAAATATTGGGTTCTATTTTTATTATCAGTCCTTAGCAATTCCAGAAGCTGGTCAATTTTTAAAATAAGCAAAATGTATCCAAAGATTCAAAACCTTATTATGCATCTTCTATTATAGCCTTTTTCAAACTGATTGCAATACTGTATGGTGAATCACCTACCCCCACAGAGGGCTGCCTGGAATTTGGACATGTGCATTAAAGGCCGACATTTGGTGGGTGTGCCCCTGCACAGCTGTGCCATTTTACTTAAATACTGGAAATGACTTCCATCTCAGGTAGAAAACAGACACTGTCCCAAGCCTGTTTAGTGTCAAGTGTTTTCCCTGCTTCTCTGGCCACTCCAGTGCCTCCTCCAGAGTCCCAGCATCTTCCCCTCCTGGACCCCAGCAATCAAAGAGTTAAGCCTACACAGCAGGGGGTTTCTGAGACTAGCTGTGGTGCACGTTGATTGGCTGCTGCTCACCAGGGAGGTACTTATGGTAAAATATTTTGAATAACACATCTTATTATAAATACACTATGACAAAGCCAGAGTGCCCTGGTTGCTGGTGTTGGAGTTGGGAATGCTTCCAGGAAGAAGTGGGAGAAGGGTTGTGTGCCTATGAATAGAGGAATAGGGAAGGGGTGGGCTGGAGGGGAAGGAAGACTAGGTAAAGAAACACTGGAAGAAGATGGGAAAATAGAGTATCCTATTAAGAGTTCCCTCATTTTCAGCAACACAGGAAAAGAACATTCCTCTTAGGCTGGTTTGGATTTCAGATGCTTCTTGCCTTACCATGGACTCACGTCCCGATAAACCCATGGTTAATGGAAAATAGTGTATGTTGAAAATGCATTTTCAACTTATGACATATTCAATTTACAGTGAGTTTTTCCAGTGTAACCCCATCATAAGTCCAGGAGTGTGCTGAATGTATATTGCTTTTGAACCGTTCTAAAGTCGAAAATTATAAACTGAACCATTATAAGTCAGTGACTTTCTGTACTTGGTGTCTCAGGAAAGACCTGCATTGCAGTCCTGGACTGCAGCGGGGGGAAGCTGCATTTTTTTCAGAAAAAACAGCCTGGGAAGATGGAGGGCATGGCAGCTTGCACCATGGCGTGGGCATTTATGCACCGGCTGGGGAAGGCTATGCAGAGCAGAGGTACAGGGAAGAGGTGTGGGCTTTATCCTGCACCTCCTGAGGGTGGAAGCGGCGTGCCTCCTCCTTTACTCATCTGACAGTTTTGGAGCATCTGCTCTACGCCAGAAACTGGGAAGGAATTGCACACAGGACTGTAAGCGGTGGCCCTGCCCTCGATAAAAATAGCAGAGACTTATATAATGTTGTACATATCATCTACCAGGCAGTTTCTAAGTGCTTCTTAGAGATCATACCCATTTAGTCTTCACTACAAGCTCTCAGCAGAGGTAATGTTAATAATCCCATTTTATGGGATAAAACAGAGGCACAGAGAGGGGAAATAACTTCCCATGGGCATACAGCTAGTAAGTAAGTGGCAGATCTGTGCAGTCAGCCAAGTCGGCTGGCCTGGGACTCCCTGCCATCAGCGCTATGCAGAGCTGGTTTTAAGAAACTCACAATGGAACTTCTATATCACACCTTAAAAAGCATTCCTCACACGCCGTCTTATTAGACCTTCACAATATTCTTGTTTTCTCTTACCCCAATTTAAAGGTAAGGAAATGAGGCTCAGAGAGATTTAAGGTACTTTCCAGGTCATGTTATTAAAGTCAACCAGGGCTGAATTCTGCTCTTCCCTCACCAAAACACATGCCTTCTCCATTGCCTGCAGTGGTCCATGGGAGACACTATGGGGTTACAGATTTTTGGCTCAATATGTGAGATTTCTTTAAAACAGAATGAGTGACCTTGCATGATAATGCACTCAAGGGAGGTGATAGTGGATGGTAGAAAACAGACACTGTCCCAAGCCTGTTGAGTGTCAAGTGTTTTCCCTGCTTGTCTGGCCACTACAGTCCCTCCTCCAGAGTCCCAGCATCTTCTCCTCCTGGACCCCAGCAATCAAAGAGTTAAGCCTACACAGCAGGGGTTTCCGGGACTAGCTGTGGTACACTCTGATTGGCTGCTGCCCACCTGGGAGGTACTTATGGTAAAATATTTTGAATAGCCCATCTTATTATAAATATACCGTGACAAGGCCAGAGTGCCCTGGTTGACAGTGTTGAATTGTGTCTCCCCGCATGTGGAAGTCCTAACCCATAGAATCTCAGCATGGGATCCTAGTCGGAGGTAGGGTCTTGACAGATGTAATCAAGTTAGAGAGAAGACATTAGGATGGACTTTAATCCAGTATGACTGTTGTCCTTATAAACAGAGAAAATTTGGTCACAGAGATCCATGCATAGAGGGAAGACGATGTGAAAGAGACACAGGGAAAAGATGGCTTTTTGTTTTTGTTTTTGTTTTTAGGACAGAGTCTTACCCTGTCGCCCAGGCTGGAGTGCAGTGGTGCCATCTCGGCTAACTGCAACCTCCGCCTACTGGGTTCAAGCGATTCTCCTGCCTCAGCCTCCCAAGTAACTGGGATTACAGGAGCCCACCACCATGCCCGGCTAATTTTTTTGTATCTTTAATAGAGATGGGGCTTTACAATGTTGGGCAGGCTGGTCTCGAACTCTTCATCTCAGGTGATCCACCTGCCTCGGCCTCCCAACATGCTGGGATTATAGGCATGAGCCACCCCACCCAGCCGAAGATGGCCATCTTTAAGCCAAGGAATGGCTGAGGCTATCAGAACTGTGAGAGAGGCCTAAAATAGACCCTTCCAGGCTGGGCACGGTGGCTCATGCCTGTAATTCCAGCACTTTGGGAGGCTGAGGTGGGTGAATCACGAGGTCAGGAGATCAAGACCAACCTGGCTAACACGGTGAAACCCCATCTCTACCAAAAATACAAAAAATTAGCCAGGCATGGTGACACACGCCTGTAGTCCCAGGTACTCGGGAGGCTGAGGCAGAAGAATCGCTTGAACCCGGGAGGTAGAGGTTGCAGTGAGTTGAGATCAAGCCACTGCACTCCAGCCTAGGTGATAGAGTGAGACTCTGCCTCAGAAAAAAAAAAGAAAAAAAAAAAAGACTCTTTCAGAGAACTTTCAGAGGGAGCATAGCTTTGTTGACCCTTGGATTTTGGACCTCTGGCCTCCACAACTGTAAGAATATAAATTTCTGTTGCTCTAAGCCCTCCAGTGTATGATACTGGTTATAGCAGCCTTAGGAAGCGAGCACAGCCACCTCTAAGAAATGTTAGATAATGTATTTTGTCTTGAGACTGGCGGTTATACCAGCAAAACACTAGTTTCCTCTAACACTAAGAATTGTTTCTGTGAATGTATATTCTAATTTTTTTCATGATCTTAGGTAACGAGATCTCCCTATTTGCTCAAAAATAAAGTATAACAACCCCCAAATCCCTAACAAGTACAATGATTTTCTACCAGTGAAACTAGTCAGCTTAAATGCGATCCGATTTTTCCCACGGAAGATTTAATAGAAGAGATTTATTTTAGTAAAAGACAAAATGTTTCACTAAAGAACTCATTAGTAATGCATAAAGGGCTACTGGGTCTCTGAAGATCCATTTTCAAAGAGAAATGTTGGGATAATTTTTATATTCTGATTACAGAGAATGACTTGATAAAAATTGTCCTTGATATTAAAATTGCATGGAGGGGAAAGAAAATCATTCAATCTAGCAGGAGGGAAGCCAAAGAAAATGGGTGAATTTGGCCAGCATTTTGGAATTGCTTTTACAAAGGTGGATAGATGAGCATCAGCAGAGTCTCCCCGTGATGTGGGTGGGGTCATCTTCTCTGGCACTTTCACACACAGAGGGACACTGGTAGGGAGGAGGACAGGGGACTGGCCTGCTCTGTTCAGCCAGAGTCTTCTGTCACCCTCACGACTGCCCTGCCTATTTATTCCTTCTCATCAGGCCCAGCCTTTAGTGCCCTTGGTCATTGCCAGAGCTCCTGCCTGGCCAGCATTCCCCCAGTGAGGCCCAAGTCCCCAGAACCAATCCTCAAGTGACACTGAATCTTTGCACCAGCTGATGCTGACTCGTGGCCCTAGCTTTGATGGCTAGACAGCTGCTCTGTTTCAAGCCCTAACACCCACCGGGTGTCCCACGTCTTATGCTGTAGGGTCCCACAGGTTTCTCTTTTTGCCTCCGAGTTCAAGGTCTGAGAACCTGCCTCCCTCCAGGCTCCTTACTGGAGTGAAGCTCTGCCTTTCACCTTTGCCTCCAGAAAACGCTGCCTGTAGGATGGGGTCCTGCGTCCGCTGCTGTGCAGCTGTTGCTCGCTCACCCTTCCTGAGGGTCCCCATCCAGGGTTTTTCTCACTGTGGTCCACCCTCAGTAGATACCTGCTCATTTTTCTTAGAATTCCTGCTGCTGCGTGTTTCTCCAGTATGTACCTAGAGAGGGCGGAGACCTTGAGACAACACACCCAGGCTCACAGCATCGAAATCTCCATCTCTTTGGCCTGGTGGGCCGAACTAACTCCAGACCCTGGGGTCGCTCCTGGTCAAATTCAGCCCAACAGTGAGCTATGACATTACTTCCTCTTCCTCTCAGGACCTGCCTGTAAACTGTGGAAGAAGTCTTTGCCCTCAGCAAACCCCCGCTCTTCTTCATCTGTCACTGCTGGCTGGATACTTAAGCTCTGGATCGTCCAGAAACTGCTAGTCAAATGTATTTACAAACTGAATTGATATATTATTATGAAGTCTCATTTTTTCTTTTAAAACAAGGATTACATATATGGTAATAATACTTGGTAACAGCTTTTGAATGCAGTCAAATACCATTATTATTATTTTTGAATACTCTTTAGATGCATGCTAGACACCACGTTAAGTATTTCACATGCAAAATCTCAGACAAACATTTGAGAGGGGGAGGTGCTGTTAATATCCCTATTTGACAGACAGAGAACTGAGGCCTGAGGAGATGAATGATCTTGTGCTAGGACGTGCAAGTAGCAAGATGTAGAACCAGGATTTGAACCCAGACAGTGTGACTCCAAAGCCACTGTCCTTAATCACTATACTTCTTCCACATATTCGTATAGTTATACAAACTAATTATGTTTGCCGAATTTTCACAATGTGCCAAGCATGGTGCTAAGTGCTTTACAGGAATGATCTCCTTAGTGTTCACAATATGCCTTTTGGGTAGGTCTTATTTTTATGCCCATTTTGCAAATGTCAAAACCAAGGCACAGAGCGGTTAGATAACTTGTCTAAAGTGACACAGCTAGTAAGAGGAAGATCCAGACTTGAACCTGCTCAGCCTAGCTCCAGAACCACCACACTCTCTGAATACAAATTATTGATTCCTACCTTATGTCTGGTACTGTGCTAGGCCCAAGTGGCTACAAAGATGAAAAGCAAACTCTTCTTATCTTTGAGAAACTCTACATACATAAATCTGCAATGCATATACACATCAATGGAAGGGAAGAAAGCATAGTAATAAGTAATATTTAAGTCTAATATTAGCCGAAAGGATTCATGTAATGTTTCATAAATCATACAGTTTTCCAAATCCAATTAAAGTGATTGAGTATATTTTATAAATACGGTTGACTTTTAATACTTCAAAGTAGTAATTGAAGTGAATAACCAAAGTAGGCCACTACCATCATATCTCCGTTTATTAGGGCAAGACAAGGCACCACTAACAGCCTCTGGGACTGCCCTGTTACAGGGAGATCACAAGCTTTCAGAATCTGCAAATGAGGCACCTGGATTTCAGACAGCCAAAAGGATTATGCATATATAAACCTATCACTGAATAGTTCTGCATGCATACTTCAGACACATATCAGTGCTTTGCTTACTGAAAAAGACTAAAGCCCCAGAGGAGGGAAGTTTCCCTAGGGACAGTCGGATGGGGGAACTGTCCACCTCCTTCAGATGACCCCAGTATGAAACACGTGACTGTCCTGAGCATGTCATACCTTCATACTTTGTGGGGTCCATTGGGAGGGTACACAGTTTTCAGCTATTTTTACAGGACCAATAGTTTGTTCATTTTATTTACCCAGTTTTACCTGGTTGCCTCTGTGATCCACAAAGACAGTTGAGTAGCAAAAAGCATATGACCTCTGGCCCTGGAACAGAGTGACACTTACAGGACCACACGGTACTGGAGCGCAATTGATACATCATCCATCGCAAAGCCTGGCATCTCCCACATTCAGTTACCTAGCCCTAGATACATACCCATCCTGTCTCCTGCATCCCCCACCACCTTCTCTTCCCACTGGCATTGTCAGGCTGGTCCAGGCCATCAGATGTGTGACAGTGCTGCCAACAGATGCCTTCTCTACCTCTACCTCCTATACCCTCCGCTGCACTATCCCCTTCATTCACTCCACAGACATACGTTGCAAGTCTACCTTGGGCCAGGCAGTGTTCCAGGGACATGGGATATCAACAACAAAACTCACAAACAGCCCTGTCCACACGGAACTTAGCTTCTAGTTAGGGGAGACAGACAATAAGCAATAAAGATAATACACAAGTTACGCAGCAGAACATGCTGAGGGCTTTGGGGAAGAACTAGTGGGCAAGTAGGACGGGGAGTGCTGGTGGGTTGGGTGGCCCTTTTTAGTTACATAGGTAGGGCCATTACCACTAAGAAAGTAATTCAGCAGCAAAGACTTCACGGAGGTGGGGAGTTGTCCTGCTTGTATCCAGATGAAGCATATCCCAGGCAGAGAGAACAAGCAGCACTAAGGGCTTGGCAGGACGCATGCCTGGTGCATCTGAGGGTCAGCCAGGAGGCTGGAGAATCTGGGCTCCATAAGCCAGGGCCAAGCTGGAAAGGAGTTCTGAGAAACAACCATGGCTTGACCAGGTAGGGTCTTGTAGGCCATTGTAAGAACTTGTTTTCTTCTTTGAAGGAAATGGGAGTTTTGAGCGGAGGAGTGATGTGATCTCACTGATGTTTTAAAAGGATAGCTCTGACTACTGTGTGAGAATGGACTGAAGGGGCCAGAAGTGGCATCAGGAGATCAGTTAGGCTGTGGTCATCACCCAGGGAAAGAAGATGGTGGCTCAGACCAGGTGGCTGGCAGCGGAGGAAGTGAGAAGTGGTGGGCTCTGGGTATATTTGGAAGGTGGAGCCAACAGGATTTCCCGACACACTGAATGTGAAGTGGGAAAGGGACCAGTCAGGATGAGTTTAAGGTTTTGGGTCTGAGCCCCTGGATGGGTATATTTGTCATCAATCGAGATGCACAAGGTACGGTTCAAGCAGATGTGGGGGAAATAGCAGGAGCAGTGTTTGAGATACCTATAAGACATTGAAAGAGAGGTGCCAAGCAGGCTGTTGGGTTCAGGAATCTTGAGTCCAGGAGAGAGGTGTGGTCTAGAAGTATACATTTGGAAGTCATTGGCATATGAAAGAAATTGACAGCCATGAACAAACCCTTGGTTATGGTCATGAGTTTATCTCTCTCCACTGAACCCTCAGAGAACCCCCATTCTTTCCTGAATCACATCCAACTGCCTCACCCACAAGCAAGGCCTTCCACACCCTCACCCATGAGCAAGGCCTTCCACATTGCCAGAGAGTGAGCTTCCTTTCCAGTCCAAGTCCTGCTTTCTTTTCACGCCGAGGTCAGTTGGATTTGGGAAAATCCAAAGATTTATGCCTTCCTTCCTCCTCTATGAGTTTGCTCAAGCTGTTTCCATTTCTCTGCTTTGGTCCCCTGACCTGCCCTCACATGAATGACTCTCTGACCACCCCCAAGCTTCCTTGAGAAAGCATCTTTTCCCTTCTCTGCATGTCTCTAACATCTGCACCTCTGGGGCAGCACTTAACCCCTAATGCCTGCTATTAACCATTATCAATATCAGTATTGATATCAGATCCCATCTTGAGCCTATCTTGTAAGTTGCTCATGAGCAGAAGCTCTTTCCTGCTATTGGGAATAGCCAGTAATGTAGAGCCTGGTGCCTGGAAGAGAGCAAGTACTCAGTGCTTGCTTAACAAATGAATTTTTGGAAGACACAGATTTCAAAAGCCAAGACTCTTGTAAACCTTGCGGGATGAGACCTGGAGTGAACAAATATACCTTGATAATTATTTTAAATGCTTTGGAAGTTATTTGTTTTCATTTTAGGATCCTTAAATAACAGAAATACATGTGATAATTTAATTAAAGTATACATAGGAGGTTTTTTTTCCTGTAAGACAAAAAATACTATTTTAAATATAGATTCAGTTTGTCCCCTAAAATGAAAATGTCAATAAGTATATGACTGTCTACTTTATCAAAAAGCAAACTTCTACAAATACAAATTATTTCTATATATGAAAATACATTTCATTTTAATAAGGGTTTATTACTATATGCCTAATGTTTTCAACCCTGATTCTTATAAAACCCTGAATTTCATATCATTCCATTTTACATATTGAGTGAGCTAAGGCCCAGAGTTGAACAGCTTGACCTAAGTTGAATAGCTTATCAGTGGTCACAGAGCTAGGAGGTGGGAAAGCCAGGATTCTCACTTAGCTCTCTCAAAAGCCAAGGGCAAATTTACTCAAACTCTGTTTATCCAACCTCCTCCCTCCTACTTGGAAGATCTTGAACATTAGAGTTGTTGACCTCAGTGCCTGAGCTGCGGATTATCTCAATAGAAGAAAAAATAGTATTGCAAGAGTCTCCCAAAATTCATGTTCTTGGACAGCATTGACTACCAATTTTTAATCATTCACTCATTCAATGCACATTTGAGTGGTAAATAAGTGTTCATTTATTTGGTGCATATTTAATGTATGCTACTCTGTGTAGCACCGTTCTCAGCACTAGAGACAAGGCAATGAGCATAACAGGCAAAAGTCCCTGCCTTCATGGAGCTTACATTTTAATGGGTAAATGCAGACACTCAACAAGATCAATAAATACAACAGGTAGTGAATATGATGATGGTGATAAGTGCTAGGGACAGAAACAACTGAGAGAGACAGGAAGTATGTGTGCAGAAAACTTTACAAGTTTTCATGGGATGAACAAAAGATCTCAAAGGGAGGATGCCATTTGAGGTGTTAAAGGGGCAGGCAGCAGGTCTGATGGCTTCTGGGGAGAGGAGAGAGGAAATGCAATGGTCCTGAGGCAGGAGCATGCCTAGAATATTCGGGGAATAGCAACCAGGTCAGTGTGGCTAGAGCAGAGTGAGTGAGGGTAAGAGCAGTAACTTAAGACTGGAGAGATGAGGAGAGTGAGGTGACCAGATGGTGACCCTCACGGGTCATCATAAGGACTTTGGCTTTTACTCTGATTGAGATGCAAAATCAATGGAGGGTTAATGCACTAGACCATATTACTGAGAGGTTTCCATGTTCTTCACATATTTTTTAAATGTATTAGCAACTTTAATAAATTATGAGAAAGTGCATTATGTCAAACTCCCAATTGCTAAATACTGCTGATCTCATACAGATCTCCATTTAGGACTGCCCTTGTGATCAGACAGCAGGTCAGAGCCTGGGAGAGCATAACGGGCTTACATGTCAGAAGCCCAGGTGTAGTGAACCACATTATTTCCAGTGTGCCCACCTCAGACCTTGAAAGAATGTGTGTGGCTATCCCTGAAGCCTACAGCTCAGCCTTAAAATCCAGACAGCTGGGAATAGATCAGCCATGTCTGCTACCAGCTTTTGGAGCAGTGCTGCCGGGAGAAGGCTATCCATCAATAGCTGTTTAGGCAGCAGGCTGAAAATGCTCCTCCAAGAAGGGCAGCAAGAGGAGGGACAGTCTCTCCAGCAGAGCAGGGAAAAGTCCTGGTCAAACTTCTGCCAACTCCATTTACATCTCACAATGTCAAATCATCCTCAAATTCCATTTCCCTCTTCTGTTCAATAAGATATTTTTTAAAAAATTTGATGGGATGTCCCACAAATAAAAAATTGGCTGATTAGAATTCGAGTTCCTTCTGTGCAGGAGTGGGTCCTATGTGTTATGAGAAGGCATGAGTGCAGTTAGATGCAGGGAAAAGAACAGCAGGGAAAACCATTGAAAATTGCTTCAGAATAAGCAAATTGATAGCTTAGATTCTATTTTCAGGATTTAGAGCTAACACTTTGGACCTGCCTTTATCCTGACAAAGGCAAAGAGTCAAAGAGCCGTTGGACCTTTAGAATTTAGGGAGCACCACTAGGAGCCCCCACTTTCCAATTCATGGTCCTGAGGCATAGAGGAATTGACTTCTTTTTGGCTTGTCTATGTGCAATTCCTCCCAAGAATTTCTAGAATTTATTTTGCTCTGTGCTTCTCAGTGTTTCCCTCTGTAGACCATTGCTACCCCAATGGATGCAAGTTGTCACCAGGGAACATGGTTGCATGTAGCACCAAACACTGCTTGTAGACTGAATAAATAGTGTCTTGAAAGTAAGTACATGTATGAGAGTTTCCAAAGTTATAAACTCTACTGTGAGGAATAAAATGCAGATTCAGACATATAATTTTTAATTGAATTCATAGTAATTTTTGTAAGGTGTGTTCCCAATAAACAGGTAGTGAAAACATACTTAGTAATATAGGTGCACAGAGAAAAGTTTTCAGTGCCAAACGAGGAATTTCAATTCTTTGAAAACCTATGAGTAGTAAAAAATAAGTAATAAAATGAATCTAAGTTGTGGGCTACTTAGAATTCTAACTCAATGGCTGTGGTTAGAGCAAACTATGGGTTATGAAGACCAATGAGAAGAAGAGACATTCTAGGGTTTCCTGGTCTTTGAGAGCTGCCATTATAGACTCATTTCTTGGAGATATTTCCTATTCTTTGTGATCCAGGAATTTTGCAATGATAATAATCTTGAAATCACTAAAACTTCAGTGAGAAGTAATTTCTTAATTACCTACCTACCTCCAGTAAAAGAGGGCGTTAGAATGGAAAGAAAATAATAGACTTCATGAGAAACAAGTGCAAAAACATGAAATAAGGAAAAGTACTCAAAAAGGAAGGTGAAATGGGAGAAATGCTGCAAGTAGAAGACAAACTTCTTTGTTTTTATCATGAGAGGATATTGGATTTTATCAAACACTTTTTATGCATCAACTGAAATGATGTCTTCCATCCCCTTACTCCATTAACAGAGTGTATTCCATTGATTGATTTTCATGCACTCGGAAGCACTTTGCCAAAGGCTGGAGCAACTGTTGACATGTGCACCTACACTGTTCTTCTACGAATCTTTTTTTTTTCAAGTTATTGTCTTTGCTGGATCGTTTCTAGAATGTTCTCACATGCCTTGGGGATTTGAAGCTTTAAAACTTTACAATGTTTGAACTCTAAGAGCTAGTTCTTAGTCATCAGTTGGTTTCATTCAAGTTAACACCAAGAGTAGACGCTCTTTTCCTTCATTCAAAGAAAAAATAAGATCAAGAATAACTACAGAAAAGGACCATCTGTAACGGAATGTGGGGCAGGTTATGCAAAAGGAGGAATATTGGTGTTTGGACATTCACTTGAAGAGATTTAACGGGAAGAGGAGGCTTAGGAGGGTGCTAAGGAGAGAGGACTGTTGGACGTTAACCCACCTGTAGCCCCTTAACAGTATTTCCTCACATGTTTAATTCAGGCAGCTTCCATGACCTCAAAGCAAACAAGGAGGACTTCTGCATGAGCACCACACATCTACGCATGTTTTTTTTTTTTTTTTTTTAAGAAAAAAATCCCTTCTAAAAATCCAGCGCTATCTCAAGAAATTGATTTTGCTAAGGAATACAATTTCAGTTTGCTATTTTTGCGGTCTGAAATCTTTCTCTTTTCTTTTAATTAAAAATGTAATCCCATAAAGCATAGCTAGAATGAAAATCTTAAGTGTGTGAGCTGGCTTGTTTGCTTAAATTTAATTGTAAACATCATTAAACATTGGGAAACATGGTTGGGGGGGATTCACGCTTAAGAGCACCACTCTACCATAATTACGACCATGTTTGAAGACTCATTTTTGACAGTTTCATATTTTTATATAGTTATAACCTTGGTGAACAAATAATTTTATCTCCTGATTGTTCTTATGGAGCCGATCACTCACCTTGCTTTTCTATGCTTCTGGAGAGCCTCACTGTTTACAATGCCGGCATTGTGTTTGCTTGAATGAGTGCACCACAATTAACTCTACCTCCCATTCGGGCTCTTACAATTCTGCACTTTCATAAATAATTTTGTGACAAGCATTTTCACACACATAGTCATTCCTCCCCCTTTTTTTTATTTCCTCAGTGTAAGTGGAATTATTGGATTAAAGAGTATGGATTTTTGCGTGGCTTTTAATGCATCTTGAACCTGCCTATTCTCAAATGTAATCTTATCTGAGCTCTCAGCATATCTACATGTTTCTCTCAAGACCTAATCATATTACATTGATTTTTATCAGACAATGAGCACATGTTTTTCTTTTTACCTTAACTGCCAGGAAACTCAGAACTAAAGTTCTATCTAATAAAGAGTTCATCTCAGGTGACTGGTAATATGTTTCTCTATTCCTTTAGGTTGATTTTCTACTTAGCTGTTCTTAAAAAAAAAAAAAAAAAAAAAAAAAAAGAAAGATGCTGAATTTCAAAAGTTCTTTCAAATTCCTTTTAGAAACAGGAGGGGCTATAGGCCGGGCGCGGTGGCTCACGCCTGTAATCCCAACACTTTGGGAGGCCGAGGCAGGCAGATCACGAGGTCAGGAGATGGAGACCATCCTGGCTAACACGTTGAAACCCCATATCTACTAAAAATACAAAAAATTAAGCTAGGCATGTTGGCAGGCACCTGTAGTCCCAGCTACTCAGGAGGCTGAGGCAGGAGAATGGCATGAACCTGGGATGGGGAGCTTGCAGTGAGCCAAGATCACGCCATTGCACTCCAGCCTGGGCGACGGAGGGAGACTCCGTCTCAGGAAAAAAAGAAAAAAGAAAAGAAACAGGAGGGCTGTAAATCTCACATACACACAGACATATATACAAACATGCATTTATTATATCTAACATAAAACTTCACATAATTAGCATCGTATCATGAAAATGTTCTTGGCACTGGAATCTCTAAGATGATCCAGGACAATCCCCTTTTTTTATAGTACAGACCCTGAAGCTAGAGAGAGAACACGACTTGTCTGGGATCACAGAACTCTTTGGAGTCAGAGCCAGAACTAACTCTAACCCAGGCCTTTGCATGCCCAATCAGCACCCTGAAGACAGCATGAGGAGCTGGTTATTTGCTGAGCCTTACACCTTGACATTTCTGCCAGGGGCTAAGTCCTGTGCCTGACAGTCCTCTGTCCTTACCACCCTTCTAGGCCTCCACTTTGGTTAAATCTCTTCAAATGAATGTTCAAACACCAATATTCCACCTTTTGCATAACCTGCCCCATACTCCATTACAGATAGTCCTTCTCTGTGCTATTCTCGATCTTATTTTTTCTTTCAACGAAGGAAAACAATTTCTACTCTGGGTATTAACTTGAATGAAACCAACTAATGAACAAGAGCTAGCTCTTAGTGTTGGGTTGAAACAGTGTAAAAATTTAAAATTTCAAATTCCCATGGCGTGAGCCATGCTCAAGCATCTCTCTCTATGACAGTTTTCATCTCTCTTTCTTCCCTGAATTTCCCATTGCTACCATCCTCTGCAAAGCCCACATTATTTCATTCCCAGCTGTTAGTTTGCTTGGGCTGCCATAACCAAGTACCACAAGCTGGGTGGTTCAAACAACAGAGCCTTATTCTCTCACAGTTCTGGAGGCCAGAAGTCCAAGATCAATGTGTGTGCTGGGTTGGTTCCTTCTGAGGGCCACGAGGAAAAGATCTGTCCCAGCACCCTCTTTTTGACAGTGGATGGCTGTCTTCTTCCTGTCTCTTCACGCTGTCTTCCCTCTTTGCTTATCTCCGTGTTCAAATTTCCCCTTGTAATAAGGACACTAGTCATATTGGATTAAGACACCCTGATGACCTCACTTTAAATTGATCACCCCTGTAAAGGGCCTGTCTCCAAGTAAGTTACAGTCAACAACAGTGGTTTGAACTTCAACGTATGAATTTTGGGGGAGATGTGATGCAACTCCCCTTGATTGCAAAGGTCATTTTGACATTTTTCATTTCTGTGCTCAAAGTCTTCCATTGTCCCCACTCACCAAATAAAGTCCAAATTCCTCACTTGGGCGTGCAAGCTCCCCCACAGCCCTGTTCCTATGTGTTGTTGTTATTTATCTCCCTACATACCCCATGGTTTTTTATGCTGCAGTCCAACCATGCTACTCTCAGATTCCAAATACACCCACACTTTTCTTCCTCTGTGCCTATGCTCATGGGCTCTTTCTGCACAGACTGCCCTCTTACTTCACCCCCACAGACCCAGCTCTGATGCCCTTTCCCCACGATGACTCCTCAGTCCCGCTCAGAAACGTCTCCTCCTTCCCAGGACTTCTTTTGCTTATCTTGCTAGAAATGAAGGGCTATGACCATTGTCATAGTCACAGTCACTTGTGTGTTTCCTGATGCTAGACTGTACCTTCCTTAAAAGCAGGAACTTACTCATCCTTGCACGCCTCTCAGTGCCTTTTCTTTCTCAACTTCCCCAAAGTGATGACTTGTATCTTTTGTGAACACATCAGAGGAAAAAGAAATATGCTGTTATACAGATCGATCATCATAAAACTTCAGGGGCCTCTAAAGCAGCTCTTGTCATAATAATGAGAAGGCCACACATGATGTAGGTTAGTACATAGTGGAATAAATAAGCATTAGGTGTAAGATTTAAGATTGTTGGTGTGTGGGTATGAGCAGTGTTAAGTGGGGCATCATCATTTTTACCAGGAAATTCCCTTTGTCCTCATCATTTTCCCCTTCCAACAGAAAATTCCATGAAGCTCATTTCTAAAGAAAAGTAAATACCCAGATGACCTTTCTCCAACAGAGGGGATGGATTTGTTATCCAGCCAAATGTTTGAAATTCTTCCACCAGCATGCATAATTGAGAGAGATGTGTTAATTACCCTTACATGACAGCTGGTAGGACTTCCTAGACAAACTGAGAGGAGTATTGATCTGGTATCATTGTAAGTCACTGTACTGTGGTGATATAAAGGTAAAGCCCTCGCAACAGTTTTGAATGAGCAGGTCAATGTGTGGGGCCTCCATGAACTGGGGCCTGCAGGCATGTGGCAGCCAGCCAGTGCTCATCCAGCAACAAAAGCACCAGTGTGGTTCTTTGCATGACATTTTAATGAGTGATACAAGGAAAATCCCAAGGATGCAATCCCTATTATTATAATAGCTCTATGGCTCAAAATGGGTTGTTATCAAAGAGAAATGCAATTCCAGAAAGTGAGGATAAGAGTTTTGTTTTTATCCCCTGTATCTGTGAACAGCATTCTCATCATTGACTGTTATTTAAGGGAACTGAGTGCACAGCATTTGACTCAGCACTGTGGACATTTTGAAGAGGGAGCAGAAAATACGATCCATGCCCTAGAGGAGTCACTATCTTGGCACTTGGGTGGAAAATAATTTAATTCTCTAAAGTCTCTTCCAGGTCCAAGATTTTATGATTCAATGAAGAAGAAAGAGATCATTTTATCTTTAAACAGCAAAACTGTCATGAATATTCTTTTGTCTAAAAAGCAATTCATATTTACTAATATAATTTGTCATACTGCTGCTACATTAAATTTTTCAGTTTTTGTATCACAAATCTGCGCAAGGGAGCTTTTGAATTTACTTTTCCCTTCCTGTGGCTGACTAAATATTTTTTTCTTTTACCTGGAATCACATGAAATGTGGGATTACTTGACTTTTCTGAAATCCAATATAACAGCACGTCGGCTTCCAAAGTAATGACTTTGTTGTTCATTCATACATTTCTGGAAAAACTGTCTGGTTTTGGTTGAGTCTAGGGAAAATACGCTTCAAGTTTTTTCTTCCTTAAAATGTGTAGAAGAAAAATATACATCTCTTTTAAGCAACTGGAACCAATTTAAGGCTTTGGCACACACAGTGGAAAAATCAACAGAAGTTCAAAGTTGAAAGGCAAAGTTGGCCTCTACAAGTATCACTAAACTTGTGTCCACCAAGAAAAATAAGGAGAGGATTTATGACAACCAACTAGGATGGTAGGTCAAATAATCAATCATCAACCAATAATCAATCAATACAATTTTATTGAAGATAGTTTTATTTATGTTGGATACTGGGAGATGGAACCCATGAGATTTAGACTTTCTTTCTCTCCTTCAGAAAAGTTTTCAGTTTAACCAGGGAGATAACAAGAACATGCCTTGAACAATAAGGACTAAGATGCTATATTGATAAAAATCCAGAGTCTACAGGGCTGGGCATGCAGGGAGACTTCACGAACACTGAGTGATCCAACCAAGGCAGAGTTTCCACAGATTCCTGAAATCCTTTTGAGAATTCATCCAAATTTTCTTCTCAACTAGACAAGAACTTATAGTCCTTGAGTCTTGTTCTTGTTGCCTGGCAACAACACCAGACTCTACCGAGCCCCAGGAGACCAATGTCCAAAGGCTGTCTACTTCCCATGCAGGTTTCCTCCACATGAAAAATGAGCTCATAAGTAGGACACCTATTCTCCTCATCCCTTTCTGGTGCTGGGAAGCCCTTCAAGTTTTTCTGGAAGTATTTGCTTGTTTCTTGCTCAGATGGAGAAAGTGAAATGAGGACCACCAAGGGGTGAGTTTCCCATTTATGTCCCAGGCAGTCACACTGGTGGCCCAATCCCAGCCTCTCCATCATGTCTACAAATCATTGCAATATAATGTAAGAGATGTCATTTATGTAACAGTCATGGCAAGGAGTGACCACCATGAGTTTGCCCTCAGAGGGTAATGGAAGGCTCCAGAAATATGTGCCTTGAAGAAGAGGAAAGAAGAAGATGGGAAGGTTTGAAGAAAGCGAGAAAAAGTGAGAGTACTCAACGGTGTCAAATACTGCTGAGAGGTCAAATAAAATGAAGCGCTGCAAAAATGATCAATGAATGTGGCAATTAAACAGTTACTGGTGGTTTCATCCACGGCAGTTGGTGGAGTATTGAGAGCAACAACCAGGTTGCCCTGCAGTGAGCAAGGGTTAAGAGGCAGTGGTGAGGAAGGTCGGACAATTCTGTCATCTGAAATATCCTATTAAGTTAGGTTCTTCTGGTTAGAGACATTGGAGAAAGAGGATAGGAAATGATTTTTAATGTCATAGAAAATGTTTTCATTTTTCTACCTTTCCTCTGTGTGAGGAGAGAAAGGGAACACATGCAGACTAGCAGTGGAAGCTGCTCAGTGAGGGCACACAAAATGCCAGGACACCTCCAGGCAGAGAAAGCCCCACCAGAATCTGTTGGAATGAACACATTTGTTCTATTCCCTTTTTTATCCCTTCTCTTCCCCTTCCCTCCTGTTCTGCTCCTCTGAGACATAATTATTGCTTGGGTAGCTTTCTGTCAAATGTCTTGAACTTTTCATGAAGACACTTATCATGAGACTCTGACAAAAAAATATTAAAATCCTGGGATTTTGGGTTTGTTTGTTTGTTTTGAGACAGGGTCTGTTGCCCAGGCTGGAGTGCAGTGGTGTGAGCATAGCTTACTGCAGCCTCAACCTCCCAGGCTCAAGTAATGGATTCTCTTATCTCAGCTTCCCGAGTAACTAGAACTGCAGGTGCATGCCACCATATCCAGCTAATTTTTTGTATTTTTTGTAGAGATGAGGTTTTACCATGTTACCCAGGCTGGTCTCGAACTCCTGAGCTCAAGTGATCAGCCTGCCTTAGCCTCCCAAAGTGCTGTGATTACCAGCGTGAACCACCGCACCCAGCAATTTGGGATTTTGAAGTGATGATTTAGGCTTTTAGGCAGTCAATCTAAAATTACATCAATCTAATATTGGCTGAGCATTGGGGATCAATACGTTTCCTGATTTGCTCATATCATCTGATACATGTGCACCTCTTAGATTTCACTCCTATTTCCAAGTAGTAGACTGTAAATAGAAATTCTCCTATTATAGGAATTTCTTAATTATCCTTAGGGGTAGTAGAAAGAAAATTTGAAAATAAGAGTAATTCATCTAAAAAATATATGTTAGCCATTGTTTTTCAACTAAACCTAAAAATTTAACCAGAACTCCTGATAAGAAGTCAAGATGCTAACTGGAATTTTACCTTTTTTACAATATCTGTGAAGGTGGTAATTAGCACTTACTTGATCAAGGGTGGGCTGGTAATTAAAAGAAGGAAGAATATGGGCAGAAAGCCCCACAGCACACACAAGACTGATTTCAATCATGTTTTTTAAGCAGCAGATTTCCAGTGAAGCCTCATGTAGAAGGTCAATATACAAATCAGATTTTAAGGTATAAAGGTCAAACAGAGCTTCTCTAAATTAAGCAGAGCTGGTATCCCTCCAACTTTTTCTCCTCAGGGACTGTCATGGAAGTAACACCATAAAACTTATTATTTTAATTCTATGTAATAATGCATTTTGTTTGTAAGCATTTAATAGTTTGCAAAGCTCTGTCATTTCATCATGTCGCTTGATTTTTATAACAATTCTATGAGGTAAGCAGACTAGATATTACTATTATTATTGCCACTTTGCAAATGACTTGCATAAGGTCATCTAGCTTATAAATGATAGATCTGGGATCCAAAACCAGGTCTTTAAAGATCTTATACTATGATCCACTATTAAATCCTTCACTTGTCAGATCATTATATTCTTGTTCGGAGTTAGAATATATGAGATATTTTGGCTAGCATGCCAAAGGATAATAGCAATTATCATTAAATTAAAAATAAAAAAGCAAATAAATGAGTTTTTACATTTTGACCCTATATGTAAAAAGGTAAGTGCATATTTTTAATAGAAAATTAAACTCATATGAATAGTTAGTGTAGGCAATAATCAAATAAACACTTTCCCTGCTAAGCCTCACCAAGTCAATCCCTACAAAGTTTAGGTATATAAAATATGTGACAAAGACTTTTCTCCTTGAATAGCATAAAACAGTGTTTTCTAATATGGCTTTCCAATTGATCAGATAATTTTTTTAAAATGCAAATTCCTGTCCCCTCTATTGAAAATATAAACCAATAGCCATGGGTTGGAGCCCTTCTTCAGATGTGGGATTAGGTTTGGAAAACACTGGTATCAAGTCATACGATGGACTCTGCCTCCCCAGTTACTTCCTGAAAGTGGGCTAGAAGTTTTGGGAGAGGGCTTGTCAGGCCACAACAGTGTCACTTATTCAATTATAGCCTTAAATTATATCCAGTGACTGAAAGAGTCAGTGCATATCCAATTATGCCTAATTTATACCGTGGGACATGCTTGTTCTGGCTCATTGTAAAATCCTGGTAGAATCACAATTTAACAAACTTGACAGGACATCAGAAATCGCTATGTTGTCTCCAAAGCTCATTAAATGAAAGCCTACACTTTCTTCTAAGGTTCAGAGAGGGTCTACGTTATTATTATTTTTCTATTGGTTTATGTGAGGCATATGTTCCACAAATACTTTATTGGAAAACAATAATCCATCAGACGGAGCCCCTGAGAAAATGGGGCATTCTGCCACCAGAGCAGGGAGGCCTGAGAGAGGAAACACTTCAGTGTCCTTCATGGCCGCAGCATTTAATGGAATGTAATACATTCTTAATAAATTTGACATGACCCAAAATATCACTGGTGCAGCCTGCATGGTTGAGAGAGCCGGTAGCTAGCTGGCGGGGGTTTGCCTGGATTCCGACCTCTATGCCTTTCTCCATTTTGATTGTCTCTGACCCTGGCACCTTCTTATTTTCTTATGGTGCTAACGGTCCCTTCTCCATGTTTTTCCTCGTCCCGTGGTTAATCCTGGCTTCTGTTTGTGGGCACCCCCACCCATTGCCCAGCCCCGAGGACCCTCCCGACTCCACCTGTTTTCCCTTGGCAGGTGGCATTTGCCTTGTGACTTCTGCCGTCCAAATCTGCATTACAAGCTCCTGTCCCCAGACATTTAAGAAATTTCTACCCCAAAAGACTCCTGCTACCTCCCGAGGAACTCATAATCCCAAAGCCCGCCCACATGTCCTTCCCTGGGACATGATTTCCCTGTTTCTGGGAAAGGTTTCGTGATTCCTCTTCATGCCCAAGGTTGAAGCTTGAAGCCACATTTGAAGAATACAGAGAGGTACAAAATGCTATGAATTGGAAATCACAAAGGGCCCAGTTCGAATCCCTGCTCTGCCACTTCGGCACTGTAGAGTTATTTCACATCTCTGAACCTCTCTCCTCAACCACAAAATGGAGAATATAAGAACTTTTTTGTGACATGATTGTAGGGATTGGTGGCATAGCCGCTGGAACATGCTTGGCCGCAGGGCACTCAGTCAGTGCCCCTCCCTCCGTTCTTCACTGTTCTTTTCACTCTCTGCCTGCCAGCCTTTCCTGTCAATGGCCTCACCCTTCCTTTCTATTCTGTTCCCAGAGCCAACAGAGTCTGGGCCCCAGCTGAAGTGCAGACTCCACAACAGCCTCCTGGGAGTTTCTCTGTCCTCACTAGTAACATATTTATACCCACTGTTTTTGGATTGAAATTATCAGACTCAAACTCTGTCACATCCACAAAATGGGCCCAATATCATAGGGTTAATTGTGAGGATTAAGGGAAACAACACTTTTAAAGAACTTGGCATTGGCATTGTCCTGGGCACATATTACCACTTTAGATGACCAGATTACAAATTGTAAACATCCATTCCTTCCTATCATATTCCTATGCAGAGAGTTCCAAGGCTTTCTCCTCCCAACCACACCCCACAGCCAAAATATCTTTGGAAAAAAGGACGAACTATTTCTTTCCGCATTCAGTTTCCCCATCATACAGAGGTAACGCTCTGTAAAAAGCATTACCCACCATGCCTTTCTCATTGAAAGGGATTCTCTTCCTCTCATTTGACTGATCAAAATAACGAGCCAAGTCTAGAGAAAAGGTCTTTAGAAAGCATTTGAGAATTGTTTATGGCTTGGGTCAGAGAGTAAAAGAAGGGGAAATAGGTTAGGAAGATAGTTTTGTTTCAGCTTTCCAGAGGACAGGGCCTTCACAGGGCAGAAACAAGAGGAGACAGTTGCAGGACCAGAGAGAAACACACCTCCAAGGATGTGCTGAGAAATTGCTGCAGAAATCTCAAGGACTTTTAAAGAACATGATCTCTGAGAAAACACTGGAATACAGTCACCTCATGAAGAGCTGAGCAAGCGTCCAACTGGAAGAAATCTGAGAAGAGTAGAGCTTACTGCTCTGAGACCATGTAGGTCAAGGACCAGGAAGACCTGTCTGCCCTATGTTCTAGTGACCACAAGTCACCAAAAGCAACTGATGCTCACGAGACAGGAAGGTTGTAGGACTCTCAGTCAGCATTTGCTATTGACGAACTAATATAGGCTGGTAGTACTTTCTGTTAACTAAACCCCGCATCTAAACTGGTTTGTTAAATTGGGCCAGTGGAGCTGGACTGACTTGTAGGGTTTCTTTCCCCCAGGGCTGGCGGAGAACTCAATGCCAAGTGAAGCATGATACAGCACTTCCTGCAAGTAACTCAATTCTCTTGGACCAGAGCACCTCAGACACCAGGGTGACCTCAACCTAAAAGCATATGGAATGACATCCTGCCACCCAACCCACTCTCCTCCCTTCCTCCCTGTCCCTCGATGGACCACACTCAGCTCCCTTCCATCACGATGTTCCTGCTTCTCCTCCTGCCTGAAATGCTCCGAGACACGGTGAGGTCATTAGAAACCAGGCAGATCTAGATCTACCTAGAAAATAGTTCTGAACATACATCCCACCTCTTCTGCTTCCCAGCCTGGGGATCCTGAGGTATTAATATAAGCTCGCTGCTTCATTTTCTGTCTCTGTAATATCAGAGTACCTATTTTAATAACATGTTATAGGGATAAATGGAGTAATGCAGGCAAAATGCCTGGCACAGTGCACAGTCTGTAGCAGGCAGTCAATAAGTGTTCACTCCATTCCCACCGTACATGTTAATGTCTTTATGTCTAGACAAATATCACATATGCCTCGGGGTGCAATTCCAGTCTCATCTCATTAAAGAACCTCCAGTTATCATCTCCCATTCTGAAGTCCTACTTAGCTTAATAGCTTTACCACGAACTCAGGCACATCAACCACCATTGTTACTCATCTATTCTGACACAGATGTCTTGTTTGGCTAATTCAATAAATGTTTCCAAAGGGGACAGCTGGTGTCAATGACAATTCTGTCTTATCACTCCAACTTCCTACTGTATCTATCTATCATTGTTATAGATGCCCAATATATTTGTGTGAGTAAAGGAGTCAGTGAAAAAATCCCAGTGCAAGGGTAAAAGGCCAGTTATAGGTATAATCCCTACTGGATTATAATTTTGTTGACTTCTTTACAAATTTGTAATCCAGTAGGGATTGAGCATCCACATTTTTGAAGCAGATCAATGGTGGTTAGCATAGAAGAGAGTACAGTGGAGTAAAGATGCTGAAGGTGAAAAAGAAGATGAAGAGAAAGGCAATGTTGCAAGAGAGGCCAGTTGGGAGGTTAAGTGGGCTTCATGGAGGTATTACGGATTCTGAGTTAGACAGGAGGTTGACAAGCATTACCGCCTGAGCTCCACCTCCTGTCAGATCAGCAGAGCCATTAGATTCTCATAGGAGTGGGAACCCTATTGTGAACTGCGCATGCAGGGTGTCTAGGTTACGTAATCCTTATGAGACTCTAATGCCTGATGATCTGAGGTGGAACAATTTCATCCCCAAACTATCCCCCCACCACCTTCTATGAAATTGGTCTCTGATGCCAAAAACGCTGGGGATGCTGCTGCCCTATATGGTGAAGAAGATATTTAGCTGTCCACCAAAACATATTCTCTGTTACTTTCACTATCATAGAGCTATGGCTGGGTACATGGTCATCTTGCCAGGGCCTCCATTTCCAACCATCCTTGCTATAAGAGGTGGCTGTTGGACAAAGTCTTCACCAGTAGGTTTTGAGTGGAAGTGATGTGTGCAGTCGCTAAGGTGGGACCCTTTAAGGTAGTGAATGGGCCTCTCCCACATTTTCTCCTTTCCTTTACGGCTGGTTGGGACCTGGCTGTATCAGTGACCCAGCCTTGGCTATGCAATTCTAAGGCCCTAGAGCCTGAAGAATGGCAGAACCACCACAATATGGAAGGAATATGGGCCTTGAATGACTGCAGAACACCCCCGACATCCTGTGATGAGACAGGAGTAAGCTTTTTGCTCACTGGTTTAGGCCATATGGTTAAAAGCCATATCGTTGTTGGGTCTCTTGTTATAGCTTAGCTGCTACAACCTGATTGACACATTATATTTGTACCTATGGAATATATCTCTTAGAATTTTTAAATATAAAAGATAATAGTGTAAAAAACAGTATAGCAAGCTTTTTTTTTCCTACTAAGTAATATGTTTTGAAGATTTTTTCAAGTCATGTGTGTATGTCTTGGATATAGATGATAGATAGATACAGTAATTCTACCTCATTTCTAAATATGCAGTATTTCACAGTATCAATGAACCATAGTTCATGTAACCAAGTATTAATACTACTGACATGAACATCCATGTACATGCCACTGTTCACATGCACAAGTATTTCTCTAGAATAAATATCTAGAAATGGAATGGTTGAGTTGAACCGTTGTGAACCTTTAAGAATTTAATATATATTTACAAATCGTCCTCCAAAAAGCCTAAATCAATTTATATTCCATAAATCTATTTATATTCCATAAATCTATTTATTTGTTTGGTGTCTGTCTCCTCTCTCTCTCCCTGGAATATAAGCTCCTTGATGGCAGGAACCTTGTGTTGCCTTTACACACTACCATGCAATATGATGGTGCATGGTTCCCTAAAACACTGTCAATATTAGAAAACTTTAAATTTCATTCAGCTAATAGGAAAAATAGAAGAAATTAATACAGAAAGAATGGGGAAAAAAAACTAGAAAAATGAAAGTAGCTGGAATCTACTACTAACAGAAACCATCAATGCTCATGCTTCATGAAATTCTGAGTCATGTGGGTTCTTCAGACCAGCACAATAATTTTCAATCCTAACCCTGCAATTCCTAACATCCCATTGCTTTCTTTCTGACTTCCTCCCAAACCATCCAGGTACACTACAAGCTATTCTCTTCACTATGATCATTATACTATGAGATTACAGCTTGCCTATACTTTTCAGGTGACCATGTGACCTCAGGTGATCCTGAGGATGAGCTGTAGTGCATCAGTGAGTTTGACTGCACTGTCTCCATAGCAGAAGGCCCACTGCAGCTGCAAGGGACAAGCAATCCTTAATGCCTGTGTATTCCTCTAGTGCTTTTTTGGCACAAACAGAAGAATAAAACTTCCTCATCATTCCCTACTCTAATAGTTATGTGTGCAATATTCATTCACCAATGCATGCTTTTGCACTGAGTCCGTAAATAGAACCTTATTGGTGAATTATTGACAGAAAAGAATATCTGGAATATAAACAGGCCTGAGATAACTACAGAATGATTATGGGGAAGAGAAAGAAAAGGTGAGACAGGCATTATGTAAAGGGAAAAACAGCATGGGTTTACTTGGGTCCAGTCCCAGATCTTCCCAGTTATTGTGTGATTTTTGCAAAAGATACTGAATCTTGTTAAGTCTCAGGTTTTTCTATCTTTTAGAGAAGACATACTCATTGAGTGCCTCCCATGTTCCAGCCTGCATTCTAGGTGTTTGGGATACAGCAGAAGGCAAACAAGGTTCCTGCCATGAGGGAGCTTATATTCCAGGGAAAGAGGGAAGACAGACACCAAGCAAACAGACAGATTTATTCAGGTATTCAAGAAATAGTTACTGCCTTCCTAGTTCGTGCCAAAGATGGCTCCAGAAGTTTTATTTTGTTTTTAAGAAATTGCCTTCCAGGACTGTTTTAAGAATTATATCTAATATACTGAAGAGCTCTGACAGAGTTCAAAATATGTAGTATACACTCAGTAAATGGCAGCTATTATTACCATTTTCTTCTATGTGTCTGTTCTCCCTCTCCTTTCAAGAAATATTTTATTTTCTGTATGTGCTTGCTTATGTGTTTATTGACCTATTTGTTTATTCATTGCTGCTCTAGCTATAGTTTAGTATTTTGTCTTTGCATCTTGTTTCTGGCAGCCTTTGCTTGTTTAGAATGACAGGTAGAGCCACAGTTAAAACTTGGTCTGCAACTGCATTCAGACCTCTTGAAACTGGGAGGCAAACCATAGAAAAGAATGGATATCCAGACTCCTTCATCAACTCTTCCTCAACATGCAGCAGGGTCTTTAAGCAGCATCTTAGTTTCTACTGTTGCAGAGTGGTTTGACGGGTGGTCCTGGCTGGGGATATTGTTTTGGCAGATAATGATCTAGCAGAGAAACACGGAAGATGGAGACATGAAAGACAGGCAGGGAATGGCTGAGAGAATAGGCAGCCTCATGGAGTTAGAGAAAGCAGAATCAGAGATGACCATGGTGCCCACTCTTACCCATTCCCACCCAATTCTCCCAGTCAAGTCTAATGAGATGTTTTTTCTGACCTTCCCAACCTCAGGTCTGGGGTTAAGCCTGCAAGGTGTTTCCAGAGCTCATGCCATAGATCTTACCATACTCCAGGACATGTGGAGACCCCTCCTGGTACTTATCATACTGTATGGCAGTTGCCTGATACTCATCTTGATGCCTCTCCTGCTATCAGAAATTTAAAGGCAGTAGTGTTGTCTTCACTGCTGCACCTTCTATGTCAAAGACAGAACCTCATGTATGTTAGGCCCTCAATAAATGCCCATTACATGAATGAAAGAAGGCAGAGATGGAGGAAGAAAGCAGAAAAGTTAACAGAATAAAGGTATTGAGGTAAGGCATAAGTAGAAAATGAATGTGCAGAAGGAGTGGAAAAGCAACTTTGACTTTCAAATAGTAACCCTCCTTCAGCAGTACCACTTGGACAAAAAGGCCAGACAGAAACTCAGACCAGGACAGAGCCACAGACAAGAACCTGGACTGGGATGCCCTTTTCTATCTGAGAAAATGAAATTGGACTTTTGTCCTCTAAAATCCACATCTATCTCCTCACCTAGTTGATGTTGATGATGGCAATGAGTCAGGTTGATCACACCTTATCTATAGAATGTTCTTCAGCTCCATGAAGTAGTCTTAATGTTTGGGGCCAAAGATCTAGAAATCTTCTGTTGGTTTAGCCTCCCTCATTTTCTAGTATGTATGTCAAAATCTTCAAATAGACTATCTCAACTGATAATAGTATTTTTCCCTTTTAAGCACCTTTTTGCAACTAGCTCAAATTTAAATGATAAAGAAAAATTGACGGCATCCTCTTTACTATCTTATTAAACCATACTTCTATTAATGATGATTCACTGAAGGGCCATGAATAGCTACACTGAAAAATTCTGTAGCATATTAATGTGCTGAGCATCATACCACACTTAGCTCCTGATATAATTTTAAGTTCCCTCTGGGGGGAAAAACAGTTTCTCTGGATTCTTTTTATAAAAAGCACCTTGAAAAAGCTTTCAGATACTCAAAGACATGAATCTTGTTCTGTTCCCTTGTGTATATCTGATTTAAAGGTTAATAAGTAATTAGGAAGAACACTCATCCAAAAATTACCAATTAATATGCCATCATTTTCATTAAAAATGCTATTATATTGTTGTACAAATGTCTTGGACTGGCTAATAAAAAGTTACCTAAAGCAGTTCTAAATATTTCAGAGAGAAAGAGAAATGAATCAAAATCAATCACTTCGTAACATTATGATTTGGGTTGGAGAAATCAAACAAAGGAGAGGAAATGAGTGTCTCAATTATTTAGTGTGGATAGAATCTGGCAGAGTTCCATGGTTTATTTTATGTACTGAGTCATTATTACTAAGAAAACCTAATAAGATATGTTGGCAGATATTTAATGTGGAAGTTTGACAAATAACAGTTCTTTGGTTCTTATGATATAAAGCAGCTCTCTATAGATGAGATCATACTTTTAAACTACCCAGATATATTTTGTTGGTTTCCTAGGAGACTGTAAATGCAAAGTTATGACCTAAGTATGTTATGTATTTAAACTTTGTTCTACACCTTAAATGCTGGTATTAGTCACTTATTCAAAATTCACAGGATTTCAACGTTGAAGAGTTCATGATTAAACTTGTACCATCGCTCCAAGAACTCTACTAGATTTAAATGTATGTTAACAGTTTTATGAGTCCTGTGCTCTCACTGTCCTATCCTGTCATCTCCTGCATGGCTCAAACATCTATTTCTATTGTGATCATTATGGCTAAGCTGGGCAGCTGGGTAGGGTTTGATAAAGATTACCACTGTGCACGTTCCAGCTCAACACCCTTTTGATATGTAACAAACTATAATGGGGATACTTGTCATGAATGAAATGAACCAAGTATAGTGTTAAGAACTACAACATCAACTCAGGCACAAACTAATGATTTTCCGATGCATCATAGATACGTAATGGTTGCTAGGCAACCAAATATTTCAACACTGGCACAGGGGAAAACTTCTATTGCTAAGCTGGGATTGGCCACTTTAGCAATGAGTTCTGCATGGGATTGTCTGTTAGTATCTTTGGTACAGAAAAAAAAAAAAAAAACTTAAAAGACAATCTGAAGACTAATCCCAAGCGTGCACCTATTTGAGCAGCTCTTGAGATGGAAACTTTTATCCCTCAAGGCATGTTTGTATCTTCTTCCTCACATTGAACAAAGATGTGTCTTCTCACAGATCTCATTCATTGGCCCTGTTCTTTACCCAGAGCAAGTTACTTCCTCTTCAATGTGCTCACTCTGAACATCTGTAGAGGGCTATCATGTCTTCTCCAAATCTTTCTTTCTCCAGGGTAAACACAACCAGTTCATTCATTTCCATTTCTTCACATACTGCTTACTTTCCCCTCACAATGATACCCTAATATTTCAAACTGGCAATAACTGGGTGGTTAATAACTGGGTGGTTGTTGTTTTGCTTATAGTTATAGTTAATGACTTAAAGGCTTCTGCATAGTTGGACACTGCAATTAGAATTGTCACAAGAATAAAAAGTCAAAGGGTGTAGGGCAGGTGCTGGATCTTTTTTTATCCTGACTTGGGAAATGTAATCTATGAGTTAACATAGTCTTTGTGCCTTATTGGAACATTGTATGACAAATGGAAACTTTAAGTAAGACCTTCAGGGATAGTTACTAGATTTATACAGTGTAAGAACTGTTTCAGAGTATGTGATATAATTATTTCAAGTAATGTTTTCTAAATTTGGCCATGCAGCTAAATCACTGGAGAGCTTCTAAAGATACAGAATACTGGGATCCATACCTAGACCTACTGACCAGGTGCCTCCATAAGTCCCCAGAGGAATAGCATTTGGCAGCCACTGATATAGGTAAATAACATGAAGGTCTGCCTTCCCACTTAGCTAAATTCTACCCATAATGCTCTCTGCTATGACATTGTTTGGTTGTTCTTGCAGCTAACGCTTCCATTTTCTTAAAAAGTCTCTTCTGCTAATAACTAGTACACATGGTTTAGTATTTAATTGTAAATTTTGCAAGGCTATTTGTCTCCTAGTTAGTTTATAAAATCCCTAAGAACAAGAACTGAGTGTTACATTTCCATGTGTCTTGCAGGGAGTATGGCACAATATTGAACAGAGTCATTGATTAACTGGTGAGGGGTTCTGGAAACGGTGGGAGAAAAAAGAAAATAAAGGAAGGTAGATACAGGAGACTAAGCTAAAAATAATATAAATATCAGAGAAACACAAGATTTCAAGATTAATTCAGATTAAAAATGAAATTCAATGAAATGAAGCTTACACAAGATAAAAAAGATATAATACAGTTGAAAATAAAAGAATGAAACAAAATAGATCAGGAAAGCATGAAGAAAAAAAAGCAGGAGTGGTACATTCATGTTAAATAATAAATTGAAGAAAATTGGGAACTCAGGGGGAAAGGATGGGAACGGGGTAAGGGAGAAAACACTACAAATTGGGTTCCATGTATACTGCTCGGGTGATGGGTGCGCCAAAATCTCACAAATCACCAGTAAAGAACTTACTCGTGTAACCGAACACCACCTGTTCCCCAAAAACCTATGGAAAGAAGAAATTTTAAACAAAGAATATATTGAAAAAAAGGTTAATTACATATTGATACAAGACAGAGCCGTAAAAAAGCTATGAGACTCAAGAAACACTAAGCTCAGAATAACATAGTATCATAGAAGTACAAGGAAACACGTGAGGAGTATTAAAATTTCTTGCATCACCATAACTCTCTGTCAGGTCAAGGGGATAAAAATAAATAATTACAGACACAAAGCACTTGAATTATATAATGTTTGGATAAATATCTGCACGCTGATACAACCTTGGACCTTAAGAACAGGAAATGCATCTTCTCAAGTGTCATGTACCAGGTATAAACACTGATCATAATCTGCACTAAAAAATACTGCAGTGCATTTCTAAGGTAAAAACTGTGCCTTATTATTTTAATAATAAAATACTAAAATTACTACTATAATTTCAAAGGAAAAAGAAAAACCAGATTACTTGGATATTTTAGAAGTGGTTGCGTAAATAATGACTGAGGCAGTCAAGCAAACTAGAAAATAACAAAAGTGAGAAACAAAAATCTGTAAGATACAGCCAAAACTATTTTTTGTAGTAGACTTACAGTCCTAAATACTTCAACAGAAAAATAATTATGAGAACAGAACTAAATATTCTACTCAGAATTTATAGGCAAAAAGACCAAACAATTAAAAAGAAAGCTGGAGAAAGGAAATAATAAACACAGAAGTCAAAATAACAATGATGATGATGAGATTAAAAAATTTGTCCTTTGTAGAATTGGTAGCTAAGATAAAGAACAGGTTCTTCAAATAAAACAGACACACCTCTGGCAAATTTAATTTAAAAAATAAAAGGAAAACAAATAATTTATAAATTATCTACGTAGTCATATTTAGAGAGAAGACTTAGTGTAAAATAATTTTAAGTGATAAAATTGAAAATCTTAGTGAAATAAATAATTCCCTGAGAAAAATGTAAATCAAGATGAACTTAATGCAAAGAAATCCTATAGGAAAATAAAGAAGAAATTGTACTACTTATGAAGATGTGACTGTTACTTCAAGTGAATATTTTAGGAATTTCAGGACGACCTGGGGCTCACCGAGAGAGGAATTTGGATATCGACAACACTTTCTACAATTTAATTAAAGAAGTGGGCTTAAACTTCATGTAAAAATGAGCTAGATTTTTATTTAGAATTGAAATTGGAAATAAAAAATAATTCTAGAAGACAAATGATCAAATAGAACTTTCTGTTTAAAATGGCAAAGAAAAAGTTAAGGAGACTGGAGCCAATCTCAAGACGAACCAAGGGAAATCTAGAAGTGGCAGGAGCTTCAATTATACAGGACACGTTTAGAAGGATTTTCTACAGAAGCAGTCCGAGGGAAGTCTGCTCAGATAATAAACCAAGTTCTCCCCAAGCTTCGGTTTACACCCAGCTCCTGAGTGACTATGGCGAGAATGGCCTTAGAGAACATGAAGGGTAAAATGACCAGCAGTGCAAATGGGGGCAGGAGAGATGCCCTCATAAGAGGAAAGAGTCATTCCCTCTTTGAGCAATCACTTTTTTTATTTTTTATTTTTTTTTGAGATGGAGATGGAGTCTGCCTCTGTTGCCCAGGCTGGAGTGCAGTGGCACGATCTCAGCTCACAGCAACCTCTACCTCCTGGGTTCAAGCAATTCTCCTGCCTCAGCCTCCTGAGCAGCTGGGATTACAGGCGCGTGCCACCACGCCCAGCTAATTTTTGTATTTTTAGTAGAGATGGGTTTTCACCATGTTGGCTGGGCCAGCCTCGAACTCCTGACCTCAAGTGATCCGCCCACCTCGGCTTCCCAAAGTGCTGGGATTATAGGCGTGAGCCGTCGCGCCCGGCCCGAGCAATCACTCTTGATACCACAAAGGTAAAGAGCAAATGGAGATGGGATGTGTATTACTTGATCTTTTTAATAATCTGTCGTGACACATCAGCTTTTCTAATATTAATAATTCTACCTGAGGCAGTTGGATCACTAGGTCAGGAGATTGAGACCATCCCAGTTAACATGGTGAAACCGCATCTCTACTAAAAATACAAAAAATTAACTGGGTGTGGTGGCACATGCCTGTAGTCCCAGCTACTCAGAAAGCTGAGGCAGGAGAATCGCTTGAACCAAGGAGGCGGAGGTTGCAGTGAGCCGAGATTGCACCACTGCCCTCCAGCCTGGGCAACAGAGTGAGACTCTGTCTCAAAATAACAATAATAACAATAATTCTACCTCAAAACATATTGTAAACCCACACATCTCCCTACCTCTGCCCCCTCCACCCCAGCCGGGTGGCATAGTTAGTGATGTGAGTGATGCAGAGGCTTTTTTCAACCAACCACCTGGCCCTGCCTCCTCCTCCCATCCCTCCTCCAGGCTGACTGGCCTTCCCATAAGACAGATCAGAGCCTGTCATCCCTGTGCTCAAATCTTAGTGCTGAGCATAACATTCAAACACCTACACAGTTTCTGTCTTACTCATTACGTCAGGCCTCTGGTTTCCAGGAATTGGCAAAGCGCGTTCATCTCCAGGCTTAGAGCTTTTTCCCCTGCGTCTGGGAAGCCTTCCTCTCTTTTCCTTCAGGCTTCAGCTCAGAAAGCAACTCCTTGGAGAACACATCACAAGCCACCCTTTCTGTAAAAGTCTTCCCCCATCACAATGTTTTCTATCAGAGTACCTTGCTCCATTTCCTGTCTAGTAATTCTCAGGCGGTAAATAAATAATTGTTGGGTGGGAAAGGAGGGCTGTTTCTACCAATTTTTTTTTTTTTTTTGGTCATTTCGCACTAGAATGAAAATCCCATGAGGTCAAGAAATTTGTCTGCGTTTAGAACATGCTCTATTTCCAGTGGTGTGCCCACTGCCTGTCATACTGGGGCACTCCAAATTTCATAAATCAATCACACTTTTCAGAAATTGTGATTATTTTATTAGTTTACTTCTGCTAAAGAGTAAACTGAGGCACAGTAAAAATTTAATGAGCTTATTTGAGCAAACAGTGATTCAAGAACTGGGTGGCTCCAAACCAGAACTGGTCTGGGAGCTCCACGAGGGATTGCAAGGGGGAGGCTTTTATAGGATAAACATGGAAGTAATGAAGGGAAATATTTGACTGATTGCAGTTATACAGTTACCTTATTTGATCTATCCTGTTGGAAATTCCCTAGTTACATAATTACACATTTGTTTGTTACTTCTGACTGGTTGGAGTTTAAGTTGTATTCTTTACCATAGGCATTTACAAGAAATTGCTCAAGTTCAGTTTTGCTTATGTTTGCAAATCAAGCAAGGTTACGGTCACATCTGAGGTCTTGCTGGCTATGTCTGTGTATAGTTTCTTCAGGCCTGACCATTTTAACTTACTTTACCACTGTGTTGGAATACTGTTGATTCCCCCATTAGGCTGTGAGGTCCATGAAAGCAAGGTCCCCACCTCTTCTTTGGTCACCAAACGTAGTGCTTAACACTTAATAGTGGCTCAATGACTATTTGCAAAATAAATAAATGAATAAAGAGATTTAAAGTTCCCTAGAAAGTGAAATGTCTTTCTCCTTGACTTTACATACCACTCAGAAGATTCTGGACCTACTAGAATTCTTCATTAAGAATTCTGTTTTCCTGATATTTTCCAGCTATCCCAGCTCCTGTTAACAACCGAAAGTTAGCAGGAATGGGGGAGAGGTCATGTGATTTAAATGCCTCCAACGAGGGCTGCTACTGATTAATTTTAGATCCCAAGCATCTGGGTCAATGGCTAGTTTCATGGCAGGTATGCAAATGCTTATTTTAGTGTCATTATTAATGATTTTACTAAGAGCTGGGAGCACTTGAACTATTCCTCCAAATGAGATTTGAGATGTAGACAAGATGGTCATTTTTTAAGAGCCTCCATATATTCTATTCTACTTTTCAACACATACGTTTTTATATTAAGATTGATTACTAATGTACCTAAGCACCCACATCACTATTCAGTAAAAAATTAGACACATATTTTTTAAGAATAAGAAATGCTCCATTGAGATGATGATAATCTAAATGAAATATAAACATCCCTGAAGTAGAATCTAGCCATTCTGTTTTGCTTTAATTAGGTTAAGGCCTCTACGTCATTTTCTTTTTCTCCTTCCCCTGACAATATATCATGTTCTACAGAGCTTAATATTGTGTGGGTACAACCTCAGGCATAAGAAAATGGTCTCATCAGTCACAGCCCCAAAATGCTGTTTGGTCAGGCAAGATGGCTTAGGTAAGTTTGATCACAAATAAAGATGTCAGTATCTACTCATTCCCTGAATCACAAAGGTCGGTGCTCAGGGGAGGATCTGTTCTAGGAGTATCAGTTTTATTCTTCTTGGTCATGATAGTGCTGAGAAAGACTAACGTACACTGGACTATAATCTTTGAGCCGGAGGAAATGGAATCAAACCAAGTGGAAAGAATGCGCTATTTAGTATTAGCAGGGTCAGTTAATGGAAAAATTGTGAAATAGGTGAAGTTCATCATTGGTCTAGCTCCTGCAGAACAAACCTGGTCTCCCCAGTTTCAGAGGCATGCCCGCTGGCCTTTGTTTAGACCTTGGCATTTTCTGCCGGTTTCTCTCAGCTTCTTGGGGACTTGATTATGTGCACTGAAACAAAGCCATTCTAGGCCTCGAGGTTCCTGGTTGGGCTCTTTCCTCCCCCACCCTCAAATGGATATTAGCTTATTTGATAGATCAAGCTGTCCTCATTTGCTAACAGAAAAAGGCTTGAGGAACTTCTTGGGTCCTCTCAGGTAACATGTGGATTCACAGTGACTTTCTTTCTTTTTTTTTTTTTTTTCTGAGACGAGTCTTGCTCTGTGGCCCAGGCTGGAGTGCAGCGGCGCCATCTTGGCTCACTGCAAGCTCCGCCTCCCGGGTTCACGCCATTCTCCTGCCTCAGCCTCCAGAGTAGCTGGGACTACAGGTGCCCGCCACCGCGCCCGGCTAATTTTTTTGTATTTTTAGTAGAGACGGGGTTTCACCGTGTTAGCCAGGATGGTCCAAATCTCCTGACCTCGTGATCCGCCCGCCTCAGCCTCCCAAAGTGCTGGGATTACAGGTGTGAGTCACCACACCTGGCCCCCAGTGACTTTCTTATGACAAAACTCTTCCAGTGTGTATGACTCAAATGAATAACTCTGCTGGTGTGGATTTCAGTTCAAGTAGTATGGACAGATAGACCCCTGCCTTTGAATTTTATGAAGCAGTAATACATAATAAAAAAGAGCAGGAAACTGACATAGAGTTGCCCATTTACTTTTTCTTTTTTTTTTTTTTTTTTTTTTTTTTTTGAGAGGAGTCTCGCTCTGTCGCCCAGGCTGCAGTGCAGTGGCCGGATCTCAGCTCACTGCAAGCTCCGCCTCCCGGGTTCACGCCATTCTCCTGCCTCAGCCTCCCGAGTAGCTGGGACTACAGGCGCCCGCCACCTCCCCTGGCTAGTTTTTTGTATTTTTTAGTAGAGACTGGGTTTCACCGTGTTAGCCAGGATGGTCTCGATCTCCTGACCTCGTGATCCGCCCATTTTGGCCTCCCAAAGTGCTGGGATTACAGGCTTGAGCCACCGCGCCCGGCCTACTTTTTCTTTTTGTCAAGTAAAGGCATTATGGAAAAAGAACGACAAGACTCACCTACTAAGACAATCATTTTATAAAAGAAATCAACAAAGGCTGGGCATCATGGCTCATGGCTGTAACCCCAGCAGTGGGAGGCCGAGGCGGGTGGAATGCTTGAGGTCAGGAGTTCGAGACCAACCCGCCAACATGGTGAACCCCTGTCTCTACTAAAAAAAAAAAAAAAAAAAAAGTACAAAAATTAGCCAGGCCTGGTGGCGGGCGCCTGTAATCCCAGCTACTCCTAAGGCTGAGGCAGGAGAATCACTTGAACCCAGGAGGCGGAGGTTGCAGTGAGCCAAGATCACTCCAGCCTGGGCACCAAGACCGAAACTCTGTCTCAAAAAAAGAAAAAAGAAAAAGAAATAAACATAATAATTAGAAGAATAAGAAGAAAACAATCTTGGAATAAAAAACAACGTTTTGTAGAAAATTACAGCTAGATCGGGGGAATAAGTTCTAGTGTTCGATATCACTGTGGGTAGACTGTAATTAAAAATAATATAAAAATTATAGTTTCAAATGGCTGGAATATTGAATGTCCCAACACAAAGAAATGATAAATGTTTGATGGATATGCTAATTGCCCTGATCTGATCACTATGTATTATATGCATGAAAACATCACTATGTACCCCACAATGTATGTCAATTTAAAAAAACAGCCTTTAAATTGAATGAATTTACCTTAATGAGAAAAACGTATTTCAGTGTCCTTATTTCAGAGCAGACTAGTCAAACACCAGACTTATCAAACACCAGCATCAGTCTAGGGCCAAGATTTTGGGAAGGGTGAAGTTGCCCAACAAGCCAATCCATGAATTGTAATAGCTCTAGCTGACACTTGTGAGCAAGTCTCCATGTGACCTGCTTTTAGGACAGCTATAAACATGAGTGAGCATGCAACACCTTTCAGTTGTAAACCAAAGAGCCTTCTTTGTATAAAGCCTTGAGCAGTGATGCTTTTCTGTTTGTACATTAATGGGAAAAACTGAGTAACAAGCAGCCAGAAAACCTATCTGAATTTTATTGGAACAGTTAGAACCTTAAAATTTAGGATATAAGGATACATTTCTTCACTAGCAAGCATGGGTGTACAGCCAGTAGCTGCCAGGCACAGGGATACAACAAGGCAGTTCCTGCCCCCCCAGCCTTACATTCAGTGGAGGAAACAGAAAGTGGAGAGACACAGTAGATAGCGTCACATAAAGATAATTCCAGGGTTGCTTTTGTGAGCAAACGTGACATTTAAGCAAAGACCAGACTAATATGAAGAACTGAGGCTTGCAGTTCCCTGGGAGAAGAGCATTCCAGGTGGAGGGAACAGCCAGTGTCAAGGCCCTGAAGAATAAACAGGCCAGTGTGGCTGCAGCACAGTGCAGCGGGCGGGGGAGCAGGTGGCTGATCTGTGGGGCCAGAAATGCAACAGGTGAAACATCACATAGGGCCTTAAGGGACTTTGAATTTCATAAATGAAATGGGAACTACTGGAAGATTTTGAGCAAGAGACTGGCATGCTGTGACTTATGTTTTAAAAGGATCGCTGAGTGCTAGAGTAGAGAAGTGAGAGCTAGCAGGCTACTATAATAGTCCATATGAGACACAATGGTGGTTTGGACTGGAGTGGTCATGATAGAAATGATGAAAAGTGCTTTAATTTAGGGTCTGTTTTGAAGACAGACAGAATAGGACTTATAATGGATTGGATATGGCAGCAACGACAAGAGGAGAATGAAGGTGGGTTTCAAGGTGTTTGATCTGATCCACCGAAGGAATGGCACCATCTACTGAGAACTATTCCAATGAGAAGAGTAGGTTGAGTGGGGAATTAAAAAGTTATTAGTAGACACATTAAATTTGAGATGTCATTAAATAAATATCCAAGTAGATATGTCAGATAAGCAGTTGAATACATAAGACTAGAGTTAAGGAGAGAAATCAGGGCTGAGATAGAAATTAAGAAATATTCAGCATCTAGAAATGTTTATGGTCGTTGGATTGGATAAAGACATCTGGCAGGCCAAGTATTCTGGTGGCTGCCCCAGCAAGTGCAAAGGCTTTAAGGCAAGAACGTGTTTGGTGAGTTCTAAGAAGAGTAAGGTGCCACCATGGATGTGTAGAGAAGATGTTCAAGGACTAAGTCTGGAGAGAGTCCAATATTTAGAGGTCAGAAGGAAAAAGATTCAGCAAGGGAGGCAGAGGACTGGCCAATGAGGTGAGGGGAAAACCAGATGAGAGTGAATCACCAAATCAGTGTGAATACAGTCTTTCAAGGATGATTAAGAGCAGTTGATAAATTCACTGTGCCTTCAGTGATCTCTATTGATAGAAGAAGCAATCTATGCTGTTATATTCCCAGTGTTTAAGAGCACCTAATCAATATTTATTTGTTTATTTTAGAGGTTAAATATGGCAGTCTACTGGCTGAATCCATCCTGAAGATGTGTTTTATTTGGACTCTAAGGTTTAAAAAGATTTTAATTGATTGCCAAGATTCAGAAATTGGGAAACATCACATCAAAATTTGAATTTCTGTTTCTCTTTAACAATTATTCAGATTATCACAAGGCAAGCAACAGCTGTCTATTGCTGAGTAGCAGCTGCTGTCGTTAAAGGGGTCATGAGCTCCCCACTGAATTTTCTGCTGTCTCCAGCAATTCCTGAGTCTCTCCAACACGGAGAGCTGAGTCATTTGTTCATATCACCTTCCTGGTTCCTTTTTATTTGCCCCCTTTTGTTTAGTTAATGAGAGAATGAATGAATGAATGAATGAATGAATGAGTGAGCTAAAGAATATTTGCTAGTGAGACACTTGGATCCCAGAGAGGCGAAATGATACAAAGTTACTTGTGACAAAGGCAGGGCTCAGATGCAGATTCCCAGGCCAGGGCTTTTAATTTTAAATCTTTGCTTCCTATTGTGTCATTTTTTTCGAATCCTAAAATATAAACAAAAGTCTGACTGAAAGAAAGGTACTGACAAAATGTTATTTTCATTTTTAAAAAGAATAGAATATTAAACAAATCCTGTAACATAAATATTTCTTTCTCCTTAAGCCTTAATAATGAATGGTTTCATAAGAACCGATACACTGACTAACAAAAGTTAGCATCACTGCCCAAAGCAAAATGAGTAATAAACCTAACTATAAAAAATACAATGAAAATAAACATTGATATTGTATTCCATTCATTTATAGGTGAAAATCAATGTTGCTATTTTTCCCCATGAATTATTTGTACATGTTTTAACCAAAGAATGTTGTAATCATGGAACGCCAGTTTGTCATCATTCCTTCTTAGATTCAGTACCAAAGACCCTCTGGAGTTTTGCAAGCCTCCTCTCTCTTGCCAAATCCAATCATCAGAATTGAATTAGACTACAGTGTTGGATTTCTGATGTTTTCTAGGTGTATATATTATTTTAATGGGTTGAATTGTGTTCCCCCAAAATATATGTTGAAGTCCTAACCCCCAGTTCCTCAGAATGTGACTTTATTTGGAAATAGGGTAGTTGCAGATGTAATTTAAGATGAGGTCATACCAAAGAAGGGTGGGGCCTTCACCCAATATAACCGATGTCCTTATAAGAAGGAGAAATTTGACCACAGACTCAAACACCAGGAAGATGATTTGAAGGGAGACACACAGGAAGATGGCCATCTGAAGAGGGAGGTAGAGATTGGAGTGAGGCTGCCATGAGCCAAGAAGCAGCGCTACCAAAAGCCGAAAGAGGCAAGAATTGGTTCCCATCCCTTTCCCCCAACTTCCCCAACCCCAGGGGCTTCAGAGGGAGTGTGGCCCTATCAGCACTTTGATTTCAGACTTCTGGCCTCCAGATATGAGAAAGAACACATTTCAGGTGTTTTAAACCACACAGTTTGTGGTACTTTGTACGACGGCCTTAGGAAACTGAAACAGAGATGATTTTGTCTAACTCTAAATTGTAAAATGGGCTAGAATGTAGGCATCTTGCTGGAGGACGCTGTCTCCAGGAAAGTGGCTTTCTCTCCAGGAAAAGGACTTTCTCTATGGCGCATATGTGCCTTCCCTAAGTGAGACATTTGGAGGTGCCTGACGCCCTGAAAATCCTCATTTCTTTGCTTACTCAAAGCACTGAAACTGATCCCACCTGCTCTTAGGGAGTCATGGTTCTGCTTTTATCCTGAAAGCTGCATGTTTCTCCTTCCTTAGCACAGAATATCTTGGGTATTGGGAGGAATTTGGTGCTAATCTTGACTCTGGGCAAATTTGTAAACTAACTCAAAGGTTTTTTTTAAAGACCCTCAGGCCTTCTTAAATGTTTCAGACTTCTCTTAAGATGAAGATTTCTTAACTTGCAATGTATAGATAATTTCTAGAAGCAAACATGAAACCCTGCAGATTGTTTGTAATAGTCTGTAAGTATGGATAGTTTTCTGGGTAAAGATTTCTTAGTTTTGATTAATTCTTAAAGGTATTATACTTCCCTACAACCTGAAAAACCACAACAAAAAAGAAAGGACCAAGAGTTTGGGCCATAGTGGTCAGGTTTTATGCCTGGGGAACAAGGCACTCAGGGGTGGGGGTGGATTGCAGTAGGAAGGCAAGAGTTTGGATTTAGAGATGTGGCACTGGAGGTGACAAAGGGCCATTCAGATGGGAATGTTCAGTAGGTAGTTGGAGCCACAGTGGTGGCAAGTGAGGGCACACACCCAGATTTGGGATTCATTGGCACAGAGGTGGGAAATGAATGCATAAAAGCAGATGAGCTTTCAGAGCTGATGGCTGAACCTGAACTAGGAAAAGCTGATCCTGAGTCTTGGGGAGCATCCATACTGAGGGAACAAGGGGAGGAAGAGGTGGCATTAGAGGGAAAGTAGGAAGGGCGGTGAGCGTGGTGAAAGAACTAGGAAAATAACACAGGCAAAAAGCAGCAGGAGAGAATTCTCCTTGAATAACCAAACTGCAAAATGAAACAGAGATGTTAAAGGAAATGGTGAACGACATACAAGGAAGGTTTTGGTCTGGAGATCACTGATGGAGCAGCACTAGGTCCATCTGGAAAAGTTGTAAGGGTTTCTTTGTTCATGTCTGCACTCTCTGGGGATGACTGTACTTCCGCTCTGTGCCAGATGCCATGCTAGGTGCTGGGGCATGACAATAAGTAAGACACAATCCCATCTTTCAGAAGCTTCTGGGCTCTCACTGGGCATGGACTTCCAGGAGTAAACTATGATATGAAGTCTGAATAGTGTCCAGAGAGGGTGCACAGGGGAAGTGGTTGATATACCCAGAACAGCTGAAGTCAAATGAAAGAGATGGGCTTGTTTTCAGAAAATACAATTGGTGGGTCCAAGAATCTTGAAGCATGAACCTGCCTGTGCTCCGTTACATTCTAAAACTGACTTATGCATTTCAGAATCACATGGGCACACACACACCAACAATGCCTTGGACAAAAACCATTTTTGTTACAGAGATTTAGTAGGTGATGGTATAATATTTATAGACAGACACAAACAAACAAATACAACATATGCCTTACTTTCTCTTGCAGTGTCTCTGTCTTTTAAAGATTGAAATTTCTGCTATCTAAACAGGTTTACTCCTGGGAGCTTCTATTTTAGAATGGTTTTTGACTTTTTTTTTTTTTTTGAGATGAAGTCTTGCTGTGTCCCCAAGGCTGGAGTACAATGGCGCAATCATGGCTCACTACAACCTCAACCTCCTGGGCTCAACAATCCTCCTGCCTCAGCCTCCCAAGTAGCTGGGATCACAAGTGCATGCCACCAGAACTGGCTAATTTTTAAAATTTGTTTGTAGAGATGGGGTCTCACTATGTTGCCCAGGCTGGTCTTGACCTCCCAGGCTCAAGGAATCCTCTTGCCTTTGCCTCCCAAAGTGCTGGGACTACAGGTGTGAGTCACTGCACTTGGCCTAGAATTTTTTTTGGATCTCCTCAACATGCTAATCTTGTTAAACATGAATATTATTAAGCTATTAAGAATTTTGGAATTAACCACCTCAGTGACTTATTCAGTAAGAGCAGTTACAAGAAGGGAATGCATAGTGCTGGCTAGGAGCCACACTTACCTGGAGTCAGGCCCCTTCTCCATCATTCATGAGTTTGGTAGTCACAAGTGAGCTACTTAAATTTTTGAACCTGTGTCCACATCTATAAGGGTGATTTAATCATATTTACCTGACAGAGTTATTGGAATAAATAATGCATGAAAAGTACCTGGCATATAGTAGGCTCTATGTTACTACAATGATGACTATTGATAATAAAAAAATTGTCTGAGGTTATATTTGCAAATCCGGCCAAAATTAATCATTGAGAAAATACTCAAACAATTTCTGCAAAGAATTCACGGCTATTAAGGAGTCCAACAGCAATTTAAGAACATGAACTTAAAGTCTTGGCAAATTACATATTGCCATCAGCTAACTTACAGACAGCATCCCATAGGCAAATGAGCAACTTCCACTTCACATCTTTGAAATTTAGACAGACAACGAGGGTAGAAAAAAAGTAGTTTCTGTATCATATGCAGCTTGAATTACCCTGAAGAGGAAATCAAATTATTTACTTGAAAATTTGTCAATGTTGTATTATACTTTCAGAGTCACACCTGCGCCTTGAAATTCCTACACAGAACTCCCTGATTTTGAAATCTGGATACTGACCCCAGGGCAACAGCACATGGCTGTACAGGTTGTCCACTGCACAACTCCAGGGGGTGTCAATCACATAGACTGTGATAAGAAAGGTGCCCCTAGAGTGCAGTGCACCCCTGTACAATCAAATCCAGCAGCCCTATCTGAGAGGCTTGAAAACTTTCCTGATGAACATGGAGAACATGCAATTCAACAAATATTTATTGAGTATCTATTATGTATGAGACACTGTTCTGGGTTCCAGGAACACAAGAGTGATCACAACAGACACAGTCCCTATCCACATAGAGCTTATATTCTAGCAGAGTGGAGGAGGGAGACAGATAATAAACCAATAAACAAATTAGCATCTCTCATATCAAATGCTGGTGTTGGGGGAGCAGTAAAGCCAGGTAAGAAAGAAGTGGGATCCCAGCGATGGCAGAATTACAATTTGAAATAAGTTGGCAGAAAGGCTTCATTCACAAATTGGCATTTTTAATCAGAAACCTTAAGGAAACCAGGAAACATGCTGTTTGTGTGGCTGAGGCAAGAGTATTCCAAACAGAGGAAAGAGCAAGTGCAGATGCCCTAAGGCAAAGCCTACTTGGCATATTCAGGGGACAGCAAAGATGCTGGAGTGGGTTGGAGGGGGTGGTGGCGATAGAAATGAAGTCAGGTGGCAGGAGGGGGAAGCAGATCTCACAGGGCCTAGGCAGCCTTTGCAGTGTTGCTCTTTACTCTGACTGTGGTGAGAAGCCACTGACAGATCCTGAACAGAGGAGTGACATCATCTGATGCAGGTGTTAAAAAGGATCTCACTGTACTGGAAATAAATTTTTATTACAAAAGATTACGTCTAAATTTCTAAAAATTGTCTAAACAATTTTCCCCCACACTCTGAGTGTTTTTAACCAAAATTAGCAATCCTATTTTTAAAGTTGTGTCCCTTTTTAAAGCTGAGTGCGAATTCAAATGTTTAAGCAAATAAATACTTCCTGAAAGGGGTAAATACTGACACTTTTAGTCTTAATAAGCATTATTGTTACTTTATGTGCTCCCTTCCTGATGTTCAATTTACCAAATGGTTCAGATTAATTCCTATCAATTATAGGAAAAAAGAATCTGGAAAGAAAAATCTCAAACATTTTAGCTATGAGAGAAAGCGTTTCATGGATCATAAAAGCATCAGAGACATGGTTAACGTGGTCAAGGCCTCTGCTCCAAGGGAGACGATTGCTCATAAAACAGTTTGCATTTTGTCAAGCTAACCTAAGTTGTGGAACACAGCATTCTGGAATGTGACCTGGCCTTTCAGAAAAATCGTTAAACAAAGTCTACTGTTCATAATAATACTGAAACTGCCAAAAAAAATCACAGCTGCTTCCATGCTCAGTGTTTTACATAAAATACAACAACAAGGTATGTGAAAAACGCACAAATTTCACAGTAAGAACTGTACTATATTTTCCAAAATGTCTTCTATAAATGCATTTATATATGTATAATTCTCATGCCAAAGAGCTCAGCAAATCACTTTCCACCAACAAATTTAGTACATACTTATGGAAAAGTTTACTCATATTTGTAAATAACATATAACAACAATAAAAAAGACTCAGATTGACTTGTCCCCATACTGGCAGTCCAACATAGATTCCTTTCACAGTTATAAATAAATACTTCATAGTGTTTGCACAAAATATCTGGTAATAAATAACAAAAATATTGTGTCCCCCAAATCTTTTTTCTTGTCATGGCTAATTTGTATAATTGAGGTACTGTCATTCACACAGTTGATTCTTAAACGTTTGGACTTGTAAAGAGTTGGGCACAAGATCTTGCCTTTAAAGCTAGTCATCAAAATCAAGGGCTATCCTGGGATACTTTATTACGAAGGGAAAGAAACTAACATTGCCAGGTCCTAACTTGTTCAGCCCTGGGCTAAGTATGTGGGATGCCACAGGTCAGGTAGTCTTTGAAGTAACCTTATGAAGTGGGAATTAGATCGATTTTATGTAAGAGAAAACTGAAGCCAACGAGGTAAAATAACTCGTGCCAAGTGATGAAGCTTGCCTAGGTCCCAGCCAGGCTTAGTCAAGCCCTGGTCCATCTGATTTCAAAGCCCTTGCTGCTTCTCTCTATTGCACACTGGTTCCAATTGCACACTGAGTTCTCTCTGTTGCACACTGAGCAACATTTTTTTTTAATTGATTATGAAATAAAGTTAAACAGCTTCATCATTATCATTGTCATTATTTTTCTTTTTAGCTACTATTTTTTGAGTGCTTTTCTGATTGGTCTGTCTTGTGGAAAGAGTTTGCAATCCTCACATGAACCTTGTAAGGTGAATCTGCCAGCGTGTTGCTACAGACCGTGCTTACTTCAGCCAGTTTCTCTGCTGAATATCCTCCTTTTACTGATGAGGAAACCAAGTCAAAAAGTCATAAATGACACACCCAAGGCTGGGAAGTAGTTGAGCAGGTATTTAGACTCAGATCTATTTCACCCCGTGCCTGTGGGCCGTTTTCACATTCTTTTCAGCTGGACAGTTTTAAAAATATATAATGTTGCACTCATTAAATAACCTGAAATTTTACAATCTGAAAGGGAACTGATAACTTGAGGCACTCTATAACTATGCTTCAACACCTCAAAAAGGTTCCACCAGGCACTTCTGAAAATGATTTGTACAGCCTTTTTTTACTTGAGTGGTGGTCAACATTCTCACAACTTGGCTCACGTTTTTATGCTGAACAAATGGTTCATGACCCTTTATTCTGGGGGCTGGATTCCTCAAACAATTGTGGTCCCAGTGAATCCACAGTGATGTGGTGAATAGCAAGGATCAAGGCGTTGTTGCCTAGTTGATATTCATGAAATACTTGGCCTTAATAGGTCAGGAATTATTTTCCCCATATTTCTCTAATTACATTAAAGAATATAAGGTTTTTAAAAAACTGGCAAAAAATGTGATGTTTAATATTAAATATCCAACTGGACAAGGCTTGGATTAATAAGATGGAAAAATTGGGGATGACCTGAAAAATTAATTTATCATCACTGACCTGTTTTCATATCTTGAAGCTTTTATGATCTAGTTTTAAATCTACACTGCTTTTTTTTTTTTTTTTTTTTGAGACAGAGTCTCGCTCTATCACCCAGGCTGGAGTGTAGTGGTGCAATCTCGGTTCCCTGTAACCTCCGCCTCCTAGGTTCAAGTGATTCTCCTGCCTCAGCCTTCCAAGTAACTGGGATTACAGGCACGCATCACCATGCCCTGCTAATTTTTTGTATTTTAGTAAAGACAGGGTTTCACCATGCTGACCAGGCTGGTCTCGAACTCCTGACCTCATGATCCACCCACCTCAGCCTCCGAAAGTGCTGGGATTACAGGCATGAGCCACCGTGCCTGGCCTGCACTGCTTTTTCATAGTGAATGTTTCTATTGCTGATAATCATAGAGGCAAATACAGACTTGGTTTACTTTTTTGACTAAAGGCAAAATATATATAACCATGCTTGTACTGTTATAGTTTATATGAATTGTGATTTATCCATCTATTCATTTCCATTTTAGGCAAAACAATTCATCATTTTAAAGTCTAGTCTAATAAGCATTTTATGATAAAAAGGAATAAAATGGGAGTAGGTATTGATGTAGATTACAGATCTATTTTGTCAAAATTTTACCCTTAAAAGACTTTTTCGTTGGGTCAGAAATACATTTTCCTGCTTTGAGTGTATTGACAAATTTTCCCTTTAAGATATATTAAAATTTAAATATATAGTTTGAAGTCTTATAAGAATTATAAATTTTGACTTATGTCTTACAAGACATAATTTTTTACTTAAGAGAAAATTGTCCTAAAGGACAACTCAGTCTCTTTAACACTCAGGAATAGGCTAGGGTCACTATTTTGTAAACTAACAGCTGTGTAATTTCTCAAATCATGTCAAGAGCATTGATAAACAATTTTCTTAAACTTAAACTTACTGAAGTCTTGCAGAGATGTAAACACTGAGCTCTTTTAATCTATGTGCCTTATTTATTGCTCCTGGAAACAATATTATTATGCCTGTAGGACTGCCCTAGACAATCTCAGATTCATAATGTTAGGGCTGAATACACTCCACAGCATTATGGGTTAAAACTCATGCCACTTCTAGATCTTTCATTAAATTCTCTCTATCTTCCTAACTCCACCCAAATCAGTATACGACTCAGATGCCTTGAATCTCCAAAAACATGTCTTGAAACAGTCTGTTGGAAGCCAGCTCTCTTCTATGGACTCCATAGAAATGTGTTCACTGTCTGTTCCTCCCACAAGGCATGTGTCCCCTTCTTCTTGCATTGTAGATACTTACTGATATACTGTATTTTCCCTGCCAGAGAGTAAGCTCATCAAGGGAGCCATCTGAATCACTTTAGTTTCTTTTATCATATAACTCACATGAAGTAGATTCTCAAGTATTGAGTATTGAATGTGTACTTAATAATTTCTGTTAGCTGTGACACATTTTCAAAGAAGGGTTTTAGGAAGTACTCGGTCAAGGGGAAAAAAGGCCATAAGAATAGAAGACTCTTCAAGAGCTAAGTCAGAATAACTGGCACTTAAAAGTGACACATTCAATTTCTTCACCTTTATATAACCTCCAGAAGATCAAATGTTGATAAAATATTTATCTTCAGTTGTCACAAGCCAGACTTTGATTTAAAACTCTTGGGTACATGAATGTCATGCCAGGCCAGAAATACATCATCATGTATTTTTAATTTAAACATGGGTATGTAAAAAATTTATATATGCCTGATATGAAAAAATTTGAGTGAAAATCTCCCAACAGTCACCACAAACAAGAAAACAGAATCTAAAAGCAATTTTTAAACTTCTGTAAAAGTGCAATGAAAAGCCTTCTGCTTGCAAGTCCAATGTGGTATTGAAATGACACATAAAACGCATTCTCTTACCTTTAGGGAATCAAAGCAGGCAATTACTCTTCCATTTTCAACCTGACAACTTTTGGGGGGATGAGCAAATTTGCATTCTTCATCGGAGCGTGAGCATGTTCCTCTTTGAAACTGTCTGCAGACTTCTAATGTCAGCCATTTTGTATCTCTGACTGGGGCAACGTTCAAAGCCATGGTGATAAAGTAATTTGGGCTGTTTGTTTCTGTTAAATGATGAAATCAATCCAAGTTCTAATGATTCCAAAACTACTGTTGTGAAAACTCCCACATGTAAGTCTGAAGGTGAGTGATAAATTGCTTAGTGAAGTCCAATCCAGGGAACAGGATGATGAGAAAGTTTATGGACAGGCAATCACTCATCAATCAACATGTCCCACTTGAAGATGGCGGGCCACAATAAAAGCACGCTCAGTGTCATCTCTGGCTTTCAACGTCTGAGTCTCTTGGCTGTTTTGCAGATACACCTGTTTTTAATAAAGTGACTTCAATTTCATGGCACTCCTTGGGAGAATATTTAATGCTGACGCTCACAGCTATTGACGATGTTAGAAAATAAGACACTCAGATGTTCATATTTTAGCAGAATGTTTTTCTTCCCCCTTTTTGAATTCTGAAATTAAGCAATTGGCAAAGTCAGACAACTGAGGTATCTTCATCCACTCATAAGGTCAGGGTAAAGTGTACTTGACAGAAGAGCGAGATGTGAATACAAAGAAAGCTCCCAGGCTGCAGTTTCCAGCAAAAGTGACTTCACACAGGCACTTCTAAATGATAAACCTGCAAAACAGAAATGAAATATCAACGTTTATGCAAACTCAATGAATCAACACTCCAACGAACTTTTGAACTCTTATCTAGAATTTGCAAAAGCACGGTTTAGAGCTTTGAGCTTTGAATATAGTGAGAAAAGTTATGCATTAAAGAAAAAAAAAAGAATACGCAACGGAAACCGTATTGCAGAATTGTCTAGGCAGCAGTCCAAAAGTTAGGAATGACTCAAACAGATGAGTGTGGCAGACACAATAATTAGGCCTTCTGAAACAATCCCATCTAATGTGCTTAATCGCCAAAACAGTGTATTAGGACTGTGGCTTCCAATTAATTTCACATTTAGGCCATTGATTTTATTGTTGGGAGTGCTATAAACAATTATTTGGGATGTGTCCCTCCTATGTAATAAAGATATTGTCATTTTGGATGAAGTGTGGGCTCTTTCTTCTTTATGTTCTTCCTAGTTTACAGAGATGTGGACTTAGAGATGGGTAGGTAGGATCCTCTTGATATTTTTTCTCAGGTGTCTTAATATTTCCTCTCCTCCATGACTTACCTAATGTTTATCTTCCTATTTACACTGCAAGCATTCACGGGGCAAAGACTATTCTTTGTCGTTTTCATTTCTGTATTCCCAGTGCCTTCGTCTATGGTGTATATTAGACCCTCAAGAAATATATATTGACCAATTTAACTGATGACTAAATGCCAGGAATGTAAATTAGTTTTAGTTGAGTTCAGTTTAGTTTTTAACTGAGTCATAATCTAAAAACGCTCTGTAGTATGGAATGCTGGAGTTAAAACACATGGCTACAACAAAAATATAGTCAGTAAGTTCAGATGTCTAAAATAAGCACCTTCAGTTTCTTTTAACTTTTTCAAGGGTTATGAAATCATTGAACATTAAATTACAGTTACTGGGATAAGCATGAATAAAGGACTAAAGTCCAGAAGTTGATTATTTTCATGAACTGGATATGCCACAAATGACCTTACATACTTGCTGAGCCTTGATGTCTTTCTAAAAAATTTATACCTGAGAAGAACTTAATGAAGACTGGAAGTAGATTATTTTAAATTGGCAGGTACCAAATAAGTTCAGAGAGCTATATATATATATATATATATATATATTTTTTTTTTTTTTTTTTTTTTTTTGAGATGGAGTCTTTCTCTGTCACCCAGGCTGGAGTGCAGTAGTGCAAACTTGGCTCACTGCAATCTCTGCCTCCTGGGTTTAAATGGTTCTTGTGCCTCAGCCTCCCAAGTAGCTGAGACTACAGGTGTCTGACACCACGCCTGGCTAATTTTTGTATTTTTAGTAGAGACAGGGTTTCGTGGTTTCATCATGTTGACCAGCCTGGTTTCGAACTCCTGACCTCAGGTGATCCGCTCACCTCTGTCTCCCAAAGTGCTGAGATTACAGGCGTGAGCCACCGTGCCCAGCCCAGAGAGCAATAATTTTTAAGTGGTTCACAAGTGTTCCCTGAAAAATTATGTCCCCAAATCAATTAAGTTTATTTAACCCTGGGTAAACCAAGCCAGACGAGCTTTCTTGCATTAGGGCTTTTTTATTCTTTTTTTTTTTTTTTTTTTTCTTTTTTCTTTGAGACAGAGTTTCATCTTGTCGCCCGGGCTGGAGTGCAGTGGTGTGGTCTTGGGTTACTGCAACCTCCGCCTCCTGAGTTCAAGTGATTCTCCCGCCTCAGCTCCCCAGTAGCTGGGATTACTGGCGCCTACCACCACGCCCAGATAACTTTTGTATTTTTAGTAGAGGTGGGGTTTTCACCATGTTGTCCAGGCTGTTTTCAAACTCCTCGCCTCAGGTGATCCACCCACCTTGGCCTCCTAAAATGTTGGGATTACAGACATGAGCACCGCATCCGGCCTGCCACAGGGCTTTTCTTGGCTGCTGTGTCTGATGGGTCCCTTATAAGGGAGAAGCTACAATGGTGTCTCAAGCTTATCTGATGATGGAACATTTATTTAAGCAGGACATCTCTTGGGACTGGTAGGAAATGCTACTTCATCCCAATAATTATTTTACATTTGAATAAAAGTGTTTGCATGAGTTCTAATTGCATGTGCATTTAAGGAAGTTGGCAATCTTGAAAGCTATGACACATAGCAAACTTCAATTATAAAATATTTGAGGGATCCAGGCAGGCTCCTGCAAGTCTGTTTGGCAACGTTGTGTTCACAGAAGCTAATATCAGCGAGCTTAAGCTAGGGAGCTTAAGAAGATGAGTTTAATAACCAAATTTAATATGGGTTGGGTTTCATAGACCAGCCTGGACTTGTATCTTTATTACCTCAACCTGTACCTCTGGCTCCCATGGAGAACAAAGGATGAGGAAAGCAAGGGACAAGGACACATTTCTGCCTGCATCAAGGGAGATGAGGCACCAATGACAAGGGTATTTCAAATGATGCGCTGAACACACTTAAGTGTTTGAAAAATATTACATAGAGTCCCCAAGTCCTCAGTAGCAGGCCCCAAGGTAGATGCTCAACCTCAAAGGCAGCAGTCTCTCTCCCAGGGGCTCCCATGAAGGAAAAGAAAGAGGTAAACATAGGTACTGTTGCATACATGGCATGAATAATTACTCAGATGTTCCTAAAAGTTCCCCAGGAGCTATGTTTCCAAAGCAGTTCAGTGAATGCTGCACATTTTTATTCTTACTTACAGGTAAGAAGCCTTTTCCATTCCCCCTGGAAGAAATACATTTTTTCCCCCTGGGAGAATCCCCATTTCAACTTACTGTGAAAATCCCACTAGAATTCAGATGATCAGACTCTACCAAGATACACTTGCTTAAAATTAAGTATTTATTTGAATTGACAAAAATTGTATAGGATTATTATGTACAAATGATATTTTGAAATATGTATGCATTGTGGAATAGCTAAATTGAGCTAATTAACATATGCATACTTAGCATTTTTTAATTGTGAGAACACTTAAAACCTCTAAGTGAGATCATGCCCTATTTGTCTTTAAGATAAACTGGCTTTTAAAGGCCGGGATGGCCTTCCTTACACCTTATACAAAAATTAACTCAAGATGGATTAAAGACTTAAATTTAAAACCCAAACCATAAAAAACCCTAGAAGAAAACCTAGGCAATACCATTCAGGACATAGACATGGGCAAAGACTTCATGACAGAAACACCAAAAGCAATTGCAACAAAAGCCAAAATTGACAAACGGGATCTAATTAAACTAAAGAGCTTCTGCACAGCAAAAGAAGCTATCATCAGAGTGAATGGGCAACCTACAGAATGGGAGAAAATTTTTGCAATCTATCCAACTGACAAAGGTCTAATATCCAGAATCTACAAGGAACTTAAATAAATTTACAAGAAAAAAAATCCTATCAAAAAGTGATATGAACATACAAAGGATATGAAAAGGGCAATGGATATGAACAGACACTTCTCAAAAGAAGACATTTACATAGCCAACAAACATGAAAAAAAAGCTCAACATCACTGATCATCAGAAAAACACAAATCAAAACCACAATGAGATACCATCTCATGTCAGTCAGAATGGTGATTATTAAAAAGTCAGGAAATAATAGATACTGGCGAGGCTGCGGAGAAATAGGAATGCTTTTACACTGTCGGTGGGAATATAAATGAGTTCAACCATTGTGGAAGACAGTATGGTGATTCCTCAAGGATCTAGAACCAGAAATACCATTTGGCCCAACAGTCTCATTACTGGGTATATATACCCAAAGGAATATAAATCATTCCACTGTAAAGACACATGCACACCTATGTTTATTGCAGCACTATTTACAATAGCAAAGACATGGAATCAACCCAAATGCCCATCAATAATAGAGTGGATAAAGAAAATGTGGTACATATACACCATGGAATACTATGCAGCGGAATGAGATCACGTCCTTTGCAGGGACATGCATAAAGCTAGAAGCGATCATCCTCAGCAAACTAACACCGGAACAAAAAACCAAATACTGCATGTTCTCACTCATAAGTAGAAGTTAAACATTGAGAACACACGGACACAGAGAGGGGAACATCACATACAAGAGCCTGCTGGGAGTTTGGGGGGTGAGGGGAGGGAACGTAGAGGACGGGTCAATAGGTGCAGCAAACTACCATGGCACATACATACCTATGTGACACACCTGCACATTCAGCACATATATCCTGCTTTTTGGGGTTTTTTTTAGAAATAAAATAAATAAATTTTAGAAAGTTGGGTAGGCTGGGTGCAGTGGCTCATGCCTGTCATCCTAGCACTTTGGGAGGCCAAAATGGGCCGATCACTTGAGGCCGGGAGTTTGGTACCAGCCTGGCCAACATGGCAAAACCCTGTCTCTACTAAAAATACAAAGATAAGCCTGGCAAATGCCTGTAATCCCAGCTACTTGGGAGGCTGAGGCATGAGAATTGCTTGAACCTGGGAGGTGGAGGTTGCAGTGAGCTGAGATCGTGCCACTGCACTCCAGCCTGGGCAACACAGACAACCTCTGTCTCAAAAAAACAAAAAAGAGCAGGTGTACCCAAGCTTTCTGATGGCCAGAGTCACTTGTACAGCAAAGATATTTTGGAAGGAAGGAGGTGTGCATTATATCACAGGTACAACGTACTGTTATCATAGCCTCTCATGAATCCACTCTTTCTCCCAGCTTGTTCTTTGTTCCTTTCCAAAAAGCTATATGGCTACTGTCAGCATAGGCACCTGTACCAAGGAGTGGGTACAGGCAGGCAGATGTGGGGAAGAGGAAGAGAGCCACTTGAGCTAGGTTAGATGGGTCCACCAAAGAGAACAGCAGTGGAGGGTAAGGATGGACTAGACCACATTTTGGCATGGCCATCAAGAGACGGGACTGAGAGATATGCCAACATATAGACATAATAGAATATTGGACTCACTAGCCTGCCAGTTGCTGAGAGGAAGGGGCATGTGTCAGACTGTGCTGTTCAAGGCAGAAATCACCAGCAACATATCAATCAAGCACCTGAAATGAGGCAAATGCAACTGAGACTCTAAATTTTAAATTTTTATTTATTCTTAATGAATTTAAATTTTAAAAAGTCACCCTTGATTCAGTCATTGGAAAACTTTTTAGTGTGATTGGACTAAGTTGAGCATATAAATTTACTTTTTTAATTTTAAATTTTATGAAACCTACGTACAGATGGAGTACTGCCAATGAAAATTTAGCATCCAAATTCAGATGTGCTCTAAGTAGAAAATACACACTGAATTCAAAAATACATGGCTTGTAAGGAAAAAAAGAATGTGAAAATATCTTATTAATGTTGTTTCATAGTTATTACGTAGTGAATTATTATTTTTAATATATTGGGTTAAATATTAAAATTGATCTCACCTGCTTCTTTTTACCACTCAAAAATTCAGAATTATCTAAGTAGCTCACATTCTATTTCTATGGATGGTGCTGTCTTAAGGGCTTTTGCATTTCTTCTATTAGTCAACAGGACTTCCGGGAGTGGTAGAAAGTCCTAAGAACTAGCTTCCAGCTTTCACTTTACCGAGGTGTCTCATCACATAATCTTGGGCAAGTCAATTTCTTTGAGACCCACCTTCTTCATCTAAATATTGATAATAGTTCCTGCCTATATGTACACGGTTGCTGCCATGAAAGACAGATTATAGTGGAAATATAAAAGAACTCTGTGATTTTTAAAAGTTACTATACCAATCTGTATTAACAAAATCTACTTTCAGGCTTCCTCTCTCTCTACAATAGTTTGGTATGATGACCAGCATTAGACCTGGTGTAGATCTGCTCCAGCCACAGAGTCTGAGAGCAGGGAGGTGCCTAGAGATCAACGGTCTGACTGCATAGGGGTACCTGGACCTATTATCTGGAGAAGGCTTCACTTCTCACATCGCCGTTATTTTGCAACCAAAGGGACCCTCAGAGAGGTTTTTCCAAGTGTCACTACAAAAACCTTAAGCCTGCTTTCTTCCTTCAGCTGCTGCTAACCAAACGTGAAGGGAACACCTCTGGGGCCAAGCAGTCACCCTGGGTGGGAAGCAGGGCTCAAATACTCTTGTAGCACCAATGGGAGCCTGCTTCCCTGAGGGCATGGTGGAAATGCAGCTGCTTTTCCATTCACAGTGCCCTGGATGAGCAGGGAGGAAGGGGTGGCATTTCAAGTTCATCTGCCCAGAGGGGCCTCTTGTTAATAATGTCTGGAGAGGGCACCTCCAGGTATTTCATAATTTTGGAAATTAGGAAAATTCCCATCAAGATTCCATGTATAATGGCATTGCCCCATTATAGGCAAGGCACCCTTGACCTTTCCCAGGAGTTTCTAGGCTGCACTGGGGACAGGATCTCTGCCCACATGATTTTCAGTTTTGTCTAAGTCTCTCTCACTGGTGTGTTTTGGCTTCCCTCTCTTTCACTTCTTTTGACTTTTCTGGTTTTATTTCCAACGTCCCAAACAATCCCACCCTAATTAGCTCCTTCCAGTGCAGAACCTAGGCAATGTTTGGGAGTAGTTGCCCCCGATTATTTCTCTGGCGGGCCCTCTCCTCTTCCTCCTCAGGCATTTAGGAACTTCCTGCCTTTCCCAGCCACCTCCTGCAAGAGGATATGAGCCTGCCTGAAGGTTCAGCTGAGCCACCCTCCGGCAGGCCCTCCTCACCGGCCTGCATCCGGAACAGTGCCCCCTGTTCCTCCTTTCCCCTTTGACATCCTCTCCTACAGCCCATCTTTAATACTGCCTGGTCATTATTTTTAAATAGGTATCATTATTCCTTAATTCACAAGAACCGTAAATATTGATTTCTCCATCTGCCTCCCCACAGGGTACACTCCTACAGGGTTTGCCTCAGGTATCTGATAGACCTTGTGTATTATTTTTCAGTCTCTAGAGTTCAGTTCAGTGCCTGGTATGCCGAATATACTGGACAAATGTTTGTTGAATGAGCTCCTGATCCTCCTCCAAGGAATATTTGCATTTTAATAAGAACCAAACTCAAGCTAAAGGAATAATGCTCTGAATGGGGAATTCCAGTATTATCCATAGGAAAATTCTGGCAGATGCCACTGGCTTACCCTGCTGCTGCTAAGTAGGCTGAGGCTGGGAGCTGCCCCAGGGATGCACACCATGAGCCTCAATGCCCAGCGGTTTTTAAAGTGTTGTGCCTGGGCCGGCAGCGGCAGCATCCGCTGGGAGCTGGTTAGGAATGCACACTCTCAGCCCGGTGCGGTGGCTCACACCTGTAATCCCAGCACTTCGGGAGGCCGAGGCAGATGAATCATTTGAAGTCAGGAGTTCCAGACCAGCCTGAAAAGCATAGTGAAACCCCATCTCTACAAAAAATAGAAAAAAAAATTAGCCAGGCATGTGTGGTGGCGCATGCCTGTAATCCCAGCTATTCAGGAGGCCGAGATATGAGAATCACTTGAACCCGGGAGGCAGAGGTTGCAGTGACCCAAGATTGTGCCACTGCACTCCAGCCTGGATGACAAGAGCCACACTGTCTCAAAAAAAGGAAGGGAGGGAGGGAGGGAGGAAGCCAGGAAAAAAGGAAGGAAGGGAAAAGAAGTGCACACTCTTAGGCCCCACCACCAAGGTCCTGGATCAGATACCCTGATGGTGAGGACCAGCAATCTGTGTCTGAATGCAGGCTCAAGCTTGAAAACCCCTGTCGGAAGCATTCCTTGCCTTCTGTGTGCCAGGCATCCTGCTGCTTGCTGAAGGAACAAAGATGTCCACCCAGAGTTACCTGCAGGCTTTTGAGTTCACTGATTTCCCTAGAAACAATTGTAAGAGTGCTGGCCGGGCTACCCCCAGCGGCTGTTTCTGATCGATAAAAACAAAACAACAAAACAGAGCCAGACTCACAGAAAACACCTGAGAGATTTGTTTCAGCTAAGACGTCTTTCTGTGAGAATCAGGAAGGACACTGACCCATAGCCCTCTGGAGGGGGTGGGCGGGGCCTTGTTTTATGGACGCTTGTCTGAGAGAGGACCACTTTAAAGGGACTAGTGGCCTGATGACCAGCAGGTCAGCCATCAGAAGGAGGTGCTTTGTAGTGCCCCATCCTCTCCAGACGGCGTGTGATTTAAGGAATATCCAGGTTCACTGCTTGACTCATCTTTAAAGGAAAGGCAAGACTGAAGTTCGAGAAGAAAGAAACGAGGTTCTGTAGTATTTTCTGAAATGCCAAAGGATGTGCCGTTCAACTCTACAAAATAATCCCAAGCTATTTTTAGGGTCTTTACTTACATGACACTTCATTTTTCAAAATGTATTTAAAAACTCTTCTAAGTGTTAGATTTTCAGAAAAGAGTCACTTTTGACTGTATAAAAGAATTTGCCGCTCACATTCTTTTGCAGCTGCTAAGTTATGCAGGGCGAGTTTGGAAAGCCTGGCTTTTCACTCTGCAAGGAGGTGACCTCCCTCCATTCCACGCCTCTCAGACAAGCCGGGGCTGTGGACCCCAGGTGTCTCCTCCGTGCCATTGCTTTCTAGATAGTTTGTACATTTTTTAAGGGAAAAACATCAATCATGTCCAATCTTGAGACTGAGATTGATCAAAATTTCAGACCACCTTAAGGGAAATAATTCTGCAGCGCATAATTCCTCCAGTTTACTTTCGGGTCATCTATGATATTTTAGCTGCCTGCCAGACATCGGCCTCCTAGGGAGCTGATTAAAGGATCTTTGCAAAACAAGCCTATTTCGGAGTCAGACAGTCAAGAACTCATTATCCATTAAGTAATTTATAGGATGCCTTTAATTTTTTTATATAAATCTAATTACAAGAAAGAAACCTCGTCTCCTTGACTCTGGTATTTCCAGTTTTCGGAATCTCTGAGTTTCCTATTTTTAATTTTTAAATTCTTAAAATATATATATTTTTTAAAATAATGTTTCCTTCCTGTGAGTGGCTCAGTGTTGGAGTGTCCCCATTCTATTTCTGAAGCCTAATTTAAAATAGCTCTCAATGTGCTCTCTCTCTTGATCAATGACTTGGCCGCATCCTGAGCCTATCAGATGCAGACGCCTGGGCGGGAGAGGGCCCTGGAGGAGCCGCCAGCTGAAGGACTGGGGCTGAGAGCCACTTGACCTCCAGGAGGAGGGTGTAAGACTGCCCTGTAATCACAGCCTCGGAGAAGAGGCTCCTAACAGGGGCCTGCCCATAGGAAGCTCGGTGAACCAAGGGAAACACAGATGTGAAGAAGATGCAAATGCGAGTGAATAGAGCACTCGATTGACTTCTCAAAGAAAAACATTGAGGCAGGTAGCAAAAGAGAATTTTTTTTTAATGGTTTTTCTTCCTAGATACCTTTAAATTGGTTTTGTTTTTATTTATTTATTTATTTATTTTTCTTGAGATGAAGTCTTGCTCTGTTGCCCAGGCTGGAGTGCGGTGGCACAATCTCGGCTCACTGCAACCTCTGCCTCCCAGGTTCAAGTGATTCTCCTGCCTCGGTCCCCCGAGTAGCTGAGATTACAGGCACCTGCCACCAAGCCTGGCTAATTTTCGTGTTTTTAGTAGAGACGGGGCTTCACCATGTTGGCCAGGCTGGTCTCAAACTTCTGACCTCAAGTCATCCACCCACCTCAGCCTCCCAAAGTGCTGGGATTACAGGGGTGAGCCACCGTGCCCGGCCTAATTTACTGAAAATATAAATAAAATGGTGCCTTGAATGTTCTGCTTGGTTGAAGGACAAGACCAACTTTTCTAACCTGGACTCTAGTCACTCTGCCTCTGAATAGCTGTGTGATGTCACCTGCTCTGAGCTTCAGTTTCCTTGTTTTTCATCAAAGGGTTAGTAACACTTAAGCTATAAATACATGCACTGCAACCAAAATATATTTAGTAGTATACTGTCAATACTCTCTATGCGGTACCTAATCTGTATCAACATTAGTTCTTGAGACATCCACATGCATGTACGCACAAACACACAAATGACAGGTGGAAATAACTTCTTTACTAAAAGTTCTTTTCTCCAAAGTCAATGAAATGTAAGTCAAAGAAAGTAGAAAGGCTCTTTCTCTGAAGGTAGGTACAAGCTATGAAGTCCTGCCTAGCATGTGAGTTGGACACGCCCTTGATAGATTGTCTTCTAAAACTAACTCCAAACATTCATTCCTTCTAACTAGAGAAAGAACCATGGCTGACAATGATATCTTCATTTGACATGGTACTTTGTCCTCTGGAACATACTTTCAGATATATTAATATAAGGGAAATAAAACATGGGGTTGCCCAAGGCCGTTCAATGAGTCAGATAAGCCAACCTTTGTTTCATGATAAAAATAACAAAAGGAGAAATTTCCAACTGTTTTTTTTTTTTTTTGTATCTTATGTCTTAAAGTACAAGTGAAAAATTCATAAAACCCAGGGCTCATTTTAACATGCAAAAATTTCCAATCTCTTTTCATTGCCATTTCCAGGAATGGGTAGAGAAAGAAATCACATCTTCAATTCAAAGAGGGAAAATTTGTAAATATATTCCTGAAACTACAGCCAGATGTAATCTATTCAACACATATTTGTATTCAAATTATGTTTTTCACTGCATCTGTGTTTTCTATCCAAATATTTATGATTCAGTTAGGAGATGCTCTTATTAGAAATGAAAGCAATTGTATTAGAGACCATTGAAAACTGCGTTGCACTTACCGGTTTCCTGGATGTCCAGGAACCAATGGCTGCAGCCAGACAGAACAATGATCGATCTGTCAGCTGAAATCTAGCCCTGAATTCCCAGAGAAGTCTTTGTCAGAACTTCGATTTCCTTCCCCGGCCACAGCCTCGGGTGGACAGAACCACTTTCAGCTGACCTTTGTCGTTTTCTGTCTCTCCAGTGACCAGCCTAATGGCCATTTCATCGGCCTGTACTCCTACCTATAAATACCAGTAACCCCTTTTTTGACAAAATGTTTGTAACACAACTTTTATTCTCACCAAATGAAAATCATGATGTAACCAACAGACACACTTTTTAAAAACAAAATCGATATTTGCCATAACTATAAATACAGTAATTTACATATCAACAGAAAACTATTTTATACAATAAATAATATATATTTTAAAATCTTGATGCTAAGGCACAAGCATATTAGAAGACAGAACGAAGTGTCAGAAGCTGATACCTGTATGTTTGCAGCACTGTAATGAATGTAATGGGTACAAATGTTGACTGATATAGGTTTGATAAAAGGCGTGGCTTATCAAAGTGCTGAATCATTTCTGATGAAGTTCCTAACAAGTTAAAGAATAATCTTATCTCAGTTTACACAGTTGTTGCATTCTTGAAAAATTTGATATATACTAAGACTGTCTAATAATTAAAAAAGAAAAGTAAGGCTGGGCACAGTGCCTCACACCTGTAATCCCAGCACTTTGGGAGGCCAAGGCGAGTGGATCACCCGATGTCAGGAGTTCAAGACCAGCCTTGGCAACGTGGTTAAATAAAATAAAATAAAATAATTAGCTTGGCGTGGTGATGCGCACCTGTAATCCTAGCTACTTGGGAGGCTGAAGTGGGAGAATTGCTTGAACCCAGGAGGCAGAGGTTACAGTGAGCTGAGATCGCACCACTGCACTCCAGCCTGGGGACAGAGCGAGATTCCGTCTCAAAAAAACAATTATTAAAAAAAAAAAAATGGGGGAGGACTTCAAAATGTGGGTCCTGTGTGTGCAGAAGGACATCAAAGCTCTGCCCAGGAGAAAGCAGAAGGCAACTAGAAATGGGTGTAGAAGTGATGGGCATGGATCCAGAGTTGGAGTTCATGGCCTTGGAAATGACTGCTAAAATCATGGAATGGCAAAAATAAGAGAGGAGGAAGGGATTTATTTGTATACATCTAGGAGAGAAAACAGGAAGGCTTGGACTGGATCAAGGACAGTTTATTTAGTGATTTGGAGGTGAAAAAAGGAAAAGGAGTAAGGCAAACCACAAAAAAAGAAAGCGACAAAAGATCCTTCCAATAATGCAACAGTGAGGGAGAAAGGTTCAGAGTTTCAAGAGGAGGGAGTAGCCAAAAGCCTCCACTGCCACGGACACATCAAGGCACGTGGGCAATTTGTGGTGGCTAGGTGTCATGAGGGGGAAGTCCCTGCTGGCTTTCAAGCGGGGTGGCATGATGCTGTCGGAGCTGGGGAAGGAGGCACTCAGTGCCTGGAGAATTTGGAGCATTCGCTGCTGCAAGAACAGCGTGTGGCAAGGCAGGGATTGCACTCCCAGCTCTGAAGTCAGAGATGCTTTGGTACCTGTGGGATCCTGAGCAGTTACCCTTTCAGAACCTCAGGTTTGTAGAGAGAGTTTTAAGAGTGCACTCTCTGAAGTCCCCGGGAGGGTGGGAGATAACCTTCTTCTCCCCTGACCCTTCTCACGTTTCTTTCATTTTAATGGAAGGAGAAAAACCGAACAAGAGCTCGAGGAGATGGCAGAGCAGAGGCATGGGCCAGCGTGCAGCCACTGGCCTCAAGAAGGGAGAAGGACAGGGTGGCTGGCTCCCATGGAGGCCCAGCCTCAGCGAGGAAATGAGACACTGACTTCACACTCCCAGGACCCACAGAAGGTGGGAAGTGAGGGATGCATTTGAGATAACGTTTTTAAAGTGAAGGATAATGAAGATCAGAGTGATCAAAGGGTTTATGCCTGGTGGCCTGTGCTAATTTAAAAAAAAAAAAAAAGGAGGTTAGCATATCTGTGGATGGGGAAGGTGGAGAGAAGAAGGAATAGCTGGAACACAGGCAGTTTGGCTGCAAAATCCACCAAGCCTCTGTTTAACCATTCTCCTGTCTGGTTTTATGGCTTCCAGTGCACTCTTTTGTACAGTTTTACGGCTTTAAAACCCACTAGACAGTGACATTTGTGTTCTTTCTTTCTCCTATTTCTTTCTCCCCTCCTCCCTCTCTCCGATACCCTACATCCGATCCAATGGCAGATGCCTCTGGCTCCACATTCCTAATGGCGCCAGAGTCTGACCACTTCTCACCAGCTGCACTTGGCCCCCTGCCTTGGAGCCAGCATTCTCTCCCACAACATTAGTACAAAGCCTCCTCACCAGTCTACTGATGCCTCTACACTTGCCCCACTGCAGCCACATCTCAATAAATCATCCTGAGGGACTCTTTGGAAATGTAATCAGATCATGTCACATCTTTGCCCAGGAACCTCCAATGGCTCTCCACCTCACAGAGTGGGACCATCAAGAGCCTTATGACGGCCTACACTGACCTCGGTGACTGGCCCCATACTTTCTGACACCCCCCCCCCCCCAGCCATCCTGGCCTTTGACTGCTCATTGAGTAGCCAGGGACATCCTGCCTTAGAGCTTTGACCTCGCTGTTCCCTCTGCTGGGAATATTTTTGTCCCAGATAGTCACGTAACTTGGAGGTCAGCCTATGAGGCAGTCTTTCCTGATGTAATATTGCATCAGTCTTACCTCCTCACTCTGGCTCACCCTGCTTTATTTCCCTCCAAAGTCCTCATCATTATTTGACACTCACATATGTACTTGTTTATCTATGCATTTTCTCCCTCAACCAGACTGTAATGTCTGTGAGGGGATGGTCTGTCTGTATCCTTAACATCTACGGCAACATTTAACTTTAGAATACGGTGAGCAGTGAATAAATATTTGCTGAGTAAGCAAGTGAATGAATGAGCAAATAAACGAATGAATACACCACAGAGCTTACAGTCTCTGCCCGCCTTCATGGTTTGCTCTGCTCCATCTTCTTGATGGGATGTGAAATCTTTCTCAACTGCTGTTGTTGCTATTATTTCAGCATGCTGGGACTCCAGTTTCTTAGCTTTAAAACAGAGAGGCCTCGACAATATCTAGAGTCACTGCTGTCCTTAAAGTTCTGTGACTGTACAGTGATTGGCAAGGCTGATTTAAGGAGAAGTGTATTTTTAGGAACTCTTCTGGAAATCTTACCAGCTCGGCTGAGTTTGGCCTAGATTTGTCAGCAGGCCTTTTGAGCTGTGGGATCTAAAAGGAGCATCTGAATCGGGGGAAGGGGGACATGAGTGGAGCCCATTTTCTTCCTGCTCCTGAGTCCAGACCCAAGGAGGGAGCACAAAAGGGAATTCAGGGAGGGTGAAAAGGTGGCAGGGTCTGCCTATAGCACTCAGCGCCTTGAGGGGTTGGTGCAGGAGTGAAAAGGATTGGGGAGGTAGACTTGGAATGCTTATGCCCCAGACTGTGAAAAGGACAATGTTCGGGGGACTTGGTGCCCCAGAGGTTTCATTCTTCTTCTTTACATGTTCTCTTCTCCTAGCACAGAATATATAGAGAATGCCACTATGCACCAAGACTTCACCAGCGCACCCAGGCCCAGTCTCCATGGTGTGGTGGTGGGAGATACTGTGGTCCCAGACCTAGAGGAGGGTCTCAAACTTGAATGGGAGCAGTGCTAGGTCCTGAAGGCCACCAGCAGAAAAGGTTGCTCAGAGTCTGAGAAGATGTGAACATGATTCTCACTAAGGCTAAGCTCCAAGAGGCCCCATTCCTTGGCTCTGGCATTCTCTCACAAGGAAAGACTGCATTTTTGAGTCACATGAACCCTCAGCATTACATACTCTGGGGGTTAACATATCTCAAAGTCAGGTCAGAGAGAGCAGACCTTCTGGTCTCGGGGGTTAACATATCTCCGAAGTCAGGTCACAGAGACCAGGCCTTCCTCTGGCCTGGGCCCTTGAGGCAGTGGCCACAGGTCTCCTTCCTGGGATCTGTTATCTGGCTATTGAGCCTATGCCAGAGATAATATACCAGAAAGAGCCAGCCAGTTGTCCAAACTCTTTCCAAATCCAGCCCCATCCCACTATTTTTGCAGAACCCAATTATTCTAGCACAGAACCTGATATGGGATATGTGGCTTGGAGGATCCAAGAGTTCAGAAGACCTCGGAAGGACACAGAATGCTACTCACTTATTTGAACACTGTGGGAAAGATAGCAGCAGAGTCTGATACGCAGGTGATGGGGTTGTATTAATATTTAACAAAATATAATTTTCACTATTTGACTTCAGCAGAAAAAGCAGAAGCCAGTAATCCAGGAACAGGAAGAGGGTAATTTATTAAAACAAGATTTTGTTTTGTTGTTATTTCATTCACCCTAGAAGAGAAAGAAAGAAAGAAAGAAAGAAAGAAAGAAAGAAAGAAAGAAAGAAAGAAAGAAAGAAAGAAAGAAAGAAAGAAAGAAAGAAAGAAAGAAAGAAAGAAAGAATCAATTTACTGCCATACTTTGAAAAATCGCCATCGATGAGCGATGACTCAAACCACAAGTATGAAGTAGCCTACAGAAACGAATGAGTCAACAATTCCTCTTATCTTTCAGGAAATTAAGCTAACTGCTAGGTATTGAAATCAACAACAAATATTTACTGTGTTTAAAGCCTCCAGTTCAGAGGAATTGAAAAAAAAACAACAACCCTGTAGCATTTTATACATTCTGTAAAAATGTGGCACCACGAGTTATTAGGTAATGTTATTGCTAAATGCATCAGGCAGGCTTCCTGAAATCCTGCATCCTACTGCCCCTTCCTTTACTCGGGAACAGGTCCTTCTGTTGCCTCTCTGCCCAGATGGGGTGCTCCTCAGAGGCTCATCCCACCGGGCTCTGCTTCCCTGCCACCACCATTTGTCATTATTTCTAAGCAAGGTCACCCTGTGCTGTGTCTCCATGGTAACAATGGGCCACCACTTTGAGGAGTGCAACAGAGAAATGGGGAGAAAGGCGAAATCACAGTCACTGATCTGCCCTTGGGCGCCAGCAACTTCTGAGAGGCACACGTGGTTCTTCCCATTTTATGGAAGGGGAAGCTGAGGAATGGGCCAGTGCTCCCCTAAATCCTGTGAATGGAGGAGCAAAATATAAAATCTGAGGAGCACACGCTGCACAGGCGCCTGTGCTCATGCTTTACACGGAGCTCCCTGGGCCATTCCAACAAGAACCCAGGGTGACTGAAACAAAGAGGTAGAGGGTGGGTGCTGTGGCATCATACAAATGAACCAAGAAATCTTGAGACATCGACTTTGGTGTACTAAACTCTGTCCTGTTAGCTGTATCTTTTGGGTATTTTCTCAGATACACAATTCTTATTTACATGGAAGTAGTGTTGCTCTCCCAGGTCCACTGGCCTGTGGACTCCATGCAGTTCCTTCATTCCCTTCTGCCAATTGCATTTCTTTCAAAAATGTAACCATGTCCCTGTAAGTGTTTTTTGAGAGGCATACTGCTGAGTTGGAAAATTAATAACCTGGCCTAACCTGTGATGCCACCCTCAAGACAAGCTCTTAAGTTCCTTGTTCATTATTTTCCAAAACGATTTTATCATCTGAGTTACTACGTGCAGGCTTCAAATGCTCTTCTCATGCTCCTTGTTCCTCAGACTGGTCTAACCTCCTTCTCTAACAGAACCAATGACTTTCAATCAAACCCAACCTGACAAGATAAAATAAGAAAAAAAAAAAAAAAGATAGGGTCTGAATAATACCTTTTACTGGTATGCAGATTATCACGGGGTTACCTATTCATGCTCTCTGCATATTCCAATAACCAAAAGGCATGCATGAAAAAGCAAATTGCCATGCAGTAACGCTTTCTGATTTAAAGTATTATTTTGCCAATACAGTCTCTTTTAACTAACAATGAGATAAATACAAAATAATTTTTATGATTACAATGAAACCCTCTGTATGTGCAGATGTAAATGATGTTCTGCTTACTGAAATGTGTCTTGGTGGTGATAATCAAAATGACTTACTTAGCATTTAACAAAAGAGTGCCTCTAAATGAGAAATGATTGCTTACTTGAATCCACACTGCTAAGAGTCAAGAGAAACAGCTTATACAACCCTATACCCTTGGGCAAGCCAATGAACTCGAAACTGCAGTTTCCTCCTCTCTACCAGGTTGTCCTGAGATTCTGTCTACACACTGTCTATGGAAGATTTGGAAGACTTAAAACAGAACACTCATATAAGGCATTATCATTCCTGAAGGTCTTACCAAGCCATGGTAAGAAGATTGCAACATTACTCATGGAAATTTTGGTTAAGGCCACTCTGATAACCTGTAGCATTTGGCGGAGATACTCCTGTCTGCTTCACTTTTTCCAGTACAAATGACTCATCAGCAGCAAATATTTATTACGTCTGACTATGAGTTCTTCACTATGCTGGTTGCTACAACCAATTTCCCAGCAAGCCTGCTAACAGGCATTCCAAGGTTCCACCCAGCTTCACAAATAGTAGTTCCAATATTTTCTAAGAAAATTGATTTAAAAAAATCCATGTCCCCAAGCTGGCAGGTTTATTATTATTATTATTATTTAAAGTCAATCAATTTTTATTCAAGGAATTTCACAAGTCATGATTCTTTCCACTGTCCATCAAGGTCACCTTAGTTTCTCTAAAGAACTGGAGTCAAAATTTATCTTCAAAAGATTTATCTGGGGCCGGGCATGGTGGTTCAAGCCTGTAATCCCAGCACTTTGGGAGGCCGAGGCGGTCGGATCACGAGGTCAGGAAACCGAGACCATCCTGGCGAACACGGTGAAACCCCATCTCTACTAAAAATACAAAAAAACTAGCCGGGCATGGTGGCGGGTGCCTGTAGTCCCAGCTACTCAGGAGGCTGAGGCAGGAGAATGGCGTGAACCTGGGAGGTAGAGCTTGCAGTGAGCTGAAATCCGGCCACTGCACTCCAGCCTGGGCGACAGAGCGAGACTCCGTCTCAAAAAAAAGAAAAGAAAAAGATTTATCTGTTAGTCCTTTTTAATTGAACTGATGTTTAATCCAATTGTTCTGTCAGCCTTGCAATAATTTTTTTCTTTTGTCTTCTTTTATCTCCTTTTAAATATGGATATACTGATAAAAGCTCAAAATTCTCCACCAAGAATCTTTCAGATCTAATTTCTTCAACCAGTTTGCTTCAGGGTCATTTGTAGAGTAGGTGAATCTGCCTAGTTCTCAATTTGACACTCTCTAAACATGAATGAGTTCAGATCATATCCATTCCTAAACGATCATGTTCACAGTTACCTATCTTCGCTGATGCTTTCGGCTTCCCCAGTGGTTTTCTTTAGAAAGAGAAGTACTTTAGTCACCAAGAGTGAGTGAATGTGCAAGTCAGTAGGTAGATTATGGATGCTTCACGGATAGTTGGCTCAGCTCTCCCCTTCCACCAAAAACACAGCACATGAGGTCCTAAACAGTTTCTAGAATAAAAGGTCAACCAGCATTCCTATTTGCAAAGTGGGAAAATGTAAAAAGTGAAGGCTCTCTGAAATACATTTGGCTGCCATCTGGGGATAGCCTCATTGCCTAATTGTTTATTTGAAAATGGGTAAGTCTGGGAGTTAGAAGATTTGAGTGTTGGTTCCTGCACAGTCACCTGCTAGCTGGGAGATTTAAGGTAAGTCACAATTCCTGTCCAGTCCTCGGTCTACCCAACCTTAAAAGACGACTCTGGACCAAGCTGCAATCTTCAAACTTAGACGTGAGTGGCTATGTGGCCCAAGGAAAACACAGTGCAGCCTAGGAAAACCTTCATTTTACTTAAAAACCTGATGAGGGTTAAAGAGAAAAGTCAAATAATTGAAGTGGTATGCAATTTAAAATGTGTTTTTTATATTAGGGCAAAGATATGTGATAGAGTAGAAGGAAAGCTTTAAAAGACTTTTGTGGATAATTCAGCAGATTTCTTCTGTCAATTCTTCTAACTCTGCTCTGAGCTTCCGTGGAAAAACTGGAGATACTGAAGGGCAGGGTCTCCAAGGTGCTTTCTACCTTGGACATGCCAAGAATTATGTTTCTTGCCTCGCTGTGGGAGGGATCTTTAGGGAGCTGCTTGTGACTCATTGGGGTTTGGCTTGTTAACCCTGCAGCAGAAGCACAGGTTCATTAAGGTTGATGATTTCATCTGAATCACTCACGCTTTTTGGAGAAGAAAATAATACTTCTCCGCATCTAAATGCCTGACACGGTCATGATGTATGCTCTGGTTTTAGTGTCACCTTTGCGGCTGGAAATACTGATTTATTTACTTGAAATCAGGGCCACCCAAGAGTACCTGGGCTGTTCCTGTTGCTGAAAAGTAGCATCTATTGGGTTTCAGTTGTGTTTGCTCATATTCGACAAGACTCAGTCTTGCTTTGAGAAATCCAACACGTTGACTGTTTTTGTTAAAAATTTATGCTACTACTGAAAATACTACCGTAATGAAAAAGCAAATTTGGAAGTTTAGAGGGTCTTATATCCCTACAACTATATGATCCAATATAAAAGAGTGGCAGGGGGAAGAGTGGAGGGGTGGGTAGGTTTAGGGTCAAAAGATGTCAACGCACAAGTTCAAATCAGATGTTTAGATTTTTTAAAATTTCTGAATAGAGGCAAGTGCCTTTCAACGGCCATTTTAGAGACAGAGCAAGTTAATAACACTGGATTTTGTTTAAATTGAAACTTTTACAGTCAAAATTTTCATGAGCTATTTTCAGAAAGATTAAATACTTTTCAATTATAATACATCAAAATCCTTTATCATGCTTCAAAAATTGAGAATAATTATATTTTCGATTTTTATGTGTAAGTTATAGTTTATTTCTCAAAGAGAAAGGAATATTGACATTTCACATTTGGAAACCATTCAATGTTATAACATTTTAATCTAAATATCTAAATGCTTCTTACTCAGTAGCATTTAATAGTTGAAATTTTACATATTTAAAAAATTTGTATTGGGCTGGGAGCAGTGGCTTATACCTGTAATCTCAGCACTTTGGGAGGCCGAGGCAGGCAGATCACCTGAGGTCAGTTCGAGACTAGCCTGCCAACATAGCGAAACTCCATCTCTACTAAATATACAAAAATTAGCTGGGCGTGGTGGTGCGTGACTGTAATCCCAGTTATTTGGAAGGCTGAGGCAGGAGAATTGCTTGAACCCAGGAGGCGGAGGTTGCAGTGAGTGAAGATCGTGCCACTGTACTCCAGCCTGGGCAATAGAGTGAGACTCTGTCTCAAAAATAAATAAATAAAAATTGTATTAAAAATTCCTTTAAAAAAATCACATTTCTGGAATGTAAATGTCCAAAGAACATTACACAATACAACATTGTGTTGTAATAAGTATTAATAAGAACGTATTAATAAGTATTAATAAATAAATAAGTATTAATAAATACAATGTTACTGTCTCAAATGAAACGTTTTATGTATTGCTATTTTACAAAGAGAGAATTAACTAAATAATTTCTTTATGTGAGTGATAAAACCAGTAAATTTGAAACATGTTTAATTTTCCTGCAGTCTTCCCAACATTCCTCATCTGAGAAACCTTGATAAGAATACAAGAAACTGGAGAGGTCTTTGGTAATGAATGAACAGGATCCACAAGTGGCATTTGTTTTTACTCACCTGTCACAGGTGTGTCTATCTCAAAGGATCAAATTTTAACTCAGGAGCTTATAATTAGAATATAATGAGAACTTAATAAGTATATACATTTTCACTTGATATCATCTATTCAAGCCATGAACATTTGGGGCACAATTATATGAGCAGAACTATGCATCCCTAATAAGGCTAGGATGAGGTTCTGTAGGGTTGGGACTCTACTTTTCATTTCTTTGCTTCAAGCACAGAGTTTAAAAAAATATTTGTTCAGGAGATAAATGGATATATGGATGGATAGATGAAACAAAGCAAAAAAAGTTGGTTATCTTTATTTTAAATGTATGTATCAATTTGCATTTTCTATGCAAGCAGGAAACTGATGTGCAATTAGTCTTAAATGTACTATCCTGAACTTTGTTTTTAATATCATAAAACTGATATTTATGAGATGATTGAGTGTCTCCGATTTCAGTTAGCAAGATGAAAAATCTGCTGCTGGTTGCTATAATTAGTTTAAAATTCCCAGTGGGGAACTCATATTCACAACAAGATGTAAAAGAGAGAGAGACCTCTGTCACTAACCGTTTATTTTTGAGAATTTTCAGAAGAGAAGCTGTTTGAAATTTTCAAAAAGTCAAGAAATGGTGCAGCCAATGCATTAATATGTAACAGTAATATATGGCATAGCTACTGGAAAAGAGGAGAAAATGTTATCATTATCTTCACATGATATGATTACATAGCCAGAAAATTCAAGAGAATTAAATTTAGTTCTCACAAGGAAAAAGTGAGTTCAGTTAAGTTGCCAGAAATGAGATAACTAAATAAAATTAAATGGAACCAATAATTTTCTTGTTTTCTAGCAATAATCAAGTAGAACATATAATAGAAAAATATTTCATTTATAATAGCTTTATAAAAATAAGACAGCTTGAAATAATGCTAACTGAAAATGTATCGGACAAGCAAAAATATTAACAAAATTTACTTAGAGATGTAAAATAATATTTGAACATAATTGAAAGATATTTGTAGATTCTTGTCATCTAAAAATATTAGTTCTTACTAAATTAATTTGTAGATTTAATCCTATTTTAATAAAACCTCAAAGGGATTTTTTATTGTTGGGGAGGCTGTTATGGATATGGGAAAGAACTTGAAAAATGATTGTGGCATTTCTCTGGAAGCAACAGCAGATGAGGACAGAGCATAAATTCCTGAAAAGAATCACAATTTATGGGATTGGCCTTGGTATATCGGGATACATGTACTATTAATCTAAAACAATTAAAACAATTTATTATTATGGAAAGAATAGACAGATAAATCATTGAAACTAATAATTTCTTGAAAGATAGCCCAGTATATATAAGAATTGAGGATACAAGATATTAAATATCACACATGGAGAAAGGATGCCTTATTCAATAAGTATTGTTTGAAAAGTTAAGGAAAATAGAGAAAAAAATTTATTTATAAACTCAACTTGCTCTATTCACCAATTGATCTAATTAAAAATATAATCCATAAAGGGAAAAAGAATCTTTCATTGATAATAGTCATACAAGTCCTTCTAACAATACAAAACAATGCGAAGAAGAAGAACAACAACAAAAATAAATCTTTAAACACTTCAGTGCGTGTTTACTAATAGCTTCTGACTTTTTTGTGCAACATCAACTTGAGCACAAGTAGCTATCTGACTTTCCCTATTAATCTCCAGCAAAAAGAAAACTTAAAGTAGTGTTAAGAAAGTTTATCAGCTATGTCTTTTTCTTTAGTTTTTAATTTTTGTGGGTACACAGTAGGTGTATCTATTTATGGGGTACATGAGATACTTTGATACAGGCCTACAATGTGTAATAATCACATCAGGGTAAATTGGGTAGCCTTCACCTCAAGCATTTATCCTTTCTCCATGTTACAAACATTCCAATTATATCCTTTTAGTTATTTTTAGCTGTATAATAAATTGTTGACTGTAGTCACCCTGTTGTGCTATCACATACTGGATCTCACTCATTCAACATTACCATATTTTTGTACATATTAACCATCCCCTCAGCCACATGTCTTGAAGTCTCCATGCTCCTAGCACTTATACAGAAAACTACTAAATTCTGGCCAGTAGCAGCACCAAATCCAAAACTGACCATGCAAGAGTTCTTCTTCCTGTGCAGTGGAAATAGCAATGGCAAGGAGGCTTGGCTGAGTTGTATATTTGGCATCCAGGGTAAGAAAAGAAAAAGTTGGATGGAGAGAAGTAACCCTTTACAATAAGAAACTCAGCTAAGATGACATACCTGTGCTGTATATACAGTCGCTAAAACTCCCTCCATGCTATCTTGAAGCTGCCGTACCATTGAACTAAATCAAATTTCCATCAAGGAGCCTTCTACTTAGCATTGGAGGGGAGGATTATAATGATATCAGGCAGCAAGTGAGGATCTCTAAAATGATTTCTCAGCCCTGTCTTGAATAAAAACAAGCCAAGCCTGGACAGACTTATTTTCTTTCAAGATCACTGAATGAACAAAAAGCAAACAAACAAATAGCTAAATATACAACAAAAATCCAAAATGACTGCAGGAAAGATTCTACAAACTAAAAGGAGGGTCAGAAAGGGAGCCCAAGGTTTGTCATTAAAAAAAAATTGAAGAAAGCATCTCGGTTTATGTTTTCAATGAAGTTCAAGAGAGCTCAATGTCTCTTAAAGAACGTATAAAACAGGACAGTAAAGATGGGAAAAAAGGCAGACTGAGCAGAAAAGGGACCAAGAGACAGCCAGAAATAAAAGTGGCAGTTGGTTGACATAAGAAAGGAATGAGAGGAAACCAACATTTCAACAGCAGAATTAAAACCTGAATTCAACACAGTAGGCAAATAAAGTAGAATCAATGAGTTGGAGAATACACCTGAGACTTTTTTTTTTTTTTACACAATATAGAGAAAGATGGAAAAGAGATTAAACTGCTCAGAGAACTACTGACAGATATGGAAGTCAGAAAACAAAGATCCAACCTAAGAATTTTTGGTGTTCCTGGAGAGAAAAAAAAATAAAGAACAAACGAAATAGAAGCAATAATTAAAAGCTGTAGCTTAGAGAATCTTGGAAAGTTCCAAAAAGAGCTGAGAAAGAAGAACCAACCAGACTTCCGTGTCCTGGGCTAAGCCAGCAAAAAGCTTTGCCAAGCTGGAACCTCATAGCAATTGCAAAGACAAAGGAAGATTTCTAAAATTATTTAGCCTTCTGCCCAAAAAAGAGTTAACTACAAACAAATCAGTTGGCTTCCAACTTCTCTTTTGCAGCAGAAAACAGCAAAAGCCAATAGAAATATGTCTATAGAACTTTGAGGGGGGAAACCTAATACTCAAAACAATATACCCAATCGCATTTCATTTCCAACATGAAAATGAAAAACCTTATCAGAAATGCAAAGGGTAAAGAAAATAAAATTCAGCAGCTCCTAAAGCTCCCACTTGTAGGGATATATCCTAAAGGAAAAAATTAGGCATGGGATTAAATATTTATGTATCAGCATGTTAATCACAGCACAATTTATGAAAATAAGCAATTAGAACCAATGTAAATGTTAAGCAACAGGAAATGCTAAAATAAATAATGATATCTTCATTTCATCAGACATTAAGCAGCTCTTAAAAACCATGTTTTCTAGCAATGGATAATGTCAGGCTCCAGTGTTTACCATAGGATATTAAATGTTATATATTTTTCCTTGAGGAAGCACATATTTTATCACCAGAAAATAAAATAAAACTAAAAACATTCGAAGACAAAAATTCTAAAAATGCCCCCTGGGCTTTTATGCTGGTGAACATGTCATTTCCATCTTCAAAACTGAACAATAGGTCAAATTTCACCACCATCTAGGGACAATCATTCATAAACTGTGGAAACACTTTCCAGACTGAACATCTTAAAATGCAAGGAAGTTGAGAAATAGGGAATTCACATTATCTCACTAAGTCTGGACATATTTTTGTTATCATGAACCTTGCCCATTACGACGATATAGTAGGCATATCATATATCACAGTCTTCTGTCCAAATCGTGTAGCAGAAATTATGTGTTTTTAAAAACTAAGTATCAAGGTAAAATATAGTTTAATATTTAAACAACTTCACATTAATTTGAATAATTTCAACTCACAATGAGTGGGGTTGGGGGTGGCCACTTTTAAGAAAAGAGATTAAAAGAATGGAGTGACAATGGCTTGCAAATTGTAGCTTTCTAATAATAGTAAAATTTGCATAACATTTTCCATAGACTTGGCATAAAAATGTTAAATTATAACAGCTTATTATTGCTTCTAATAATAAAATATAACTAATAGAAAATTAACCATTAAGGCACCACATATGACAGTTTGAACATTACATTTAGGATTTTGTTCCACCTTTTCTTTATCTGATGTTATAGGATTTTAGAAGAAAGGGAGGATTCTAAAAAAAAAAAGTTATTTGGATTTTATTATTCTTAACAGTAATCATAAACACAAGATTTCTTTCTTTTTGTGCTTTAAATGGTTAGAGATATTTTGCTAGGGCTTTGTCCCTTTGGAGACCCATAGCACATGTTTCAGGAATGGTTGGCTCAGGTCTGGGTGATATATGAGACTGTGGTATCAGGGACTTAAAATCAATGTCTCCTGCTTTAACCAACTAAGCTATTCACTCATGTACAAGAGCCTCAACCATGACTATGAAATATTATGGGGCTGGGCATGGAGGCTCACACCTGTAATCCCAGCACTTTGGGGAACTGAAGCAGCAGATACCTGAGGTCAGGAATTTGAGACCAGCCTGGCCAACATGGTGAAACCCCATCTCTACTAAAAATACAAAATACAAAAATACAAAAATTAGCTGGGCATGGTGGTACACGCCTGTAGTCCCAGCTACTTGGGAGGCTGAGGCGGGAGAATCACTTGAACCCAGGAGGTGGAGGCTGTAGTGAGCCAAGATTGCACCACTGCACTCTAGCCTGGGTGACAGAGAAAGACTCCATCTTAAAAATATATATATATATACACATACACACACACACACACATATGTATATACATACGCACACACATGTTTACACACACACGCATATATATAATGAAAAGTGAATTGTTATGCAAAGAATAAATAATTACATGTTAAATCCAGATAATAAATATGGAAAGGAGTATTTGCCAAGAAACATCATTTCTAATGCAGCATTAAAAGACTAAACCAAAACAAGGTTTTCTGATGAAAAGTTTAGAACATTTGATGAAGGGTTTGTCATATACGCTTTGAGACTGAAAAGGTAATCAGGGAGAAAGTGTTGAGTAGCAAATATTTTCTAGATTTGGGTAAACCTATATTTTGGGGTAAAATTCACAGGTAGAACAATTAATTGGCTTGCAGATTCAAATATTAACTGCTTAAGGAGCTATTTGAAGTAAAATGATGTAACTGAACTAGAATGTGATTTAAAATATGGAGTAAATGATGTTGTTAATTAACCATTCTGCTTTCTTTTAGCTGTTTAATGAATGAACTAAAGAAAATATTAGAGTTCTAAACAATTTTTTTATAAGTAACACCACTGCCTCAATAACCGTGACACTTTACATTGGAATATTCTAATGCTCCAAGTTGTATCATTAACTTCAATCAATAAACAAGAGAAACAGGTATGAGAGAAATGAAGCCATCCCTAAGAACACAAAGAAGACCTATGTCAAGGTTCATGTTTAGTAGTCTCCTGTCCTAGAACTTAGAGCATATCTCTTCTCCTATCTCACTTTTAAAGGGAATCAAAGGGTAATTTGGAATTAAAAAAAATCAGGGTGGCATACCATTTTAAAGGAAAAAAAAAAACCAGTGCCCTGTTGGTTTTTATATTATTTACATAAAGCCAGGCTTCAAGTGCTTTTTCTTCCAAATATTCTTGAAAATAAAGAAACAAATAAAGCATATTGCAGTTTTTAGTCAATCAACTTTGTAAAGAAACATGCTAGACAATCTCAAAGCTCTCTTCGTGTGTTAAATTTTTTAATACAATTATTATCTTTAATATTATCAGCTGGCATTTACGTAGAATTGTGTATGGTGAATAAAGTGTTTCTAGCATGCATTATCTCATTAAATTTCAGAAATAGACAATAGGTACTCAAAGAATTGGTTTCGAGACTGTCAGCCTGCACAATAAGAAAGAATTTCAATTACTAGTTTCATTATTTAGGCTACTCAACACTTTCTTCCCAAGATTACCTTTATCAATCTCACCGTGACCCCATAAGTAATTCAGATTCGTGATTGCCTTTGTGCTATTTACAGAACAGCAATAAGTATATTAAGAAAATCTACTGGCTTGGCGATAAAGCTGACTGTAACCAGCTCATAAAGCCGATACCCATGTCCTTCAGCAGGAAGGAAAAAGCCCGTCTGGAGGAGACTGCCTTGTAGTGTGGTTTGGTACAATGCATCTTTTTTTCTTTACAGGGTCAAAAATTCAGCAAGAGAAATTAATACGACGCCTCTTCGGGGTGGGGTAGAGGGGGATCTCTCTACCACAAATCCCACTGCCTCCTCCTACCCAAAGATAGAGACTGGGAATTTTAGAAACAGAAGTTTCTTCGCAGTGGTTAACTAAAAGCAGACTTCCTCTGAATTAGAAGTTCAATTTACACACGTATAAAATGTCAGGACGATATTCGGGTTTCTTACACGCACTGCTGACTTTATACGTTAACAGTCTTTATCCTCATGTAAAATTCTCTCTTTTCTAGGTTTTAAATAATTTTCTAACATAAACAGTAGTCATTCACATTTTCTTTTTGAAATAAAAAGTCAAAGTGGTTTGCAATAAATGTTTGAAGTTCAATAGGAATTCACCCACATAAATATGTGTGTGTGTGTGTGTGTGTGTGTGTGTGTGTGTGAGAAACAACGGTAGCCAACAGTTATTAACAGCTTTCAAAAATGCTAAAGTTCTTAAATTCGTATTAGTTAATTCAAAAAACTTCACTACAAGAGTCCTGTTTATAAGTTGGGACAAGTGGTATGCATTTAAATTCTGAATTCCAAACAGAAATTTCAGCCAATTTTGGAGGCTAGTTCCAACTTAAGTTCCGCAATGAACACACCGTCCCTTTCTAAACCTCACATTTCTTATCTATAAAATGTAGCAATACCATATATCTCTTAGGTAGCTGGGAGCATTAAATTAGGGAGAAAAACATTCTGAAAGTAAATCAAAGTGCCTGAAACATAGTAGGTGCTTTAAAGGCACTAGTTCCCTTCCTTTGTCCTACTTATCATCTGTTATTTAACTTCAAAATAATGGAAAATTGTGCTGCTGCGTGGACTTGGCTCTGAATTTCAGATTTGTCTCAGTGGAAGGAACTAAGTATTTTCTTTCAAAAAGTGCAATAATAATTACATGCAAAATTAAAATGAAATATTAAAATACCATTTCAATGGACTCAATCCAATGTAACAGCCCTTCCTCCTGCCTAAATATCAAATTCGAGAGAAAAAAGAGTAGTTAAATAATTTTATTCCTTCAACTTAGTAAAAATAAAATGCATTTTACATGACTACATTTAGTAAATTCAATTTTCTTACTTAGGGTCTAAGTGAATTAAGATAGTGAAATGGCTACCACCCTTGTAGAAAGAACCTTCAACTTCAGGATTGTGGTGACATCTAGAAACATTGTTACCAGCAACATAAAAGTCATCATGCTTTTGTACAGAGAAGACTGGGGATGACTTTTGTGAGAATCCTAACTTTGTAACCATTTGGAATAGCCTATGATATGCCAAGGATAGCAAATGAATAGTATCTGTTCCTCCCTTTCCCCTATCCTGTCCATGGCAGGTATCACTAAGTGATCCCAGCGCTTTTTCCCTGGGAGCTTAGACTTGGCACCCAAAAACTTCTCCAAGCAAGTTTTGAGGCAGGCAGCCACCACCAACTGATCAGAATTCCTTTGTGACTTGAAACCATTTATAGACTAGGCTAAAGTTTACTTTTGAACTATTTATTAACAAAAGGGCAGAGAGGGTGTGCTTTTGGAAGAAATTAAGTCTTAACCTAATCCTAAAGGGAATATTTACCCTACTTCTGAGACCAAACTTCTGAGGAGTTTACTATTTAGATAAAAATACCTGTAATCTTACTTACAAATCATTCTTATCTCTTTATTAATAAGAACTTCTTACTGGTCATTATTAGATAAAATACTCTTGGCCAACTCAAATTGCTGTGTGTCATTATAATGAATAAAACTGTACATCTTTATGAATAGTCTATAATTCAAACTCTTCAGTAATTAGATTAAAATGCAGTTTTACTATATTTCAATTTCATTTTCTAGAGTAGTGGATAAATGTAAGCCCATCCCAGTGCAGACCTGGTGTATCTCTCAACCAGATAAGCCCCTGTTTTTATGGGCAGTGTAAAGATGTACCCAGAACTGATTTCTTCAAAACAAGCACCGTGAAACAAATGTCTGATTCTTTGACCAGTGTGTACCAGCAGCAAAACAAACAGGCCATTATATTTGTGGCAAAGAATGAGATTACAAAGTCAATGAAGAACAAGGCACATTATCTAGTCGTTGGTCTACATTGTAAAACAAAGGCACAAAAGTGCCGTTCATACATGAAAAAAGTCAAAGTTTCATGGTTCTCAGTGAAGTTCAATAGTTAGGGGCTTCATACTGACTATAAGTTGACTTGTCTCTATTTGTTTCCCGATTTATCTTAGCAGATGACAAGCTTTCCTTGGCTTTTCTGATCTTGATCTATTCAGCAGTGTTAAGGAGACACTGGCCTGGTTTCCTCTCTGCACCCGTCAATTTGTTGCTTTCGAAATTACAGCTTGTGTTTATTCAGGACAGCTACGAAAGTCATCATGTTTGAAATGCATGAAAACTTAAATTCATTGAAAATACTTCACTAGCAGGTTTCTTAAAATTTTTATTGTTGGTATGTGATAATATTTGAAATTAAATATGACTAAAGAATCACATCGGAATATTACAGGCATTTCTATGACCTAATCCTGTAAATTAGCCTTTAAACTATGAGGACTTTGAAACCACCATTATTCATTGTTACATGAGATGAATCTGTTTTTTATTTAGTCGTTTTTAGCCAGAAGAGAGGGTAAAATACTGTCTGTACTATGGTCAAGAACCAGGGCGTGGTTTTATTTCCCCTTGCCTTTCTGATGCTGTGAAAGACAAAAGGGTAGGGAGAACATGTTCGAGTCCACAGGGAAGTTTCCCTCTACCTTTTTATTCTTGCCACTTCTGATGAACGATAACAAAATAAGATCCATGCCGGAGGATAAAATTCTCAGTTACCCAGCCCTATCCAGGATGAGCAAAATAGTCTTCTTTCTCTGCCTCCACATAATGCTATTTGTTGGCAAATTTAACCCTTAATTTGTTTGTTGTTTTTTTCCCCCTCCAAAGGTGGGGAGGAAAGAAGAAAAAGAGAAAAGAAAAAGAAACTGTTAAATATTCAATTGCCTAATAGTTTTAGTTTATAGATACAACTTGATAAGCCTTAGAAGCAACTAATTAGAAGGAACATGCTAATTAGAAGACTGAGACTGCCTCTCCCTTTTTATGGACTTCTGGCATTTGGGGCATCCTCCAAGACCCAATTCAAATCCCTTGTTGGAAAATCATGACCAGCCCTGTCCCCTACCCCTACTACCGCAGCCAGCCAGTCCTGCCCTCACTGACCCTTGTGCTCCCTTTCCTTTTATCCTCACCTCCTTGAGGCTGACCTTGTTGCTGCTCTATCTGGCTAGAACAGCAGCCAGGCTAAAGCATCTTTGTAGCCCAGCGCCCAGAACAGCATCTGACACATGCTGGCTACTCACTTAGGGTTTGTTGACTGACTAAACAAATGAGCCATCAAGAGCAGTCTGTAAGGCAATCTAAGAACCTTGATTTTTCATCCCCCAGGGTAAATTGAAAATGCATCTACCTAAACTGCAGCAGAACTTGATATGTTCAAGGGACATTGTCTTTTGATCAACTCTCTCTCCCACATCCACTGTCCATGCCTGCCCCTGGCCACTGCTGCAGATAGTCACTTGGGCGGTGGGGGTATATGGGAGGGGTTGGCTGGGTTGGTGACACTCTGAGATCATGCCCAAGTTTTGGGGCTTCAGGCTGATAGAGGGCAAGAAGGCGACGCCTGCACAGGAGCGCATGCGCTCAGCAGAGAGGAGGGGCCGCCGCGCGGAGCCCTGCTCAGTCGGCTTTCATTTTCCTTCCACCAGCACCACTTACAGAGGATGATGTCATTGGACAACGACTCCATAATACATGCCAGTTATAGTAGCATCCCCACAGATCCAAGCTTAACTGTTCTCAAACTGTCAATCAAGCAACGTACAGGAGGGGGAAAAATGGAACAAGTAAGTCCTGCTCATTCCAAGCTCTTTTAATGTCTCTTAGGTACCCTCATGCCCCCCCCGGGGGCTCCCGGGACCCAGGAAGTCCCCATTCTACTCTGTTAACTCCTCTTCTAGACCCTACATTTCTCGGGGACGGGGGATGTTTCTATGTTCCACATGGGGCCGAGGACAAGTCTCAGACACCAGGCTGTGCCCTGCAAAATCACAAGTTCAGAGTCAGGATTATATTTTGGGTAGAAGATGGCAGGTAACAGGATTGTTGATGCCTCTATTGTCTAGCCGAGGGGACTGAATGTAAAACCCCTCTGAGCAGATCCAGGGACCTCATCTCAGTCGGCCTAACCAATACCAGGGAGCCAACAGGATCCTGGTAGCAAAGTGACCCTGCAAGGCATGGGCTGTGTCTCAGTTGCCTGATGTACCCCAAGGAATGAGGGAGCCTTGGCTATGAAGAGAGCAACATATATGAGCCAAGTGCCCGCTCCCTACTCTTTCCTAGATCTAAACACCCTGAAGCACAAAGAAGAACATAAGGAATTGCCTTTTGGGTTCCAAAGACACATTCTGTAATTGAAGTTTCTGGAGGTCTAGGAGTGTGTTGGGGGTGGGCAGCGGTGTTGTTAAAGTCCTACCCATTTCATTGCAGCTAGCCCAGGGTTGAGGGAGACACCTTCTCCGAGTTGTGGGAACATGGGCCTAGCCTTTCCTTGTTGCTTCAGAAGGCATCGGAAGTGTCCTCAATCAGGCAATTTCCTCTCAGAGGAACCCCATGTGTGCACACAATAAGAGCTCATTTCCTCCTATTGGCTTTTGTTTGAGCAGTTTCCTTTGATATGGGATGTATGCCACTCTCCTGCACAGTTATCTCAATCCAGGCATCCGTGTAAGCTCAACACAAGGCTCACTCCAACTGAAGTCAGACCCAGCTAGCCTAACTCCAATGGCCCCTCCCTGCCTCCCACCTTAAATGAAGCAGCAAGCATCCAGGGCCCAAGTCAAATGGGATTGGTCTCAGTGTTCTCCAATGGCTTTTGGGGTGCGTGCCTGTGTTGCACACGTGTGTGTGCAATGTTTATGCGTATGGCTACCAATCATGATTGTTCTACTTCGTTACCTAGCATCGGGGTACTAGGCACACCGCTGAATTTTAATCAGTGCTCTGAATGAAAGGACTAAGGCTTTTGAAAATGATTCACAATGGATTTGAAGATCTGTAGATATACTTTGATTTGGAAAAAAAATCGAAAACCTTTCTCAACTGAAAGCTGAAATGGAGACTTAGATTTCAGAGTAGCATATCTTTTTCTTTGCACTCTGTCCTCTGTTTTGAATTTTTTTTTCACTTTTCTGTTCTTATTTCTCCCTGTATGCTGATCAAATGGACTCCGTAGCACGCTTCTTTCCTCTTGGTTGTGTGTGACCCAAATCTTATGACCCAGAGCTCCAGCAAACACCTAACTTGTGGAAGTATCTCTGCTGCTGATGGGTTCTCAGTGGGGAAAAAAAAAGAACGTTTGATATTGAGTCTTCCAACACAGGCAACTGGGTCGGCACATCCAGGAAGGAAGGGGACCTCAGTTCCAGGAAACACCTTGAACCAATCCTTACATATTCATGCTCTAAGCAACAAAGAGGCTAACCTTTCCTGAGGGACCAGAGGGCTAGAATGGAACGGCAGATACAATGGGAGTGTTTCTTGGACCCAGAGGAAACTCATTCATTCATTCATTCAGTCAGTCATTCATTTCCAAAAGTTTTAAGCTCAGGAGTTTGGCCCCTATGTGAGCCAGTTACCATCTGCTTGAACAACCTAAAAACAGCCCGAGTGAGGACAGAAGCAATTTTATCTGTGCCAAAACAGCTCAAGGCATGGCCTATCACGGAGCTCGTTCAAGTGCTTCATTTTCACACATGCACTACATGAAACTTTCCAAATGTAGCCCAGCCCTCCTGTTTTCAAAAGCAGCTACATTTCAATCATCCTAGAAATACTATGATTCCTTTAGTCTGGGGTAACATGCTCCAGTGTTTTATCACCTCCTTCAAATGTAAACATTCCCAAAAGTCTTTTGTAGAATAAAAAGCCTTCTTGCATTTGGTAAAAGAACAATGGGATCTTTGTGAGGGATATCAAGCCTTTAAGAGTTTGCAGAAATAGTCCTGTCAAAGCCCCTGCTTTTTCAAGGATTGCTTAGAGAGTCTATAGCATTCGTTGGTGGTTATTCTCTAATAGCTTTGGGTCCACCCCAGAGAACTATATCTTATTTATTATGTATTTAGTGTATATTTTGTGCAGCGTAGAAAGTACTTTCTCGCGTAATTAAGTTACATGAGGTGCTCTCATTTAATCCCAACTGTCGCCCAGAGAAGTGGGAATTATTACCCCCATTTTAAAGATAAGAAAACTGAGATTCAAAATGATGTCAAAATCAGCCTGAAGTTGTGCAGCTAGTCTGTGGCAGAGCCAGGATCTGGACGCAGGGTTTGAACGGTCTCCTCACCCCTGTGCCAGGAGGTCTGTGAATAATTCGTGTCAACATCACTGTGTATTCTAGCAAAAAATGTGGGTTCCTAGGCCCCCCCTCAGACTTCCCAAGTCAGAATCACGGCGCTAGGGCCTAGGATTGAGAAGTCTGGGGTGGGGCCCAGGAATCTGTCCATCTAACACGCTTCGCAAGAGTATGTGTAGCTAACAAAATCAACCTTTGGAGTAACGTGGGAGAGCTTCTGAAATGGATATGGAAAGAAAATATGACCTCTCCTGGGGTTGGAGTTGGGTGGAGAGGTGAATATAGTCCAGAAATACAACCTTGTCCCAGTGGCTACAAATATTATTCTGCCTTTGTCTGTGGATGTGCTTGTCTTTTATTAAGTTTTCGAGTGGCCCTCAAGGGCAAAGAAATAGGTCAGTCCATTTTGTCAGACGTGCTGTACATTTTGTGCAGCCACACATAACCAGAAGTATCTATCCTACAGCAATCAAGCAACTAAAACTTATTTTAAGAGTGAGGACGCTCCAGAGAACTCACAGTTCCTGTATCTCGCACTTAATTTCTCTCTGTCCACAGCCTTCATCAGCCAAACTTCTTCTTTGAAGTTTAAACGAAAAAAGATCCCTGGTTGAAGGGGTTGGCCTCTCTTCAGCAGTAAAGCAAAACTTCATAGAGATGCATATGTTCCCAGGGGAAAAATGCATTCATTTTTCATCACCATATAAACTTCTGGGTATATTTGTAGAGATGATGGACTATGGATTTCTGTGAGTATGACTCATAGCTAATAATTATCTAGAGAAATGCCTGCCTCAGTACTAAAACACTCAGCCATTCACAAGTATTCCACAAACATTTATTGAGCATCTACTACTTACCAGAGATTGGCTCAAGTTTAAAATGCATGGGGATTACTATAATAAGGAGACATTAAAAATATTCCATATGAGATATCTATATTGGCAGGTTGTTATTTAGGAGAAGCGTTATCCAGGCACATGAATTAGCCTTTGCTGATACCCTGTAGTACGAAGGGAAAAGCTAAGGAAAATAATAAACTAACAACAGTACAAAAAACATTTGTATAGCACTTTAGAAAGTCGCGGCAGTCGCTGTATTGCAGTTATGCCTGTGGTGATACAGACATCGTCTTTGATTAGCAGTGGGGCTGGATGTAGCATTTTGACCCCTCCCCGCTACAGTTACTTTGAGTAGAGCAGAATTCATTTCAAGGCAAAGGCCTCTGGAGGCCTCCTTGGAGAAGCCTTTAGACCTCACCTCACCACCTTCCTTCACATTTTTCTGATGTTTTTCACCTTTCCTGGTAGAGCAGAATCATACTTATGCCTATCAATTTTCAAAAACCATTTTTTTCCCCAGTGGCCTCAGCTTATGAATCCCCAGTAGGCAGCCTCTATGAGCCAAAAGCTGCCCCAGGTGCCACCAGCCAGCCCAGCACAGCTTGCCCTCCAACCTAAACTTGCTTACTTTCTCCCTGCCTCTTCTCTGCTCACCACCATCTCCCCTTTGGCCGCGCTACCTGTCTCCCACTCCCGACCTAACCGTTTCCACTTTCCACTTCCCTGGTGCCTTGCAGTTCAGCAGCCCACGCAGCACTCTTCCAAAAAGCGACTTTCCCGAAGGTCAGAGGTGTTGTCCTGGCTTCTGCACCTCATGGGACTGGGCCCAGTCTTCATCTTCATTGAACTTTCTTTAGGATCTGCCACCATTTCCCATTCTCACCTGGTTTCAGGAACCCCTAATCTACGACACAGTGAATAGCAATGTCCCTTGTCACAGATCCAAAGACACTGAGAGAGGGCATGAAGCCCATACACCTATCCCAAGGTGCCCTCACCTTGGATGCAATGCTCTTCACTTTGGATTTTTGTGCCAGTGGAAGTGTGCCTAAGAAATTCCCTTCAATGTAAGGCTTCCCCAAGCCTGTGTCATCTACCATTTTCTAGATGACACTTGTTTTCTTTGCTCTCTCAATTCCAGTATGATTTCAAACATCAGTCTTCTGTGGATGAATTCCAAATATACACTGGGCTCCGCACGCCGCAGAAGCCTAGACCCATACTTCTCAGAGGACATTCCGATTTCAAACTCTTAATGACCAGAGCCAATCTTATTGTCCTCCCCCATCCTCCTGTGGGTTTATGCCATTGGCATCACTGATTTTTCTGTTTTCTAAGCTGATCACATCCAGGCCAGGTCAGCTTTGACTCCCCCGCTTTCCCTTGGCCCCAATCAATCCTGCCCGTTGCTCTTCGTAAGTTGCTCCTGGCCTCAGCACAGCACCTCATCCTCATGGCTGCTATCCCAGCCTATGCCTTCATGACCTGCCAGAGTGTCTGCAATTCTCAGGTTGAAACTCTGCCCACGGAATTCTCTCTCTAAAGCATTGTCTCACCCCTCATTTACCTGGTCAAAAATATTTGGTGGCTCTCTGCTGCATTCTGAATAAAGTTTGAAATACATAGGGTGGCGTTCAAGGTCATTCACAATTTAGTCCATGTCAAATACTCCTTAGACTACACTCCATGCCCCAGAAGAACCTGCATGGGTGCTTTTCAGGTGCACACAATGTGATTTTATCTATCCTTCAAGGCCATGTCAGATGTTCTCTCCTCCAGGGAGCCTTCCCTGACTGCCTCACTTGGATGGCAGTAATTTCACAGGCACCTTATACCTCCCTTGTGGCATAATACCTTCCCCATGGTGATTTATTCACACATCTTACCTGTCACAGTAGAGTATAAATTCCATGAGGGGAAAGGAAATGGGGAAGACTTAAGAAATAATTTTCTCCTCATCCACTATCTTTCATACATTTCTTTTTCCTGCAAACTTTTCTATAGCCAATGAAAGCTTCATTAAGGAGAACACATTTGCCCTGGCAGAGAAGGTCCTTAAATTAACAATGCCATCAGCTCCTTCCCACTGACAAAGGGCCCCTCACCATGCATGAGGCAATGCTCGTCCATTGTTTTAACAAATCTTCACAAAAATCCTGAGAGGTGGGCACAAGAAACCAGAGGTCCGATGAATTTGGTAACTTGTGCTTCGTATGGGACCCCAGGATTCAAATCTGTGTTGATGACCCACAAGTTTTGGATTCCTGCCATCCTTAGCCATCCTTATTTATTTTTTGAGATCTGCAATCCCCTGACTTAACCATACTAATGGGCTAGTCTAGGGTTACACAGCCAGAAAAGGGCAAAGGGCTTTGTCATCTGCTGTCCCCACGCTCTTCCTTCCTTCCATTTGTCTTGATTGCCAAATAGAAGAAAGAAAAAAAAAAGTCCCTTAAGCAAAGCTTTCATGCATTTGAATAAAATAAAAATAGGGAGAAACAAGGAACAACGAGATGTTTTGTATATAATGACAAAGTAACTGTTATTATTACTGTCACCATCATTATTGTTTAACACTGATCATGTCCTTTCAAGTTTCTAATTCGAAGCATTAACTTCCTTCTGGTCCAGGGTAGAATGGTAAGATGGCTATCATGACCCTTCATGGTTCTGATTATAGTTGGGAACAGAGACCACGGCTGGAAGCCCAGAAGGTTCCAGAAGAGAGAAATGAATAAAAAGTGGAGGTCCAAGGGGGAACAGAATAAAAATATAGGACTATCTTCCCACGGGCTTTCTCTTTATCTTGTAATACAAAGTACAAGGTAGCCAGCTACATTTTAAAAACTTTTTATTAAAGACAAAAAAAAAAAAAAAGGACCACATATCCTGTATCCAGCCCACTGGAGTTTCACAAAGTGAACACATCTGTACATCTCACACCCAGATGAAGAAATAAGATATTAGCAAAGCTCCAGGAGCACCCCCTGCAAGCTTTCAGACACTAACCCCTTCCCCAAGGGAAAGCAGGCCCCCAGGACTACCTAGCTGACTGTATTTTAAATTAACCCCTTCATTCTGGCCAGGACAGCCTGTGTTCTTCTGAGAGAAAGCTATTCTGGCAGCAACTGTCACTTCAAAGCAGGGGGGAAAATAAAGTGTGTGTGAGGGAGTAATTTTGTGTGTAGGAGAAAAGTGTTTCTAATTTTCAGTCCTGAAAATGTGAGGGGAAGAAGCAATACGTGAAAAAAAAAAGAGGGAAATAAGTCGGTAAATGCAGTCCTCGCTCTGCCTCCACCATTAGGAGCTGGAAGGCTTCCAGCGACATGCCATTTTGAGCAAGGAAGCAAACACAATCGCCCTTCTCCACCCTTCCCAGCCTCCGCCGGGGCAGGTCAGCTCCAACGCCCATCACCATCAAATTTGCGGATAGGCTGACGGTTATTATTTAATGGCAACATGTTCACTAGGAGGCTGATAGTGTATTGAACATATGGTTCTGATTTATTTTTTCTGTTTGTAACCAGGGAGCAAGATGGGGAGCGTCAGAAACCTAACTCCAGGATTTGCTGGGTTCTCCCAAACTGTAACTGGAACCTCGCTCCCAGGCCGACGCCCCTCTTGCCTCCGCAGCTCTGGGGTCTAGGGAGGAAAGAGCCACAGAGGGTTCGGACAACAGCACTGACTGATCCCAGAGCAGGACTCCATTCTGTTAACCTGACAAAGGGCACAAGCCGCGCCGACATGTTTTGCCTCCACTTTCTATGCTAATTTATCAAACTGGAAGAAAGAGATCAGAACATCAAATAAAAATCCACAGCCGCAATTAACTCAAGACCTAACATGTACCTGGATAAGGGGACTCACAAGAATTCAGGTATCTACAAGGTTTTAAATGGCAATGTTTTCTAACTTTGTATCTTGGGTTATTGGTCATCAATGTTTCCAAAAATAATCACTCCTTTCAGTTACATTTTCTGATCAATTATTTAATGAGGTCTGGGTTATATGACATCGATGTCACCCTGAGTGGGGAAAACTCACGCTCTTGAGTGGTCAGCTAGAAAGCTGGCAATTTTTGTTAAAAAGGCAAATTTTTAGCCTGGCAAAACGTGGTGGCTAGGTTTATAGAGCATGAATAAAACCAATACTAGTACAGAGGGGGAAAAAAAGGCAGAGTTTGTGAGAGAATAGGGGCCTGGGGATCTCTAGGTTAAATACGCCAACTCAAGTCTGAAAGCTTCAGATCAGGTTCTGGGCTTTCTCTACATGAAAACGTGGCCACCTCGTACAGAAATGGTTCAACACCCCTCCTCACCCTTCCTTTGTTTGCTCGGTGTGTCCCTAAGTAGGCCTGGGTGGATCTGAGGGACAAAATCCTTCCTGGTTTCTCCTTCTCCGAGGAAGGAGGGCAGGTTAGTGCAGCCTGCTGTTGACTGGAGCTGGGATTAATTAGTTCCTCCAGTGACCTTGGCACCTACTGATGGCGAAGTATGTCTCTAAGCTGCTGAGAGCCGCAGAGAAACTCAGGAGGACTGAGCGCTACTGCTAAAATGATCGTTGAGCCAAAAAACATAGACAACAACGAAAGAAAACCAAAAATGTGTACCTTATCTCTAAACACTGCCTGAGTATGTTATTCAAATGGTTGATGTGCAGAAATACCTCTACCTATCTCTGCATGTATGTTTATTTAAATCTCGATCGATCTTTCTGTTGTCCTTGTGGGTAACTTTGCAAGCCAGTGTCCCGTACATTGCCAGGGATGTTTGGAGGGGGCTGTTACCTGTGGTTGGGACTGAAAACAATTTTAAAGCATTCCATCATGCAGTTGTGGAAGCTCATCTGTCCCGCCACACTTTACCTTCATCTCTTCACTCCCCACCACCGCCCTACTGTGCTCAGGCCTGAACAGAGCTGAAAGAAGTTAAAGAGCCCCGCCTCTTTCTCTTATCATAGCTGGTTCAAGGTTCAGTTTGAGTCAACAATGGGTCAACACTGCCAGAGAAGCTCAGTGTCTTGGGTTGCATAAATAAAGGTATTCTGTCATGAATTAGGGAGGTGCCATAATGGTTCTGTCAGAGGAATTCTGACATCTTCAAATACGTGAAGGGGCTCGCCTCCTAAAGAGACACTTGATTTGCTTAGGGTTACTCCAAAGGCCTGAACAGGGGTGAAGAGTGCAGGAAACAGAGTCCCATTTCATTTCAGCACGAGGAAGAATTTTCTAACAAAATGTTACGGCTTGTATGTGCTATGGGGTCGTGATTGTCCAGTCAATAAAGGAAGATACACAATAGATGGAAAGAGCTTGTTAGGGCTGGGGAAGAGGGTAGACAGGAATTGTGCCAGATAATCCCTCAGATGCCTTCCCACTTGGGATTTCCTTCTAGTTTCCACCTTATATTTGTGTTTTTTGTCAGTTGGGTGGATCTCCAAAGAGTGGCGTGGTGGGGCTGTCAGAATCCTGTGTGATGTGAAAAAGTTATTCCATTGACTCTAATGTGTCTTCCCACAGCAAACCACCGTTCTGGTACCTGAGTACTCAGGAGAACAAAGAAGCAGCTGGAGTAGCACGTGTTGTGGGAAGTAAGTAGTTAAAAGGACCAAAGCTCTTTGCTGGTCCCAGCAGCCCCAGAGGCAGCCAGTCCCTTTGATCCTGCCTCTTAATTGCAGTCTACTTGCACCAGGGAACTTTAAAGAAAAAAAAAAAAAAAAACAGGGAAACTCTAGAGATAGAGCTTGTTTGTTTCCTGAGGGGATGGTCTTTGTGGAGGCTGCCAGGAAGCTGATACTTGAGGCTCCAAATGATTGGTTTCCTAAGGGGGAAAATAAATAGTCCCTTCTACCAGCTAAGAGTCAGGTGTGACTAGGACCCGAGAAATATGAGGTATCTACGTGTGCCATTTAGTAGGGGTGCCGGGTACAGACTTGGAAGAGAGAACGGGACGTGAGAAAGGCGACCATGGGCTAGCGCAGGAGCAGGCAGAACTCTAGAAAAAGACAGCCTGAAGCGAGAGCATCAAAGAAAACGGCACTGCACAGGAAGGGAAGTGCAAGAAGAAAAGGAATCTCTAAGAATTCTCATAGAGAGCAACAAAATCACACCAGCACAAACATTTCACTTTGGAATAGGTCTTAGAGTTGATAACGAGCTTGTACCTATGACATGTATTTAAGGTGTCTAAACATTGAGATCCATCAAGTTGTTTAAGTTCATTCAATGTACATGCACACACACACAGACACACACACACACACACACACACACACACACACACACACACACACAGTCGAGAGTAAGAAAAAGCCCAACAAATAATCACAGCAAATAGTGGAGATGATGCCCTAGCTATCCTTGGCAATATACCAAGTCCCTTTGTGAGAAGGGACTCCTGGCTAAAACTGAACTCATGCCTGCACAGTATGCCAGTAATTGCTTGTTTATGTCTATTTAGCTACTTAGTGAGCTCCACCAACAGTACTTACAACTCTCAGGGAAGTTTTTCTAAAGCAAACCCTTTTTGTTGCAATCCCCAAGTAAGCACTGGTGGACAAGGGCTGCGTGTTTCCGTCCTACCAACTTGAGTTTCGCCTCTTATTCTGTAACCTTGGCAAGTAATTTTATCTCTGTAAGCTTCATTTTCTTCATGAAAAGGTTTAACTGAGTTGATATGCATAAAGCTCTCAGCAGAGGAGGACTTTCCATATAGTAAGTGCTCAATAAATTCAATAAATGTTAGTTCTGTTTCATTCCTAAAAGGTTATTGGTAAATTAAAAATGCATAAAAATACCGGCCATCTGTGTGTGGACTCATTGAGCATCTGGGTAGGGAAGACTTCCTCTAAATCAGTTTAGCTTGACTTCTGGTTCTAGGAAAGAGGGGGCCACATGTGGGACACACAGGAAAATGAGACATCTGAAAGGAGGGAAGAAAGACAGGGGCACGAGATGGAAGACCTATAACAAGGTATGAGACTCAACAATCAGGCCTGGACATTTCACTTAAGCTACTTCATTCGACAGCTGTCTCTTCTCACAATGTCTTCGTTTCTGTTACAAGACTTTAAAACTAGCATTTTTTAAACAAATGCAATGTTAATGGCATATAACCCTTCCTCTCTATCCTTCATATTCTTTGGAGAGACGGAGGAGAGAATGGCATTATCTACATCTTAGGGAATGAATGAGTGTGTCAGAGCTCCTGGACCTATTCACCAAGGGTGTGAGGACTCAAGTAGGCACATCAGACTTCCAGGCTCCAGTTCTGACCACCATCTAAAGAAAAGGAATCTAAGTCTGGTTTATAATGCATATATTCCTTAGGATAAAAAAACAAACTCTGGAGCAGACAGATAAACAAACACACCAGCCTTCCCTGGAGGCAGTAACCAAATCTCTTGGGGAAGTTGTCAGAGTCTGTGTCCACAGAGAAGACAGACATCTTGGGAATGGGGAGATATCCAGAGACAGGCTGTGTGTAGCCACAGAACTGCTTGTAGCTGCTGAAGTCCCTGCTTTCATGCCTTCAGCCCCAGCCACATTGGTGCAAGGCTGGTGGGATACATCAATTCAACCTCAGCTTCACTCTGAGGCTGAACAGCCTGGAAAGACCTATGTGTGGAGGAGGTAGGTTCCAGTCTCCAGACCACCAGAAGATCCTCCAAGGAGCCATCCCAGACCCAGTGATCCGCTGCCACTCACATTGTGGCAGTGACACTTACAAAGCAGTCACTGTATTCTGGAGCCTCCTGGATGAACAGCAGCTTCATCACCTGAAGCCTGTTACAAATGCAGAATCTTGACCTCAGCCCAGCCCTACTGAATCAGAGCCTACATTTTTACTAAGATCCCCAGGTGATTCATAGACACATGAGAGTTTGAGGAGTGCTGTCTGGTCACTTATGGTAGGCGTCTGGTGTGAGGGCATCAATCCATTTGCATATTTCAAGTACTTTCTCATCATGAAAGGCTATTTTCTTCCGAGAAGTCCTTATGGCTGGGTTCAATTGAGAACTGCTAGAATCAGAGATAAATGAATCGCCAGGGTCTTTGAGAACAGGATGACCAGTGTCAAATGATATTTCCAATCACCCTGGAATTACTGTTCTGACCAGTAACATCCCCAAAATATATATATTTTGAGAGATAGATGCAGAAGTATTGATAATTATTGGTTTTAAATACTCTCTTTGCTTATTCGTGAAGATCGACTTTTAAGAAGTCAACTGTATATATGAGAGATACAGCTATGAAGGTTCCCTCGACTATCTAATATTCTGTGGCTCTACGCAAGACTCTGAACTAATATTTGCCTCCAAAAGGACCATAGCCAGAAACCCTTGCCAGAGAGGGAAAGCTATGTGCAGGAGAATAGTTCAACCCAGGAGACTACAGTTTTCTCATGGAATCCTGGAGACTAGGCTATGGTGCTTAATAGTATTGGTCATTTATTTTTTTAAAACAATTTTGCTCCTTTGTGGGTATTTTTCTGATTCTCTGCTAGCTCCTATTCTCTTTAGGCCCTTGCTGTGTTCCCCAAGATTCATCCTTGGTCATTGCCTATCTCTGTTCGTGCTGCCTTCTTTCACGAGGTGTGCGCTCCAATGGCTTCCACTATGGCTTCAACACAGATGTGTCACGAGCTTGTATTTGTAGCCTGTCGTCCAGGCTGTTCTTCATTCCCACATTGTCAAATGTTTATGAGACATCTCCACTTGAATGTTCCATCATTAGCTAAAAACACCATTCTCAAGTCTAAAAACTCATCATCGCCCACCCTCCTTCAACCCTATTCCTATGTATTGGTCCCTTTTTCAGACCACTCCCATTTCTGTCAGGGTACCATTGATATCACTCCTCCTAGAATTTCTGCAGTGACGTGATCTCAGCTTACTGCAATCTGTCTCCTAGGTTCAAGGGATTATCTTGACTCAGCCTCCTGAGTAGCTGGGATTACAGGCATGCGCCACCATGCCTGGTTAATTTTTCTATTTTTAGTAGAGATGGGGTTTCGCCATGTTGGTCAGGCTGGTCTCGAACTCCCGACCTCAGGTGATCCACCCGCTTCGGCCTTCCAAAGTGCCGGGATTACAGGCGTGAGCCACTGTGCCCAGCCCAGTTTGGCTCTTCTAAGCTCTCACTACCTTCTAGTATTTTTCCTTCAAGATGCCTTTTGGATTTGCCCTTTCTCCTCCATTTTTCCTGCTAATGCAACCCTTTTCCACTTTGTGCCTAGAATATTGTGAAAGTTTTCTGGCCGGTGACATCACTAGTTACAAATGTTCTGACCTCTAACCCTATCTTACAAGTCCCAATTAAATCTTTATAAAGCATTAGATGTGATGTTATAGGTAATGAAATTAAACTCTTCCACAGGGCCCTCCAGCTGATTCATATCCCAACTCCACCCCCTCCATCTAACTTTATTCCCCGCTGCTCCCTAACACTTCATCCCCATCTCTAAGGTCAAGGTTTCTCCCTGGCCCCTACACCACATCATGCTATTCCTCCTTCCTGAGATTTTGACCACCGGCCTCTCCAAACACTTTTTATCATACATTCTTATAAGAATTTTTTTTTTTAGATCAGAAACAACCATTAAAGATGGTTACTTTATAAATATTATACTTGCATAACCCTACTAATATGTTATACACATTATCAAACATCCATGAAAACTGACATTTGTAAAGGATGAGCTAAATAATACATAAGATGGAAGTTCACCTATTTCCTTGCCAAGTGAATAATCTTGCCCTTGACCTGGGGTGTGGACATACCACATTAGAGACATAGATCCAGACCAAATACATCCATTCAGACCCAAAGGAGGCAGCTCTTCCTGCAGGCAGCCTTATCTCTTACTCCCACCCAAACTGAGCTCCACTTTCCTGAACTCTCAGAACATTGAAAATTACATGTAGTCAATCATTTAGACAATATATATTGCATCAATACTTTAAGTCTGATTAATCGAAGCTTGCATCTAGGATGCCAGAAATTTATAGATTTTTAGAATAATTCAATATCTTAATTAAAAATATTACTGTCTTCTCAGAATTGCTTGGGTTGGGCTCTACTCAATTATGCAACATCCATTACAAGAAAACTCCAAGTCAGACTGAAGTTTAATTTCATTTGTCTCATTAAACATCACACACATGGATTCCCAGAGGTTTGAGGACTACTTTTTCTACTTTTTTGGCCAATGAGACGTTTAGCACATTGCTTAACCTTACTCAATTTGAGTTTTCATTTAATCTGTAAAACAGGGGGCAAAATGTGACCATTAAAAGAGATAATAGTCCACGCACAGTGGCTCACGCCAGTAATCCCAGCACTTCAGGAGGCCGAGGCGGGTGTATTACCTGAGGTCAGGAGTTCAAGACCAGCCTGGCCAATATGGTGAAACCGTGTCTCTACTAAAAATACAAAAATTGGCCAGGTGTGGTAGCACACGCCTGTAGTCTCAGCTCCTCGGGAGGCTGAGGCAGGAGAATTGCTTGAACCCCGGAGGACTTTGTGCCTGAATGCCTAGCAGTCAGAGCTGAAAAAGCAAAGCGAATCAACCTGTCTTCTTGCTCTGTCTTGGCATCCAGGCTGCCGATGGTCCCAAAGTCTAGTCTCAATGCACACACTATCCATGAAGGCATTTGGGGACATGCATCTGCACCCCCAGGGACAGTTCTAAGTTTTTCCTGTCCTTCAAAATTCAAGTGAATTAGCTGCTGAAAAAAAAAAAATCAATAAATCCAAGTTTTAAAAATCCAGTTTATAACGCATCTCCTCCAGCAGCTTTACCCAGCCCACCCTTGCCAGAGTGCCCTAAGTTTAGACTCCCACTTTTTAACTCTATTTGAACTGCTAATTAAGATAATGCCTGTGAATGCCCTTTGTAAAGTGTAAGAAACTACACATATGTTAATTTTCCTTCTGAAGACATTTGAGTGCTTAACCATCCTTATCGCATTTGTACATATCTTGTTTCCTTGCTATTGTGGATTGCAAACGGCCGGCCACAGCATTTTCAGTGTTCTTGACTCCTCCCTTTTTCCTCTGAGGTCATGTACCACCCTGGAGCTCGTCTACAGCAACCAGCTTGCATTCAATGCCCATAAACCTTGGACCTGCCTATCTGTCTGCCAAGACCCATGCCTGAAAGAGTTCTGTAAACGTGGCTACATCCTCAGCCTCCTCTCTCAGCTCTTCCCCAGGCGTATGTCCCTGAACCTCGTAGCTTGTCTGTGCCCAGAGAATACACATTAACTGTGATGTTAGGGTAAAACAAACAAACAAACCCAAAACTTAGTGTTTCAAAAGGAGATAGATAGATAGATAGATAGATAGATAGATAGATAGATAGATAGAGATATATATAGATAGATATAGTAACTCTGCTTTTAAGAAACAAGGGGGAAAGTGAAATTCTGCAGAGTCAGAAAACAGGTTTCCTTGCTAGAGATGAAGACAGTGAGATAAAGGCATGGAGGCTTCCCCCACACCCTGCAGCTCAGAATTGTGGGACACGGGTCTAAGACTTCCCATTGCTGGCTGGTATTTACAGCTTTTTAGATGATATGCCCATTTTCCCCAGGCACTTTGGGGCCAAATCTCAGTGTGCTGAGACTCAGAAATTGCTCTCAGTAGCTTCATATTTTGAATTTTTTTGCACCATTCTTATCTGTCTATTGCTCATCTGACATCTTTATATGTTATTTAAGCAGTACTTATCTGGAGAAATATAACAGAGGTCAAGAAAGTACATACATTTAGATATCTAAAACTCAAAACTCCATCTCTTGTTCTCCCCCCAATCACCAAAACTGCCCCAAGCCTAAAATTAATCTGATGGTTAACAATGCTAAATTAATATTAGCCAATAAAGTTATTCAAGTCTTTGAAACTTACAATTTTGCATCATTTATTTTTGTATACACACACAAAGGCAGGTATTAGGTTACTGAGTTTGGTTTCTCACCAAATAGCAAAAGCCAGGGAACCCCAGAGGTGTTTAATAAACACTTGTTGACTGATTGATGGAATATACTACCTAGGATAATTCAGACAATGCGTTCTTTGTCAAAACACTAAGGTAAATTATTGAGTCCGCTTTTATTACCAAGCGTTTCTGCTGTATTGCAGAGGACAGGCCTGCCCAAAACTTGTCCATCTGCCTCAGAGCTCAGGTTTACAAAATAAACCCTTAGGCCTTACCTTTCACACCTGGTTTTTACTCTCGGCAGAGGAGGCCCGGACTGGTCTCCATAAACAACTGTGTAGTTGGAGCCGTGCCGTTGGAGGCCCAGGCCTGATGCAGACCCAGCCACCTTTGGCTCTTTACTACGAATATTATCACGGCTGCAAAAAATAGTTTGTGCACATTTTTTAAAAGAAAAAAAAAACTGAGCAGAGCATAAAACTGGAGAGAAAAATAGTATGTGAACTAATTTACAAAGCCCAGCTAAGTCTTCCTGCCTCACTCTTCTGAAAGAAACCAAAGCATTAAAATATCAAGCTCTTTGCTCTCCACTGCAGCGGGCATCCATGCCCATCCAGTTGAGTCGACCCTTCCAGAAAGGATGCCCGGGCCCATGACACCTTCACTTCTCTTTGCAGCCATTTCCTGCCATTCTTTGCTAGGCCTTTAGCTTGGGTCTTGAGCAGATTTTGTGAACAGGGCAAACTGTCCTCTCTACTGTTCTGCCATGCCCCAGGGGTTCTGTGCTCGCCTGGCCTGACTCTTGACCTGCAGCTCTCTCTGGGCTTTCTTGCTTGCTGATTTTTATGCCCACAGCTCCCTACCTTTCTGTAACCCCCCCTTATCTCCACTGCCCACCTGTCCAACTAGAGTTGCCAGGTTTCTCTGCTCGGCACGATCCAGCCAGCTCTGACATGTAGCTGTACCTGAAGATGGTAAAGGCCCCCAGGCCCCCAAACTATGTTTTCAACAACCAACATGTCTTGTAGTTATCCACCTTTTCCTGAATCAGAATCCTTCACCCCTTGCAATGTTGCCAACCTACTTCTATGTTGATAATGTGTTTTGTCATTTTGGAAATGTAAACAAATCAGTATACCTTCCTTTTCATCTTTTTCTTGTTATCAGTAGGAAAGTACAAGAAAAAAGGAAGAGAAAATGCATGCGAGATTGAACCTACTTATTCTACTATATGGAATTATCTTAAGCTCAGCATCTAAATCCTCTTTTCCCAATTCTTGCTTGGAATCTTGAGTACCTGATCTTGAATTTCTGTGGCGCTCCCTGAGCGCGGGACTGGCTGGTAGCCATGTGATATTGATTTGTTTTCACCATAGCAACAGCAAATTGAAACAACTAGCAGAGAGAAGGCAGGCTGTTAACCAGTAAAGCTACCTAACCAGTATATTTCACAAGCATATTTTTTCTCCTTCCCTCCTGTTTTTTCTCTTATTTACTCCACTTTCACAAATTTAACACAAAAGTCAAAGGAAAAACAGCATTAAATGTTTTGGGCACTACAAGGCCTATGGCCAGAATAGTGTGCTTTGCAGAGCTTCTAGTATATCAGACTAGATCAATGGAAAAAATGCAAACAACAACGCTTTGATTTCCTTGGAAATTTCATTTGTTGAACTAAGAATAAATATCCCTAAAAAAATTTACATGAGCACAAAGTAGAATGAAGGGTTTTGTGTATATGACTATGTATCTCAATACCCTAAGGCATTTGCCAACAGTTTCCTAATACCGAGGTTTTTTCCCTTTGTACTTTAAATAGCTCAGTTTGCCCAGAGACAAACAACCTTTTTTTTTTTTTTTTTTGGTAAAAGGTTAAGGTCTCAGAATGCTAAATGATGAGGGAAAGTGTAGCAAGTATGATTCAATTCTATTAAAAGATAGAAAAGGTAGGCACTTGCTCAAAACTACATGAGTAGTCGGAGAGGAGACACAAACTAGCTTTGGGAACTCCCGGGAACTCCAATGTGCTCCAATCAAAATCTTTTTTAAAAGGTTCCTTCGTAAACGTTACCCTTCCCCCGATCTCTGTGACCAAGGTTGCCACCTGTGACATGGATTCGCAGCCTGCAGTATTGTACTTCCCCTGCTCGGGGCCATCTGTGCTAGGACATGATGATTTCTCTATGAAAACAGCGGTTCCCACCATCACAACCAGCCTTGAACTTGGTGGCACAACCTGGATCCTAAATAGTGGCTCTGGAGCAACTGGGAATAGGGCCCCGGGGACCATCCACCTAGGTGGCAGCGCTGGGCTGCACCGAGGGGGAGTCAGGCCAGAAAAAGAGCTGTGCCCTGCTCCCTGCTGCTTTTTGCCAGCCCAGCCAGAAGCCCTGCAGAAAACCTCTGCTGACCGGCCCGACATGAGGCAGGTACGAGAAGATGCCCTATTTATGAGGGGGACAGGTTTACAGTTTACAAAAGACAGGCAAAAATATAAAGACATAACTTAAGTCCTGCCAACGGGGAGTTAGAATGTTCCTGGCCAGGACATAAAGAAATATTCCTCTCCACAAGCTCGAATAAAGGAACACACAGCAGAAATAGTTGGGGGATGACGTCAGAAGTTCTGGGCTAGTGTCCTGCACTTCTCCTTGAAAGTAAAAACAGTGGGTCTAGAAGAATCTACGTGGCATTGCCCTTATTTAAATGAGTAGTTCTACTGATCCTTGCAAAACAAGTAGGATAGCTGAAGAAACTTCTTCTTATTTAAAGATTATAAGAACGTTCCCCCTGCCTTTTTTTAAAACCTTATTGTCCCCAAAACGCACACATTACCCAATTAACAAATAGCTTTCCACTTAACCTTTGTCTTTTAAAGGGACAGTAATGTTTCTTGAAGAACATTCAAGGTGGTGGTGGTTAGGCAAGTCACATTTTTTTCTTCGCTTCAGTGCTTGCTAACTATTCTAAAAATGTTACACATTTATTGTAAACACATGCTTCCGAGGCCTAACAAAAAAGCACAGTTTCCTCATGCCTGGCAGAAATTTAAAACGGAAAAGGGCAGAAAGAATTCTTTAGCAAATACATCCTTTCCTTCTCCTGGGCCAAGTGTGTTAAAAATAAATCTTCTCCATCATTTCTCACTGCTGCTTCTCAGCGAGAAAGTTGATATGGTTCGGCATAGTGAAAACACAGCTTTAAAAGCTAGCCTGCCCTCATTAAATTATTCTGCTGGCTGTGTGTTCTCATTAAAAATGCATAAAGATCAGATAATTGCAGTAAGCATTATTAACCCAGCTTTACTTTTGAATATAATGGTTCCACTTTTAAGCTGGAAACAAAGACTCAGACATGCCAGGAAAAGAAATGTAAACATTGAACTACAGTATCGAAAACTTGCCAGAAAGCTACCTCTTGCTAGGTTGTTAAAAATGTGCTTTTGAAACTCAGTTAAAGCTGTAGCATTTTAGAGCTAGGTAAGTCCCTAATTTTTAATAAATAGACACATACGTTTGGTCAAACATCCAACCGATGATTATTTACCATGAATTTTTTTTTTTAATCCTTAATTGCAAGTCTGTTTTCGAATAATAGGATCCATGTAAACTTTATCTATTTGGGAACTAGCTATGGCAATATGACAATTTTTTTATAGCAAGAAAATAAGATTGCGCCGAAGAATTAAAATGGTTTTTAAAAAATAATGTAATAAATGAATCGATTCTTTGCATAAAAACTCGATTTCGTGCCTCACCCCGAACAGGCGGCATAGATTCAAGCTTTGCCATTTCTTTTTCTCAAATCAAAATGTTACGTAAAACTCCAGGGTCCCCCGCAAGTATTACATTTGAATTAGTGGAATCCAGTTTCCCTGGCTCCCCTAAGCAGCACACATGGAATGCAGCATACTGCAGCAAACTCTTTAAACATTCAAAAAAGGGGGGCGATTCTCCTACCTTGTTTAGCTCTGCCTGTCCTTCCCATTTACAGTAACCCCAGGAACATCTGGCAGAACCAAGTGGCCGAGGCTTCTCCACCGCATCATGAGGAAGAAACTTCCATGTAAATAGTTCTCATTCCCTGTTTATTGTACTCTGAAAGCCGCCTGCCGTATCTGGAAAATTTTACCTTCAGATGATGAAGCAAAGACAGTCTAAACTCTGTTGCTGTAAGCTGCAAGCCCTTCCTTCCGACAAATCCCTCCCAGCCCGGGCCAGCCAATCCCCAGCCAGCTCGTCAGCCCTACTCGTCTGAAACTGGCCCTAATAGGATGACTGACACAGTAACACAGCACTTGCAGTGTGTAAAAACAGTGCATCCATACTGATGAAAGAGGAATTTCCCTCTCAGAAGAAAGCAATCATAGCACCAAGACAAAGTGGCACATAATTGGCAGAGCAGAGAGAGGGGTAGCTCAAGAAAACACCCTTGAAGACAGCCAGCTCGGAGCCAGGAGCTGCACCGTGAACACTTTGGAAAATGTGAAACTCCGCAGATTCCAAAGAAATCCAGGTTGTACATGAAACTGAAGTCCTTGGACTATCTGACAAAGCATATGTGTATATTTTGTAAAGGAAAAATAATTCAGTGTCTGCCATGGCAATTAATACCTTACAAAACATTTACGTATTTCCATTATTGGGGAAGAATGTGCTAGCCCAAATGCGTATTCAAAATCAAAACATGCTTCTAGCTCTGGCACACACAGGTTTCCTGTATAACATCTGTTATTGCACTGGTTAATTACTGTGGCCCATTTATCTTTCGTCTAAGTTTTCAGACCACTTGGGACTTCGATTAGGGAATGCTGGACAATAAAATTGATATCTATACACCACCCTTTTCTACTCTTGGCAGGCACCCACGAGAGGATTAGGTGTGCCTTAACCATCTTAGATGCCATTTGATAAATACTGTGCATTGGCTTACATTGTCGTTAATGAAGCAATGATTATAGGAAGATGTTTACTGTTGAATGCATGTGGCACATGATCCAAGGGCCCCCATGAGGTGCCTGCCATTCCACAAAAGATGTTCTAGGAGGTGCTGGAGTTTCCTGAAATAAAGCAGAAGAAGAGAAAGGTTAGAAAGGGTTATTTATTTATTTATTTATTTCCCAGTCTACAGCATTTCTGTATGCTTTGAAAACAAAAACACAAAAACATATGGCATTTAGCAAACACAATAAGCATACATTTTCCTTCCCCTGAATACAACATTTTAAGAAAAAACAAAAAAGTATGATGATTACATGACGAGACCAAGGCAGAACAAAGCCCCTATTCATGTGAAAGGTTGAACCCAATGCACTATTTTTATAAGCAACTGTTCAGTGCATCTGTAATGAAGCAACAGAATGAAATGGAATGCTTTCTTTTTATTTTGCCATTACATCTTAAAAACAATGTTTCACATAATTTCTAGGCTACTTTCTTCAATAACTACTATGCTTTATTCCCCTCAGTTTTTTATGCTTACATTGTTTGTCCTCCCCATGTAATGCTACCACATATCCTAACTTGCCGGCTTTCATCTACTGTAATACTTCTGGAAATTTGAATTAGTTCTTTGGTCAAACAGGTAAAAACTACTTTTAATTATTAATATACTTAAACAGATTCATGATTCTCCTCTTCCGCATCTCCCTCTGATTCTGTCTTCGAAACTATCATTCCATGAATCCCATTCCTGAAACTCTAGTTACCTTTTGACACATTCCCCCATTCTCAGCCAGTGAAACTAAGCCTTGTTGATTTTCCTTCTCAGGTAAGCCAGAACTCTGACCTATTACCTGGAAAACACAAATGCTAACAAGACAGCCTCTGGGACTCAGGCCTCCTCATCTTCAAGCTCCCTTGTTGCCAGACAGGTTTTTAAAGTCATATAAAGTCATGTTCCTTTCACATTCAAACCTTTCTCTCTATAAAATCTGAATTATAGACTTTCAAGGGCCTTCATAATCTGGGCTCTCCCTTTCAACTCAACTTTTTCTCCACTGTTTTCCCAAGTGAACTTCCTGATGGAGTCATGCTTATTTCTGCCTTACTCAATCTTTAGACCTCAGCTCACCTTTCCCTTTATTCTGTCGTGTCTTCTCTGGCCACATTACCCTCTCTGATGTTCTCTTGTGAAAGCATTCTGTATTGTTTACTGTATCAGACACTTTGAAACCCTTAACATTGTAGTCTTCTGTAGTTAGTTTGCCTGAGTTGATCTTTCCATCTCAGAAAGCAAGGCTCATGTTGTATATTAATTAAGATAATGCACACAAAACGTCTATGCAGTGACTGGCACATAATAAATGCTCATTAATGATAGCCATTCTTACTGGTATTTCTAAATACATTGTTCATTGCAGTTAGCAAAATGCCATGCACAAACTTGCTGACTTCACGATTCCCATCTCAAGAACTGGTATCACATTCATCCAACTGCAGGAGCCAAAAACCTGGCAGTCATCCTTAACTCTCCTTCTTCAACCACCATTTGAAATCCATTATCAAAGTCTTTCAGGTTTAACACCTAAATATTTAGAAATATTTCACTTTGCTTCATCTCTCCCAATGACTTTGTCCAAGTTATCGGTGTCTTTTATCATGATGATTGAAATAGCCCTTAACTGGTCTCCTGAATGTATTCCTGACCCCTTCAAACCTTTTTTCACACTTCAGTCAGAACAGGAATTAACAGACAAGTCTAATTTTTCCGCACTCCTTTGTGTAAAACCTTTGCTATGGACTGAATTGTGTCCCCCTAACACTTGTACGTGGAAGTCCTAGCCCTCAATAGGAAGGTATTTGGAGATGGGACCTTTGGGAGGTGCTTTAGATCAGGTCATGAGGGTGGAGTCTTCATAATAGGATTCGTGTTCTTCTGAGACACCAGAAAGAGACTCTTTCTCTCTCCCTCTACCACGTGAAGACACGCAAGAAAGCAGCTCTCTGCAAGCCAGGAAGGGAGACCTCATCAGAACCTGACCATGCTACACTCTGACATTGGACTTTCAGCCTCCACAACTATGAGAAAACAAACTTCCACTGTATAAGCCACCCAGTCTACAGCAGCCTGAGTTGACTGAGACAACTTTAACTCTGTTTGGGCCGCTTTTAGGAAAAAGATAAAAGTCCTCAACATGACCCATGAGGCTCTGTGCCGTCTAGCGCCTGCCTACTTCTCTAGCTTAGCCAGAGGCCGTCTGTTCAGGGAACCCTTCCCTGACCCACAGGATGAGTTCAGATCTGCTTCTTGTTTTCTCTCATAGCCCTGTGAACTCCAGAGCAGTGCATCTCAGATGTTAATGTGCATGCACATCCCCCAGGGGTCTTGTTAAAATGCAGATCCCATCTCCATAGTTCTTGGGTGGATACTGAAATTCTGCTTTTCTAACAAGCTCCCAGGTGACGCTGATGGCTGTTGTCCATGGACTATTCTTCGAGCACCAAAATGTTTATAGATGTTGTTTGCTTCATAGCACTTATTGCAGGGGATGGCTATACATTAATTTGGTTATTATTATTTATTTACTTAAGGTCTACCTTTGGAACCAGCCTGTTGGCCTCAGAAGTCACCATTGTCTCTCCACATCTAATCTAGTATGTTCATGGCACATGGTGGAGGCACTCAATAACACATGTATGTTAAATGACTTAATTGATGGGTATAATGTCCTACAGATCCAAGCTGGACTTATATTTTTTCTTTTTTCTCCTCTTCCTCTTCTTTCTCCTTTCCTCCTCCTCCTTCTTTTCTTCTTTTTATATATCTACATAAGTTCCTGGAAACTCTAGATAGAAGCTTAATTTTTCTTGAGGTCATGACATGCTAAGTAGAAAGCAGAATGTTTGAGAAACCAGAGAACAAGTAACAAGAAGATGATCAACCGTATTCAAGTAAAGGAGGTGGCCAGAGGAGTGAAAATATAAAACAAAACCTTCAAATTTGCCCAATAAAAATTGTCAGTTGTCTTCTACAGTTCGATAAATGCGAGATCACTCCATCCTTTTATTTTAACTTCTAGGCCCAATTCTTTTTTTTTTTTTTTTTTTTTGTGACAGAGTCTCACTCTGTTGCCCAGGCTGGAGTGCAATGGTGCAGTCCCGGCTCACTGCAAGCTCCCCATCCCAGGTTCATGCCATTCTCCTGCCTCAGCCTCCTGAGTAGCTGGGACTACAGGTACCCGCCACCATGCCAAGGCTAATTTTTTGTATTTTTACTAGAGACGGGGTTTCAGCGTGTTAGCTAGGATGGTCTCCATCTCCTGACCTCATGATCTGCCCACCTTGACCTCCCAAAGTGCTGGGATTACAGGCGTGAGCCACCGTGCCCAGCCGGCCCAATTCCTCACCTAATAAATGTACCAGAGATGACTCATTTTTACCTTGTCCAAAACTAAAATCATTTTTTATTTGATCATTTCCCATTTCAGTGAGTGAAACCATCATTTCTCTTATGTTTCCCACTTTAGTAAATGGAGCCACCATCTTTGATGCCTAATTCTTTATCATCACCAACAACCAAATGGTCCATACCCTGTGAATTCTTGTCTCCAGAATCTATCCACTCCTCTCCATCTTTACTGCTGTGCCCCTAATTAAAACCCCCACCACCTTTGACCTCTTTTACCTGTTCCTTACTTCTCTGCCTCCAGTCTTGCCCCTCACCTTTCACTCCATTTACCACACCTCAGCCAAAATTATCTTTTTAAAAATGCAAATGTTATAATGCCATTATCTGCATAAACTCACTTCATGTCTCCTCATTATCTTCCAGAAAAATCCCCTGCCCAGTTCCCAGCTATCTTCTTTCACCCTCCTCTTGAAGTCACTTCCTTCCTACCTTTACATCCAGTATTATTAAACTAACTTTAGACCCTCAGGTGTGTCATGTCTTCTCTAATTTAGAGCCTGAATTCCTTCTTCATGAAAAATCTTCTATTCCTTTCACACACATCTAACATCTTTCCATCCAGCAACACTCAGTGTACACGTCACCTTCTCCAGGAAGCCTTCTTTGCCCACCATGACTCTCATGGCACCTTGACATTTTATTCGTCATAGCAGTTGTCACAGTATGTAGTAAACATGTCTTGCTTGTTTATGTACCTCACTAGAATCTATAAGAGACTGAACCATGTATTTCCTATTCATCAGTTTATCCCCAGTGCCTAGAACATGCACCATATAATAGCAGACAGTTACTGAATAGTTGTTGAATGGTTAAATGGCACTGATAATAAAGTGATAAGGACAGTCACAGGGCTTAAAAAACTGATAGAGAAACCATAGAGACATATATATTATACTGTATATAATGTGTAATTATTGTATATTATATAATATGTATGTTATATATTATATCCATACTATATTTTATATATTATGTGTATATTATATATTACATATATACAACACATATATGTGTATATATGTATATATTACATATATGTATATATTACATGCATATGATATATAATATGTATGTATTATGTATATATTATATATTGTGTATATAATATGCATATTATATATTATATGTGTATTATATGTATGTGTAAATATACTACATATGTAGTAATATATATCCATGCATGCACACACACACGCAAACACACATTCATGAATCTAAAGTTGAACTGGAGAAGGAAAAGAAGCAATAAATAAAAGCTGAAAGGCACAATGCAGTTATGAAATCATCTCCTTTGCTGGGCATACCAAATGTTAGCAAGCTTATAGTCAAGGAGAAAACTAATCTTTGATGATGTTTAAAATCGTGGTGATTTCCTGAGAAACAAAGTCTCCCCTTGAATAGAAAAGAACAGGTGTCTTAGGACAGATGGAAGTGTTTGGTTTACTGGAAGAGATGGCCTGGCCCCTAGAAAGTAAGAAAAAGTTGTTCATAGCAAGAAAGAGATGAGACAGAAAGGTAAGTTGCTGACGGGCCTGGTCTGTGATTATTCAATCTTAGGGCTATTTCTCTCTCAACATAATATTTCAAGCCTATCCGGCCTCTTTGTCCTCTAGTATGTACTGTTGTTTTTAAATTTTTTTTCTAGTTGTTTCATGTATAAACCAAATCATAAGCCCCTTGAGGGTACAGACCTTGCATTAAAGTACTTTTTGTCATCCACAATGCCGAGCATGGAGTGGGGCTGAATTCATTTAACTTGATTGATTTCTATTTAGGATTCTGGAGAAAATTTACATACTTTCGAGGAGAATAGTAATTTTTTTTTAAACATGTTGGTTGAAAATGCAGCAGGAAATAGAAAATTGGTTTTATAATTTTCAGAAAAAGTGATAGTGTTTTTTATTGAATTTATCACAAGAAATATCTACTGGTTTTTAAATTTTCTCCAGTAGGTCTAGGGGCAGAAGACGGGAAAATTAAGACTAACATTTTCTGGGTTAAGGAAAATAGGAGGAAGTAAATTGCATGAAGCATATATATGAAATCATGTCTGAGACTCCCTTAGCATAGAACATGGTACATAGCAGTGCTCAATGTCTGCTAGCCACTATTTTTACTGCTACTATTATCATTATCAACATTATCATAACCCTTAGGGCTTAGAATCCTAGTCAGAGTGATTTCTTTATGCCAAAAAAGTGAAAACTAATGTAGAGATTTCCAAACTTCCTTGCTTCGTGACATTCTTGGTATTCCATAATTTTTTTCCCTGTGTTCCTAGGCCAAAAATAATACCTAATTGTTCCATTTATTAAATAGCTATATCCAAACACCTTAGTAAGTGCTTATGTTTTAATAAGTTAGTAGTTATATGAAAAGTAAATATTTGGAAAAAAACATTTTTCTTACATGCTTAACTCGAATTAGTTTTTAATGGATGGTAGCATGCCAATCTCAAAGCTTGCAATCACATTGCAACCACAACTCTCATTTTCTTCCACGTTGCTTCTTGCATGGTAATTGTTTTTATCAGTTTAACAACTACTAAAAACCCAGCTTTGCAAAGATATATGTTACCATCAAAAGGAATGAAGTGTGATTCTATTGAAATTGTCAATTACCTTGAGCTCGTAGGTTGCACAGTGTCTGACAGATGTTGAGTATTGCTGTATTTCCTTAGAAAATGTACGGTAGCCCATGGAACCCCAGTGAGTTCACCACAGTTTCCTAGGGTGCCTGAGAGCACAGTTTGGGAACCATGGCACTGAGGCAAAAGTCCCAATAGTTTGACCAATGTTAACTGTCTCATTGTTTTTCTGGTTTGATGGTCATATGGAGCCTCCTGTCCTAGGCCTAAGGGCAGTTGAAGTTGCAGAGAGAAGGTCAGGTCAAAGGTTACAGGACATGCCCAGCCCTTAAGCTGTGGTCATATGAAATCCTCCAAGCCTATGAGATTTGGGTGAAGCCTATGGTTCTCCAGGATTGCAGATGTCTGTGGGCCAAAGAAAGAACACCCTGAGGCAGGGGCCGAATGATCTGCCCACAGTTGATGTGCCTGGGAACTTGCCAGGATCATTCACCTTTCCAGATGTTGAATTATAAATATAAATGCAAAGAGGAAGCAGCAATGAGCATTTCCCCTGTCACTGTCTTCAATAAAACTACAGACTCCTTTTGCAGCTCCTGCCTGCTATTCTTCTAGGCTGGCTGAGGGATCACTGTGCATCTGTCACTGTGCTCACTAGAATTTGTTCTTTCTCCTATAATGAAGGATGAGTATTCTCAGCCCCTTCTCCACCTCCTTCTATGAAAGTGGTGTTTCTGACAGAGAAGAATGTCCAAGCCTGAAAGGTGGGTCTCCAAGCTGCAGGTGGGGGCCATGATCTCCCTCCTGTTGGGATACTTGAAAGTAAGATTTTTTCCATCCATAGCCTTCTGCCTACCTTCTGACTGAGGGGCCAGGCTTAACAGGGGTCCAGTGGCCATTGGATGGAAGGACATACACTCATGTGCTATACTTTTCCTTTTGTATCTGGAGCACTTACTGCCTTTTGTCAAAATTTATAATCTACTTGATACTCATTGTTAGTTGTCCAGTATCCAACATATGGGACTGACAATAAATATTTGTTAAACAAAATTTAGGAGGACAGAAATGTGGTACAGGATGAGTAGGAAATTGGGTTTGAGACACAAGGTCAAGGATCAGAGCTAATGTGGCATTTCTAAGGGGCTCCCAAGGGTCATTAAAGCCAAGCTTTAAAAAACCAGGAAAGAGTTGAAAAGTCAAAACTACCAATTGAGAGTATCACCTTGGTGTGACCAAATAGTGTGTGCTATAGCAGAGTCAGGATTTTCTGTCTCTTTGATGCTTGATGAGCAGCTTAGATCCATACAAAGAGTTTTTAATGGAATCAAAGGGTCTTTAATAACCTCTTCTTTAATGGAGTGAGAATAACGTAATTTGTTCTTCAATGATTCAGAAGTGGGTGGGTTCCAGCACAAAAGATTGTGATGATGTTGTAGGAGTCTCTGTAGCAGTGGAAGTAGGTGAACCTGCTGCCTGATGAAGACATCGTCATCTCCAAGAGAGAGTATGGAATGGACGTGGGGAATAGATGAAGCATAGCATGTGTGTTATTGTAGCGTGATGACAAGCTTGACTTTAAAAATTAAATGCAACTAGTTTAGATTTACTACAATATACTGTTCCTGAAGGAAAGACTTGTCAGTGCTCCTATTCCCCTCTCCATCTCTTTCTGTTTGTTTTAGAATCACCACCCTACCTAGATCCACTAGTTCACTCATCTGATTAGGGTTTATCACATGACTTGCTACGTGTTGGTTCCAATTGAAACATTCATGATATAAAGATAAGCAAGATGTAGATGGGATCCTGAGAATCTCACAGTATTTCACATGATCGCCAAAGTGAGATCTCTGGGCACTTATCTCAAATGTTTCTGAAGAAAATGACCCAGGGCTGAGTAAGTTTGGAAACTGTTGAAATCACTCATTAAATGTGTGTTTTTACCGAAGGACCTCTCAGAGCCTTGATTCTGGGAATGTGCATTGCAAATTTCCAAGACGGGGTCTCTAGTTCACTCTGTCTGAGAATTAATTTTACCAGAGGCTCTTTTATTTTAAAAAAGAAATCTAACTAGTATGGTGTTCTTGGGAGTTATATTTTGGGAAACCCTGGTCCAGGTAAATTTTTTTTTCCTGTTCATTAGACCATGTCCATCTCTGCTTCTGCCTGTCTTTCTTCACATTCAGAACTTCCCTCACTGTCTTCTGTCAACAACCATAGCTTCCAGATCTCCCTTTGTCACTTCTATTCAACCTCATTCAACTCAACCTCTTTTATTTGATGCTATATGTTCTTACTTGACTGAGATCCTCAGCTTTACTCACTTGAGGCATCTAGCACACCTCAATGCTACTTTCTATTTGTTTCTCAGAACCTTGGTTACTCCGGAAGTCCCTGTGGCTCCAGGATCTCCTGTCTGGACCAGATCTTTGCAGCAGCCTTTCTCCTCAGGCAAATCTTGGAGATGATTTGCCCAGGTTTTCTGACCAGCAGAGGGCCCTTGGTAGCTGTCTAGTTGACCTATGGGCATAACTACCCTTCCAAAGCTTAACCCTGTCTAAATTCCATGTTCCAGCAAAAACATCAATTTCTGGAAAATGTGTTACTCATCTCTTTCCTCCATCAAATACTACTCATGACAGGCGCTTCTGGGGAGCTCACATGGTACTGGGGACAAGGGGAGACTTCTATTTATTAAACATGTGCATAGAGATTATACCGAGTCAAGGACAATGCTATTGTGTGAAATCCATGACACTATTATTGTCTCAGGTTTACAGATGGGAAAACACCTGAATGATTAAGTAACCTTTCCGGGGTCGCACAGCTGAAAGGTGGTGCAGCCCATTTACCCCATGCAAGCTGGCTTCAGAGGCCATGTTCTGTACTGTGACACCTCATTGGCTCTAATTGTAATAGAAAAAGTATATGGCAAATCAGAAGGTGTTAAGTGCAAAGAAAAAAACAAAAGGAAAAGGAGAATTTGGGCCTGGTAGAGGGGATCAGGCAATCAGGTGGAGCTGGGAGGGGGTAGCTGTGGCTTCTATTGTGGAGCCAGGACAGGCTCATGGAGAAAGCTCCCTCTGAACAGAGATGTGTAGGGTGAGGGATTGTGTTTCTACCGTCAATGAAAAGAAATCCCTGGAGAAGTGTGTTCCAAGCAGAATATTCAAACCCCAAGAGCAATTCTGGAAAATGTTCATGTGGGAGGGACTTCTGCATGCAACCTCTCTGGCCTCCAGTTTGCCTGAGTCCCACCCCTTGTTTCTGAATTCCACTGACAGTGTTCTCCTTGTACAAAGGGCACCATCCATTATTGAAGGCCATAGAATGGTGGCTTCTGCCTGTCTTTCTTCACGTCCAGGACTTTCCTCACTCTCTTTCCTGTATCAGCCACCATAAGCATTAGATCTTTCTTTGACACCTTTAGATATTTCCCTATCTCCCCTTTCCCTAAATCCAATATACTGCTATCTCTTTCCCAGTAGATTCATCACACTATCTCGTTCCGATATCCATTTAGATCTCGGCATATAGTCTTGATAAATTAAAATTTCAAACTTACGTAAAATGTTCTGCCTATTCTCCCAAGGACATGTGCTATGTTTTATAATGAAATTTTAATCTTTATTTTTAAAATAATTTGTGCAAAGAGAAGGCATCTGGCTTTGTTTTATCTGCTACAGAAGAGGGATCATGTCATGGATATATTCTTTACCAGAAATGGGCAATTATTTTGCCTTCCAGCTGGATTAGAGAGAAAAACAGGCTCACCTTAGCAACAGCATTCTGATGCTGATGTCATCACCCCACATCATTTTGGTCTCATGTCACTGCATTCTTTCTCTAAAATCTCAAGCCACAGTTTTATAGATCTCTGCATTTAGAAGGCTTAATGAAAAAGGAAGAAATAACCATACTTAAATATTCACTGAGTCATTCTAATCTTGAACTCTGTTAGCAGGTCCCTTTTCCACAGCAAAACAAAATGAGAATTGTGCTTTTTCTACTCCAGTTTTTGCTGCAGCTTTGCCTGCAACCCTTGTCTCTCTCAAGCTCGGGCCCACACACTCCTCCTCTATACCCTCAACCCATGGGACTGCCAACCTCTCCAACAAGCCTGATCACTTACAAATAGAATGATTTTATTTCGCAAAGCAGTCCGATCCTGAGACGATTATGGTGAGCTTACAATCACGGATCCTAGGGCTAGAAGAAATCTTTCTTTTCATCTACGTCCTAGCTTCTTGTTTGAAAATGAGGATGCAGACAGCAAGACAAGACTTACTTTTGTAAAAGACAGAAAAGATTTCAACTCCCTGGAAGTTTGTGCCTCCTCAGAATTTCAATGAGGATTCTCATAGGGTGTCAGATCATGCATCAAATGTTGTGTACCTCATCCCTTCCCCCCACCCCACCCAACCCCTGCCTTCCTTTCCCTGCTACTCTTTCAGCACCCTTCTCCTCCCTACACAAAAATCCCATACACCCAAGTCACTGAATCACAGCAGCCAGAAATCCTTCCCATACCAGGAATTGGACTGAGTCCCTTCCACTTAGAAGTTTCAATATTGGCTTTGGTCTCACAGCAAATAACATTTAAAAATTGAGCACTTTGGGAGGACAAGGCAGGTGGATCACTTGAGGCCAGAAGTTTAAGACCAGCCTGGCCAAGGTGGCGAAACTCATGCCTGTAATCCCAGCTACTTGGGAGGCTGAGGCATGAGAATCACTTGAACCCGGGAGGCGGAAGTTGCAGTGAGCCATGATTGCACCACTGCTTTCCAGCCTGGGCAACAGTGTGAGATTCCATCTCAAAAAAAAAAAAAAATCACAGTTGTGCAGAATTATTTAAATTGTATTTATGTATAGTTATAAAATTTGTGTATATCAATAGGAAAAATTCACTGTCAATGAATAGAAAACTATCCACATACATACTACACTTTGGCAAAATCAGTCTCTCCGTTTTCAAAACCACAAGCTATGCCACAAAGACAAAGACTTCCTTTATAAGCTTTCATCACACATTAACCGTCATGTTCTAAAAGTAATTTTAAAAGTTCTCAATTTGCTGGGTCCCTGACTAAGAAACACAGATGACATTTTTAATCTATTTGAATCTTAAAGTTATTTTTAACATAATTAAGCATTTATAACCTTGCTTTATAGATACATACCCTGAGTTATGTAACATCACTGAGCTAATACTTTGGACCATACTTAAAAAAAAAATCTCTTTTCTTAAGATTTCACATTTAAATATACTGACAACACTTTTTTGTTTTTTTGGCAGGGGGGTTAGAAGTCAATGTCCGTCAGGCGTGATGGTTCATGCCTGTAATCCCAGCACTTCGGAAGGCCAAGGCAGGCAGATCACCTGAGGCCAGGAGTTTGAGACCAGCCTGGCCAATATGGTGAAACCTCATGTCTACGAAAAGTACAAAAATTATACAGGCATGGTGGTGCATGCCTGTAATTCCAGCTACTTGGGAGGCTGAGGCATGAGAATTGCTTGAACCCAGGAGGCGAATGTTGCAGTGAGCTGAGATCGCGCTACTGCACTCCAGCCTGGGTGACAGAGCAAGACCTTGTCTCAAAAAAATAAAAATAAAAAGAAGTCAATGTCTTTTTTTAAAGAACTTTTTGATATTGACAATAGCCAAACAAAAAGTTCATCAAAATTTTGGAAAACTAGAAATTTTACCAAATGAGCAATGAGCACACATTTTTCATAGTGTGTAAACTAATAAGTATTAATTGCCTTAATTAGACTCACCAACACCCAAATAAGGGTTTCATCATCGTTCTCAAAGAAGACAAAGAGGCTAACTAATTTATCTTTATGTCTTCAATACTGGAAAGATTAGAAAGCACTAATTGCAAACTCTCCTTTGAACACTACTTTGCAGTAATTTATCACTTCATACTCACTCAATCTGGGAGGTCACTTTCTTTACCTTCACCTTACAAGTAGAAAAGTTGAGGCAGAGCAGGTTAAAGACTTAATCCTGGGTGCCTAAAGAACCTAGTGGCTGAAGTGGATTCTGTGTAAAATTTAGGCCTCTTAGTGGGGCAAATACTCAATCTAATCCTAAAAGTGGAGCAAAGATTCATACTCTATTAACATGTTTGACAGGGAGTTGGCAAGTGAAATTTTGGTGGGTTATCTTGTTTATATAGAAGAAAATAATAATGGGTGACATTATCCTAGAAATGGAAAACAGAGAACTTCCTGCAATATTTTAAAGGAAATATAGGGATTTAATTTAAAATATAATTACCCAAATCATATCTTTCAAGGATTTTGAATTCATTTATTGTGCCTTTTTAGCTGGTTGGCTGACCAGTTTGATTTTTTTGCCCCTGCATTTAAGAACTCTGTTGGATGTAAAAACCACTTACAGTCTGATCAAAATAATAATTTTTAAGTATACATTCTCAGTTTACATAGTTGCTGAGTTTATGTCCAGGGCCACTGTGTATGACCATGGAGGTTTGTATGTGGAAAATCTCTAGAACATTATTTAGGTCATACTTAGCATTCTACAGTCCACATTCTTGAAGTATGTGCACCACTGGAGTTGTACAGTACACAACCCACTCAACTATACACATCTGTCCAGTTAACATCTTTAGATTGAGGTTAAGATTGAGGTGGGTGAATGTTATTAGAGGCTGATCTCATTATTGGGAGCTTCTCACCTTTGGATAACCTTTGTGTTTCTGCTCTGGTTCTTTCCTAGTCTTGGCATTATTTTTCCAAATTTCTCAAGTCCCTGACCCACATGCATCTACCACTGAGACTTTTAAACATGACCTGTAATTGGGTAAAGAGTAGGGACTAGGGTTTCTACACCCCAAGAGATTGATGAGATAAATCCATGAATCAGCTTTTACTTCTGTAGTTTTAGGAACAATCCAGTTCTATTGTACAATCTGGGCCAAGCTGTAGGTTCCACAAAAGGGAAGGGGATCCAAGGAGGTAGGGAGAAAGTGGTGAGTAGAGGAAAGGAAACGCAGCAGAGGGACAACAGACACTCAAAGAAGACAAGCCTGCTACCTGCCTTTGTTTTACTAAATCCATTTTTCAAAGGAGGAAACTGCAAGTTCCAACCCTACGAAGTCATCAGAGGTATGTTGCCCCCTCCCTAAGTCACAATAATGATCCTCAATTATTGATTCTTACGTCTGTTAATTGGCACTATTCCTGTCCAAGACTTTCTCATAGTTTTCCTGCTAAGTAATGGTCCCACAAGATGCTCTGGGAAAATAAAAAAAGAATTCTCCTTTGGACTTATGTGGGAATCAATGCATACTACATTGTCCACTTGGAGATTCACATTGCACATGAGCATATTAAAGGCTCTGAGAAGTCCTGCAAGAAACAAAAGTTTAATTTTGTTTATCTCCAAACTTAATTTCATGAACTCAACACCAGTCCTTGAAAGCAGCGGGGAAGGAAGCTGTACCCTGCAAAATCACAGGGACAGAGCTGTTCAAGACCATGGGAATTCCCCCGCTTGCATCAGCATGACCTGAATGTGAGACACAGAGTCAAAGGAGATCATTTTGGAACTTTAACATTTGACTGCCTGCTGGATTTCAAACTTGCATGGGGCCTGTAGCCCCTTTGTTTTGGCCAATTTTTCCCACTGCCTGTACCTCCACTGTATCTAGGAAGTAACTAACCTGCTTTTGATTTTACAGGCTCATAGGTGAAAGGGGCTTGCCTTGTCTTGGATGAGACCTTGAACTGTGGACTTCTGAGTTAATGCTGAAATGAGTTAAGACTTTGGGGGGACTGTTGGGGAGGCATGATTGGTTTTGAAGTGTAAGAACATGATATTTGGGAAGGGCCAGGGGTGGAATTATATGATTTGGCTGTGTTCCCACCCAGATCTCATCTTGAATTCCCACCTGTTGTGGGAGGGACCCAGTGGGAGGTAATTGAATCATGGCGGCAAGTCTTTCCCATGCTGTTCTCATGATAGTGAATAAGTTTCACAAGATCCGATGGTTTTAAAAAGAGGAGTTCCCCTGCATAAGCTCTCTATCCTTGCTGGCTGCCATCCATGTAAGACATGACTTGCTCCTCTTTGCCTTCTACCGTGATTGTGAGGCTTTCCCAGCCACGTGGAACTGTAAGTCCAATTAAACCTGCTTCTTTTCTAAATTGCGCAGTCTCAGGTATGTCTTTATCAGCAGTATGAAAATGGACTAATACACTCCTGTTAATATAAAAAATGCACACTGGGAAATGCAAATCTGCAGAATAACAAGTTCAATAAACAATGCTTCTCTACATAATTTAAGACTATCCCCTAACCTCACTCTCATTGATTGCTGGTTTTTAGTGCCCATCATAGAGTGTGTAGCACAACCTTGGCCACTTACAGGTTTTCTCTAGCACTTTAGCTGTATAATTAGTTGAGTTTCAAAATGAATGCGTGCAGTAAAGGGAAGGGGATCCAAGGAGTTAGGGAGAAAGCAGTGAGTAGAGGGAAAAGAAACACAGCAGAGGGACAACAGGCACTCAAGGAAGACAAGCCTGTTACCTGCCCTTGTTTTACTAAATCCATTTTTCAAAGGAGGAAACTGAGGCTTAGACAAGTTAAATAACTTGCTCAAGGTCACACTACTAGTTTGGTCATGACTTTAACCTGAACCCATATTGCAGACTTTGAATCCCATGCCATTCTCTTTCCACTTCATTGTATTTGGCATAGTATTATACTATTATCATTATTACTATAATATTACACTGTTATCATTGTTACTACATTATTACTGTTATGATTATTACTACCATCATTACTACAACTGATTGAGCAGGCTCCAATCAGTTCTCAAGTTCAAGTCCTATCTCTCTCACTATTAGCATGTGCCTTTGCCTGGGGCCCCCTGTTCCTAAGATTCTTCTTTATCTCTGTAACAAGGATATAGCAATTCTCATGGGATTCTGAGAGGATTAAAGGAGTTAATGCTCAGAAATAATAAATAATAAACGTTGAAAATTGTTTTTATTATGACAATTCATAGCTTAATTCTCACACTTCACAAGATTCACAGCCAAACCTAGTTATCAACACTCAGGAGCTACTGGAATAAGAAATAAAATATAATCCCCCTTCCCTTCCACTCCCATAAAGCTGAAGGAAAGCTAAGAGATCTTAATATATGAAAAGTGAATCACATGCTTATCAAGTAGACTGTATGACATCCTCAGTCACGATGCAGTGAACAAAGATTGAAAGAACTGGGCATGGAAACAGAAAAGAGAAAAAAATCTACGTGGCTTGCTCTCTGAGGATCAGAACTGTAGAAATCACGATTCAGACAGGAGAGTAAATTTTGCTGGGTCAAATGATTTCTCTCTGATTCATTACTGTAGATATGACTGACAGAGAAGAGAGGATGTTTACTGAGTGCTAAAGCCCTTCTCTAACTACTCATTGGCTTTTATATTGATTGATTTAATAGCTTTGATCTATAATCTAAAAAATAACTCTTTTTTTTTTTTCTTAATCATAGCAGTGAAACTATTCGTGCTTTCCTGAAGAGGTAGACTGAGCACTTTACATGGGTTACAAAACAAAGGAAAATACCTGTAAAACATTTCCCAATATTTCAAGGATTTCCTTCTTTGTGTTGTCTTTTGTCTTAATAAATTTGATTAAATTTGAAAATAGAATTTAACATCAGTCATGCATTTAATACTTCCATATATTTTGATCACACAGAGTTGAATTTTGCGTTCTATTTGGGTCAGCTATGTAAATAAACAACATTAATGAGCTTTATTAAATCATCTTAGTAAAAGCTCAACTGTCTTAACTGTTTACTTAATTCTACATCCAACAAAAAACAGCTGTCACCTTCTGACAGATTGTATTCCAAATGAGTTTTCTTCTTACAAGGAAAAATTGATATAAGGTCGAATCCAATAGAAATGCCATATTTAGAGTCTTTTAAAAGGATACTCTCTCTCTTAAGTAATGAAGGACTTAAAGATTCCAACTTCCTGCTAAGAAGGAACATTAGGGAAGACAAGAAGTTCAAGGAGAACACTCTGCTTCTGTAATGTACTTTATATGCAGAACTTTACTCTGTAGAAACCACTGAATTCTTCTTATTATTTTTTTTTTTAAGACAGAGTCTTGCTCTATCACCCAGGCTAGAGTGCAGTGGTGCACAGTGGTGCAATCTCAGCTCATTGCACCCCTAGCTCCTAGGTTCAAGTGATTCTTGTGCCTCAGCCTCTTGAGTAACTGGGATTATAGGCGTGTGCTACAAAGTAGGCGCTAATTTATTTTATATATATTTTTGGAGACAGAGTCTCACTCTGCCGCCCAGGCAGGAGTGCAGTGGCATGATCTCAGCTCACTGCAACCTCCTCCTCCCTGGTTCAAATGATTCTCCTGCCTCAGCCTCCTGAGTAGCTGGATTACAGGTGCGCACCCCCACGCCCAGCTAATTTTTGTATTCTTAGTAGATATGGCATTTCACCATGTTGCCCAGGATGGTCTCAATCTCTTAGCCTCATGAACCCCCGCCTCAGCCTCCCAAAGTGAATTTTTATATTTTTAGTAGAAATGGGGTTTCACCATGTTGGCCAGGCTAGTCTCAAACTCCTGACCTCAGGTGATTTGCCCATCTCGAAACAATGCTGGGGTTACAGGCCTGAGCCAACGCACCTGACCTGAATTACCTAATAGACAACAATTGCATTGACTTGGGGGACTCAGCACTGAAGGGAGTTCGAGAGTGAGGCCAAAATGGATTTGGCTGCAACCCACTTCCTGCTCCTAAGAAGAAAAGGTTTCCAAAATAAGTCTATACATCATTTAATGGCTACATAATTAAGAATTTTTTCAACATTCTTAAGAAAGTAGAGTTTTTTTCTTCCTGAAACAGTGAATTTAAGCAATTTATGCAAATAAATGCTTCACGAAAAAAATAAACTTAATGTATCTAAGGAAATAAAGCTAGGAGTTCCTGATACTGGTAATGCTTTGCTAATGGCTTCAAGGGCTTATGTGTACTTAGACTAACAAAAATTCCTTTCTGTTGAACATGTGTTATACAGTATTTTAAATGGATGTTTTATTATTTTAGATAAGCCTTTTTCTAAGACATTTAATAACTGATCAAGGCACTAAATTCATGTCCCAACCTTCAAACTCTCTATGGATGAGATCTGGGACTCTATAACAAATCCCAGCCCTCACCTCACCTGCGAGTCTTTCACATAAAATAGGGCTCACTGCGTTGAGAAGGTGACCTTATCCTGTGGCCTGTGGGAGAAGGTCACATGGTTTTTTTCTCCCAGAAAGAGTACATGTGTCACTGCTGCCGCTGTCTGGGGTAAATCCAATCCTCAGAGAGACAGCTAGACTCAGAAGACAGACCCCAGGTCATTAGGAGAGGGACCTGGCCTTTGCCGGTTAAAAAGGATTGAACTACACTTTGCAACTATAAGTTTTGTATCTCTTTTAGTACTTATTTACCTTGTCCATTCATCCATCCATCCATCCATCCATCCATCCATCCATCCATCCACTTACCATTCATTCAATTAAGTGTTTATTTAATACTGACTATATGCCAGGCAGTGTTCTAGGCATTGGAATCTTTTAAAGACTAAACAGTTACAAATACAGGTCCTCATGGAGAAGAGGGAGATTGATAATTAAGTAAATGAATTACATAGAGTATTTAAAAATGATGGCCAGGCGCCGTGGCTCACGCCTGTAATCCCAGCACTTTGGGAGGCCAAGGTGGGCAGATCATGAGGTCAGGAGATCTAGACCATCCTGGCTAACACAGTGAAACCCCGTCTCTACTAAAAATACAAAAATTAGCCGGGCGTGGTGGCGGTGCCTGTAGTCCCAGCTACTCGGGAGGCTGAGGCAGGAGAATCACTTGAACTCGGGAGGTGGAGGTTGCAGTGAGCTGAGATCGCGCCACTGCACTCCTGCCTGGGCGACAGAGCGAGACTCCGTCTCAAAAATAAAATAAAATAAAATAAAATTTAAAAATGATGAAGGTTAGGTAGAGTAGTAAAACAGAGAAAAGGGATGAAGAATGAAGAGTCAGGCAGTGCTTGACAGTATCAATCAGTTGGCAGGGGAGGCCATGCCAAGAGGATAATATTTCATCAAACACTAAAAGGAAGTAGGGAAGCAAGGCATAGAGATACCCACGAGCACAGCTTTTGAGGTGGAGGAAACAGCCAGCACAGAGACCTGAGATAGGGGCATTCTTGCCTGGAGCACAGAGTGTTGGGGATGGACATGATAGGAATACAGGTTAGATCAGTAGCAATGTGGGATGGGGTGATGGCCAGTGGTGCTGTAGGTGGTGTATAGAGTCATATAGTATTATAAAGACTTGGACCTCTATTCACAGAACTATTGATCCATTTGTATTTACCAATTTGTATGTGAATTAACAACACCAGGACTTGTTTCCACATCTATACACGTAATAGTGTTTAATATGGGCACTGGTAAATTCCTGATGACCCCCAGAAATGTCTTCTGCAAAGCAATGAATCTTGACCTTTTATTTGCAAATGGTCTATATAATAAGAATAAAGTGCTAGACCCTTAATTCTGGTAAGAGGCATACTTCCCTACAGCTTTCCCGTGTCCAGCATAGCTCTTGTTGGTGAGTCCTTCTGGTCTACCCATTACTCTAATCATGTCACTCCTCCCCAAAGGAAGAAAGAGAAACTCAGAGGTGGAAGGAAAGCTGAAGAAGGAGGGGGAGCACAAAACAAGAAGTAGAACCAAAGGGAGTCAACATGGAGCAATTCCTTTCACAATAAACAAAATGTACTGGCTGTGATAGACAACTCATTGTCCAGCCCTGGTCCAAACCCAGCCACGGCACCCACTTAGCTGAGTGGAGGATACAGGATTGCTTTAATTCGGGCAACAGTTCATCTTTATAGTCAAGAGCATTGGTCTTTTCCATTCTACATTCTACAGTTTAACCTTTTGACTTCCTTGCTGCATGGCATCTGAAAACTTTAGCGAGCATTTTTTCTATCTCAAAACCTATGATAATGGTATTAATGTCTTTTATTTAATACTTATTTTTTAAAAACATTGCAGTACATGAGGATTCCAGGAAACAGAAAACCATGGAGATAAGGCATCAATGACAATCATAGTCATTACATATTAGGTAAAATTTGAGTGATTACAATTGTGCTAGGGGCTGTTCTAAGGGACTTGCATGTATTATTTCATTTAGTTTTACAACTCTGGAAGGTAGGTACTTTACACCCATCCTATAGATGGAGTACCGGTAACTGGCAGATCTGAAACTCAAATCTGGCCCATCTGACTCCAGAGCCTAAACTCATCACCTTAATGTTCTAGTGGCGGTGTTTGTTAAAGTTAATTTTTCATTTTGGAAAAACTAGAACATTAATAGAAGTAATGGGAAGAGTATAATAAGCCCTTATGCATGCATCACCCAGTTTCAATAAATATCACATAAAGCTAGTTCTATTTCATCTATTTCCAGCCCAACACAATGTTATTTTGAAATAAATCCAAGATATCAGTTCGCTTCAACTACAAACATTTCAGTATGTATTTCTAAAAGAGAACTCTAAAAAATATAACCACAATACCATTATCATATCTAACAATATTAACAATAATTCATTAAAAGCCTCCTGTCTTAAATGTCCAGTCTCAAGCTGTGATTTAACTATAAAGTCATAATCTTTTAGGTGTAATATGATTTGGTACATATGAAGAAATAAATCTACCAACCCACTAATCACATCATTTGTATTCCAGCGTTAACACTTAAATGGTGTTTGATCAAATGAGACTATTTTGCATGCAAGTTGCTTAGGCCATATATTTCTCCATGTGGCAGAGTAGAAAGTAATAGGATTTAGAAAGTTTAGGTTCAAGTTTTGTTGCTGTGATTAAGCATGTTACTTATACTCATAAAAACTCAGTTTCCTATATGTAGAAAGAGGGATTTGAACTATCAGTGATAAATAAATCAGAATTTTCAAGTTATAGAACCTTCTGAAGATTATAATTTCAATGTATCTACTGATAAAGTTCCAAATAATTATAATGAATAAATAAAAAATTTTAGTAGACAGAGCTTTCTAAATTTGAAAAAATAGAATCATTGGTGTTCAAAAGGAATAATAATTTCAAATAGCCTCTTTCCTGTCTGATATTCAATGTATTTGTCTGTCTATCCATCCACCCATTTGTTCATCCATCTATGTGCCTACTTCTATGCTAGCAACATGCATGTCTAAAGGTATTTTAAAACAATATGTGAAAAGAACAGAAAACACAGTCAAGCTTGTGAGATGCAACATTATAAGTATAATCATACTTTGTTATGTGACACGAAGGAAAAAGAAAAAGAAATAATTGGAAACTGGAATGCGAATCAGACAGGAGGGCTATGTGTTTCTAAAGATAAGATGGTCTTTTGAAGTCCCACTTTTCTTCTTATGGGCAGATGACTCTGACCCCGGCTCGTTTTACCAAGAAGAACGTGATAGATCATTAAAAACTCATCATTCTAGGGCTCCAAAGAAGAGGCTTTCGAAGAAAGTTTTTTTTCTTCTTCTTCTTCTTTTTGGTCCATTAGCTTAATGAGTGAGAGAGAAGGAAATAATCTCAGGGGAGAAGAAGGTCTGAGGTCATAGTAGGCAAAAAAGGGTAAAGATAGTTGATGAGAAAAGAACTTTCATAAACAAAAGTAGAGTTTTAAAGTAAATAAGTCACAGCACAGCATAGTACTGCAGGACCTTGGGTGGAAGGTCAGGAAGCCAAGGTTATCTAGAAAGTCATTCAGTCTACCTCCCTAAAGCAACTGGAGTTATTCTCCAGGAATGGAGGGCCGAGTGACATGCTTCCTTAGCCAACAACAATGCAATAAACCTACTTAGTTTAAAACACAATTCACAATTCCTCATTCATCTTTCAGTGGTGTCTGTAGGTGCTGTAATATGAAATAAGATGCTCAAACGTAAATAATGTTTGAGGGATTCAGGGAATTGCAAATTTTAAAGAGATGTGGCTAAAATGTCTTTAAAACTGTTTGCTGTCAAATCATGAAAAATGTAATCCAAGAGGATTTTCTGTTGTCCCATGACTATTCATATTCTATATAGAGTGATTACTTGTAATGTAAATATTATGAGTAGAAATTCTTACAAATGTGGTGTGTCCACTTAGCTAAGCCGGAACTATGCTTCTCCAGATTCCTTTCCTTGTATGGTTCTGGGTTAGTAATTGCCACAAGAGATATTTGACATGAGATGTAGACATGATCCAGCAGCCATCTTTCCTACATCCTGAATGCTGCTGCAGGTCCCAGGCACTGTGGTGGATTGTGCACGATGAGGCTAATCGACTAGCTCACCTGGTAGGTGTGGCTCAGCATTTCAACTCACCGCTCCCCCAGTTCCCCAAAGATCTGCTCCTTCCATCTCTCCAAGGCCTGGAGTGGGTGTACGTGCAGCTCTGTGCGGAAAGGGACCAGCATCTCCAGCAAGTGGCCCACAGCATGGAGGCTGGAGGTGGCTAGAGAAAGATGCAGGCTGCAATTTGTCTTGCAGGATCCAGTTGAATCTATGGGGCTTCAGTTCATCAACATAGACTCCTGTTTGCTCTTGCTCTCAATCATATCCTGCTTTCGTCTCCATTTGCCAGTCTGGCAGATCCAAAGACCACATGTTTCAGGCTCAACATCAGGTGCAGAGCCAACAGCCTGCAGAGATTTCCCCACTGTCTTCCACAATTGCAGGGAGGTCTAACCCTAATGAGTCCCTTAGATTTTATCATACAAAGCAGTTCTGCTTCTTGATCAAACCTTGAGTGATACAACAACCCTACAAGATAGGAAAACTATTCAAGTCCAAATTAAGGAGACACCAAAAGTCCCCACATTTGTCAGTGGCAGGGTGAGGATTTGGATATAGGTTCATCTGACAGGAAGCCTGAGCTTTTATCCACTGCTCTGTCAGCATTCCATTCCATGAGATACGGATCAGAGGCTTCCCAGGGGTGAGCCTTCCTTGGTCTCTCTAGTTAGATGTAATCTCTCTCCATACCCACGGCATTTTTTACATGTCTTGTATAGCAGTTATACATTCTGTGTTCAATAATGGCTGTCTATCCACATGTGTATTCATTCATTCCACAATGAATGCTTAAGCCCCTACTTTGTGGCAGGCACAGATCTTGATGCCAGAGACACATCAGGGAGCACAGCAGACAAACTCCTTGCCCTCATGGAGCTTTCATTCTAGTAGGGAAACAGACATCAGACCAAAAAGTATGTATATAATACATGAAGTGGCCATAGCTACTATGGAGAAAATAAGGCTAAGACAGGAATTGTCATGTGGAAAGTTCTGCCCTTTTCAAAAGCGTGGTTAGAAGGGTTTCTGACAAGGTGATGCAAGAGTAGAGACATGAACAATGTAAGGGAGCCAGTTCTCAGATCTCTGGAGGACCAGAATCTAGGAGGAGAGAATGGCAAATGCAAAGGCCAGGAACAGCAGGAGGCTGGGCATGTTTGAAGAACAGCAAGTGTGACCAGCACTCTTGGCCAAGGAGAAAGGTGGATACGGATAAGGTCAGAGAGGCAGTGGGGCAAATCATGCTGGACCTTCCACAAGCAGTTTGTAAGATCTGTGGCTTGTCCTCTGAGTCACATGGGATGTCACTGGAGGGTTTTGAGCAGAGAAGTGGCTGATCTGACTCACACACTGAGAATAGACAGGAGGACCCGTGGGAGTAGGAGGCCAGTTAGGAGGTTATTGATTATGATGGTAGGCAAGAGACAGTACTGGCTTAGATTGGAGCAGTGGCAGTGAAGATGGTAAAAAGTGGAGGGTCTGCATATATTTTGAGGATAGATTCAATGGGTCTTTCTGAAGGATTATTGTGAAAAGGAAAAGAGAGAGAAGCTGAGGATGGTTCCAAGGATTTTGGCCTGAGTACCCAGAAGGATGGAGTTGCCGTTTACTGCGAGAGAGAAGACTATGGGAGAAGATGAGTGGAAGGGAAGTCAAGGGTTTCATTAAAGACATGTTAAGTCTAAGATGCTGTATTAATCAGGATTCTTCAGAGAAAACAGAATTAATAGAATATGTATATATGTATATATAGATTTATCATTAATTTATGTATTAAATATATCTTAAATATATATATTAAAGATTTATTATGTACCCTGCGGATCTTGGGACTTGCCAACTTCCATGATCGTGTGGTTGGCAAGTCCCAAGACCTGCAGGGTGAGTCAGCAAGCTGGAGACTAAAGAGAGCCCACGGTGTAGTTCCAGTCCGAAGGCCAACAGGCTTGAGACCTAGGAAGAGCCTGTATTTTACTTTGAGTCAGAAGGCAAGAACAGAGTCAATGCTTTAGTTCAAAGGCCGCCAGGCAAGAGAATTCTCTTTAACTTGGGGAGGGTCAGACTTTTACTGTACTCAGGCCTTGAACTGATTGGATGAGGTTGAATCTCATCCAGTCTCATCTGCGAGGAATCTGCTTTACTCAGTCTACCACTTTAAATGTTAATGTCACCAATAAACACCCTCAGAGGATCACCTAGAATAATATTTGACAGAGTATCTGGGCATCTCATGGCCCAGGCAAGCTGACACGTAAAGTCAACCATGGAACATGCCTATGAGATGCTCAGAGGAAGGCAACTCAGTATGAGTCTGAGATTCGGAAGAGAGGTCTGGCAAGAGTCTTATTTCTACTAGTAAAAACAACAACAAAACAAAGAATACAAATCAGGCGAATGTTTAAGTAGTTCATAACCCTAACTGTTTAATTGTATCCCAACATAATCCAAATACCCAATAATATGATTCTCTAGAGAAACATTACACTACTGAAAATAAAAATTAGAGGAATTAGAAATACTTCAAATAAAGTAGTAATGCATTCATAGATGAAAGAACACAAACAAATGTTCCTGTGATTTTTATCAAGATAATCAAATAAGAGAAAGAAAGCACCAAAAATGAGCAAAACTGGCTGGAAAAAAAAGAGCTAATCAAAAACTGCTTGAACAAATGAAAACCATCTCTAAGGCAAATGAAAAGAAAACTGGTTACAGCAGAGAACTTTGAGAGATTATCAATACTATTCCAGTAAAATGAATAAACATTAAACTGAGTTTGACATGTTAATGGAATAAACATAGAAACTGAATAACTAGGAACCAGAATCATCTTTTAACCAAGGATGTGTAATAGATAGTCTCGCAAAAATATGAATCTATTGCAGAGATTAGGAAGTCATTCTTGTTTCTTCTGATTTAGTAGAAGTGTAGGGGGTATAAGGCAGAATAATCGTGCATGCAAAGAACAATAATTTTTTTTTAATAAAAATAGAAGCACAATATCAAGACAATGTGTCTGCCTAAAAAATAAAGTGCATTTGTTACTTCAACTAGAGAAAAACACTGAGCTGAGTTTACAGATAGGAGAGTTAATATGGGAGGCATCTGACCTCCCCAGTCAAGTAGCAGCCTGAATAATCAATGTCTTTTGAGGTTCTGTGACTCTGCTTTTTAATTTGCAGTATCACTGAAAGCAATTTCCTGGCATTCCAGAATCTAGCTCTAGGGGCAAAGTAATTGGTGACCCTTGGTCTATGTAAACAATCTGAATAACAAAGATCACCAAAGGGACATTAAAGGGACATTCAATTTAAATTGCATCTTTTTAGGCTGCTGGTCTTCAAAGAGGGGTCTTCAGAACCATATGGTGGCAAAAGATACCTTGGAAATGAGGAAGGTTAAGGAGAAAGTGTGTAGGGGGTACCACGGTAATGAGAATTGTGGAAATGTTCTGGTTATTCTTTGTCTCTCCTTCATACCACCTTTCTGTGCCCAGAAGTTGATCCTCTATGGACACCCAGGATTCATCACCCGGACACTTAGGAGGCAGAAATTTTTCTTCCTCATTTTGAGCATCATTTCTAGAAGTCACTTTGACCTCCATAACTATAGGTGTTGTCCTGGGCTCCCTCCTCCATGGCTCCAGTAACACTTCCCCTCTAGTCCCCTTCAGACCTAAAGGTGATAATGACTTGCTGCTGTTGCTAATCTCTGGGTGCCTTAATACCTCCTGTAGGTTGACTTTACCATGCCTACACCTCTAAATAGCCATCTGTTCCTCAAAATTTTCTGAACCATTTGAATTGAATTCTGCTTCTTTGAATGACACAGGAGTGCTAAATAATTTTTAAATGGCAACAAAAAGGGGAAGGGGAGGAACTGTATAGTCTTAGAATCCCTAGAATACCTTCCAGGATACTTCCAATGTAGTGCAATCTTAATATTTCTCTGCAGAAATTGTTGGCGAATTATAGGCTCTATGTAAAGATGTGCATTTCCTATATCAGCTGGATCCATGAGTCTCTGAACAGTAATTTCTCAGCCTTTAGGGTTTTCTACCATGCCTACAGGGGATACCAGAGGGGTAGAGCTTCAACCTCGGAGGGCACAAAAGAGTAGATTAGATTATATTTCTTATTGTTTGATGGAATTGATATGAGACATGGCAAGGGAAAGATTAAGGTTGAAATTATTTGAAAACTAATAGTCCTTAGGCTAAAATGAACACCGCACTTATACACACTTGTCTTGCTGGGACTATACCAGTCCTTGGAGATTATTCCTCACTTACCTTTTACTGATGTTGTCCAGTGTAATGAGTGTATACAGCAGCACTTGCTGTACCATTAGAGAGAACGACATCATGCTGTAGAATATGAGGCTCTCAAAATTAAAATGGATCCTCACCATGTTACATGTCAATTGGCAATATTAAAAATGTCCAAGATTACCAAGAATCAACCATTAGTGAAAATGCACCTAAAACCTTTTAAAGTCACTTATCACATCTAATTATCTGATACCAGGTATAATTATGCTATTATGTATAATTTTAGTACCATGGCTTAGATCATGTTAATTCACCCTATATGCCATATTGAATTTCTAGCTTAAAATTATCAACATACTGATTCCAGCAAGACTAAAAATGAGTAGTCAAAGACAGTTATTCTAAGAGCCTTACAAACAGGCATATTTATTCATTTTTCAATTTATTAGACAATATTTTTTTCTGAGCACCATTTTTGTGCTATGTCAGGTACTAGATTCTGGTAATAACAGTGACAAATAATATGTCCCTGAGGCACACACAGTCTACAGGAAAGCACGGTTGGGAGAGACAAATGTTCTAAATAGGGGGCCATGCCACAGTAGAGTGAATATGAGGGGCATGAAGGTATGAGTTGGCACCCTTGGGGTGGGCTGGGGGATGACTGAAATCACAAATGAGATAATGCCTGAGTTCTCAAGGACAAGGCACAGGCAGAAGATTTCAGGGAAAAGTAGTGTCCTGAGAAGAAGACATTCATCAAGCGGTTGCCTCCGGATTGATATGGCTGCATTTGTGTTACCAGAAAGGGGTCCCAATCCAGACCCCAAGAGAGGGTTCTTGGATCTCACACAAGAGAGAATTTGAGAGTTCATAGAATAAAGTGTGAACAACTTTATTAGAGAAGCAAGGAAACAAAAGAATGGCCACTCCATAGGTAGAGCAACCCTGAGGGCTGCTGATTGGCTATTTTTATGGTTATTTCTTGATTATATGTTAAACAAGGGGTAGATTATTGATGAGTTTTCTGGGAAAGGAGCAGGGATTTCCCAGAAATGAGAGTTCCTCTCCCTTTTAGACCACATAGGTTAACTTCCAGGTATTGCCATGGAATTTGTAAATCCTCGTGGCACTGGTGGGAACATCTTTTAACATGTTAATGCATATACAGTGAAGGCAACCAGAGGTCACTTTTGTCACCACCTTGAGTTTGGTGGGTTTTGGCCAGCTTCTTTACCACATCCTGTTTTATCAGCAGGGTCTTTATGTCCTGTATCTTGTGATACCAGTCCTGCTGACCTCTCTTATCCTGTAACTAAGAATGCCTAACCTCCTGGGAATGCAGCCCAGTCGGTCTCACCCTCATTTTACCCTGCCCTTATTCAAGATGAAGTTGCTCTGGTCAGAATGCCTCTGACAGTTCCAGGATTAGACAAAGAGATGTTTGTGTATGAGAGAAGGGGCTGAATGGGTGGGCAGGGGTCTTATTTGCCAAAGGGTTTGACTTGTGCTGTGTATTTTCTGGAGATCACTGATATTTTTAATAAGTTTAATTCATTTGGCCACTTAACAAGTATGTAAGGAGCCTTTCTATGTACCAGGTACAGTGGTAGGCATTGAGGATATAAAGGTGAACCAAATGGAAAGGATCCCTCTCCTTGTGCAACTTATATTCTAAAAGGAATGCAGTGGGGCAGACAGTGAAAGTAAAACAATTTGATGAGTAAAGTAAGAACAATTTGTTATTAGCGCTATGATGGAATTATGATGCTGGCATTGAGAATTGTGCATGATGGGAACAGACTTTGAGTAGCATGTTCAGAGAAGACCTCTTTAAGAAAGTATCATTGAAAGGTGTCATTCATTCTAGACCTGAAAGCTGAGAAATATCCATTCATACACAGAGTGGAGTGAAGAATGTTGCGGAAGGATGTTCCAAGTAACATAATGCCCTGAGATGGGAGGGGAGCTTGACCTGTTGCGGAAACTAAAAGACTAGGGAGGCTGGAGCATAGCGAGAGAGAAGAAAGTGACCCAAAATGATGTGGAAGGTGTGATCAGGAGTCTGCTCTTGGAAGGCTGTGAGGTTCATTGAAGACGTTGGAAGAAGACAGTTAAGGGCAGTAAGCAGTGTGATGACATGGCCTGACTCTGACTACTAGGTGGAGAATGGATTGCAGGTAGGTAAGAGTGGGAGTAGAGAGACCAGCATGTGGCAGTTGTCTGGAAAGGAAACCACAGTGGCTGAGACTTTTGTGGTGGTAGGAGAGACGTCAAGAAGTGGGCATACTCTGGAGGGAGCACTATTCTGTCTTCTGACAACTTGGATGTGGTTATAGGGGAAAGCATTTAATTACAGATAAGTCCTAGCTTTATGGCCTGGACAGCTCTGCCAATGGTGAAGTCGTTTGCTGAAATGTGAACAACTGGGGTAAGGGTGGGACAGGAAACATTAAAAATTTACACCTTAGAAATAAAATCTTGTAGACCAGACTGTGCTATGTAGTGATACCCTATCTCTACTGTGGATGTGTGTGTGTGTGTGTGTGTGTGTGTGTGTGTGTGTGTGTGTGTGTGTATATATATATATATATATATATATATTCTTTTTTTTTTCAGGGGATGATGGTGCACAGCTGTAGTCCCAGCTACTCAGGAGCTGAGGCAGGAGGATCACTTGAGCCAAGGAGTTAGAGGCTGCAGTGAGCTGTGATCACACCATTGCTCTCCAGTCTGGGCAACAGAGTGAGACCCCATCTCTTAAAAAAAAAATTTAAGAAAAGGGATAAAATCTTGCTTGTGATTTGATGGATTTTAGGGGTGTGTCTGGGAGGTAAGGAAAGATAGAGAGCCTTCTGGACACTGGACAATTTTACATTGTAAAGTTAAGGAGGCCAGTATCACAATCTGGAGAAATGACCCCAAGAAGGACACACATGGGTGAGAAATGAGGATCCCTGGATGAAAGCAATGAAAGTGTGGATACAGTAGGGGGTGGTCTCAAGACATATGAAGAAAACACGATTGACTTGTGGGATGGAGAAAGAGGTAAACCTGTAGAATAGGCAGCAAGGAGGGAAACAGTTTCAAGACGGAAGGATGACTGAGTCCCAGGGATGGCAGGGAGCCCTAAATGAAACCTCCTGATGAGTGCCTATGTGTTTGGCAATTAAATCTTCAGAGACCCTGGCAAGAATGGATGATGGGAAGGGTTAGTAGAGTGACTGATAGGTGAAGAAAAGACAGAGTATAAATGAATCTTGCAAGCAGCTTCATTTTAAAGTGAAGTTGGTTTGGAGTGTTAAAACATGGAGCCAAATGTGGCATGTACATATATGAAGAGGTATAAGTCTATGGTCTGAGAGTGCTTGAAGAGGAGGAGGGTGGATTAATGAAGGACTATAAGGACCAAGAACAAACTGCTTAATTTAGCCATCTACCTAATTAACCTCTGCCTAGTAATGTCCAGTCACTTTACCTTGATTATCATGTTTAATCCCCACAAAATCCCAAAGGTAGAAACTATAGTTATCTACATTTGACTGATAGAATATTTGAGGTTCAAGTGTTTTGCCCATGGTTACGCAAGCCAAGATTTGCAAACTCAGTTCAACTGCAGGAATTGTGCTCTTAACCCATACATTGTATAATACATCCTCCCCATTTGTCAACTTTAATCTCAGTGGAAGCCAAGTCCAGCCCAGTGTCTACCAAACATACCTCTCATTGTTCTGCTTTTCCACTATTGCCACATCTTACCCACAACTGTCGTAGGGCCCTTGGTCCCCACCAACCTGGCAGAACCAAAATCCAACTAAAAGCGGGTATCTTTGCCCCCAGGCTGGAATGTCTAGGACAGAAAGGGCTTCAGAGAATGCATCAGTCTGCTGGGGAGAGTGGAACTGCTGTTCCCTCCTCACCTGCTGGGTTTCTCTTTTCTTCCCTTCTGACTTCCTCCTGACAACCTACATTAAGTCTGACCCTCTGCACCAGGCACTCAACTGCAGCCTTCTTTCAAGACAGTTCTTGTCCTCTATGTAACCACCCAGCTGAAAAAATGTCAGGGCTCTTTAGATTTGGGTGGGAAGTGGACAGCAGCTTGGACAAAGCTATCACATCATAATAGCTGCCAGGTCTCTCTTGATTGAATTGTCTTGGGACTAAAGCCCAGAATTGTAAACTAACTTCTATTTTTCACCTGCTGGCTTCCTGAGTTTGTTTCAGCCTTCAGGTGAAACTATTGGATACTGGACATCCGTACACACTTTGACTTCACTTCCTTTTTATCATAACTTACACCTTTAGAGGCACTGCAGCTGAGCTGCTTGTTTGGGAGTGAAATCTAATATTGACATTCAGTATAATATTTTTCAAAGGGTGGCCGCAGATTCCTGGGCCCACCCTAAGTCAGAATCTCTACAGATCGGGTCCTTGGTTAATTCTAACCTTTGGTGCCTAAAGGCTCTTTTCAGCCTTTTCTCAGGATCATGGGTTTCCTGATTGCCAAACCATGGACAGTAAATAGGACAGCTCAGCTGGGCACCCACGAGGCTGTTCAGGTTCAATAATTCTTAGGCACCCTCTGTCTATATTGAGTTCAATTTCCTCTGCTTTCCAACTGGCTTCACCCTTGGAGTATTAATTATTTTCTTAAGGTCTGGTGTTGGCCCAGCCTTCAAATCCAAATTCTTTACTCTCACTTCTGCCTCTGACTGTTTGCATTTGACACCTGCCAGGTGGACCAGGTCTGATCTTATCTCCTCTAGCACAGATCAGTTCCAGCCCAGGGTCATATCTACCCTAATAGCGAAGATAACAGAAACGTAGGGGTGGGGTCAGATCTGATCTAAATTAAATAGCCGGCACATTTTTGGGAAAGCATGAACAATGAAGATTTTTTCCTCTCTTTTTTTCTGAATACATATCCTTTAATATTCTTTCTGCTTCAATATCTGAAGATGTTATTCTCTCATACGATTTTTTCCCTTTTGAGGATTTGAATGTTAACCTCTAAAGGTCAACCAAGCTGCCATAGTAACAGGGCTGGGGTCAGGTTATTTCTGTGTTTTAGAGCACGTTGCTAAAGACTCCCCATCTTACATAGCCACAGCAGAGAATAAAAGTTAGGAAATGCATCAGTCACTCCCTGACCTGTAAACACCCAAATTATGACTGTCCTGTATAGAGACATGTTCGATGCATGGGTGAAACATTTTCTTTTCTTTGAAAGGCCATGGTAGATGCAGGGTGTGGGATCCCATCTGGCCATGTGCCAAGTACCCGGAGCAGCTGCAGAGGGATCCCTCTTCCTAAGCCTTTTCTCATTGGCAGAGTGGCATCTCCCCGAGCTGTTCTGAAAATAGCTGATGTCTACTTGCAACATTTTGAGCTACCATTCATGAATACATTTGCCTATAGGTACAGTAAATAAATAATTGTGCTAGTCCACAAAAATCCTTCTAATCCAAAACACAGCAGAGTTATTCTTCTTACATTTTGCCCGCACTTCCATCAAATAGGCATGGAGAGGCTGGCCTAACGTGGATAACGTGTTTCTGTGTAACTTGTATTAATAACCTCACACAACTGCCATAGGACTTTTCCTTAGTTCAGCTAAAGACAGGGTCCTTGTCCGTCCCATGGCTATGAAAATTCAAGTCGGTAGATGGTTTGAAGGGTGAGTAAAGCAGGGTTTTATTGGGTGAAAAGGAAAAAGGGAAAACAGGGACTCCTCAAGGCCAGAGTTCATCTAGTTTGCTTACTGCCTCTCAGTTTGAATCCCCAGTTCCACCCAGGAAGAGGTGGGGCCAGGCTCCTCCCCACCGCAAAGGGTTCCAACTTCTGTGGCTCCACCCCAGTGCACACCCTTCCCAGTGCGCTGGCTGGTTGGAATTTTTCTGGGAAACCCCTCCCACCTGGCTGCCTCACAACCAATTTACAAATGAACACAGCTCTCATGGAAATTGAAAAAAAAATCTTTCTACATAGGGTGCTGGTGACACCTTTTTTTTTTTTTTAATCAGACCTAATCATTTCACTGTTGTCTACACAATAATATGACTTCATTACAGGCATGGATTTCCAAGTAAACGAATATTTTTAGTTTCATTTGACTTGTTTTTTAATGAACATGCTCATCTCTCATTAAAACTTTAAGTGTTATTATCTGGAATCAAAGCAACCAGAGCTATTTTAGCTAACAGATGATAGGTTTCAAGAGGAGATGAAATCAGCTCCTGATTTGTGAATGTTTGGAGCTGATGTATTCCAGTGCTCCTATAAATCCAACCTCAGGCTTCAAACTCTGTCAAGTTGGCCTCTGAAGAACAAAATTCACAGCAGAGGATAACTGGTCACCATGACGGGACTCCCTTACAGGAGTTAGCCCTTTGTAACTCTCAGTGCTCATCCATGGGCACCATCTCCTTGGCTATGCAACAGACAGGTGGTTCCACTTTATGGATGACAATATCAGGCTCAGAGAAAGTAAATGACTGGCTTGGGATCATAGAGATGTATGTGGACAAACTTATAGCCTTTTGACCTCTAAGTCCATTGCTTTTCTGCTATTCCTCACTTTTGTTTTAGAGTAAACATCTGATCTGTAATAAACATGGCTTTTCAAGGCTTAGCATAGATAATTCTGGGAAATTAACTTAACCTCTTCCGATCTCAGGTTCTTTATGTATTAAAACAAAAACATTTTATCTTTCTTCCTCTATTGTTATAAACAGCAAATGAAATGCAAACAAACTGTGGAGTGCCATCCAACAGGAAGGGAGTATCAGTATCCTGGTCTTCATAAAGTGCTGGGGATTGCTGCTGGTGCTTGTTTCTTCTTAAACATTTATTTACCTAGAACAAGGGAGCTGGAAAATGTACTCGGATCACCGTCAGCATCCTCGAGGGCATGGGTTGCTTTCAGGAAGGGCTGAGCTTCAGCTCCTGTCACCTGCTGTGGCCAGTTGGAATCTGCTTTCTGCCACGCTAAGACAGCACATGGAAACTAAGCCAGGGGTCTGCTGCGGCAGGTGGCCCAAGCCCCACGCTGTCTTACACACTGCTGACATTCGTGGTTTGAACTCCTGTACCCAAATGCAGACTGAATGATAAAAAACATATCAGGCTGAGCTATCTGGTGTTTTCCTCCCTCATCGTTGTAATCAGGCATGATTGAAAAAGCACTAGGTAGCAGGTGGCCCATGCAGAGTCACCAGCTGCACATGCTGTGCATGTGGTTCCGAAAGTAAACATTAATAACCGTTTGCTGAAAATTGGTTAAAAGTCCTTATCTGTCCCTTTAAGTTGTGATCATATTAATTTTATTTGTGTGTACTGCAGGTTCTGTACATAGAGTGATAGATGAGCCAAGAAGACCAGAACATGTGTGTGTCCACACATGTATGTGTATATAGACATAAAATATGCATACACATTTACACACATATATGTATGCAAATGGGCACATCCATATTTACATATATGCTCACATGTGCATGCATATATGCAGGAATGCAACCACACATACATATATATATGCATATGCATTTATACAGATGTATACACATATGTATATATACACACACCTACATGTATTTATATTTTCTCCCCTACAGAAATGAGGAATTATTTTGGTTATTTTCCTACCACAATATCCAGTTTCATCCTAACAAAACTAAAATGTACTCCGTCTACCTTGAACTACCTCCCTCCCTCCCTTTCTCCCTTCCTTTTTCCTTTTTCTTTGCAATAGGCATTTACTGATTTCCACCATGTGCCAAGTACCTGTAGAACCAAGATGGAAGGCACAGTCTCCATCAACAATGAGTGAGAGATCCAGGTAATTAAATCGACCTTAGAATTCAGTGGCTGGGTGTTTTGACAGTTAAGTATAAGAAGCGTGGAGATGGCCAGGAACAGTGGCTAACGCCTATAATCCTAGAATTTTGGGAGGCTGAGGTTGAGGGGTCGCTTGAGGCCAGGAGTTTGAGACCAGCCTGAGTGACAGAGCAAGACCCCATTTCTTAAAAAAAAAAAATACAGAAGTAGAAGGTGGAGCACATTGTCCACCCTGGAGTGACAAAGTCTCTCTAGATGGAGGGATGTATGGGTTGTTCAAAGGATGAGATGGTGTTAATGGAGATAGAAGAGTCCCAGAGGGACAGATGAGTCTGTGTGGGTCAAGGTGTAGTGGTTTCAGAGGGCATGGATCTTTCAGGAATTTCGGGCAGTCTTGGCTGAAAATAAAGGAAGGAATGAGGTCTGGGTTGGGGGAAGTGGACAAGGGAGAATGACAGTGAGAGAAGAGACAGATTGATAGGAATCAGGTGATGGAGAACTTGGGTGTCAGGATAAGAAAATTAGACCTGCTGCTTGGAGAAGCATTGGCCCTCTGCCTAAAAGAAATCAGGGTGGGCTGAGTGAAAAATAAGCTTTCAAAGATGTGTATTCTCTTCGCCTTTTTTTTCTTTCTCTTTTGGCTGGGTTTTCACATGTGTTAGTGTTCTGGGGGAACTATATGTGCATCAGTCACATGCAGATGTTTGGTTCATTCAGCTGGTTGATTCAGAAAGCTGCAGGAAGCAGTAGGTCAGGCTAAGGAGAAGGCAAGCGTATTTCAGTATGTGTGTGCGGCAGGTGTGGGTTCTGTGATCTGAACAGAACTGCAGGGGAAGAGGAGAGCGGGTGTGTCCCCCAGCAAATGTCTCCACTCTGAGGTGATGTGTATGATTATGGCCCCAGGAGTGGTGATAATTCCTGATATTTGTGCATGAGTGTACTTGGCTGGGAGTGCCCGCAGGCCCACTTAGGAGCTGTTATTTGGGGAAGCATCCTGTGAAGTGTTTGAACATGGATCGCGAGCCCCCAGTGCAGGGGAGAGAAGTGAGGTCTGGAGCGGGGATGGGATCACACCCCCTCCTTGATAATGGCTGCAGCTGAGATATTTGTCAGCCCAAGTACCTCCTAAGGTTCCTCTCACCTTTTCTAACTTCATTTTAAGGACAATTATTCTGTGGGCGAATTTAGGGAAAATATTCCCTCTGAAACCTAAAACAGCCTTGTTCTAAGCATGAATCTGTCGGTGGTGGTGATGAGAAACAAAATGTTTCCCAGAAGATTTCTCTAGTAAATCAAGGGCTACATCAATTCTCTGTGGGTTAGGGTCCAATAGCTCAGTCCTCAGTGAATTGAAAGAAAGATACTGTGCCAGTTTCTTTTTTCTTTTCTTTTCTTTTCTTTCTTTTTAAGCTGCATAGTTTGAGGGTTCCCAGTGGCAGAAGGCAACAGACAGGTGGGGCTTCCTAATTGCATTAGGCAGCGTTATGCATGGCTCTGGGGCCTCATTCCTCATGTTTGCTGCCACAGCACAAATAGGAGATTGCTTCTCCTATTTTTGAACCTTTTAGCTTCTCTGTTTCATTTTCCCCATCTCTGGCACAGACAAAAGCCTTTGAGTGACTTGCTACTTAGACAAAATCCTGGAAGAATATAAAGGAAATGTGAACAGGGACTAAATCTCAGTGGCGGATTTAAGATGGTATTTATTATATATCTCTATTACTTTGTACTTCTCTCTTCTTTTTGGCAATGAGACTATCTTTTATAAACAGAAAAACAATAAGGCTGGGTCCTTTGTGAAAAAATAAAAATTATATACTTTCTAGTACACGCTCCAAAAGAAACTTGGTTTGTGCATTTCCGTAATATCTGCACTTTCTAAGTACTCGTCTGTTAGTAAAGATCAGGTGTGACCTTCAAGAATCTCATTCTCTATAGGACAAAATGCACAGGACCAGAAATTCTTTGAAGATAGAATTCTCACTATTTTGAGGGTGGGAATAAGGCAGGGGAAGCCAGTGGGTCCCTACAAAAAAAGTCATTGAGTGATCACTTGGGGCGCCTCTAAGATCCAAGTTTAATATATTGTCTTAACCTGGTGATACTTTTTGAGCACTGGAGGTGTCACCTGTGAAATGCCACCCCTTTTTTGGTGTATGATCAGAATATCAATGCCTGTATTGTTACATAGAATGATCATTTTAAGTGTTATCATCAGAGTAACATGATAATAGGAATAACTTCTTTCTGTAATACTAACCTAATCTTAAAAGGATGATTTGCTGTGATCTCCAGATGAATCTGAAAGTATCCGTAGTTGGAGATGGCAGATCCCATATTTAGACCAATGAAGGCCCAATGCAGTTTTCTAATCATATGGTTAGTCATTCTGACCTGCTTTGTTAATTGATCAACCAATTTTAATATTATGAGTATATAATATAATGTATAACTTTTATTAAAAGATCATGGTAGCTCAATTATATGAAAATAATAGCCAAGGTCTACTCTAACCAGGGCTCCTGATGGTTGAGTAAACTAAAAATATCCCACAGTGAACATCTGAGCAGCTTTCTGTGTAGGAGCAGGAAAATAGAGTGTATGCCATAGGAAGTCAGAGAGATCCAATGGAAGTCTGAGGCTTGTGGATGAGATGACTAAGTGTTGCCAGTAATCAGGATTGGATTACAGGAGAAGGGGCAGGATTTGGGGAAATCATGAGTTCAGTTTTAGATGTGTTGAGCTTAAGCATCTATGGTAGTATGCCTAATAAGTTATCGGATGTATAGGTCTAAAAATCAGGAAAACTCTGGGGTTATGAAATTCACCCATCTGGAAACCGTCGTCTCACCTCCCGCTTTGGTGCTTAGCTGAGCACCGTTCCTGGGCTAGAACCCCAGGTACTAAGGCCAAACATTGAAGAGACAAGGGCTCAGTTTTCAAGAGAGAGCATCCAGGCTGAGGGCAATCTGGCTCATGAATCTAAACCTGGAGGAGCTGGGTCTAGAGAAAAAGCCCAGGCATGGGCCATAAGTAGCAAAATGAAGAGAAGCCATGGAATGCCGGGTGAGAGGTAGCATTCTGAAGGAACGAGGAGCCACCAGAGCAAAGTCATGGGTGATTTTTATGGAGTGCTTAGAGCCTTGCCTGTCAGGGTGGAGGGGATTCGATTAGTTTCCTGTGGCTGCTGTGATGAATTCCTCCAAGCCTAGTGGCTTAAGACACACACATTTACAGCTTATAGTTCTGGAAGTCAGTCCCAATGTGCCTTTTGTGCTGAAATCGAGGTGTGGGGGACCCATGTCCCTGCTAGAGATTCTAGGGGAAAATCTCTCTCCTTGTCGTTTCCAGCTTCCAGAGGCTGCCCACATGCCTCTGCTCATGGCTCCTTCCATCTTTAAAGCCTCTCACTCCAACCTCAGCTTTCGTGGTAACAGTACCTTCTCTCACCCTCTTATCTCCCTCTTACGAGGTCCATTGTGATACACTGAGCTCAATGTGGCTAATCCAAGATAATCTTCAGATCTCAAGATTCCTAACTGCAGCTGCAAAGTCCCTTTTTCCATGTAAGGTAACATATTCTCAGGTTCCTGGAATGAGGACATGGACATCTTTGGGAGAGCGATTATTCAGCCTCCTGGAGGAATGTAAAGGCATTCTGGAAAAACCTGATTCTCATTCCAAGGTATTTCAGATTTATGAAATATTTCTTTTATAAAACTAAGTTATTTTCTATTCAGTGATGTGAATTATTTACTGCAGGTCAACTTCAGGTCACCACATTTTGTACTTAACTCTCAAATTTTGGATTCTCCTTAGAGTAATTCAGGACATCATGGATATAAATTTTATTCTTTGTTTTGGATATCAAATATCATCATAACTTAAGGTATGAACACTCGGTTGAATGTTATGCAAAAATTAAAAGCATGTAAACATGCAGAAATACAAAAAATAATTGAGATAACGTATGTGCAATATGAAAATAGCCCAAAAGGAAATCTATCAAATGAATAATTGTTGTTTCATTAGAAACATGGGAATATGTCACACTTTGGTCCTTTTCGCTAATTCTCAAGCATTCTACAGTAAAAAATTTTTAACTATTTTTGAAAAGTGACATACCAAAGAATATGTGTCTGACTCAGGGAAGAGATGGTGGAATAAATTATTATTGCCAGCTGCAGACAGGAGGTGAAAACAATGAAAGTGGAGGAGTCAAACTCCCAACCTCAGGTGATCCGCCCGCCTCGGCCTCCCAAAGTGCTCGGATTACAGGTGTAAGCCATCACACCTAGCCCAAGAACAGCCTGGCCAACATGGCAAAAACCCATTCCCACTAAAAATACAAAAATTAGCCAGGCGTGGTGGCGGGTGCCTGTAATCCCAGCTGCTTGGGAGGCTGAGGCAGGAGAATCACTTGAATCCAGGAGGCAGAGGTTGCAGTGAGCCAAGATCATGCCTGGGCAACAGAGCTAGACTCCATCAAAAGGAAGGAAGGAAGGAAGGAAGGAAGGAAGGAAGGAAGGAAGGAAGGAAGGAAGGAAGGAAGGAAGGAAGGAAGGAAGGAAGGGAGGGAGGGAGGGAGGGAGGGAGGGAGGGAGGGAGGGACGGAGGGACGGAGGGAGGGAGGGACGGAGGGAGGGAGGGACGGAGGGACGGAAGGAGGAGAAAAGAAGAGAAGAGAGAAAAGAGAAAAAAAGGGAAGGGGAAAGGGAAAGGGAAAGGAAAAAGGAAGAAGAAAGGAAAGGAAATAGAGGAGTCATGGGATTTGGAAATCAGATAGTCACTGATGCTTGGTAGTGGAGGGGGTATTTCCAGGGATGAGGTGGGAACACAGGAAGGATGGGAATGGTCATTTTGGAGACGATGAGTACAATAGCTGGAAATCATTGCTTAGGGAGGGAGGATGAAAGCAAAACATCATGGAAGCCAGGGAGCAATAAGGTTAAGTAAGCTTTTTTGTTGTCCTCTTCTTTTGAAAGAAAAATTTTTAAGAAGAGGTATTATCCTCACATCTTACCAAAACTTAAGTAGATTGGTGTAACAAGAGCTAGACTATATCAAATGCACACTTTAGAATTTCCTAAGCTGATACTCTCTATATCTTGTAGGATAGAGAAACAGTGCCTGGTAGCAGAATGAATGTGAGAATAGTCTTTTCTCTCCCTAACGAGCTGTGGGAAAGATACTTCCATTCAATGAGCCTCAGTTTCCTCATTTTTAAAATGCATGGTTTGGATCAGATAGTTTCTAATGATCATTGAAGCTGTAATACTTTATATCCATCTCTGAAGTCTCTAGCTCCATTTAAAAAGTCTTACTTTCATTCTCTCATCAGAATGATTAGACCAAAGCATAATTGTGAAAAAAAGAGACTGGGGATTTGGTTTCATATCCAAATGTCTCATTCCTGTACAGGCCAAATAATCAGCTCACTTGCCTGGAAGCATGTTTATGGAAGCGATTCAACAACTGAGAAAGATTGGTAATGCCAGAGGAAGTGGAACAATAATTTCTCCCTTTTATTCATATCAGACGGCAGGTAAATGCCCACCATCCACATAAGCAAAGGATTGAAAATTGCCATTAAGAGAAAAATTAAAGAAGGTGCCCTGGAGAATGCCCATTTTGCCTTCCTGTCAGAGCTGGGCAAGGTACTTTTGGAGGTGTACCCAACTGTGGGCGTAAAATTTTCAAACTGTAAAACACCAGGTGCTGGCCACTATGTGCTTAGGAGAAATGCAAATGGTATCTGGGCAGAGAGGATTCCATTGGGTATTTGGCAGAGTATGATGACAGTTTGGAGAAGGCTCAGAGAAGGGTAGAGGGAGAAATCAGTAGGATGACGAGAAGGCATTTGCCAAACCTGTATTTCAGGCCGGAAGTAAGGGGAAGAAATTTTATGAGTGCACTGGTAGCAGAATGAGTCTTCCTAAGTTCTGTGTGGTTAAGAACAGAAGTAACTAGAGTTTGAGAAACACAGCTGCTGAATTTTGGGTAACTACTGTGAAAGATAGAATTTGCCATGATTTCTATTAACTATTATAATACAAGGACTAAACTGTTGGGATAGAGAGACACACAGAGATCAGTGATACTGAACAATGGAAACAGAAAAGAAAATCAAATTAGAAAAACATACACAGCCACATGTAGATTAAGATTTCCTCAATTCCTTGTTGAAAAGATATTAGAGTTAACACAATCCTAGTCCATAACCTTTGATTTGATGCATCTGCATTTATGTTTGACTTAACTATATAGCAATTACATATTAAACTGTATGTACTTTCCTTCTATAGTAATGAAGTCAGACATTCTTTATTGATATTATAAAACTCTTGAGTTTATTCTCCAAATATAGCAATAGATATATCTATACTTGGTGTAACTTATAATGAACATTTATTCTTCCCCTTTCCCCCAAGATCAACCCAGTTTCCTTGCTAAGACTAAATACACAATGGAGAGGAATAATTTTCAAGAAGGAATTCAAGGTCCTCTTGGGAGGGAAATGTGTTTTGTGCAATAACAACCACCACCAACAAAAATCTACGTGTGCCCTTATAGTCCACTTCTTGATTGTTGCCTAAAATTCACCATATCTTCATTTCTATCTTGACAGTTCAAAAAATGCCTCAAAGTTAACTTTCTTAACACGTCAAAAGTGCATTAACCTTCTCTTCCTAAAGGAATATAACCCAAAGTCTTGCCAGTTACCCCATTCATCTCCAAGCCTAGATTATGTGATTATGTGAGTGAGGTCCATGTCTCCTCTCATTCCATTGTGGTGTCTCATCAGTAGTTTTCCACTTTACGGCTAAATGGCATAAGTGTCACCAATATGCATCATATAAAATAGTAGAGGAAGGTAGAGGAAAGATAAGGAAAATCAGATAAAACATTTAATATATGTATTGCATAGCAAAGAAGGAAAAATGAGCAATAGCTGCAAAGATTAGTTCTGTTATCTGTCACCCATGCTAACTGAATATTTATGACTTCCTTCATCCCCCTGCTACTTTGACTTCCCTTTGTGTGGGGTTCTCTAACATGTGTATGTTCTGAGCCCTGGTGGATTTACCTGTTTAGTTTGCATGAGTCATCAGTGTATAAGGTATTGCAAGGCAGCATCCATAGGATTGCCTGGATTCCATCCATATGCTTCCCTTCCACTTTTGTGGCAGCATCCTATTGTCTTTTAATAGTCAAAATCAAATACGTCATCCTAAACACTAACCCTCAGCACCATAAGACAGGGAGAAAAAATTAATCAAAAATAAAAAACCCCCACTAACCCTTCTTTTGCGTGTTTGTCCAGTGTCAATGATGAGCCTAAAATAACCAGGTTACAAGGAAGTACTATGCCTTTAGAACCATTGATGGAAGGACAACTTTCTTGGGCACTAAAACTTCTCAACCAGAATATATCAGTTATAGGGGCAGGAAACAAAGCTTTCACAAGTAGCTCATTGGATGTAACCACGAGAGACATCATCTTCATGGTGACTTTGTATTCTGTGTATTGAGGCTGTAACAATGTCAGTCAAGATGTGAGTAGCCAGAGAGAGAAGACCAGGAATAGCTGTCCTTTTACTGAATGGTGCTTAACTGAGGTTGATACACCATACATTACACTCACCGAAGTCATGCTTAGACTGCCTCCTGAAAAGAGCTGAACCAATTTCTAAGATGACAGGCTTTAGGCATAAATTACCTTTCCTATATGTGTTCAAAAGGGATAATTTTTTAGGAGCAAAACATGTAAAACTTTTTTTGGTAAAAACAACTTGGTTTCAGCACTACTATACATTTCATCATTTCCCTTGGCTCATCCATTAAATCTCCCTGTTTCTGAGTTTGATTCTATCAGATTAGGGGAAAACAACATCCCACTTAAAAATTGCATTCCTTTTTTTTTTTTTTTTTTTTTTTTTTTTTTTTTTTGAGACGGAGTCTCGCTCTGTCGCCCAGGCTGGAGTGCAGTGGCCGGATCTCAGCTCACTGCAAGCTCCGCCTCCCGGGTTCACGCCATTCTCCTGCCTCAGCCTCCCGAGTAGCTGGGACTACAGGCGCCCGCCGCCTCGCCCGGCTAGTTTTTTGTATTTTTTAGTAGAGACGGGGTTTCACTGGGTTAGCCAGGATGGTCTCGATCTCCTGACCTCGTGATCCGCCGGTCTCGGCCTCCCAAAGTGCTGGGATTACAGGCTTGAGCCACCGCGCCTGGCCGCATTCCTTTTTTAAAACCACCTATTCAGTAAGCATTTACAGAGTCATGTCCCTACACATGTGGCAGGCAGAACAGTGGTCCCTAGAGATGTCCACATTCAAATCCGGGAACCTGTTAATATATTATCTTACATGGCAAAATGCACGGTTAAATGACCATGTGATTACATTCAGGGTCTTCAGATGGGGAGATTGTTCTGGATTATGTGAATGGGCTTCATGTAAGCGCAAAGATCCTTATAAGAGGGAGGTCAGAAGGTAAGGGTCACAGAAGGGGATGTAACAATGGAAGCAGAAGTCAGATACAGAAGGGGAGGAGAGAGAGAGAGAGAGAGAGAGAGAGAGAGAGAGAGAGAGAGAGAGAGAGAGAGAGAAATCGACTTGAAGATGCTACACAGTGCTGCTGGCTTTCAAGATGGAAGAAGGAGCCATAAGCCAAGGAGTACACAGTGCAGGTGACCTCTAGAAGCTGAGAAAGGCAAGAGAATAGACTATCCCTTAGACATTCCAGAAGGAATGCAACTCTGCTAACAGATTGATTTTAATAAAATGTAACCCATTTGGGCTTCTAATCTTTAGAACTGTGAAATAATAGATCTATGTTGTTTAAGGCCACCAACAGATAGATTGTGACAATTGTCAATTTTGTATAGCAGTGTAGCAGTGATAGGAACTGGTACAACATCTTTTTTTTTTTTAGATGGAGTCTCACTCTGTCGCTCAGCCTGGAGTATAGTGGTGCAATCTCGGCTCACTGCAACCTCCACCTCCCAGGTTCCAGCGATTCTCCTGCCTCAGCCTCCTCAGTAGCTGGGACTATAGGTGTGCACCACCATGCACCACACCTGGCTTGTTTTCGCATTTTTTAGTAGAGACAGGGTTTCGCCATGTTGGCCAGGCTGGTCTCGAACTCCTGACCTCGTGATCTGCTTGCCTCAGCCTCCCAAAGTGCTGGGATTACCGGTGTGAGCCACCATGCCTGGCCGACTACACCATTTTTATCTATCAACTCAGCCCATTTTTCTATTCAATGTTTTCCAGAATTGTATATCCAGCTGACTTCTGGTAAATCATCACCCAGTGGTCTCAAACACATCTCAAGCTCAGAAACTGGTAACTTCTCCCTCAAACTTAGTCCTCCTCCAGTGTCTGCTTTATCTGTGACTCAGTTTCTCAGACGTTCAAGCCAGAAACCTGGAGGTCATCTTTGATGCTGTTCCCTCAAAATCCCTAACAAAGTCATTAGTAAGTCTTGTGGATTTTGCCTCCTAATTCTCCCTATTTCAATTGCATCTCTCCCTCTTCACCACCTTAATTCCACCACCTTAATCTTCCATCTGCACAATTCATAACTGGTTTTCTCTCATTCATATCTTATACATTCTCTATACTTCATACAACTCATTTTTAATGAAAATCTGGTCAGAAATTATTCGTGCTCTATGCAATTGAATGGTTTTCTATCGATCTTTAAGACAAGAATCTGTAAGTGGAACAAAAGACCCTGTGACATCTGGCCCTTGCCCATCTTTCAGCATCATCTCTGGTCACTGACCCCCAGCTCTCTCGACTGCGGCCACCCTGGACTTCTTCTGCTGTCCCCTTGACATTCCATGCTCCTTATCTCCTTGGGGCCATCACACATGCTGTTTCTTAGCTGGGACAAGCAGGGACAGGATTTTCTGGCCCAGCAGCATTCTTAGGAGTTGGGACTGAGCAGAAGGAACTGTCTCTGTTGGGACAGAGAGTCAGGGCATAGTTCAAGGGAACCTGGTGACATCCTCTTAGATGTCAACAGGTCAGGAAGCAAGCAAACCTGGAATTTAAGTCCAGGGAAGCAGGGAGAAAGCACTTTGCTAAGGAATCAGCCCAGAACAGTCCAGAGGGGAACCTGGGTTAGGGAAGTGCAATGGGAAGACCACTGTCCCTCTGATGCCACCTAGGAAATGAGTTTGCTGTGGCCTGACAGTGGTTTTCTGAGCATATTTTTGTGTCAAATAGAAAAAGTAGAACCTTTGGAGAAGGTGTGAGGAAATGAAGAGCGACTAGAGGAAAATAGAGAGTCAGAGAAGCTGCGGTAGGTAAGTCAAAAGAGAAGATGATTTAACATGGTCAAATAAGGGAAGAGAATTCATGATATTGAACAACAAAAAGTCAGTAATAATGGCAGGTGAATAACTAAGTGGCCAGTGAGAAGTGGAGGCAGTGAATAGTCAACACTAATGAAGCTGGCTTGTCAAGAGAAATGGTGCATTACGTTAAGGGAGGTGTTGCTTGTTTTGAAATGGAAGAGACTGGTCCATGCTGATATGTCTGTGAATTACTCCTTGTTCTTCCTTATTGTGGAAATCATCAGGTCTTCGATTATTTGTTTTTACCAAAGCGATTCAAGTGGTTCAAAGACTATTAAGAATATGTATAATTCCTGGCTTCACCTGTTTATCTCAAATTATATTATATATATAATATATTATATTATATATATTTTGATATATACCATTGTATTTCTTTTTTGTTTTTGTGTTTTTGAGACAGGGTCTTGCTCTGTTGCTCAGGCTGGAGTGCAGTGGTGTAATCACGGCTCACTGCAGCCTTGACCTCCTGGGCTCAAGCAATCCTTCCACTTCAGCCTCCCCAGTCGCTGGGACTATTGGCATGCACCATCATACCTGGCTAATTTTTGTATTTTTATGTAGAGACAGGGTCTCACCATGATTCCCAGACTGGTCTTGAACTCCTGGGCTTGAGTGATCTGCCTGCCGTGGCCTCCCAAAGTGCTGAGATTATAGGTGTGAGCTATTGTGCCCGGCCTACTATTGTATTTCTAAGTAGTGTTTATTTTAGACATTTCTATTGATTGTCTCTGCTATGAAAGATGAAGTTGAAGCACCCTTGGAGAAATCCTATGGGCCCACACACATGTTTCTCCTCTATTTTCCCAAAATGGTTGTATAACAATTTTTTACTTAAATAAATATTCAATCTTTACTATGTAATTATTATTCATGTTGAGCCACAAAGTACACTATTATTGCTTTTTCCATCTTGTACAGCTTATTTGTTTTTTCATTAAATTTCCCTGTGCTGATCATTAATTATTCCACATACTGTCCCATAGAACGGTATGTTCATCTCAGTATAGTCAAACACATAAATAAATCAATTCCATTTTCATAGTCATGACTACCATTTAAACCATTCTCAGTGTCATCCTCCATCTAGCCTCTTGTTCAAATCTACCCTAGTTGGTCCTTCCTCATGCCAAAGTGCTATGTTCCTGGCATTTTCTTTGCCAGAATCCTGTGGATTTACTTCCATTGACTTTTTCTGTGTAGTATCCCCTGTTTCCAAGACTCAATGTCTTTTTATTTGTTGATTTACTCTGACATTTTGATAGTGCAACATCTCCAGGAGCTTTTCCAAGAACACATACATAGGAGGTAAATTTTTGAAATCTCAAATGTCTGGCAATGGATGCAACTTATGCTTATACTTAATTGATTGTTTGGGAGAATTCTTGGTGGGAAATCATTTTCTACCAGAATTTGAAGATACTGTTTCATTTTCTTCTAGCCCTCAATACTATAATTGAGAATTCTGGTGTTATTCTAATTCTTGACTCTTTATATGTGACACATTTTATCTTTCTGGAAATTTTTGAGATTGTATTTGTACTTAGCATTCTGAAGTTTAATTATGATGTGTCTTGTCTGTATTTTCAGTCTTCGTGTCTAATAGGCATTTTCTAAAAACACATATCTTCTCATTTTGGAAAAATGTTCTTATTATTTGTTTGATTATTTTCTTCTCCAACTTTTCTCTATTTCTTCATTCTGGACCATTGGACCTAATGCATTGGTCTCCTGATTTTATATTATTCTCTTCCATTTGCCTTTTCTTTCTTTTTTTTTTTTTGCAGGAACCGCCAAAGTTTTAGTGTTTAATAATGAATAGCACAACTGACCAAGGCCCAAGATGTGAAGATACTATGTTCAAGAAACTGGGGGGTAAATCACTCTACAAACTAACTATATAGTATGTGATAAGAATGCGTACTTTATAATATAAAACCTGTCTACACATAGTAGTTAGCTGTAAAAAGCCATTCGATCTTCTCTTAGCTTGGAAACATGATGTTCCAGATTCCAGCATAAATTATTAGCAACCTTCAACTCTTTTGTGTGGCAGGTATCTTGTTTTCACCTTCCAGTTCTTCCACCCCAGCCTGTGTCATGAGGTCTGCGATGTTCTTCTCCAGATCATCAATGCGACCACTCATATCATCAATTCTCCCAATGATATGGTCAGACGTGGTCTGAAATTTATCTTGCATCTGCTGCAGGAGTGTCTGCACCACCGAGGTGAGGTCCTGCACGGTCTTGGGGTCAGTCTTGGCCATCTCCCCGACGCCCAGCTTGGCAGTTATGTCTCAGACCGTAACCGCCTTTTCTTTTTTGTCTTTTTGTTCTACTTTACTCTGGTCTTTATCTTCTGAAACTCCTATAGAGTTATTGATTTGTCCTACCATAATTTTTAAGTTTCAAAAGCTTCTAATTCCTCATCAAGAGTTCTATTTTTATGGCATCATATTGTTCTTTCACGGCTGCAAAAGCTTCTCTTATTTCTCTTTTATCTTTGGAGACAGAGTCTTTCACTCTGTCAGCCAGGCTGGAGTGCAGTGGCATGATCTCAGCTCATTGCAACCTCTGCCTCCCAGGTTCAAGTGATTCTCCTGCCTCAGCCTCCTGAGTAGCTGGGACTACAGGTGCATGCCACCATGCCTGGCTAACTTTTTGGATTTTTAGTAGAGATGGAGTTTCTCCATGTTTCCCAGGCTGGTCTCAAACTCCTGAGCTCAGGCAATCCACCTGACTCAGCCTCCCAAAGTGCTAGGATTACAGGTGTGAGCCATCACACCTGGCCAAAGCGTCTCTTACTTCTATGATAAAGATAACTATACGTTTTTTGTACCTTGCTTCATATCCATTTCTCACTATTTGTTTGTTCTCTGTGTTTTTTTCCTGCCCTTCAAGATAGGGAATTTTTTCTGTTGTCTGTGAACCCTTGACTATTGGTTTATATTTAACAGTGAGAGACTAAAAACGTTGTTTGGTGAGATGTCCAATTGCAGTAGTGGCAAAGTAGATCAATGCGGGGGAATTCTCCTACAAAATATAATTGAAAAAATATAATATGCCTTGAAAATCTGCTGGGAGGTAGGACAAGGCTATTAAGGTATTCAGGACTTGAAGGACTGAAATTTTTAACTGAAGAGAAACATTTTGAAGTGAGCCTTGCATTCTTTAGAACGTTTCCGCTCAAAGTATCTACAAATTCTTATGCAGGCTAAACGTTACTCATTAATGATGCTGTTTACCCTCTTGCAGTACATTGCTGAAAGTCCAGGTGAGTATTGCATCCTCTGAACCCTCTAGAGGGGTACAACGCTCTGGAGAGGCTTTGGGATTCACATGGGCAGGCCTGCACTGCTCCATCTTTTATGTCTTCCTCTACCATCTACTGTGGAAAGTAAGACCTTTCCACTTTACTGTGGACCAAGCATGTTCAGGCTTCTATTAATAGTGAGTTTGCCCCAACATCTGGGACCTTGGCCAAGGTATTTAATTCTGTGTTCCAAAAATGTGGCCCCAAGTTAATGTATTTTTGCTTTGTATTCTGCAGTTTCATATTCTGACCTCCTTGATCAATCGCCCTCAAAATATAATGCCATGGGTACTATACAGACTCAATATATGCCTGCTACTTCTTTCTTCTCTTATCAGACCCAGCATGTCTCTGGCCAGGATATGCTGGGATTTAACTTGAGCTATCTGCCTAGCAGAAAAGACAGGAGGGAAGCGTGTGTTTACTTTTAGAGGAAAAGCTTCTACAGACTCTTCCAGTATGGCAGAGTAATGGCTTTTGCTAGGGATGGGAGGGCTGGCCACCTCAGGGGTTTCTGAGTGTTCAGTGTGTGCAGAGCCAAAATCCTTGGGGGCATCCATTCAGATGTACCCATCTCATGGGTTTCAGATTTTCCTAACCGGGACCCTGATCTTAGCACAACAAGCCTGCTTTGGCTATGCATTAAAACATCCCTGGAGGTCTGCAACTCTATCAGATCCTGAATCTGCCCCTTAGCTGTGTCCACTCTTCAACTGCAACAAAATAAGTAACTCTTTTTTAAGCTACCAGAGTCCCTCTGGCTCTCACACTTATTGCCCTCAGCTTCTCATCACCCCTTTGCAGGGTGGCAATACAAGTTTGTAATTACCAGCCAACTCTGCTCGTGTTGTGGGCATTGTTCTCCACTTAATTTTTAAATACCTGATTATCTGGAATCATCACACTAGCAAAAGATATTAACTTCTACTGGGACATTTTTCCAGGTCAACACCAGTGACATCTTCAGCAATTTGGCCACCATCTCATTCCAGGGACAATCTGTGTTCCATGTTTACTCAGGATAGGGTCCTCTTTGCAATCTAGGTAGGGTGTGGGTCAGTCTCCAGGCCCATCTTTGCACCTGTTTTCCTGGATCACTCTTAAGATCACTTGGTCAGTTCAAATCCTCTGAGAAGAAGACCTCAAGTCAGGATTTGTTGTATAAGAGATTTACTGGGGGAGACATCTATGAAGGATAAAGAGGGAAGAGGTAGGAGTGGGTAGGAAGAGCCTTCAGGCAGCAGTGCAGGTCTGGCACCTGTGAGAGGAGAAAAGGAAGGATTGGGTAGGAAGAGCCCACGATTGCAGTGTAGTTTTGAGAGTGGCTTGGCCAGGCTGTTGGGAAGTCCCTGAGACTTCCCAAAGGTTGCCTGTTGGAAGAGTCTTCCATAACTGTAATGTTCAGTCACTGACTGAATGTAGCCCAGGGACACATGGCCTTAATGCTCCTATGCTCTCTGTGGGGTATTTTCTTAAAGGAAACCTGAGGCACACCTCCACGGCTGCCACAGGTAATTATTTTCTCAACATAAGAATTCTATAGTTTCCTTTTCAGGGATCCAAGTCTAGTTTCCAGTAATTTGTGAGCTGAAGTGGGAGAAAGGACAGAAGATGCCATCATCAGTTTGTGGACTGTCATTGAGTCTTTTTCTTTCCAGGGAAGTGACTCACCACCTGTCTCCACGGGCTTTAGTATTCCCGAGTCTAGAGAGTCTCTGCTTTCATTTTTCCAGAAAGGAAACCTTCTGATGCTGAGATAAGGGAGATCATTAACTGACATTGAAGTGTGCAGATGGGATCTAGGAGACTGCTTCTTCTGTAGCCAATCCTGTTTTCAGCCATACTCTGTGAGCCTGCCTTCCAAAGTACCTCAATGCCTTTGATCCCTCAATTTGTCTTAGGGTTTGCAGCACATATTGATTTGCTTTTTGTTAGCATTTCCCTATGAAGACATTTAGCTTTCAGCTCTTTTCCCTCTGCTAAGTCAATCATCACTTATCCATCCTCTTTTTATCTTCCAAACTTGGTTGATGTTGTTCATTCATTGTAGACTTTGTTTCTGGTTTTCTTTGTCCTAATGAGCCTGTGTAATTTTTATTCCTTTGTTCTTATGGGTTTGGAGGAGAGAGTAGAGGTAAGGAATAGATGCGACTCTAGTCAAGAGAAGGGTCAACTTTTCTGTGTAACCAGAAGACAGACAGAAGGAATCAGGTACTGAAAAGTACAGCTGTAGAGTTAGGAAGTTAAAGCCATTGCCTCCTGAATGCCCTGTCTTCTCTCACACCCAACTGCCCACCCACCAGCTTCATTCCAGAAACAGTTTATATTAATGATGGCATTTTTCATTCTGCCTAAGAGAAATCTCATTTTTCTTTGTGTTTACTTTAGAATAGAGAAAAGCAACTTCTAAAAGTTTACTTTACTGCAGATACTTTGTACAAAGCTCTACAGGTACAAAAATGGGCAGTATCTGGTTCTTGCCTTTAAAAAACTTATAAACTAGTGAGATAGATGATGTAAAATGACAATTTTAGCAGAATGTGATAAATTTTTATGGCACATGAATTTAGGGAGTCCCATAGAAATGGAGAAGAGGGTCCCAACATCAACCTGGAACTCAAGCAAGATTCCTAAAGGAATTGAGGTATCCGATAAATATTGAAAGATGATTCCACATTAGCCAGGCAAAGATAGAAGGGGCAGATATTCTAGAAACAGGTGATGGGTTAGCTAGCATGTGGAGGTGAGACATATCCTGCTGTTTGTTGGGAACAAAGAGGCAAGAGGAGGACGTGGGAGGTCTTAGAGTGGACTTAAAGGAGGCTGGGAAAGGGAAATGGCTGGATCATGGGCTTCTTTGGTTCCACTTAAAGAGGAGGAGTGACATGTCTGATTTGGGTCTTAGAAACATCACGCAGGCTATAAAGACTAAGGAGACGCCAGGGCAGTGGCAATGATGGCCTGAACCATGTTGGTGATGCCAAAAACTGGGACAAATGAAGGGCAGTCACTGGAGCCAAGAGACTAGGCTGGACCTCACTCCCCTGCCAATCATTTGTGCACTATGTCCTTCAGCCTCCTTCCTGCATAGTGGGAACCACAATCTCTGCTTTTTGGTTAGTTCTTTATATTAGAGAAGATGGTGACCTAGTCCATATTTGTCTGACATAACACTTGGCACATAAGCAGTTGTTTTAATCCCTTTCCTCATTCCACATTTCTAAGTAACTTCCAGTTCCCCTCAGTGTCTTACCTTTGATTCATAGTTGTTTTAAGAAAATTGGAGTAAGGAAACAGTCTCAGTGGATCCTTTTGCTTTAGACTAGCCTGAACCAAAGCCTATCCATTCATTGTTATATTATTTTTATAGATGCTCGTATACATACACACACATACACACACAACACATCCCTTTTCTTCCTCACTTTTCTTCCATACTCATTTCCCACTGCTCCCTTCCTGCATTTGATGGACCAAGAACCCCAATATATGTATATTGAGCCTCCACTCTATGCTAAACACTCTTCTGTGCAAAATAGGAAGCATCAAAGAAAAAAACTCTGCCTTCATTGAGCTCTGGAAGAGTTGAAAGAGATGGGAGACTTACAGTTACATGCTGACCTTTTGAGTCATTTGGATGCCTCATGTTCTAGGCTCTTAACTGATAGTGATGAGGCCACCAACAGGTGTGAAATGTGTCCTCTTATTTCTGCACTATTCCTTTGAATAGTGTGATTAAGTTTTCATTCTTACAGTTCTATGCTACGACCAATTTGACAACAGATTCTCATTTAACCATACTGTCTTCATATACGTAAGCTTCCTTGATATCTAAAGAATGTGAGGTCCTGAGCTAAGTCCAGTGGAAAATGTGCACTCTTTTCTAGGATTAGGTGAAGACCCAAGAATTCATCTTGCTACAGTGGGACAAGACTTGTCACAAATAGCTTGGATTTATGGGTGCTCTTCCACAGCAGAAATCGTTTCACCTTTTCAGGTGACCTTTACAGAATCATAAAATCAATCAGTTTTATTTGACATCCAAATCAGAATGCTGCCCTAAATAGATTGCTAGCACTTTACCTGGAGAACAAAATAGAGGAAATAGGAATGTGCCCAGGGCTAGGTGGAAGACAGCCCAGGAATAAGAGTGCTACTATTTAGAGTCTACACACAGGACTCAGTGAATAGAGCTCCTTGAACACTCTGTGGCTGGAGTCACCCTGGTTACCTCTGCTCCACTGCCCATGATCCTGGTGGATACCACAAAAACAAGTTCTTCACTCTCATCTTGAAATGGACTAATGAAAATAAAGTGGCAGACCTGTATTAGTCCGTTTTCACTCTGCTGATAAAGACATACCCAGGACTGGATAATTTATAAGGAAAACGAGGTTTAATAGACTCACAGTTCCACATTGCTGGGAAGGCATCACAGTCATGGTGGAAGGCAAAAGGTACATCTTACATAGCAGCAGGCAAAGAAAGAATGAGCCGAGCAAAAAGAGTTTCCCTTTATGAAACCATCAGATCTCGTGTGACTTATTCACTACCATGAGAAAAGATTGGAGCAAACTGCCCTCATAATTCAGTTATCTCCCACCAGGTCCCTCCCACAACACATGGGAATTATGGGAGCTACAATTCAAGTTGAGATTTGGGTGGGGACACAGCCAAACCATATCACGACCCAAAATGAATTTTACATAGGTCCATCCTCCTTTCTATCCTGTTTGATTTGGTGACCACAGGAATCTAGGTAGACTTGTTGGGTGGGAAAAGGGGCATAATTCTAAATGTATTCTCTGTAGGCAGATGGCATATATTTGGCTTGGTAAGTTTCAACTCTAAATGATTTATTTAATGAGGATATGAAGAAAAGTGTATGAAGTATGCCAATGTGTGTGTGGTATATTGTATGTACACATGAATATATTTAGGTAGCTTCAAAAATTTTTTTACAGCTCTAATGATTTTGCAAAACTGTCTTCAAAGGAATTTAATAAGCTGAGAAGCCAATATAATATAGTAGTTGTCAGCAACGATTCTGGCACTGTGAGCTTTCAAATTCCAGTTCTATAACTTATAAATGGTTTGACTTTTGGCAAGATCCCTAACTTGCCTCTATAGTTATGTTTCCTTAACAATAATAATGGCACTTGCCTTATGTATGAGAATTACATGAGATAATATATAAGCTCTAATAATTCTGGTTTATAGGAAGTGTTATATATTAACTATTATTACACTTAAGTGGGCATAGTTGAACTCTGGAGAAAGAGCTAGGGTTGAAGTGGGGAGACAGTCCTGTGCAAAGCGTGAGGTCAGACAAACCTACATTTGAATTCCAGTACTTCCACTGTGCAACTCTGGGTGAGTTACTTACTCAGTATAAAACTGCCTTTGCAAAAATTGTGTCAGTGAGAAAATTATGGCAATGGAGGAGATTTGATCCAGTTCATCCCCCTCTTGCCTTTAGCCTTCAATCTGCCAAGATAGCTTTGGGAGACATGTTTATAGTTTAAATAATAAGCCTTCTCAAAAACTTAACCACCTGTGTAAAGCTAATGAGACCACCAGGCTAGGGAGAGGAGAGAAACCTGAATTCTGCTAAACTGTAGACATGAACCATAATGCCAGCCATTATTCTAGAGGTCCTGCAGATAACATCACTATTGTAGAACCTGAGATTGGCCTTTTGAGATTTCTTTTCAGATTTTTTGCATGTCTGATACCCATGGCTCCACCTGGACCCACCAACCAATGGCTTCTGTGCCCCCACCCAGAAGCAACTGAGTGCAAGAGAACAGCTTCAGCTCCCTATTATTTCACCTCCAGCCCAACCAATCAAAAGCAAGCACCACTGCCTAGGCACCCCCAAACTTCCTTTGTAAAATCCATAACCTATGAGATTTCTGTGAAATTGATTTGAGAAATAAGTCTATCTCCCACATGGTGTGGCAGGACTCACATCAATTAAACTCTCTCTACAGCAATGCTGTCATCTTTGTTTGTGCAACTGGCAGGAGAACTCATTGGGCAGTTACAAGTATGGGATAATTATGTTCCATAATTATTACTAGGAGTTTTAAATGAGATAGCACATGTGAAGCACTTAGCAAAATGACTGGTTCGCAGTTGATAATAAATGGGAGTGATAATTATTAGTATCATTCACACATATACCCATGCTTTACATATAATCACAAGCTTACATACAATTCTTGTCTTTCAGCATGCAGAATTTAAGATGAACTCAGGCAAGTAAGGAAATTGACATTCTAGTCACAAAAAAACTGTCCTACATGAAAGGGGTCAGTGTAACTCTATGAAGTGCAGTGTCAGAATGACCAGAATGACTACTGTTAAGATGATAATAATTTCAGTCATGCGGTAAGGTGATGGTTGTTTGGATGAAGTCACAATGTAAGTAAAGGATGACGAGATCCTTTTTTACTAGCAACTGGATCTTTTCCCTAAAACGCACTAAACTGAAGCCATCACATTTGGATTAAAGTCAAGAAATCAAATGCACCATTGTGAGTTCCATGCTGAAGGGCCACATCAAGCAATGTGGCAAATTGTAGGGAAATAACCTCCCAGAAAATCACCTCATCATCAGTTACATAAAATAGAGGAGCTCCTTTTGAGCATACATGTTAGACAAGATTTGGAAAGATTGGTGCAGTCATAAATGGAAAGATAGGCTGCAAGAGTAGTGTATACTTTTCAACTTGACCTTCTCACCCACACAACAGTAAGCCCTGAGAAGGAGGAAGATCTTCAAACATGAAAGATAATTACATGATCATTTCTGAATTCATGATGCCATTTAGAAACACAAAACGCTTTCAAAATACAGTAAAACATTTGGCTTCAGCCAGCTTGAGTTTTCTCAGAAAACTATGAGATCAGAGAAATCTTGCTTTTGTGAAATTTCCAACCTAATTTGCCTCTGGTTGAGGACATTTGGAGGAAGTATTCGAACATCGATAGGAAGAAATGAAACCATCCATTTTCCAAGCCCTTCTTGTTCACCACTGTATGTCTTGTGTCCAGCAGAGTGTCTGAATCACTATTGCATTATTTGGTTTCCAGTCCACGCTTGGGGGATCTGAATATAAGAAAATGAAACCACCTGAGTTAATTAGCCCCTTTATTTCATTTGACAAAGTAATGTCCAGTAAGAACTACAAGAACAGAGTAATCGAGTAAGAGTTACCCCAGATTATGGAGTATTCAGCAATCTGACTTGGATACAACAATAATAAGAAGCCATCCCTAAGATGGCTGTTGACAGGGAGGCTGTGTAGAGGGCATCTCTGGACACACTCTGTATATTTCTGAAACAAATCCAGAAATGGAGAAGCCATGCAACAAAGGGGAGAGTAGACGACCTTTGCCCTCAAAGGACACAGCTGCAGGCCTAGGCTCCAGCACTTTCTGTCTTTGGTGATTTGGAACACCTTCTTTAACCTGTCTGAATTTCAGATACCTCCTCTGTGACATGGTGAGAATAGAAAAAGGTCCCCAGGAGGCTTCTGAGAGATCAGATGAGACAAGGCATGAGAAAGCACTTTGTAAATTGCTGAAGTGCCACAGAAATGTTATTAAATTTATTGTTTCTGTAAAACATGACTTGGCAGTCCTTGAAAAAAACACTGCACCATATTCTGTTCTATATAAATGCTGATAGAAAATCGGGACCCTGAATGATTATTTGTTTACATTATATTGGTATCTCTTCATTATGCTTAATCAATTCAACAAATACATAAAGTGCCTATTGTGTGCCAGGCACTATTTAAGCACTGGGGAGATATTGGAAAATAAAACAATCATCCAGACCTTCATGGCTGGTTTTCCAGCAGGGGCACAGGAAAACAAATCAAGTTAAAAATTATATAGGATATGATAAGCTAGTAAGTTCCAAGGGAAAAAATAAAGCAGAAAAGAGAGGTAAGGATGGGGAGTGCAAAATTTATATAATATTTCTCTTTTATTTGTATAATATCTGTTTTTTCTTCATTGTTCTTCATTTATTGACAGTTTTGGAGAGCCACAAGGGAAATTATAGTTAATTTAGGAATTAATTCGATTTGATAAGTTTTGAAGCTGATCTTTTTAAACTTCTGGATTACATTTGTTTTTAATTAAAACATACACAAGTCGGGGCGTGGTGGCTCACACCTGTAATCCCAGCACTTTGGGAGGCTGAGGTGGGTAGATCACCTGAGGTCAGCAGTTCAAGACCAGCCTGACCAACATAGTGAAACCTCATCTCTACTAAAAATACAAAATTAGCTGGGCATGGTGGCACATGCCTGTAATCCCAGCTACTTGGAAGGCTGAGGCAGGAGAATCACTTGAACCTGGGAGGTGGAGGTTGCGGTGAGTGAAGATTGCGCCACTGCACTCCAGCCTGAGAAGTAAGAGCCAAACTCCATCTCAGAAAAAAATATATATATGCCAACAAAAACTATAGTTTTACTTTTCTTGTAACCAAGTGTGCTGATGTGACAAGAAATTAATTTGACAAATATATAGGTTAAGGGACAAATAATTTTTTTTAATGATACAGACCCTGTCTGAGACAGAATGAAAATGCACTCATTCCCCTGACCTCATTTTCTGTTTTCAAAATGGTCTCAACTCAATGGGGGCACAAAACACTCTGAAAGACAGGAATGTCATTACTTCCAAGACCAGGCCTATGACATATATAGAATGAAGACCTTTAGTTAAATCCTCTGCTTTATGATTAAATTAGATGGGTAATTAGCTATTACCCATCTAAATATGTAAAAGGACAGGTAATTAGCTATTACCCATCTAAATATGTTAAAGGAACTGATTTATTTAAAAAGGAAAATATAATGGATAAGTCCAATTTGAAGTTAATTTTACTTTTTAGAAAACAATAGACTTTTATACATAAAGGAAACTAATTTCTCCTAGTTTTCTTTGCCTGTGCTGCTTTATCCCCTTTACTTTCTAGGTTTTCCTATAAAACTATCTACTTTCTGTTTTTTATTTATTAGACCCACTTTTTTTTTTTTTTTTTTACATGAAGCATTAATGAATCTTCCCATGTTTGGACAACGATGATGGCAACATTGTGGAGCACGTAAATGAATTCATACAATCAAGAGACAGCTCTGACAGCAATTCATCTACCTCTTTAAGCTAAAAGCACCCTCCTGCATATGTTCTTTGCAATTTATTTTGCTATTTTGGTTTTGGCTTCAATTCCTGGAATTTTAAGTTGAATGACTCTCTGCTATTTTATTAATTGCTATTCTCAATATAGACAAGCAGCTGCCTAATTCTTTACATTTATTTATTCATTAGTTCAACAAATATTACTGAGCATTTACTCTATGCTGTGTAATATTCAAGGCATTCCCCTTTTCTCAACTTTGTTACTAGAAGCAGAGCCCAATGGGGAGAACCAGATTAGAACAAGACCTGGGTATTGCAGACTTCAGGTTGTTGAGTTTTTCTTCCCTGCATGCTACAAATCAGAATTACCCAGAATTGGAAAGAACTGTGTTGTATTAGTCAGGGTTCTCTAGAAGGATAGAATAGGATATGTATGTATGTATGTATGTATGTATGTATGTATGTATGTATCTATCTATCTATCTATCTATCTATCTATCTATCTATCTATCTATCTATCTATCTATGTAGGGAAGTTTCTTAAGTATTAACTTACACGATCACAAGGCCCCACAATAGGCCATCTGCAAGCTGAGGAGCAAGGAGAGCCAGTCTGAGTCCCAAAACTAAAGAACTTGGAGTCTGATGTTCCAGGGCAGGAAGCATCCAGCACAGGAGAAAGATGTAGGCTGGGAGGCTAGGCCAGTCTCGTCTTTTCATATTTTTCTGCCTGATTTATACTCTAGCCTCACTGACAGCTGATTAGTGGTGCCCACCCAGATGAAGGGTGGGTCTGCCTTTCCTGGCCCACTGACTCAAATGTTAATCTCCTTCACAGACATACACAAGATCCACACTTTGCATCCTTCAATCCAATCAAGTTGACACTCAGTATTAACCATCACATGTGTCTTCTCACTCTGTGGATATCTTATGCCCTATCTACCTGTCTCATCCACACCTATGCTAATGTAAAGATAAAAGGGATCCACTACTGCAAATGCATGAATATGTTAACAGACCACAAGGATTTTTTTTTAATTCATAATATTCATGTGCTACCTGATTATTTAATACAGGAGGAAACATCCCAAATAATACATCCCCTAAGTTTTAAAAAAGTCTTTGTCTGCCCCTAATATTTTCTTTACCCAACATGGAATGCTATTTTGATATTCCAAAGAGACTCATACAATTCTCTCCACTCCTGTTAGATCTTTAACAAACACTGCAACTGTTACTTTGTGTTTGCATAGCAACCATTCTCCACCCAGAAAGGCTTTCTATTTACTTATCAGAAAACCTTGATAAACAGTAGCCAAAGAGGAGGCAAGCACAGTTTCAATGATGGAGAAAGTCTACACAAAGTAATAGCTTACAGCTCCTGAGTTTGGAAACAGGCTTCAAGGCTCTTGATATACAGAGGAGATTCTGTATGTCATGGCCAGTCTGAATTATATACAAAGAAAATAAAGAGACTAGACAAGGCGGCGTGCTTTTTGAAGCATACACCTCTTTTCAGTAAGCATAGCTATATCACACAGTTTTCGAGTTCTGAATTCTGATAAATTGCATTGTTCCTGAGGGAGCGTCCTGGATGTTAGGGAGTTGCTAACACTCAGAAGATGTTTGACTTGTGAGTGTCTATTAGTGAGGATTCACTACTCTTTACATTTCATAATTTGCATTATTAAAACATTTTAATTTTTTCTAGGAATAAATCTATATTACAATGTTGAATATGATTTTCAAACTATGCAAACCCTAAACCTCCCAACTGAAATTTTGATTCACTCTCCCTTCCTCCAAATAATTAATTCAGAACTAAAGGACTCATAAAAGACATTTTAAAAATGATGCCAGGAAGATTTTTTAAGAAAAAGTAGCTCATCTTGGGTCAGTGCTTTAGATAATAGAGTTTAACGGTGTCACAGATAGAGATGAAATGTAATAGCAAAGCCCCAATTAAATTAGGGTGACATTCCCCCTTTAAAGGATTATAAAAACATTCATTTCTCCCCATTTCCTTCAGGCTATATTTTAGCATAGCCCCTTAAAATTTGTTTTGAAAATGAAGTTTGTTTTTTCTTTCTCTTTTTTCTTTTCTTTTTTCTTTTTTTTTTTTTTGACACAGGGTCTTGCTCTGTTGCCCAGGCTGGAGTGCAGTGGCATGATCTTGGCTCACTGAAACCTCCACCTTCCTGGCTCAAGCGATTCTCATGCCTCAGCCTCCCAAGTAGCCGGAATTACAGGTGATCACCACCATGCCTGGCTAATTTTTGTATTTTCAGTAGAAATGGGTTTTTGCCATGTTGGCCAGACTGGTCTTGAACTCCTGACTGCAAGTGATCTGCCCGCCTCGGCCTCCCTCCCAAAGTGCTGGGATTACAGGTGTGAGCCACCATGCCCAGCCTTGTTTTCTTTTTCTAAGAATGGGAACTTAATGAGAACTGCTTGATTCGGCCCCACAGAAAGGTCACACGAGATCTTCGTATGTGGCCAAGGAGACCTGGTCACTGATGGACGGACATCAGACCAGGAGAAAATCAGAACAGGGTTTCTCCAGGACTACGGGACATTTTTCCTCTTGGCATTATGTAGAAACAGAGAAAATCTATCACCTGCGTTTTAATTGTAAAAATTTGTATAAATTTAGCTCTGTCTTAAAGAAGGATAATATAAACATTAATATACCACTTTACCAAAAAAAAAAAAAAGAGAGAGAGATTCTGTTAGGCTACAGCACAACAGTGATATTTATTTACATGGTGCCATTTTTACCTCTCTCTGCATTTTGGCTGCTGCTTCACCTAAACTTGCAATTAAGCATTTAAATTGTTTTCTTTTGCATACATCTTTTTAATTGTTCATTGATTGATTCATTCATTCATCTGCTTATTCCTTATTTATTAAGGACCTCTGTGTGGCAGGCATTGCGCTAAGAGACACCAGTTAATAAAGCAGAGTCGCGGCACTCAAAAGAACCAAAAGGCATAAAAATCCTAATATGTCAATCTGATGAATGCCTTGATAAAATATAATCAGCTGGGTGTGGTGGCTCGTGCCTGTAATCCCAGCACTTTGGGAGGCCAAGGAGGGTGGATCGCTTGAGTCCAGGAGTTCGACACCAGCCTGGGCAACATGGAGAAACCCCGTCTCTACTAAAAATACAAAAAATTAGCTGGACATGGTGGTGCACACCTATAGTCCCAGCTACTCGAGAGGCTGGGGTGGGAGGATTACCTGAGCCCAGGAGGTCAAGGCTGCACTGAGCCAAGATTGTGCTGCTGCACTCCAGCCTGGGTGACAGAGCGAGACCCTGCTTCAAAAAAAAAAAAAAAGTAAAAAAGTAAAAAGTAAAATAAAATATATACAAGGAACTGTGCTAGAAAGTTCTGCAGAGGATTCCTCCCTGCCTAGTCCATCTTCTGATAGCCCCAGGTGTTGCTTGGCTTGTAGATGCAAAACTCCAATCTCTGCCTCTGTGGTCATGTGAGCGTCTTCTCCCTGTGTCTGCTTGCGTCCCTGTGTCCAAATTTCCCTTTTCTTACAAGGACACCCGTTACAGTGGATTAAGGGCCCACCCCTTCCCTGAGGATAGGGGGTGGTTGCTGAGAGTGTGTGCAGGTGTGTGCAGGGAGATTACAGTCACAGCCTCTGCCATGTGAAGGAGAGGAAGAGCAGGTGCATTTATGTAAAGTTGGCCACCCCCAATCACCCAGTGGGTATTCAGGTAAACTGGGCTCCTTTGATGCTGCAATTCTCCTCCCACCATCTGCTCAGGTGGAACAGTTTTGAGAAATCCTGAGCTGGAAATACGAGGTGCAGAGAAGGGGCAACCGCCTGGCCTGGCATCCCATAGAGGTTTGGAGGTCAATTCCCTTCCCAGATTTGGCAAATTCTGCTGCAGCTGAGGAGTCCTGTGCCTGGATCAGCTTCCACCCTGTCCCATCCCAGTTAGGTGGTGAGGGCTACCTCCCTCTCAGGATTCCACAGGGCAAGGCTGCTATAGGGAAAGCCTGGCTCTGTTAGCTGCTGGACTGCTCATTTTATCATTTACAAGTCTGACTACATGGTATCTGGACCTCGATTTGTCCTTTTGTTCCAAAACACAAATATTATAGCCTGGAGAAGAAAAAGAAAGGAAGGGTGGAGCCAGATCACCAAAGATGTTATCCTTCAATCCAGACCCTACACCCTGGGTGGTGCAATGCTCTGTTTCTTGCTTTGTTACTCTCAAACCTCTAAGCACACAGCACATTCTTTGTCGTTGGTGTTGTTGAGAGTGGTGGTGGTCTACAAAACCCATCACTCTGCAGCTCAGGTTGACAAAGGAAATGGTTTTCTCAAATATCAGAGTGTTGATCCCTTCCTCTTCCCCTGAACCTCAGAATCTGGTTCCTAGGAAGCAAGATTCTCACGACCTTTGTTTCTTGCCATCATTTCCCCAAATATCCCAACTCTCCTATCTTTCTCACTCAGTCTATAGTCTTCTCCCATTACAGATCTTAGCTAGGCATTTAAAAAAAACCTGTTTTATGATAGATCTCAAAAGGTAAATTACTAAAAAACATTATCTTTCATAGGTTTAGACTCCTGTGAGCAGTATGCACAGATGAGTATGTTAACTCCAGCCAGTCTGTGGTGGTGGAGAGAGGCTGAGCTGCACAATGTTCTTTTCCTTCTATAATGACTGCTGACTTCCTCTTGAGAACAGTGAAGAAACAGTGAGGAGCACTAGATACACATCTATCCCAGGGCTTTAGAACCTGCTCTTCATATTTTTATAATTCCCTTAAGCTATAAACAGCAGGAACTGCAGTCATAAGAAAAAGCAACCTACATATATGAGAACGCATGTTAAAAGTAACAGGTGTTAAATAGAAAAATACACCCATCTCTCCACCTAGGAGAGGTTACTTTGCAAGAATCCAAGTATATAAACCCTGACTCATGGACCTAACGTTTCTACTCATGCAAGGTTGCAATCCGGTAAGCAGTCTCTTTCCCCTTCTCCTACCATACTTTCAATTCTTAGAGTTGATTTGATGTAGATCTTAGTTGGATGTTGATATGCTTTGGGTCTGTGTCCCTGCCCAAAATCTCGGGTCAAATTGTAATCCCCAATGTTGGAGGTGGGGCCTGGTGGGAGGTGATTAAATCTTGGGGGCGGATTTCCCCCTTGGTGCTATTCTCGTGAGAATGAGTGAGTTATCACGAGATCTGGTTATTTAAAAGTGTGTGGCACCTCCCCACCTTCTCTCCTCTTCCTCCTACTCCAGTCAGCTTCCTCTTCACGTCCTCCATGATTGAAGCTGATCAAATGCTACTGTGCTTCCTGTAGAGCCTATGGAACCATGAGCCAATTAAACCTCTTTTCTTTACAAATTACTCAGTCTCAGGTATTTCCTTAAAGCAATGTGAGAATGGACTAACACAGATATACTCCTCAGACCCTGTATCCTGCATTAAATTTTTTATCTTTATAAGAAATAACTACGTGTTCAAAAATAAATCCCAAACACTATGCAAGTATGTGTACCAATTCTAGGTACTCTGTACAGCTCACGACAACTGATGACATAGCAAGCACTCATTTGTCAGCTGCTCTCAAGTTCCCAGTTATTTCAGGAATTTTTATATTCTATCAGTGTAATGATACAATTCATGATCATCTAGAGTATACTATTCTATGATAGATGCATATTTTTGACACTTCCAAGGTGATGCTTAAACTTTCTGCTCATTCATAAATTACAGTTATAGTATTAATTATAATGAATACTCAGAGTTGTTTGTATAAATTTATCCTGAAACTGAGCCCGAGGTGTTACGGCACTAAGGGCAGTGCAGTACCTTTGACTTTCACACTAGAGTAAAAGTCACTAGAGTAGCTGGAAGTTCCAACATGTTCTGGGAGTTTCAGATTTGACATGCAACGCTGGCATGGAAACTACTCAAAGACTATCCTTACCCTCAATGGTGAGGTTCAATGTAGCTGCAAAAAAAGTTGAGATGATGATTCTAATGGGTGAGCAATGAGAACTGGGCCACATACCCCAAAGCTTGTAGAAGTGGTGGGCAAAAGCAGATGCTGAGCTCTTAGCAGCCAGAGTATGCACCCCAGCGGGACTGAATTTCCTCTCAATGCCAAATGCCATTGGGAACCACTCTGCATTGGCTTCAGTAAAAGACAACATCCAAACCAGTGCTTTTCAGACCTTGCTATGCAAATGAATCACCTGGGAATTTTCTCAAAAAGAAAATAAAGGCCTTCAGTATGTCTCAGGTGGGACTTTCAGCTTTCAATTCCTCATTTCTAAAAGTTTCCAGGTGATGTGATGCTGTTGTCCATAGACCACAATTTGACAACCAACAAATCTCTTCAACAAACCACAGAAAATTCCATCTTTAGTCTTGGACGGAACTTGGCATGACACTATCTATCTCAATTGAAAAATTGAAAATTAACTCTTTCCACTTTTGCCCAAACTATAGTGTTAGAAAAAGGTAAGTTTAAAGAAGTCAACTATTGATTAGTGAAATAAAATAAATCCCTCTTCAGAAGGCTGTAAAATCAAAAACGCTCTGGCTGCAACCATGCTAAGAAGAACAAGTTTGGAAAGCCAAACTTTCTGATTCTCATTATGAGGAGTTTATTCTTATGAAAAGCCAATGCCAATAAATATGGTTAGCTCAGCTCTAACAAAGCAATGAGTAGCCGTGTAACTGCAAGCAAATTTATGGGCTTCCCTACCTAATTGTGTGTGTGTGTGTGTGTGTGTGTCTAGGTGCCTCATAATCCAGGTACTTAAATTTAGTGTCACCTCATTTTCTATACTGAGTTTTCAAAGAGAAACTAAATGTAGTTAGACAGAAGCAAAGAAATTAGGACATGTCTGTTCTTAATTTCTAGTAAGCAGGTGGCATCCTGTTTCAGTGGACTTACACCTATACTTACCTTGCAGCAAAAATTCCTTTCAGCAAAAGCGCTCTGAGATTTATTGGAGGGGGCTTCTTCTTGCCTTTTGCAGAAAGCACAGAGCAGCCAGCTCACAAGGTGAGCAAAATGCAGTCTGGAATTTTCTTACAACTCAGCTGAAATCACACAACTGGCTTGAAAGGCAACCATTTTGTTGCAGAAGGCTCTTTCACCATAGAATTAATGTTACAACAGAGATCTTTCTCCTAACAGCAATAGTGTTTTTTAAACATAAGAAAATAATTTTTTTCTCAGTAAATATAATGACTTTGGAATTACACAAGGGTATGAGTGAAGCAGGACTTGGTTTGGGACTGAAGAAAATTATTTAAAACCTGGATTAAAAAAATATATATTAACCATGGGTAAAAGAGAACAACTTAGAATGAGAATGGAAAACGTATTTCCAACTCGGGAAAATAGCTACAAAAAATCCCAAAGTCCATGTGTGTAATTAGTCTCCTGGTTCCCTGAAATCTAAACTAAGGAAACAAAACGCTCTAAAAATGCGTTATTTTTAAAAGCGTGGTCCCCCGGGAATTTGGGCTCATCCCAAAATTGAACATACCATGGTTGAAGGGACAATTACTCATATTCTAACTGTATAGGAGTCATAGGTCTGTCCAGAAGGTTTTTAAATCAAAAAAAGTCCCTAGAATCACCTCTTTTAGCCTAGGTGAGTTTTAGTTGAATCAGCTTGTCCATTCATGCATCCATCCATCCATCCACCCATCCTTATACCATTTATTTATTCAGGAAACATTTACATAGTATCAACTATGTGTCTAGTTCTGCTAGACTTGAGGGATAAAGGCAGAGTAAGACTCAAATTCTAGTTTGTGTTGCCTTCCCTGCACCATCCAGATAAATTTAATCACTCCCTCTTTTGTACTCCTGATGCTAATCCATATATTTAAAAAATCAGCTGGGTAGCCTGTAATACCAGCACTTTGGGAGGCCAAGGCAGGCACATTCCTTAAGGCTAGGAGTTCCAGATCAGCCTGGCTAACATGGCAAAACTCAATCTCTACTAAAAATGCAAAAATTAGCTGGGTGTGGTGGTCCATGCCTGTAGTCCCAGCTACTTGGGAGGCTGAGGCAGGAGAATTGCTTGAATCCAAGAGTTGGAGGTTGCAGTGAGCTGAGATTGCACTACTACACTCCAGCCTGGGCAACAGAGCAAGACACTGCCTCAAAAAAAAAGAATCATCAGGGTAAAAAATGGGGTTAAAAGCCTCTGTGAAAGCTAAAAGCCTTATTTAAAATTTTTATGAGAATGGGAAGAATCAGTCCATCTCCAGTCTAACTTTTTTTACACATCAAATTCCTTTTTATGACTTTGGGCTTCCAGAGGAAGAAATTCTATTTCACTTACCAAGTCTCCCCAACTTCTAGACATGTTAGACAGAAATGTTGAATGAATGAAGGAGTGAATGAATGCCTTTTATTTCTGAGCATACTACACAGTCTGGCAGAGTATTTATCCTACAGAAATATTACTACATGAAACAATTCATAAAGTTAACATTTACCGGATAGCACAGACTTAGAAACTCATCATTGGAAGAGAGTTTGGAAAGTCTCTTCTGCATAGAAGCATGTCATAGGATACGAATGACATATAGGAGAAATTTATAGGCACAACATGTTTGGAAGCCAGCACATTGACAAACTGTCCAAATTTAAGGAAGTCTCTTAGTAAAGTGGACATGGTCAAGTAGTTGTCTAATTTGTTCTCTCCCCCTTGTAAATGGGCACCAGGACTCTGGGCTGGGTGTAGTGCTTTAAGGTTTGTGGCTGCCAGAGGTACATATTATGCTTTGATCCAATCATTCTGAGACTAGTTAGGGCTTCACAGATAATTGTAGCCTTATAAGAGGTTTTCTGTTTTTTTTCCTAAATAGTCTTTTTGTTTCTTGCTGTATATTTACTTTTTAATCAAAATTACATGTGTTCATGGCTTAAAAATGAAATTGTTCTACAAGGTTCAGTTTTTAAAAAACCCAACAATCTTTTCTCACCTGTTGCCAACTACCTTAACTTTTAACTATTTGTTTGGATTATATCTACATTTACCTAATTTGCTTGCACTATTTCTTCTTAATTTTTAAACTCTTTATAGAAGACTAAACTTTGAATTTTTCACTTCTTCCCCCTCCAAGAAAAACACACACACACACTCACACACATGCTCAAATACACATGCATGTGCTCCTCTTTCCACATTCTTTCTATATAATTATATTATGATGTTTGGATTGAGAGACAGTATTTTACATTGCGCTGAGTCAGGAACACACTATTCACAGCTGAGCCATGTAGTGTACTATTATTACATTTCTTTTCTTATACTACATTTTTATGTCCCTGGAGTTAGTAATTTTTCACTTTTTTTATTTGGAGGGGTACTGCTTAGTTTTCTATGAACCAGCTGCTAATTGTACAAACTCTTTACCAGAAATGTGAATCTTCTTATATAGACACATTAGGTCTGCTATTTATTCTTCTTTTTTGAGAGATTTCTCCAGAGCTCTGTCTTCCTGCTCCAATCTGAGGTTAATATTCTCTAGATTTACCACTGAGATGTCATCCTGGGTCCTCTCTTCGCCATCATCCTGGGAGATACTCTTGGTGCCTGTCTGTACTTGATTACTTGTTTCTTGGATCCAATGTCTTTTTTCTTGATATACTCCCTCATTTGAGAGGATCTTATTCTCTATTACATTCCGGAGAAAAGGTGCAAGACAGGAAAATCTTTGAACCTTGAATGTCTGACAATATCTTTATTTTATCCTTTCAATTAATTGGTGCTGTGGCTAGGTATAGAATAGTGTATTCAAAATCATACCCTCAGAATTTTGAAGGCAGGTATTATTTATGTCTTCTTTCCAGTGTGGTATTGAGAAGTCTAATGCTATTCTGAATCTTGATTGTTTCTTTACTTTCCGAAAGCTTTATAAAATTTTTTCTTTGTCTCTAGTATTCTGAAATTTAAGAATGATGTGCTTGGGGCTTGGGCCTTTTTTTATCCATTGTGTTCATACTTGACAGTGCTTTTAATGTGAAAACTCATGTACTTCACTTCTCAAAATTTTATTTGTTGTATTTCTTGGATTTTTTTCCTTTCTGTTTTCTCTTTTTTTATGAAACTCCTATCATTTGATTTTAAGCCTTCTGGATTACCACCATATTTTAAAAATATTTTTCCCTCATTCATTTATTGGCCTTTTCCCCATTCTAGAAGGTTTTCTGAACCTTATCTTCTAACTCATCTATTGAGCTTTACCTTTTTCTAATATTTTTTTAATCTTTAGATTCCTTTTACAAGAATGTTCTGGATGTTCCTTTAAAAAGACTTCATCTTCTTGCTTCATGAATCTAATCAATCTTTCTGAAGTGTTCTCACTGCATTGTCTTTTTTAATTTCAAATTTCTTTCTCTCTCTTTATTTTCATCTCTGACTTTCATGTTGGCAGATTTCCTAAAATTACCGGTCATCTTTGGTTGTCTGCTTACAGATGAGTGGGCTGACAAAGTGCTGCTGAGAGATCTTTGTAGGTGGGATTGTTGTTAGATGAGATATACTATAGAGTAATCTGGTTGAGCATTTCATGGGGTAACTCATTACTCTAAGCATTTCCAGGTCTCCCATATCTTCTCCAACCAGTCAGGTTCTTCAGGGAAAAATCTTGTAACCTATTACCTAAAAAGTATTATCCTGGCTGCTTAAACATGGGCATCAAACAAAGAAGGGGGATGAAAATGGAGGCTGATAGTTTGGTGTGTCAACTTCCAGTTAATTTCTCTATTTTCATCAAACCTAAAACCTGAAGCCAGTTTGTACAGGCTCACAAAAAGCTGATTATGTGCATCTCTTCCCAACTCCATGACCAGAGACTTTAGGCTGTTCATTTGAAATTAGCTTTGATGGGAGTATTTACACCACTGTAATTGGCAATGACTACAAATTAGAGCCCTAGTTGCTCCCCACCTTCCAAGCTGATAGTTAAACATACGCAGTGCACCACCGAACACACTACACTGGCTGTGTATGTGTTTTGCCATGCTAGAACGCCCTTTTTTTTTACCCCCTTGAAGAAATATACTTGTCATCATCTGCCAGGGTTGGAGAAAGGAAACACGATCACAGGGTTGTGTAGAGTGAGAGAGGGAATCTAGGGTTTTACTGTCTTTTAAACAGACTTTTAAATCATCCCCTATTTTCAGCCCTCTTTTCACCCCCCGCTTTGAAAAGCATCTGCCACCACCATTCCTGGTTTTCTGAAGTGCAATTCCGTTTGCTTCCTGGCTTCATGCACTGATAGCTTAGATTTCAGCTTTCTGGGATATGCCAAGTCAGTGACCATTCATCCACCTGCTTTCCAACTTGCAAAGTTAGGCTTCTATTGCCCCTGATCCACTTTATTGAGGGTTTCTGTCTTTTTTAACCTCTTATAGTCCTTTTAGTAGTTTGAGGGAGGAGTGATGAAAATGCAAGTCAATCGGCCTTTTCTATCCAAAAGTCTAACTGAAAGGTGCATGTTGTGTTAGGGGCAGGCCAAAAGTCCCGAATAGTCCAGAAATACTCCTACTTCCCTGGGCCCTGGGCAGCCCCACAGTCAAGGTTACCTGCCTTGAACTACAGTTAATAACTTTGCCAACCATGGTGGCTCACAGATGTAATCCCAAATACTCAGGAAGCTAGGGCAAGAGACAAGAGGATCACTTGAGGCCAGGAGTTCGAGACCAACCTGGGCAACATGGCAAGAACTAGTCTCTAACAATAATTTGTAGCTTTGTCTGGCCAGGCATAAACAGCCCCAATTATTGGTCAAGACTGCAACTGAGGGCAGGGTGAGAACCGCATTGAGTGAAAATGAAGTCCTCATGTATAGGTAAGCATTTGCCTGACTATATTCAAGTCTTGCCAACTACTATGTACTTAGTAACTCTTTAACTTCCTGAAATTTTACTCTTATTGGTCTTTGTAAAATACATGTATTTTTTGTCTTAGAAAAATTTTCAGGTATCAGGGCAACCTGAAGAGACCATGTGGCTTTGACTTATGACCTATAGGTCTACAAACTGGTTAGAATGTACTTTGCAATTGAGAAATAGATAATCTTGCTCCTGCTTCATGTAGCCTCAAGGGTCATAGCATTCATCTTGTTAAATTCAGCTTTTCAACTCCAAAAAGTGAGGAGGCATCTCAGCATGAATAACTCTGAAGAACAAATGGCATTTCTGGGCAGATCACTTAACGTAAACATATGGTGGGCAAGTAGAAAGCCTTGCTGACTCTTTTTATTCCGTGCTCTGTGCACCCACCAGCAGTGAGTGTAGGATGGATGATTACTGTGGATTGGAAAAACTCTCCATTTTTGGTTACGAGATTGGCAACAATTTCTGAGACAAAAGCATGCCTATCGCTGCAGGCAGCTATGCAGTGCCAGAGTACAATTGGAAAACCCACTCTAAGTTGTCAGCCCAGACGCTCAGGTGATTTTGTTCACAGAGAGCTGATGTGTGATATGGTGGGGTGTTTCAGGCCAATCATAATCATTCAATAGATTTCCTAATTTCGCTTCTGGGAGAACAACTCCCCTGCAGAGAGAGGAGGGAGAGGCATCTGCCCTCTTAGGAAATAACTTTCAACTATGGGAACCAAAACAGACAAATGATGCCATTAGAAAAATTTGTAGGGGTGGAAAAATAAGCTGTCTGTTCATGATCTAAGTCTACACTTTGGAGTTAGAAATCTGCATGTCCCAACCTCTGCTCCACCAAGTTCTAGTATTAGTTTGTGTTGGACAGCTGACCCTCTCTAAACCTCTTCCTTCTCTTCTGTAAATTGGAGGTAATAATAAGAACTACCTGTTTAAGCTGCTGTGAAAGTAGGTAAAAAAGGAGGCAAAGCTCTTAGTCCACAGCTAACTCATAAGCTCCTTAAGTGTTTGCTATTATTGGCTATGACTGGGGGTAGCAGGTCTGCCCCCAGACAGCTAGAGCCATACCAAGGTGGCTACTTGTGAAGCTATAGCCCAACATGGCAGAGTCTAGTTTTTAGGGGAGCACGGGGGCTGCTCCCTAGCAAGCAGAGAATGACTTAGTGAACCTGAGGAAGATGCAGAGTTGACATTAAATATTTACTAAGCATGCACAGTGTACAAGAAAGCAGATGTATCTATCTCCAGGAGCACTTCACTTAAGACAAGGCATTAAACTTCCATCTAAAGCCCGAACATATCCTCATTTAATCACTACTGAGAAGGTACCTTAGGAAGCATAATGTTACACTTCCATAATGGCTGCCAGGGCTGAATCTTGTCCTATCACTTTCTCTCCTCTCTGTTTTACACCCACACAGTTCACTGGCAAAGCCCTGCGTCTCCAAGATAAACAGCCACAGCCACAGTGGATCTTGGCTTCAGCACAGGCTTGTTTCATCAAATCCACACACACAGCAAACATACTGTGTGGAAAGTCCCCAAGTTCAGAGTTGGGTTGGAGCCTCTGCTCCTGTCTAGGCATTTTTTTGAGAGGGAAATGTTCTCATGTGTGTGCGTGTGTACAAGTACGTGTATGTGAGTACATATGCAAATGTACATGTATTCACCCTAGGAATAGAACTAATTAACCCACGTTTACTTTGAATACCAGTAATTATTACTATGCAATTTCATTTTGGATTCCATCACATCCTATGAACAACATTCACTAACTCTGAAAATACAAGCATAAATATCTTGAAATTTCCCATGGAAGACGATAATGGTGATTTGTCTTTTCTATGATGCTGCCTCTTAGTCTGCATGATCATGTTTTTTTCTTTTTAAACAGACTTTAGAGTAGTTTTTGTTTCACAGCAAAATTGAGCAGAAGGTACAGAAATTTCCCATATACTCTTTGCCCCTGCACATGGATAGCCTCCCCTGATTATTGGCATCCCCAAAAAGACTGGTACATTTGTGACAGCTGATGAACCTACATTGACACGTCATTATCACCCAAAGGCCATCGTTTACATAAAGGCTCACTCTTGGTGTTGTATATTCTGTGGATTTGGACAAATATATAATGATTGGTATGTAACCACGGGTTGTTTTAATAGTTCTCTGGGCCTTACCAAATTGAAAAAAAAAATAGCACTCTAATAGAGATTGTCCTTCTCAGGTTCTACAGGCAGAATTGTCTCAGCTAAGAAATGCAGAGCTACCTCTTGACGCAGAACATTTGCTAATCATATAAAAAGCCTCTATTTTTTTGAAATTTCCCCCCCAGAGGTCTCAACTGGACATTGTGAATAAACGTTTGTGTATGTCAGGAGTTGAATGTGCTTTGTTATTCTTTTCCTCTTATGTAACCGGTCGCTCAGCATCTTCTTTCATCAACCATGTATCCTTAACCATACCAACTCCTCTTCTTTCCAAGGACAAACCTGTATGTTGGCAGCTCAGGCTGAACAGAGCATTGACTGGCATCTGACTCTGCTGCCATTTCTAGTTGCCTCCCTTCACAGCCCGGAGCCGGGGTGTCCCCTGCCTGACTCTTCCCACTACTCTCCTGCTCCTGCATTCTGTGTCTTGTCTTTTATTACTGCCCCCTAACTCTGGAACCCACTTTCTTACCTCCTTATTCACAATCAGGTGCCTCTTTTGCCTTCAAACCATGAATTTCTTCTTTTATCCTCATGAAAACAAGCCTTGGACAACAGGTAAACCAGGATCTGCATCTCCATTGTGTCAGCCCCATGCCATTCTTCCTGGGTACCTACATGGACTCTGGCTGTAATGCTACTTCTTTCCCCTGTAGATTTTAAGGACTTGGAAAGCTGTCATTTTCATGGGCTCTATTATATGTTTACAATACCAGATGTCTCCTAAACTTTAAACAACATGAGAAATGGATATGAAATGTACTATTTCATTTACAAGATGAAGAATCAGGTAAATATGAGCATTTCTTTATTTAGTCAATAGGTAAAAAAAAATCATTCCAGATGATCGAAGCAGAACAATTCCTAGCCACTGGTGGGCTATTGCTTTACACTCAGCCAAAGTTACAGTGCTTGGTGGGGAGGAATGATTACGGAAACAGAGGTAAGGACAACTGCCAATATGAACATACATCTATAAACCCAGCCCAAATTACCATCATACATTTTGAACTTAAAAATCTCACCAATCGACAGACAGAAAACATTCTTCTAAGTATCTATGTCTGGAATAATAGAAAGTGAACAGACAGTGCATTCAGTACAAATACTGTTCGGTACTTCTCATGCTTCCTGCAACCTGCCTACTTTCCCAGCAACCAAAGGAGCAAGAGAGCCAACCATAGTAGTTCATTAACCTTTTCAAGTTTCCAGATGCTGTTCTTGTCTCTGTTTGGATAACTGCCATTATGTTCTGTTTCCTATGTAATCTTGTATCAAACACTCTCTTCCAGATACTGTTGACCTCTGCCATATTCCTACCAAAGTACACAAAACAAAAAGAGGTCTGCTGTGGTCCATAGCATAGCAGGAACCCCCCCATGCCATTCACAGACAGATCCAATGGGAGTTGCCTTTCCAACTGAGGGATGGCAGTATGGCTTTTCTTGAGAAAGAAACATCCAAGCCAGAAGAAGCCTGCAGGGCTTCTATTTGGTCTTGCCCACCTCATCCATCAATGCTCTTGTTGGGTGACTGGCCATGGTCCCCTGGGAAAAACACATCCTGAGCATCCCAGATAGCTGCTTTTTGGCTTTGGGTAGCAGGGAAGAATAGCCATGCATTATAATGAAAATTCTAGAATGTGGGTTTGGATTCTGAACAGGGGAAAGGCTTCTCTAAAGTCAGAGCTTCAGGCAATTTTTCTGTCTCAATTATCCCCACAAGATTAAGGTCCTTCCTTCCATACAACCCTCTCCATATGTCTTTTGTTCCGCAGTGTGCTTTCTGAAAGCCCACCCATCAAGTGAGATCCCTGGCCAACAGCACTCTTTCTGTGCTCATTTTTCATTCATAGGTAATACCTGTAAGCTGCAAACCTCATTTCATTCTGAACGAATAGATATGTTCATGGCTAATGCTTGGATGGAATATTAGTGAAGTGTTGTGGGTTTTTTGTTCACAATGGACTGGATCTGTTGTTGGCAAATCCCTTTTCTTTTAGAAAGTAGAACCTGCTGGGCATGATGGCTCACGCCTGTAATGCCAGCACTTTGGGAGGCTGAGGTGGGCAGATCACGAGGTAAGATCAAGACCATCCTGGCCAACATGGTGAAACCCCGTCTCTACTAAAATATTTAAAAAAAAAAAAAATCAACGAGGTGTGGTGGCACACACCTGTAGTCCTAGCTACTCAAGAGGCTGAGGCAGAATAATCGCTTGAGCCAGGGAGGCAGAGGTTGCAGTGAGCCACGATGACACCACTGAACTCCAGCCTGGTGACAGAGTGAGAGTCCGTCGAAGGAAGGAAGGAAGGAAGGAAGGAAGGAAGGAAGGAAGGAAGGAAGGAAGGAAGGAAGGAAGGAAGGAAGGAAGGAAGGAAGGAAGGAAGGAAGGAAGGAAGGAAGGAAGGAAGGAAGGAAGGAAGGAAGGAAGGAAGGAAGGAAGGAAGGAAGGAAGGAAGGAAGGAAGGAAGGAAGGAAGGAAGGAAGGAAGGAAGGAAGGAAGGAAGGAAGGAAGGAAGGAAGGAAGGAAGGAAGGAAGGAAGGAAGGAAGGAAGGAAGGAAGGAAGGAAGGAAGGAAGGAAGGAAGGAAGGAAGGAAGGAAGGAAGGAAGGAAGGAAGGAAGGAAGGAAGGAAGGAAGGAAGGAAGGAAGGAAGGAAGGAAGGAAGGAAGGAAGGAAGGAAGGAAGGAAGGAAGGAAGGAAGGAAGGAAGGAAGGAAGGAAGGGGAAGGAAGGAAGGGAAGGAAGGAAGGAAGGAAGGAAGGAAGGAAGGAAGGAAGGAAGGAAAAGAAAGAGAAAGAAAGAAAGAAAGAAAAGAAAGAAAGAAAGAAAGAAAGAGAGAGAAAGAGAGAGAGAGAGAGGAAGGAAGGAAGGAAGGAAGGAAGGAGGGAGGGAGGGAGGGAGGGAGGGAGGGAGGGAGGGAGGGAGGGAGGGAGGAAGGAAAAGAAAAGAAAGTAGAACCCTTTCTGCAAGTAAAACCTGACGTGGAAGCCTGCTATACACATCTGATAAAAATGCAACTGCTCAGGTGAGAATCAAGGTAGATCAATTGCTTGGTCTGCCTTGCCTTGTTTCAGGGAGCAGCCCCTGAGGGAACCAGGAAGAAGCCTTATAGCACCAGAGGGCAAGGGCTCAAGAACTCAGAACTAGACCACTTGACAGGCTCTTTTCTGCAACAAACTATTATTTCATAATATAGTTACACTGTCCAGTTCCAAACACCATCCCATGCCCATATCTTTTAGTTTTTTTCAGTGGAAAAATAATGATGGCTTCAAATATATAGGTTGAGGAATAAGTAACAGAATATGTGCTGCCAACTAGTTACGAAATAAAGTATGCAGCTAACATCAAGGCCCATGCCCTCACTTCAGATGGCAAGACATCACTGCAAGCCACTGGGCACCTGCATCCTCAGTCACCTAGGTTGCTTTTCCTTGGACACTTTTCCCTTTCTTCTCACCATCCTCTCTCTTGTCTCTTATAGTCCCTTTTGCTCCCTCCTTTTCTCCGTATCTTCCCCGACCTCTCCTTTCTCTCTTTCATTATCAATTGTTTCTTTCTCTTTTCTTTCTTATCATGTTGCTTTTAGCCTTTGTTTAGCTTCTATCTGCTTCTTCAGGATCCATCAGGCCTGGCCAAGTTACACTGCAATAACACGCAGCCCCCAAATCTCAGATGCTTAAAGCAACAAAGTTAATTTTACAGTCCTTCCACATGCCCATCACAGGTTGCTCACTGGAGTCACTCAGGGACCCAGGCTGATAAACCAGCCATTTTCTCAAATGTTACAAAGAGGGTGTGTAGGGAAGCCTACCTTCTTTCTTGAAGCTTCTACCCAGATATGAAATATGCATCACTTCCCACATATTTTATTGCTAAAGCAAATTACACAGATACAATTTAAATTGGTGGAGGAAGCACAATGCTACCATGCACCTGGAAGGTTAGAGGGTTCAAATACTTGAAATTCCCCTAATGAGTACCACCGTCATTATGTAACCTTCACAGCTGTATGTCAGGGTCCTTCCCAACACTTTGATTCTAATGTTCTTTCCCTCTAGCCCTGCACCTTGACCTCCTTGTTTGTTCCTGTTTGAGATCTTCCTTATTTCCTCCTCATTCTCAGCCGTCACATGGTGGCTGCACCAAGAGTAATCATAAGAAGTATCACGAGGCAGGGCAGGGTGGCTCACGCCTGTAATCCCAGCACTTTGGAAGGCTGAGGTGGGCAGGTTACCTGAGGTCAGGGGCTCAAGACCAGCCTGACCAACATGGAGAAACCCCATCTCTACTGAAAATGCAAAATTAGCCGGGTGTGGTGGCGCATGCCTGTAATACCAGCTACTCAGGAGGCTGAGGCAGGAGAATTGCTTGAACCCAACAGGTGGAGGTTGCAGTGAGCTGAGATTGCACAATTGCACTCCAGCCTAGGCAACAAGCACGAAACTCCATCTCAAAAAAAAAAAAAAAAAAAAAAAAAAGAAGTATCTCTTCCAGAGGCAGGGAGAACAGCTTCATGGTTTTTAATGCATCATTTCTGGGATAACATGGTTACAGTCCTCTAAGCAGAGGGAAGGCAGTATCGGGATCCTACAGGTATCTGGCCCTAGCTCAGACCCCTCCTTCACGGAGGTGCGATCCTAGGAGACACTGCTCATTCCCAGCTGTTGCTGCTAAGGAAAGGCTGCTCAGGGCTCACTCAGAGCAGCCGCTCCCTTTTCCCACTCCACGTGGCACCACATTAATAATCATTTAAACACAGCCGGGCGCGGTGGCTCATGCCTGTAATCCCAGCACTTTGGGAGGCTAAGGCAGGCAGATCACTTAAGGTCAGGAGTTCGAGACCAGCCTGGTCAATGTGGCGAAACCCTGTCTCTGCTAAAAATACAAAAATTAGCCAGGCATGGTGACAGGAGCTGTAATCCCAGCTACTTGGGAGGCTGAGGCAGGAGAATCACTTGAACCTAGAAGGCAGAGATTGCAGTGAACGGAGATCATGCCACTGCACTCCAACCTGGGTGACAAAGCAAGACTCTGTCTCAAAAAAATCAAACCAAAAAACTCATTTAAACACTCTTCCTCCATAGCCCTTATTGAACTATCCAAAAATAAGTCAGGGTAAAACCATTCCCACTATACTTTATAAATACAGAGTAATTAAACGAAGCAAAAATAAGAGTTTACTCAGTATCAATCACAGAATGAGTCCTAGGAAGTAACTACATTGTAAAATTATAAGGAAATCCGTAAGTTAAAGTTAAATCGTAGCTGTCGACAAAACATTATCTGGGAATTAAAGAAAGGTAAGTATGTTTATTTGAGTACAAACATTATTCATTTCATCTGTACCAGGGACTAGTAAACCAGAAGCCAGCAAATCCATCATACCTGCCTCCTCTTCTCCACCTTGCTGAAGAGTCACATGTAATTTTGCATGTTAGACTCCCCTCCTGGGTAGATTTCAATGGCACAGGGGTTTTGGGAATTTAGGAAGTGTTGATGGCAGGGAGGTCCTTCAAAGAATTCTATCGTGTTGCCAAGAGTGCTGAGACCCAAATCAGATCACGGCTATGTGGTATGATCAAATACAAGTTGGCCTAATATTAGGAGTGGTTACAGGTAAATACCTGCTTATATGAGATGACAAAGGACTTAGAAAGGTTTCTCAAATGCTTCCCTCAGTGTTGAGTATGTTGACACAACTTTACAACTAGAGAATTCTTCCTTTAGGATTTTTTATTTTTATTTTTATTTTTTTAGTTTTCAAGAAGAACCAGTAAAAAGCAAGTATAGCAGGGAGCCACAACACTCATGTTAAGCGATCATAAACTAACACCATATTACAGAGGTAACCGACATGATAAATCTGGGCTAGGTAGCTAGGTAGGAAGTGAAGAGTTCTTGGTCCTAAGAGGATGTGATCTGGTGCTTCTTGGGAAATTGGAAAGACTGAAGACAAGACCTACCACCTTCTCATTTTTTTTTTTTTTTTTCTGAAGAACAGCTCTAATTTTTCTCAAGGCAAACTAGAAAAATGTCCAAGATAAAAAAGCAAAACCCATCTTCCCAAAGTTGCATGTTAGCTGCACTCCCTGAGCCCCTAGCTGTATCTGAGATTTCCCCTTAGTGAAAGTCCACAGGTTAAAATTCCTTGGGGAGGGTCCCTTTAAGTTGTTGGTTGGAGATGGAGGACAGGAAGCGGAAGTGGAGGTCAGGCTGAGAGGAGATGCCTAGGAAAGCCGGGGGCACAAAGCGAAGCAGCCATGGAGGAGTGCATGACCAATGCAGAGCCAGCCATAGACTCTTCCAAGCCTCCTTCAAGGAGGCCAGTGTGGGGAGGTGGAAAGTGTAGGGATGAACACCCACTGTGTGTGTGGAGGTATGTCTCACTTTAGGTTTTGATGAACTAAGACCTGAGAACTATCAAGTTTTCACAGTAGTTCCAAACACTTTCAAATATATAACCTAGCGGAGATTGTTTAGACAAGGTCCTTGCCTTCAGCATTTGATGATTCTATTTATAATTGAGAAATCAGAGGTGAATCTATCATCTCAATAATTATGACAGGTGAAGTTCCATTCTTTCTAGGAAATCAAGCACTCCTGGTTAATGAGTTTGTAGAATGCAGAATTAATACCTTATCTTTTCTAAACTTTCCTATTAAATCAACAACTTTCTACTGTTTTATATACAACTAAGGATAAATAAGCATCAATTCTCATTAAATGAGTAAGCTTTAATTTAACTGATCGAGAAACCCTTTGGGTTTTTTCCCCATTAGTTTTTCCCTTTTTCCTCTCTGTTAATTTCTATCGGTTGCTAGTCAATTTTTTTTCTTTTTTGTTTTGCAGATTAACCTTCTCTCTGGCTCAGTTCCTTAGGTAAAAAATACTAGCAGTGCCTTACTTTAGGGAACTGAATATTCTGAGCTCTAGCCAAGGAGAAAAGGTGATCACACAGTGGCCTTCCTCTAGCAGAGTGAGTGCTCCAAGGCTCTTCAGGCACAGCTCTCCGTTCTCTGCGCGGCCTCTGCCTTCCATCTGCCTCTGAACAAACAGCTACAGGCAAAGTAGTAGCTCACAACTCCAGTTTTGCATGGGAGTGACTCATGTCACAGAGAATGTGAGTCATTCTCCGCTCCAGGGGAGTTTACACTCAGGCTTAGCACAATCGTCCTTTTCCCTAGCCCTCCTCCTCCCTTCCCTGCAAGCTTTGAGGACTTTGAACTCCATAAAACGATCCTATAGAATATAAGAGAGTAGCGACAGGGTATGTGTGTGCGCAAGCTGTAGTGTGCACAGAGGCACCAAAGAAGTTGTAGACATAACACCTTTGCAAGTAAAGACGGCAGGAAAAATATGTGTGCTACTTTTAAATGAAGAATATTCAGCATAGAGAACAATTGGAAAAATTCAAACATGTATTTTCTCCTCTCAATAAATACTATTTCCTCAAAAGAACTGGCACAGTTGGCTGGGGGCGGGGAGCATTTTCCTACTGTTACGAAGATGGTTTAAATTTGATTTGCATTTCAGATTTTTTTTGTAAATTACTGAACATACATCATGTAGTCAGACCCATCTTATGAAATGCCATCCTTCCTGCCATCCTAGACACGCTCTCAAGAGACTCCCTGCAGTGAGAGCTTGTGCCTAAATGTCAGAGGTAGGACAGATATAAAGGACAACTTTGATCACAACTCTGGGCCAAAATGATTACCTTTTGGGATCTTCTCCTATAATCATCTTTTTTCAGAGAGCTTGTGGCTTATTCGTTTGCTCTAAATAAAGCACATTATTTTTCATAAGAGAAAAAGAAACTGAGCTTATATGATCTAAAAGTGTTAAAGTAGAGCCAACATGTATTATTAGAAGCAAATATGTTCTTTTTATAAAAGACAATGCAAAAGCCTTTCTAGACATTATTTTTGTCAGAATCTGCCAAAGAGGGAGCGAGAGATGGGCACAAGGAGTATTTCTCAGACGCCAAATCAAAGATAAAAATCTTAGGAGAGATAAACATTATGTCATGTTTCTGAAACTTCCTGATTATACTTAAAGTAGACCATCTGTCCCCAGTGACGGAACTCACTGGATGAGGCCTTGAGGAATGCAACTCTTTGTAAAATTTCTGAAACATTGAATTTGTTCCCCAGTAGTCCAACTTTGTAGCAAATCTGTTACCCAGATGTAAATTTAGAAGCATCTGAGTTCTTGGCTCCCTAAAGGAAGAATTTCAATTTAGAAGAGGCATTACAGACTCTAACAAGAGAAGAATGGCTCAAAACCTAAATTACCCAAACAAACCGGGATGCAACATAAGGGAAGTAAGTGGAGAATTCAGCATTAGGGAAAGGTGAATATGAGCTGCTCTTACCACTGGGAGAAAAATACTGTTACTGCAAGACAAAAATGAAACTCGCAAATATGATCCAAATGTTAAATGCATGCTCTGGTTTTGAAGAACAAATTCACTCCTCACTAAGCATTTTCCTAAGCGTCATTCGGTACATGCACAAATTCAAACTTGCCATGACATCTACCAAAGGTGTGTGTGCGTATGCGTGTGTGTGTGTGTGTATCTGCCTGTATATCACCAGTCTTCTACAAAGAAGCAGATGATACCAGGGAAAAAAAGCTGACAAACAGAGAACTGCAATATAAATCGTGATACAATTCTTAAGTTCAGTAAAAATGGGACAGGAGAATCATACAAAAATTCAGCAAGAAAAGCTTGAAGAAAAAATAAAAAACAGTTGAGGAAATGGTGGAAAGCATCAGGAAGTGGAGCAAGCTTGGAAAAGTGAAGTGGGAGAAATGCTGAGTGACGGATGCCATGGACCTGTAAGGGAGGCAAGAGGATGGGTCCAGCCTATGGAAGAAAGCAGAAGAAGGGAACAGCCACTTGTGAAATCCCAAGACGGAAGAGAGACAGAGGAAGCGATGACTGAAGGCCAGGAATGTGGCATCCTCCCTGCCCCTCACAGCTGCTGCCTCTCCCTGCTGTGATCTGGCTGAATGTTGGTAGTGAAATTGGTTGATCAGCCTCCCAAACCTGCCTCATGGAGGCCTCTGGCCGTGGGGATCTTTGCAGTCTCAGGCATTATTCCCTCCATGTGCATCTGAAGCTGGGCCATGCCACACAAGGAGATTCCGTCCACTCCACGCACAGAAGCCCTCTGAGTGCACTTGGACATGGTGGTTTGGGAATCAAAAAGACTCCCCAAAATGAACCTGACACATTCACAATGTCCCTAATAGCCATTGTACTCACGGCAATTATCCCCTAAATAGGTTTTATAAATCACTACATTGCTTTCACACTGCCAAACCAAGGTTGTAATTTTCCATTTCATTAGATTTATCATAGTTATGATAGTTTCATATAATGAACACCATATACCCATCACCTAGAATTTTAAAGTGTTAACATTTTTCTGGATATACTTTAATTTTTTAATGTAGTATTTAAAGTAAATTCAAGATACATTTTACTTCTGAAGACTTTAGCAGCATCTGTATAAACTAACCTTGTTCTATATAATCACAATGCCCATACCGCACCTAACACAATTAATAAGACCTGTATATCATATCATCCCTGTTCTCTATTCAAGTTTCCTCAGTTGTTGCCCCGGTGTGTTTTATGACTCGTTTATTCAAAGCAGAAGCCAACCAGCGTCTACAAATTGCATTTAGTCATTATATTTCTTTACTCTCTTTTAACCTCGATCAGCCTCATCCACACCTCTGTCCCCACATGTTTCTTTTCATGTTCTTGACCAGCAGGAGAGACTAGCAGGGGTCTTGGGGAGTGCTCTGCCTTCTGGATTTGTCTGATTATTGCTCATTGAGTCATTTATCTTGGTTCTCTAACCCCTATATTTTCTATAAACTGGAAGTTAGATAAAATTTAGTGTATACTTTTGACAAAATGACTGCACGGATGCTGCTGCATACTTCATAGCAAATTGCATCAGGATCCACAGGTGGTCCTACTTTTTGTGATGCTGAAAGTGATCGCTGGGATAAGGTGATGGTAACCTGATCAACACTGCTAGCATAATCCTACTTCTTAATGCTCAAACTTGCCAAATAAACTGCCCACTGGCAAAGTTTCCTGTGCTTACAGCAGTCACAAAGCCCGGGTTAAAGTCTCCCTCGGCGCCTTTTTTCCATGCCCCACCACTCTCCCCTTTCTTGGACCCTCCCCATCAAGCTAGACCAAGAGACCATTATTCGGTTTCTTGTGCTTGTGGAATGATTGGCAGTAATAAGGGCTAGCATAAGTATCCAGTGAAGTTGAGTAGAACTCCAGCACATAGTGTGCCAAAACAGTAGGTATATTTAAGAATGAACCTAATTAATATGGGCTAATCTTTGGTTTGATGGGAGACTGGAGGGTGCTATGGACTGAATGTTTGTGTCTTCCACCAAATTCCCATGTTGAAGCTGGGCACGGTGGCTCACGCCTGTAATCCCAGCACTTTGGGAGGCCAAGGCAAGCCGATCACTTAAGGTTAAGAGTTTGAGACCAGTCTGGCCAACATGGTGAAATCCTGTCTCTACTAAAAATACAAAAATTAGCCAAGTGTGGTGGCATACACCTGTAATACCAGCTACTCAGGAGGCTGAGGCATAAGAAATGCTTGAACCCAGGAGGCAAAGGTTGCAGTGAGCTGAGATTGCACTACTGCACTCCAGCCTGGGTGACAGAATGAGAATCTGCCTCAAAAAAAAAAAAAAAAAAAAAATTCCCATGTTGAAACCTAACCTCCAATGTGATGGTATTTGGAGGAGGGGCCTTTGGAAGGTGATTAGGTCATGGAGGAAGGATTAATGCCTTGATAAGAGATCCCAGAGAGTTTCCTGGCCTCTTCCCCTATATGAGGACATAGAGAGAGGATAGCTATTTAGGAACCAGGAAGTGGGCCCTCACCAGACACCAAATCTGCCGATGCCTTGATCTTCAACATCCCAGACTCCAGAACTATGAGAAATAAGTTGCTGCTTGTAAGCCACCCAGTCTATGTTTTTGTTAGAGCAGCCTGAACAGACTCAGACAGGGGGCATAAAGCAGAAAAGAAAACACAAAGGAGTGGACATTTTATGGGAAATGGAAGGATGAAAAATGAAAGTCAACATTTTTGGAGACTTTCTTTTAGACCTGTAGCGTGATGTGTAGTATGGTAGCTAAGAGTTGAGACTCTAGCATCAGGAGACTGGGATTGGCACTCCAGCTGTCGTCTTTTCTGGCTGTGTGCTCCTGGGTATCTAACGTAACATCACTGGGCCTTGTTTTCTCATCAGTAACTGCAGATAATAAGGAGACTTTTCTAGTCTGGCTCCTTGGCAAACAATGGTATGTAAAATTCTTAGCACAGTGCCAGGCACACAGGAAAAGATCACCATATAGAGGTTGCTACTATTGCTAAATCCAGCAAGCCATTCGGCGGTCATTTGATGATGCCTATTTTCCCATTCAACTCTCACAAGAGATGTCTTGGGAAAGTCTGGAGTGAGAGAAACCCATCAGAAGCAGTCATCATATGGAGGTCAGGAGTTTTGGTCAGAAATTCCCCCAATCTGACCTGATCCAAGTGATATGGTTTGGCTCTGTGTCTCCACTCAAACCTCATCTCCAGTTGTAATGCCCAGGTGTTGAGCGAGGGACCTAGTGGGAGGTGATTGGATTACGGGGTGGTGGTTTCCCCCATGCTGTACTCATGATACTGAGGGAGCTCTCATGAGATTCTGGTTTGTTTGATAAGTGTCTGGCATTTCCCCTGCTCGCTCACTCTCACTCTTTCCTGCCGCCATGTAAGACATGCCTTGCTTCCCCTCCTGCCATGATTGCAAGTTTCCTGATGCCTCCCCAGCCATGTGGAACTGTGAGTCTAATGAACCTCTTTCCTTTATAAATTACCCAGTCTTGGGCAGTAGCTTATAGCAGTGTGAAAATGGACAGTGTGTTAACAGCAAGTATGGGTCAGAGATAGGTGCAAGAACAGCTAGAATGGAAAACTGTCTCTCCCTCAATGACACAGGGCTGCGGGCTTCCCAGATGCAGAATTGCCTCTTGTTCTTCTCCACCATGGGGATTCTAGGGGCCTAAAGCTCTCTTTTCCTTTAAGCTCCTTGGGGAACACTTTCTGTATTCAGCAGGCCTATGGGTGACGTATGGCACACACCAACATCAATGGAACGACTCCTCAGCCCAGACAGCCTGAGATGCCAAATGCCAGGGAAAAATGTGGGAGTGCCCACTGCAGGGTGCTCAGGGGGCTTGGCAGGCAATGGGATGCTCTCCTTCTCCTCTGCAACGACTGGCACTAGACTTCCTGGCTCAGTGCGTGCCTCTCAAACAAGAAACCTCCTGTTCCTTTGGGACTTTCATAATGTGGTATTGCATTTCAATAATCAAGGCACTTTGTGTTCCATAAAAGGGAAAGTCAATAACTTCTACCACTTACAGTTTTACTCTGACAGGAATTAAAGTTGAAGCTTTTCCATTTCATTGAGCCACCCACAAAAGGGAGAGAGAAAAGCATTGAACTCCTCAGAAAGCCCACGTTTGAGCAAAACAACCCAATAAACATTCACACTGCAGCTTTAGGATAATTTTCCTGAGTTCCACTTTTAACTTTCAGTGCAGCAGGATCTTGTCAGGAGGCTGATCTCCTTCATCTGGAGCAGGTTATATAGGATACAGCTCTCAAAAGAATGAGATACCAGTCAGCAGATATTTATTAGGCACTTATGACATTAACAACCTTAGTTACCAGCCTTAGGTGAAATGTCTCCCAGGAGCTTTAGAAGGCACTTGAATCATGAGACATTTCCCCCATCTCTGAAAAGCATGAAGAATGTGTGTGGGGAGGGTGAAGGGCTTGGATGACAGAAAGAGGACACTGAAGGTGATAAGCCCCTCTCCCCACCTCCAGCATATTGGGAAGGCATCCGTCTTCATCTCATTAACAACTCATCAAAACAGCACCATCTGGTCACCTGTTTTGCAGAAGCAGCCCCCATTTCCATTTTTAACAGCATTGCATGGAGCAGGGGATGGTGGGGGAAACCAGTGGCTGGGAGTCCTATACCACTCTCACCATGAATGCTTACAGGTATGCTGGCACATACTGCCAATGAAAAGGCTTTTTTAAAATAATGATTCATTGTGAGTGGTTTTCTTCAATTTTTTTTTTTTTTTTTACAACAATCACTAACTATTTTTGTCTCTATTAGGGCTTCTGGTCACACATTCTGCAGACTCCTGGAAGCCTAAATAGCCACTAGCCTCTACAGTCCATAGGAACATGATCATTTTATTTATCGATCTCTCTCCATCACCTAAGCACAGTTCTGGGCTCATGGAAGGTGCTCAGCTGTTTCTTGCTGGAATGAACAGAAATGGTCATTCATGTGAAATGAAGGAGTCTATGATTTCTTTCATTAATTGAATGTTTACTATGTGCCAGGGATTTCTTTCCCTATGTTATTTCACTGGCTTCCCTCAACCACAATATAGGGTAGCTATCCTTACTTAAGCACGAGAAAAAATGAAGACCACAGAGATTTCACACAGGAAGAAAGTGTTGGAGCTGATATTGAAATACAAGTCCATCTAGGCCCAAAGTTCAAATTGTAAACATCATGAAAACAAAAGGCGAAAGAGAGGGAGAAAGAAAAAGTGGAAAAACGTAAATGTTATCTTTAAGAGACTTTTTTTTTTTTTTTGAGATAGAGTCTCTTACTCTGTTGCCCAGGCTGGAGTGGAGTGCTGTCATCTCAGTTCACCACAGCCTCTGTCTCCTGGGTTCAAGCAATTCTCCTGCCTCAGCCTCCAGAGTAGCTGAAACTACAGGTGCATGCCACCACACCTGGCCAAGTTTGTTTGTTTTCATTTTTGCATTTTTAGTAGAGACAGGATTTCACCATGTTGGCCAGGATGGTCTCAAACTCCTGACCTCAAGTCATCCTCCTGCCTTGGCCTCCCAAGGTCCTGGGATTACAGGCATGAGCCACCACATCCGGCCATCTTTAAGAGACTTATAACCTCACTAGAGCAACAAGACACACTCTCGTGAAATAATTAAATAATGCAACACACAGCACAATAAGTTGCCTAAAACAGTCACTCAGGTTCAGTTAGCAAATGCTAAGAGAGGTCAAAGCTGGGGCAAATGAATGCCGCTGTGTATAATCAGGGAGGCAGTGAGGTTTCAGGTGGGCTTAGAAAGCATTATGCTTTTGATGGGAGGTACTGTGAGAAGGGAACTGTGGTGGAGTGGAAGGGGGACAGTGGAACCACACTAGCAGATATGCGGCAGCTGGCGTCATTCAGTTTTAACACGCCTGACCTCACTGGAGTGGGTGCTAAGAAGCACTGGGGAAATTACAGTATGTAAGGGGGAGAGGTGGGAAGCAGAAGGATTACAAGCTTGGTAGACCTTAGAGTATAAGGTAATGCATGTGGATTTAGGCAGAAGAAGCCACCAAACACCTTGATCAAGCAAGTGGCATGGTGAAAGCAGAGTTCCAAGAAGACTTGGCAGGTGGTGGGCAGGATTCACTGGCGGCAGGGGCCTGGAGTCAGAGAAAGCCTCTGATTGTTCAGTCTCCAGGGAACTTGAGGAAGAGCAGGATGTCTCCTTCACTTAGCCATACCTGAGGGCATGGACAGCTCTACAGAGAAGCACAGACATTTGCCAAGGCTGGGACCAGGGTTAGATGTGGGTAAATATTTGCTTTGCCTCAGCTGGAGAAGATGGATTTTTAATAAAGAGGCAGCGTGACTCATGTCACAGAGTGTACCAACAATTCCGGAAAGAGCCACTCCAGAAAATGCCGAATGGTAGGCAGTCACTTGATGAGCTTCCAGGAAGGACCCCCTGACACTTGATATACACATGTGCGTGCACATGCACACACAGACACATGCACACACATACACATGGACACATACACATTCACATGCATATATATACATTCACATACGCACTCACACACATGCACTTTCACTGGCACCAGCACCACTCTGACCTGTGGTGCCACTCTGGCCCCAACAGCATCTCCTGAGAACACCTTACTCTGCTCTCACACTCATCCCAGAGCCCTCGCAGGCGCAGCTTTCCTGAAAGCAGTGCCGTGTGTTGGGTTGTGATTACAGGAGACCAAGGGCCAACCAGACTGTGTTCTGTGACACTCTCACAATGAAATCTACCGTAGCATCTGCAGAGGGAAGAATTCTGAGGTGCCCCCAACCCAGGGTCTCTGGCCTACAGTGTCCAGCCCTGTGTGACTCTTCCCCTCAAGGACTGGTGGACCTGGACTTGCTTCCAAGCCATGGAATATGGCAAAGGAGATGGGATGCCACCCCCATAATGATGTCCCATCACTATATATATATGACTTGCAAGTAGACACATAAAGAGATGCTCTCCTGCTGGCCTTGATGAAGTCAGATGTCACATCATGGAGAACCAGTCAGAGGGCCGATGGCACCAGGGTGAGTGGACCCCCAGTTGAAAACCAGCAAGAAAACAGTCACCCAGTCCTACAGCCATAAGGAGATGGATTCTGCTGGCAACCTGACAATGAGTTTGCGACTGCATTCTCCCTTGGTTAAGCTGCTGGATGAGAACATGGCCCAGCCAACGCTTTGATTACAGCCCTGTGAGAGCAGAGCAGAGGGCCCAGTTAAGCTGTGCTGAGACTTCACAATTCAATTCAATAAATTGTGAGACCATAGATATGTGTTGCTTTGAGCCACTAATTTAGTGGGAATTTGTTGTGCCATGAGAGATAACGAATACAGCCTTCATCTTCCCATCTTCCACAGGAGCCCAATACAGTTGTGATATATCGGGATACAGATCCCCTTAAAAAAACAAACAAAAAAACCTGGAAGGTCGGAGCACAGTATAATGTTAAACATGAGAATATGAAGGCTAAAGTTGTCACTAACTGGCTATGTAACTTGGTCAAGTCATTTTCATTTTCTGGGGCCCAGTTCTCTCTTGAATTTGACAGAATGAGGTGAGATGGTCTCTAAGTTTTCTTTCAACTCTAATAGATTCTGATTTATAGAACTGATGATTGAATAAACAACGTGGAGCATCTACTGGTGTGACATACTAAATGTTATTATACTTTATCTCATTTCAACTTCAAAAAAGTACATTTTTCAGATTTTTACTGGAGTTCCTTGTAAAGATAAGTAGACTGAGGTTCAGAGAAGTTTAATAATTTACTCAAGACCACAAGCGTGAAAGTGGGAGAGTGGGAAATTGGACTTTGGATCTTTTACTGGATTACGATGCACCAGAGCCCAGGAGAAAGTCTATTCAACTATCTCACTAGAAGCAATGGGTGGTGGTGGGGGTGGTGGGGGGCGACGCAGAGAGAGAGAGAGAGAGACCTCAGAAAGGGGCTTGGAGTTGCAAAAACCGAGTAGAGGGCCATGTAAGTGGTAATTCAATCTGACAGCTAAGACTGAATAGATTGCCAGTGGTGGCTTTGAAAAAGTTAAATCATCAGGAAAGTTCATCAGAGGTCATTTTAGAGTGCAGAGAAGGGAAGAAATTAGGAATTTAGGAGAGTATCTTCCACCATGCCCTAAACACCAATTGTTCTAAACTGCTTTTTGTGGCCTAGACCTCTCTCCCCAACTCCAGACTTATCTCTGCAGCCCTCCTGGTGGTCCAATTTCTAACTCATCATATTCAAAGTCAAACTCATGGTTTCTGTTACCAAAGGCACCTTCATTCTTGGTCCTCTATCCTGGTTAAATCATTTATCATCCACCTATAGGGTTTTCAATCCCAGCAACTGCCTTTGCTTATTTCTTATGTCTTACTAGTCATACAGACCTGTGAATTTCACCTCCTAAAGGTCTTGAGTCAATTTTCAACTCATTATCTTAACTCAAATTTCCATCACTTCTCTACTGGGCTATTTCAATAGCCTCCTAACTAATCTCCCTGTTCTCTAGCCCACCCCTTTACTCCTTTCATAAACAAGTTCATTTTCCACACTGATTCCGAAGTGAACATTCAAAAATTCAAGTCACAGTTATAACCCTGTAAAGACTCTCTCCAGCACTAACCGGATGCATTTCAAACTCCTTGGTATGGCATGCAAGACACTTGCTATCTGGCTTCTGCCTCCTTCTGCAACCTCATCTCCTGCCACACTTCTTCTCATCCACTGAATTTTACCTTTCCTTATTGGTAGTTCCATATTTGTGTTCCTTTGCTTAGGTTATTCTCTGCAATGTCCTTCTAAGTTTGGTCTATGTACTCATCTTTTCAAAGCTCAGGTGTCTCATCCTCTAGGAAGCCTTTTGGGGACCCCTCCCAGAGCAGCTTCATTGCACATGTCCAGAATATTATTTACATTGTATCCGAGGGGCTGTAAATCACGTAGAATATCAGATACATAACTCCACTAGAGGTATACAGTAAGGCAGTACTGCATACCATCCGAAGTGAACTTGATCTCTCTCCCAAGATGAAGGCAATCTGGGAAGATATTTGTTTCCTTCTCTAGACATTAAGGTAAGCTCTTTATATATAAAGACCATGTCTTATTCATCTTTGAATTTCTAATGCCCAACAGTGACCCATGAATTGTAAGCTCAAAATAAATCTTTGCTGAATGACTGAACAGTAGTATGCACTCTTCAAGGATCAGCATATGAGAGGACAAGAACATAAACTATCCATTCAGACTTAGAATCCAGAAGAAGGGGCAGGTTTTTGAGTCTAGCTTAAGTCGGGCCCTTCTGATGCACACCAAAGAGAACAATGCCAACTAATTGACTGGAATGCCAGTAGTCTGATGATGTTGGTGCAGAAAAATAGAGCCAGTTTTTTCCAACTGCTTTTGACACACACACAAGGTATTTTTGCCCTTGGTGAGAATCTCAGTGGGCCTGATTTCAGCCACATGGAATGGATTTTTTTTTTTTTTTTTTTTTTTTTGCCGACTTAGGAAAAACTTGGCCATTTCAGCACAATCTAAAACATGTCTGTAGAAGATAAATCAGCATCTCAGTAGCTTTCTGGAGAAATGTAGGTAAATACTTAATATTAGGTAAAATTTCCAAGACTAGGATAGTAGGAAAACTTCATTTTATTTATATAGTAAGAAATTAGTCTTCCCATCCAGCCCTGTTTCTTCCAGTTGAACAGCTGAGTGCATGAATTTTAGACTGCAGGAGAATCAGAGACTCTCCAGGGAATTTAAACTCGGTCACATGACCAGAAACACACATCTTCGTACTGGGAAATGGGTTATAGAGTTTCTAGCCTTTCCCAGTTGGATATGGGCACTTTGAGGTGGTGGGGGGGAGGGGGATGGGGAGAGAGAGAGCGAGAAAGAGAGAGCAACAGAGACAGAGGGAGATTATTCCAAGGCCCTTAAACTGGTCTGGTTTATTATAGAAATGCCACGGTCATGTGCTCTGATACGAGGTAAACCTCCTGTCTGAGAAGAGTAGCTTCAGAATTGCAGGGCATATACCGTTTCTCCTTAGTCTCAGAACCATTTACCAAGCCTCTCCAGGGTCTCAATTGCCAGACTCATTAGGACGAGAAGTGGAATTCACTCAATAGCTCTAGACTAGGACATTAGGAAGACATGGCCTTTACGCTCAAGAAGCTTATATATACATTGGTAAACTCTTTTTTCTCACTTCACTCAAATATATCCACTACTCCTACTTTTCCAGAAAGGAGATTTGGAATCCTCAGGAATAGCCTGACTTCCAGGCTCATAGGTCAGTGTGTTTCTGAGAAGTATACTCCAGTCTGAGAGCTCGTGGAAGTCAAAGTTTTCTGGTCAGGAGCATCTCCATGAAAGGAAATCTCCATTAAGAAAAATGACTCGGTGGCTCACGCCTGTAATCCCAGCACTTTGGGAGGCCGAGGCGGGCGGATCACAAGGTCAGGAGATCGAGACCACGGTGAAACCCCGTCTCTACTAAAAATACAAAAAATTAGCCGGGCGCGGTTGTGGGCGCCTGTAGTCCCAGCTACTCGGGAGGCTGAGGCAGGAGAATGGCGTGAACCCGGGAGGCGGAGCTTGCAGTGAGCCGAGATCGCGCCACTGCACTCCAGCCTGGGCGACAGAGCGAGACTCCGTCTCAAAAAAAAAAAAAAAAAGAAAAATGACTCCCTTACATACTGGATATACCATTTGACCAGGGACCTGAAAGTCAGGATTACCACTCACTCTCAAAAGTCCCCAAGTGCCCCTTATATCTCTATGTCAAAGCTGATTATGCCAATCTAACCAGAGCTGATAGATCATGTTGACTTGGCCATTTGAACTCATGCACTTGGGCTCTCTGGGAGAGGTCACGATTATTATGCTTTTATATACAAGCTAAACTAGTTTATACATATGGCCATTGGCTTTGGGTACATGGTAGACAGCACTGTGTGTTGAAAACAAAACATTATTCAAACTTTTGAGGCTCATTAGGCTTCAAATGGGACAAATGAAACCTGACAGGTAGTATTACCTGAGGTGAACTGGACAGGTTTTTGACACATGAGCTGAGGTGTTATTGAATGCAGGGAGAATTCAAAGAAGAGGCAAAGATCATACTCCAAAGAGGCAACATAATTTCCCAATGAAGCAATGATGTCCGCATGTTCTGCAGGTACAGTGGTGAATGTTGGCAGTGTTAGCTACAAAAGGCACCACATTGGGACTCACTGTGAGCCCCTTTTGCCTAAACACACACTAAAACAGGACTGAGCTCATAAACTCTTACATATTGCACGGTTGTCAGAAAGATTCTGACATATTAGGAAGTGTTTAAGACTGGAAGATGAAAGGAGCAGGATTTTAACCTGATTCTTGGACTAATCAGCTAGAAGAATTTGGGCAAGTCATTTAAATTCTCTTGGTCTCATGTTTCTTATCCATTTTTTTTTTTTTTTTTTTTTGTACAGATGACCTCCAAGATCCCTCCCGGCTTTAAATTTGATTACTAGCTGATTTTCTTTTCCTCTGTACTCTGTATTCATTTCCCATATATCAAAAGACATGCCAAAGGCTGAATCTTATTGCTGCAAGCCAGCGAAGAGGAGTATAGTTTACTAATATGTAAGGCAAGTTCCTTGGAGGTATAGGTGTAACCATAATGGGTTCATTGCCTGATGCACACAGCAAGTCAATATGCAGAGACACCAAGTTGCAGCAGAGAAAGAGGCTTAATTGTAGGGTCATTGACCAAGGAGAAGGGAGGGAACCTCAAATCCATCTCCCTAAGGAATTTGGGGCTAAAGCTTTTAAAGGTTGGAGTGGGCTGAAGTGTGGAGACGGTTGATGAGTCGAAGAGCGCAGGGTGAAGTCATGGGACAGGGAGGGGAAGAAGCTGTGTTCTCTTGCTGATCCCGTTCCTCTGTGAGGGTCCTCAAACTGGTTGCTGGAATTCAGGGTCTGGAAAACATCTTAAGCAACCGACCCTTAAACAAAAGCCTTATATGATTCTAATCTCAGAGATCCTGTTTATAGGAACAATATAAATGCAACTCAATAAGGCAACCTGCGGCTCTAATGTCAGAAATCCCATCTAGAGGATCAATGGTATGCAAATAGTATCTAGTACCATGTGACTTTTAGCAACAAGGAAGTGGGCCAGAGTGCAGCCTGATTAATTGTAACTATTTTTCTGTCCAGAACCAAGCACGCAATTCTTGTCAACCCTGTGGGGACAGTTTCAAGGACTGGGTCTTAATCATGTATTTTATTCTAAATGCCCAGCACAGTGCCCCACACAATCTAGAAGTTTGAAAAAATTACGACATGAAAGGATAATTCCTAGTTAGAATAGTGGCTGGGAAGTGGTTGCACAACTAGACCCTCTTGCATCCAGGTGGGGGCATGTGACTAGTTTTTCCAACTGAGTATGAACTTGTAAACCAAAAGTAAAATTCTAAGGCCCATAACCAGCTGAATGGACACACCCACCCCCAACTCCCTTGGCCAATAGGATCCTACAGAAACCTGAAAATCTAGATCAGGCCAGGACAGTAGAGTTGGGGGTGGGGGATCAGGCATGCCTCATTGTACCCCCTCCCTCTGGAATTCAGGCACAACTAACCAGGGTTAACGGAGATCCTAAGAATGACAACACAGACTCTTTGTGGCAGTAAGATACAAAATTCCAACCTGACTCTGGTATGGTATCGCAAGACAGATAACCCTGAAGGAAATCAAAGTACTTACTGCAAAATATATTTATTTGACATATTTTGAAATGGCCATGCAAATTGTGGGGGACATTTGCATTCTGCAGAGAATCTCCTTCCCTTTCCAGGATCCAAGAGAGATTTAACTAAGAGTCTGACACGTTTTAAGGTCCCATAAGAGACATTTACCATCTATTCTCTCTGATGTCTGCTACCTGGGAGCGTCACCTATACAACAAGAACTTTGGCTTCCACAACCACCCTTATCTTAACTCAGACATTTCTTTCTCCTGACTTCAATTCTTTAGGAAAAGCTTAACTTTTTCAACCAATCGCCAATTAGAAAATCTTTGAATCTGCCTGTTAGGTACCCCCCTCCTTCGCCCAGGGCCAAACCAACATATACCACTTTCCGTGTATTAATTTATGTCTGTGCCTATAACTTCTGTCTCCTTAAAAATGTATAAAACCGAGCTGTAACCCAATCACCTTGTGTACATATTCTCAGGACCTCCTGAGCCTGTGTCAAAGGCCACAGTCACTCACATTTGGCCCAGAACAAATCTCTTCCAACATTTTACAGAGTTTGCCTTTTTTGTCAATGAACTCTAGTGATATGTGTCCCTTCCAAGACCAGTGGATGTGCCTTCTTCACCCTTAGAGGCCATGTGCTGAGGATGATGGAGTTCCTGGGTCCCTGAATGTCCACGTGGAGCTGAGCACCCCATTCACCACTTGCATCAAACTTCTGAGAGAACTTCTATTACAATAAGCCACTGAAGTTTGGGGGTTGATTGTTATGGCAGCTGTTTTGCTTTAATGAGCACACAGAGTAACAGCTGCCTGAATGCCAAAGCACATTAGATGGCAGGGTGGGGCAGGAGGAGGGAAGAATGGGGAAGATTTTAGAGACTAAACAATCCCGGTGCAAAAGCCAAGGTTACTCCCTTATTCTGAAGTCTAGGAGAAGCAAATCAGAATTTGATGGCCTTTTAATATAGAAAAATACTGTCTTGAAGTTTGACTCTAGTACTTATGATTTCTATTTTAATGACAAGGAAACTGAGGCTGACAGAGACTAAATAATTCATCCCAGAAACAGAATAAATGAGTGACATGACTAATATGTAAACCCAGTTTGGCTCCCAAGCTTGTGTTCTTCCCCCGCATACACAATGACTCTTGGCTTCATTCTTACTGCCATGTAATAGAAATAGTAACCTCTCACTTGTAGGCCCCTGTCTGCTTCGGCACAGGGAGCTCCTTCACACCTGTCCATATTTCCACCTGGAAAGGGAGCGCTGTCCTCTTCTCCATGCCCACAGCAGATCTTGTTTTACCCCAGGCCTGCCTCCTGCCTCCAGGGCGTGGAGTCTTCCAGATTTCTTGTTAGAACAGGAAGGTCTGGATGGAAACCCAAGCCCAGAGGACCCGTGCTAATGTCCACACCCTTAGTGCCTGAGGCCAGAAACGGGCAAAGAGCCAGACCAGGTAGTGTGGCCAGCTGATCCCATTTGAACACAGGACCTTCAGTTAAAACTGGGAACAGAGAGGCCAAGGCTGGTGTTGGAAGAGCAGAGACCCTCCTGCTGGGTGGAGCTCAGATGGGCAGGAGCCTCTGGTGTGTGGCAGAGGCTTGCAGCCCTTCTTGCAAGTGTAGAGTTACATAATGACACGAAGATGGATATGATTCATCAGCCCCGCGAGGGGAGGAACACACACACACCTAAATATAATTTACAAGTGGCGCCTCTTGATGGTATTGCACAACCGAATTAGCTCCTTTAAAAAAAAAACACCCACTTTCAAGCACAACAGATGATCTGTACTTATGCTCCAAAGCATAAAAAGTTTGTTCTGGTGGCAGAAATGCCTGAGACAAACAGGACAGAATTTGGATTTAGTTCTGAGAGAACTGTCCTTGTTACTGCACAACACCCCATGTCCTAGACGACCTCCAAGATTAAAGTCCTGATCCTACTGCATGTGTCAAATGCCTGGCTTTTCACATGACCACTTATTCCAGAGCTCACTAAGTACACCTAATTCCCTCCACCACAATGGGAAGATTGATAATGACTAACAGAAGACGGGGGGCGTGTCGGGTTTGTGAATGCTTTGCATCTGGACTGGTAGAAATCTCAGCTGTATTGCAGAGTGATTGATTCCTCCAGGGAGAAGCAGGCTCGTGGGGGAGAGGAGGATTGTAATAGCCAAGGGTACTGCAGTTTCAAACACCTAGAACTGAGAACTGGGGGTGGGGTGGGGGCTGGCTCTGGAGGCACCCCCAGAGTGCTGCCCTGCTGAGTTTATTTTGAAAGTCTGTTTTGAATTTGCAGCACTGCCTCTTTAGGAGGGTATTTTAAGATGCTCTGCCAACCCACAAGGCCTCCAAGTAGCTTTTGTTTCTGTACTCACACAGATGAGGAGCTAAACTAATTGAGAGAGTGACCCAAATTTGTGAGTATCACAGAGTATCACAGTTGGCCTGAATTCCTGCAGCCTCTGCATGTGTCTGTATTCATGTCCATTTGGAAGTCGCCCCTGGAACCCTTGCAAAAATGTCCTCACCCACTTATAATCAGCAAACACATTATCAGTTCCCCCTTCTAAGTGATGTCGCAAGGTCCCATGAAGAATTTCAAGGGCTAAACTCTTCCTGAGGTTTTGTTCATATAAACACAGCTTAGCAAAACAATTACTGTTTACTTTCTTTGTTCAGTAACAGCACAGTGCAGCTTGTACTCAGACATCTTCCTTTAATCGAAGTAATTTGGGTGTCCCGGTGTTGATCTACCCAAGGTTGTAAGAGAAGAAGATTCACCTTACAACCTTGAAATGTTTTCATTTTCACTCCTCCAAGTTCAGTTTTCTAGGCAAGAGCGCTTCAAACCATCGTCAGAATTCACGGAAGAAAATAAAAGGGGAAAAGTCTCTCTGCTCCCCTGCCTACCCCTGTCCGTCCTCCACCCCAACACACACACACACACACACACACACACACACACACACACACGAAAAGGAAAGAGGCATCTAAGGTAAGGGACAGGAGTACAGGTCCTACCAGGGGGCCTGTCGGAGAAGGCTTGTTTCAGATGGGCATTTTCTGTTTAGTTTATAGGTCTCTTTCTCCTTTTCCTTATTCCCAGCTTCCAATCTCCTTCATGATTAATAGATATGCCAGAAAGCTTCTTATTCTCTCTTTGGGAATTATGCTTATAAAAAAGAGTAATTTGTGCAAAAAAAAAAAAAAAAAAAAGAAAAAGAAAAAAGCAAGTTGCTGAGAGAAGGTGGGCAGGCAAAGCTCAGGAGCTTGTAAGAAAGAGGTTCGATGAAGGCGTGTGGGTGGCCTGCCAAGCACCACATGCAGGGGTTGGTGGGGACAGAAGGACGCGTCTAGGCCTGGGCTGTGGGGGGCACACTCACCTGCACTGCATCCGTGTCTGCCCAGAGTCCCATCTCCACGTCAACTCAATGGCTGGCCAAATCCCAAATCGGTCTGATTTCTTTCTTCGGTTTTTTTTTTTTTTTTTTTTTTGAGCTGGAGTCTCGCTCTGTTGCCCAGGCTGGAGTACAGTGGCGCAATCTTGGCTCGTTGCACCTTCTGCCTCCTAGGTTCACATGATTCCCGTGCCTCGGCCTCCCAAGTAGCTGGGATTACATGCTGCACCACCATGCCTGGCTAATTTTTGTGTTTTTTAGTAGATATGGGGTTTCACTATGTTGGCCAGCTGGTCTGAAACTCCTGACCTCAAGTGATCTGCCCGCCTTGGCCTCCCAAAGTGCTGGGACTACAGGTGTGAGCCATCGCACCCAGCCTGGTTTGATTTTCTTCTGAGGCATAATTGAAATTGGGGTTCAGGGATGGTGTGTTGGGGCCACATTGCATTGAGACATTGCACTGGGGACAGAGAGACTGAATCAAGCACTAAATAGAAACTTGGAGAGAAAAGGGAGAAGAAAAAAGAAGAAGAATATTGAATTTCCTTGAGCTTTGCTGCTCAAAGTGTGGTCCACTGGCCAGGAGCATTGACATCCACTGGGAACTCATTAGAAATGCGTCACTCAGGCCTCAACCCAGACCTACCAAAAAGGAACCTGCGTCTTGACAGAATTCCTATGCAGGAGAGAATATGAGAAGTGCTGACCTGGGGTTTCACCTGGGAGCTTTGAAAAACGACCTCCGCCTATTTCCTATCCTCAGGGCTTCCCGGTCAACTGGCCTGAGGCAGGGCACAGGCCTAAGTACTTTTTAGAAGCTCCTCAGAAGACCTGATTGAACATCCACGGTTGAGAACCAGTAGAGTACAACAGAGCAGTGGTTCTTGAAATGTGGTCTTTAGGCAGCAGCATCAGCTTCACCTGAGGACGTGTTAGAAATGCAGATTATTGGGCCCCGCCTAAACCTACTGAATCAGAAACTCTAGAATTGGGGGCCAGCAATCAGTATTTTAACAAACTCTCCAGATACTGGTCCAGCTTTGAGAACCCCTGTTATAGAAGGATCCAAAGCAGAAATAAGAGCTATAAATGCATTCAATTCTACTACTCAAAAACCTCTGGAAAATATCCATCACCTGTGATATGAAGTCCAGCCTTTTCAAATGACATTCCAGGCTCTCCGTGAATTAATCTAGCATGCTTTTCTGAACATATCTCCATACTTTCCTTGAACACATGCTGTTAAAATGAGTGGATCAGATACTAGAGTCCCTTCCAGCTATAAAATTTCGTGATTCTGTGCTTCCAAAGCTATAACTTAGACCAAATTCACTAGCTCCCTGAATGAAGCAATACATTAATAGATGCTTACCTTGTTTGTCTACACAGGTGTCTCTCTCTTTCCAGCTTCCTGGGTCAGGTCCTGCTCATTCTACAAGGTTAGGTGGAAATGCTACCTCATCTACTAATTGGTTTTCCCCAGCCAGAATGAATCTCTCTCTCTCCATATTTTTCATATCACTTGCTCATTGCATTCACTTCATTGTTTTCTATTAGTCATCTGCTCGATGCTTTGGCTCTCAGCCATATTTACTGTTCCTTGAAACAGAACAGTGTTTTATTCTTTCTTCTTTAACCACTCCCTGCCTCTGGGTGTCTAGCACAACCCTCTGCACACAGAAAGTGGCACATAAATATTGATTGCATTGAAATGAATGGGCTCTCAAGACAATTGAGACTCTACGATGAATCATGACTGGTTTTTCAAATACAGTAAGCAAGCAGAGAATGCTAAACCAGCCAACAAGAGCACAAATATCACGAGTCTAATGAAGGTGACTCTGTTCCCATGATTTGGTTTCAAAATAAGTCTAAGTCGCATGCTCAACTGAAATCCATAAAAAGGAATGATATCAAATTTTATGCTGGCTGGTCCACATGAGTCACTGAATAATTATTTTGTTAGATAAATTTTTAGATGAATATTGATAGAAAAATTTCAGGACAAAAGATCTTGAGAACTAAAGAGTCTTTATTTTTTTCACCAGTGTGTATTAAATATAACCTTTCTTGAAATTTAGTTTGGATTAACACTCCCAGACACATTACAAACTTTATCTCTTGATCTTCACAACCCTAAGAGAGCCATATTTTTGTTCTCCTTTTCCCTGGATAATCTTGGGCTCCAAGAGGTTAAATAAATTCCTCAAGGGCTTCTGGCCAGATAAAAGGCAGGATAAGGAGCCACACTCTGATCACGCCAAGTCCAGACAGAACCTTTACTCTCATTGTAGAGAGTAAAGAGCAAGATACCTGGTGTTTCAAAGATTTCTAAAGACCTATTCATCCTATGTGACTAAGTAGACTGTGTGTTTATTTCTCCTTTTTGTGTTTATGTTGTTAACTATATGCTTCTGGACAGTAAGGCAACAAGCCTTATGAGAATGGTTACTCATGTGCCTTTTTATTTGTTTGTTTGTTTTGAGACAGAGTCTCGCTCTCTCACCCAGGCTGGAGTGCAGTGCGGCAATCATGGCTCACTGCAGCCTCGAACTCGCGGGCTCAAGCAATCCTCTCTCCTTAGCCTCTCAAAAGTGCTGGAATTACAGGTGTGAGCCACTGTGCCTGGCCACTGATGTGCCTTTTCCTGAAGAGATTAAAGTGGAGAGGAGGAAAGAGAATGAGAATGTGGAAGGAAGGAACAAAGTCCATCTTCTAGGTAGAGTGGGATAGATCTGAAATGCGTCTGATGTTTCTTTAAGAATACTGCATGAGGAAGATTTCAATTTGTATCTGGTGACATACAGCACAAACGCAGGCAACACAATCTACCAAAGCATGTCAAGGGCAAAAGGCAGTGGCTTCCGGTAGTCAGTTGCAGGCACTGTCACCAATGTGCTGAAGAAGTCTACAAAATGAATGATTTTGTCCTTTTACCTTCCTTTATCAACAGCACCGCCAAGCTATGTTCTTCAAAGTGCTGTCTCATTTCCTCCAGCTCTAGAATCTTTATGTTTTTGGAACATCTCCCTACAGAAGGAATCATCTCCCTTCTTGTTTCATACTTTTTTTACATTTAAAAATGACCTCCTGCCCCACACCCCCACTTCTCAATCTTCCACCTTTATTCAGGATTGCCAATTTGTCATTGGGTGATAAAGCCATTTTACACTAAGGAGTGAATGACTAATAAACATTTCCAATCAGAGGAATGCACCTGAAAAAAGACATATATAAGACAATAAGAAAGAAATGATGCTTAAGTGAGTTTTCAATTAGTTAACATGTAGAATTATTTCTAGGCGGGGTCCAAGAATGTGCATATGTTTATTGCAGAGGAAGGGTGGATGTTGCTTCATTCTGTCTTATCTAACTGTGTTCCAGGGCAGAGCATTAATGGCCACCACCTCCAATAGGCAGGAGACCCTTGAGTACTCTGTGAAAGGGTAGAGTTTAAAAATGTGACTGGGATTCTGATTCTTCTCTGGCTGGTCTGAGAACAAAATTCAATATGGAAATGGAACTCAGAGAGGCTCTGATCCAAGTCAAGCACAATATAAGAACAAAGAGGCTGGAAAGAGAATCAGGAATGTTTAGGTCTAACCTGGAAAGAAGAGCTTAGTGTCACAAAGCACAGACCAAATGGAGCAATGGAGGCAATAATGCCACCAATGGAAGTTACCATGGAAACTCTCATCGGCAAGCAGGCAATTGGATTTTGGAAACTGACTGAAGCAAGACTTGATGGCAAGACAGAGGAGAAAAGGATGAAGCCCTAAAATGAAGTCAGACATTGAAAAGGAATGGAATAACCCCATTGCCCTTGTGCCAAGGAAAGTGTACATCACTGGTACATGACTAAGCATGACAGATCTGAAAGGCCAATCTCTCCAGCTTGGAGGTCCATGAGCAAATGTGTGAGAATCTGCCTTTTGGTGGCATTACAGAGCTCATGACTCATCCTGCAGAACCATGTGATAGGTGGGTGGAATCTCTTTTAAAATATTTCCAAGAAGAATAGGTAGCATGTCCATACCTAATTTTTAGCAGAAATTATTTCTCCACTGAAATATTACGAGCAGAGGCAGGTAAAATGATTACTGCCATGATTTTTCCCATTCAGCATCCCCTTCTGAATGTGGATATGAGGATTGTGCCAGCATACCAAAGATTGATTTCTCTGTTTTCTGGGTGAAATAGATCCTGAAATTATATGATTATATGGACTTACAACATTGGCACTCATAAGGCACATGGATTAGTTTTCCATAAATTATCACTTAAAGAAGAGTCTGTGGTACTAAATGTACACATGTGGTTACAAAAATTTTCCAGAGAGGAAAAGCTGAGAGAATGCCAGGGAAAAGAAAGAAGTCTTTCAGCATCACACAGAAACTACAGAGGGCTGATTCAAAAGTGGAGTATACACATACGACTGATCCCTGAAATACGGAATGAGAGATTCGTCAGGACAACGAATAAGCTCTTGGAAATAGTGTATATGAGAAAAAAGTAAAACAAGTTATCATGATGTAATACTGTATGTAGCAAGAAAAGAGCAGGTGCCATCAGGAATTTGAAGATCTGCCATGAGTGTTTCTGACCAGAGTAATGCTTCTATGTTCGATAATATAATGTCTATACATTATGATCCTAGTAACTTCCATTTGTAATTATAAGTTATATGCCAACTTGAGGCTGGCTACAAGAAGGACTTGAAGTGAAATGACAGGATAGAAAAATGCTATGTTTTCAAGGAATTGCTGTGTTATTAGCTTAATGCCATAACCTTGACAGGCTCAACTGAGGAGTATGCTGGGACTTCAAGTCCAGACTAGAATAGAAGAAAAGAGACTAGAACAAAACGCGAATGAGGCGTGACCAGGTCACAACAGCAACGTTGGTGTATGATATGTCACCTGGAGAGAGGGGGCAAGGATTTAATGGTTAATCACATTGACTGGAACCAAAAAGCAGATTATAGCCAAAGAATGAGAAAAGAACTAGAGCAGAAGTTTCCAGGCCGTAGTAAATATTTGGTTCCAGAAAGGTTGTCCAATTCAGAGCATGACTTCAAGAGGTAGAGGAGGCATGAGAGTCAAGGGGTGAGAGTTAAGTTCCCTCATGTGACAGGCCAATCAAATTTAGGAAATGCACCAAAGTCTTAGCCAAGTGGGCTGGGATCCACCACATGGGGTTGAATTCACACAAAGGACCCAAAACACAAGCCAGGAATGTAAGCAGGCATGGAATCTTATAGGTTTCTGCAACCACAGAGGGAACAAAAAGGCTGTGTCTTAGCAAGCTTGAAGCTGAGACTTGGCTTAAAATCATTTCCAAATCATTGGCTGCCTGATTTGTGGTAGTCAAGGTTTGGTCGAGAAAGGAGAAACCACTGCAGATATTTCCAGCAGAAAAGATTTGATGCAGGGAGTTTAAGGTTCACAAGACCTTTGGGAGGCGAAGGGAACAAAGGTCAGTAAGAGCTGCTTTTAGAATTTAAGAAAACTTACAACTATAATTTGTCAACTAATAATTAAAAAGTAAAAATATTAAAAAAGAATTTAGGAAATCAGGAAGTTCAGGAATTGCAGGAAACTTTAATCAAGATCTCAGATGCCTGCAACAGTCCTACAGGTGATTTACAAAGGGACTCCTGGAAGTCATGATCAAATCTCACATAGGCCATCTGCAAAAGTCCCTAAACCTGCCTATTGCTGCCACAGGAGCAATACTTCTGTCTCCTTCCCTTCTACCTCTGAATTTCACTGAAGATCTTCCTATTCACAGAAATGAAGGTGGCTTCTGGGGGAAATGTAGTTCCCAGGCTTTGAAGCCCCTGTGATCCAGAACACAGAAAGGGGGAAAGAGATAATCTGGCACAAGGCCTAAGTAAAAAACAATAGTAATATCCTGAATGGAGGTAAAGATGTGATACTAAAATAACTCCCTGAAATGGGTCAGATCGAAACGGGAATTTGGTAAGGCTGGGGCGTGGGATGAACACTGAGGAACGAAGTCCAGTAGATCCTGCGGAAGCAACAGATGCTACATAAATGCTTGGAAGGACAGATTGAAGAGCAGGTGAGACAATGTTGGGTAAGACAAGCAAGATGTGGTGTATGGTGTGTGCAGTGCTACTACCTCCAAGAGCAACATGATCCACTTTATGTTCTAGAACTTGCATTAAAGCATGGGGTATAAATGAAAGGCACATAGCACAATTGTCTGGGAGGCAGGATTGCCAGTTAAAAGGAAGCCCAGCCATTTAACTGATAGTTATTGAAAATGTTCTGTGAATAAAACATTCTTCCAGACTAGGAAAAAATTAAAGTAGCCTGAATTAAAGCAATAGTGTTGGAGCTGGAAAGAAAGAGAAATGTGAAAGGAAATTGAAAAAGAAGTTGATAGAACTTGACAACTGAATGGAGAGCAGGTAGAGAGGAGTCCAAATGGGACTCACCAACCTGTGGTCTGGGTAACCCTGAGTAACCCCTGCTCACTGAGATGTGGAACATGGAATACAACTTGAACTTGTGTGGTTCTGCTTTGGATAGGTTCTGTGTGAAGCCCATCGGGATGTCTAAATGGAGAAGTCCAGCAACAATGGAGATGTGGGGCAGATTGGCCTTCTGCATTCCTGATGGACCAACACGGCTGACCACACATGCAAACGGAAGTAACAATGACCTACAAGTATGATTGTGGAGGCACTGATACAGGCCATCCATCTAGAGAAGTTGTTTCCTAATTCTATGTCCTAAAACAGTTTGAGGTCTGAAATCCAACTATTAGCACTTCACACTGTTAGCATAAAGGTAAAGCCTATTAAGCTTTTGCATGTGAGTACCTCCCTACAGTGTGGGAGACTGGGAAGGCCACTTAAGTCACACTTAGCCTGAAGACAGTCCCAAACATTGATATGTCCCAGTTACAACTGCTCTCAGAGTTAAGAACATGGCCTTGAAGAACTGGAACAAGAAGAACCTTTGGATCCTACATAATGCAGCGATGGGTCAGAGAGATATCAAGGGTTCATAGATTGGGAGAACCTTTCTGCAACTCTGTCTTCTGTCTTTCTTTATAGGCCCCCTTCCTGCTTTATAATTTTTATTTTATTTCTCTATTAATAACTTCATTGTTGAAGCCTCAGGAAATTCCAAGCCTATTCCTCCCATCAAAAATGAAAGGAATGCATTAAATGGTGCATTCCCATTAAACTTTGATTTACATCATAAAACAGATTAATAAAAATGGAAGTACTCTGTTGGAGGGGAAATATACTAAAAAATCTTTTAGGGCTATCTGAATTAACATGAAATAATACCAAACACAGAGATAGAAAACAAGAGAGAGAGAAAGGTATTGACTGAGAAAAAAAGCAGGACTGGAAACCTGCAGCCAGCTAAGTGGTGTGACTCATAGCTCTCAGTTTTTGGTAGACAGCTGAAGCCAGAGAACATTCAGAGCTGTAGACAAACACTTAAATTAGGCGTCCTGGTGGAGCAACTGTAACTGCCTGTCCTGCAGTGCATATAAGGTCATCATTGTTATGTTGATTAATGAAGCTCCGGAGAACCCCTCCTGGCCAAAAACAATGCGTGTTACAAATGGTTCCAACTAAATCCACAATATTGCTCATTTCAACTATGCCAAAGACTTCAACAGAACAATCATGGGTCAAGAGCTATGTCATATATGCCACAGAAATCGGGATTGTTTCAAGTCATCAATGAGCGGAGGAAAATACCCTAAAGTGGTGATTCCTAGTGTTCTCCCCGGTTCTAGGACAGTGTGGGGCCTAGAACGTTACCCAATTTCCCAACCAGGCTGCTGTTGCATTTATGTACTTCGTTTATTTATATAAACATTAGGACTTTTGGCCACAAACAGATTGGAAACCACTGGCTGAAATAATTGGCATGCCTGACAGATGTTAGTTGGAAACAAGGTACGGGAAGAAAACATGAAAAAAGATGGATAGTCACATTCCCGTGAAGAAGGGTTTGCTTCAGTGGTGTGCTAGAGCCAGCTCGCACCAGCTCACAAGAACCAGCTGGCCACATCTCCCCCCAGTCCAGCATTCACTGACTTCAGGTTGGTAGTTTATTGTTGACCATGGTGGGAGTTTTTCCACCATAGAAATTGCCAGATGTGGCCAGGTGTGATGGCTCACGCTTGTAATCCCAGCACTTTGGGAAGCCGAGGAGGGCAGATCACCTGAGGTTGGGAGTTCAAGTCCAGCCTGACCAACATGGAGAAATCCCGTCTCTACTAAAAGTACAAAATTAGCCAGGCATGGTGGTGGATGCCTGTAATCCCAGCTATTCAGGAGGCTGAGGCTCGCTTGAACCCAGGAGGAAGAGGTTGTGGTGAGCCGAGATTGTGCCATTGTACTCCAGCCTGGGCAACAAGAGAGATACTCCATCTAAGAAAAAAAAGAAAGAAAAAAGAAATCTCCAGATGCCACAAATCAAGGCTTTTCTTCTCTGTTTTTTGCTGCCCCCACCAATACCTCCTGAAAGTCAGTTATAAAACATTTATCAGCATACCACTGGGACTGAATCCAAAAATAACTTGGCCAGCAAAACAGCCAAAGCCCTGTGAAGCTCTGACCAATGGCCTTCTAGGCACGGCCAAGTTAGGGATAGCATGGAGGTTTGTAGAATCTGGAAAGGGGGAAGGAGTTTTTGGGAAACACAGCTTTGTTATGCAGTCAGACAAGGCTATAGACAAGGGACCTACCAGTCAATATGCTAAGGAGGGTGTGGTAGGTACCACTCACATGGTCAGGGAAACCTTTCTCATTTGACCACAGAGTCCAAATAGAGGAAGAAGGTGGGTGAGTCGAGAAAGCTGGGATTCAGAAGGACACATCTACAGGGCACTCTGACAGCTAACCTCTGCATCCTCTGGAGTCCAGACAAAAGCAAATCAGGCTTCCACGAGGCATTCCTTAGACATCCCAGAGCACTTTCCTTGAGCAAGGCTCAGCAGACCCTGGGTGGGGTAACCAAGGGAGGCAGCTGCTGTTCCTTCTGAGAGACGCTGGATGGATTCCGTCTGCCTCTGGTGTCGGAGGCTCCTGCCTGGCCAGTGCAGGTTGTGGAATCTCTTCTTTCCCTTCCTGGGTTCCAGAATTCCTCTGACAAGACATTTCATTAGCCCTGACGTGGCTTCCAGCAGGAAGGAAGAAGGGCAGAAACTGTCAAACGCAAGAATAGGAAAGGTCCTGGAAAACTCATGGAAGGGGAAACTTGGTTCCGCTTTGAGGGAGAAGTTGATTTGTTTAAAGGAGTCTGGGGATAGCCCTGCCCTTGCCTGAAAAGGCCTCTTTGTAGGTCCCTCTGAGCCGTCCATGTTTAAGATGTGGGGAATCAGCCCAGGGGATGGACACGCACAGCCCCCTGAAGCCATGGAGTGAGTTCCCCGTTTTAAGCAGCTGCCTGGCAATTGCGGGCCATTGTCATGGGGCAGCCGAGCATGAGAGTGCGGGTGACGGTGCTTGTTCATCTCGGTCCTGCGACCCCAGTTCAAAGGGAACGTCTTCACAAAGAAGGCTGCGTGTCTGCAGAGGGCGGCACACTCCGCTGATGGCTTAATCTGGAAGAGTAAATTGTGCTTCCACAAGAAAAATGGACTTATTTAGAAAAAGGTTTGGCGTACACGTGGGCAGCTTTAGGAGCTGAGAGTCCTAAGACTTAACAAGAGAGTAAGGCAGGGACCCCGACCAATCAGAACAGTTGCTGGCCTCAGATCTAGGGTTGCGGGGGTGTTGCAGGCTCCTGGAGAACCCCCATGCTATGCCAGCCTTAACCCTTTAGACACTGGGTTGTGAGGACCCCCTAGGTCCTGGGGTTGGAGTGAGGGTGGCCGGGCAGCAAGAGGACACTCTGTAAGCTAGAACAGCCCCAATGCATGGGGAAATGTCTCAGTATTTTAACGAGTCAACCCATACCTGTGGACGTTCCCCGCCTACATGGACCAAGGGGAAAACCAGTTCCCCCTCTGCCTCTGTGCTTCATTCATAACCTTGCTAATCATGTATCTAACCTTGGGAGCTGAAGAACAGGAATCTGGATTTAAATTTCTCGAATACATGTTAGATTCCAAGTAGGTTCTTTATTTTCACCTCTCTCTTAATCTTTTCCATTTTTTGAAGAACACCCTTTGATGTCACTCTGATGACGTTTATTAATTATCTTCTCCAAACCTGCTACGACACAAGAAACTTTAGTCACAGCACTGATTCACACTCAATGCTCTATGTTTAGCAACTATCTGAGAAGGATCTGAGTCTGCATTTAGCCCTAAATAGCTACAAATAAGGGAGTAGCAGCAGCATCCCTTCAAAAGCCTTTTTTAGGAAGTGCTGTGCCAGGGGAGGGATGACATGCCAGGAGTTACAGGTGAGGAGAGCAGCTCTCAGCCAACAGGAAACCAAGGTAGCAGCTGATGAAAGCAACAGAGTTGTGTACTACAGACTAGCGTCCCCCGTTCCTCGAGACAGGTTGTAAGGAAACACTGCAGCATGTTTATCTGTCTGCCCAGCCCTATTTAGTGAAAAATGATTGCTCTTTGCCTCTTGTTACCATGCTCAGATGATACTATGGCAACCAGGCTGCACAAAAGGGGAAGCGGGGGGGCGCTGATGCTGCTTAGCAACTTGAAGATTTTTAAAAGGCAAGTACTCATTGCAACAGCAACAGTTTTTAAAATGCCAGTTTTCAGGAGAGAAAAGAGAAGAACATTAGAGAAAGCAAATGGAGATGACACAGTAGAGGAAAAGAAAGAAAGAAGGAAAGAAAGAAAGAAAGAAAGAAAGAAAGAAAGAAAGAAAGAAAGAAAGAAAGAAAGAAAGAAAGAAAGAAAGAAAGAAAGAAAGAAAGAAAGAAAGAAAGAAGGAAGGAAGGAAGGAAGGAAGGAAGGAAGGAAGGAAGGAAGGAAGGAAGGAAGGAAGGAAGGAAGGAAGGAAGAAAGAAAGAAAGAAAGAAAGAAAGAAAAGAAAGGAAAGAAAGAAAGAAAGAAAAGAAAGAAAGAAAAAGAAAAAGAAAGAAAGAAAGGAAAGAAAGAGAAAGAAAGAAAAGAAAGAAAAAGAAAAGAAAGGAAAAGAAAAAGAAAAGAAAGAGAGTCATCTGCATGCCACCTTTTCAAAGCTCTTTTTTGTACATCCTCACAGAACTCACGGGAGCTTGGCTGGGTCTCTGTTCACTGGTGGGGAAACTGAGGCTCACAGGGTGAGTGGCATGCTCAGGGTTTGTCAGCGAGTTGGGGGCAAGGCTGGGACTAACATGCAGGCAGCCCAATTTCAAATCCCACACTCTTTTTACGGCTTCATGCCTTGAAAAAAAAGTAACCAGGAAATCTGAGGAAAGGAAAAAATAAAATCACACGAAACTGCCAATGGTGTGAAAAGGATGGGCATCTGTCTCAGGTAGAAATTCAGCAAAAAGCGGCCGGGCGCGGTGGCTCAAGCCTGTAATCCCAGCACTTTGGGAGGCCGAGATGGGCGGATCACGAGGTCAGGAGATCGAGACCATCCTGGCGAACACGGTGAAACCCCGTCTCTACTAAAAAATACAAAAAAAACTAGCCGGGCGAGGTGGCAGGCGCCTGTAGTCCCAGCTACTCGGGAGGCTGAGGCAGGAGAATGGTGTAAACCCGGGAGGCGGAGCTTGCAGTGAGCTGAGATCCGGCCACTGCACTCCAGCCTGGGCGACAGAGCCAGATTCCATCTCAAAAAAAAAAAAAAAAAAAAAAGAAATTCAGCAAAAAGCACAAAAATACATTTGAATGTATTTTCAGAATTAAGTTGAAACCACAAGGTGTCTTCTATGTGATTCATTCATTCATTCATTCACTCATTCAGTCATTCAGGGCAAAAAAAAAAAAAGGTGGTGCAGAGAATATTGAATTCCAGCATTCCTTGAATGAGCAGGAGGTTGCCTGTTTCTGGAACGTATACGATCTGGAGGAATTCCTGGGCACTGGAAGGATTCAATGCGAGGGGATGGAAGAAGAGAAGCGGAGAAAGGAGGGGAGCAGGAAAGTCTTGCCCTAGCTTAGGAAGAAACTGTCTGAGTAGGACAAACATCCTTTGAGATAGATGACCACGTTGTTTCAAGCAAGACTATGTAAGCCGAAGATGGTTCAGGTTCCAATCTGCATTCTTTTCCGGCTGATATTACATTTCTCAGCTCCTCTGCCACTCCAGCCTTCCACCCTTGGAAGCAAAGTGCTAGATGGCTTACAAAACAGAGCTCGAACATGGAGTGACTGTGGCCCTGAGTTTGTCTGGAAGGCCCAGCAACAGGTAATGACGACACTAAGGAAACATCCCATGTCAGGCTAATGGGCGTTCTCTGAGGCAGAACTTGATAGAATGGGTTGCTGTAGATTGCGCCCTTTCTTTAATTAACTCAGTATTTAAGAGATGCCGTTCAAGTCAGACCAAAGGTCTAAACTAGACCTGACCTTTCTGAAGTTGGCGCAAGTTTTGTCTTTGTTTTGGGCTCTCTGAAGGGTGAGTGGATGGAGGAGTCCAGGGGTGAGAATAAGCCGGTGGTTGGTTTCCGGCTGCTTAGTGGCTCCTCCAGGGGCCCATTCCACAGACATGCACGGAGGGCCTCCTGCATGCCTGCCATGCGGGTCTCCTCACGCTCCTCTCTCCTTCCCTGCACTGAGAGGACCTGGCAGGGCCCCAGAGCTTCAGGCTTCCTCGTCTCGGCACCTGCCTCGCGGGAGAAGCCACGGCTGCTTTCCTGATTGATAACACAATGCTGACAAGACAAGCGCTGCTTTGGGTTCCAGTGGTCACAGCCAAGCTATTCTTACGCTCCCCTCCTCATTGTTTCCACTTGTTCCTAATTGCACAGATGCAGAGGCCTCCAGAAGCAGTAAACAGAAGGCTTTCTCCTATACTCACAATTAGCTAGAAGAATCCAGGTCAAGCTTTTCCAACCTGCAGCCCATGGGCGGCATGTGGCCCAGGACAGCTTGAATGCAGCCCAACACAAATTCTTAAACTTTCTTAAAACATCATGAATTTTTTTGGTGATTTTTAAAAATGTGTCAGCTATTGTTAGTGTTAGTGTATTTTATGTGTAGTTCAAGACAATTCTTCCTCTTCCAATGTGGCCCAGGGAAGCCAAAAGATTGGACACCCCTGGTAGGTGGTCTGTGATGCTCCCAACTAAGCACATGTCACCTACCATTAGTTTTAAAGAGTCAGGCCAGGTGCAGTGGCTCACACCTTGAGCCTGGGGGGCGGGTTTCAAGGCTACAGTGAGCTATGATGGCACCACTGCACTCTAGCCGGGACGCCAGAGCAAGCCCCTGTCTCTAAGGGGGTTAAAAAAAAAATTAATTAAAAAAAAAAAAAGCCAAACTAAGGGTGGGGCCTGGTGGGGCTGCTCTGCTCTCACTTCTAGCACAATAACTATGAAATGAGTGAACTTCTGGGTTCTAGTCCTAATTTTGCCATCAGCTCTCGTATTCTTCACCTCCACCTCCATCCCCACTACATGCCCCAACCATACTGAATTTCACAGGAGCCCCAAATACACATCCCCACCTCCATTTGCACTGTCCCTCAATGTGTGACAAGCCACTAACTACCTCACAGAGCAGAGCGCTCTACCTCGGACCTGGGCAGTTAATAATTACAACTTTCAAATTTCCTATCTCATTAGATGGGAAAAAGCCAACAGCAGTCACCCAGTGAGGGCTAGAGAACAACATTCCCATCTTAGGGGTCATAAGAATCAGAGAGAAGTTTCGCCGAGTTCCTCCAGCTTCAGCTCACCTGGCGACTAGTAACAAGCCAGTAAGGTTTGGGAGAAGGCCCAACTCCAAATCCCCTGTTGAGTACAGGATTTGGAAATCTTGTTTTCTTGTGGCTTATGTTAATTAAACTTAAACCTACCTTTTAGAGCAAAGCAAAACAAATACATTTACTCTTTCAAATATTGTTCTTCCAAATATTTGAACGGAGCTCCTGGGTGCCCTCCAGAGCTGCCCATCTCACACTTGAAAGTGCATGGATAAGTCACCTGGGGGCTTGTGAAACTGCAGATTGGGATCCAGCAGTTCTGGGAGGGAGCGGGTGTAACAGACCCCGTCTACACTGCAGGAAGCCCAGCCTCCATCTCCTCCCAAACCAGTCGTTCAGAGGTGCAAAAAGTTATGCAGTCTTTCCAATTAAATCGAAGCCTTGCCACCTACTTTTTGTTTCGTGTTCCCAGGCATTTATAAAAGTGCCTGACTTACCTCAAGCGCTGAATAAATCCTGTCGAATATGTCTGACAGAAGGAGGCAGAAACGGTCAAATTAAATACCTCCCTTTCCTCATCCCAGCCCCGTCCTTAGTTTAGAAATGGCATCTGCTTCTGCCACGTCACTAAACGTATCTGAATAGCGCCGTCATCATCTGTAAATTGGGAATAAAAATGACTCCCTTTGGGGCGCTGGAGACATCAAACTGCCAGATGACCACAGGGCAGAGATGCTTAGCAAATGGCAAGAGCGCCCCTCAAGCAAACCAGAACCAAACAAAGCAAAAACTAACAAAAATGTGGACACATGGCAGTTGCCAAAACACTGTGTCCTCACCTAAGTGAGGCAGGAAAAATGCTTCTATCGAAAAGAACAAGGTGCAGGGAAGAGCTCCTTAGGCCTTGCCGAAGGGAACGCAGTAGCTTGCTGCTTGCCCGCAGGGCCGCAGGGCCGCGCCGGGCGTCCTCTGCCGCCCTCTGCTGGACGGAAGGCCCCCCAGCGCCCGCCTGTCTGGTCACAGCGCACCGGCAGCGCCCAGGGGACCTGCGTCCTCAGCCAGCCGGTTATGTAACACCAGACTGCATCCAGAGCAGGCTGCGAAGAGGAAATCACTGAGTTCATGACGCATCGATTCAAACTGATAAGAGGAGGGGAGGGCAAGAACATATTATATGTCTTTCCAGCGTTCGAGGTGCTGGCAGTGAGAATGAATTTAAACTGAGACGAGCCCTAAAAAGCAAGGAGGGTCATTCCTGTTTTGTGGCTGAGCAAAGTGAGGCTCAGGGGAGACTGGATAAATTACCGAGGGGAACATGGGTTACTGAGTGGCCCGACCAGGTTTTGAATTAGGGCCGTTTTGGTTACAGATACCGGGTTTCTATACCTGACTCTGCCGTTAGTTAGCTATGGGAGCGGGACCCACCCACTTAGCCGTGTGGGGTCCTGGTGCTCTTTGTTTGCGGAGAGAGGGATTGATGGAGGTGACCCTGAAGGTTCATGTAAGCTCTCACATTCTGAGCCAAGTCTTTTTTTTAATTATTATTATGTGCCGTTGTTGTGTAGAAATGAACTGTTGGATAATCCCCGCCCCGCCTTGGAACCATGCATTTCTCATCAGCCAGGACGCTGGGGGACAGCGCCCATCCTCGCCCTACAGCACCAAGCACGCCAGGGGCCCTGCCAAAGGCTACCTGGCTCCCATCCTCTCCAAAATGATCTACAGACTTAGAGCTGTGGTCTCTGAACAAACTTTCATGTTTTAAAGATCCTGCCGTCGGTGAAATGTATCAGAGTCAGCCTTGCCTGCCCAGGATACACCATTTATGCTGCAGATAAATGACTATTACAAATTAAGCATGTTTATCCTGTGCTTATCAGGGTCCAGGAGACAGAGCTGCACATTTGTACATTCTCCAGGGTGAGTCCCTGAGGTTCCACTTAATGAGCTGGTGGGGTCATTTACCCCTTACTTAGGCAAACTAGCTCTCAATCTGAACCTTCCCTCAAAAAGTTTTAGTCTGATTCCTCTCTGATGTAAAGGGAGTGGACACTTCAGTCTTCTTGTATAGTCTGGATACTGACTTATAACATGCTTCTGCTTCACTGGAAACTTCAGCTCAGGAAATTCTTTCAGGCTCCCCCTCCCCACCTCTTGTGGGGCTATGAAGCATCTCTGCCTCTCAATTTAACAGGAAATTTCAAAGTTTAAAAATGCACACACTGGACAGCACCTTAGACATTATGTGATATCGTTCTCTTATTTTATGGGTGTCAATCAGGGCTATTTGTTCACTAAGGACAATTCTCCAGAAACAATAAAAAGATGACTGAGCATCTTCTCCCAGACTTTGGATGGTACCTTACATGCATTGGCAGGAAGCCACGAAGAAAGCTGAGTCAGCGCAGAATCAGGGCAGCCACCAGAAAGTTAGGATTCAGCCCGTTTATCACATTCGCCAGCTAAAAAAAGTCAGGTCTAGGGCCAAAAATACATGAGCCCCTTTCCCAGAGCTCTTCTCCTAGAAGAAAAGGACGCCCTGAGAGCTACTCTGGTCTCATGGAAACACCATACCTCATATTATCTAAGAAGGCCCAAGCGACGTCCATCCCTAAAAAGATGCCTCCTTAGTCAGAGGCAGCCACGTTGCAGCCAGAGACTGAATCTGGCAGGATTTCCAGACTTACAGTACACGCCAAGCATAATCTAATGTGAGTATGATAAACAGTGATGGACCACTGACAGTCTGCGATGCTGTCATCAGGGCTAGTGTTCCCTACCATTCTGAAACTGCAGTGAGATACCGGGAGGCCAGCTGCATCCCCCGAATGCTGTCATCCCAGCCTGGAGAAAGCTCCTATTCCTATTCAATTCAAAATAATGACAATAATTCTAAGTTCTCTTTCTTTTTGGTCTCCTTCACCATTTTCTCTGTTAACATAGAACTTCTGTGGTTTGTCTTGTACTTCATACCATCCAGAGAAGAAACTATGTAAGAATCAAGTTGGGCCAACAGGCAGTGATCCTTCTTTAGCTGAGGAATGTGCAGCCCCTGAAGGCTTGGGCAGGAGGGGGCAGGAGGGATTGTCACGAAGTCCCAGGATGAACTTGGCCCATGTTCCAGGAGTACATTTTTTTTTTTTTTTTTGATACGGAGTTTCGCTCTTGTCACCCAGACTGGAGTGCAATGGCATGATCTCAGCTCATTGCAACCTCTGCCTCCCGGGTTCAAGCAATTCTCCTGCCTCAGTCTCCCAAGTAGCTGGAATTACAGGCACCCGCTGCCATGCCCAGCTAACTTTTGTATTTCCAGCAGAGATGGGGTTTCACCATGTTGGCCAAGTTTTTCTGGAACCCCTGATCTCAGGGCATCCGTCTGCCTTGGCATCCCAAAGTGTTGGGATTACAGGCATGAGCCACCGTGCCCAGCCCTGGGAGTACATTTATAACTCACAGCTTTTGGGGGGTGGGGAGATAAGAGAGACGCACAAGTATTATGAAGTAGCAAGTAAATTTTGCGTGGGTTTTTTAGGATGAAGCACAATATTCTAAAATGTTTTCTTTACATTTTAAACAAAACTTCTTCTTTGTACCTGGTTGCTTCCAGCTTTGGCCTCTCACCTCTTGGGGGCCCACATATGGAAAATATAAGATTAGACATTGTGATAGTTAATATTGAGTGTTAACTTGATTGAAAGCTGCAAAGTACTGTTCCTGAGTGTGTCTGTGGGGGTGCTGCCAAAGGAGATTAACATTTGAGTCAGTGCACTGGGAAAGGCAGACCATCCTCAACCTGGGGGGCACCATCTAATCAGCTTCCAGCAAGTCTAGAATGTAAGCAGGCAGAAGAATGTGGGAAGACTAGACTGGCTTCGTTTTCTGGCCTACATCTTTCTCTCCTGCTGGATACTTCCTGCCCTCAAACATCGGACTCCAGGTTCTTCAGCTTTGGGGCTGGAACTGGCTTCCTTGCTCCTCAGCTTGCAGATGGCCTACTGTGGGACCTGACCTTGTGGTTGTGTGAGTCAGTACTCCTTGATAAATTCCCCTTTATATGTACACCTATCCTGTTAGTTCTGTCCCTCTAGAGAACCCTAACACTAATATTTAATCCTATCTATTTTTTGCCTTGGAAAGATGGTTACTACTAGTACCATTTCTACTTCTACTACTACTAATTACTATTCTTCACAATTACCACTACAAATTCTACCACTAAATGTCCTGTTAAACTGTCTAAGAGTCATACTACTGCTACTAATATGTGCTCCCTTTCTCTCCTTTTTTAGAAATTGGAAAAGGCCCCAGTCTCCCGGGGGACAGGATCGCTGCTAGGTTCTGCAGAGCCTGAAAATACAGTGCTTTCCTTGACTTCCTGCCTAAAGAAATATATATTTAAGAAGTACTAATGGCTAAAAATAATAAGAAATAATAACAACACAGATTATTTGCTGACATAGTGGCCATCGGTGTTCGCAAGCTTGCGCAAACCCACCCCAGATGCCCCACGCTAACATTCGCAGGACATGCTGGGGCAAATAGATGAGGCTGTACATGGCCAGTGGCCTTGGGATGGGGGTTCAGTTACCCCAGGCATATCCCCTCTTCAATAAGGAATTCAGTAAGTATTTGTTGAATGAATGAATTATGTTTTTTTCTAGTTAAAAGCAGACTGAGAGCATCAAATCTATTGAAAAACACCAGCAAGTGCCATCACAGAACCCAGAGGAGAAAATAGCAGACCCCTGTGTCACGAGTGTCATATTCTGACCTCTATAAATAAAGGCTCCTTCATTTATAGAGGTCTGGATCCAGGCTTCTCTCGTCTTCTCCTCCTGCACCACCCTAGGAACTGAAGGGACCAATACCACACATGTGACCTATCTGTGGCACTCCAGGGTTGATGCAGTTTGCTCTGTGTCCCCACCCAAATCTCATCTCGAATTGTAATCTCCACTTGTCAAGGGATGGGCCTGGTGGGAGGTGATTGGATCTTGGAGGCAGTTTCCCCCATGCTGTTCTCATGATAGTGAGTGAGTTCTCACGAGCTCTGATGGTTTTATGAAGGGCTCTTCCCCCTTCACTCGCTGCTCTCTCTCCTGCTGCCATGTGAAGAAGGTGCTTGCTTTCTCTTCACCTTCCACCATGTTTGTAAGTTTCCTGAGGTCTCCCTGCCATACATAACTGGGAGGCAATTAAACCTCTTTCGTTTGCAAATTACACAGTAATTGGGCAATTCTTTATAGCCATGTGAAAACAAACTAATATAAGGGGCAACATCTAATTTAGCCTATTTATGGCAATAAACCATTTGGACAGTTTTTCATTTATGAAAACAGAAAACTTCTCTTTGGTCTGATTAGTCCCAGATGTGAAGGATCCTTTATTTATGGAGGTCTGAATGTGACACTTGTGACACAGGGGTCTGCTATTTTCTCCTCTGGGTTCTGTGAGGGCATTTGCTGGTGTTTCCAATAGATTTGATGCCCTCAGTCTGTTTTTAACTGGAAAAGAACATCATTCATTCATTCAACAAATAGTTACTGAATTCCTACCAGGTGGTATGCACTCTGCTAGGCACTGAGGATATAATGATGACCAACCACCATCAGGTCCCTGCCCACCACGGAACTTTCCATCTAGGGAGGAAGGCAGATAAACCAGCAAATGCAATGCGGCTCGACCAAGTGAAACAGAGACTGATGCATGACACCTAAGAGCAGATTCTAGGCCAGACCTTGGGAAAAGGAAGAAACCTCAGGAGGAAGTGAAGGGTCTAAGCTAAGAGCTGAGACAGACCCATCAGATGGTGGTGATGGAGACAGGGTTGCAGGCAGGGACAGCAGAAACTGGAAACCACTGGGTAATGCTGGATGGTGGAATATTGGGAAGGTAATGGAGAGAGATGAGCCTGGAGTTCCAGCAAGGGTGGCTGGGATACAGTAAAAAAAAAAAAAAAAGAAATGTAATAGGTCCTTGTCCCTAGTTCCTGGCACAGAGCTCCTGAAACTCTTGTAATTTGCTGAGTGATAGAGGGGAGAAGAACATTTTTGTTGTTGTTGTTATTTACAAGAAGCCCCTTTATCTGATTTTAATATGTTAATAAGATGGCTGGTGGCTGGGGTCCTTAAATGGCTTTAGGATGGGGACTGGTTGCCAGAGGAGCCAACCACATGCTTTGCAGGTTGGCACTTTCAGCCCCACCTCCTGAGCTCCAGGGAAGGGAGAATGGCTGGGGATTGAGTTAATCACTCATGGCCAATGGTTTAGACAATCAAGCCGTGTAATGGAACCTCTGTAAAAATCCTAAACAACAGAGTTCAGAGAGCGTCCAGGTTGGTGAACACACAGAGGTGCTGGGAGAGTGCCATGCCTGAGAGGTCATGGAAGCTCTGCACCCCTCCCTCATCCCTGGCTCTGGGTGGCACTTCCATTTGGCTGTTCCTGAGTTGTATACTTTATAATAAACAGGTACATGTGAGTAAAGTGTTTCCCTGGGTTTTGTGAGCCACTCTAGCAAAATTTCAAGCCTGAGGAGGGAGTTGTGAGCAGCCTCTGACTTTGTAGCTGGTTGGTCAGAAGCATGGGTGGCTTAGACTTGAAATCGGCATCTGAAGTATGGTGGGGGGTTAGGGAGTAGGCAGTCTCATGGCACCAAGCCTTTTACTTGTGGGGCCTGTCCTAACTCCAGGTAGTTAGTGTCAGAGTTGAATTGAGTTGTAGGAAACCTAGTTGGTGTCCAGAGAGTTGGAGAATTGATTGGTGTGAGGAAAAACTTCACACCTTTGATGTCAAAAGTACTGTGAGTAAAAACAATTCAGAGGTGGGAATTCGAATCTGCATTCCCAGTGACATCCCATCCCAGAGGAGCTGGCACATCACCACTTCAGGGCTGGTCCTCATTGTTTGTGGCTGAATAGGTCAGGCCCACTCTCCACTGTCACTCTAACTTATGATCTGATGTAATTAGGGGCTGTCATATAGACATACTCTCCTTTGTGGGGGGTGTGAGAATCTGTGTGATAAAACATAAAGCTGCTGGTAGCTGTTTTCCTGGCATCCAGTTTTCTCCTAATGAGACATAAGCGAGTGTATGAGTCTGTTTTCACGCTGCTGATAAAGACATACCTGAGATTGGGCAATTTACAAAAGAAAGAGGTTTAATGGACCCACAGTTCCACGTGGCTGAGGAGGCCTCACAATCATGGTGGAAGGTGAAAGGCAGATCTTACATGGTGGCAGAAAAGAGAAAGGAGTTTGTGCAGGGAAACTCCCCTTTATAAAACCATCAGATCTCATGAGACTTATTCACTATCACAAGAATAGCATGGGAAAGACCCGCCCCCATGATTCAATTATCTCCCACCCAGTGGCTCCTACAATTCAAGAAGAGACTTGGGTGGGGACACAGCCAAACCATATCAGTGAAGCTCTGGCCTCCCAGTCCAATCCAAGGCTAGACCAAGGGGAGGGAGAGAAGTCAGCTATCCACCCTGGAATGGGCCTCAGAGGAAGCAGAGCACCCAGACAGGGCCATGTTGCTCCCATGTTCGCTTCTCGCTGCATTCCTACATCTCCATGGGCTCAACAACTTTTATTACCTATACAGTTTGGTTATTTGTTTCCTCCGCATCTCATGTTGAAATGGGATCCCTGATGTTGGAGGTGGGGCCTAGCGGGAGGTGTTTGGGTCATGAGGGTGGATCTGTCATGAATGGCTTTGTGTTGTCCTTATGGTGATGAGTGAGTTTTCTGAGAGATCTTGTTGGAGAGCCTGACACCTCCTGCTTTCTCGCTTCCTTTCCCTCTCATCATGTGATGCCAGCTACCCTTCACCTTCTGCCGTGAGTGAAAGCTTTCTGAGGCCTCACCAGTGCAGAGGCTGAGGGCATGCTTGTACAGCCTGCAGAACCATGAGCCCAATAGACCTCTTTTCTTTATAAATTATCTTACCTCAAGTATTACTCTGTAGGAATACAAAAATGGACTGATACAATCACAGTGTATGTATGTATGTGTGTGATGGGGGAGTGGGGTGGGGAGAGAGAGAAAGAGAGAGAGAGAGAGAGAGACTTTCTGTGTTAGGAATTATTGGGACAACAAGAATTCCAAGAGGCCTGAACATTCCTGCTTACCTATATCAGGTATGATCCCAAGAAACATAAGCAGAAAGCTGAAGATTTAAGATAAAAAGTATAATTTGAATCAGAGCAGGATGGCATGCACGAAGCCATTATGTCATTCCTGGAGCCAGCGCTGTGGCCTGTCGCCTATCCCATGCTGGGGAAGCCATGATCAGGATTCTCTCTAAACTCAACTCTTTCACAGTCAGCACTCACTTATGAATGTTGATTCCCCTGTCCTTCCTTTGCTTCTGGCCTTCAACAAATATTTTTTGAGAACGTTCTATGCATCAGATACTATGTCAAGAGCTGGAGATAACCCCATACACAGCTGCGGGAGTCTCAGTGATACAGCTACTGTGGAGAAGAGTCTGATAGTTCCTTAAAAGGTCAAACACAGAGTTGTCATACAATCTGGCAATTCCATTCCTAGCTATATACCCAAGAGAAATAAAAACACATGTCCACATAAACATTTGTGCATGAATATTCATAGCAGCCTTATTTATAATAGTCAAATGGGAAAAAGTCAATGTCCATCAACTGATGAATGAATGTATAAAGAAAATGTTGTACATAAACACACACATGAAATATTATTTGACAATAAAAAATATGAAGTATTGATACTTGCTACAACATGGATGAACCCTGAAAACATGTGACGTGAAAGAAATTAGTCACAAAATACCCCATAATGTATGATTAAACTTACATAAAAAGGGCAGAATAGGCAAATTTATAGAAACATAAAGTAGATTAGTGGTTGCTTAGTCCTGAAGGAAGGGAGGGGAAATTGGGGAGGTGATGACTAAGAGATATGGGGTTTCTTTTTGGGGCAATGGAAATTATCTAAAATTGATTTTGGTGATAGTTGTTCAACTCTGTAAATATACTTGAAACCATTGAATTTTAAGTTTTGAGTGGGTGAAAAAAATAACTTTTTGAACATTCTAAGGTTAAAAGAAAGAGTAGGGCTTGGATTCTATCCCAGAATGCTTATTTTGTAGCAGTTCTCATTAGTTGCGCCTGTTGGGTACTTTCAGAAATGTAGACTCCAGAGCTACACACCAGATCACTGGACTCAGAATACATAGACCTCTCTACAGCTATATAGACCTACCTGTAGCTATATCAATCTAGCCAGCTAGCTAGAGAGACATATATGTATGTATTTATATATATTTCCACAAGTGACTCTGATGCATAAGTGTTGTCACACCTCTACCTATTTCCCTTACATTTTAAAAAAGAATCTCCAAATAGCTGCCACTTTTGGAAGACCTGGAGGCAACAGGAATTTTTATTCTCCTCCCTTCCCAATTTTATACCCCCTGCCTCTCTTCAACACAACTGATATTCCACAAAGCTTACCATTGTTTTCTTCTTCACTATACTCCTTTTCTTAGCTTTTCAAACTAGTTCTGAGGTATACAGTGATTCCTTGGAGAAAGAAGGAAGAGCAAATGGGCAGAGAAGTGCCTGAATCAGTTATGGCTACAACCGGTTAGATTAAAATTTGAAATTTGAATTGTGTGTGTGTGTGTGTGTGTGTCTGTGTGTGTTGAGTATGGAACACAGCCCAATATGTATAATGAAAAACCCAGGATCTCGAGTAAATCTGTTTGTCCCATGATACACGGATCAATTCTAACCTTAGTCCTGGATACCACCAAAAGTTTAGATTCAGCTTGAAACTTTGATATTGTTCTTACCAATAGGGTACCAAAAGACAGAGGTAAGGATAAAAAAGAAATGAGAATGTCAAGCAAATATAGTTTACTTCCAGTTTCTTACTTCCATTGTTACTTCCATTTTACATGCTGTAAAAGCTATTGAGAAACCACAGGGTCAGGAGGATAGGAGAAAATTAAGGTAGACTTCTGTATGCAGTTGACCAAGAGAAGAGGACAATTGTAGATAACAATAAAAAGAGAAGTAAACTTCAGGGAGAAAAAGGAGGGGGATTTGGGCCTAGGCTAAAATGTGCTGCTAGAAAATGTGTATTGTTGAAACTAACATTAGAAAAAGTAGAAATCCCAAACAATTCAATTACCTAAGACACTCTTAAAACATTATCAAAGCACCTGCCACCTCGCCCGGCTAATTTTTTTTGTATTTTAGTAGAGACGGGGTTTCACCGTGTTAGCCAGGATGGTCTAGATCTCCTGAACTCCAGCCTGGGCAACAGAGCTAGACTCCGTCTCAAAAACAAAACAAAACAAAACAAAACATTATCAAAGCATTACCTCCCAGAACAATTTGGGAACGAATTATTTTTAGATCAACTTTTTTCAAATCCTCAGGGATGTACTTCCTATTTTTCATAAAGAATCTAAGAACATAGAAAAATGCAGACCAAGTTAGATTAACCCAATTTATTTTATTAAGTCAGAACAATTCTGTTAATGAATCCTGACACATCTTCCTCTGATTCTCTCTTTTCTTCCCTTTGCCCATTCCTTCTTTCCTTCTCACACACACAAATATAACTATCGACTGAAGTTAACTGATAGCTCAAAAATTTCTACAAAAGTCCCACCAAACTACTAGAAAACTATATTTTCAACAGGTAGTAAAATAATATACTGCAACCAAAAACACCGTCAGAGTTTAAAATAATATAACATGTTTAATAAGTCATATCAGAAATATTTATCTGTATATAGGAACAGACATGCAATTAAATTCAAAAAACATTTGTTTTTTAAAAAGAAAGAGGAATGGAAGCATACTTCTCAAAAACATAAAGTTTTTCTCAAAGCAACAGGCAGCAGCATATTTAACAGCACAAACTAGAGCCATGGTTACTAAAATCAGGTCCTAGAGTAATGAGCACACTATCATAATGATTGATTTACAGTATTCTGCAAGATATGGCCAATGCATTAATTCATAAAACTTAACTATTTTTCAAGAAAGAGGAAAAAGTTATAATTACTTGTGGGATATGCAAATTACCCAAAATAAATCATGGGCACTCTTTCAGAATGCATAGGAGAGAAAGTAAAGTGAATGGGTATGAACAAATGTATAAAAATACATCTAATTTTTATCATCTCAGCCCAAAATCTCTTTAAGCTGATAAGCAACTTCAGCAAAGTCTCAGGATACAAATCAATGTGCAAAAATCACAAGCATTTCCATGCATCATTAACAGACAGAGAGCCAAATCATGAGTGAACTGCCATTCACAATTGCTACAAATAGAATAAAATACCTAGGAATTCAACTTACAAGGGATGTGAAGTACCTCTTCAAGGAGAACTACAAACCACTGCTTAACGAAATAGAGGAGGACACTAACAAATGGAAGAACATTCCATGCTCATGGATAGAAAGAATCAATATCATCATAATGGCCATACTGCCCAAGGTAATTTATAGATTCAATGCCATCCTCATCAAACTACCAATGACTTTCTTCACAGAATTGGAAAAGACTACTTTAAAGTTCATATGGAACCAAAAAAGAGCCCACATTGCCAAGACAATCCCAAGCAAAAATAACAAAGCTGGAGGCATCACGCTACCTGACTTCAAACTATACTACAAGGTTACAGTAACCAAAACAGCATGGTGCTGATACCAAAACAGAGATATAGACCAATGGAACAGAACAGAGGCTGCAGAAATAACATCACACATCTACAACCATCTGATCTTTGACAAACCTGACAAAAACAAGAAATGGGGAAAGAATTTCCTATTTAATAAATGGTGCTGGGAAAACTGGCTAGTCATATGTAGAAAGCTGAAACTGGATCCCTTCCTTACATCTTATACAAAAATTAATTCAAGATGGATTAAAGACTTAAATGTTAGATCTAAAACCATAAAAACCCTAGAAGAAAACCTAGGCAATACCATTCAGGACATAGGTGTCGGCAAGGACTTCATGACCAAAACACAAAAAGCAATGACAACAAAAGCCAAAATTGACAAATGGGATCTAATTAAACTAAAGAGCTTCTGCATAGCAAAAGAAACTGTCATCAGAGTGAACAGGCAACCTACAGAATGGGGGAAAATTTTTGCAATCCACCCATCTGACAAAGGGCTAATATACAGAATCTATAAAGAACTTAAATTTACAAGAAAAGAATGCACAACCCCATCAAAAAGTGGGCAAAGGATATGAACAGACACTTCTCAAAAGAAGACATTTATGCAGCCAACAGACACATGAAAAAATGCTCATCATCACTGGTCATCAGAGAAATGCAAATCAAAACCACAATGACATACCACCTCACACCAGTTAGAATGGCAATCATTAAAACGTCAGGAAACAACATATGCTGGAGAGGATGTGGAGAAAGAAGAATGCTTTTACACTGTTGGTAGGATTGTAAACTATACAATAGTTCAACCATTGTGGAAGACAGTGTGGCAATTCCTTAAGGATCTAGAACTAGAAATACCATTTGACCCACCGATCCCATTACTGGGTATATACCCAAATGATTATAAGCCATGCTACTATAAAGACACATGCACACATATGTTTGTTGCGGCACTATTCACAATAGCAAAGATTTGAAACCAATCCAAATGTCCATCAATGATAGACTGCATCAAGAAAATGTGGCACATATACACCATGGAATACTATGCAGCCATAGAAAAGGATACGTTCATGTCCTTTGCAGGGACATGGATGAAGCTGGAAACCATCATTCTGAGCAAACTATTCACAAGAATAGAAAACCAAACACTGCATGTTCTCACTTATAGGTGGGAATTGAACAATGAGAACACTTGGACACAGGAAGGGGAACATCACAGCCTGGGGCCTGTCATGGGGTTGGGGGCTGGGGGAGGGATAGCATTAGGAGAAATACCTAATGTAAATGACGAGATAATGGGTGCAGCAAACTAACATGGCATATGTATGTATACCTATTTAACAAACCTGCATGTTGTGCACATGTACCCTAGAACTTAAAGTATTTGAAGAAAAGTAATACTTGATAAAAGAAAAAATACTAATGTAAGTTACTGAATAATATCATTTCTAGAAAAGAAAAATATAAATAAAACACAGAAGGAAATCAAAGAGTAGCAGAAATGTAAGACTTTGTATCCAGGGTTCCGAAATAGGAAAAATATAAACTAATAAAACAAGTTTATTTGAAGAAGCAATTATTTGTATTATCAAATTATATATACATGTGTTATACAATGTGCAGTCATATATATATATATATATAAATTAATCCAAAATTAAACCAAAAATCCAAGAAACCATAACACAGTAAAATTGTTTTGAGTCCTTAAAAAAGTTATCCAAGTTTAACAAAGAAGGAAACAACAGACACTGGGCTCTACTTGAGGGTGGAGGGTGGGAGGAGAGAGAGGAGCAGAAAACATACCTACAGGGTACTGGGCTTAATACCTGGATGATGAAATAATATGTACAACAAATCCCCATGACACGTGTTTACCTGTGTAACAAACCTTCTGTTGGGGTCCGTGTGTTTCCTAAACAAAGGAATGAACACACAAGACAACACAAGACAAGACAAACATGGCGGCCGCCTCGAATGGCGTGCTCTGCTTTATTTTATACAGTCGTTTGTGGAATGTTGCCAAGTCACAAGACACTTTGTTGTTTTTCTGACCTTTCCCTGACTTTCTGGATTTTCAAGATGTTTACACATAAACAAGCCCCCAGGGTCTGCTGTTTGCAGCTGGCTCCTTTGTCCTCCCTGTTTACAGGGAAGGAATGCCCTGCTTCATTTGCAAGAGCAGGACTTATCAGGAATGTCTCGTTTGCGAGCACATAGTCAGGAACGTCTCGTTTGCGAGCACGTAGTCCTCTATACCTTCACGTGTACTCGCAAACCTAAAATAAAAGTTAAAAGAAAAAGTTTTCCAAATTTAAAAAACAAACAATAAACACATCTATTTTTCACATATGTCACCGATAATTTAAAATACAAGAAATAAGTGTCTCTTCATAATACCAAGAAAATCATAAAATATGTAGAAATAATGTTACATCCTAATGTTACATCAGAAATACACAAGACATACATGAATTTGTGATTCTAAGAATTAAATAAATGGAGAAGCTTATATTTCTAGATGGAAAAACTTAATAAGGATTTAAAGCATTTTAATAAAAGCCAAGGATTTTCTTTGTAATTTATTAAAATGATCTTGCACTATACAGAAAAGAAAATAATAAGTGAAAATAACCAAGAAAAACTGAAGGAAGGAAATAATGATATTGAATTAACCTGCTCCCCAAGTAAAATCTTACTATAAATTATACTAAATAAGTCAGCATGCCAGTATTGAAAAAACATACAGACAAATGAAACAGAATAGTATCTTATAGGTTTGTTATATATAAGATGTAAATAAATAACAAAGGAAGTATCTTAAAACTATTGGGAAGAAAAGTGTTATGCAACAGTTGTTAAAATTAGCTAAAATCAGGAAAGTCAGTCAGTTTGGCAGAAGCCACTAGTTGCTACCCAATATCTAGTCTCCCCTTCTTCCTTAGCAACAGAGCCTGAATTTCTTTAGGAATAGTAGTGCCTAGTTATATGATTCCATCTCCCAGCCTTCATAGGTCTGGCTATGGTCCTGAGAGTAATCCTAGGCAATGGGATATGAGTGGAAATGCACTGTGGGATTTTGAGAAAGATCCTTAAAGGGCGCTGCCTCAGTCAGGAGTGACCCTTTGGTTTCCCCTCCTTCCTCTCTTCACCTGGAATCTGGAAATTACAGCTGAGCTTCAATACCTGTATAAGCTGTAAAGGACCTTAAGAAGACAGAGCACTAACTGGTACACACACACACACACACAGACACACACAGACACACTCTCACATACCACATGAACATATGTATAACTGGAAAAAGAATTCATATCTTTTGAATGGACATATACAAACAGACATGAATTAATAGGAAAAGAAAAGACAATGAAATCTAAAATGGCTAAAATTTTGACCAAAGGGGAAACACAAATATTCATTCAAATATGAGATTTCAACTTATTTAGTAATCACGGAAATGCAAATTAAAACCACAATGAGCTACCTTTTCATACTGTAGTAGTCTGTTCTCACACTACTAATAAAGATATAACCAAGACTGAGTAATTTATAAAGGAAAGAGGTTTAATTGACTCATGGGGAGGCCTCACAATCATGGTGGAAGGTGAATGTGGAACAAAGTCATGTCTTACATGGTGGCAGGCAAGAGAGCTTGTGCAGGGGAACTCCCACTTACAAAACCATCAGATCTTGTGAAACTTATTCACTACCACACAGAACAGTATGGGGGAAATCACCCCATGATTCAGTTATCTTCACCTGGCCCTGCCCTTCACATGTGGGGATTAGTACAATTCAAGGTGAGACTTGTGTGGGGACACAGGCAAACCATACCACATACCATCAGACTGGTAAAAATTAAAATGTTTATCAATTTTCAAGTGTTGATAAGAATGGTGATCTGGTAGGAATTCAATGGTAAAAACAATTTAAGAAATGTTTTGGCATTGTATAGTCATTTGGAGAAGCACATCACCTAAAATCCAGAATTTTCACCCTAAGAAAAACTCTTGAACATATACTTCAATGGACACATACAAATAGTTGTGGAAGGCTTATCTGTAATAGGTAATGCTAGAAACAACCAAAATCAACAGTAGAATAAATAAATAAATGTGGTATATTCTTAGAGTAGAATATTAAACAGCAGTGAAAATAATTTTTTACAAGCACCAATACAGATGAATCTTAAAATTTCATGTTGATTGAAAACACCAAATCATAAAAGAATATATCCAGTGAATTCTGTGTATATGAAAGTCAAAAATAGGCAAACCCAAACAACGTATATCACATGGATGGTAATACTATGCGGAAAGGTGAAATAATTGTATCTTCTTTTTACATTTCTTTTTTTAGCCACCAGAGATCCTACCATGGTATGCATTACCTATACAATAAGAAAAAGTATTCTGATGAGTATTTTTCTTTATTTTAATTTTTTTTTTTATTTTTCAAGAGTAGGCCTTGGTAGTTCTACGCTTTCATTCCCAAGGGTCCCATTTCCTGCCCCTCATCCTGGAGTTTCGACCAATGTTTCTTATTTCCTCTATCTCGTTCTCCTTTTCATGAATTTTGTTTTGTTTTGTTTTTGTTTTTGCTTTTGTTTTTGTTTTTGAGACTGAGTCTTTTCTCTGTCATCCAGGTTGGAGTGTGTTGGCGTGATCTCAGCTCACTGCAACCTCTGCCTCCCAGATTCAAGCCATTCTCCTGCCTCACTCAGCCTCCCAAGTAACTGGGATTACAGGTGCCCACCACCACGCCCGGCTGATTTTTGTACTTTTAGTAGAGACGGGGTTTCACCATGTTGGCCAGGCTGGTCTGGAACTCCTGACCTCAGGTGATCCACCCGCCTCAGCCTCCCAAGTGCTGGAATTACAGGAGCGTGCCACTGCACCTGATGAAGTTTATGTCTTTTGGCTACCACCTGAGGCTTTGGGACTTAGTTTACACACTGCCTAATGGGAAATAACTGGGAAACAGTGAGTTCATAAGGAGGGAAATCACTGGTTCCACTGATTTGGGGAATGGAGTGGAAATGGGTAAAGAAATATACTCCTGGCACAGAAGGATTGATGTTCACAGAGGTTAAGTTCGGGGTAACACAGAATGTGCTCTGAAATTCATATATTTGAATTACAAGGGATTTCATTAAAAGGAGGAGAACAATGGCCTTTTCCAACTTTTTAGATTGTATCAGAGTCTATTTTGCATGTAAAAGCTTGTTTTAGTGCTTTAGAGGCAAGACATTTAGGATGCTGAAACTAATGTTGCTTTGAATCTTAACAGTTTTAGACTTCACTTACCACTGATAACCATTTGCGTCCGCTCATTATGGAAGTTGTTTCATTTCACATGAAATAGGAATGCTTAGCGCTGCTACCGCATCATTGATCTTGACATAGTTCTTGAGTGGTTTTCAAATATTTAAATATATGTTTAAGCTATTTTAAGCATATCTTAAGGAACTCCTTTAATTTTTTAGAATTTTTATCGCAGAAGTTAAAATTAAAGAAATTAGTGGGTATAAATCAGTGGTTCACACCAAGATGACTTTGTTCCCCAGGAGACATTTGGCAATGTCTGGAGACATTTTCGTTGGTCCTAACTGGGCCTTGGGTGGGCACCTAATGGGTGGAGGCCAGGGGTTCTGCTAAACATTTTATAACACACAGGACAGCCCCCTCAACAAAGAATTATTTAGTCCCAAATATCAGGAAGGCAGACTCCCTGGTGCAGACTAACAGTGAAGATAAAGCTGACTGACATTCAAGCCTTTTTATTGTTTTGAACATAAAGGTCTCAGACAATGTACATCAGCTTCATTGGTTCTTCCTCAGATGACAGCCTTCTTTCCTTGTGTAGTTAGCCAAATGGGTCAAGGCTATTTATGTTTCTCAGTAGTCAACGAGCTTTACCTCGTGGAATGCCTTATTAGAAACTTTCGTTTTGTCCTCCACTACTTCATCTGTTGGCTCAGATGGTGACCAAATTTAGCTGCCTAACTCTCCAGGAGTCACAGAGCTAAAAGTGTTTCGTTTTGTATTACTGAGGAAATGTAGTGCAAGATGGAATGTGTATCAATGTCACAGTGATTAAGGATTTCACTTTTTCCTTCAAAATCTAAACATTTTTATGTTCTGAAGCAATCTAGTTGTATTAATTTTGGCTAATGAATGAAAAAAATTAATCAAAAATAACAAAAAAATCAATGTCAGTGTTGGTTCTCAGACTATAAGGGAACTAATAAGAGACCACAGTGGCTTCATAAAGAGAGTTGCACTCAACTTAGCCTCACAATCAATTATTTTAATTAACTCTTTCAAGGCATCTGGCAGAATAATTCCCTCGGTCTCAGTGAGTTGAATACTGCAGACCATGGAAAATACATCAGAAGGACATTAAAGCATCATCTTGTACAAAGCCAGCCACCCTATGACCACTGGCTGGACAATAATAATAAAAAATTATTGGCTACTTACTGTGGTTCATGCCTGTAATCCCAGCACTTTGGGAGACTGAGGCAGGCAGACCGCTTAAGCTCAGGAGTTGAAGACCAGCCTGGGCAACATGGCAAGAACCCGTCTCTACAAAAAATAAAAAAATAAAAATAAAAAAATTTAGTCAATTGTTGTGGCACACACTTATGGTCTTAGCTACTCAGGAGGCTGAGGCAGGAGGATCACTTGAGCCCAGGAGGATGAGGCTGCAGTGAGCTGTAATTACACTCCGGCCTGGGCAACAGAGTGAAACTCAGTCTCAATATAATAAAATAAAAATAAAAATAAAAATTATTATAAAAAAATTCATGGGACAGCTTATTAAAATAATGCAGGTCACCAGACCCTGCCTTTAGAGGTTTGGATTAGTAAGTCATGGATGGGAGCTCAGAATATTTAACAAGCACCCCAGATGACTTGAAGTAGGTTGAGAAACTCTGGTTTAAGATGGTTTGCGTATAGTTCGTTTCTTGCCCCATCAGTAAGTTATTAAGGGAATTTCTCTTTCATGCCTGTCTTTTAGTACAGAGATCAGTAATAATTTAAAAGAAGTAACCTCGATTAACCCCTGCTGTGGAAGTGGTTGGCCCCAACGCCTGGTCTCTTTTGCCAAGGCTAAATCAAATTAGATGTCACATGTGAAATGCTTTCTAAATTGTAAAGAGGAAAATAAGCCTATTTTCATGTACTCAGCAAATAACTTACACGTTGCCTCTCACACAATAACATATCTAGTGGCATAATGAAGCTGAGAAACCCCACAGAATATCACAATGTGATTTTGCATTGTTCACTCTCATTTATCTCTTTATTTTTATGCCGCTTAAGAAATATGGGAGGTACATGTGATATTTTGATACAAATATACAATGTATAATGATCAAATCAGGGTAATTGAGATAGCCATTGCCTCAAACATTTATCTTTTCTTTGTGTTGGGAACAGTACAATTCTTCTAGTTATTTTGGAATGTGCAATACATTATTGTTAACTATGATTACTATACTATCGAATACTAGAACTTATGCCTTTTATCTAACTGTATCTGCAATACAGTTTGTAATACATACGTTTGATAGATTGGTATTCAGAGTACACTAAAAACTTGTAAATTCAATAAAAGAAGACAAACAACCTGATAAAAATAGTGGGTAAAGTCCATCATCTGGTGAATGGACAATCAAATGGTGGTGTATCTATACAATGGAATACTTCTCAGCAATAACAAGTAACAGATGAGTGATATACACAACTTGAATAAGACCTCCATGCCAGCATTTAGAGTTTTAGCACTACGCGTTCATATTCATATTCAGCAACCCATTTGTCAAACTCCCATCACAGTTGGCTGTGTTGGTGTATAATAATAAATTGATTTTAGGCACTACTTGACATCTGAGTCTTTTGTGAGCATTGCCCAGTTGTATGAGCTGGGACATAGGACTCCAGCAGCAGGAAACAGGTGCTTTCTTGTGCAGTGGTTTCGTTTTCACACATTATCTCTTTCAGTCCTCACAGCGATGATCTGAGGTGAATGCAATTGTCCTTATATCTCCAAAAATCGGGGTCTTGACCAAGATCAGGCATAAGTTGTTGCATAATTGGAACGGTGGAAAACATTGCCATTTTTTGTTTTTGAGTCGAAGTCTCACTCTGTTGCCCAGGCTGGAGTGCAGTAGTGCGATCTTGACTCACTGCAGCCTCTGCCTCCCAGGTTCAAGTGATTCTCCTGCCTCAGTCTCCCAAGTAGCTGGGACCACAGGTGCGTGCCACCACAGCTGGCTAACTTTTGTATTTTTAGTAGAAATGGGGCTTCACCATGTTGGCCAGGTTGGTCTCGAACTTCTGACCTCAAGTGATCTGCCTGCCTCAGCCTCCCAGCGTGCTGGGATTACAGGTGTGAGTCATCATGCTGGGTCAACATTGCCTTTTTAATGTAGTCAAATAAGGGTAATGCAAATTGAACACACTGAGTTTGTATTTTTTTTTTCCAATTATGCTTTATTCCTACTTATTTTTTAAAAGCCAGGTTTATTGAAGTAGAAGTTGCATAACACAGAATTTATCATTTTAAGAGTTTAATTTCATGAACTTTGAGATGTGTATATGGTTAGGAAACCACTACCACAATTAACAGAGAATATTTCCTTCACCCCAAAATTTAAACGTGCTCCTTTGGAGTCAACCATTCCTCAACTCCCCAGCACTGAGAAATCACTGATGTGGTTCCTGACCCTATAGTTTTGCTTTGTGCAGAATGTCGTGTGAATGGACTCAAGCAGTATGTAGCCTTTACATCCGTCTTTTAAAACTTAGTTTTATGCTTTTGAGACTCATCTACGTTGTTGCACGCATCAAAAGTTAGTTGCTTTTTATCACTGAGTAATATTTCCTTGGATGAGTGTAAATTAGTATGTTTATCCACTCATCAGTTGGTAGTTGTTTCTTGGCAGTTCTGAATAAATTTTGCAGGTAGGCCTTTGTGTAGCCATATATATATTTTGTGTGTGTGTGGCTAAATACTCAGGAGTGGCATTGCTGGGTTGTATGTTGTACATTAAGTGTAGGTTTAACTTTACAATAAACTGTCAAACCATTTTCTAAAGTTTCTGTGACATTTTGCACAGCAATGTGTGAGAGTTTCAGATGTGTTGCATCTTTTCTAGTCTTTTCTATTGTCAGCTATTAGTTTTAAAATGTTAGCCATTTTATTTTATTTTATTTTTTGAGACGGAGTCTCACTCTGTCACCCAGACTGGAGTGCAGTGGCGTGATCTTGGCTCATCGCATCCTCTGCCTCCCAGGTTCAAGCAATTCTCCTGCTTCAGCCTCCTGAGTAGCTGGGATTACAGGTGCCCGCCCCCACATCCGGCTAATGTTTTAAATTTTTAGTAGGGTTTCACCACTTTGGCCAGGCTGGTCTCGAACTCCTGCCCTCAATGATCTGCCCACCTTGGCCTCCCAAAGCACTGAGATTACAGGCATGAGCCATTATACCTGGGCTATTTTTAAATGTTAGCCATTTTAATAGGTTGTAGTGGTGTCTCATAGGGGCTTTAATTTGTATTAATAGTTTTCTGATGTCATTGAGCATCTTTTCATTGGTTTATATTCCTTTTGTATCTCTCTTCTTTTTTGTTTTAGTTTCTTTTCTTTCTTTTTTTTGAGACAGGATCTCCCTCTGTTGCCCAGACTGAATGCAGTGGTATGATCATGGCTCACTGCAGCCTTGACTTCCCGGGCTCAAGTGATCCCCCCATTTCAGCTTGCGGAGTAGCTGGGACTACCAGCATGCACCACAACACCTGGCTAATATTTTTGTTTTGATTTTTGTAAACATGAGGACTCCCTATGTTGCCAGGCTGGTCTCAAACTCCTGGGCTCAAATGACCCTGCCACTTCAGCCTCCCAAAGTGCTGGGATTACAGATGTGAGCCACTACACCCAGCCTGTATTTCTTCTTTTCTGAAGCGCCTGCTCAAATCTTCTGGCTGTCCTTTAGTTGTATTGTTTTTCTTACTTTCAGTTATTCATATACTCTTGATACATGTTCTTTATCAGGTATATATTTTAACATGAAAATTATTTTCTCCCAGTCTTTGTCTTGTATTTTCATTTTCTTAACAGTATTTTCCAGAGCAGGTATTTTAATTTTGATGAAGTGATGTTACTCAAGTTTTTTCTTTTATGGTTTGTGCCTTTTGTGTCCTATCTAAAAATATATGTTCAAACCAAAGATTACAAAGATTTTTTTCCTATGTTTTCTTCTAATGGATGTTTTATAGCTTAGCTCTTACACTTAGTCTATGATTCATTTTGAGTTAGTTCATATCTATAACATGACATATGGATTGAGATATATTTTTTATTTCTTGCTGAATATCTAATTTGAATATAATTTGTTGAAAATTCTCTTTCCTCAATAAATCACCAAGTTGCCCTTGTCAAAACTCAAGAGAATTGTATGTCTGGTTCTCTTTCTGGACTGTCTATACTATTCCATTGATTTATGTCTATCCTCATGCCAATACCAGAGCATCTTGATCAGTATATCTTTATGGTAAACTCTGAAACTACATAGTATTAATTCTCCACCAGGTCCTTTGCTTTTTCATATCTATTTTAGAATGAACTTAGCAATTTCTACCAAAAAAAATTCTGCTGAGATGTTGATTGATACTGTGTTAAATTTTGCAGCATCATTTGTACATTTTTACAAGATTGAAAAAAATTAAAAGAATAATATTTTGTGGCATGTGAAATTTAGATAAAATTCAAATTTCGTGTCCATTAATAAAGTTGTAGTGAAACACAGATAAACTCATTTGTTTCTACATTGTTTATGGCTGTTTTCACACTAAAATGTAGTGCTGAGTAGTTATAAAAGGGACTATATGATCTACAAAGCCTCAAATATTGATGATCTGGCCATTCTCAGTAAACTTTAGAGAGAAAGTTTACTGATCTCTGATGTAGATTATTGATTTGAGGGTCTTCCTTTTTTCTAATACAGGTATTTAATGCTATAAATTTGCCTCTGAGCACTGCTTTACCTGTGTCCCACACATTTTGGTGTTTTGTTCTTATTTACTTAATTCAAAATATTTTCTACTTTTCTTGTGACTTCCTCTTTGGCCCATCGGTTATTTAAAAATGCATTGTTTTATTCTCAAATATTTGAGGACTTCCAGATATGTTTTCATTATTGATTTCTAGGCTTAATTCCTTCTTTTTATCTCTTATTATTTGGGCTAGTGTTGTCACACATTTTAGTTTTACATGTTATAAGCCTCACAATATAGTGTTACTATTTTTACTTTATAACATTAATTATATTTTAATGTGAAGAAAGAAAAAGAAAGTATTTCATATTTACCTTTATTTCTAGCCTTCCTGGCATTCTTCATGTCTTTAAAAATCTTTTTGTAGTTGCATTGTTCCTGATGAGAAAATATTGTCACTCTTATATTTGTTTCTCTGTACTTAAAGTACAATTGTTTCAAGAATACCTGGGCCACCAAGCAGGTGTCCCTTGGGTCTTTTTCCCTGCCCTCAATATTTCTTGTGAACATCTTAAGGAAGCACATGAAAAAGAGATTACAAGTGTATATGAATTATCCTTATATCTGGGTCCCCTGGCTATACCTAACTTGTTTAGTTACCTATACTTGGCCTTTAAGCATGTACCATTTTAGGTTATTTCTTTATACCCACTTATATTCACCTCTTCCTCCCATACTCTGCCAAAGGTGAAGCCATTTATGTGTTTCATCTTACCTTGGAAGGACTTGCAACTCATTGGAGCTCAATTTAATTGGTTGCTGTGACACCTTATCTTTTTGATTGGCTCAGAAAAGTTTTTATTTTATAACTTTTTAAACTTTTTTCATTATTGGATTTGAAAGGACATCTTTTATAGATTTCTACATCCTAAGTGAAATCAGAACTCTAGCATTTATTTAAAACTTCCTTCAGAGACACTTTAAAATCAACAGGAAAACTGAGTCTCTACATTCCACTTGCACCTCTTTTTTAAATCACTTATGATATTCCCAGCTTCACTCATCTTAATCCCCCAACTTGGCTCTAAATGCCAGTTTGAAAAGCCAAGTTAACCTTCACAGAATGAAGATGTATAGTCTTTGAATATATTAAAGGATGTGTTACAGGCTCTCAAAGAAATTCCTAAAAAGGAGTACTAAAAACATGTGAAAATTAGAATGTGTTTTGTCCTCAAGTTAATTGCTTTGAATTACATGTAAGAGATTTTTGATCTGTTTGTTTAAAGGAATCAGTTATATACCATTTTGATAGAAGAATCATAGTAGTATTCTTCCAATTGCACAACATCAATAACTCTTTCTTTGACCAGCAAATAGACATTGAGTATCTCTAGGGACTCCGTTAAGTGAACTCAAGTATCGAAAGGACATTTCAACATGGCTTGTTTCATCCCAGAGAGTAAGGAAATTTACTCTTAGACAGTATTGATTATAAGCGCAAATTCTAGAGAATAAGAATATTCAAAATGTAACAGTATTTATTATGAGTGCAAAGGAATTCAAAGAAGGGAAAGAGCATGCCCTGGAGAGGTTGGGAAAGCTTCAAGGAGCTTGAGATGAACCTGGAAAGATGGCTTGAATTAATATTAACAAAGAGAAAGAGAGGAGAGGCCTGCAAAAACACAGAGCCAGGGGCTTATGAATAGGCCAACCTGGCTGGTGTGGTGTTTGCATATTAGGGCATAGTGGGAAATGAAGATAGGTTTGGGTCAAATTGTAGAATGCCTTTAAAGGTGAGAAGATGAGTTTAGACGTTTGTCTTAGATAAGAGGAAGTGATGGGAGACTTTGGAGCAGAAGAAATGCCATGATAAAATATATATTTTAGGAAATTTTAACTAAAAATAACACTTGGGGGTTTTAGAGCAGGAATTGTAGAAGAGTCTATTTTAGCAATACAGGTATGAGAATCTGAAATAGAATAATGTGCAAATTGCTCTAGGCTTCCATATATTTATATTGATATTATTTTCCCAAGAATTTCTATGATATTTATCCTTGTCATTTATTTGACAGTTATTTACTATCTGCATAGTAGTCATCCTATTTTGGCATTTCACATACCACCTTCACTAAATTACTTGCTGGGACCATATTGTATATTTAAACTTTTTAATGCACCAATAAGTTCCTAAAATTGTTTGCCCACAGTTGGGAAAAAAGAAAAATGAGCAAAATTATTGATATTAACTACATTACAGAATTTAATTTAAAAATCTTAATAATAAATACAGAAGATAGAAGAGAGAAACCTAGGAAATTAAATGAATAATGATATACTTAGAAAACGATTTCTTGTGGTGATAGGGAACATTGATGAGTTAAGTTTTAGCTGTGTTCGATTTAAGGATATCCAACTAGAAATATTATGTTGGCTTTTAAAAACAAAGAATACAAGTGAGAACTCATCCATATTTTTACCCATCACTTATCATAATCTCTTCTTATGACATTATCTTATTATGACATCATTGATCACCTACTCTGTTTCAAACAATTGTGAATTTTATCTTTGTAAATATGGTATATGTAGGATCTACAAAATACTTAGCATAGTTTTACATTATAGGTTATCAATATACATTTGTTATATCAATGAGGATACTGACAAATATTTACAAGTGTTTCTCAACCTCAGCAGTATTGACATTTTAGACTGAGTAGTTATCGATTCTGAGGGCTGTCCTACTTACTGTAAGATGCTTAGCACCATCTCTGGCCTCTGTCCACCAGATGCCAGTAATATTCTCATTCCCCAAGTTGTGACAATTAAGATGTATCCAGACATTGCCAGATGTCCCCTGGGGAGGCGGTGGCCCAACATCAGCCCTGGTTGGAAAACTACTGGTTTAGATAGATGTAGGATTGGGATATCACTATTTAGGAGTCATTGGATTACAGATTATACTTTAAGTCTCAGTTCCATAACAAAACGGAACATAGAGAAGAAATAGCTGATAACTAAGAACAAACTTTGGATAACGAGTATAAAATTGCAGGGGAGTGGGTAACAAACAAGGGAGTTTCCATACTAGTTTCTAATTCCATAATTCTCTGATTCCTGGTACATAGTATCAGCTCAGCAGTGTCCAATAGAAACAGTGTGAATCACAAATGTAACTTTCAATTTTCTAGTAGCCATAATAAATCTAAAGAACCAGATAAAATTAATTTTAATAATACATATTATTTAATCCCATATATCCAAAGCATTATCATTTCAATATGTAATGAATATAAAATGTTAATGCGATATTTACATTCTCTCTTGCATGAAGTCCTTGAAATGGGTGTGTATTTTACACTTATTTCCATTTGGTCTATTCATTTGAAGTGCTCAACCGCCACACGTGCAAGTGTCTACCATATTGGATAGAGTAGGACAATTCAATCGATTTAAATAAATATTTTCTTGTCCCTTTAATTCACATGATTATCATTTTCATAAAGGGAGCTACAATGCCTATTGACATGTCTGAAGTGTTTACAAATATACTTTTTACTTTATAAACAGTAAGTCACTTTTTGGCTGTGGAGTTCCATGAGTTTTAATAAATGCATGGAGTCAGGTAATCATCACCACAATCAGGATATAGATTTTACCTCCCAAAACTCCTTTGTGCAGCTCTTTTGTAGGCAACTTCTCCCCCTATACCTAGTCCCAATATTTTTATTTTTGGGGAGTAGGATTCTTCCCTTTATCAAAAACAAATTTCAGGAAAAAAAGGTAGACGGCAAACAGAAAGACAGTTAAGGAAGATGCAACCCTTGACATTTGGGAGTAGATTCCTTTCAAAAGCTCATTTGCAATTATAGCTCTGCTTGACTTGAAGTCACACAAGCCCACTCAGAGAGGGGGACATGTGCTTCCCCTTCCCCCACATTCATCTGTCATTCCTCTGCAGGTTACAAGAATAGGAAGGCCTCTCCCAGAATACTCCCTATGACAGATGGTAAAATTACGCCAGGAGAGACCCAGAAGAGAGATGCAGGCAAGGACTACACAGGTGGGAGCCTTTCCACAGAAACAAGGGTCTAAAGAGGGCCCCCATCAGATGCTAAACAGTCCTTACGCTTCACTTTCTGGGTCCTCATATTTCTCTCTTTCATGGCTTCTTTGCTCTTAAGGAGAGACACCTGGGAACAATAGCCTTCTAATGCACGTGCAGTTCCTGCAGTGGACGGGCCTGGATTGCTGACCTTACTAAAGTGTAGGTGACTTGGGTTGTGCCAAACACCATGAGGGCAGGTGTCCTTGGGCCAACTGACAGCAGTGGCTCTGGCTTTGCTGTGACTCTCAGCATTTCCATTCTGTTAAAAAAACCTAGGAAGCAGATGGGAAGAGGCATGTGGAGGCACCTCCCTCACATATATGTCACCATTGGCACACAGGTTGGGAAGAGGAAGGTTGCCTGTTTGCTTGATGCCTTTCCAGGAGCACATTCCTACTATGCTGCCCTTAGAGTCATGCTCCAGAAATAGAGTTCAGCAAGTCACTCACACACCCGCCAACACACACGCAGACATACAATACACACAGGCAAGCACTTTACACTTAGTTCATGTTCTTGAATACTTGTCTTTGCATTTTGCAAATGTAACAACACAATTATGTTCTTCAGGATGCATGTCTATTCCTGGACCTCTCCTTAGTATTCTCTATGCTTTATCTACTTCTAATATCTCTTTTTATCTCCCACCCACCCTTACATAAATACCAAGCTTAAAAAACATCAAGAATTGCAAGAACATAAAGGAATGCACTGACCTAAAGATATATGCACTAATTGTGCAAGTACTTTGAGTAACTATTTTGTAAAACTTAAAGTAGAAAAACAATTACATAAAAGCAAGAACGTCCTTTTAACCTCACATCTTATTCCTCCCACAATCTCCCAGCAACATGAGTATATTGGAAAATCTGGGGACCATCCCAAAACCTGCATGTCTGCAACAGATGACTATTGATTAGTTTATCCAGGTCATTTCAAGTTTACCACACAGTTTGACTAAATCAAGGATCCTCATTGGCATATACTTTGGAAGGGAAAATGTCCTGTTTATGGGAGCTTGCTAGGCAAAGAAGAAAAAGGGAAGTAGTGGTAGAGGCAGTGCCATATGTCCACAAATTCTTGTTTTGTTTTCTTCCTGGGAAAGTGGGAAGATTACCTTTTTCCAGTCCCCACTGCCAGTTGGATTCTGGCTAATGAGATATGGACTGGAAGTGTTGCATGTAACTCCCAGATCTAGTGCCTAAAACTGCCCACTCAAACCACCATACACTCCCATTGTGGGTTAACCTGACACAGGACATCCCATGAGGACTCAAGACCCCTGGGATAGTGTAGCCACTGAATGGGAGGAGCCTGGGTCCCTGCGTGAGTGTGGAGCAGAGCCTCTACCCCCAATTCATTAGACCACATTGGACTGTGAGGTGAGCAAGAAAGAAAACTATTTGAGTCGTTGAGCTTCTACAGTTGTTTGTAATCCATAGCATTTTTCATTTCCTGATCAACACGGGTACCAACCACCTGACTATGAACTTTCTTTATCTCTGGTCTCAAGGTAATTAATTGTACCAAGTACTCCTTTGGGTTGGATGTAGCTGTGAGAGGTATGATGCTTATCACTTTATGGTGACCAAGGATTATCAAATGTCCTATCTGATTTGACTACTCTCTACTATCCAATTTTTATTTGCTTGGTTTGTCTGTAGAAAAAATCATTAGGGACAAATTGGGTCTACTGACATCACTGAGGCAAGCACCAGTTAGGTACTTATTGAAGCCTGATTGGTGGTATGCTGGTAAATGTCAAACAACTGGTTTTCTTGGAAAAATTATATGCATATGAATTAAGTACATATATTTATTAATTTTACTGATATCAAGACTATGCAACACACAATTCACAAGCAATAATAAAATGTACAATATTTTTATAAGAAATTTATACAGCCAGTTCTCTTTCGCAGAATGCTTTTATTGACTTTTGCCAAATTCTTGCATCTACAGTCACACTACTACGGCAATTCAACCATGATTTGACAAATAGAGTTGCATCCCAATTTGCCAACTCTTTTTCTAACACATTTATCGTCATTATATCTGATATATGGTCTACCATTAAACTATTTGTCACCTTCAAACAAATTATATTCATTAAACTGAAACCTCTTTCAACTTCGGCACTACATATATTAGAATTTCACTCACTTGTGAATTACATAAGCAACTGTTTTGCTGACTTAGTTAATAGTTTTTTAATACTGGAAGAATATTTTCCCAAGTTCGTATGCTAGTCACAGTGTAATGGCTATCCACATGACCCCCTTTTTTATGTTTAACCTGTATTATTAACATATTTTTCCATCAGCATTTTAAATCTAGTTGAGAGATTGGCAAATGTTTTCTGTAAAGAGACCAACATAAAATATTTTAGGATTTGTGGGCCACATAGTTTCTCTCGCCACTACCCGGCTCAGCCATTGTAGTTCAATGGCAGCCATAGACTAAACAGAAACAAGTGGGCATGGTTGTTCTTTAATAAAACTTTAGAGAAAAAGATGATAGGCTCAATTTGGCCCACTGATTTTTGATTTGCCAAACCTTGTCTGGATAATCAAAAAACTATAAATCCAGCCTTGATTTGTAGAGTTTGTCAGTTTGTGTGGTGTAAACACTCCCACCATGGCCAATGACAGGCTGATGTGAGTTGGGAAGACATGTGCAGTAGCACGGTCTCATGTGATATTTCTACCATGCATATGCAATAGAAAGAACTGCAAGAGCATAGATGATACTACAATGTAATAAAACAATTAGGAAGTAACTTTGTGTATTTATCACCTGTGTTTTTAGCATAATTTAATTGTAAGACTATATAATTTACTTTTAATAATGACTGCATTTCTGAGATCATGACACTGCACTCCAGCCTGGATGACAGAGCAAGACCCTATCTAAATAAATAAATAAATAAACAAATAAAGGCTGCATTTAGCAACTCACTTACAAAATTCTTGAAATTTTTTATTTTATTTTTATTTATTATTATTATTATTATTTTACTTTAAGTTCTGGGATACATATGCAGAATGTGCAGGTTCGTTAAATAGGTATACATGTGTCATGGCGGCTTGCTGTACCTATCAACCCATCATCTAGGTTTTAAACCCTGCATGCATCTGTCCTAATGCTCTCCTTCCCCTTGCCCCCACCCCCGACAGGCCTATTTTTATTTTTATCAACACATAGTTATACACATTTTGTGGTGTACATGTGATATTTTGATACATGCATACAATGTGTAATGATCAAGTCAGAGTAATTAAGTCATCTATTACTTTACACATTTACCATTTCTTTGTGTTGGAAACATTCAAAATCTTATTTTCTAGCTATTTTGAAATATACAATAAATTATTGTCAACTATTATCATCCTACTGTGCTATAGAACACTGGAACTTATTCCTTCTAACTATATTTTTGTATCCATTAACCAACCTCTCTTCATTCTCCTCCTCCCTACCCTTCCTAGCCTCTTGTAGCCATCATTCTAGTTTATGAGATCACCTTTTTAGTTCCCACATATGAGTGAGAACCTGCAATAAGATTTTTGAAAATTTATTAATCAGGTCTCACAAGACTGTATAATCTTATTCTACTACATCACTTGATGCCAAACAGTTTCTCTTCTCCATGGCTGTTGCATCAGAGTAAGAGCGTATCTCTCTCTATTTATTTTCTCCAAAAGCACAGTTAGAGTTATTAGAAAGTAAATATTATTGAATCAGTTATTTTGCTCCAAAGACAAGTTTGTCAACACTTAAAACTCAAAGCATCCATCAATCCTTATCCATATGTTCAAAGTTATTACAGATTCATTATATATTTTAAAGCAAACGTTCAATATTTTCCTTACACATAGTTTGAGTTATAGTCTACTCTTATTTAAGAGTAGATATGATAGATTATGTTTGAAATCTATCAAAGAGTAGAGTTACAGTCTACCCTTATTTAAGAGTAGATATGATAGATTATGTTTGAAAAAGTCTTATACACAACCTCTTAGTCTTTTTAAACATCCACTCCAAGTTTAGATAATCAAAGCCTCAAATGTAAATACACTGCAGCAACAGGGATCTTTTAGTAGAAAGTCTATGCATGAAGTAACCTGGTTTAATGAAAAGGATGCTGTCATGGTTTGATTCTGTGTCCTCACCCAAATCTCATGTTCAATTGTAATACCCAGTGTTGGAGTTGGGGCCTGGTGGGAGGTTATTGGATCATGGGGGTGGTTTCTCATGGTTTAACATCATCCCCCTTGGTGCTGTCATCACAATAGTGAGTTCTCATGAGATATGATGGTTTAAAAGTGTGTGGCACCTCCCCACTCACTTGCTTCCTCCTGCTCCCACCATGTAAGATGCCTGCTCCCACTTTGCCTTCCGCCATGAGTAAAAGCTCCCTGAGGCCTCCCCAGAAGCAGATGCCGCCATACTCCCTGTACGGCCTGCAGAACTGTGAGCCAGTGAAACCCCTTTTCTTATAAATTACCCTGCTCAGGTTATTTCTTTATAGCAGTGTGAGAACTGATTAATACAGATGCCAACTTTAGCATTTGAAAAATGTAGATTCAAAACCCTGCTTTGACACCTGTAATTTATCTAACCTCTTTAAGCCTCAGATTCCTGTTCTGCAAAATAGGTCATAAAGTCACGAGGCTTAAATCAGAAAAAAAATATGTGAAATACTTACCATGATGTTCAGCTCATATAAAGCATTTGGTAAATACCAGCTATTATTGTTATTCACTAAAATTTTCATATTACTGCATTAAGTTTTCTAATAATGAAGCTGGTGATGTTAATAGTGATTTAAATGCTATACTTAGTCACAATTTTAATAGTTCCATATTGGGACTGAAGACCTAGCATTTCAGATACATATATCCTCTTTGCCATATATCAGATACTAGCATTTGTGGTATATAATCAAAATTTCTCAGACCAATTACCAATTGGCAGTTACCAATTGTCCATGTGATAAACTAAGCTCTACATACTTTCAAAATAGATAAAACCATCCAAAAATGGCCTGCTACCACTTGAAAATAACCTAGTGGCCCACCATTTCAGTGATTTTCCCACCTTACTTGGTAAAACTATGTAAGAAGGCTAACCATAGCTGCATAGATGCATTTGGTGAAGGTTAGCTTTACCTCTTCCTGTTCTGTCTCAGGGATGGGTAGTGTTAGATGTTAAGATTTGACCACAATGTTAAGATTAAAGCTTCATCCTAGACTATTTATACAAATACTCAAACAATTGTTTGGGGAGATCTCTCTTATTAACTTAAATTTGAAGTGAAATACAGTGCCATTGAACACGCTTGAGAGTTCCAACCCAGTACATAAGGAGCACAGAGGCATATTTTGGTATTGTCATGTATTTGTTTCTTTATCTCCTACAGCTTTTAATGGTGATGGCAAAACCACATTAAAAATTTGATTCACTGTTTCACTTTGAATTCTCCCAAGTTCCTATTGAAATGACCCAAAGTATAGCTTTTATTAACATTTTATCAAAACTTAGACACCCATGGCGGTAATCAAAACTCATATTCTGGACCACCTAAGAGCTGCTGATGACATCAATCCCATGTCATCAGTTGATGATAAATAAACTTGGTATATTTGGTGAAAGTATTTTCTTCATCATACTCAGCACATGTATTTAATAATAACTATGTGCTCATTTGCTTTGATTTTTTTCAAATAGGAGAAATAAAACAGTCACCCGTCCCAATATTAGTCAAAGAGCTTCCTGAGGAAATGAAAAAGTAACTTCCATTCTTTTTGTTTCTGTTCTTATTTCCTTTTTTCTTTCAAGGAATACGTACTTAAATGTGACTTCTATATTTTGATAACCAGATACCTTACAGCAATTTGCTGTTCTTGAGCTAAGCTGTATTTTGCTCTCTTTATCTTTTAATTCTCCGATTTCAAGCACATAGGAAAGCCCTAAATATTTTCTTGCACAGGGAATTTTTGAAGATCCAAACAAAAGCCCTAGGCTCTTCCTGCCTTTTGTGAAAGCCTAAGTACAGAGAAGAGATTACGTTGGGCTTCCCAGAGAAGAGGCGGGAGGGACAGCTCTTTGACAGAATATCTGTGAGGTAAGAAGGGGAAATATTCTTTAGCAGTGGGCTTTGTAAGACATTGACAGAAATGTTCAGTGTGCCCAAAAACTGCTTTGGTAGCCTTGGGAAGAGAACTGATTTTCGTAACTTCCGCATCAGGAAGTTGGAACAAGAGCTCCTTGAGTCACACGGGCTCCTAATGAAGGCGGTACAGTGACAAACAGACAAGAAAACTTGGTAAGCAGTGGGATTCTCTGCAGAACAACTCTCTTCCTACTTCCACAGGCAGATAAAGTCTTACCTGGGCAAAGAATAGATGAGAGAGAGAGAGAGGGAGGGAGGGATGGAGGGAGGGAGGGAGGGAGAGAGGGAGGGAGGGAGGGAGGGAGGGAGAGAGAGAGTGTTTTTCCTTCCTTTTTAAGGATGAAAAGATTTGAATATATAAATGTATTATTTCTCTTTCTCTCTATATATTTTTTCAAGACAACTTATTTGAGCTCCACATATTGGATGCACACAAACATCTAAAATAATAACAAAACAAAGAAAAATACTATACTGGAAAAAAATTCCGTAGTTCAAAAAAAGTGATGCATCTGAATTATTGGAGGAAATGTTCTGTGAAGAAACAGATCACGCACCAAGCTGACTTCAGCAGAAAACTGTGTTTAAAATGTAATTTATATTCTCAATGGATTCCATAAGGTATTATATAAATGAAAAAGGAACAACTTGAGAACAGGAAAGAATACTTTCAGAGAGAAACTGTTAGACTAAAAATGGCAAATAGAGTGGAGGCCTTAAAGAACAGAATGAATAGTAAATCAAGAAATTAGATAAACAGCTTGTGAAATTCTCCATAGCTCAGAGCGAGAAAAAAAAAAAAACCCACAAGTAATGACTATAAAAAATATAAAAGCAAAAGCAAAAAGAATAGATGCAAAAAATGTAATATAAATAAAATAGGAAAGTTCTCTTCATCTATTTTCCCACAGAAAAACAGTAACAAAAAAGGGTTTTTGCGTGCATCTGTGTGTATGTCAGGGAGCGTGAGGGTTGGCGGGAAAGGAAAAAGGAGGGGCTGACTACAGGTGAAGTATCATGTGATCTGCCACAAGCAGAAACTGTATTTTAAACCTTTTATTGTGTTTTTAGAATTATTGCACATTTAAATTGTATCCCAAAATATATCCAAGTTTTAATTTTTTAATTTATTATTATTATTTTTTGAGATGGAGTTTCACTGTGTCACCCAGGCTGGAGTGCAGTGGTGCGATCTTGGTTCACTGCAACCTCCTCTGCCTCCCAGGTTCTAGTAGTTCTCCTGAATCAGCCTCCTGAGCAGCTGGGATTAGAGGCGTGTATCACTACACCCACCTAATTTTTGTATTTTTGTAGAGATGGGGTTTCACCATATTGGCCAGGCTGGTCTTGAACTCAGGTGATCCAACCACCTCAACCTCCCAAAATGCTAGGATTGCAAAGTGCTAGAATTACAAAGTGCTAGGATTATAGGTGGCATGAGCCACCATGCCCAGCTCAAGTTTTTAATTTAATATCATGGGAAAAAACATATTTCACAGAGTGTTCTGCTACTTGCATAAGCTGCTAAAAAGTGCTAAAAATTGGATCAACATTTAAATATGTATTATTATGCATAACAAATAAATGACTACCCAAAAAGTTAAGGAAACATGGAAGTCACTTTCGTTTTGAGAGTTTGGCAATCCCAATGTATTATAGTCTTATTTTTGATGGTTTTCTCAGGGGACAGAGACTGCACAGAAATCCAAGGTCCTGTACAAGATGGAGCATGCTATAAGAAATGCTCTGCCATCCAACTCCCTGCACCCCTTATCACATCCCCCGCCAAAAAAATAACTGCTGAGACTCCAAATGGTCATGTACTCAAGGGTGTGGGCAAACCAAACTAGTAAAACTCTGGGGAGTTTCCTGCTAGTTCTGAATTATTTGGTTACACAGGTAATGTAAAGCCTGGAATTTGGTTTAAGGCAATTATGGAATTGTAGGACCACAAGTGCCTTGGAGAAGCAAAATTAAACTCTTTCTAGAGGGAAATACCTCTACTATGTGTCTCAAGTAATTTCTGCAAATAATTTTCCACATGCAATGTAGCACAAAGTCAAAGATACAACCAAATGCCCAATGAAATTAGTCTTCATGAGCAAAACCAGAAAAAGAGAAAACAGAAAAATACCCTAAAATACTTCATATATTGGCTCTGTTAGACAGACTGTAAAACAACGGGGCTATGTACAATGAAACACTAGATAAGCTTAAATATATCTCCAGAAAAACAAAACCATTTTTAAAAATGCAACATTGCACGTTTGAAAAATAATCAGATGAAAGTTTTATAAATTAAAAAGAAATTAACCTAGTTTTTGTTTTTTAAAAAAGATTCCTTTAACAGCAAATTAGACACCCTAAAAGAGAGAATTACTAAACTGGAGGATAAGTTAGAATAAATAAAATACACACAAAACAAAACTAGGGGTAATAGAGAAGAGAGAATCAGAGTCATAGAAGATAAAGTGAGAACAGTTTAAATGTATGGAACCAGAATTCAAGAAAGACAAAAAATTGAATGGGACAGAACCTATATTTGAAGAACCATTAATGGCAGATTAGACAGTGAAGACATAATTGATGAATACGTCAACAGAAATATCAAAACTGAAGTCACAGAGAGAAGAAACACTTGAAGTTACCTAAAGGAGTATTCATGACATGGGGCAGAACAAAAATATGTAAGATCTGTATAATCATAGCCCCAGGAGAAAAGGATAGAATAAATGAGACTAAGTCAATATTTAAAGAGATGATAGCTGAGTTTTCCAAAGATGACAAAAGGCACCAGTGCACAGATCCCACAAACCCAGTGAATCCAAAGCAAGATATATAAAAAGAAATCTACACCTAGATGCATTATGGAGAAACTGCCGAAAATCAAAGACAAAGAGAAAATCTTAAATGCAGACAGAGAATAAAGATAGATTACCTTCAAAGAAACTATAGTAATGCTGACAGTTGACTTCTCAACATAAATCATAGAATCCAGAGGCTTGTGGAGTGATATCTTCAATATATGTAAAGAAAATAACTTGCAAGTGGAACTTTATATCCATTAAAATATCTTTTAAGCCTAAGGTGAAGCAAAGGTATTTTTCAGTCAAATGGATCTTAGGAGAAAATATGTCCATAAGAGGTAAGTCCACACTGCAGATTTACTTCCTAAGGAGGAAATGGAGCAGGAAGAAGCAGGCCTGCTTCTGAGTGACCCAGGTGAGGTTAGAGAGTGCAGAGAGGCTAAAAGTATAGGGGTAAGGTGGAAAGCTGAAAAGTGCTAAAAATTGGATCAACATTTAAATATATATTATTATACATAACAAATAAATGACTACCCCAAAAGTTAAGGAAACATGGAAGTCACTTTTGTTTTGAGAGCTAATAACAAAGTCCTGATGAGAAGATAGGGTTGCTTTAGCTTTTTAAACTATACCTTCTTTGTTCCCATCATACTACCAGCCTGAGATGGTTGTAAACACTCCCACATAAATTTCAAACCTAACAATGGACAAAACAAGACACAGATAGTGTAAGACAAGTAAGGGACATCCCATTTAACTTTCTTCCCAGGAAACTGTGCCCCCCATTATCTGAGCGGGCTACTTCATAACCAAGAATAAAACGTTAGGAAAACGGGATGGAGAGAGGGATGCCAAGTCTATTCCAAAATATTTAAGATTCTTACTTTTTAAAATAACTGGTATTGAGAATGCTGTCAGGACAATTCAGTCATGAAAGGGAGCTAGTAAGACTTAAAATATAAACTCTTAATGATATCTTAATGAATCCAACAATTCTGCAACTAAACAGCCCTTCGTTGAGCTCAGAGGCTCTCAGGAGAAGCCTTGAGAGCCGTTGACTAAATAAATCCCCATTGCTACTGAGTTGGTGCCTGAGTTGCCCAAACAAGAAGCTGCTCAGGCTAAGTGCTGTCATCTCCACCCACGACTTTGGGGCTCATGCCGGAAGACACTATTGCTTGCTCTGTCCATGGGATTTCTAACTGCTGTGTATGGATATGTATATTTATTTATAAATGTGTGTTTATATATGCATACACATATACATATAAACTCTTACAGCTAAAAGGCCCTTAAAAATAATCTTGCCTCCTTCACAAAATCTAAAATATCCCGAAAGTAATAAAATTGTAATATCTGAGTGATAGAATTATAGATGGTTACTTTATGAATTTTATGAAATGTTAGGTTACATTAGTAATGGTAAAATTTAAGATTGAATAAATAAAGCAATATGATTCTTTCACAGAAATCTCTGTAATTATTAATAAATCTTACAATTTATAGTTTTATATATAAATGTACACATAAAAATTTGTGTATCTCTGCATATGTATATCTATTTATAAATGTGTTTATATATGCCTACACATATACATATAAACTCTTACAGCTAAAAGGACCTTAAAAAATAATCTTGCCTCCTTCACAAAATCTAAAATTATCCATTGTGGTCTGTGGCAATTTTAAACCTACTTATGTTTTAATTTCATATTAATCAGCTGATTTGCCTGGGATAGCAGAGAAAGAGATAGTCACTGGATACGAAAGGCAGAGGAAACTTAGCAGACTCAATTCAGCCCACTGCCAGGAAAATGATTAATTTATAATCATAAGAGGTGACTAAGGAAATCAAGCCCAAGTTTGTTAACAGGTGTATTTTGGGAGTAATTATGTCTGGGCCAGAAGCCAGTTTCAAGGTCACTGTTTTCTAAGCAGAGTTTTATGTTTAGTCCCTTTGCTGTGTTTACACAAGACAAAAACCAAACTGGCAACTGAACCATTTTAGTCAAAATGTTAGCATATCATTCATTTAGTTGGTCAACATGATATGAAACCATCAAATTAATAGATTTTTTTTGCCCTAAATTGAACAGATGCTTTGGTATCTGTAGGCATAGTCTTTCTCTATGGGAAATTAAGGATTTTTACCTTTAAATATCCTACACTCCAAAGTATTCTTCTACAGAGACTTAACTCATATATACATCATACTTAAAAATCTATTAGTCAATTTCAGGTAGATTAAAGAGTGACTTCATTGTGAAAGATAAAACAATAAAGCTTTCAATATGGAAGAACATGTTCCACAAGATAAGCAAAGCAAAGATTTTCTAACGGGATACAAAAAGCACTAATCATAAAGGAGAAGACTCATGAGTTGAAAATTTTTCTTCATCTAAAGACACCATTTAGAGAATGAAAAGATAAGCTACAATAAGGAGATAATTGCAATGCAGTCTGGGTTCACATAAACAACAGTGATCTTATAAGATTATAAGATTGTGTTTGTACCACATCTTTTCTATCTTGAGATATGTTTAGATACATGAATACTTACCATCCTGTTATAATTGCCTACAGCATTCACTACAGTAACATGCTATCCAGGTCTATAGCCTAGAAGCAATAGGCTATACCATATGGACTAGGTGTGTAGTAGACTATACCATCTAGGTGTGTTTAAGCACCCTCCATGATGTTTACACAAGGACAAAATCACCTAATGACACATTTCTCACAACATATCCTCATGGTTGAGCAATGCATGATTGTATTTTCAATGACTAGGAACTCATATCCAGAATATTGAAAGCACTTCTACATGATAAGAAATGTATAGACAACCCAAACAAAACATGGACATAAGATTGGAACAGTCATTTTACCAAAAAGATTGATAAATATATGAAAAGTTATTCATCATCATTAGTTATCAGAAAAATATAAGTTAAAACTAAAAATATGATCCTACTATATGCCTAACAGAGTGACTATAATGGAATAACCTGACATTATCAAGTGTTGGTAAAAATGTGGAGCAGCAGGAAGTCTTGTACACTGTTCATTAAAGCATTAATTGATATAGTGCTTTTTAGTACTGTAAGATCTACAAAAGCTAAACAGAGGTACACGCTAAGACCCAGAATTCTACTCATATATGCTTCCACATATACCAAAAAAAGGCATTCACAAAAGTCTTCATAACCGGTAAAATTTCAAATGTGCATGAGTAGTGAAATGGAAAAATAGTGGTATATTAATCTAATGGACTACTATACGACAACGAATGCACTACGGCTACACCCAAAGCCTGGGTAAATCTCACAAACATGTTGAGAACATAAACCAAAAACAAAGGAATAGGAAGTGACATGACAAAATGGGTTTATGTTTTTTCCAGCCATGGCCAGCTGCTCCTGTGGAGATAGGGAGAAGGCAGAAAGTGGGATGAATCCAGGGTCTGGGCTTTCCCAAATGATGGCAAAGGGAGGGAAGGAGACAGAAGATAAGGGCACATGCAGAGCAATGTGTAACCGTGAATGTGAACCATAGGCTCTAAGTTGGGTAAGGCAAGTGAAAACTCCAGGCCTCAGTGGTTTGTAAATCCTTGGGGAGGGGAGGGTAGAATAATTTTTGGAGTTGGGGTACATGAGAGAGTGAGCTGGCAAAAGATAAGAGGTGATGATGTCCAAGCAAGGGGACTGAAATTGTGGTCAGGCCTTACTAACGCATAGCACGTACTTACTAATGCACAAGTCTAGGGTGTGACTGTAGGGGTAGGGGGCCAAGACAGGGCAGAGTTCCATTGGAGTCACCATAGTGACTACTGGAGAAGAGGAGACCAAAGCGTTGAGAGGTGGAGAGTTGGGATGGTCATTTATATTCAATCAGCAGGAACTATTTCAGGACACAACTAGTGGGCCAGAAGCTACAGTTTTCTGTGACAGAGGATGGTGCTGGGGTCATTGTATAAGTAAACCTAATCAGGCAGAGTAACTGGACTGGAGACTGAATGCTTCGATGATGAAAGGGCAGAAAGGTCTGAAAGCAAAGGAAGAAGCCCAGACCCGGGACTAGGATGGCTGAGAGCAAAAGCTGCCAGGAGTGCATTGCCCTAAGAGGCAACCACATCTCCTTTAGAATCAGCATTGAGAACAGAGAGTGTGGTGCTACTGAGTGGCTCATTGAAAGAGCACAGTGAGGGGCTGGTGGTCTGTGATAGGGTCATTTGGGGGATCTCATGGGATAGAAGTTCATGTGTTAAAGCACATGGAGGTCTTTGGACTCCTTGTCATGCTTTCTTTTCTTTTCTTTTCTTTTCTTTTCTTTTCTTTTCTTTTTTTTTTTTTTTTTTTTTTGAAGAGGTCTCACTGTGCATTGTGTTGTCTGGGCTGGAGCACAATGGCATAATCATGGCTTACCACAACCTCAAACTCCTGGACATAAGGTATCCTCCTGTCCCAGCCTCCTGAATAGCCAGGACTACAGGTGTGCACCACCATGCTTGGCTATTTTTTAAAAATATTTTTGTTGAGATGGGGTCTTGCCATGTTACCCAGGCTGGTCTCGAACTCCTGGCCTCAAGTGATCCTTCCACTTTGGCCTCCTGAAGTGCTGGGATTACAGGTGTGAGCCAATGTGCCTGGCTGCTTGTGATGCTTTAAGTAAAGTGGAGCAGTGGACAGGGTGGAATGAGCACTGAGACCACTTGCCCTTTGGTGAGGCTGAGGGCTGGGGGAAGGAGTGAGCAAGCGAGACTCTCTTCAACCAAGGCAGGAATAGAGGCTAAGGGGGCAGCTGTGTTACAGGAATGCAGAACTCCCAAATTCCAAGCATCCGTGATAACCACTTCTCCAGAGAAGTCTAAACAGGCCTGTTTTGGAAGAGAGTGCTAAGAGCAGGCAAATGGGAACAAGTATCTGCAAAATATCTTTATTCTTTTACCATTAACACCAACATTTCTAGGTCAGAAAGAAGTCTGATGAGCCCACCACGCAAGACTGCATGGTTACTGACTGGAAAGGCCATCAGGACGGCAGAGAGCCACTGCGCCTCTTTCTGCTGAGGGCTGTGGATAGAGATGGGAATTTGAAACCTTCTTTCCTGTTTGTGTGAAAAATTCAGACTACTGGCAAATTCTACCCTGGAAACTTGACTGTGGGTCAATGGGAGTCCGCTGGCGAATGGATACGGCCTGTTCTGTTTCCAATTCATCAGGAACCATGTGGAGAATTAATATCCTGCCCGTCCAGAAGGAAGGGAGTTATTATGGACAGCAAAGAGGAAAGGTAGCCAAGTTCAGATGTTCCCCAGGCTGCGGCTGCTGAAAGTCAAACAGTATGAAGTATAATGGTAAGTGGGGGGAAAGAAAAACTCAGCCAAGAATAGAAAACCGCACCTTCAGGGGCTAAGGGACAGTGGAGAGCGCTGCTGCCCTAAGATCCGCTCCTCCAAAAAGAGTCACCATTTTAGTGATTTGATTTCACCAAGAAACTGTTTGCCCAGAAGGTAAGAGGTCAATTAAGGACAAGGGGGAGGGGCATGTGAAGAGAAGAATGTTTCAAGCTTTTAGATCTCACGCAGTAGAAAAACAAAACCAGGAATCTATTTCTTTCACCTGCCAGAAAGACGCTTCCCTTCCTCCAGCTAATTGCTGCTGGGAGAGTCCAGCCTTCTTGTATTAGCATCCAACCTGGATTACTTTCCGGCAAGCCGATGACTTCTAGGCTGGCAAAGGGCAGGTTTGGAGAACTACTGAGTTGGAATCAGAACATTTCCATACAGAGGTGGCACATTTTGCCCCGCAACAATCAGAGAATAAGGTTTCTGTATACTTGTTGGCTGGCTAGAAATCTCTACTTGAGTTTTAAACCTTAGGTCAGGTTCCCCAAGGCTCTGGCATCTCATCTCTGGAGAGCAACGTCAGTTTTAATGGTGGAAATTAGTATGAAGGAGAGAGGATGAGCTTCAAGGTGAAAGGAAACAGCTGTTTAAATAGCCACAGTGTTTACATCACCTCCACTGCTGCCCAGCCATTCTCCTGTTTATGCTGGAAGAAGCCCCGCTGGTAGGGGGAATCCGAAGGCAGAGCTGCAGACCAAAGAGCAGACATTAAATTCCACTTAAATACTCGATGCTCTCCCCTCTCTATTGTTCTGGATGCTGCTATACTTGTTCCCCTACCTAGGGGCCCCATTATGTAGGAGGTCCCAAAAAACCATCGGTTGTACTTGCTCTCCTGTTGCTCATGCCTTATCCAGCTGAAAGATCAAAAGCAAATGGAACCTTAGTGAGATTCTGCACCACCCATCAGGTTTCTGTAGCTCCAGAGAGGGCGAATGAGCATGATGATCACATATTCCCAAAACTGGTGAGGTGCTGGGCCAACAGGTGATTTATTGCTGTGGAAAGCCAATAGGAGATTACTAAAGGGGTCAGGCCATAGGACATCAGTGGCTAAATGATTTCCTAATGGCCTGAAGGAGTCACAGTGCCTCCCTCCCTGCCTAATTTCATAGCAGAGGGTGTCCTTTGGACGAGGGAGAGAAGCTGGGTTATTAACCCTAGCTGGATGGTATTTAAGATAAGAGGAAAGAGGGTTGAGGCTAAGGGGAAATGCGGAAAGTTGAGAAATTTGGTTTTACTAAAAGAGATGTGTCACAGACATATTTCTGGTTTCTTGCATCGTGGGACATCTGCTTAGAGGATGTAAAGTTTTTAACCCTTGCACTCCGGGTGTGTGTGTGCGTGCACACGTGTGTGCGCATGCAAATACACATGCATAAGCAGATTTTACATACAACTGCAGAGCTTATGTACTCTTAAAGTTTATCCATAAAGCCCAGTTTAAGAAGTCTTGCCCTCATAGGTTAAGAGGGAAATGCTTCATCCAATAACAAAATCTTTTGAAAAGTTCCAAAATATTTTATTTTGGTAAGTAGGAATTCCTCATTGCAAGACATAAGTAGATATTGATTTTTTTCCTCTTTTATTGAAGTACATTCCCGCACATTTGCCTCTAGATTATTTCTCAGGCGTCTCTGGTCAATTTGTCACCTCTAGAATTAAATATTGGTGAAACTTAGTCATCTATTAACAAAATATGCACTTAGCATTTATAATGTGCAAACAAATATGCTAAGAGTACTCAGAGTAGCCCTGCCAAGTATTCAGAGATGAACAATGCATGCCCTAGATGCTCAAAGAGATTCTGCTGTAAAAATGAGATACTTACAAAAGCGTCTCTAATATGACAGAGAATGTGGCATAAAAAAGAGTTCACGGTCAGAAGAGGAGAGTTCATTTTTGGGTGATATAATCTGGAGTAGCTTCATGAATGACATGCAACTGAAACTAATGTTAACTGTTTTTCAACTATTTTTATTCCTATACCCTCAGTGAGAAATACATTTTATGTCACAGTATAGAACACATATTAATGAAGATCTGGAATAAAAATTTCACAAAACAATATCTTCCCATATTATGGGGAATATGCTCTGTTATGTCCCATTCTACTCTACTCTACTCTATTGATTTCCACTTAACCAAAAATCCTAGTTGGAACCCATAAAGTTTATTTCCTAACGCAATGAGTTGTTGTCTATTATCTAATAAACGCTGCCTTAAAAGATGGCAAGGGTGTGGTATTTTGCATTATGAATATCAATTAGTCTTAACAGAAATTCTATGCTATAGGTATCAGTTTTATCTCTGTTTTTCAGATAAGGAAACTGAGACTTTGAGAGGTTAAGTTACATGTCTAAGGTCAAGCAGCTCTTACATCGAGCAGCAGGGATTTGAGCCCAGCTCATGGTGACTATGTGAAAACCCACAGAGGGAGGAAACAATATTTGGGGAAGTGTGCAGCTTGGCTATCATGTAGGGTATAAGTAGGAAAATTAGGAGAGATGATTATAAAAGGAATTATATCACTCATTTAGGTAAAATTATTTTTGTCTTTAATCCTTTATCTTATTCCCAACTTCCTCCTGGAAAATCTCCCTGCATCTTTAGTCTGATTCTCCCATACCTGGTCTGTAGTTATACCCATTAAGAAATACAATGCAACTCACAGGAGCTTGTTGAAAATTTACGTGCTCAGGAAAACAGAATAAAAAATATAGCAAGAGACCTATGCCCGCAAAATCTTACTGAGGTAGAAAAACCTTACTTAACATAACTACAGGTATGTCAACCATACACATACATGTAACATGTAAATTTATGTTCTAAAATGCCACAAAGATGGGGTAAATTATAGGCACAATTTGGTAGTCAGGAGAAAGAGGACATATTTTCAATTGGTTCTTGGAATGTTTTAGGAAATGGATGGGAACTGGAAGGATAATATAAAAGGAAGATATAGTCCCAGGTAAGATAATGACAACGTGAAGTTCAAAGAATTCTTGGGTAAGGGCTGGTGGGAGGTAGACAGAGAAAGGGGACAGGAGGTGAAAGCAACTGAAGGAGGTTCAAAGGGTGGTGAAGAGATTCAAGGCTGGGATAAGATTATGAAGGACCATTGATGTAGTCATAATTAAATTCTCATTTTCTATGTTTAATAGTCAATGTGGACTATACATCTGATACATCTAAACTAAGAATTTTATTCTTATAAGAGCAGAGAGAAAAATTCTAAGTATGAAAACAAAGCAAAAACCTAGCCTGTGCTTTAAGCTTGGAAAATAATCTCTTGCATCTTTTAATTTATTATTAGTGTTATTTCTGTGTATGCTCACATACATGAGAGCACCCACCCTTTGAACTGACCTGGGAACACTTCAGAGCTAATATGCAGTCAGTGCTGTATTTATACTTTGAAGAAATAATGAGGCACTCTCATTTTTCCTTTTTTAAATAAAATGCTTTCTAAGTAATGGGAAGCATATCCATTAGAAAGAAAACTCAGTAGTTTAGATTGCTGGGTTCAGGTTCTTAATAATGACTATTATTGTAATGTTAATGGTGGTACCACAGATATCAATCCTCTTCCTATTGTAAAAGTGATCATTTTAGTTCTGTGTTGACTCCCTGGATTACTTGCTATATGTGTTTTTAATGTATCACCTGTTCAATAGAAAATAGATATCAAAAGATTTCTTTGGATTATCTGTGCTTTACTTTCAGCATCAATACAATGGTAGAATAATTCATGAAATAGACCCACTTTGAATGGCTATTTGCAGAAAGAAAAGCAAACGTTAAAAGGTATCTTTAACAATTTCCAAATTCTAAGACAACTGCTATTACAGTTTCCATTGGAAATGTGCCTCTAATAGCCCAATACTCTCCTTTCAGTATTGGCTCGGTAAGAAGGAGGCAATCATTCTTTTTAACTAATATTAAAGCATCAACTTGGTCATCAGTTGAGTTGTGTGTCTGGGATTTTAAAAGAAAGTACCTAGCCAGACCTTACTTAATCTATTTTGTGTGAATACTACCAAAAATGGTTTGAGTGTCAAGCATTTGTTCTCAAAATGTGCACCTGTCTGAAATACAGCTTATTCTTGTTATTCGCATTAGCTATGTTTTATAAAGTTGCTGTAAATGCTGATTTAGCAAATATTGAATCATTGCTCCAGGAAGAATACAGGCTTAAGTTCCTGTGAGCCTTGGGTCACATTTTCATTCATCGATCAATATATAAGTTTATTTTATCTGCATTTCTGTTTAAAGGCACCCATTTACTATATATTGTTAATTCATTGACATTAAACTTATACTCAACAGCCCTATAACTCATGTCATGTCTAATACATGTATTTTCTCCGGAAGGCACATCACCGCCTTGCTGTACTCAGAAACACTGGATAACACTTCCACAATATGCTTTGAGGGCCATTTTAAAGAGCGAAATCATCAACAGAAAGCACAAAAATGAAAAAAAAAAAAAAAAGTCACTGCACAGGCTGTGCAAGGACACCTGTTGGCTGTCTGAGAGCTGAAGCTAGAAGATAGGGTCGCCCTGTTTCCACCTCATCTGGCACATGAGCAGCAAGAGACTCGGATTTTTACCCCTATGGGCATGTCTGCAGATGACTAGAAAAGAGCTGTGAGTATTGATTTTGGGGTCACGAATACATTTTAGCAAGTAGGTAAATTAGCAAATATGGAATCTATGAATAATGAAGATCGACTATGTCCTATTTCTGTGCTACCCTGAATTTACGTGGATATGTGATGATTTTAACACCACTATGACTCAGTTATACGTGTGACTCATGCTAGTTTTAGCGCTATTTAGATTTTGAACTACAAGTTTACCTTACATGATTTTATTATTTCTTTCCATCCCACTTAAAGAAAGGTAGAGAATTGCCTGTGGTTTACTGGTAGTGGTCATGGTGAATTTCCTCTGGGGCATGAAACTAGCTTTCCAAGGGTAACACAAATCAGCTACAGAGCAACACAACAGGAATTAATAGAGATGTAATCTCAAAAGGTACTTCTGTTTAAAACTACCAAATCTTATGTACTATTTATTTTCTGCGGGTTGAAAATAAATTTCAGAATCCAAAGAGGATTGAAAGGGTACAAAAACTAAAGGATTGTTTGACATATATGAATATTTTCTGTTTTTCACTGATTGTTACCAGAGATAACAATTGTATGATTAAAGGAATTGAAATATTGTATCTGTAATGATACTTAGAGAGATTTCATAAATATGGTGGTCCTTACAGTGTTTGGAACTTATGAGAGGAAAATCTTTGCTGGAGTATGTGAAAACGCTGATCAATTTGTCTGCTCTGCTCGTATTTTTCTCAGATTATTTGTGTCTACAACTGAGAGATGTGATGCCATATCATGCCACTTTTCCTGGCCAGAGTTGATTAGACCAGGAATGGACACCTGACCCAAGAGGGGCTAATAATATTTGTTACTCTATAGTCATCATAAATAGGGCAAACCATTTAGTGGAATAAGTATCCAGAAATAGATCCAGAAAAATATATAAATTTGACAGATGCCAAAGACATATTTCAATTTCTTGAGGAAAAGACACTCTAATGCTGATGCTAGCATAATTGGCTCTCCATCTAAAAGAAATGAAACCAGACCCCTATATGTAATATTTTCATGTAAAAGTAAAATCAATAAAAATATTTGAAGAAATTATGTACTTATATATCCTTGGCTGGAGAAGAACTTCTTACACAGATTAGGAAACTCAAAAACCACAAAGTAAAAAAATATTTGAATATTAAAAAATCTTATTACTACAAAATACATCCTAAAGAGAGTCAAAAGATGAACAGTGGACCAGAAAATATATTTTAAACAGATACTGGATTTAACAGAGTTGACTGCACCATCATCCTTGAAATATCTCCAAGTATTTGAATTTTATCTACAATGCTACACTATCCTGCTTTCTTTTCTACCTCACTCACTGATTGCTGCTTTCTAACTCAGTTTACTCCTCTCTTCTCCCTCTAAATTTTGGAGTACCCCAGAGTTCATTTCTTAGCTCTTTTTGTATTTCCAGATGCCCCCTTGGTGATTCCACGGGATCTCATGCCACCAAATGTTACTTACACCCTGAAGATTAACAATTTAACATCTCCATCTGAACTGCTCCCCTGACAGTTGAACTTATCTTTCCAACACGAACCAGCATCTTCCTGTGGTTAATAGGCATCTCTATCTCAACATGTCCAATCAAGAACCTTTGATTTTCATTCTCAAAACCCTTCCCCATCCCCACTCCAGCAATACTTGTTTTGCTAATGTTATGGTTTGGTATGGTTTATTTGGCTCCACCAAGTCTCATGTTGAAATTGATCTCTGGTGTTGGAAGAGGGGCATGGTGAAGGCATTTGGGTCTTGGGGGCAGATCCTTCACAATAGCTTGGTGCTGTCCTTGTGATAGTGAGTGAGCTCTTGCTCTTAGTTCCCATAGGAACTGGTTGTTGAAAAGGGCCTGGCACCTCCTCCACCTGTCTCTCACCATGCGATCTCTGCATGTAGGCTCCCCTTCCTTTACCAGTATGAGTAGAAGCTTCCTGAGGCCTCACCAGAATCAGATGCTGGGGCCATGCTTGCACAGCCTGCAGAACCATGAGCCAAATAAACCTCTTTTCTTTATAAATTACCCAGCCTCGTGTATTCTTTGATAGCAACACAAATGGACTAAGATATAGGTAAATATTAATAGCACCAAGTTTTTGTTTAAGCCAAAAACCTGAGAATCACCCTTAATTCCTTCTGAAACCTCACATTCTACCTCCAGCCACTGAAAAAGCTGCTTTGCATTATTTTCAAAATACATTCCCTAGGGCTGGGTATGGTGGCTCATGCCTGTAATCCTAGCACTTTGGGAGGCTGAGGTTGGCAGATCACGAGGTCAGGAGATCGAGACCATCCTGGCTAACACGGTGAAACTCCGTCTCTACTAAAAATACAAAAAATTAGCCGGGCATGGTGGCGGGCACCTGTAGTCCCAGCTACTCAGGAGGCTGAGGTGGGAGAATGGCATGAACCCGGGAGGCGGAGCTTGCAGTGAACCCAGATTGCTCCACTACACTCCAGCTTGGGCGACAGAGCGAGACTCTGTCTAAAAAAAAACAAAAGAATACATCCCCTAGACACCCATTTGTCCTTGTTCCTTACACTGTTCTCATCACTGAACTGCCATAATCTTGCTCCTAGATTACTACAATGGCTTTGTAACGACATTCCCCATCACACTCTTGACTTCCTCCATTTTATTCTCCATAAATGACCAATATGATAAAACAAAAGAAAACATAGATCAGACCATGGTTTCCCTCTAGTTGTAAGCCTCCAGTATAATACCATCTCACTTAAAATAAAACGTAATCTCTTCCCCCATGCCTCTAAGGCCCTAAATGACCTGGCTTTCCTCAAGCTTCCAGCCTTTTCCTCTGCAAGCTCACTTCCAACACTGCATTCCTGCTACATGGACTTTCTTGCTGTTCTCCAAACAAGTCAAGCTTGTCTCTTAGCATGTGCACTTCCTTTGCCTGGAATACACCGTCCTCAGGTTTTACGACGACTTTTTCTTCATGTCATTAGGAAATTTTTCAAGTGTTTTAAGGTTTACTCAAACCATATTTGAAACCTTCACCCCTGTCATTTTCCATCTATCATGTTTACCCACACTACTTGACATTACCTGAAATTATATGGCTTTAGATTACTCGTTCCTTGCCTCTCCCAGTAGAATGTAGGCTTCACGAGAACACATACTGTACTTTGTTTACCACTGCACTCCCTACCTTCAAAAGTGCCCGGTAAGTAGTAGGCACTCCATGGCTGTAAATCAGATGAACAAATGACCCACACAGTGGGTTAGTCTGCCAAATATAGAGTGCCTACAACATACAAATCCAAGGAATGAATGGATGTGACCAGGGCATTGATAAAGAAGGAAATGTGACGGATCCTACGAATATATTGTAAAAGGTCAATATCATTAGTATCCACATAAATGCATATTAAAATATGTAGATAACCTTTCCACTTAGAAGATTAGTACCAATTAAAAATTACTGATACTATTCACTGCTGAAGGAGATAGGAGGAAATCGTCATTATTTTACACTGCTGGAGAAAGTTAAATTGCTACTAAAATAATCTGGTAATAAATATTAATGTGAAAAATGCACACTCCTAGGAATATTCTAGAGATAATCTATAATATACATTTAAAATCACATAGAAAAAACTTCATTGCAGAATAGCTTGTAGTATTCAAAAGTAAACATTCAATTTTATTTTTTTAATTGACAAATAATAATTGTTCATGTTTGTGAGGTACGTAGTGATGTTTTGATACTTACAATAGATAGTAATGAGACCAGAGTAATTAACATATCCATCGTCTCAAAAATTTTTTTTTTTGTTTTGTTTTAGGAACATTCAATATCCTCCTCCTAGCTATTTGAAACTATTAATATTATATTATTGTTAAAATTGTCATCCTGCAGTGCTATACAACACTACAACTATTCCTCCCATTTAGCAGTAATTTTGTATCCTTTAATAAATCTCTCCCTGTCCCTCCCTTCCTCCTATCAGTCCCAGCCTCTCATATCCTCTGCTCCACTTTTTATTTCTATGAGAGCAACTTTTTTTTAGCTTCCACATATGAGTGAGAACATGTGGTGTTTAACTTTCTGTTCCTGGTTTATTTCACTTAACATAATTTCCACCAGTTTCAAAAATGGAAATTCTAATGTCCCTCAATAGTAGAGAGATTGAATGTTTCAGGATATGTCCACACAATAGAATACTATGCAGCTATTAAAAAGAGTGAAGGAAACGGATGCATCCTAACTTGAAGGGGTGCCCAATATACCTCAAGACTGAAAACCAGAAGTTAAAGGATAATGCGTATACTGTACAAAAAGCAAACAACAAAAACCTGTGTGTGTGTGCTTGTGTTCACACAGGCTTGCAGAAGAGGACAGAAATGCAGTAACACTAAGCTGTTAGGATGACCTCAGGGAAATACAGGGTAGAAAGAGGGAGGGGTGTTAGCTTTTTCTTTATGTATCTTGTATTTTAAAATATATTTTATAAAATTTAATTTAAAATTATTCATTTATAAAAGAATAAAAGTGTATGATTCTCCTTAGCTATGCAGAAGTTAATAAGCCACTGACTCTCCTTAGCTATGCAGAAGAATACATAAACTAAACTAAGGAGTTTTACATTTTAAAAATTAAATGAATTACAATAAAATAACGCTAGTAGATTTGAAAGTCTTGATAAAAGTTCACTTTTATAGAATAGATATATTATCAAAATGACTTGAAAGAATAGAAATCTTTCTATTTCTCTCAATAGAAATAATAACTATTAAAAATTAAAACTGTTATTGAATAATTACTTCTCCAAAATTAAGCCCTGATTATGTTAGCGGTAAATGCTTTTAAACTGATGATTTCAATACCACAGAAACAGTCCCAGGAAGGACAGGTTGCTTTATTCATTCCACTGGAATGGAAATATCTGTATGTGTGTGTCAAATACACACACACACACACACAATGAGAAAGACTACATCCATCACCTTGCTGGGGAAAAGTGCAAAAGTAGAGAACCAGAAACTTTGAGCAATGTTTGGAAGAAAAAGCAGACTGGATCAGAAGGGTGTAGAAACCAGAGAAAGAAAAATATTACACACAGAAAAGAAATGTGCAGACTAAAACCGCACTTTTCCCCACTGGAGCCTTCAGGCCACTTAAGCCTGGAAGGGCTCATGCAATTCTTTGGGCAAAAATTGATTTGAGATCCAACTTGAAACATACAACCATTTTAATCTTATATTCCTTGACTAGCATATATTACAGAACCATAGTAAAATATTTTTTAAATTATAGATCTATAAGGAAAAGTTGGCAAAATTGTCAATACGATGGGAAACTTCAGCTGTCGAGCAACTGATAGACCAGGCAGTCAAAAAAAAAAAAAATCAGAAAAGATATATGGTATTTAAACAATAAGAATAATAAACACCATCTAATGGCTGTTACTAAAATAGTCTCCTATGTGTCCATCAGTCAGGAGTCACCCAAAAAAAGGAAAACTACTTTAATTATTTAAAACAGGGTTGGGGGGCTAGAGTGCAAGAAATTGTTTCCACGTGTGAGAGAAGCTGCAATGACAGATGGGTTTTGTTGAGCCAAGAGATTAGCAGCAGCAGGAAGCCACCACCACTCCAAAGCTGGGATCAGTAATAATAGACAGCTTTTTCAAGGAATTTTACCATAAATTAGTTAGAGAGGGATTTGGGGTCAGGGTTTCATTCTGCTTTTTCAAGAGACTTCTCTCTTTCTCCTGGAGGGAGAGGGTTTGAGCCTCCCCTTGGCTGTTATGGATAGAAGTTTGAGGTCCAAGGGGAGAGCAGCTTAATCAAGAACATATGGAGGTGTGGGCCGGCCTCTCAACTGTCGGAAAAAAATACCTAAATATGTTACATAAGAATAATTCCCTGAAACAAATCTTCAGATTGAAGCAGGGCCACACTGTGGTCCCCAAACTATGCAATGTAGGAGGCTTAACCCAGAGAAATATTCTGGTTTAGTGGTCGCACTTCAAAGATAAAAACAGGTTTCTTCAGGCATCCAAGTTTCAATATCAAATAGCCTAAATAGAGAAAGCCATTAGGCAGACCTCCAACTTCTCTATGGTGATGTCAATTATTAGCAGGCATTTGCTGCTATGTTCTGAAGGAGAGAGTCACTGAGCGCTACCGTGTCAAAACAAATGTCTTTCCATCAAAACCAGCTGCATAGTTAGTGGGGCCCAAAGCAAAAATGAATACGAGGTACCCCTAGATACAAAATATATTAAGAATTTCAAAATGATGACAGCAGAACATGAATTAGCCCAAGCATGGGGTATACTTCTTGTCTCAGTGCAAGATTCTGTATTACTGCATGGGTTGCACACTAACAAAGTCAGCCTTGCTTTCAAAGATTTAGGAAACTTTCAGGCTGGCCCATGAAATATGGTATGAGCCCTCTTCAGCAAATTCCTTGATGACAAAAACCTAGAGATGAAATAAAATAAAGAACTTAGAAATGAAGGCTCTGCCCTGGTGGTGAGCATTGAACTGATTTATAGATAAAACAAATTCTAAACAACTTTGGGAATTATGGTTACAGAATACAAATACTTGAAATAGGAAGAAGAATGAAATTGCTAATGCATTCAGCTAGCCCTGCAGGTAAGCAGTTGATACCACCTAAAATCATATTGCGTTTTTAATGAGATGTAGTGATTCTACACTGAGTGTTTTATTTAGTATCTTCCCTGGTATCTTCATGTCGGATTGGTAATGTGCTGACGTCTTAAGGTTTGAGGGAGGTACATCTCACACGTAGCGTGAAAACCCAATTATCATGCTCTGAACCATAAAAGAATCTAGAAGACTCTAGAAGAATCTTTTGTTGGGAAATATCTCATGGAGTGAAGAAACATTTATGTGAGGATTAAGTGATCTCACTGGTTTTACTTCAGTTTATTTTTCTTCTATTTGGATAAGTTACATTTAATCTTTTTATTGAAAAATACATTATTTGGTTTTTACAAAAGTATGAATGTTAATGATTATTCACGTGTGATGGGATTTGAGTATTTTACCCTCATCTTTCTCATCTTTGCCTTTTCCATATTAATTAAATTATTTATGTGTCATATGTAATTTTTACAGAGGCTAAATTTAATTTTATTTAATTTAAAAAATTAAGTCAAATATTACCCCACCCAAAGGTTCCAGTCCAGGGAATTTTATTGGTGAAATCTATAACAACTTCAAGGAGCTGGGTTTCTGTATTTACATTGTTTGAAAGAACAGAGAGCTAGAAAATTTCCAACTTGTTCTACAACATATCATTGATACCAAACCAAGACAATTAACTACGAAAAAATGAAAGATATATCAATCACTTTGAATATAGACGCAACAATGATAAGTAAAATCTTTTCAGGTGGCCACACCCTTTCTAATCCAGCCATGTGGTGTGGGGGTGGGGGTGGGGGTGACAAGAGAGCTGTGTGGACATTGAGAGCCTAGCATACTTTTGCATGGAAACCATGGAGATGTTCTCCTCCCCCGTCTCTGACACCCTGAATAACCTCTACTAGACTGAGGAAAATGGAGACCCAGAGGTACTAAAGAGGTCCCAGCGATGGGCAGAAACTAAACTGGACTGCTTGGGTTCAGACTGTGGTGTCTTAACTATCACCAGCCTTCTTCAACAGAGGCTACTGCCATGGGTTGCTAACGATGGCATAACAAGGGTAAGGCAGTGGAAGAAATCCACCCAGAGAATAGGTAATAAGGAGTGCAGTGCTTATACACAGTTTTGGAAACAATAATAAAGACAGCTAAGCATTAGTCTGCTTTGTATTATCACCATGAGTCTGTAGTTTCAAACAATGTCAGTGATAAAATGCTCCTTTGTGAAAAAAATCAGTTCCTTCTATGTTTACATTTTTTAATAAGATTTCAAAAATTGTATTTATTTATTTATGTGAATTCACAGATGACAAAGTGTATATACTTATGGTAGACACTGTGATGGTTTGATATATGTATCAAACATACAGAATGTCTGAATCAAGCTAATGAACATATCCATCACCACACATACTTATCATTTTTGCGATAAAAACATTTAAAATCTACTCTCTTAGCAATTTTCAAGTATACTATACATTATTACTAATTATAGTTGCCATGCCACGTAACAGATCTCCAGAACTCATTCCTCTAGGCCAACTAAAACTTGGTATACTTCGACCAACATTTCCGCATTTCCCCAGCCCCTGGTAACCACAATTTCATTACCTATTCTTTAATAAACTGTGTTTAAATGAAGTTAATTCAGAGATCTCTCAGTTACACAGTCAGCCCTCAACATCTGCAGAATTAGCTACATGGGATTCTTTTATTTTTAATTAATTTATTTTTTGAGACAGAGTTTTGCTCTTGTTGCCCAGGCTGAAGTACAGTGGTGCAATCTCAGCTCACTGCAACCTCCGCCTCCTGGGTTCAAGAGGTTCTCCTGCCTCAGCCTCCTGAGTAGCTGGGATTACAGGTGTGCACCACCACGCTGGGCTAATTTTTGTATTTTTAGTAGAGACGGGGTTTTGCCATGTTGCCCACACTGCTCTTGAACTCCTGGCCTCATGTGATCCGCCTACCTCATGGGATTCTTTTCAAGAGTAATGTTGTACTGGTTTGGAAAAGTTTGAGTTTGCTTTAGGAGCTGTTTGTGTCACCACATATTCTGTGTTTAAGCTGCAAGTTAGAAATAAACAGTGATAGCACAATGATTATAATGACAAAGAAAATTTATGTTATTCCAATTCTATCAATCCATGTGATTTCTTGGACTTTTTATTTGGATTTAAAATTTGGATAGACATATGTAGAAGAATAAAACTGTACCCCTATCTCTCACTGTATACAAAAATTAATTCAAGATTGATTAAAGAAGTAAATGTAAGACCTAAAATTATAAAAATTGTAGAAGCAAACCTAGGAAAAACAATTCTAGACAATGATCTATGCAAAGAATTCATGACTAACAACACAAAGCCAAATGCAACAAAAACAAAAACAGACAAATTTAACTCAACTAAAAAGCTTCTGCATAGCAAAAGAAATAACAGTGAACAGACAGCCCACAGAACGGGGGAAAATACTTGCAAATTATACCTCTGGCAAAGGGCTAATATCCAGAACCTAAAAGAAACTCAAACAGTTCAACAACAACAAAAATAACAAAACCTATTCAATAGTAGACAAAAGATATGAGCAGACATTTTACAAAGATATATAAATGGTCAAATGAAAAGCATATGAAAAAATGCTCAACATCAGTAAACATCAGAGAAATGCAAACCAAAATCATAATGAGATACCATCTTACACCACTCAGAATGGATATTATAAAAAAGTTGGGCCAGGCACGGTGGCTCACGCCTGTAATCCCAGCACTTTGGGAGGCCAAGGCGGGCAGATCACAAGGTCAGGAAATCGAGACCATCCTGGCTAACATGGTGAAACCCCGTCTCTACTAAAAATACAAAAATAAAATAGCCGGGTGTGGTGGGGGGCGCCAGTAGTCCCAGCTACTTCCGAGGCTGAGGCAGGAGAATGGCGTGAACCCGGAGGGCGGAGCTTGCAGTGAGCCGAGATCGCGCCACTGCACTCTAGCCTGGGCAACAGAGCAAGGCTCCTTCTAAAGTCAAAAAATAACAGATGCTGGCTAGAATGGGGAGAAAAGGGAACGCTTACCTACTGCTGGTGGGAATGTAAATTAGTACAACCTCTACGGAAAATAGTATAGTGATTTCTCAAAGAACTAAAATTAGAACTCCTGTTCAATTCAGCAGTCCTACTCCTGGGTATCTACCCAAAGGAACAGAAATTATTATAAAAAAAAGATACTTGTACTCACATGTTTATTAATGCAGTATTCACAATAGCAAAGATGTGGAATCAACCTAAGTTCCCATCAATGAATAATTGGATAAAGAAAATATGGTATGAGATATATACATATATACATATTTTTTATATATATACACACACACACGTATACACACACAACATGGAATACAGAATACTACTCATCCCTAAAAAAGAATGAAATCATATCTTTTGCAGCAATATGGATGGAACTGGAGGCCATTGTCTTAAGTAAAGTAAGTCAGAAAAAGAAGGTCAAATAGGGCATGTTCTCACTTACAGGTGGGAGCTAAATAATGTGTACACATGGACATAGAAGATAGAATAATAGACTTTGGAGATTCAGAAAGGTGGGAGAGTGGGGGCAGGTGAGGGATGAGAAATTACCTAATGCATACAATGTGTGTTCTTTGGGTGATGATTACACTAAAAGCACAGAAAAACACAGTGAAGAACTCCATCCCAGCTGTGAGATAAGACCCTGATGCTGGCTCCTGTTTTTTGCTTTCTTTTCTTTTTTTTTTTTTTTTGAGACAGGGTTTCACTCTGTTACCCAGGCTGGAGTGCAGTGGTGCAATCTCAGCTTACTGCAACCTCTGCCTTTCGGGTCCAAGCAATTCTCCTGCCTCCACCTCCCAAGTAACTGGTATTACAGAAATGCATCATGACACCCAGTTAATTTTTTGTATTTTTTTAGTAGAGATGGGGTTTCACCATATTGACCAGGCTGGTCTCGAACTCCTGACCTCAGGTGATCTGCCCACCTCAGCATCTGTCAGAAAGTTTGAGGCATGTCGAAGAATTGTCTATGAAAGTCATGAAAGAGAAAAATGTTATAAAAAAGAATTTATGCAAAAAATGTTGTATAATTTAAAAGTAATTAAGCCTCCTGAATGTAAAACTATTAAAAAAAAAAAACAGTTTATGTGCAAGGTGTATAAGAAAAGTAAAATATACCTTTGGTAAAAGGATTATAAGGAGGCATAAGAATGTACATTTTTACCAACATTAAAAAGTTAAAAAAATTATTGTTTTGAAGGTTTGAGCAAGTTTTAAAACGTTGATTGTAAAGAAAATTATGTGTGTAAACATATTAGCTAAAGTTAAAGAAGTATCATTCAGTTTTTCTGTGAACTGGACATTAAAGTAAAAGCATAACAGATTTTTCTTAAAGCACCAACCTGCTCTTTAGCAAAAATTATAAAAGGTTAAAAAGAGTCTATAAAATCTTACCTTACAAACATTAAAAATTAGATAAATATGTCTACAAAATTAGATAAATATGTCTATTAAAATAGGTTTAACATTAATAACACACTAATATAAAGATAAAATTTAGTTTATCTGGTATAAAAATCATACGAGAAGTATTGTTAAATGTAAAATGGTATTTGGCTTTCTTAGGTTTAAAAACTAATAAAATTAGGTGCTAAAGGAAATTTCTCAGTAAAAAGGCACTAAGCACTATAAAGTCCACTGCCAAGGTCCCTTAAGAGGAAGGTCCCTTAAGATACCTTTTTAAGAAATTGACCTTAAGGAAAGGTCAATTTCTTAAAATTTGTATTCTTGGTTTATCTTCCATTTTCCTTTCTCTCAAAAGCTAAAAGTCTTTTAGCACATGTATCACCCCTAGAATTTCTGGTAAACCAGCACTAGCCTGAAGATCACGTTCTCATCAAAAGGTAGAAAGAAGAAAAACTCGAGCCAGCCTAGGAAGGACCCTACCTTGTGCTGCTAGCCACCAAGACTGCTGCTGTTCGTACAGAAAAAAAAAAAAAAATGGATGGACTCATCACACTCGAGTCAGGAAAGCCCCACCCACTCCAGAGTCGTAGACCATAGTCCCAGGGAAAAACCCAACCAAACTAAAGCTAAGAAAAATTTAACCCTTTTCATCCATTCTATTACTCTTTCTTCTTTCCTCATTCTATTGTTGACCATCTAGTTATTAACATACAAGTCAATTTTGCCTCAAACTGTTGCATTTAATGCTTGCCTTGTTATATCCTGTGGGGACTTGCCAAGTCAAAGACAGCTTTTTACTTCAGAAAAGTACTTCTGTCCCTCCTGACTCTCCTCAGACTGGGCATTAGTAAACTAAGACCATTTAATCCAGGGATATTTTGATAAAGACCCTAGTGCCAACCAGGAGTCTTGCCCCCCAATGTAGAGCTTTCATGCTGTAGTTGGTCCAATGTTCTCTGGACCACTAAAGATGGACTGCCCCAACCGGTTTTTATAATTTCCTAAAACCATACATTCATTTTACTAGAGGATCATAGAAGTTAAAGACTTAAAACAAACGTTAGCAATTAAGACAAGATACCAAGATGCAAATGCCTGGTTAAAATGGATCAAATATTCCATCTGCACGTTAAACAAAAGCAATTGTTATGCTTGTGCACATGGCAGGCCAGAGGCCCAGATTGTCCCCTTTCCACTAAGGTAGTCCTCTAGTCGACCAGGTGTGGGCTACATGGTAGCTCTTTTCCAGGATTCTAAACCCTAGAGTAATAAGTCATACCAAACTCTCTCTGCTATATCCCAAAGTCCAGCACCCTGCGGTTCAGACCCCGAGGGCCATCCGGCCTCCACCTCCCAACACTAAGTTCACTTTATGTCTCTCATGACAGGGAGAAAACTTAGCATTCCTTGGAGACCTGAAAGGATGCAGCAGGCTTAAGAATTTTCAAGAGCTTATCAATCAGTGAGCCCTTGTTCATCCCAGAGTGGATGTGTGGTGGTATCGTGGTGGACCTTTCCTGGGCACTCTGCCGAATAACTGGAGTGGCATTTGTACTTTAGTCCAGTTGGCTATCCCTTTCACTCTGGCATTTCATCAACCAGAAGGAAAAAAATATAAGACACCATAAAGCGAGAGAAGCCCCTTATGGGTCTTTCAACTCTCATGTCTATTTAGATGCAATTGGAGTCCCACGAGGAATACCAGATCAATTTAAAGCTTGAAATCAAATAGATGCAGGATTTGAGTCAATATTTTGGTAGATGACAGTTAATAAAAATGTAGATTAGATAAACTATATCTATTACAACCAACAGCAACGAGCTTTTCATGAGTAAAAAGAAAAACTCATGTCGGCCCCAGCCCTGAAGTCACCTGACCTGACAAAACTCTTTACACTCTACGTGTCAGAAAAAGAAAAAATGGCAGTTGGAGTTTTAACCCAGACTGTGAGGCCCTGGCCAAGGCCAGTGGCCTATCTCTCAAAACAACTAGACAGGATTTCCAAAGGCTGGTCCCCAGATCTAAAGGCCCTATCAGCAACGGCCCTGTTAGCACAAGAAGCAGATAAACTAACCCTTAGGCAAAACTTGAATATAAAGGCCCCCCCATGCTTTGGTAACTTTAATGACTACCAAAGGGCACCATTGGTTAACAAATGCTAGATTAACCAAGTACCAAAGCTTGCTATGTGAAAATTCCCACATAACCACTGAAGTTTGCAACACCCTAAACCCCATCACCTTGCTCCCAGTATCAGAGAGCCCAGTTGAACATAACTGTGTAGAGGTGTTGGACTCAGTTTTTTCTAGCAGGCCCAACCTCCGAGACCATCCTTAAACATCAGTAGACTGTGAGCGGTATGTGGACGGGAGCAGCTTCGTCAACCCCTGCAAAGTGACTCTGAAGAAGATGACAAGCCCTGCTCCAGTCACACCCGGAAGCTGACTGGTCCATGCATGGCCGAAGCATGAGAAAACTCATCGCAGGACTCATTTTCCTTAAAATTTGTACTTTTACAGTAAGGACTTCAACTAACCTTCCTCAGACTGAGGACTGCTCCCAGTGTATACATTAAGTCACTGAGATAGGACAAAAGGTTGCTATGGTCCTATTATTTTATGGTTATTGTAAGTGTACTGGAATTCTAAAAAGAACTTGTTTGTATAATGTTATTCTATACAAGGTATGTAGCCCAGGAAATGGCCAACCTGATATGTGTTGTAACCCATCTAAGCCTCCCATGACCACAGTTTTAAAAATAAGATTAAGGACTGAGGACTGGTGGAGGCTCATAAATGATACGAGTAAAGTGTTAGCCAAAACAGTAGAAAAACGGGTGCCCAAACAAGTCACCTTAAAATTTGATGCCTGTGCTGTCATTAATAGTAATAAGTTAGGAATAAGGTATAGTTCTCTTAATTAGAAAAGAGGCTATATGGCAGAAAATAAGTACATCTGTCATAAATTAGGACTGTGTGGAAATGTAAATACTGGTCTTGTGTCATTTAGGCCACGTGGATTAAAAAAAATGAAAAAGATCCAGTCCACCTTCAGAAAGGAAAAAACAGCCCTTCCTGTACTAAGGGAAAATGTAACCCCTTAGAGCTAGTAATAACCAATCCCTTTGATCCTCGCTGGAAAAAAGAAGAGCATGTGACCTTAGGAATCGAAAGGGCTGGATTGGATCCTCGAGTAAATATCTTAGCTCAAGGAGAAGTTTACAAACGCTCTCCTGAGCCAGTGTTTCAAACTTTCTATCATGAACTAAATGTGCCAGTACCAGAAATCCAGGAAAAACAAGAAATTTGTTTTTGCAATTAGCCGAGCATGTAGCCCAGTCTCTCAATGTCACTTCATGTTATTTATGTGGAGGAACTGTAATAGGAGATCAATGGCCATGGGAAGCCCGAGAATTAGTACCTACAGACCCAGTTCCTGATGAATTCCTGACTCAAAAGAACCACTGTGATAATTTCTGGGTCCTAAAAGCCTTAATTATTGGACAATATTGCATAGCTAGAGAAGGAAAAGAACTCACCTCATAGGATGACTTAGTTGTCTGAGACAGAAACTGTATAATGGTACCACAGAAATAGTATAATGGTACCACAAAAACAGTCACTTAGTAGAGTTCAAATCACACAGAGAAATCCATTTAGTAAATTCCCAAAGTTGCAAACTGTGTGGACCCACCTGGAGTCCTACCAGGACTGGACAACCCCCACTGGATTGTACTGGATATGTGGGCATAGAGCTTATGCCAAATTACCCGACCAGAAGGCAGGTAGTTGTGTTATTAGCACTATTAAACCATCTTTCTTCCTTCTGCCCATAAAAACAGGTGTTCTCCTGGGCTTCCCTGTCCTTGCTTCCCATGAAAAGAAAAGCATAGCTATAAGAAATTTTAAAAAATGAAAAATGGCCCCCTGAGAGAATCATACAATATTATGGGCCTGCTACTTAGGCACAAGACTGCTCATGGGGATACCGGATCCCCATTTACATGATCAACCAAATCATACAGTTACAAGCTGTCTTAAAAACATTCACTAATAAAACTGGCAGAGCCTTGACTATTCTGGCCCAGCAAGGAACTCAGATAAGAAATGCTATCTATCAAAATAGATTAGCTCTCAACTACTTGCTAGCAGCTGAAGGAGAGGTCTGTAGGAAATTTAACCTTACTAATTGCTGCCTACACATAAGTAATCAAAGGCAAGTAGCTGAAGACATAGTTAGAGATATGACAAAACTGGAACATGTGCCCATCCAAGTGTGGCATAGATTTGATCCTGGGGCCATGTTTAGAAAATGGTTTCCAGCACTAGGAGGATTTGAAACTCTTATAATAAGAGTTATAATTGTAATAGGAACCTGCTTACTGCTCCCTTGTTTGCTACCTGTACTTCTTCAAATGATAAAAAGCTTCATTGCTACCTTAGTTCACCAAAATGTTTCAGCACAAGTGTACTATATGAATCACTATCAATCTGTCTTGCAAGAAGACAGAAGTAGTAAAAATGAAAGTGAGAACTCCCACTATTGAGTGAGAGTCTCAAAGGTGGGGAATAAGGGAGGAGACCACCCCTCGTATTGTTTTATGCACAATTTCTGCCTCCAAAGAAAGAAAAAGTAAAAACTAAAAGGCAGAAATGAAATCCACAAGCAGACAGCCTGGCACCACACCCTGGGTCTGGTAGTTAAAGATCGACCCCTGACCTAATTGGTTATGTTATCTATAGATTACAGACGTTGTAAAGAATTGCACTGTGAAAATCCCTATCCTGTTTTGTTCCAGTCTAATTACTGGTGCATGCAGCCCCCAGTCATGTACCCACTGCTTGCTCAATTGATCACGACCCTCTCATGTGAACCCCCTTAGAGCTGTGAGCCCTTAAAAGGGACAAGAATTGCTCACTTGCGGAGCTCAGCTCTTGAGAGAGGAGTCTTGTGGATGCCCCCGGCTGAATAAACCCCTTCCTTCTTTAACTTAGTGTCTTAAGGAGTTTTGTCTGCGGCTTGTCCTGCTACAGATTTTGTCCATAATGCTTATTGTATTTTCTTTCTAAAAAAAGATTCAAATCAAATGTGTCAAAATGTTAACAGCTTTCAATGATGGGTGGTAGGTTCATGGATACTTGCTATGTTATTTGTACTTCTCTATATTTTTAAATTTCTCAAGAAAAACAACACAATAAGGTGACTGTACTTTTAGTAAATTATGGCTGCATGTTACCCAGATATCTGCTCCAGTTATATTGAGAAACTGGAAGTGTGAAACTCCACCATCTGCTAAAGAAATCTTGACATCCATGGGTAGCAAAGAAACATCAAAAACTGATGTTAAGACCACATGACAGAGCAAATATACTTGACAACATTTAGATTATTTTATTAAGCAAGGAATCCTAAAAACAAAACCAGATTTCATTGTGGAGTCAGAGAGGATAATGTAGACCTTTGAGGTTAAATTATCAATGATATTGATTAAGGTTTCATATATGATTATTCATTGATTTTTCTGCTGGGTAGGAATAAAGAGAATTTTAGCTGAATAAAACTTGTTAAAAGTACAAGCTGTTCCAAGGAATTCTTATGTATATTTCAGGCTGTTATTATAGGATTAAAGTGTTAAGTGTGGGGAGGAACACAACATTTGAAGACTCTCAGCTCAAAGGCCCTTCCTCACTAGAAATGAATTGTTATTCTGACTCATCTTTTGTGCAGATGAAATTCATTAACTTTCCAGCACTTGCATGACTGTGAGGTTATTTCCTTGCTGAACTTTTGTGCTGGAGACATGCTGAGGACAAACTATGGTGAAAATTTCCGAAAGTAGGTGCTTGCTGTGTAAATACTTCCCTTGATAAATGATGTCCCAATTAATATGTAATTGTGCAATCATGTAGTCATTTTTTTCATTAAAAAGTTATTGATGCACTTAAGCTTCAATTCCAGCCATTGGTTTACAGCAGACAAATATACAAAGTATAAGGCAAAATATTGATCTAGATAAACTCGTAGGTATTAGGACTTTTAGAGAAAATAACGTTTTTGCCTTTGTCTAGTAATTCAGTTCAACCAACTTTTAGTTAGTCTTTGCTAGGTACCAGATACTTTGTAAGGCACCGAAACTGTAAAAAATAGAAATTATATTTCCTACCTTTTAGGCAGTTGTCAAAGAGCATGGAAAACATACATGTAAACATATTTATAATTCAATGAGATGTTGAAAAATAATACAACTTAAACAATTTTAAGCCCCATGAAGGCAGGACCACATTTTCCTTTCTCATAGCTCTATCTCAGAACTTAGTCTAGTGCCTAAAGCATTGAATACACTGAATAAGTATTTAACTTGTTGTCTTAGTCCATTGGGGCTGGTGTAATAAAATACAAGATACTGGATGACTTATAAACACAGAAATTTATTTCTTGTAGTTCTAGAGGTGGGGAAATCCAAGATCAATTTTCCATCAGATTCAGTATCTGCTGAGGGCTCACTCTCTGCTTTGAAGATGGTATCTACTTGCTGAGTCCTCAAATGGCGAAAAGGGTGAACAGGCTCGCTTGAGCCTCTTTTATGAGGGCACTAATCCTGCACATGATGGCAGGTTCCTCATGACCTAATGATACAGGATTTAAGAAGAAATCACTTAGGCAGATAGCAAGGGTATGGAGGTCCTTGGTAAGGCTTTTCTTTTTAATGAAAAGCAGCCCCAAATCCTTTTCTAACGAAGAACAGCCTGCAAGCTGGGAGCTTGCATGGATGAATGCCAGCAGGAACTAAGAACTAGACATTTTCAAGATGGTGGCTCCATCTTCCCTTCTCTGCCAGCCACATGTGCTGTAAGGTACAGACAGGATGGTACCCATCAACTGGAAAGCCCATTTGCATAAGAAGATTAGGGTGGGGTGACCAGCCTTCCCTGTGCACTATGTCAATGTCATACCTGATACAACCAATCTATGAGCCCTATGTAAATCAGATACCACTTCTTCAAACTGGACTATAAAACTTTGCACATTCACTGCCAGCCTGTCCTTTCCACTCAGAGACCCCTTCCTCTATAGAGGAAACTGGTTCTCTTTCTCTTCCCTTCTACCTATTAAACTTCCCTCCTAAACTCCTCATGTGTGTCCATGTCTTAAATTTTCCTGGCTCATGACAACGTACCCAAAGTATATACCCCAGACAATGGAGCTGCTTCACTAATAATCCCCGAAAGTCCCCCTCTCTTGACATTACCATTTTGGGGAGTGGGTATCAATGTATGAATTTTGGGGTGATATAAACATTCATAGTATTTGTTAATGAGCAAAAGTATTACATAAGAGAAAGTGATTATGATAGAAGTCATTTAAAAATCTTATGTTATCAGCTGGGTGCAGTGGCTCACACCTGTAATTGCAGCACTTTGAGCGGCCGAGGTGAAACCCCATGTTAGTCTCTGCTAAAAATACAAAAATTAGCTGGGCGTGGTGGTGCATGCCTGTAGTCCCAGCTACTCAGGAGGCTGATGCAGGAGAATCGTTTGAACCTGGGAGGCAGAGGTTGCAATGAACTGACATTGTGCCACTGCCCTCCAGCCTGGCGAGAGAGTGAGACTCCATCTCAAAAAACAAAAAAAAAACCAAAAAAACAAAAAAAGAAAATCACAACTTATGTTATCATGGCTAATTGGTTAATCCAAAAGTTTAGTTGAAATGGGTAAGGCTAATTGGTTAGTCCTAAAGTTTAGTTGAAATAGGTAGCCAAAGAAGACATGCAAGCCTTAAGCATTAAAAAAAAAAATCAAATTTTAATTTTCTTTTCATTTTCCACTAATCTTTGGGAAAATAACCAAACTTTTTTGTGTGTCCAACCCTACAAATTGGAAAACAGGCCTCTTTCTTGTGTAAACTACATTTATAATGTATCTTCCATGATTTTCAGTTTCAATGTATTTATAGAGCAGGGAACTGAAAAAGATTCATAAATTTTTGTTAACTATTGTCACCCTGCAGTGCTATTGAACTAGAACTAAGATTGTGAATGTTCCCAACACACAGAAATAATAAATGTTTGAGGTGACAGATTTGCTAATTACCCTTATTTGATCACTATACATTGTACACATGTATTGAAGTATTACATTGGGCCAGGCATGGTGGCTCATGCCTGTAATCCCAGGATTTTGGGAGGCTGAGGTGGGCGGATCACGAGGTGGGAGATCAAGACCATCCTGGCTAACACGGTGAAACCCCCTCTCTACCAAAAAAAAAAAAAAAAAAACACAAAATGAGCCAGGCATGGTGGCGGATACCTGTAGTCCCAGCTACTCGGGAAGCTGAGGCAAGAGAATGGCATGAACCCAGGAGGCAGAGCTTGCAGTGAGCCGAAATTGTGCCACTGCACTCCTGCCTGGGGGACAGAGCAAGATTCCATCTCAAAAAAAAAAAAAAAAAAAAAAAGAAAAAAAGAAATATTACATTGTACTCCTTAAATATGTACAATTATCTTTTCAATTACAAAGAAAAAGATACTATTGTGAAACATCAGAGTTTCCTATCCCTCTAGATTTTTATTGTTTTGGAAACTTTCGAATCTCTTTTTCCTATTTAGTTTTTGAACATCTTTGTGTGTGTTTTTGAACTTAGTCTTCATGGAGTCTTCTCAAAAGAACATTCAAATTAGCTTTCAGAAAGATATTAAATATATCTTCTGCCCATGCACATTTTCTTGGCTTGGATAAGCATTAGTTAAATTGTATGATTACAACAACAGAAACCACTGGTATAAGTGGTTTGAAGTGACTTTTAATGACCCACACTTATTTAATGGGAAAGCCAGCTGTAGCACTGCAGAACATCCTACTAGAAGTCTGTATTGGGCGTTTTGTGGTCATTTTACAGAGCAAAGGATGGCTGGCTAATAGAGTTTAGGAGTGACGATTGTTAAGAGAAACCATGTATAATAACATCAGAAGAATTGATGAGAAACCAAATTTAAAAGATTGTTAAGATTTGCTAGGTAGACTAGAAAGACAACTCTTCCAGAAGAGGGAACAACTCTTACAAAGACACAAAGGTTTTAAGTAGGACCATGTTTAGGGAAAAACTGGCTTATTGCTATATATCCTTATAAGCATTTTCTTAAACAAGTATTAATAGTCCCTTTTCCCAAGAGAGATATAACCAGGATTATCAACCCAGTCATTATTAAGGTGATTCACTAAGATAATCAATATAGTTGCTGTTTACACGAACCTATCATTGAACATACCCTCTCTAGAGAGTTACCATTTGATTTTGCATGAGAATAAAAAGAAGGAAGGAAGAAAAGAGGTGGGAAGGAAGACAGGATGGAGCATATATAAATGGATTCAAAGCCAAATTTTTTACAAGCATAGCCCTTACTTGCATGACTCCCGGTAATCTTATTAAGGGTTCTTCTACCACCATTCTCAGCAAACTAACACAAGAAAAGAAAACCAAACACTGCAAGTTCTGACTCATAAGTGGGAGTTGAACAATGAGAACACATAGATACAGGGAGGTGAACATCATACACCTGGGCCTATTGCGGGGTTGGGGCCTAGGGGGAGGATAGCATTAGGAGAAATACCTAATGTAGATAACGGGTTGATGGGTGCAGCAAACTACTATGGTACGTGTATGCCTATGTAACAAACCTGCACATTCTGCACATGTACCCCAGAACTTAAAGTATAATTTTAAAAAAAGTTTAAAAGACCAACTTTAGAAATTATTTTACTTATTTACATAAATCTTCATCACACACATAGATTCGATCCCTTTTTAAAAACACAACTTTATTTTTGCATATGGACATAAGATCAATCATAAAGTCATAATTTCAATATTATATTGTAAAGATTACAAATTATCATTATATTCCAAAAATATACCTAAATTTTCATAAATAGCTTTCCCCGGAAAAATGATGTCATAGAGAGCTCATAGAAGTCATAGAATTATTATCAAATTATTAATGAACTATAAAGTAATAAAGATTGTCACTTAAAGTTTTTTTTTCTTTGAGAGGTTATAATTTTGGTTGCTAAAGAGGGAAATTTCTTGAGGTGACTGAAACCTTACCATACAGATTGCTAAATTTTTAAGCTTTTTTTCCAGTAAATTTTTCCCTTAAGATGCTTAAATTATCTTTTCAGAAACATTTCTAATGTTTCAAAGAATCTAGTTTTTGTAGTGGGTTTTAGTAGGCCCATTTCAGACTGTATGAAAATATTTGCTAAAATACCATGGAAACAAACAGAAAACTGGATCATGGAAACAAACCTTCATTAAATAGTCATTTTTGCTTTTAGACTTCCTGTATTACAACTAAAAAGATCTGTTTTAATACCTTCTTCCATTATTTATGGATAAATATTTTTACTATTTTGTATCAAAGTAAAACATGTTCATGCTCTTTAAAGTCAAAATTTCCTATTAGATTTATAAGGAAAAACAAAGATTCTTTGCCCTGTCCATTTTTAACCCTCACTTAAAAATCTTTTGGCTTTTTTTGGGAATTTACCTTATGTTTTAAAATAATGGTCTCATAATGTTATTTTTTCATTTTTAAATTTTAGATATCTATAGATTTGTATTATGATAGATGAGATTTTCTTTTTTTAACTTTTTTTTAAAAATTAATTTTTGTGGGTACATAGTAGGTGTATATATTGATAGATGAGATTTAATTTTCTACCATCTCTCCCCCATTTTCTCAAAATACTAATATACTTATTCATTCAGTCAATATTCATAGTTTCTATTATTATGACATAAATATTACTCAAAGGTGAACAACATTGTGTTTTTTTTGTCTCATGTCTTCTTGTTTTTATCTAATTACTAAATGTTTTGTGGGTTTTTTTTTTTTTTTTTTGGTTTGTTTGTTTGTTTTTTGAGAGAAGGTCTCACTCTATTGCTCAGGCTGGAGTGCAGTGGCATGATCACAGCTCACTGCAGCCTCAATCTCCCAAGCTCAAGCAGTCCACCCATCTCAGCCTTCCAAGTAGCTGGGACCACAGGCATGTGCCAAATGCCTGGTTAATTTTTATATTTTTTGTAGAGATGAGGTTTTGCTATGTTGCCCAGGACGGTCTTGAACTCCTGGACTCAACTAATCCACTGGTCTCAGTCCCCCAAAGTGCTGGGATTATAGGTATAAGCCATCAAAACTGGCCTGTTTTATGTTACTCTCTTTTAACTTTTGCTTGCTAAATTGACTATATCTGTTCTGTCTTATATTTTTATTTAAACTCTCCACAGGAACAGGAAAATTCCTCTGGCCAAATGCTGTTTCATTTCATTGTGGAACAGCCCTCTTAGAATCTTTCGGCTCTTGCCAGGCACAGTGGCTCACGCCTGTAATCCCAGCACTTTGGGAGGCCAAGGCGGGAGGATCATGAGGTCAGGAGATTGAGACCATCCTAGCTAACATGGTGAAACCCCATCTCTACTAAAAATACAAAAAATTAGCCTGGTGTGGTGGCAGCGGGTGCCTGTAGTCCCAGCTACTCTGGAGGCTGAGTCAGGAGAATGGCGTGAACCCAGAAGGCAGAGCTTGTAGTGAGCCGACATTGCGCCACTGCGCTGCACTCCAGCCTGGGCGACAGAGTGAGAGGCTGTCTCAAAAAAAAAAAAAAAAAAAAAATCTGTTCCCATGTGGAAGAGTTGCCCTTTTATCTGCTGAAGGGCTCTCATCTGAAGACTTGGGGAGCATGTCTCTCTTTAGCTCTCATAATACTTGATTTATATATCTTGATGCTTCAGTATTGGGTACATACATATTTATTTGCTAAACTGACTTCTTTATCATTATATAATGACTTTCTTTTTCTCTTTTTATAGTTTTTGTCTTGAAATATATTCTATCTGATATAAATGTAGCAACTTCTGCTCTTTTTTGGTTTCCACTTGCATGGAATATCTTTTTCCATCCCTTTATTTTTAGTCTATGTGTGTCTTTATAGGTAGAGTGAGTTTCTTGTAGGCAGCATATGGTTAGGTCTTGGTTTCTATCCATTCATCATCTCCGTATCTTTTAATTGGATAATTTAGTCCATTTACATTAAATGTTATTATTGACAGGGAAAGATCCCCACTACTGTTTCATTATTTGTTTTCTGGTTATTTGTTGGTCTTTTTTCCTTCCTTACTTACTGGGCTTTCTTTATGTAAAAGTAATTTTCTCTGGTTAGATGTTTTAATTTCTTACACTTATTTTGTTTATTTTATAGGTTTTTGTTTTGTAGTTACCATGAGGCTTGCAAATAACATAAGCAATTATTTTGAACTGATGACAACTTAAATCTGATTATAAAGAAAAGGAAAAAAGAGCAAAGATAAAAGTAAAAATCTCTGCACTTCAACTACATCTCCCTTCTAACTTTTTGGGTTTTTTGTTTGTTTTTTGTTTTTTTTGAGACAGTGTCTTACTCTCTCACCCAGGCTGGAGTGCAGTGGTACAATCTTGTCTCACTGCAAACTCTGCCTCCTAGGTTCAAGTGATTCTCTTGCCTCGGCCTCCTGAGTAGCTGGGATTACAGGTGCTCACCACCATGCCTGGCTAATTTTTGTGTTTTTAGTAGAGACTGGGTTTCACCCTGTTGGCCAGGCTGATCTCAAACTCCTGACCTCAAGTGATCCACCCACCTCCACCTCCCAAGGTGCTGGGATTACAGGCATGAGTCACTGCGCCTGGCCGACTTTTTAACTTTTTATTGTTTCCATTTATATATTTTTATGTTGTCTATCTTTTAAAAAGTTTTTGTAATTATTATTTTTGATAGGTTTGTCATCCCACTAAATATATGAATGGTTTACATGCAGCAATTATAGTGTTAAAGTATTCTGTATTTGTCTACATATTTACTATTATTCTTTTATACCTTCAGATGATTTCTTGTTGCTCATTAATGTACTTTTCTTTTCTATTCTTTTCTTTTCTTTTTTTTTTTTTTATTGAGACAGCATCTTGCTCTGTATCCCAGGCTGGAGAAGTGGCATGATCCCAGGTGCAGTGGCATGATCTCAGCTCACTGCAACCTCCACCTCCTGGGCTCAAGCAATCCTCCCACCTCAGCCTCCCCAGAAGCTGGGTTTATACCACACACCACCATACTTGTCTAATTTTTATTTTATTTTTTGTAGAGAAGGGTTTTTGCCATGTTGCCCAGTTTGGTCTCAAACTGGCCTCCTAAAGTGCTAGGATTACAGGCTTGAGCCACTATACCAGGCATCATTAACATCCTTTTCTTTCAAGTTGAAGAATTCTTTTTAACATTTCTTGTAAGTCAGTTCTAGTGTTGACAAAAGCCCTCAGCTTTTGCCTGTAAAAGTTTTCATTTCTTCTTCATGTTTGAAAGATGATTTTTCTGTATATAATACTATAGGTTGTTGCCAGCGTTTCTTTTCCTTCAGCACTTTGAATATGTCATCCCACTCAATCCTGGCCTTAAGGTTTCTGCTGAGAAATCTGTTGCTATACATATCAAAGTTCCTTTATATGCTATTCGCTGCTTTCCTCTTGCTGGTTTTAGGATCTTTTGCTTATCTTTGACCTTTGAGAGTTTGATTATATGCCTTGAGGTAGTCTTATTTGGTTTGAATCATTTTGGTGTTCTTTAACCTTTTTGTTCTACTCTGATCTTTCTCTCTTCATCCTCTTTAGGGCCAATAACTCTTAGATTTGGCATTTTGAGAATTTGTCAGTGTGCTTCATTAATTTTTTTTTCTCTTCTGACTTTGTATTTTTATACAGCCTATCTTCAAGCTCATTACTTTTTTCTTCTGCTTGATCAATGCTGATTTTGAGAAACTGATAAAACTTTCAATTTGTCAATTGAATTTTTTAGCTCCAGAATTTCTGCTTGATCTTCTGTTTTTATTTCTGTTTCTTTGTTAAATTTCTCTGATAAAATTCTGAATTCCTTCTGTGTTATCTTGAAGTTTACTGAGCTTCCTCAAGACAGCTATTTTGAATTCCCTATCTGAAAGGTCATGTTTCCATCACTCTAGGATTGGTCAGTGGTGCCTTATTTAGTCCATTTGTTGAGCTCATGTTTTCCTGAATGTTCTTGATGCTTGGGGACATTTGTTAATGTCTTGGTATTAATGAGTTAGGTATTGATCATTGCAGTCTGGGCTTATTTACATTCATCCTTCTTGATAGGGCTTTCTATGAATTCAAAGGGGATTGAGTGTTGTGTCCTAAGCCTGTGGTCTCTGGCTTAGGACAGTGACTACTGTCCTAAGGGTTGTTTTCCTAAGAGTTGTACAGGAATCCTGCAACTCTTTCAGATGCCTAGATACACAGCCTTGGTGAACTTGGGAAAGATAAGGAGAATTTCCTGGGTTACCAGGCAAAGTCTCTTACTCTCTTTCCTCTCTTTTCTTCAATCAGATAGAGTCTCTCTTTGCTCTGAGCTGCCTGGAGTTAGAGAAAGGGTGACACAAGCACTCCTGGGGCTGCCATAGCTGGCATTGCACAAGGCCACACTTGAAGCCTTGCAGACTAATATAGTACTGGGGCTCACCGAAGGCCTGCAGTGACGATTTACTGGTTGCTTCTCATGTTTGTTCAAGGCCCAAGGCCATTTTCATCAGCAGGTAGTGAATTCTGCTGAGACTGGGTCCATACCATCAGGGCACTGAGGTCTCTTCTGGTCCAGGGTGGGTCTAGAAATTCTATCCAGGAAAAAAGACCTCAGATCTTCCTGCTCCTTCCCCCAAGCAGGAGTCTCTCCCAGGGCTGTACTTCCTGAATTGGGGGAGGATTGATGCAGTCACTCCCTTGGCCACCACAGCTCCTTTGGATCGTTCCGTAAGTCCACTGCCTCTGAAATTAGTGCAGCACTAGGGCTTGCCCAAGGGCTGCAGTCCTTTGTGGCCTGACTGCCACTCAAATTTGTTCTGGGTTCCAGGTCACTTTCATCAGCCAGTGGTGAAGCTGGCTGGAACTCACGTTCCTCCTGCTGGAATGAAGAAATCTCCTCTGGCCCAGGCTGGTCCAAATGCTGCCTTGGTGGGCACCAGCAGAATTATGCCCTGTGTTGTGTTTTGCTGTCACAAGGCAGCACTGAGCTTCAATGCAAAGTCATACCTCACTTCACTCTCTCTGCCAAGCACACAGATTCTTTCTCCATATGCTGCCTGGGGTTGGGGAATGAGTGGTATAGCCAGTGCAAAACTGTCTGTCCTACCTTCTTCAGTGCCCCTTTCCTTTATATTATGTTCAAACAAGTTACTGTAATTACTCACCTGATATTTTGGTTCTTTTGAAGGTACTCTCTTATGTAGACAGTTGTGCAAATTGGTATTCCTGCAGGAGAGTGATCACTGGAGGGTTCTATTCAGCCATCTGGCTCACAAGTAGATTTGTTAAACAAAAGGAATAAATGTTCAATATTCCAGAACTTACATTTTACCAAGGTAAGGATTTCCATCTGTTTTATTTAATAATGTATCTCAAGAACCTATCATATAGTGAAAACTCAGTAAATATTTGTGGAATAAATGAATTCTGCTGAGACTGGGTCCACACCATCAGAGCAGTGAATTCTTTTCTGGCCCAGGGTGGGTCTAGAAAGTCTATCCAGGAAAAAAGACCTCAAATCTTTCTGCATTTGTAGCAGTGCCAAGTTACCGCAAGGGTCAAGAGAAAGTTAGTCTTTACTGCTATATCAATATAGGTTTTGTTATTATATATCTAAATTTATATAGATGGATACATTATGAACACATAAGCATGTATAATATACCTTTATTTTAAAACATTTGAAATAAACCTTAAATTTGAAGACAATTCTAAGGTGAAATTCATCATGGAGGGTTTTCTTAGAAAAAGCAATTCAAGCAAATGTTAGAGGAATAAAAATACTTGTTCAGCTCAGCAGTTTGGAGTCTCAGAAATCCTAGTAAATGCCTGGAATTCTAAGTAATGAGGAGAGAGTTGCACTGAAAGTTAAACTAGGGTAGAGACATGGTCAGATTTCTACTTGAGATAGACGAGGCTGATGGCCATGTTGGGATGGACTCAAAGGAAGCCATGGGTCCAAAAGAAGGCCCACTCTATGAAAGTTTCTGTAAGGACAAGAGAATTAGTAGGCTTGAGAAATATTTGGAAGATAATCCACAAGACAGTGATTGACTGTAGAGGCATGGTAAAGGATGGGATGGTGTCACGATCCATGGACAACTAGATGACTTGTAGTCCCACTCACTAAGACAGGCAATATATGAAGAGGTTGCGGATGAGAACGCATGTTGAGAGTTTGAGATGCCTATGCAACATCCAGTTGGAAATGCCAAGCAGAAAGTTAGAGAAATGTAAAGTTTGCTGTGGAGTTTATCTATAAACGTGTAGATAAAATAGCTACATATATGCATATGCATACACACAGATCTTTTAAAAAATAATTTTCCTTTTAAAATTATGGGTACATGATTTTAAATGGGGTAAGTATGATGTTTTGATACAGGCATATTGTATTACTTCGTTTTCACACTGCTATAAAGAACTTCCCTGAGACTGAATAATTTATAAAAGAAAGAAGTTTAATTGACTCACAATTCTGCATGGCTGGGGAGGCCTCAGGAAACTTACAATCATGGCAAAAGAGTAATCAGTCACCTTCTTCACAAGGCCACAGGAGAGAAAAGAACAAAGGAGGAACTTCCAAACACGTTTAAAACCATCAGAGCTCGTGAGAACTCACTCACTATCATGAGAACAGCATGCGGGAAACTCCCCACCATGATCCAATCACCTCCCTTCATCAACATGTGAGGATTACAATTCAAGATGAGATTTGGGTGAGGACACAGAGCCAAACCATATCACATACAATGTGTAATAATCACATCAGGGTATTGGGGTATCCATCACTTCAAGTATTTATCCTTTCTTTGTCTTAGGAACATTCCAAGTATTTATCCTTTTTTTGTCTCAGGAACATTCCAATTCTACTCTTAGTTATTGTTCAATATATAATAAATTATTATTGACTGTAGTCAATCTGTTGTGATATCAAATACCAGATCTTATCTATTAAACACACACACACACCTTCATCCATAGCTACATGTAACTATATATTTATATGTGAAGACGTAATTTATCTCATATACCTATATATAAATAAGTTTATCAGTAAGAACTGTTGACATAACTTTATATGAGAAGTGAGTCCTGGTTTAAATATTGATTTCAGATATATGAAATCAGAAATATCTGATACCTGTGTAGATAAAGCAATGGATAGTTATTTTATTTCATATATAAAAAAATATATGAAATATGTAAGATATAGCACACACTGATGTTCCAAAATTTTATCATGGAAGTGAATGTATTCTTTTTTTTTTTTTTTTTTTTTTTTTTTTTTTTTTGAGACAGAGTCTCGCTTAGTCGCCCGGGCTGGAGTGCAATGGCGCGATCTCGGCTCACTGCAAGCTCCGCCTCCCGGGTTCACACCATTCTCCTGCCTCAGCCTCCCGAGTAGCTGGGACTACAGGCGCCCGCCGCCTCGCCCGGCTAATTTTTTGCATTTTTAGTACAGACGGGGTTTCACCGTGTTAGCCAGGATGGTCTCGATCTCCTGACCTCGTGATCCGCCCGCCTCGGCCTCCCAAAGTGCTGGGATTACAGGCGTGAGCCACCGCGCCCGGCCGGAAGTGAATGTATTCTAAATGGTTAACTCTGGGAGGTCACAGAGGTTTAAAAAATTGTTATACCATGGTATGAAAAGCTTAAATTCAATATTCTGCAAAACTCTTAAACACAAACGTCGAAGATGAGAAATTCCATGCAGAAATGGAGAAGGAAAGAATAGAGGAAGACTGCAAACCCGAGTGACACAGTGACTCAGTTGGATACTAAGAGAAGAATGCAGACTGGGGACTGAAGATTCTGCTCCCACACACTAGGGCTCTTGTAGAACATGGGGACTCCAGGATTCTACAGTCTGGACCTAGGGTAAAACTGGGAAGCAAATTTTGGCTGCCATATTGTCTGTCCAAATTATTTTTTAAAATAAGTGTTTTTCATAAATATATGCTCCCTCTGACAAACACGTTGTCTGTCCTAGATATAGGGCCAATCTTACCATTAAATTCCAAATGAAAATGGGAGGAGACTTCTTACTCATGTAAACACAGGGTAACTTTGACTTAAGACTTGCATTGTTTGAGTTTTTTGCTTGTCACCAGCATGAGACAAGGGAAGATTATGTTGTGTCCCCATCTTGTGGCCATGATATATAACGTTGAGCATAAAGAGCCATAGTCCACTTTGGAGGTATATATATATAGTTTTCACTGTCTTAATCTCAAATTTGTTATCCAAGTTATCCCCTTTCTATCAGACCTCTCACCTAACATTCACTACACGCCCCCATCCCCCCGCCATACACACACACAAACACACAGCCTTAATAATTATTAATGACCTCAACTATCTATAGCCTTTCTCATTTCAGTGGTCTAAAATTTATGCTGTAATCAGATTACAATTTGCAAAATAAAATTTAAGAGCTTACCTTAAGTAACACCTCTTCTACACAGAAGTATTTGTTTTTCCATTCACACCTCCCGCACCACTGCCCTACCCCTACCACCAGTCAACAAATTATGTCCTTCTTTTGGAAGCTTAATATTTAACCAGATGAGTTTTTAAGCATTTGAAACTTTTGCCTACTTAAAAACTGACTCCCTGACTTACGTGAAATTGCTGTATGAGTAGCCATATACTAAATAAAATTTAAAATTTCAACCCTTTAAACATTTACCAACTACTGTGCATATCAGCCAGCCCTCAATCCTTCTCCCTCCTGAAACTTACTCCATCACTGACATAAACCCAGAGTAGTGATGGAAACAGTATGGGCACAGGCACCATCAGGCAGACAAATTATAATAGTCTGTAGTCATATGCCTATCATGCCCATAGATCAATATATTAAATAAAAATAAATGTCGAATGAACCATGTTATGTTGAAAGAGACGTCAGAGATTTTTTGAGATGCAGATCATTCATAATAATTGAGAATGAACACGCATTTTGCTTAGAATCAATGATGTGTAAAATCTTCTGAGACCAGCAAGAGGAAAGATATCTTTTGCTAATGAAACTAGAATTTTAAAACAGTGATCCTCATTGAACAGTACATTTGGGTTGTGTGGAGGGTGGCGGCAGGTCAGAGGTAGGCAAAGCAATAACCAATATATTTTTTAATTTTACAAACGAAGGAAAGAGTTTGGATCTGTGTCCCCACCCAAATCTCATGTTCAATTGTAATTCCCAATGTTGGAGGTGGGGCCTGGTGAGAGGTGATTGGATCAGGGAGTCAGTTTCTTATGGTTTAACACCATCCCCCTTAGTGCTGTCATGGTGATAGTGAGTTCTCTTGAGATCTGGTTGTTTAAAAGTGTGCAGCACCTCACCCCTCTCTCTTGCTCCAGCCATGTGAAGCGGTGTTTCCCCTTTGACTTCCACCATGATTGTAAGTTTCCCGAGGCTTCCCCGGAAGCCAAGCCGATGCTGCCATGTTTCCTGTACAGCCTGTGAAAGGGAGAGCCTCTTCTCTTTAAAAATTACCCAGTCTCAGTTATTTCTCCATAGCAGTGAGAGAATGAACTAATACAGAAATTATTATTTTGTCCTATGGACTATAGAAGTTAAAGCTTTGAGGAAACTCTTCCCAGGTGGTGGCTGTGACTCTCTAGGAGGAAAGGAAGATGTTGAGATTTTCAAGTTTTTCAAGATTTCCAAGGATCAAAAGTATCATGACACACTGCTCTGAAAAATGAAGGATAGGCTGGGTGTGGTGGCTTATGTCTGTAATCCCAGCACTTTGAGAGCCGGAGATGGGCGGATCACCTGAGGCCAGGTGTTCGAGACCAACCTTGCCAACACAGTGAAACCCCATTTCTACTAAAAATACAAAAATTAGCTGGGTGTGGTGGCACGCCTGTAGTCTCAGGTACTCAGGAGGCTGAGGCAGGAGAATTGCCTGAACTTGGGAGGCAGCAGTTGCAGTAAGATAAGATCACACCACTGCACTCCAGCCTGGGCAACAGAACGAGACCCCATTTCCAAAAAAAAAAAAAAAAGAAGGATATTATGCCTGATTTTACTCCCAGATTTATTATGTCTATTTTTTACTCTCAGATTTAAAATCTTTATTTGGCTGTCTAGTAGAAAGCAGGTTGCTGACAGGTCTAGAGAGAATACTTGAACCATAAAAATGATCCCTATTCCTATTTTCAAAGTGTGTAAGAAATCACTTAATGTTTTACATTGTTTCCTCTGTGTGATGACTTGTTATGTTTTCAGTATTAAAACTCCTTTATTACAAGAGTTTCATTAAACATACTATTACCTCCCTGAAGGCCGAGGCTGTTATAAACATATATTTTTTAATGCCATATATATATTTTTTTACCATAAAGATAGTATACATTTAGTATAAACGAATAAATTCAAACATTGATACAGAGAAAAAGGAAAGTTCTTTTTATGTAGAGTGAAGATTAGAGACGAAGTAAAGGTCATGGCTTGGTGGTTAAACACAATCTGATGCGGCCGTTTTACAGTAGGTAATTCCATTAAAAGCCGGTGTCAAAATATTCGGCTTCTATGGTAATCACCAGGCTCGCCACTAGGGGGCAGACATGCCTAATTTTGTGATTAAATTTTCTGGAAATGGGATTGAGGCTTTAAGGGGTTTTTTGCAGACCTCACAAGGAAGTAAAACAAAAACAAAACAGAACAACCTCCCTCCCCAGCAATTTCTTAAAATATAAAAGAGAGAAAGAAAGGAAAACGGGCTATGTAACTTTGCTCAGTTCCATTCAAAACACCGGACAGCTACACATTTTTATGTGTATGCAGGTGAGCAAAACATGGTAGCAAAATACGGCCTATGGCTAGAAATTTCAGGATAAGTGAGAGAGTAGAAATGCTTTTAAGGATCTCCCAGAGGCCAAATGACCAAGAAAGTAGAAAGTCAGGGTAGATGCTATTTGTGTCTCCCACCCGTAAATATGGATAGGGTTCTAAAGATTGAGAGATTTCCATTTCTGTATGTAATCCATAGGTATAATGCTTATCATATTTAAATATATAAACGTTTTTTCTTACATCATTCAAAAATTATTTGATGAGCATCTACTTCTTTGTGCTAAAAAACAAAAGCTAGCTATTTATTTGTTAACAGACTAGACAAGGTCTCTGTCCTTGTGGGCCTTAAAAGCTAACAGAGGAAAAAGAGAATTTTTAAAATTACATACACACACACACATATTTGTATTTAGATAAATGTATATAATTAGGATTAGCACTGTGAAGGAAGTGAATAAGAAGCAGTGGTAAATAATAATTGAAGGAAACTACTTTGGGTGGGATGATCCTTAGGTCGTATTCCTAACCCGAAGGAAAAAGCACAATGAAGGACATGCCAGGCAGCCGGGCACGACCCCGTGCATGTCTGAAATCCATGTGGCTGGAGGACTGTCTCAGGGGCAAGTGCCATATGAGGCTGGACAGGTGGTAGAAAGTCGTGTCCTACAAGGCCTTGTAGTCCAATGTGACAAAGAGACATTGAAACGTCCCTACTATATATAGTAGGATATGTATATCCTACTATATGGATACCTCTGTAGAAGTCAGTAGGCTCCACTGGAAAGGACAGGGTGATATTGATGCCCACGGACAGGGAAGCATCCCACGGTCCTGTTGGAGTGAGGACATGAGTCCACAGCCAGCTCTCAGTAGATCCATAAATCACACAGTAATGATTTCCTCAGTCCCCAGATGCATAATTGGAATGGACATAGGTAGGTGGAAAGAGAAAATATGGGGTAAATTATACCACGCAAATGCTAAGAATAAGAAAGCTAGTGTGACTATGTCAATGCCGACAAAGTAGTCTTCCAGATGAGAAGTACTGCCAGAGATACCCAGCAACATGTCACAATGGTAATAGTCACTTGATCCGAATATAGCAAACAGAAATGTATATGCCTCAATGACACAGCTTCAAAATATGTGAAGCAAAGATGTACAGAAGAACTAAAAGGAGAATAGGTAATATATAATACAAATTTAAGACTTAACACTCCTGTCTGATAGAATCAGACACAAAAACTAGTAAAGATATTGAAAATTTTAATGTTGCCAACCTTGCCTTACCTGCACAATGGCAGAGTATTCAATCTTTTCACGATAACACAAAATGTTCACCAAAACAGACCGTATGATATTCCATTAAATGTTCTGATAACTTTCAAAAGATTTCAGAGTGTGTTCTCTGACCACAACGCAACTAAGTTAAAAACCAAAAACAACAATACATGTTTTAAAAGCTCCAAATAGAGGCCGGGCATGGTGGCTCACGCCTGTAATCCCAACACTTTGGGACGCCGAGGCGGGCAGATCATGAGGTCAGGAGTTTGAGACCAGCCTGACCAAAATGATAAAACCCCATCTCTACTAAAAATACAAAAATTAGCTGGGCGTGGTGAGGCGCGCCTGTAATCCCAGCTACTCAGGAGGTTGAGGCAGGAGAATCGCTTGAACCAGGGAAGTAGAGGTTGCAGTGAGCCAAGATCATGCTACTGCACTCCAGCCTGGGTGACAGAGTGAGATTCTGTCTCAAAAATTAAAAAATGAAATAAAATAAACAAAATAAAAAGTAAAAGCTCCAAATATTTGAAATTCATTGGTCAAATAAATCACAAGATAAATTAGAAAATATTTTAAACTGAAAAATAATAAAAAGACAGCTTAACAAAATTAAGGAATACTGCTAATGCAGTGTTAAGTGGGAAATGTGTATATTAGGAAAGGGGATAAATTTAAAATCAATGATTTAAATGAATTTCACAAAGCTAAAAACAGAAGAGCATATTAAACCGAGTAACTGTTAGAAATTAAATAAGAAAGGTAAGAAAAATCACTGAAAGAGAAAAAAGACAGCAATTGAGAACATTTAAGGCAGAAAATAATTTTTAAAAAGATTAACCAACCTGATAGATAGTACTCATTGAGTGAAAGGAGAGAAAACAAGAATTAGAAATATTAAGAATGAAAGAGCATATCACTCCAGTGATTAAAAGGAAAATAAAAGAATAGTATAAATAACTTTATGCTACTAAATTTTAAAACTCACGTGAAAAATAAAACCTCCCAAACCTGATACAAAATAAGCGGAAAATGTTGTTAAGGAGATTGAATTTGCTGTCAAAATCCTTCCCTCAAAGAAAATGTCAGGTCTATATAATTTCACCTGTGAATTCTATCAAACACTTAAAGAAGAAATAATAGTAACCTTACACAAATTATTTTGGAAAGCAGAAGAGGAAGAAAGAATATCTCCAACTCATTTAATGAGGCCAGTATCATCCAGATATCAAAATACAAAGAACACATAAACAAACAACAACAAAAAACCTTGCAAGAAAAGAAAATTATAGGTTAATATTACTCAAGAACATACAAGTGAAAATCCTTAAAAAATATTAGTAAATTGAATCAGTCAATATAAAAGAAGAAATAATACATCATAGGGTACATTCCAGGAATGAAATGTTAGGATAACATTTGAAAATAGATGCTATTCAGCATGTTAACAGAATAAAGATGAAAATTCATATGATTCTGACTTCAGTAGATGCAGAAAGCGAATTTGACAAACTCTGGCTCCAATTTTTGATTAAAACTCCTACAAATGAGGCATAGAATAATAACCCCATCTCCATTTTTGGTTCTGCAGAGATGGCTGAGGGCTCCCATGAGTCACACATGCTTGAATTTCTTCAACCAGCCCTGATGTGACTATATGCTCTGATCTTTGCATCCTTCTGGGGCACTAGCGAAAGGTTGTCTAGCCAAACTCTTGGTTTCTCCTCCAGAGTGCACTTTCTGATAGTAAATCTCTTAATTTTAGAACTTTTGCAATCTGCATAAACAGAATTTTTCAAATCACTGAGTGTTGGTTTTATTTCACTTACTAGTTGTTCCCTCAATGTATTTCTCTCCTTTTGCAGTTTACTGTAAGCAGGAAGAAGAAAGCAAGTCATTCCCTGAGCATGTCGCTGGGACATCCCCTCAGCTAAATATGCAAGTTCATCTCTTACAAGCTCCTGCTTCCCACATAACTGCAGGACATAATTACAGGAAACTTTCTGCATTCCCTAAAAAGGTTCTCCTTTGCCCCACTTTCCAATAACACAATCCTCCTTTCCTTCTGAGTCCTCATTGGCAGCATGTTTAATGAGGTTTCTTCAGTCTGTTGGTGATGATTAGGTATTCTCTGGGACAATACAGGAAGGGTTCTCACTTCTTTCTGACCTCTCGCCAACAGGATCTTCCCCATCCATATCTCCCCTAATAGCCTGCTCAAGGCAATCTAGTCTTTTTCACCACATTCTGCAAAATTCTCCTACCCTTGCTCATTACTCAATTCTAAAAGCTTGTCTATGTGTTTGGCACTTGCTGTAGCAGCATGCTACTTCCAAGTAGCAAAATCTGTATTCATTTTCTACTGCTGCTGTCATCAATTCCCACATTTTTTTTTTAATTTAAAGAACTTCACTTTCTTAAAAGACTCATAAAATTTGAACTTCAAACAGTTATAAACATATCATGTACATTTACCAAGGAAAATAAAATACATCCAACAAGTTTCTTTGTTGGTATATTTTTTAATGTTATAACTTGATGTCTTATTCCAATAACATTTGCTCATTGTAAAAAAGTTGGAAAATACAGATAATAAAAAGAGACAATAAAAATCATCTATTTTCCTGCTACCCAGAGAGTTTCTGTTGACTCTATATGCACACATGTGTCTGTCCACATCTATCTTACCTGTATCTCTATCCAAATAGATACACACGTAGAGACACATACACAAACACATGTACACACAATTTTAACAAGTTGTATTATTATATTAAACTTCTAACAGTACATGTTAGTGGTAAGAATACTACCATTCATCAATATCGTGTTCTCCTCTACTTCTAAGGCCAAGAAATGACTTACTTCCCTCTCCTTTGAGGTTTCATGTGGCCGTTGACTTTGGCAAATAAAATATAAGCTGAAGTGACATATGTTACTTTGAAGTAGAAGCATTTTAATCCCTAGTAGTGATGAAATGATATGCTCTTTTCCTGCTGTGACTCAGAGATGGGAAAAAAAAAAGATTTTCCCATAAGAGGGAAATATCTTGAAATGCTAAACCAACACATAGAGGGCAGAGAGCTGCCCTTAAGAGTCACCTGGTTCTATACGGACCATTGTGTAAGGCACTGAGAACTTTGGAATTGTTCTCAAACTAGATTATGTCTATCTCTATTTATCTAGTTTATTCTGACCAATAAAATCTTTAGTATTGTTCTGACATTAAATGTTCTACAAAATCATTTAAATGGCTAAATTACGCTTTATTATATGGATGTAGTACAATGTATTCAGCCAACTTTTTAGTGTTGTATATTTAAATTATTTCCATTTTCTAAGTTTTTATAAACAATATGGTAAGGAATATATTTTTAGTTAAGTTTTTGCCCATGTTTGTGTTATTTTCTTAAGGTACAATCTTGAAATGGAAAGTCATAGTTCACAAGATACACAAAACCATAAGTTTCTCATGTATAGCATCAAATCATCCTACAAAAGATTACTGACAACATAATCAATGGCATAAAGAATATTTGATTTCTCTATTTGATAAAAATATTCTATCTCCCATACTTTTCCCAAATTTAAAGGTGAAAATGATGCCTTATGTATTTAAATTGTAATTCCATGAGTTAAATATTTGTTTCTTTAACTTTTATTTTAGGTCTGAGGGTACATGTGAAAGTTTGTTACACAGGTAAACATGTGTCACAGGGATTTGCTGTACAGATTATTTCATCATCCAGGTATTAAGCCCCATACTGAATAGTTATCTTGTCTGTTCCTCTCCCTCCTCCCACCCTCCTCACTCAAGTAGACCCCAGTGTCTGTTTACTTCTTTGCATTCATAAATTATCATTTAGCCCCCACTTATAAGTGAGAACGTGTGGTATTTGGTTTTCTGTTCCTGCATTAATTTGCTTAGGATGACAGCCTCCAACTCCATCCATCTTCCTGCAAACGACATGATCTCATTCTTTTTTATGACTGCATAATATTCCACAATGCATATGCACCACATTTTTAAAATCCAATCTGTCATTGATGAGCATTTAGGTTGATTCCATGTCTTTCCTATTATGAGTAGCACATGCATGTGTCTTTATGGTGGAATGCTTTCTGTTCCGCTGGGTGTACACCCAGTAATGGGATTGCTGGGTCAAATGGTAGTTCTGCTTTTAGCTCTTTGAGGAATCACCATACTGCTTTCCACAATGGTTGAACTAACTTACAATCCCACCAAAAGTGTGTAAGTGTTCTCTTTTCTCCACAAGCTCACCAGCATCTGTTACTTTTTTATTTTAATATAGCCATGCTGACTGGTATGAGATGGTATCTCATTGTGGTTTTGATTTGTATTTCTCTGATCAGTGATATTGAGCCTTTTTTTATATGCTTGTTGGCCACATGTATGTCTTTCTTTTGAGAAGTGTCTGTTAATGTCCTTTGCCCCCTTTGTAATGGGGTTGTTTTTCTCTTATAAATCTGTTTATGTTTCTTTTAGATGCTGAATATTAGACCTTTGTCAGATGCATAGTTTGCAAATATTTTCTCCCATTCTGCAGGTTGTCTGTTTACTTTGGTTTGATAGTTTCTTTCACTGTGCAGAAGCTCTTTAGTTTAGTTAGACTCCACTTGTCAATTTTTGTTTTTGTTGCACTTGCTTTTGGTGTCTTTGTCATGAAATATCTGCCTGTTCCTATGTCCATGATGGTATTGCCTAGGTTGTCTTCCAGGGTTCTAATAGTTTTGGGTTTTACATTTAAGTCTTTAATCCATCTTGAGTTGATTTTTGTATATGGTGTAAGGAAGGGGTCCAGCTTCAATCTTCTGCATATGGTTAGCCAGTTATCCCAGCATCATTTATTGAATAGGAAGTCTTCTCCCCATTGCTTGTTTTAGTCAGCTTTGTTGAAAATCAGATTGTCGTAGATGTGCAGGCTTATTTCTGGGATCTCTATTCTGTTCCATTTATCTACTTGCCTGTTTTTGTACCAATACCATGCTGTTTTGGTTACTGTAGCCTTGTAGTATATTTTGAAGTCAGGTCAAGTGATGCCTCCAGTTTTGTTCTTTTTTTTTTTTTTTTTTGAGACGGAGTCTCGCTCTGTCACCCAGGCTGGAGTGCAGTGGCCGGATCTCAGCTCACTGCAAGCTCTGCCTCCCGGGTTCACGCCATTCTCCTGCCTCAGGCTCCTGAGTAGCTGGGACTACAGGCGCCCGCCACCTCGCCTGGCTAGTTTTTTTTTGGTATTTTTTTAGTAGAGACGGGGTTTCACCATGTTAGCCAGGATGGTCTCGATCTCCTGCCCTCGTGATCCACCTGTCTCGGCCTCCCAAAGTGCTGGGATTACAGGCTTGAGCCACTGCGCCCGGCCCAGTTTTGTTTTTTTTGCTTACTATTGCCTTGGCTATTTGGGCTTTTTTTGGGATATATATACACACACACACACACGTATACACACACACATGTATACACACACATATGTATACACACACACACACACACACACACACACATATATATATATATATATATATATATTTTTTTTTTTTTTTTTTGAGACAGAATCTTGCTTTGTTGCCCAGGCTGGAGTACAGTGACATAATCTTGGCTCAATGCAACACTTGCCTCCTGGTTTCAAGTGACTCTCATGCCTTGGCCTCCCCAGTAGCTGGGACTACAGGTACACACCACTACACCTGGCTAATTTTTGTATTTTTAGTATAGATGGGGTTTCAACATGTAGGCCAGACTGACCTCAGGTGATCTGCCCACCTCAGCCTCCCAAAGTGCTGGGATTACAGGCATGAGCCACCATGCCTGGACCATATACATTTTAAAATAGTTTTTTCTAGTTCTATGAAGAATGTTGTTGGTAATTTGACAGGAATAGCATTGAATCTGTAAATTGCTTTGGGCAGTATAGCCATTTTAATGATATTGACTCTTCCTATCCGTGAACATGAAATGTTTTTCCATTTGTTTGTGTCTTATTTGATTTCTTTGAGTAGTGTTTTGTAATTCTCATTATAGAGATCTTTCACCTCCCTGGTTAGCTGTATTCCTACATAGTGTGTTTGTGTGTGTGTGTGTGTATCAATTGAATATGAGATTGCCTTTCTGATTTGGCTCTCAGTTTGGCTGTTTTGGTGTATAGGAATGCTAATAATTTTTGTACATTTATTTTGTATCCTGCGACTTTGCTGAAGTTGTTTATTAGCTGGAGGAGCTTTTGGGCTGAGACTATGGGGTTTTCTAGATACAGAATCATGTCATCTGCAAACAGCGATAGTTTGACTTCCTGTCTTCCTATTTGGATGCCCTTTATTTCTTTCTCTTGCCTGATTTCTCTGGCTAGGTCTTCCAATACTATGTTGAACAGAAGTGGTGAGAGAGGACGTCCTTGTCTTGTGCTGGTTTTCACGGGGACTGCTTCCTGCTTTTGCCCATTCAGTATAATGTTGGCTGTTGGTTTGTCATAGATGGCTCTTATTATTTTGAGATATGTTCCTTCAATATTTAGTTTATTGAGAGTTTTTTAACATGACCGGGTGTTGAATTCCATCAAAAGCTTTTTCTGCATCTATTGACATAATCATGTGGTTTTTGTTTTGGTTCTGTTTATGTGATGAACCACATTTACTGATTTGCTTATCTTGAACCAAACTTACACCCAAGGGATGAAGCCTACTTAATTATGGTGGATAAGCTTTTTGGCTGGATTTGGTTTGCAAGTATTTTGTTGAGGATTTTTCATCAATGTTCATCAAGGATATTGGCCTAAAGCTTTCTTTTTTGTTGTATCTCTGCCAGGTTTTGGTATCGAGATGATGCTGGCCTCGCCTCATAGAATGAGTTGGGGAGGAGTCCTTCCTCAATATTTTGGAATAGTTTCAGTAGAAACGAATGGTACCAGCTTTTCTTTGTACATCTGGTATGATTCAGCTGTGACTTCATCAGGTCCTGGGCCTTGTTTTATTGATAGGCTATTTACTACTGATCCCATTTCAGAGCTTGTTACTGGTCTGTTTAGAGAATCAGTTTCTTCCCGCTCAGACCTGGGAGGGTGTAAGTGTCCAGAAATTTATCCATCTCTTCTAGGTTTTCTAGTTAGTGTGCATAGAGGTGTTCGTAATAGTTTCTAATGGTTGTTTTCATTTCTGAATTATCACAAATTTATTGGTTTAAACAACACAAATTTATTACCTCATAGTTGTGGAGGTCAGAGATCTGGAATAAGTTTCAGTGAGCTAAAATCAAGGAGTCAACAAGGCTGCCGGTTTCCTGAAGGCTCTAGGAGAGAATCCATTTTCCCATTTTTTTCCAGCTGTTAGACACCACCTTTGTTCCTTGGCTCCTGTCCTGCATCGCTCTGACCTCTGCTTCTGTTGCCATATCCTCTTCTCTGACTCTGACCCTGCTGCCTCCCTCTTATAAGCATACTATGATTTTACTGTACCCACCCACATAATCCAGAATAACCTCCCCATTTCTACATCCTAAATCATACCTGCAAAGTCTCTGTTGCCATAAAAAGTAACATATTCACAGGTTTCCAGGATTGGGACAGGGTCTTTTGCGGGAGCATTATTATATCTACCACAAATTACTTTTATCAGGAATTATATTTTATTTGCTGTTACTATGGCTTGCTTTTATTAATTTTCTTTCATATCCTTTTTATGCACTTATTTTAAACTTTCCTCTGTCATTTTGTGCCAAGTGTGTCTTTTGCATACAGGTCTTTTAAAAGTTGTTATTCTTTTAGAAACATCATTTGAAGTTTCTTTCTCTGAAAGGGATAACTTGCATACCTTTTCCGGATGTGTTAATTTTTAAAGGTCATCATATGTATATATCCTTTTCTCTTCAGGTAAGTTTTCTCTATAATAATCTTGATTCTTCAAGGCTGTTTTCTTCTCTTATAGGGCTCATAGAAAAGTTTAAAGTAGAGAAAATTATGGTCTGTGATTTTTTTTTTCATCTTTTAAAAAAAGACTAAGTGTTTGACAGTTACCTGGAAATCTGATTCATCTTCCAGACATCTGACTGTGCTTTTATTCTGGTATTAGATATGTCTTTTTGACTTTAGTTTTGATGTCTTAGATTTCAAATCCACAAGGATTATAAAAACCATGTACCTGCTAGAACAAGGGGTAAAAAGCTTGAGTAAGAGAAATCTCAAATTGTTGAGAGCAATACAGCAAGTCATTGATATTAATGGCTTAGCATCTATATGTAGTATGTTGTTACAACTTGGCTATGCTAATAGCTGTAACAACATTATTACATACGATGTAAGAATATCAGTCTTGGATGAGATGATTTCTTTCCTTTAGAAGTTTTTCTTCTCTGGGCTGGGCGCAGTGGCCCATACCTGTAATCCTAGCACTTTGGGAGGCCGAGGTGGGCGGATCACCTGAGGTCGGGAGTTCGAGACCAGCCTGGAGAACAAGAAACCCCACCTCTACTAAAATTACAAAAATTAGCCGGGTGCATTGGTGTGCACCGGTAATCCCAGCTACTCAGGAGGCTGAGGCAGGAGAATCATTTGAACCCAGGAGGTGGAGGTTGCAGTGAGCCACTGCACTCCAGCCTGGGCAGCACAGCAAGCAAAACACATCTGCAGGACCACCACGAAGGGAAGATTTCTGTTCAACCCTACTGTGGATTGGTTGTTTTCACAGACTGAACCCTTCATTCCTTACCTCCATTATGAATCTCTGAATTGAGTGACACATGTATGTAAACCTCACCTGGAAAGCAGATAACTTAGTTTTGACGGTATAAGAAAACTCCATTCCTGTATAGCTCTACCTCTCTTTGTCATTATTGTCACAAATTACGTCCTTATACGTTGTGTCCCCATCAAAACAGACATAGTATGTACAGCTGTCTTTTAAATCAGATAGGTAAAAAAGAATAACAAATAAAAATTCTATATTTATACTATCTTTTCTATGTGCCTATGTAAATACATGAGTGTTAACCGGCTAGTTTTACTTCCACTTGAATCAGAATAATAGGTCTGATGATTCCAAATGGTATGATTGACATTTACTTTAACCTTATCACTGTTCCTGCTTTTTCTCCATTGTATATATGTGAATAATTCACTGATAAGCAGTGAATGTCCTGTATTAAAGAACCGTTCATTGACTCCTACTACAAGCACCCATTGAGCACTGGACATTGGACTCTGAAGCAAGTGATAAACTGTAGACTGCCATCAGAGAATTAGCCTTGGAGGGGAGGAAGCTGACATGCATCACCAGGCAATTTTATGATAATTTCATAAGTGCAACATTTACAACTATGTACCATTCACCATGGGCACACATCAGATCCAGTCCTGAGTAATCAGTAAAGGCTTCCAAGAGAGGGACCAGAGAAGGAAGGAAGGCGTAAAGGAAGACAAAGTTGAAAAGGTCAGCAGTAATTTTAAAAGATCATCTTGTCCACAGTGTGAAAACTGGTGTCTACAAAGGAAAATGTAGAAAAGGTAAAAAGCCAGGTGGGAGGTTATTAGCATTCCGTTCATGCTGGGGGAGAACTAGGGTAGTGACAGAGAAGTAAGCAAACTCTTGAGTCATGCAAAAGTGAAGAGTGATCGAATGTAGTGATTGTCTGGGGGTGGAAGGTAGGAGGTGGAGAAAAAAGGAATGCCTGTTAGAAGTCTGTCTTGGGCAAGACAAGAGATGCATATCTTTATTGAGAGAAGGAATGCAGAAGGAGGAGCAAGCTGAGAAGTTGAGAATTAGGGGAAAGGGGATGCTAGAGAGGAGGTGACTTTGTCTGGGGAAGAACCAGGTAGAGCTATCCAGTGGACTGACATTCAGTTGCCCTTTTTTAAATTTAAAAGATATGCATTGATCAATTTCTATGTGCCAGACACATTACTAGGTGCTGAAAGCACAATGTGCAGAAACATAGGCATGGTTCTTTCCCTTAGGGAATCTGATGGCAAAGGACAGTAACATCGAAACATTTTTTTCAAAAGACAAACATAGTCATTATAATAAAGAACATAAGTGAAATTACCATATTAAATCCCAGAAGCTTTGGGTGCTCATGGGAGGTGTGCTGTAACATATTGAGGGTTCAGAAAAGACTTTCTAGAGAACAAAATGTCTAAATTTAAACCTAAATAACTTGTAGGAACTAGGAAGAATGTGTGATGGCATAGACAGGGAACCAGAGGAGCAGAAAGGAAGGCAGATGATGGACATCTTTCAGACAGGAAAGTACTACAGCCTAGGGATGCAAAAGATTAGATGGAATTCTTTTTTAATGGACAGAAAATTAACATGACTGGAATACAGACTGTGAGTAGATAAGAGACAAGAGATAACATTTAACAAAGTAATTAGGGGGTCAGAGAAGGCACAAAGGGTCTTATAAACCAGACTAAGAACTTGTGCTTTACCTGAAATAGGGTCACCAACCACTCTAGTTTTCCTGGGTCTGAGTGCTTTCCCAAGACACAGGATTTTCAGTGCCAAATTGAAATAGCCCTGGACTATTCAGAACAACTGGTCACCCTAGAGAGCCATTTGATGGTTTTATGTAGAGGTTTTCATGTATGAGGAGGTTGTAGACTGGGGAGACCACTGTGGCTATGATATGGAGAAAGAAGGAGACTGATTCAGTAATGAAGATGAAATATGATGATGACCAAGCTGGGACAGGGGGAGGTTCAGTAGAGACAGAGAAAAACTGGGTGGGTTTGTTAAATTTTAAGAGCTGTTATAATTAAACAGATGTGTAACAATTTAATGAGTGAATGGGTTTAATGTGTGAGAAAGGCATGCAGGTGGTTGGTGGTGCCATTTCCTAATTCCAGAGGGAGAGAAGTGGCTTTATATGATAAGATGAAAAGTTCTATTATAGACATGTCGAGTTTGTAAGGTTGTCAGATAAAATAATAGGACATCCAGTTAAATTGGGATCTTAGGCAGGAATGAGTACATTTTTAGTTTAAGGATGTCTCGAAGAGGAATACTTATGGAATGTACACACAAAAAAGAAATTCAGTTTTAAATGAAGGTTCTGGTAACCTTATGAGTTTGGGATGCCTGGAGTCATCTGAATATTCTGTAGGCATTCAGGATGTATGGGTTTGAACCTCAGGAGAAAGGTTTGGCTGAAAGGCCAGGGCAGTGCAATCACAGTGAATGTTTTATTTTGTTAGAGAATCATTCCACAAAGTAAGCATCACCATTTAGTTCCAAACTATTTATGACCTAGGAATGTGTGTTTCTCATGAGATATAATTTTGAACATTAGTTTAAGTGAAGGCAGACCCTTTGCTCCCCTCCTAGTGCTGACAGTCACCGTCCAGCTGCCTTCTTATTACCAACCAATTTGACCAAAATATAACCCACATCCAGAGGTAAAGACCGACATCCTGTCCTTTTGCTGAATGAGCTTTTGAAATCACAGGACCAAGTTAGAAAAGTGTATTGATTGATCTTAGAAGAGTTTTACTTAATGCACGAGAAAACAATGTCTTCGAATTTAAGCAGAATATATTCCCATATAGGCAACAGAATTTGCTAGAATGTAAGCAAACATTTTGGAGTAGCAGATATTTTTTAAACCTCAATTAAGATATACATCTACAGGTGATGCAGTTTAACAGATCTTATTAATTGATCATGGAATGCCTCAAATAATTGATGACTTTATCCAAATGTTACTGAAAGCAAATATGATTGGTGATAAAAATCACCAATATCATGGTGATTTTTCAGAAGGCTGCTCCTCTTTTAAATCTATTTTCAAAAAGTAATAGGATATTTTGGGGAATAAAGGTGTACAAAGGCCACAGCCACATTTTTCTGGCTTGCCAGAGAGCTTGCACATTCCTGCTGCCTTCAGGGTGAGCGCAGGGCCCAGGGCTGTGTCTGGTTTATACCTGTACTCTCAGAATCTAGCAGAGATGCTTAGAATGCCTTTCGATCAGCCTCATTTCCACCGCTTTTGGTCCCACCTCTTAGTATAGGACCTTCAGGCTCTGCAAATTCTCTCTCAATTATTTCTAGGAATTAATAGAGAGTGCTTCGCATGCGCTGAGAAACAAGTTTAGTTCACTACCACCCTGTGGCCACGGCTGTCTGTTTCCCAGCCCTTGTGGTCTCAACTCGTGGAGTCCTACCGGCTGCACCGAGTTAGATTGGATCCATGCAGATCACAGAGGAGGCTTTGCCATGTTCCTCATCCACCGTGCTGCTGCCTCCGAGGTGTCAGAGGGACACTAGGTGGTCTGAAACTTACAGTGCTTTGTAGAAGTAAGGAGACAGATTGTTTTCCCATTTTGTGTGATTTTTTTTTGTATTCATGCCAAAGCAACGTTGCTTGTACGCAGTGCCTCACAGAACTTTTAATGAAATAGCTCTTGTTCTCCATTATAACCTTCAGTCAACGCTAAACATTCAGCTCTAAGAGACAACAGTGACATCTGCTGGTGGAAGCAAGCACTTTCAGCCACAACTAACTTGCTGAGTTTATATGAACCTTTAGTTAACACAACACTGACCAATAAGAATGGTTCTATTTGCCACAATTACGTTATTTTAAAAGTGTTGCACTGTATATTCTTACTGATGAGCATATTTTATTTACTATTTGAGTAACATACATATGAGATTCTAACCAAAATGAGTGAGCAGGTCAGAAAATTGCCTAGAGGACCTCACATTTCTAGGATATTTTGAAATGGAAAAACATGAGTTTACCAGTAGTTTTTGGCATGATGTAGGACAAGATTCAAATTCCAGTTGTACAAAGGCACAAAACAGACCAATGAACAACAAACTTGTATTACAGTCAACCATGCTAGTATATAGCATGGCGATTAGACACATGAACTCTAGGGTGTAGAGCTGGGTTTGAGTCTCAACTCTTCCACTTACCAGCAATAACCTTAGGCAAGCAACCACATTTCTTTGTGACTCAGTTTTCTCATCTGTAAGGTGGGAATGAAGACAATCATATCTATATTATAGGGTTGTCAAGAGGATTAAATGAACTAATAGTACAAATGCTTAGCATGGTCTCTGGCACATAGTAAGCACTCTCTGTGTATGATTAAGTAATACATATTTAAGAATTATTATTATTTAATGATTAAGTATTATTTTTAGTATCATTATATATTTAAGTATTATTATTATTACATTTAGTTAGTGTTATGAAATGTTTCATATTAATCCTGAATGATTATCTGGAGGAGGAGTGAGAGTAAAATAAATAAAACAAAGAACCTTAAAAATATCAGTTATTTCATCATAGCCAACTTGATGGCAAAATTAATCTGCCAGGCAACCCTAAAATTTATAAACTTTCTTTCAAAATTAAGAAGAAAAAATTTTTAGTAAAGCAAAAATTTCTAATTTAGTTCTGTTTCTACTAGCCATTGAATAGTGAAAAATTCAAGAGAAAAAATAGAAAGTCATTTTTTGCATTAGAATAGAGTCCTTTTAGGATTCCAAATGAATGGTTTTGTTTTCTGATTTTAAAATAGCTATATCTTAAAAATATTAACCAACAGGCATTAAATTACAGATTAAATAGAAGAAGATCCCAAAGGTCAGCATATGTTAAGTGGGATCACTTAAATCACATTAAGCAAAAATTTACCTAATAAAAATAACCACTGCAAGTGTGTTTCTAGAAAATGACAACAATAACCATGATTTGCCCTATCGTCAGTACATATTCAGCCTATACCTCCTTGTGTGTGTTTTTTTCTGTTGTTGTTGTTGTTGTTTGAGACAGAGTCTTGCTCTCTGTCACCCAGGCTGGAGTGCAGTGGCCTGATCTCAGCTCACTGCAAGCTCAGCCTCCCGGGTTCATGCCATTCTCCTGCCTCAGCCTCCTGAGTAGCTGGGACTACAGGCACCCACTGCCACCATGCCAGGATAATTTTTTGTATTTTTAATAGAGATGGGATTTCACCATGTTAGCCAGGATGTTCTCAATCTCCTGACCTCGTGATCCTCCCGCCTCAGCCTCCCAAAGTGCTGGGATTACAGGCGTGAGCCACCGCGCCCGGCCCTCTTTGTAGTTTTAAAAGGGAAGTTTGCACACCTGGTCAGGCCATAGTATGGCAGAGGTAAAAGATTCGCAGAGAAACAGAGCAGCAACGTGTCAACACTTTTTTGTATCGACCATATGGGGGATTTATATATATATATATATTCTTAGGTTTTTATCGAACATATGTACCAGCAAAATTAGCAGAATCCTACTTCTCCATGTTGTCCAATGGAGTAATTCAGGTCAGTTTCATAATCATATTGAAAGATTAAACTCATATAAGAGGGCAGAAACAGATAAAATGTTATACATTTAAACCTGTTTCAGTCAGATTTGAAGTTAAAAAAAAAAAAAAAAAAGCCTATCAAAAAATGCCTGCCTCATCAGAAACTCAATACATTTTAATCTGCTCCAAGGACAGATTTGAACAACTAATTGATAAACTAAAATTAGTTCATTTGTAAACAATATGTGGATAAAAGTATTGACATTAGATGAAACAATATCAATAAATTTGTAAGGAATTTCAAGGTAAAATACTAAAATGTGTTAATTTGTTGTTTGCTCCTAATTAAACTCATTTTCAAATGGGATTTTAAAAAGGGAAATAGATATCTACAGACAGGGCCCATCTATGACCGCAAAACCTGCATCGAAACACTCCAGCTGTCAGTGCTTCAACCATCAGAAAATTTCTCTCTTGATTTTTTTCAGAATATCCAATGACTAGTAAAAATAAAATGATGTGTGAATACTTTTTAAAAGCAAACTAAAACATCACGGGTGAGACGGTCAACTACACACCGGCTGCCAGTTTCCCTGCACATCCAGGCCAGCCCTGAAGATGCCAAAAGAGAAACAAGAGATTGATAGAAGATACAAATACAACAGATGCAGAATTAAAACAGGGAAATAACTAGATATAAAACAGACATTCTAAGTGTGCATGTGTATGTTTGTGTGTGGTTATACAACTAAGTCACCATAAACTTTGAAACTTAGATGAAAAAGATAAATTTCTAGCAAAAACAGTTTTAAAAAACTGAAGTAGAAAACACAAATGAACTAAAAGCCATCTTAAAAAATTGACATTGTAATAACCAAAAAGCCCAGGCCACAAATGTGGTACAAGTGCATCCTACCAAGCTTTTAAGAAACAGATATTCACTTCCTTCTGCTAATAGAAGTCAGGCATTATTTTTCTGGGCAACGCAGCCATTTTGAATCTCTGCTAGAAATGACAAACAATATAAATTAGAACTCATATGGAAAGATTACTCCAGTTTTTCCTCCAGCTGGTTTTTAGAGTCTGACTGACGCATCCAGATCTGAGGGTCTAACACCAACTGGGGCTTGTGTTTCCTTTATGCAGACCTTGTCCATTTGAAGAGCAAGTCTTCGGCCATGCTCTACACTAGCTCCCGAGCCAACCAAAACCAAAAGATGAGACCACAACCTTCTGCATCCACCAAGTTTTATTCAGGTACAGTTGTTACTGCAGATAGACATGCTGAGAAGTTTCTTAGCAGGGGGGTTTTACGGAATCCTAGTTATTTCAACAAACTTTACTTATGTATAGTACCAGCTCAGTCTAATTTTCAAAATGTACAGCAGCAAGAATCATTTTCCAATCTTGAGATTGCTGGCTGAGTCCTTGCTAATTCACAGGTAGATCAATATAGTTGATTTTCAAGTGGACTTTAATATGAAACACACAAATCAGCTATACCTACATACAGCTGTGGCCCACAAAAGATGTGTTCTAAACCCTTGAACCAGGCAATTTTCTTTTTATAGAATTGTCTCTTGAACCAGGCAATTTTCTTATTATGGAATTGTCCTTGGACCCAATCCATCTAGATACATGAGCTAATACTGTGTTATTACTATCTATTAAGATGTTTTTGAAGTTATAAATACTTATTCATTCCACTATTTTTTATATGGCCAGCTACAGATGAAACAGAGCTCAAGACTCAGAGAAAGAAATGGATGAACAAGACTGTATTAATCTGTTCTCATGCTGCTAATGAAGACATACCCGAGATTGGGAAATTTATAAAGGAAAGAGTTTTAATGGACTCACAGTTCCACATTGCCGGGGAGGCCTCACAATCATGGCAGAAGGTGAATGAGGGGCAAAGTAACATTTTACATGGCGGTAGGCAAGAGAGGATGTGCAGGGGAACTCCCCTTTATAAAACCATCAGATCTCGTGAGCCTTATTGATTATCACAAGAACAGCACAGGAAAAACCTGCCTCTATGATTCAATTACCTCCCATTGGGTCCCTTCCACAACACATGGGGATTACTATAATTCAAGGTGAGATTTGGGTGGGGACACAGAGCTGAACCATATCAAAGACAGACAAGTTTCTTTCTCTTATGGAATTTATATTCTAGTGAAAGAAAGCAATTAAACATAACAAATGACTCAATTTCTGATAAGTAAAATGAGAAAAAAAAAACCAGGGTGATGGGGGTTGCTGGGAAAGCTAGATAAAGCACTGTTGGAAGACTTCTAGGAAAAGTTGACATTTGAACCAAAGCTGAATGTTAAATAGGTGTGAGTCTGGGAAGATCAGACAGGGGAATCAAAAAGCTAAAGGCCCTAAATTTGAAATGAGCTTTCTGTGTTCCATAAACATCAACACTGCCAGTGTGCCTAAAGGTGGTGAAGGAGGAAAAGAGTAAGAGGAAACGATTTCACAGAGGTAGGTGTTCATGAAATAACACAGGGCCTTGTGAGTCAAAGTCAGAAGTGCTGTGAAAAATTGGGATTCTACTTCGTGTTTTAATGCTAATGTGTTTTAAAAACAATTTATTATGGCTTGCAAATTATTACAAGGAAAAAATACTTCTTAGATCTGTTTCTAGTTTTAAAAGAATTTGCATAGTCCTTTCATGGGGGTTGGTTTCATTAGAGATAGATGAGGGAGGTCAGAGTGAAGTAAGTAACATATGATTGGTGAGTAAAATTCTCTCATGAAAAACTTGGTCTACAATTTTAGGTGAACAAACATGATTTTCTACACCAAAACCATCTTACCAATGTGATTTCCTCTGGTAGATATTCTTAGTCTCAAGGACACATGTCAATAGCCCTTGGAACTTTTAAGAACCCTTTCGAGATTGCTAAGAAGGTCTAACCTTTTCTGTAAGTAGACAGATGTAAATTCACCCAATGAGGGCATAAGAATAAGCAAAGATTTCACTTAAATTTGTGAGTAACTAGTAGATGTAGATATATATATAAAACCTATATTGTTCTTTATCTATAAACTAGTAATGCCAGTTGAGGTGTTTTCTCAAGAACCATGCCAACAATCTATCTTGAATTCTTTCAAGATTTCTTATTAAACTCTGAGTGGAGGCCTGTAGCTTCCCATACAGTTATTTTTTTTTGAATTAACAAATATGGGTATTATAATTAACTCTTTCTACAGAAGTTAGATTTTATTCTAACAGAAATCCATTAGAACAGAAATCAGTGCTGCCTCCAATGGCAGCAGAAAGCCATTGGAGGTTTTTGAAATAGGAGAACAATATGATATAATTTATATTTTAAAAAGCACACTATAGTGCTGTCTGAAAAATAGATATTAGCAGTCTAGAGTGAAAGCAGAAAGACCTAACAAGTCTTTGGTGGTTACTAGGTGTCTGCTGGTGGTGACTCTGACTGGGGGAGATGTGGTGATAAGTGATTAGATTTGGGAAATAGTTTAAATTGCAGCCAACAGGACTTACAAACTGGATGGCAAACTGGGAGAAAGAATTCAAAGATTGGAATCAAGAATGACTTCTAGGTTTGGGGTTTGGGCAACTGAATAAATGCTGGTACAATTATATGAGATGCAGATTTTGCAGATATGGTGCAGAATAAAAAATTGTTAGGCATCTGAAATTTAAAGTGGCCAATGAGACATCCAGACAGAGATGATTAATAGGTAGTTCATTACATATGTATGATAATTAAGGGAGAGTTCTGGGCAGATATGCGTTCACTTCATGGGATTGAGTAAGATTTTATAGGGAGAGAGTATAGATAAAGGAGAGGGCTGAAGTTTGAGCCCTGAGTCCTTTCAACATTTACAGAGCAGAATGGCAAAAGGATGCAACAAAATTGCAAAAGAGGAGAAGCCAATGAGGGTGAAGGAATTCCCAGAAAGCACAATGTCCGAGAAGACAAGTGAGAAAATTCTTAAAAATATATGAGCTTGGCCTGGCGTGGTGGCTCATGCCTGTAATCCTAGTACTTTGGAAGGTTGAGTTGGGTGGATCACATGAGGTCATGAGCAAGACCAGCCTGGCCAACATGGTGAAACCCCATCTCTACCAAAAACACAAAATTAGCCATGGGTGGTGGCAGGCGCCTGTAATCCCAGCTACTTGGGAGGCTAAGGCAGGAGAATCACTTGAACCCGGGAGGCAGAAGTTGCAGTCAGACCCGATCACGTCATTGATCTCCAGCCTGGACAAAAAAGCAAGACTCTCAAACAAACAAACAAAAAGCTTGGGAGATTGCCCCTGGATATGAGAATCTGTATGTAATAAGCAGGGCAGGCCCTGGTATGCTGCTGGAAAAACACAGTCCGACAAGAATTTATTTCTCATTCAACGCTGCATGCACAATGCAGGTTGGCCAGGCGCTCTGCTCACTGTAGTCACTCAGGGACATGGGCTGATGGATGTTGTGTTTTGACATATGCTCCAGGATTGACAGAGCAGGGAAAATGGACATGGCGAGTTATGCATTCACTCTTAAATCTCCACTTGGAAATGACACAGGGTCATTTCTGTTCACATCTCATTGGCCAAAGGAAGTCATGGCCTCAGCTCACTTCAAAGAGGTTAACAGAGGCAATGGTGCCATGTGCCCAACAGTAGATAAAAACAGGTGCCTGTAAACAGCCCTAATGACTACCAAGCAGTGTGCGGCACTGGTGATTAGTACAAGCAGGAGAGTGGTGGTGCTCTTCATCACTTGGATACACCTAGAAACCACAACAGAATTTTAGAAGCTTCTCAGATTTATTTGCCTTTTCCCAGGAAACCAGCAAGAAGGGATGACTTTTCTCTGTGCTATTTTACCATGGTATAGAAAAAAATCTGTTAAAATTTCCAGTGCTTTCTCCTGTGACACAGTTCAGGAGACACAGTTCCCAACACCACACTGCCTTAAGTATAAATTCCTAAACCACCACCTGTGTGCCATGGTTTAGGGTTTTTGCTGTTTTCTAATTTTTTAAATTTTTAATTAAAATAAGTTTTTCAAATGCACCACACAGAAATGTAACAAAAATACAAAAATTATAGTCAGACAATAGATAATGAAAATTCTTTTTAAACTGAGATTCACAATAGGAAAGAAAGAGTTTTAATATAACATAACATGTATACATTAATTATAAAACATAACAGTAAACACTTTCCAAATATTAGCAAAAAATGCCAAAAAATTGTATCCTTCCATTCTCTTGAAATTGTGCTAGACACTAAATATTTTAATGGAGAAAATTTAATGGAAAGAATTGTTGACTTGATAAAAGACAGTTAGCTAGCAGAAGGGGCAAAAGAGAACGTTAAGGTTTAACAGGAGTAGCAGGTGTAGACAGCAGCTAGTGATGTGAAGACTGAGGGAGACGTGAACTAGGGAGGAATGCGGAGATCTTGAGGAGGACCCTGCAGGGCTGAGACTGGGGGCCTCTGGGCTGAAGGAGTAGCAGCTGGAGGAACACCTGTCCTGGGAGAAGGACTTCCATGTGCCTACATGCTCTGAGACCCTGACAGCCTCAGCCACTGCAGTGAACTCTGCTGGGACCACCACTTGCCCTGTGAATAGATCTCAGACGGAAAACTAAAGCAGAGAAAAAGGACAGTCCTGGTGTGTTAAATGATGTCTCCCCAAAAGATATATTGAAGTCCTAACCACGGGTAGCTGTGAATATGAGCTTATTTGGACATAGGGTTTTTGCAGACATAATTAAGACCTAAGTTAAGATAAGGTTATACTGGAGTAGTGTGGGCCCTTAATCCAATAACTGGTGTCCTTATAGAAGAGGAGAAGAGATACAAATCAGACACACACAAGAGAATGCCATGGGAAGACACAGACACCCTGAGGGAAGATGGAGCCAGAGACCAGAGGGACACATCTATAAGCCAAGGAATGCCAAAGACTGCTGGCAATCCCAGAAGCAAGAAGAAGGAATTGTAAAAGGGATTCTCTTCTCCAGCCTTAGAAATATGGCCCTGCAGACACCCTGATTTCGGACTTCCATCTTCCAAAATAGTGAGAGAATAAGTTTCTGCTGTTTAAGCCACACAGCCTGTGGTACTTTGTAAACAGCAGGCCTAGGACAGGAATGTAGGTCTCGTTGCCTCCCTCCTGGGCTCTCTGTTGGCCGGCAGAGAGACATGAGTTTTGTGGAGCGCATTTCACAAACTACGATAAAGAAGGGTGAGTGTGGAGCTCAGAGAAAATGAGATAATGGCTGGTACAATCCGTTTGGCCTTGGTTAAGCTGAAAAATTTCTTTGATGCTCAGTTTCCCTACGTGTAAAAGGGTGAACAATATCATGTCACCTCATGGGGTGTTGTGAGAATAACTGAGAAGATGCACATAGTTGTGGTTTTGTACCTGCAAAAAAGTATTTAATAAGACGTGTCTTCGTATGCTTAATATTTTCAACATGAATTGCGACCAAAGGAGAAGTTTACTGACTCACTGAGGGAATTTATGGGAAGTTTTCTGATTCGCTGAGGGAATTTACCCTTCTTTGGGGGAAAGAACAGTGTGATAACATTTCAATTCTCATGACAATTTAAAGCCTCTGCATCTGGAGACGGGAGAGGAAACATTTGTAACCCCTATAAATCCATCCAGCCGAAAGACTCTACATGTGGAATAATTCTCCCACAAAATCCAAATTAACATAAATCCTTAATCCTTTCAGCATCCCTACTAACAAATTGATTTGAGGAGGAAAACAGAAGAGCCAATTAAAAATAAAGAATGTTATATAACAAACATCAGCAATGCCAATACCAAAACACGGGGCTGCTTTAGTTCTGTAAGGGAGCGCCTTCTACCGCCTCTAACTTGCCTGGGTTGGAAATTTTTATTGCTATCTGGACACACAGGCACATTTCCCACAAAGCTAAGGGTCACTGGTGAATCTATTTAAATCTCTTCCATTTTGGTTAACAAGCTTAGCTTTGAAATTAAAGAAAAAAAAAACCTGAATACAAATTGAGACTCATTCTAGGGGACAGCTGGAATAAGTTTGCTCTGGGAACTGTTTAAGGAGGCTACAGAAATGCAGACTCTTCTCTGCTTCCGTTAAGCATATTCACACTCAGGAGTCACCAGAGTTGGCCCCAAGGAAAGGACAACGTGAAAACTTAAAACAATTTTTTAAAATTTTTTATCTTGCGTAAGCTTAAGGGGTAAAAGTTCAGTATTTTAACAAGGATATATTGCATATTGGTGAAGTCTGGACTTTTAGTGTAACTATCACTAGAATAGTGTACATTATACTCATTAAGTAATTTATCATCCCTCACCCTCCTCCCGTCCTCTCTCCCTTCTGAGTCTCCAATGTCCATTATTCCACACTCTATGTCTATGTGTATACCTTATTTTGCTCCCACTTGTTAGTGAGAAGATGAGGTATTTGACTTTATGATTCTGAGTTATTTCACTTAAGATAATGGTCTCCAATGCCATCGTGTTGCATAAAAACATTCAGGTCTGTTAATGCCTCACCAGGCCTGGTCTCCAAAGACACGCACTCCGTGAAATAACTACTCTACCTTGTTTTATGGTTACCATGTACCAAATTGTGTAGTCAGCACTGGAAAAACAGAAGTGAACAAGATACAGACTTACAGTCTAGTGGAGAAGACAAACCCCGGCCAGTAATTCATGTGAGATGGTCCTTCTCAATCTTGCTGTGTTTAGAACTTCCTGAAACATTTGTGTTCAGGTCATCCTGAGACTGGCCCGTGGTTCCTTATTGGATCCTTAAAGGGCCTGTCTTAATTCAAACTTGTTCTTTCAGAGCACAAAAGTTCAGAACTTACTGCATACCCAAAGGTATCTGACTTCTGCTGACCTCCAGGAGCTCTTTGGCCAAATACCTGGTTGATGTCAAATGTCCACTTGCTCTATATCTCTTAGAAATTTGCTCAAGAAAGTGCTGGGAAGTTGTCTGACTTTGAGTCACCCCATTGTGATATCTGGTTTTGAGGAACCACCCTACCAAGGTGAACTGTCCTTGGGATGGAAGGAAATAGTAAATGTCTACGAAGTGGTCGCCTGAACACAGGGAGAACTGTGTAAGTCTGGTGTCCAGTGAAGTGTGCTGGAAAGATTGAATAGACTAGTCTTCAATATTTAAGCATTAATTGAAAATTCATGAAAAACTCACTTAAAAAGGCATTCAGAGAAAAATACCCCATTTTCAAGAGGAGGTCTATGGCATTTCAGCATCACTACCCCAAATCCTTAAAGATCTGGCTTTAGCATTTCGTTTTGCAGTGTGGGGTGATTGAGCTGAAATGAACGCACAATAGTCATTAATAGAGTCAGAATTAGGGGCAGTCGGCTGGGTGCAGTGGCTCATGCCTGTAATCCCAACACTCTGGGAGGCTGAGGCAGGTGGATCACTTGAGGTCAGGAGTTCAAGACCAGCCTGGCCAAGATGGTGAATCCCAGACTACCAAAAATACAAAAATTAGCTGGGCATGGTGGGGGGTGCCTGTAATCCCAGTTACTTGGGAGGCTGAGGCAGGAGAATCACTTGAAACCAGGAGGCAGAGCTTGCAGTGAGCCGAAATCGCACCACTGCACTCTAGCCTGGGGGACAGAGCAAGACTCCATCTAAAAAAAGAAAAGAAAAGAAAAAAAGAACTGGGGCATTCATGCCAAGATTCTATTAATTTTAGAAGGCACCAAAAACTACAAGCAAGGTTTCAGGGTCCAGTGAACTCTCACAGATATTAGAAGAAATATGGGATGACTCTTAATGTTTGTCACATTCCTTCTCACAAGGAATTCTATTTTGAATTTTGCTGCCCTTGGTATGTTAAAAATTGTCCCTTATCGATGGGAACATCACACACCGGGGCCTGTCATGGGGTTGGGGGCTGGGGAGGGATAGCATTAGGAGAAATACCTAATGTAAATGATGAGTTGACGGGTACAGCAAACCAACACAACACATATATACCTATGTAACAAACCTGCACGTTGTGCACATGTACCCCAGAACTTAAAGTAGAATAATAATAAATTAATAATGATAAAAAAATTTTAAAAGATGAAAAGATGACCATCTATGAACCAGAAAGTAGACCTTCAACAGTCACTGAATATGCTGGCACCTTTATCTTGGACTTCCCAGCATCTAGAACTGTGAGAAATACATTTCTGTTGTTTATATATTTAAAAAAATGCCCCTTATCATCTAACATACACTTCTGATCCCCCTGCCACCGAGAGTGAGAATTGCTATTAAATTCTATTCCATACCAATGATCAATACTTCTTCACAGGAACAATGCAATGGACCAGTACTTTTTGAGCAAGGAGACCTGATGAAATATATCCCTATATGATATACCAGTAAATATGGTGTTTATTGGCACCATATTTACACATATTGGTTATGTGTGGGCACAGGTGTTGGCATCTCTAGGACATGCTTTGAGATTTGTTGGAAGATGAAAAGTGTCAGTCTCCAGTCTTCAGTGTTCCATAAAGGCCTTCAAAACGAGCTCTACGTTGTGAATAGGCTGACGGATTTTGAGGACTTTCAAAGGGGAGCCACATTAAGAAGGCTTAGTTTTTATGTTGAGGCTTTTACTATGGCTTATCATACAGCTAAAAATAGGGCTCTGAGGGAAAGATACTCAGGTAGGATCTTTGAGAGGATTATCATATTGATTTCCTCCATAACTAAGTCCACTTAATTGTTGTCTGTAGCATTCATTTAGTACCACAAAAGAAGAAAGCACGGGATCAAGGTGGAGTTTGGGCCCTGAAGTTAGATTTCTTGAGTTTAATATTTCGGGTCTCCCACAGCTATTGGACCTTGGACAGTTATTCAACCTGTCTCATGATCTCATGTGTAAAATGGGAATAACAAGAGAGCGAACCTCATAGAACGAGGTGTTATTTGACATTAATAACACCCAATAGGTAGACATAAAATAGCACATTTTGTCATGCATCAAGCCTTTCCTCCCAACTAGATAGTGAACTTATTTTAGATAGGTGTGAAATCTTAGATATTTTTATTCCACCCTGCCTGGCATGGTGCTAGGCACTTAATAGTGATACCTAGCATTGCAAGAGCACTTAACAGTTTCTTTTATGGTATATTATTATATGAGCAGTTTTAAAATTTTTCCTATATTCCCACAAACCAGGAGGTAGATAGGAAGTTATTTTTATTGAGAAAATAGAAACCTTCAGGATTTAATAACTTGCTTGAGGCCATCCAGTTAGAAATACCCAGAGCTAAATTCTGAAATATGGTGGTTGTTATTATAAACCCAATGGCTGCCCTGCCCGTGTCATCAGCATATCTTTAGTAGGCTCCCTGTTAAAATCTGTGGCCATTTTGGTTGATTGATGGGAACACTAGTCATGGAGAATGCTGAGTGCCTGGGGAAGTTCCCCAAGGAGGATCTGAGACACCCTGAGGACATGGTGCCCTTCTGCAGTGCTCTAGACTCAGCCCTGCCCACTGCACTCGCTGAGCTGTAGGTACCACGTCTTTGGTATCTGGCTACATGCAGAGTATAGGTCACAGAGAGAGAGAGAGACTGACAGCAACAGCAGAGGCAAGTCTAGACTGGCCTTTGTTTATCCTTGCACACGTGTGGCTGGGGTCAGTCCACAAGGGCAAGGAGAGGAGGAATGGACACCACTACTCCAACCTCAGAACCCAGCACACTATGCTCCTGAATGCCACAGACCTGTCTAATCTTCATTCCTTGCTCCCAGGAAAATGGCTGAGGGGTAAGAGCTTGTTTCCTAAGCTCTCCACAGTACACAAAAAGACTCATGTAGCAGGAATGCAGACTAGAGAAACATGTACATATTACCCATGATTATTTCTGTTGATATGCAGCAAGATCATTCTTTGAAGACAGTGAAAGGAGGAAGGAGCGGTTGGCAACTGGCCTGTTATGTCTGATAACAGATTATTTGCAAAGTCCTAGTATCCCCCTCGTTTCCAGTAATTTCACAAAATGAAAGCTTGAATTGTACACACAGTCAGCTTAAAAAAATGTCAGTTGCAAATAGATAATTTGCTATTTCAAAGCCCTCAGGGAAGGAAACAGTTATTTTTTACTTCTCATTTTTTTCTCTCTTTTTCCTGCACCCCCCAAACATGTGTGTGTGTGTGTACACAATGTTGTGGAATGACCACATGGCGCCTTTTGGGTAAATTTGCAAAGATCTTCTCAATTCCCCTTTTGTCTCTTAAGACATAATTATTTATAATTTGTCTCCCTGTGGATGGAGAGCCATCCAGTGTACAAAGAGCCCACCTGGGATGAAGTGTCTAAGAAATTACACATGTAGAAATGCAATGTCCAAAAGATGTCATCACTCAGGGCTCTGAGCTAGAATGACCCAGAATGGAGGAAAGATTATGGCTTTGCCACCTAAGACTAAAGGAGCTGAGACGCTTGTGTGCATGCAGTCAATCAGAGAAAAAACTACAACAGAAGATAGCAACCATCCAGCTCATTCATAACTTACAGAATCATTCTGTGGCATCCAACAGGGAACTGGAGATAACAGAAGCCATCTGGATGAGTTCAATCGAAATGAACCAATATTTGATGTATCTCGTCATCTATAAACATAAGAAATAGGGACTTAAATGCTTCCTTTTAATTGATATTTCTGAAAAGGTTCCTAACTTTGCTAACTTTTCCAGGGTTGTACCTGAAGACAGTCAAACAAATGACTTCCTAACTCAAGGCCAGGGCTGACTTCCTGGGTGTGCTACCTGAACAGTATCCCAGGGTCCCACGCTTAACAGGGTCCCTCATTTGGTTTGATGTTCTGCTGTGGCTATCTTGAAATTCCTAAACATGTTATCTTTGAGCTTGTGTTTTGTAAGTGAAATGTGACGGGACAATGGAGCATGTGAGTGACAGAGGAGTTATGTGTAATATGCATGTTCATCATCATTCCTTGCAGCCCTGTTTACAAATAGCATTCACAATGCCCAACGAACAGATAATTCTGGTGGACCCACAAGGCCACGGAGTTCAGCGATACTTAAACCAAGTGCTGGGTGAGTGTGTTAGGTCTACACCTGGGTAAAAGGGGCATTGACAGTCCCCATAGGTCATGCTTTCTGTCTGAACCAACACTTGCCTAACATGCAGAAAGAAGGTAAGGGCATCCTAAGAAACATTAATGTGCAAAAAACTCTGTCCCCTCTTGTCTTGTGTTACTTCCTTGAATAAACCAATGGCTTATACTGACAACAATGACACAGAATTAGGGAAGGATAGAGCAATCCATAATTCATCTTTCTTTCAGTCTTTCCTGACTCATCAGTAAACAAAAGAGAGAGACAGCGTTGTTAGAGTATGTGTATATGAAAAAGTGAAAGTGTTTCCGTTAATCTGGTAAAAACAGAATACACATACATGTGTGAGTTTTGAAAGTCAACTTGTGTCATCTGAAGATGCTTCATACTAGTTAAATGCTCTTGTATTTGCATTTAAAACTGGCATTGTGCTATATAAACAGTACATTTCATGCAAATACTTTAAAATTTTAATTTTTCTTTAACTTAGAATGATATTAACTACCAAATAAAAACCCCCACTATGACAGGTCAAGAGAAAGACTGGGGAAAAAAAGAAAAGTTTTATTTTAACACCTTTAAAGGAACTTTTCTCTGCTTTTTAAACTAAGATCCTCAAATTTTCAACACTAAGACCTGTGAATGATATAGCTAGCCCTGCTCAAGGTCTAAATAAGTACGTAGGCCTATGGTGGAAAGAACTGTGTTAAGTGAACACTCCAGGTAATAATGACCAGAGAGAACACTGTCCTAGGGCTCAGCTCCTCGAACAGGACAGTGACCGAAGCCCGAGGCCACTGGGTAAAGAACATGATTAAAAAAACAAGGCTTCCCTTGAGCTGTTCTTTTATCATAATTGGTCTGGAAGGTTGGTTTTCAGGAGGAAAGTCTTGCAGCACTTCCATCTCTACACTGTCTTTACACATTCTCAAACTCACCACTATCCACCCAAATGGGAATCACTGGGTTATAATCACAGAGACAAAAAAAAAAAAAAAAAAAATCAGGTTAATGTGAAGAAGTCATGAAAGAACAGAGTGAGAATATTTTTCTTTTCAAATAAATATGTAATAAAATAACAAAATACGGATGTGTTTCTTCAAAGAATGTAACTTTGAGATCATAATGACCTTATTTGCCTTTAGTTAAATGTAAAATAAAACAGAAAGCTCAGATATAAAGTTTCAAAGGACTTCTAAAACCACAGGATGAGTGATCCTTTGACATGGAGAAGAGGGTTAGGGAGGTTTGCAAAGGCTAGGAATAAACCACCTTTGAAGACAGAGTAGAGATGAGTGAGTCACTCTCTCTGAAAACCTAGATTAACCCAATGAAGCATACGTTGTCTTTCCAATTATCACTAGACAGATAGTTGTAAGAATTTAACAAAGGTTTGGACACAGTTAAACCCACAATTTGGATTAAGGCAGGATTTATAATTAAAGAGGATTAACATTTTTTTTCAACTTAATGAAATATCAATCTGCTATAATTAGGAAGGAAGTAACAATGAACAGCTTAATAATTTTAACTAACAATCATGTATCAGTGCACAAAGCAGAAAAGACTAGACCCTGAGGACTGTCTATGAAAATTCAAAGACAGGAATAAATAGCTACTAAAACTAAGTCACTTATGATTTTATTTTTTCCAAAAGTGATGACTAAGATGAGCCACTCTAAGATTCAAAGGATGCTATCTTTACATCTTAGCTGCATCACATTCCATTTCACCCTCCTCTTATTCACACCAACTCCTCCACATCCAGACCCTGTCCATCATAGAGATAAACTTGTCTGGCTTATTGTTCGTAAAACTCAGGCTAGTTGAAAACTATTTTGGGTTTCTTACTCAAATCAGATTTCAACCGTGATTTTTCAAAAGTTAATAGGTTAGTACAGTGGCCTGTTGTGTCAACAGAGCCCTAGAAAAAAATTAATCATGAAAGCAATAGAAAAGGTCAAAAGGAAGAAACTGAAAATGCTACAATAAAGAAATCCCAGAGCCTATTATGTGTATTTCTAAGGTGTTTTAATTCAAAGGCAGAAGCATGACAAAGAAAATAAGATGATAGTACTCAATCACGGTTGCTGAAAGGGAAAGGTGACATAAGATTAGCAGGGCATGGAAACAAATTTCAGCAGCTCATGATGACTTAATATTCTCTAAAGAATCTAATGAAAGAGGAGAAATTCTAATAGAGGTAGGAAAAGAATCTCTGTCAACAAATTATTTTTTAAATGTTAGGTGAAGTTAATGAAACTGGCATCGGCTGCTATGGAAAATACAATCATCGTTTCAGCACTGAAGAATGTGAAGCTCTGAACTTTTGTCAGAGCGTGTGATTAATGTTGTGTTCACACAGTGATAGAGCAAGGTAGGGCTACAGGAGTTGACGGCAGTGCTGGAACAATTTTCTACCATTCCCGTCCACCTTAACCATCCTATACTGGTCATTAGTAATGCCACACGGGGCTCAAAAAATCGCAAGTTGCATTATGGGTACCTTGGCAATGGAGAGAATGTGGGGATAGTTTTACCATAGTGGGAGTCTGAATATGTGCATGGATGGAATGGGGTTTCTTCATGATCTTAGAGTTGAAGGGAAAGAGTGTTTATGTCATATGCTGGTATAGCAAAGCTTCCTTATGCTGGCAATGGACTTGGCACTGGCCCTTGAATCTATTTATCTTTCAAAAAACCAGAAGATAGTTTAAGGAACCATGTGATTCCCATCCAAAGCTCTTTTTATAATTTCAAAGGTCCAAAATTTAAAAAAAAGGAAATGGAACTTTAACCACACAAGTAAACCCCAGAAGTTGAAAACTTGAACAAATAAACAAAAAATAATATATAATTAATATAACCCAACATATAAATACTATCAAACATGTGAAAGATTAATCTTTAAGGTAATGACAACAGTTAGGTTTCTTTCTTCAAATAGTTTTCTAGAAATTTTTTTCTTAGTAGAACCTTGCTGATATTTGAATTAAATACTGCCCAACTGAAAAACTAGTGGACAAGAAGGTGCTGACAGCTTTTATTACACTTCCCTACTTAAACACTTCCAATGGTATCAAATTACACGGCCTGTGTAATTTGATCACAATTATCACAAACTTTGTGGCTTCAAACAATACACATTTATAATCTTACAGTTTCTGCGAGTCCAGGGTTAGAAGTCCGAGCACAGCTCAGCTGGTCGTCTATTCAGGAGCTCATCAGACTGCAATCAAGATATTGTCCAGGGCTGGTTTCTCATCAGAGGCTCAACGTGGAGGGATCAGCTTCTAAGCTCCCTCAAGTTGGCAGATATCATTGCCTTGCAAGCTGGAGGATTCAGGACACTTATTTTTTTTTAGGTTTAGAGAGGGTATAGTTTCTCTACAATATGCTCCCATTTCACTTTTTAGGACTTAACCGTCCTTCCTGCTCTCCTTGATTTACTTTAAAACAAAACAAAACAAAACAAAAAACAGTATTTCAGGAAATTTGGGCCTTATGCTATTACCTATGTCTTCAGTTCTCAGCCACTATATTTTTGCACAGGCTCCTTTTCCCGAAATTCCTTCTTACAAACACCTACATTTGTTGAAGGTGTATCTCAAATGTATGCTGCATTTCTTTTCGAAATGAAACATTTTGCTGATGATTCTTGTGAAAATTGTCAATTCTGCCATTTAGTTTTGGTTCATTTCAGAGTAATTATCTCTTGGAAGCACTGGCTACTGCCCAAAAAATACATCCTAAGAAGATGACTGGGCCATGGAGTAACCCGCAGACGCCATACTGCTTCCTCACTGCATTATCCCTTTTCTTTCCTTTGATTTCTCAGTCTTCTTGTGTTTTCCCATTATAGCTGTAAATTATCTCCTCAGCTCCACCTGTCCTGGTTGTCGTTGGTTTTCCAAATACTGTCTCTGCTCCAAGTTAGAGCTGCCCTCACCTGCTCTCAAATTGCCTCCATTGAATTATCTTCTTATCATTGAAATGCTTCGTTTTCATCCTCAGCTGGTCTCTATTCAGGAAATGCCCTAATTTTAGAGTGTGAGAATCACCTGGGGGAAATGTATTTTTATGCAAATCCCTGGGTTTCCCTCCCAGAATATGTATCAATAGATCTGGTGTGGGTCCCAAGATTTCATATTTTTTTTCAAGCTCCATAAGGTTCTCTGATGTAGATAATCTGTAATCACATCCTGAGAAACAAGATTGTATCTATTCAACCCCACTTTCTAATTTCAAGTCTTTATCAGTTTTCTCATGGTTCCTTCTTTACCCTCATCTCAGTCAATGTCAGCAGATGACTGAGCTCAGTGGTTTTCAAACCATAAAGTGGTTCCTTTATGTTACAACAACCTGGGAGGCTCATAGAAATCCCAATACACAACCCACTTCTCATACTAATTAAGTCAAATCTTTTTTTGGAGTTATTTTTAAATCAAGGTATAATTACATACAGTAAATGCACAGATAGTAAGCATATAGTTCAATGAGTTTTGACACACGTATTCATCTGAGTAACCAATGCTGTAATCAAGATATAGGACACTTATATCAACTTAGAATGTTTCCTCTTGCCCTTTCCGGTCAACCTCCCTCTCCTCCAAAAAGTAGCTACTATTCTAATTTTTATCCTCTTAGATTACTTTTTGCCTGATTTTGATGGAATCAAGATGGAATCATGGAAGTGGTTTCCCTGGCTACTGGCTTCTTTTGCTAAACATAATGCTTTTGAGATGCATTCACGTTTGACATCATTATTATTTAAAATTTTTGAAGTATTTATAATGTGCCATCAAATTTGAGAATCAAAATCCATTCTAATCTTTTTCACCTTCAACTGTATATTATGATAACGTAGTGCCCTTTAAAAACATCAGTACTTAGCCAGGCACGGTAGTCACGCCTGCGATCCCAGCACTTTGGGAGGCCAAGGCAGGCGGATCACTTGAGGTCAGGAGTTCGAGACCAGCCTGGCCAACATGGCAAAACCTTGTCTCTACTAAAGATACAAAAATTAGCCAGGTGTGGTGGCAGGTACTTGTAATCCCAGCTACTCGTTAAGCTGAGGCAGGAGAATCGCTTGAAACCAGGAGGTGGAGATTGCAGTGAGCGGAGATTGAACCACTGCACTCTAGCCTGGGCGACAGACTCTACCTCAAAAACAAAACAAAACAAAACAATCAAACAAAAAACAATACTAAAACCTTCAGAATTTCTTATTTAATTGATCTAGGGTGAGATCTAAGCATAGGTATTTTTAAAAGCCCCTCAGTTGATTCTAGTATGTTGCCAGGGTTGAGAATCTCTGGATTAGCCTCAGAAGTAATGGAATTCCACTTCGACTTCATGCAGATCTTCCCCCATCTTTCTTTCCCATCTCTGAGGAACTGCTGACCTTTCCCCTTTCATTTGTGTTCCTGACCTAATAATAGTGATTATTTCATGAATGCTTGCTGTATGCTAATGATTTTCATATATTATTTTGTTTAGACTTGCATCAATCATGCTTTTTGGAATAAACAAGATGATGGTTACAGAGGGAGGTTTTACAGCTTGTAAAAGCAGGAACCAGGATCCAAACACCTGCTTATTGCTCATGGAGTCATACCTCCCAAATATTTTATGTCCATTGTCCTTCAGTCATCCTTCTTCAATCTTTCCATTGACTTTTTTATTTCCCTCACTCTACACTAATGCTTAGGTTTCCTCTATCCTAAAGAAAGAATAAATTAAAAACCCCTTCTTTTAAGTATGTCACCCTTTAAGCTACATCCATATTTCTTTCTTTCCATAATTTCCAGCAATTTGTAACCTCCTATTTTGCTGTTCAACCTATTGCACAAACAAGCTTTGGCCCCTACTACCACCGAAATGGTTTTTATGTCACCAGTGATTTCCTAACAATCTTTTCAGCTTAGTTTTCTTTTTTTTTCTTCTGAGACAGGGTCTCACTCTGTCATCCAGGCTGGAGTGCAGTGCATAATCATGGCTCACTGCAGCCTCCATACTCCTGGGCTGAGGCAATCCTCTCGCCCCAGCCTCCCAAGTAGCTAGGACGTGCCACCATGCCCAGCTAGGTTTTTTTTTTTTTTTTTTTAATTTTTATCTTTTGTAGAGACAGGGCCTCATTATGTTGCCCAGGCTGGTCTTGAACTCCTGGCCTTAAGCAGTCCTCCCATCTTAGCCTCAGAAAGCACTGTGATTACAGGTGCGAGCCACCTGCACCCTGCCTCATTCTGTTTAATTCTTGACCACTCTTTCCCCATATTTTTTTCAGATGCTCAATTGATTGGAAGAGGCCAGTGGGAGACAGCTTATTCTCAACTAGCAACAAAAATATGAAGAACTTATATTAATTAAGGTCAAATGAGGAATCAGATTTATAGTTCTAGTAATAATTACCTAGTAACTATAGGCAATCGTTATTGCTTATTTTGTACCTATTTAATGCGCTGCGTACTATCCAAAGAGGAGACTATAAACTGCTCTCTCAAGATGCAGACAATCTTGTTGAATGGGCAAGACTCAAGTTTATAAAACTATTGCCATTTTAAAAATCATTAAGCAGTTTAAAAATGAATCAATGTTATATTGTATGGTACAAAATACAAGTACAGCAAGTATTCAAGTTAGAAAAAATGTATTTCTTGGAAAATATACTCACAGAGTACCTTATTAAACCTGAAGTAAATTACAAGGTACAAATCAGAGAGGTGGGATAAGAAGGATAGTTCACGCAGGGACACTTGCACCAGCAGAAGCAAAGAGCTCCATTTCTCAAGGATGGTTTTCTCTATTCTGTGGCTTTTTTATAATCCTTTTCTAACACTTCCTTTAGTCTCCAATTTCCACCTCTTTCTGCTTCCATGGGTCAACACACTTCACACTATAATGCTTCCTGAGCAGAATGGCAATCCCATCTCTTAGCTGTGCCTCCTATCTAGATCTATTAACTGCCTGGCTCTTTAACCACCTTTAGAAGATCCTAACAGCATCTCCCAAATTATACTGGGATTGGATCTAAGGAAGGACACACTAACCAATCTCTTTCTCAACAGAAAGAGTCCTTTCTGCCCCAGAAGAGTCCTTTTTTTTAAAGAACTGTCCACAAAGACTGTTCTATTTTAATAACATTTAAAGATCATGAAGTGATGTTCATGTCGAAGCATAGCAGGTGGCTCACATTGGCACAACAATATCATACTTATTTTTTTGAAGAAACAAAGCTTTACCCTTCTAAATTTTCATAATTAAGATCCCTTTAATCTAGATTTGGCCTTACGAAGTGATCTATCCGACTCTGCTTTTTCTAGATGGACTAAAAAATGCCTGGAAATGAAATTTCTTTTCCAGCTAAATGAGTTGCTTTCAAAACTAAAATCCAGGCCTCAAACTTCTAGTACTGTCTCACTCCACTATACCATAATGTCACCCTTCTCACCAAAGAAATATTATCGGAATCTGGAAAGCATCACAGTATCTGAATTCGTTGCCTAACAGAGTATAGATCACACAGATTGCTTTATTTAATCAGTACATCTTAACTGAGCAATTCATTCTGAAGGCACTAGAAAATAAGTTAACCATTTTTCAAAAACCAAGACAATTCATCTCATGAGAATACTGCTATTATACCAAACATATCAAATTGTGGCCAAAGTTATAAAAAAGTCAAACAAGGCCATACATGGTTGGGAATGATAAGGTCAATCATTGGTTGGAATACTCTCTGGAAGCATGATCATCTGAAGTTGAGTATGACGATGCTCAACTGATTGGACAGAGGCTCCAATCAGGAAACGGAGTGGTCCATGTTGTCACCAACTATGTGTTCCTTTCTAAATAAAACTCTGAATAAGAACCAAGATAATTTCTAATATTTTAGCCCAGCTAACCCCCAACTAAACCATTAATGGCTCTTTGGAGAATGCTGTAATACTAACTCTGCCTTCTATGCAGAGTTCCGCGGGGCTTTTTGGCACAGTAGGCTTTAAGATGTCAGTGCTTCCTAGTTAGAGAAGTTTTGAGTTTCTTGATTATCATGATGATAAATCCCATTTCCTGCTTTACATGAACAATTGCAGCGCATCACACAGGTGACACCTGTGCTGCTCAAGTAGTTATAAATTTAAATGCTAGAATCTTGTTCTATTTGGTTCTCATTTTAAGGAAGACAGTGCATTTCTGAATCTGGGCAAGAGACCAATTTTAAATAGGAGTTGAATTTTACCCTCATATAAGTCTTTGATTTAGGGTTGTTAAAAGACAACCTCAAGGTCCTAAATTTGAAGTTTAATGTACAGTCTAAAATAGTGACATCACTTTCTAATGCAAGTTGCTTTAAAGATATATATTATTCTCTTTACATAGGGACAGGATCTTTATTGGTTAGTATTTTTTTTTTCCTGCAAATCACTATTATGTAGAGAAAGAATTTGAGTTGTGGTAAGACGTAAAGTTTAAAGGTAAACATTAAAAGATACAAGACACAATTCATTCATAATAATCATCTTGTTGATGGAGCCAATTTAGAGTATTGGATTGTAGTACATTGTTGTCTGAGAAAGCAATGGTTTCGATCAAGTCACCTAGCCACCCCTAGAATGTAGTAGTAAGAACAGAGGGCTTGGCACATTGGTTTTACACAGACCTCTATGGCTCTGACCCTGGGCTTGTCGTTTGGACCACTCTAATTCTGTGTCCTCCTTTGAAAAGTGAATACATAGGACTGAATTTTTTAAAACATCAGTTTAAAAAATTATAGTAAAATACACATAAAACAAAATGTACTATCTTAACCATACCGAAGTGTAGTTCAGTGGCATTATCACTGTGCAACAATATTGTAATGCAATCACCCTACCACCCATCTACAGAACTCTTTCATTTCCCAAAATTGAATTTCATACTCATTAAACAACAGTTCCTCATTCCCTCTCCCCACAACTCCCGGCAACCATTATTCTAATTTATGTCTCCATAACTTTGACAACTCAGGCACCTCATATAAGTAGAATCATACAGTATTTGTCCTTTTGTGGCTAGCTTCTTTTGTTTAGCGTAATCTCCTCAGGGTTCCTCCATGTTGCAGTATGTGTCAGAATTTCCTTCATTTTTAAAACTGAATAATGTTCCATGGAATGTATACATCACATTTTCTTCACCCATTGATAGGCACTTGGGCTGCCATCCACATTTTGGCTATTGTGAATAATGCTGCTATGAACATGGGTGTACAAGTATCTGTTTGAGTCTCACCTTTCAATTCTTTAGGGTATATTCCAAGAAGCAGAATTGCTGGCTCGTGTCGTAATTCTATTTTTAATTTTTAGAGGAACCATTTTTTTTCCATAGCACCTGCACAATTTTAACTTCACAGGACTGGATATGTTTAAATGTCCCTTCCATGTCTAGAGTTCTAGGACCCAGTACTTGTTTTTAAAATAACCTCTTTAAGTCATTTCCTCTTTAGCTGGAAATCCTGCTCCCCGTGGAAAAACACTGGGATGTCTTTTACTTCAGAAAGCCTTCATTTGGGGTATGTGCCCTCCCGGCACCCTTACTTACAAGTGGCAAGCCCTCATCATGTTTTACATTTATTTCTTATTTTCCTATAAGACATGAGCTCCTGGAAGCAAAGGTTATGTATTATTCTTCAATATTTCCTTAGTTCTTGACACAGAATAATCAAACAGCAAATGTCTGATGAATGAATAGGTGGGAACAAAACAGGATCAAATATTTCCAAATGAAGAATTGAAAAAACGATTAAACGTAGTAAAATTAGAGAACTTTTTTTCTCCTAATGCAAAATATTTTCCTGGAGAGGCTGGAACTCAAATAATCAAAATGATAAGCATGATAATAAAAATGCCTACCTAGGGCTATCCCAACCATTAGCCAGGGCGGAATCTTTCCACCTGGGCCCTGGTGGGACACCTAGCCTAACATTCTTGCTCCTGCTGGCTGGCATTCCCAGAGGATGGGCTATACAAGGTGTTTGATGCCCATCAACATGGAAGTGCAGAAGAGACATTCAATGTCAGTCCATGGAAGAGCGTAGAGGGGCATTCTCCAAGCACCCCCATTCGCTAATACAGTGAACTCCTCTTTGATGCTGGAAGAGATCTTGAAGTTCAGCGGTTCGGGGGGGCCCTAGTATATTGGACGATGTGGCTGAGGTTCAGAGAAGAGAAAAGGCGATTCCTAAGTTATGCAGCAAGAAGGCTACCTACGCCCTAGATCTGGAGATACAGACGCTCTTCGCAGGGATAGAAACTATTTTTAAGATAGCTTTTTAAAATATAAACTATTTTTAAACCACTTCGCTAAGCGCTGGAGGGCAGGGTTGCAATTGGATACAGGAAAATGACAACGCTTCAGTAAGTCGCCTGCATCCCACGCTAAATAAGAGGCTCTGGACGCCTGGGCGACAGAGCGAGACTCCGTCTCAAAAGGAAAAAAAAAAAAAAAAAAAGAGGCACTGGGCTGTAGGAGAGTGGTAATATTTCTGGACCCAGACACGGCGGCCACAACCCTCCCGGGGCAACAACCCTCCCGCCCGGCTGGTTTTTTGGAACCTCTGCAAACACTTTCTCCGGGGTCAGTTTCCCGCCAAACCGGGACGGAGGATGTCCAGAGGTCCCGGGAGTGGAAGCCGCTGTCCCTGTGTCCACTGGGAAGTGGGCAAGGCGGGATGCTGCCGGCCAGGCTGCCCCGGGCCAGGACCCGGGAACACTCACTTGCTCGCTGGGCCTCGGAGGGGTGGGAGGGGCGGGGCGGTGCGCAGCCTCCCCCCGTCAGGTCTGCGGTCCGGGCCCAGCCAGGCTGCACAGGCGCGCGGGGCGCACGTCCGCGCGCCGGGGCTGCCAGGTGAGTCGCGCGCGATCGGGGAGCGGGGCCCACGGGTCGGAGGGAGTGGGTGTGGGGGACCCTGCGCTGACCTGGGAGCGGAGCCGCAAGGTGCCTGAGGAGCATGGGAAGGAGCGTCCCCGCACGTCCCCGCAGCAGGCAGGGGCAGACGGAGCAGCGCCCCCTTCTTCTTTGGAGGCAGCAGGAGCACCCCAGATCCGGTGGCGGGAGGTAGAGGTTCATTTTGCGGAACAAAAAGCCCAGGGCGAGAAGACATTTGACTTGGAGAGAACTGGGGCAGTTAGGGATTGCTGATTTCATCTCATAACTTTTTTTCACACCCTAGCGAGGGGTCTGGGAGGTGGGCAGGGAGAGCGCTTAGGAGACAAACAGAGTTAATCCCTCATTCCATTGATCACCGCCGCGCTGAATGTTCTCAAAGCTCACCCTGCATCGTGGTGGACTGTATGGTGTTGGAAACGACCAAAGACACTGCCCCACCCCGACCCCCAACAAGCAAGGAAAATGTTTCCCGTGAAATGTCTTTCTTCTCTGTCTTGTTTTTTTGTTTTGTTGCTATGGATTCGTGAACTAGCTTGTAATGGTCTCTAAACCTCTAAATCGTATGTATAATATTTACGTGTCCATGCATGCATTTTTCTGAAGCGAGCTTTCAGATATTGTATTTGTTTCTCCCTGAGATTAAATAGGCAAAACCATATCTTTGGGCTGCATCAACATGACCTCTTAATAGTCTTCAGGGAAACTGAGTTGCAGATTCTTATTTAAAGAATTGGGGATTGGCCGGGTGCGGTGGCTCACATCTGTAATCCCAGCACTTTGGGAGGCCGGGGCAGGTGGATCACCTGAGGTCAGTAGTTTGAGACCAGCCTGGCCAACATGGTGAAACTCTGTCTCTACACAAATACAAAAAAATTAGCCAGACGTGGTGGCACGGGCCTGTAATCCCAACTACTTGGAGACTGAGGCAGGAGGATCCTTTGAACCCAGGAGGCGGAGGTTGAAGTGAGCCAAGATCACGGCCACTGCACTCCAATCTGGGTGACAGAGCAAGACTTTGTCTCCAAAACAACAACAACAACAACACAAGTGAACAAAAAACAATAAAGTAGGGACTGAGGGAAGAGCCTTGAGGCTCCCAGAAGGGTTGGGGAGAAAGATTCCTGCAGAGACCGGGGAGGACAGCACTCACCCAGTCACAAATTCACCTGTGTTAAGAATTGGTCTGTTTCCCACCAGTATGAAGTACAACTAGGTTTCAAACATGTAGACTGGGAAATCGAAGTAAGTCTTTGTGAATGGAAGGTCTACTTAAGTTTCTTTTTGACAACCCAAAGTGACCCCAACTTCGGAGCTTCTAAGGACTCTGGAGAGAAGGTGACAGATGAAGTGTTCCGACTGTGCACCTCCCTGGTCCATTGGCATCTTGGGAAAAGGAGGAAAGAACCAACTGTGACCTCAGCATGGGAGCAGAACCAGAAAAACCCAGGGAGTCTGGGGGAGAGGGAGGAGAGCTGAGAGAGATACAGGTATTGTTGGATAAGGAGCTTAACTTACCCAACAAAACTGATCTGCAAAACCAACAGGCACCTTAGGAAAATCACCTTTCATCATTAATCCCACCTTGCTTGTTGCCACCAAATGGGCAGGAGTACTCTGTGGAGGTGAAGTAGTATCTGCTGCCACTTACCTAGATAGCATTTCTGATCCTGCCTTCCTTACCCGCAGAATCTTGGAATCCCAATCTGTGAGGTTCCTAGGTGTGCTGGCATCAGGATAGCAGTCCACAAACGGTGTGTTACCCAAACATTAACATCCTGTAACTAGCCTCAAACAATCACAGCAACTTTCCAATTTCAGAGGAAAAAAAGGCTAAAATTGTAAGCTTTTTCTTAACAATGTTTTATTTCTTAATTTTTGTGGGTACATAGCAGGTATATATAATTATGGGGTACATGAGATGTTTTGATACAGGCATGCAATGTGAAATAAGCACATCATAGAGAGTGGGGTATCCATCCACTCGAGCATGCATCCTTTGTGTTATTAATACAAACAATCCACTTACACTCTTTAAGTTATTTAAAAATGTGCAATTAAGTTATTATTGACTATGGTCACCCCATTGGGCTATCAAATAGTAGGTATTGTTCTTTCTACCATTTTTTTTTTTTTTTTACACATTAGCCATCCCCTCCAGCAGTCCCCCACTACTCTTCCCAGCTTCTGGTAACCATCCGTCTACTCGCTATGCTCATGAGTTCAGTTGTTTTGATTTTTAGATCCCACGAATGAGTGAGAACATGCAATGTTTGTCTTTCCATGCCTGGCTTTTTTCACTTCCCATAATTACCTCCATTTCTATCCATGATGTTGCAAATGGCAGGATCTCATTCTTTTTTATGGCTGAAAAGTACTCCACTGTGTATAAATGCCACATTTTCTTTATCCATTCATCTGTGGATGGACACTTAGGTTGCTTCCAAATCTTGGCTATTGTGAACAGGGCTGCAACAAACATGGGAGTGCAGATATCTCTTTGATATACTGATTTCATTTCTTTTGGGTATATACCTAGCAGTGGAAATGCTGGATCATATGGTAGCTCAGTTTTTAGTTTGCTGAGGAATCTCCAACCTGTTCTCCATAGTGGTTGTACTAAAATTATAAGCTTTTTCTTCACAAGTTTATTCCAACCTTTGATGCTGGCTTTTATTCCTGCTGAACCCAGCTTAGTTCACACTTATATTTTTGGTTATGCTGAAGCTGAATATATCATTATTTCTTGCTTGCAAAGAACCCATTGGTTTCAAGTGATTTGTAACCTCCTCACGTTTGAGAACTACTGTTGTAGCAAGAGAAGGGATTATACCCAGGATTGTGCCATGTTTGTCTTTAATGTCCTTTGAGTTGAAATGATTTGTTTGTGGACCATCTGGTGTTCTGAGTTGTGGCAGTGATTGTACTGGACCCTGAGGCTAGGGAGGAAACAAACAGCTTCATCCTACCTGCTCACAGCCCAGACTGGTTCTTTGTGTGCTGTTCTTGACTTCACATATATTTTGTAAACTCAGACTACACTTTTATGAGGTTTTATGGAACAGAGATTAAGTTTCCTAGCCAACCCCTCCACCCTTACAATTGGCTAGTCAGTCTTCATTCAATCCTAAATTGAACTATTATTTTTCAGAACAATAAGGCAGTTGTTTCTACCTATAACCCATCTTTTCCTGATAGAATTATTGTTCAAAATGGTCTCCATAACACGGCTAAGGGTTTATTTGGCAATGACAGGAATTGTAATTTTGCTTCTTATTTTAAAAGTCATCAAAGACCCAAGCTTTTTTTTTTTTTTTTAAAGACAGAGTCTTGCTCTGTGACTCAGGCTGTAGTACAGTGGTGCAATCTCGGCTTACTGCAACCTACACCTCTCAGGTTCAAGCGACTCTCATGCCTCAGCCTCCCAAGGAGCTGGGACTATAGGCGCAGGCCACCACATCCAGCTACTTTTTTTGTATTTTTAATAGAGACAGGGTTTTGCCATGCTGGCCAGGCAGGTCTCGAATTCCTGACCTTGGGCAATTCGCCTGCCTGAGCCTCCCAAAGTGCTGAGGTTACAGGCTTGAGCCACTGTGCCTGGCCTAAGAACCAAGCTTTTTTTAAGAATGATAGTTGCCACTTCACTAGCCCTTCAGTACCACATACGTTTTGCTGATGTTACTGATTGTTCTTTAATGCATTCAGCAAATGTCAATATTTACTGCACACCTTCCATGTGCCAGCACCTGGGGTACGAGGTGACTTGTGTTTTGCTTTCAAGGAGCTGACAAATAAGCAGCTTGGACTTGAATTCCCTCCCCTTCTCTTCCTCTCACTTCTCTGTTAAGGCAAATCCCAATTAGAATGAAATAACTCCGGAGAATTATTTTGGGCGTTACTAAAACTATCTTTACTTCTTTGCTCCAGAAACAGCATTAGCTACTTAGTGGCCTCTTGACGTAATCTAAGAACTGTCTTTGGGACGTGCTGCTTCTGGGACCTTGGCTGTGACCATGTTCTTTCAAGTTTAAGTGACTTCCTGCTCCTTATGCATGGGTCCATTTAAGACGTTCTGCCAAGGGAGAAACCATCCACTGTGGTTGCCTGGCTTCAGAGTGCTCTCACTGGTCAGCAGTCCCTGACTCCTATGACCTCCAGTGCTGTGTAGATGATAGTTCCATGAATAGCACTTTTAACTAGAGTCAATTAACTTGGCAAGGGGAGAAGCATTCACTTTTGATGGGTAATACATGGTCCCAGGGAGCACCAGCCTCTCCCATTGAGGATCCTAACAGCTGGCCAGAGGCAAGTTCCATGTCCCTGGGCTATTCTTTCCCCAGTTCATACAGAATAAAAGTAGCAAACCTGTAAATGCATTCTGATCTGCACCTGGACTAAGTGAGATCTGGAAGAGTATACTCAAGAGCAGTCAACAGGGAATGATTCTGCTAATTTAGGATTTGTTAAGTTGGGCTAGTTTGAAATATACCTCTGCGCTCCTCTCATGAAATGCTGGATAGAGTCAATTTAGTATCAGCTAATAGTTACAATGGTGGCAGATTCTGATGTAGCACTTAGCATGATTCAGGCACCCTTTTAAACACTTCGTTTAGTATCTGGGTGACAGGATTAGTCAAGCCCCCAAACCTCAGCACCATTTAATAGATGCAACTAAGAAACCTGCACATGTACCCCTTGAATCTAAAATAAAAGTTGAAATCATTAAAAAATCATCTAATCCTCTCTCAATCCAAGGAAAAGTAGGCACTATTTTTATTGACAATTTAGCCCTGGTTCACACAATTACAGTTGGCCCTCCATATATGTGAGTTCTACACTTGTGGATTCAACCATCCATGGATTAAAAATACTTTAAAAAAATATGTCTGTAATAAACATGTACAGACTTTTTGTTCTTGTCATTATTCCCTAAACAATACAGTATAAAAACTATTTATATAACATCTATGTTGCATTAGGTATTATAAGAAATCTAGAGATGATTTACAGGAGGATGGGCATAGAGTACGAGTAAATACCATACCATTCTATTTTTATATCAGTGACGTGAGCATCTGCAGATTTTGGTATCCTTGGGGATCTGGGAACCAATTCACTTCAGATACCAAGGGACAACTCTACAGTGTTTGATTTATTGAGCTTTTCGAGATATTCAGCCTTTTCCTGTCTTCACACTTGTTGTTCCCTCTGTTATTTAGAGTAATCCTGATGAAAATCAACAAAATACACATTAAGAGGCAGCACTGAGAGGTAATGTGCCAACTGGTCTTTGTGATTACAGGCACTTCAGATTTCCCTCTTGCCCACTCATTGTGAGATGCAGCCCAGTCCTGCAAAAAGATTGCCCCAGTCATATCCTGGCTCACCCCTAACTAGCAGTTTGACCTTGAGCACATCACTGCCTCCTCTGTGCCTCAGTTTCCTCTTCTGTTCAATGGGGATGATCACAGCACTACCTCACCATTTATTGTGAGGATTAAATAGATGCAAATATGTAAGACACTTACAGTAGTGCTTTGTACACAGAAGGCACTATTATTTTTTATTAATCCCCATTTTTCCTTCCCAACTTCATCTCCCAATATCCCATAACCATGCTGAGTTCCTTACAACTCCCCCAGGCCTCCTGGACTAAGTGGGATCTGGAAGAATATACTCAGGGCAGTCAACAAGGACTGATTCTGCTAATTTAGGATTTGTCAAGTTGGGTTAGTTTGAAATATATCTCTGTACTCCTCTCAGGAAATACTGGATAGTATAGATTTAGTATCAGATAATAGTAATAATGGTGGCAGACTCTGATGTTTCCTCTTTCCCTTGTGATCTCAGTAGTCTTAGACCATTCATACATCAAATGACTTAACAACTAACAATCACCTAATATTTTTTAAGCTTTTCTTACGTGCCCAGTAGTGTGCCAAGTGTTTTTCTTCCTGTTTTTAACATACTATTGACAGCTTCATGAGGCGGGTTTATATTTTGTTAAAATAATTTGCCAAGTCCACTTCCCCAGTAGACTGTGACAGTGGCTTATGCATCTGTGTATGTTATTCAGCTTGTATCTCTAGGACTTGACAGAGGACCCAATACAGAGTGGGTGCTCCAGAAATGTGGACTTGGATGCATTTCACCAACAGCTATTTACATCCAAATAATAAGCTAATTGTAACTCTTCTAGATGTATGTACTTTCCTCATTGCAAAAATTCACCATCAAAATTTAAAAACACTAATAAGCAGGAAGAAGGAAGTTAAAATTGCACTCCTTCCAGCCCTAGAGAGCTTAATCAACTTGCTTAGGAACATGCTACTAAATGACTAATCTGAGCATCAAAATCTGGCCATCTGGCTTCAGGGCTCAGGCTCTTAACGGTTGCATTATACCACAGATCCCACCCCATCCACCCCAACACACACTCCCCTGCACAAACAAATTATGTTAGCTATTAAAGGGAATTGGAAGAGTGGAAATGTGCAATTAAATCTACCACAAATACAATGTTGCAATGTGTGCAATCTATATTTTTAAAATTTACGGTATTCAGCATTTTCCTGTCTTCACACTTGTTCCCTCCATTATTTATGGCAATCCTGATGAAAATCAACAAAATACAAATTGAGAGGCAGCACAGAGAGGTAATATAGAAAGGGAATGCCTTTTGAGTCAGACAAACACGAGTGTGGATCCCAGCTAAGCCCCTAGATGTGTTACCGGAGATGAGCTGCAAAACATTTCTCAGTCTTAGTCTCCTGTAAAATAGAGGTAATAAGAAACACTTTTCAGTATTTTGTGACATGTAGAAGTGAAGTGATGGTGGCATGCACCACTCTTGGTTAATAGTAGGTCCTATTGTTAAGTCTCTAATGGCGATACCCTATAGCTTCCCCAAATGGCGACCTTGCCAAGTTGTTTTCCAAAGTTACATGTGGCTTTTTTCTCCCAGTCCTTCATTTTAATTCTCACGATAATTTAACTTTTATATTTTTATTAGATGCATTTAGTAACTCGCCTCACAGTCATTTTCTTGGAAATTCAATTTCTTCTCCACAGGGTCTCTTTTGAGATTAAAGAGAGAGAAGTGGCAAATTTAGGATGTTAGAACAATTTTCATTTAAAAGTAGATCCTTGTTTTTTTTTTTTTTTTTTTTTTTTTTTGAGACGGAGTCTCGCTCTGTCGCCCAGGCTGGAGTGCAGTGGCCGGATCTCAGCTCACTGCAAGCTCCGCCTCCCGGGTTCGGGCCATTCTCCTGTCTCAGCCTCCTGAGTAGCTGGGACTACAGGCGCCCGCCACCTCGCCCGGCTAGTTTTTTGTATTTTTTAGTAGAGACGGGGTTTCACCGTGTTAGCCAGGATGGTCTCGATCTCCTGACCTAGTGATCCGCCCGTCTCGGCCTCCCAAAGTGCTGGGATTACAGGCTTGAGCCACCGCGCCCGGCCGATCCTTGTTTTTATTACCCTACCATTAATGTTTTCTGTTTTCCTTTATCAGCGAGTTACTTCCATTTGATTCGTATTGCCAAACTGAACTCTCTTGTTTTCTTGCAAGATGAAAGGAGGCAACCATGAATGAGCCACTAGACTATTTAGCAAATGCTTCTGATTTCCCCGATTATGCAGCTGCTTTTGGAAATTGCACTGATGAAAACATCCCCCTCAAGATGTACTACCTCCCTGTTATTTACGGCATTATCTTCCTCGTGGGATTTCCAGGGAACGCAGTAGCGATATCCACTTACATTTTCAAAATGCGACCTTGGAAGAGCAGCACCATCATTATGCTGAACCTGGCCTGCACAGATCTGCTGTATCTGACCAGCCTCCCTTTTCTGATTCACTACTATGCCAGTGGTGAAAACTGGATCTTTGGAGATTTCATGTGTAAGTTTATCCGCTTCAGCTTCCATTTCAACCTGTATAGCAGCATCCTCTTCCTCACCTGTTTCAGCATCTTCCGCTACTGTGTGATCATTCACCCAATGAGCTGCTTTTCCATTCACAAAACTCAATGTGCAGTTGTAGCCTGTGCTGTGGTGTGGATCATTTCACTGGTAGCTGTCATTCCTATGACCTTCTTGATCACATCAACCACCAGGACCAACAGATCAGCCTGTCTCGACCTCACCAGTTCGGATGAACTCACTACTATTAAGTGGTACAACCTAATTTTGACTGCAACCACTTTCTGCCTCCCCTTGGTGATAGTGACACTTTGCTATACCACGATTATTCACACTCTGACCCATGGACTGCAAACCCACAGCTGCCTTAAGCAGAAAGCTCGAAGGCTAACCATTCTGCTACTCCTCGTATTTTACGTATGTTTTTTACCCTTCCATATCTTGAGGGTCATTCGGATCGAATCTCGCCTGCTTTCGATCAGCTGTTCCATTGAGAATCAGATCCACGAAGCTTACATCGTTTCTAGACCATTAGCCGCTCTGAACACCTTTGGTAACCTGTTACTGTATGTGGTGGTCAGCGACAACTTTCAGCAAACTGTGTGCTCAATAGTGAGATGTAAAGTAAGCGGGAACCTTGAGCAAGCAAAGAAAATCAGTTACTCAAACAACCCTTGAAATACTTCATTTACTTAACCAAAAATAAATACTTGCTGATACTTTACCTAGCACTCCTAAGACGTTCAGGATGTCTCCCTCAATGGAACGCCTGGTAAATACTGTGTATTCAAGTAATCACGTACCAAAGCCAGAGCAGAGCTTCTAGTTCTTTGCAATCCCTTTATTGAGCTCCTCCATTGGGGAGATAAAGAATTGGATGCATGCGTATCAGCAAAGTGTTCAGACATAGTATTACAAGCTATTGCAACTCAGAGGCATCTTAGAGAACATCTGTTCCCACCAACTTATTATATATACATGGAAACCAATTTCATACCCTTGCCCTAGATTGCTCAGTAAATTAGTGCCAAGATAGGAGAAAACCAATCTTTTCACTCATCATTTCATGCTCCTCTTCACTCCAGACCTGTTTGTATTGAACCATTAGATAATTCAAATCACTACTTGTATCTTTCTTAATATTTATTTTTTACATCTTATAGCTCTACAATTTGTTTCCTTCAAGCTTAACTTTGAGATTATAAAACTGGGTTTAGCCAGTTCTGTATATTACTTGCAAGCCAGTAAGATACCCTTGAAATAACTCAAGGACATCCATGCAAATAGCTGAAATTAGTACCTGCAAGATATTTGGAGTATTATGTCTTTATTTTTGTTAAAAAGTTTTTATTGAATTTATAAAAATTATCAAATCGTATTCATCGTTATTAACATGTCCTGGGGAAGGAAGGAAAACTTTTGAGGACAGAAGTCACTTTCAAATATCATGTATGTATTGGGTGTTCAATCATATCTAACACTGTTTTGATTTTTGTGGGAAAATATTCCAGGAAACACTAATTCTCTTTAGATTTCTTGTTCTTTTATGACTACAATGAACATATGTCTATGTAATAGCTAAATATATTTTTGAATTGTATGTGTGCTTAATTATCAGTAAGTATAAATATTTGAGAAAATACCTGGTCTGGATATTTAAAACCCTCATAAACATGTTGGGACAATTAATAAACTTATTTATAATTATGTAATAGGCTGTTTGGTCATATTTTTCTGTGAAAATGCAGTTTTATCACTATTATATTTACATGAAACTTATTTTCTTTATGGTTAGGAACAAAAAGAAGTTAAGAATCAATAATATTATAGAATAAGGCTGAAATAGTTGACTTACACAGAGGAAAGAGTACCATAGAAATTCTTCCTGATGTTCCAATTCTTCTAGGACATGACATCTGACTTAGACTTCAGTGAGGATGTTCATCAGGAATCTCTTCAGAGCAAATTGAGGGAAAGAAGAAGAAGCCGATGGATCTGAACATGAACTTTTCTGGACAATGGTGCTTTCTGCAACCCCTACGTTCTGAGCCATCTTCTTCTGAGCCTTTCTATAACATGTGGAATAAGCTATTTCACTAGAGGACCCCAACTTGTTCATCTGCGCTGGCTGTATTAGCATCGAGAAACATTCAGAGGTCCACCTGGAACTGCTAGCTCTTTTTCTTTTTCCTGATGTCTAGTCCAGCCCCTGGACTATTGCTAAAGTGCAGACAGACTTGCCCGTATTCCACTGGGGTCATTATTCTAGCCTTGGGCACAAACTCCTTTCCTTTCTCTCCCCATCTTTATTCCTTCTTATTCCAAAGAGTTCACCCACCAGAGAAAAGCCACTTCAACCTCCTTCATGTCTTTCTCAACTCATCTCTGTAGTTTCTTTTATTTTTTACCTTCTTCCTACCAACGTATAGAAAAACAAATCATCCTTCTGGCAGAAATTCTTTCACTGTATCTCTGGTCTTTATTTTGCTCTTTTAGGGACCTTGCTCCAACACTTAATTTCACTTTCTCACATTTTTAACATTTTTATTACCCTGGATAATTGACCTTAGCTTGGGAGCATGCATAATTTTCCATTATCTGAAAAATGCCTCCCCCTTGATTAAGTTTTTCTGTCGTTCTGTTACCTAATCTTCTTCCTACAGCTGTGGGTTGGGTGCAGATAACAGTCTGCCCTCTAGGGTACTGCTGATAGAGCAGAATCACAGAGATCCAAGCTAAATTTAATTCAAAGGGTCAGTTTTATTTTACAAAGTTAAGAGTTCTGGGTTATTTGTGCTGAAGGAGGCAGTTTTGAACTGAGGCCAAAAAAAGGGATTGATGATATTTCCCAGGCTACAGTGGGACCTGTGTGACCTTGCTGCATACAACCAGGCCTAGGCAGAGAAAGACAGAATGAGAACAAAAAAGCAGAGCTCTGACTGCATCCACCAGGGCAGAGCTACTCAGGTCTGCTTGCTGGGTGAGAACCGAAAGTGCAAGTCAGGCTCACTGCACCTGCATATGGGGAAGCCAGAAAAACCTGTTCCAAACTTCTGAGACACGGTAATCTCTTGCGTTATTTGTAACTCTTTATTGTGGACATGTTCAAATATTCACAAAATTTAAAAAGGAACCAAATGACCCATGCATTAATTTCATCAATAGCCAACATCCCACTCTTCAGGTTTTATCTCTCTCATCTCACATCTTTTTTGCTAGAATATTTAAAAGCAAATTCTAGACAAGATACAGTTTTACCTATCAATGCTTCAACACAGATTTCTTTCAAAACATACAAAACCAAAACAAAATAATAACTGATTCCTCAATATTATGTAATACTAATCCATGTTTCATTACCCCTGTTTTTCCCCAAAGTATGTTTATACAGTTTTTTTTTTCCAAATCAGGATCAGAGGAAGCTCCATGCATTGCATTTAGTTGATAAGACTCTTAAATTAATTTTAATCTATAAGAGCTCCCCTTTTCTTTATTAATTGCCATTTATTTGCTGAAGAAATCAAGTCAAGTCATTTGTCCTGTAGAATTTTTCACATTGCAGGTCTGGCTGTTTTAATTCCATTTTGTTACTTATCACGTTCCTCCAACCTGCATATTTGCAGTAATTTGGAAGGTAAACCTAGAGGTTAGATTAGATACAGATTGTTATTTCCTTCTCCACTTTTCCTTCCTTTCCCTTCCCTATTTTCTTTCATTCCTTTCTTCCTCCTTCTCACCCCTCCCTCCTTCATTTCTTCTTTCTTTTCTTTTTATAGGAACACTAATTCACCTTGGGGAGGGGTGCTTTGTGTCTGACTGTCCTATGCTTCGCAATTGAGCAGGGCTTTCAGAACGTATTACTCTGATCCTTCTATCATAAGTTCGCCATCTTCCTCCGCCTTCATAGCTTTATGTTTAATGTTTTCAGTTGCTCATTTCTATTTTGATCCACTAGGTTACTTATAAAATTCTAACATTCCTCTGCTTTTATTAGTTATAGTTTTTTCTAGAAAGATCTTTGATCCATCAACATTTTGTACCCTTCATTCTTAACATAGTTCTGACCCATGAATCTAGTTACTCTTTCTATTTTGGCAAGGTAAAGGAAGCAATGAAAAGGGATGTGGAAGCTGCCTCCTAGTACTTCCTCACTGAGACCATAAGGGTTGATGGAAATTTTGACAGGATTTCCTTTCAATATGGGCCAAGTTTTTGTTCTTTTTAACATTTTGCGGTTAACAGCCAAGCTTACGAGCTACAGAATTGGAGCAGCGCCCTTGAGGAAGGAGACTAACAGAGGAAATTGCCTTACTGTTGCTGTGCTTCTCCTCCAAACCCACCATAGTGTCTTTGTGTACCCTCTTGGGTCATGCAAGACATTTAAATTTTCCTCCAGAAAGCTCAGAAAAAAAAAAAAAAAAAAAAAAAAACGGAATAAAACACTGATTAACTACAAGGCCATGTAGCACTCGAGGCAAAACCTTCACTCTTGCTCTAATTTTATTCTTAAATTCTAACCAGCAACATCCTTCCATATTATCTATCTGATATTTTACAGTGAGCTCAAATGTTATCAAACAATATAAGGCAGGTAACATAAAAAGCACTTGAAGCTTGAGAGTTCTTTCTATTATTGAGTTCTCAGGAAGAAATCAAATTTTAATATGCAATGATCTGTTTTTTAAATTCTATTTCCTGTCTATGCTTCTGTATAAATATTTTCCATCAGTCTATTTCATTTCATTAATCCTACCTTGTACACATACAATTTGCCATTAAACCCATCCATTGAATTCTTAATCTCAGAGATTATGTTTTTTCATTTATGGAAGTATATGTGGTTCTTTTTATTAATTCTACCATTTCAGTGAGTTTGGTTGTCTTTCAATCTCTTTTGTCTACCTCCTTCTATATTTTCCAGAACTGAATAATCATAGTTACTTTAAAGTTTTTATCTGTCCTTCCAATATCTGAATTACCTTTGGGTCTGCTTCTATTGTCTGTCATTTCTTTCATGTCTATTGGTCATGTGATCCTATCTTCTTACATGTCTATTAATTTTTTATTGAATAACAGGAATTGCATATGGAAAGATCAAAGAGGATCCTCTGATAGGCTTACCTTTTCTTCTGCCACGAAAATAGACTTGGGAATGTATTTCTTTAAATTGTAAATAGAAACTGGACTAGGCTGAGACTAGGTTACAGTTTGGTACATTGCAGTTTATCTCTGATTTGCCTTTGTTACTGATGCTTAGAGTTTATTTTATATACATATATATATACACACACACACACACACACATATTTGTGTCTAAATATAAATACATTATATATATTTGCATTTACATATTTTATAGACAGTACATGATGAATCCTGTTTCTATCCCAACTAACATCTCTGCCGTTAGTTGGAGTATCTGGTACACTTATATTTAATGTAAGTATTGATATGGTTAGGTTCAAGTCTACTGTCTTGCTATTTTTTCATTTGTCTCTTCTTTTTTGTATCTTTGTTGTTTCTTTTGTGTTTCCTATTAGAAGAATAAAATATTTTTAATATTACTTACTTCCTCTATTGTGGATTCTTAGCTATATTTTTAAATTCTTTTTATTTTATAGTAATTTTCTAGGGCTATAAATATCTTACCTCAAGTATCAAAAATTATTTAGAGTCAATTATGTTTCTTTTACATTTCACACCTACACTTTTCCACTCCCTACTGTCATCTTTTCTCTTCTCATTTCATACTTAATACTTTGTATTTTTCACTTCCCACTTCTTCTATCTTCAAAATGTAGTAACATTATAACAGCACTCACTCTAACTTCTGTTCTATTGCTGTCAAAACTTGTACTTTTAAACGTATTATAAACCCCAGTTTACATCGTAAATATTTTTAGTCAGTTGCCCTTTAAGAAAATTACAGTAAGAAAAAAATAATCTTCTATAGTTTCCTACTTATTTACCAAAACCATGCTTGTCATTTCTTTCTAAAGATAAGAGAGTTCATCTGATATCATTTTCCTCCAACCAAAAAACGTTCTTTAGTATTTATTGCAATACAGTTGTGCTGAAGAGAAACTTTCTAAGCATTTATTTATCTGAAAATATCATAATTTAACTTTTTTTAAGAAAGATGTTTTCACTGAACATAGAAATGCCACTGGATGAAGGATTGCCACTTTTAATTTTAGCACTTCAGAGATATTGTTCCATTAGTTTTTCATTTCTATTGTTTCTGATAAAAAGTTCGCTGTAAGTCATATCATTGTTTCCTGTATGTAATATGTTTTCTTTATCCTCTGGTTCTTCTAAGATCTTCTCTTTATTGCTGTTTTAAAGCAATTTGGCTATTCTGTGGCTAGGTGTAATTTCCTTTGTATTTATAATGCTTAGGAATTATTAATATTCTTGAATCTTATAATGTACTCCTTTTCATCAAATTCAGAAAATTCTAAGCATTATTTTTTCAAATATGTATTCCACTCCATCTTCACTCTTCTTCTCATGAAATTCCAGTTACACGTATGTCACACAGCTCAATATTTTTGCACTGGTCACTGAGACTTTGCTCATGTCTTTTCAATCTTATGACTCTATTCTTCAGATCTATTTAAAGTTAATTATTTCTTATATTATCTCCAATTTACTGTTAAGCTTAATGAGTAAACTTTACATTTCAGTTATTTTATTTCTTGGTTCTATAATTTCTTTTTTTATTATACTTTCAGTTCTGGGATACATTTGCAGAATGTGCACATTTGTTACGTAGGTTTACACGTGCCATGGTGGTTTGCTGCATCCATCAACCCGTCATCTACATTAGGTATTTCTCCTAATGCTATCCTTCCTCTAGTCCCCCACCCCCCAATAGGCCCCAGTGTGTGATGTTGCCCTCCCTGTGTCCATGTGTTCTCATTGATCAATTCCCACTTATGAGTGAGAACGTGTGGTGTTTGGTTTTCTGCTCCTGTGTTAGTTTGCTGAGAATGATGGCTTTCGGCTTCATCCATGTCCCTGCAAAGGACATGAACTCTTCCTTTTTTATGGCTGCATAGTATTCCGTGGTGTATATGTGCCACATTTCTTTATCCCGTCTATCACTGATGGGCATTTGGGTGGGTTCCAAGTCTTTGCTATTGTGAACAGTGCTGCAGTAAACATACGTGTGCATGTGTCTTTACAGCAGAATGATTTATAATCCTCTGGATGTATACCCAGTAATGGGATGGCTGGGTCAAATGGTATTTCTAGTTCTAGATCCCTAAGGAATTGCCACATTGTCTTCCACAATGGTTGAACTAATTTACACTCCCAATAACAGTGTAAAAGCATTCCTATTTCTCCACATCCTCTCCAGGATCTGTTGTTTCCTGACTTTTTAATGATTGGCATTCTAACTGACATGAGAGGTATCTCATTATGGTTTTGATTTGCATTTATCCAATGACCAGTGATGATGAGCTTTTTTTCATATGTTTCTTGGCCACAGAAATGTCTTCTTTTGAGAAGTGTCTGTTCGCGTCCTTCACCCACTTGTTGATGGGGTTGTGCATTTTTAAAATAAATTTGTTTAAGTTATTTGTAGATTCTGGATATTAGCCCGTTGTCAGAAGGATAGATTGCAAAAATTTTCTCCCATTCTGTAGGTTGCCTGTTCACTCTGATGACAGTTTCTTTTGCTGTGCAGAACTCTTTAGTTTAATTAGATCCCATTTGTCAACTTTGGCTTTTGTTGCCATTGCTTTTGGTGTTTTAGTCATGAAGAATTTGCCCATGCCTATGTCCTGACTGGTATTGCCTAGGGTTTCTTCTAGGGTTTTTATGGTTTTAGGTCTTATGTTTAAGTCTTTAATCCATCTCGAGTTAATTTTTGTATAAGGTGTAATGATTTTTAATCCCACTTCTCTGTTTGAGTTTCCTTCTTCTTTACTAAATAATGTTTTTCTTTTAACTCTAAACATACCAAAATAGCTGCTTTCACATTTTTACCTATTTAATCCAGCATTTGGTTTTATTAGTTTCCTACTGCTGCCAGAACAAATTACCACAAATGTAGTGACCTAAAACAACACAATTTTACTCTCTTTCAGAAGTCAGAAGTCTTAAATCAATTTCACTTGGCTAAAGTCAAGGAGTTGGTAGACCTGCATTATCTCTGGAGGCCCTGGAGGTGAATCCTTTTCCTTACATTTTCCAGCTGCTAGAGACCACCTGCATTCTTTAACTCCTGGTCCCTTCATCTGTCTTCAGAGCCGGTAGCATAGCATCTTAAAATCTCTCTGACCTCTACTTCTAGTTGAACATCTCTCTCTGATGCTGATTCTTCAGTTTTCCCTTTGTTGTAACTCCTGTGATTACGATGGACCCACCTAGATAATCCAGAATAATCTCCTCATCTCAAAACCCATAACTTAATTACATCTGCAAAGTCTTTTTTGCATGTAATGTAACATGTTCATAGGTTCCAGGGATTAGATGGTGAACATTTTGAGAAGGTTAGAATTCAGTGTACCACAGTCAGTCACTTTAAAGTCATTTTCTAATGATTTTTTCCCCTTAGCTATAGCACATATTTTTCTGTTTTGTGTATCTACCAACTTTTTACTGATATTATAAATAAATCATTGTAGAGATTCTATTATTGTCTCTGAAGACTTGGTTTTTCTTTCCTGGTAGAGAGATCAATTACGTGCTAATCACCTTGAAATTGTTTTGGCTTAGTTTTGTGATTTTTAAGAACGTATTTGTGAGAAGCCCAAGATGTTTACCAAGTCATTCTAATACAGTAAGACTCAGTTACCAAATTCAATTTCTCCTCTGATCTTACTTAGACTTAGTTTTAGCCTTTTTTTCCCCCAAAGAATCTAGAGTAGGGCCTACTCTAGGGCATGGTATTTGCTTTCCGCTGCCTCAGCTAGGTGAGTTAGTAAGATGTTAATGGGATAGTTTTTCCTCTGCGTGGGCCAGAACTCCAATGTTCTTGATCATTGCTTAATCATTAACATCTCTGTTCCCATAGCTTCTTTCTGATTAGCCTTAAGTCGTCTCTCCCTGCAAACACAGTCCTGGGCACAGAAATCAGAGAAATTTTCCCTATTCTGCCCATGCTTCCCTCTGCCTTGGTGGCCTGCTTTAAATCTTTCAGACACTTCATGTTGAACACTGACCCTGCCTCCTCAGCTCAAAAGGACCACTGTGTTCTGTTTCTATTCCAGATTTTTCTGCTGTGGTCAGGAAATTGTGCCAGACCATGAGCCAGAGAGGTGGGATGATTGTGGGGTTCACAGTATTGCTCCATCTATCATCCCATGCCTTGAAACATTTGATTAATGTATTTGATCTAGTTTCATTGTTACCAGTGGGAGAGGCTCTCCCTTATATTCCACTGTGATCTATTCCAGGTGAGGGAGCAGAAGCCATGGGAGATGCCTCCTGCCTTTCCCATTAATGCTGTTTACTATTTATCCTTCCAAAGTGTGACAGACTTCAATTTAAACATGACAGTTTAGCTATGACTCTTCTCCCCTGAAATGATACTAAAATAATAATGGTAATATTGATATGAACAGGAAGCAAGAGGGCAGGGTCGCTGGCAAAGGCTCCTCCCTGAAGCTTGGAACTGTGGCCTGAAATGAGAACAGGCATTCCCGTTTTCATGTCCAAATGTTGCTTTTTCCAAAGCTGCTCTGGCCTGCCACGGCCCCCCACCCTGTAGCCATAAAAGCCCCAAACCCCAGGCTCCACGAGTAGAAGAGCAGAAAGGCGGCAGAGCAGCACAGCAGAGAAGAGGAGAAGAGAGGAGCATCTTAACATTGAGAGGGGTTGGAGAGGGGATTGACCACCAGACAGCCAAACTCATGGGGAAGATCATCCTCCCACTCCATCCCCTTTCCAGCTCCCCCTCCATCCCACTGAGAACCACCACCATCACTTAATAAAATCCCTGCATTCACCATCCTTTAAGTCGATGTGACCTGATTCTTCCTGGATGCTGGATAAGCACCTGGCTACCATGAGGGCAGAGTTTAAAAGGCTGTCACCCTGACTCTCCACTGAGCTGGTTTAACACTTGACTGTAAGTGGATGGCAACTACTAAGAGAGCATTAATCGTAACACACCCCTAGATGCTACTGTAGGGCCGGAACTGAAAAGCACTTGTCCTGGCTCCTCTGCCTGCAGATTTTTCATTCTGGAGAGGTTGAAAGAAGGAGCAGAAAGATTCTTGACCTGAGGACAATACATATAGCCAAAGGAAGGGTAAAAGTGAGGTCCTAAATTTTGGACAGAAAACCTTGACTCTGTTAACAGTGGCAGCTCATGTTTACCTTTCCTGTCAGAATATTGTAGAATTCTTCTCTAGGGAAATGGAAAATACAGCAATGATAGATAGAACTTATATAGCACTAGTGATGTGTTTGGCTGTGTTTTAACTGCTTTCTTTGTGAATGCATAGTCTGACTCCAGAGGCCATGTATAGAACCACTACACTATGCTGCTTTTCACAAAAGGAGAAACTAGTTAGATACCAATAGTTGAGGAACAGCTCAGCCTGCCCACCCCACACGACACCCACCAGTTGGTCTGCCTTGCCAGTTCAGCTTCTTAGTGCCATAGTCTTAAATATTGGCATGGACAGTCATGAATAACACAGCAACCGGGGAAAGTCAACAACAGGAATCAGAGACTCCAAAATGATCAAACAAGAAAAAGAAAAAAGAAAGCACTCAGGGAAACAAAAACCCTGTAAGGAACATAAGAATATTTCAAAAAACCAGCAAGACTCTCGGAGACATCCTTAAAACAGACTAGGAGGCTCTGAAAGAATGAATTTTAAAGAACAAAAAAGAGCTCTTAGTTATCAAGCCATGGTAGTTCGGTGGGGTTGTTTCTAATGCCTTCCACTAACTGCCTACAACTTCAGGTTTGCACCAGGGAATTGGGGGTACTCCTGGCATCCTCTTTCCATTTATTTTAGCTGTTTGATATTTAGAAGAAAGTCTTAGAGGCTAGTACTACGAGGCCAGAATTATGTGCTGATTTTAGTTCAGGTGAAGCTTTCTTTCATTTTTATTTTATATACATTTCAGCGGTTTTAGAGGAGATTTTTTTAAAGTGCACCTAAACCACTAAGTTTCTTAGAGTTGCTGTATGTCTTCTTTCTTATTCTGTCTGCATATTATATGACATATGAATATATTTTGTATGATTACATAATAACAATTTATTTTCCATGATTTAGAAATATTCCTATAGCTTGAACACATTGTTTTCCTTTCTGAAAATGCTTGCTAATACTACATTAATGCTTGTAAATAATTTTTATTAGTCACAATAAATTCTACAAACATTTGAAAAATGAAACACAGATGCAGAAAATATTATTTATTTAGTATATTTATTTGTTGAGTACAGAAATTTATAAAACAGAAGAATGCATAGCTTATGTGTTTAGGATCACAATATCAGCTTTAATGTCTATTCAAGTAAACTAACACCAGCATCTTTTGAACCCCTACTATGTGCAAAGTACTGTGCTATACCCTTGAGATATAAATCTTAATAATGAAACAGTACTACTTTCAAAAAATACCACATTCTTGGAAACTAACTGCAGTAATCTTTTTTTTTTTTTTTTTTGGAGACGGAGTCTCACTGTCTCGCCCAGGTTGGAGTGCAGTGGCACGATCTCGGCTCACTGCAAGCTCCACTGCCCCTGGGTTCACGCCATTCTGCTGCCTCAGTCTCCTGAGAAGCTGGGACTACAGGCACCCGCCACCAGGCGCCCGCCACCACGCCCGGCTAATTTTTTTGTATTTTTAGTAGAGACGGGGTTTCACCGTGTTCACCAGGATGGTCTTGATCTCCTGACCTCGTGATCCACCCACCTCGGCCTCCCAAAGTGCTGGGATTACAGGCGTGAGCCACCGTGCCTGGCCCTAACTGCATTATTCTTATGTGACTTTTAGGTTGAGTGTTTGTTATACTACATTTACTTATCAAAGGTCAACAAAATGTTCGTCTAGTTCTTTTTGCCATTACAAGTTATCATTATCTATTTGTATTCTAAGGAGTGCACCCAAAGGGTGCATTTCAGGAACTTATATAACTGTCTAAATCTCTCTCACCAGCAACCCTGAAGTGTATTCTAAGTATACACAAATATCCTAGGGTGCTTGTACATGGTTAAATATCCCATTTATCTGTTTAAACCCTCTAGGAGATGAACAGTAAGACAGTATTTGGTATTACATACTTAGTATTATCTCATTATCAGAGGCAACACTGCAAATATATGAATCTTACACCAAGAAAGCCAAAAAGTCTATATATGACCATAAGAGATGGTCAAACAACAAGCCATCTTTTTGCAAAACATTTTCTGATTTACATAGTCTGCCAAAAAGTTTAAGTAACAGTGCTGTTTTGTTTTGTTTTGTTTTTTAATTTAAATTTAGGGGTAAAGCCAGACAGCATTCATATTAAAGAATTAAAACATGTCCAATGTTAAATCCTGTATTCAAGTTTTAACAATTTGTGAAAGCACTGATAAAGTTCAGTTTTTGTGGCTCTTTTTCTAACAGTTTAGCTCAGAGTCAGCAGTTCCATCTTTCGTTGTTTGTATTCTTGAAACACTTGGGCACTCTATCATACAGGACTTGGATTATCCCTCTTCCATGTCAATGTGGTTTTTTTTTTTTCCTTGCAAGATTATGAACTTCTCTAACACATGGTCACATATTTATCTGTGCTCCCAGCACCCGGTAATACACTAGAAGTTATGACACAGAACAACAGCAAAAAATGAGCCTCTTTTAGAATGAGAAATATCTGCCTTTTAAATCCCAATTCTTACCTGACCAATAGCTGAGTACAGAAAATTGATGCCTAAATTGAGTCTTTGTATTGCCTTTGGTGATGAGAGAAAATACTTATGTTTCTGGTAACATGTTAGATTAAATCCATTGCACAACCTTCCAGTTGAAAACAATGAAAATGGCTAAGTAAAACCTTTCATAAACCCCTGTAAAAATGCTCACTGAGCTGAGAATAAACTAAAGAATTCACAAAGGGAAAAAATAAATATAAAGGTGAGAAATCTAGAGGTCAGCAGGCAGTAAAAGCACCAATTTTCCCAACAGTATCTTCAAAATCCTGGTGGCTTTTTCACCTACATCTTGATATCTGTGTTAGGATGTGTAGGATGATTGTATACCCTGGTTTTCCCAGGATAGTACTAGTTAACTCCAGTTGTCCTGATATAATTATTGATAGTACCCACTTCTATTTTCAAAAGTGTCTGGAATGATATATAGTCACACTAAGCATGGGAGAAAGGACATGAGGTATGCAATTCAACAAAGGTGGGGATTGTAATAGGAGACTCTTGCAAAACTCTGAATGTCAATAGGCCGTGTTCTCCACGTTAGGGTGAACGACAAATAAGGCTAGGGAAGAGAAGGAGGCAGCATGTAAAATAGCCTGCATTGACTTTGACATTGGGTAGAGGGAAAATAAATTTGCCCCTGAGAAATCATAGTCAACATCAAGCTTGCATGTCAACTTGTTGTTACTTGCATGTTAAAAATTGAAGCTTAAGTGGGGAATTAATTTTAAAGTGATTTCCAGATGAGCAATACAACCAGGCAACTAGCAGAAGCATACGGAAATCTCTTTAAGGGATCACAAATTTAACACAGGTCTCAAAGGGTTCCTATTGGTTAAGTTTCCAAGTATAGTGAGAAAGTCACATTAAAAAAGAAATCACAAGAAATGCCAACAAAAAGGCACCGTGAGAATTAGAATTAGAACCTCAAAGATATCACAGATGAGAACTATCAGACACTGATTGTAAAATAGGATGTTTATTTTGTTCCAAACAATAAAAGAGAGGCTTGAAATGAGCAATGAAAATGAGACTATTAAGAATGATTAACTAAACTTTAAAAGAAACAGACTTCTAAAAATAACAAGTATAACAAATTAAAACAAAACAAAAAAAAATGGGTTGGTTAAACCGGGGATTAGATACAGCAAAGAGAGAATTAATGAACTGGAAGGAAAATCCAAAAACACTATCTGGAATACAACCCAAAGGAAAAAGAAACAAGAAAATGAAAAATGTGAATTCTAGACCTGCAGTAGAGAACGAGAAGATCCAACATATACGTGAGTGGATTTTCAGAAAGAGATAGAAAAGAATGAAGGAAAAAACATTTGAAGAGAGAATGGCTGATGATTTTCCAGAAGTTTTGAAAGCTCCTAAGCCCCCATGTTATAAGTCCAATGTATACAGGCAGGGTAAATCGAAACAAATGGATAGACACATCAGATGAAACTGCAGATCATCAAAGACATATCAGAAAATCAGCCAGGAGAAATGAAAAATCTACAGAGAGGGATCTGTAAGACTGAAAACTGACTTCTTTTTCCTTTTTAAAAAATTTTATTTTATTTTAAGTTCTGGTATACATGTCCAGAACATGCAGGTTTGTTCCATAGGTAAACGTGTGCCGTGGTGGTTTGCTGCATCTATCAACCCGTCACCTAGGTATTAAGCCCCACATGCATCAGCCATTTGTCCTCATGTTCTCCCTCCCGTCACTCACTGCTCCCCAACAGGCCTCGGTGTGTGTTGTTCCACTACCCTCCCTGTGTCCACGTGTTCTCAGTGTTCAGCTCCCACTTATGAGGGAGAACATGCAGTGTTTGGTTTTCTGTTCCTGTGTTTGCTGAGGATGATGGCTTCCAGCTTCATCCATGTCCCTGCAAAGGACATGATCTCAATATTGAAAAATATAAGTCATAATCCCAAAAATACAAGTCATAAAAAAGTGAAATAATATCTTTAGTGAGTTGAAAGAAAATATTTGTTTACCTAGAATTCCATATCTAGAAAAAGTAGCTTTTGAAAATAAAGGGGAAATGATGACCTTTAGAGGTAAAGAAGAGATAAAATGTTCACCACTGAAAGGCCTCCACAAAAGAAAATTCTAGGGAACGTACTTCAGGAAGAAGGACAATCATGTCAAATGGATAGTCTTAGAGACAAGAAGAAATAATGAGTGCCGAGATGGTTGTAATTGTTACAGGTAGTTAGTCATAAGTGGGCCAGAAGAGGGCTCCCCCCAGTCACCCACCAGGAATGTCAGGTGATCATCAGTTTTTAGTTCAGCAGTTATCATATTGCCTCTCTAAATCTTCTGATTGCCCAAACAGCTGTCACACTAAAGTGTTAATTGAACACAGGCACCAGGGAGAGCCAACTTCCCAGAGAAAAACACTTCCTCAACACAGTGTGCATGCTCACCAAGCATAAAAAGGGCACTGTGCATGCAGGCAGCCCACCCTAAGGGAAGCATCATGGAAAAGGGGCACAAGAAGCCACAGATGGGCCAGAACATGAAGTCCTAGGATCAAGGTTAAGCATTGCATTTGCCCTTCATTTCCCTCCTGAGTCTCCTTCAAGTGTACTTTCCTTTCTTTCCTGCTCTAAAGCCTTTTAATAAACTCCTTTAAATAAGCTATTTAATAACTCCTGCTCTGATGCTTGCCTCAGTTTTCTTTTCTGCCTTATGCCCCTCAGTTGAATTCTTTCTTCCGAGGAGTCAAGAATTGTGGTTGGTGTACACACGTACGGATTTGCTGCCAGGTAATGCAGATACCTTCTACTCCTAACATAATGATCTAGGTAAAGCTAAACAAAATTGACTGTGTAAAACAATAATTATAATGTCTAGTGTGTGGCCTTAAGAAACAAGGCAAAACCTAAACACAGAACTATTGATACGGCTCTGATGACTGAAGAAACACCAGGGTCCTTTGCCTCATGCCAATTTAGATAAAATGACACAGACACAAGTGGAGTGGTTTTAAGGGGCAGAGAGTTTAATAGGCAAGAAAGAAGAAAGAAGCTCTCCGGTACAGAGGTAGAAGGAGGGGGGCTCTAAGCCAAGAGAGGAAACCCTGAGTGCCGCAGAAAACAGTCAACTATATTAGGAGGCTGGAGGAGGCAGTGTCTGATTTGCATAGGGCACAGGGGATTGGCTTGACCAGGTATGTCATTCACATAGCCTGCAAAAAAACTGGCCCGCCCACCCTAGCCTTTTAATATGCAAATGCGGGGCACCATGATGTCCTGCACATGTGGGGTTATCTGGGAGTGGCTATGACTCTCGGCAGATGGGGTGACAAGGAGAAGAGGGAGGGAATCACCATATTGGATGGACCCAGTTTCTCATGGCCAGCATTTGCATATCAAAGCTTGCTGACTGACGCTTTCTGCTAGACAAGAAATGTTTTTGGAGCTGCTTTAAAAGAAAGAAAACCTTTCCGAGGACCCCTTATCCACTCTATCTGCCTAAAATAATTTCTTAATAACTCCTATAATATTTCCCCCTGAGAAGATATCATCCTAACTACTGTTAGGGGGCTTTGGGCCACAACTCTTTCTGGCTACTTCCTGCTGCAAAGGAGCATCGAGTGGGAAGGGAAGAGCAGCTAGGACTCCTCCTGGGGTCCATCTAAGGGTCCTTGGCAGAATGTCATGTCCATAGGTGGTTCTGTTTGCGGCACCGTTTGGCGTTTGATTGCTTCTAGACAAGAGGAAACAATTCGAGTTATAGTATTGAGTATACAAGGTCCAAATATTAATGCAAGGCATATAAGCAAGAGGGGGTTTAATAAAAGAGCTAACCAATTCCATAAAGAAGACTGGAATTCATTAAACAGGGTTTGTAGCCACTTGGGGCTGAAGCCTGCATTTTCTCTTAGCCTGTCAATAATTTTGATTTGATCTTTGAGTACCTGCAGATTTTCCTTTACTTTACTAGAGGTGTTAATCCAGAAGCAGCATATTTAATTTAAAAGTGCACAGGTGCTTCCTACTTCAGCTGTAAGGACATCTTAGGCCCATCTATTTCGTGCTACTACTGAGGCTAAAGAGTCTATAGATTGTTGTTGTGCCTCTGTGGCACCTACAGTTGCCTTCCATCCTCATTGCATCATAATAGAGATATTAAGTACTGATCTTTCAAGTAAAAGGATGCCTGTAAACTGGAATAGACCTCTGGCTATGGAATTTTCCATCCATGGTTTTTCTAAGATGGGATTATCATATGCATGCCCTCCCCAGTCTGCCCTTTCAGTTAAATCTACATATTAGAGTATAGAAATGATAGTGCTCTTTGTCCGGCATATTTGAGATAGTGTAGTTTCTAGAAAACAGCCTAAGTTAGGGATATCCCCAAATGATGCTGCCATCTCAGTAGAATTTAAAAATAGTAAGTGGGAAACTACTGCTACTATAGTACAGGTTCCCTTCCAATGCCTTGGGAGGATTAGGTGTCCAGGAGCCCCACACACACACACACGCACACATACACACACACACTATATATATATATATGTGTGTGTGTGTGTGTGTGTATATATATATATATCCCCATTCCTTGTAGGGACGATCCTAAGTTGTGCCTTGTGAGAGGCACCAGCAGATTTTTCTTGTATCTTAGAAGTTTCCCTTCTTTACACGTAATAGGGGCATCCTTGGGATCAGAACATCCATATTTAGCATAGTCATTTACAATGCCATTTGGAATTTGACATGCCAAGTGAGAAGGGTTCACCTGACAAATGGAGTTTTGAAAAATTAGAGACATAATATGCCCTGGCCAATATCTCAGATGACCCTTGTGGCAAGGGCTGTCAGTCCAGATGTTTCCAGTTTGCCCACAGATCTGTAAGCAGCTACTATTAGCAAACATCATACAAGGGTCTGGAATTCCATGGGGGGGTATGTTTGGAAAGGTCCATGTGTTATTCTTTACATTATAGTCAAGGTGGTTACTTAGAGCATACTACTCCCATCGGGGCTTCCAACCAGAAGGAAAGATTAGATTTTGAAAGCTCCCCACTAGGCCTTCTGATCCTTTTAGATCATGCTTGTTGCACTCTTCTCCCCCACATCTTTGAACTATCACCAATTACAAGTGTGATGTTACAATATCTGAGATCTCCCAAGTATGGCCCTTTCTCACTGCTTTTTAAGCAGAGGGAGGCATTACTCAGTCAACTTTTCCCAGCCTGAGGATGTGAGGAGAGTGTTCTTTGGCACTGGGGGAAGAGTGTTCTCCTGAGAGGAGTTAGTTATGCAGTTAAAAGCGCTCCCATACCATGTCCCATCGGGTATTTCCTGCAGAGCTAAGAGTGAAGCGGAGACAGTAGCATATACTGGAGATAACGGAGCTGGAGTAGCTGATGGTACAACTGGAGGGGGACTGGAAGGATTGTGACATTCAATAGCTGTCTTAGATTGCTCCTCTGGAACCTCCTTCAGCTCTGGGGAACTATTCCCTGTGGGCTTGCCTGCCATGGCTGCTAAAAGATCTGGGTTGATTGTACAGAGCTTGTAAAGGTCTGGGTTGTCTCATAGGGCAAAGACAGTCTGCACATAGGGAACCTCAATCCATTTGCCCTTCTGCCTGCAGAAAAGATCCAACTGTTGGATAATATTAAAACCAAGGCTTCCCCCAACAGGCTACGTTTGTTTGTCCCCAAGATGGTAAGAAGGACATGCCCTTGTGCAATAGAATATGAAGGGGTTTTTCTTCAAAGTCTCAGAGTTGAAGGAGTCCCAGTGCTTTAAAATACACTCCAGGAGAGGGCATGCTGAAGACAATCTGCTACCCATCTAGAAAGAGAAGTGAGAATAAAAGTGTCCTTTTAGTCTCCTTGCTTTCTGTATGTTACCCAGGGTGGAGAAGAAAACAGTGGGGGCGTCCCTCCAATTATTCCTGGGTCCTGGCACCCTGTTAAATGTGCTGCCCATGACTGTAGGTGTGATCCTCTAAGCCATGGCACCAGAGGAACTAGACTTTTGAGACCTAGTCACACTTACTCAGGTAATCCTAGTCCTCTATTATTTCCCTTCGACCTCCTAGACTTGTGTGATCTGTGTGCCTCCCTAAAAATAAAATGGATCTCAGGAAAAACTGTATAATTGGACAAGGCCCCTTTAATGGCAAGGCATACTAGATTGAACTTTATATCCCGCTATTATGGCCCATGCTAAAGCATTTACCCTTAGAAAAATGGGTCCAGTTAACTTCTGGACTTAAAATCCCCTTACTAGTTAAGTACTGTCTTAATCGGAGACAGAATAGGTGCCTTAAAGGAATGCAGGAACCTAATGGCCATTTTCCTGCTGATGGGACAATATTGAGACTCAAATTTGGCTATGGAAGACATTTAACTCCTAACTGTTGAGAGCAGAATTTTCCCATTCATGGAAGAGGCTTAGAGCCTGATTTCCAGTGGTGCACAAGGAAGTTCATGTTACCATAAAAAAAAAAGAAAGAAAAAATAGCCTCATGAAGAGAATTCTATTTCCAGTAGGTAGCGATGTTGACTTACAAATACTATGTGCTCACCAGAGGAAGGGTGGGGGGTTGGGCGGGGGGGGGGTGGGGAGAGAGAGAGAGAGAGAGAGAGAGAGAGAGAGAGAGACTGTGGGTGAGGGGAACAGAAAATTGGAACAGCATTCCTGAGCTACTCTCCCAGTTACTAAATTCCCACACATTTGACACACACACAGAGTAAGAGACTACAGATAGGAAAAAGGAGAGTTTTTGGACAGGATAGCTAGGGATTCTCTTCCAACACCCGAAATGGGCTGTTGGAGGCTGAGTTTGGTCCAGAGGCCTTTGAGTAACGCCAGGGGGTGCCCTGGCCAGAAATTCTCAGTTGCCTCAGAACTTTTCCCAGTCATGGTGAGGTTTTCCCACAGAAAGAAACTGATTCAAAACATGGCCACATACCTGTGGGTATTCGGGGGTTCTCCATGTTCTCACCAACAAGTCTGTCATCTGTGTCTTTAGAACAGCAGGCATGATAAGCCTATTTAACCAGCTGATGGATGCCCATTGATTGATTTGATTTGATTTGATTTTAAAATAGAGGCTAAGATCACCTCAGAACAATAGAACAGATTTTAAGCTCACTCCCATACTTACCACGCTGTACCTTGGTTTCCCAGCCAATGCACTAAAATGATACGGCTCTGATGACTGGAGGAATACCAGGGTCCTTTGCCTTGTGGTGGTTTAGATAAAATGACACAGACACAAGTGGGGTGGTTTTAAGGAGTGGAGAGTTTAATACGCAAAAAAGATGAAAGAAGCTCCCCGTACAGAGACATTGGGAAATGGGCTCCAGGCTGACAGAGGAAACCCCAAGAGCGGTGGAAAACAGTTATGCTAGGAGGCTGGAGGAAGTGATGTCTGATTTGCATAGGCCCAGGGGATTGGTTTGACCAGGTATGTCATTCACGTAGCCCACAGAAAAACTGGCCCTGCCACCCTTGCCTTTTAATAAGCAGGGAGCCATGATGTCCTGCAAAGTGAGGTTATCTGGGGGTGGCCATGATGCTTAGTACACAGGGTGACAAGGAGAAGAGGGTGGTAATTGTCGTATTGGATGGACCCAGTTCCTAATGGCTGGTATTTGCATATTAAAGCTTGCTGGCCTGGCCTTGCAAGCCACTTTTCTGCTAGACAAGAAACATTTCTGGAGCTGCTTTAAAAGAAAAAAAAAAAAAAAAAAACCTTACCAAGGACCCCTTAAACTCTGTATCTGCCCAAAACAATTTCTTAATAACTGCTATAATACTATTAACACTTTGGGAGAAGTGATACTGAATTAATACAGCAAGATCTTTGCAATTGGGAAGAGAGTAGACACATTGACTAACTTTGGCTGTGTTAAATTTCAGTATGAGAACATCGAGGAAAAATATCTCAAAAAATAAATGTAAAGAATTTAAAATCTAAGGCAATGGAAGGAAAATATGGAACAAGAAAAAGAGAGCATAGGAGGAGTAGCACAGAGGACATGGGTAAGTTAGTGTCAATATTATTTATCTTTAATTGGGTTATTAGATAACAAGTGTTTATTGTCTTAATAAACAAGCAAACCAATAAATTAGGGAAAGGAAGACTTTGCTTAGACCAGTGATGAGAATCTGTCATGAACCAAGGAGTATTATTAACCTAATTCTGTTTACCTGAGAGTTTTAAAAGATGAATAAATACATAAATGAATGAATAAATAAATATCAATTAACCCAAATGAAATCAAGAAAGAAGAGGGAAACAGAAGCACAAGAGACAAACAGAAGCCATAAAATAAGATAGAAGAATAAATACAAATATGTCAGTAATCACAATAAATGTAAAAACACTAAATATTTCAGTTAAAAAAATAAAGACTTTCATACTATACCAAAAGTAGTATAACGTATGTTCTTTTAAAGAGACAAATATAGAGTATAGACACATTGGTAGGTTTTTGTCCGTAGATTTTAGACACATTTAAAACAACTTACTAACTTATGAATAAATTTAAAAAATGAAACAGAACTGTAAGGATGAAAGAAATAGTATTAGAAATTTCAGATATTCCAGTTAAGAAACACTAAGTCTGTATGAACATGCAAGTGACTTCTATCAAACATTCAAAAAGAGTCAAATTTCAGTTTTCCATAAAATATTATGAATGGAAACTTGGATAATAAGCTAGCTTTTAACAAAATCCAGGAAAAGAACAGTAGAAGGAAGAAAAACTTACAAGTTAAATTCATTCTTAGGCACTGATGTAAAAAGTCCTAAAAAAGAGGAAAAGCAAAACTAAATCAATAATGCATTTCTAGCAGAAAACAATACTGCATAACTAAAATGAGTTTTTAATTTCAGGAATTTAAGATCGGTTAAATGTTAAAATCAGTTTATGTAATTCACCTTATTCATGAACTAAACAAGAAGACAATATAAGCTTCTCAACAAATAGGAAAAGATTAATAAATTCAACATACACATTTGATACAAACTCTTAGCAAACTAGAAATAGAAGAGAACCTCCTTAGCCTACCTATCTAGCAAGGAACCTCTAATAAATATAATACTTAATTGTAAATCGTCAACAGCCTTTCCTTAATATCAGAAACAAAATGATGATGTTCACTATTGTTATTTTTATTCAATGTTGTACAGAATTCCCTATCTTGGGGTCAGCAAACTGTGGCCCATTAACCTAATCTAGTTTACTCTCTGTTTTTCTATGGCCCAGAACTAAATGATTTTTTCATTTTTAAATGGTTGGGAAATAATCAAAAGAATATTTTTGACACATGAAAATTACACAAAATTTAAATTTAACTATCCATCGATGATGTTTTATTTCCTTACATATCATCTATTTTGATGCTATAACTACAGACTTGTACACCTGCAACAGATAATATATGAACCACAAAGCCTCTCTGGCCCATTACAGGAAGAGCTGGAAGACCTCTGTTTTGGTTGGAAGAAAGACAACAAATTAATTAGTTAAAAAGTTAGTTTTGCTTTGGTATAATTTACATACAATAAAATTAATCCACTTTAAATGTACCATTAATTGTGTTTTGAAAAATATACACAACATTGTAGTCAGCACCACAATCATGATATAGAACATTTTTTATCACTCTAAAAAGTTCTATGTTCTCTTTTTCTGTTAGTTCTCTTCCCTCACATCCAGCCCCTAAGGATCTCTGATCTGCTCTCTTCATTTTGTAAAATTTCCTATAATGATACACTGCGTCATCTTTTTTTTTTTTTTTTTTTTTTTTTTTTTTGAGACGGAGTCTCGCTCTGTCGCCCAGGCTGGGGTGCAGTGGCCAGATCTCAGCTCACTACAAGCTCCGCCTCCCGGGTTCCCGCCATTCTCCTGCCTCAGCCTCCCGAGTAGCTGGGACTACAGGCGCCCGCCACCTCGCCCGGCTAGTTTTTTGTACTTTTTAGTAGAGACGGGGTTTCACAGTGTTAGCCAGGATGGTCTTGATCTCCTGACCTCGTGATCCGCCCGTCTCGGCCTCCCAAAGTGCTGGGATGACAGGCTTGAGCCACCGCGCCCGGCTACTGCGTCATCTTGTTTTTGAACTTCTACTTAGCATAAAGCTTTAGAGATTTGTCATTTTTTTTTTTTTTTGCTGTGTCAGTAATTCTTTCCTTTTTATTGATGATTAGTATTCCATTTGTGCAGAAATAACTGAATTTATTTATACATTTCACCATATGAAGGAAACAGGTAGTTTCCGCTTTTTGGCTGTTATACACAAATCTTCTATAAATATTTGAGTACAAATCTGTATGTGAATACATATTTTCCCTAGGGTAAATATCTAAAGATAAAATTGCTGGTTCATATGATAAAGGTGTGTTTAGTTTCATTAGAAGCTGCCAAACTGTTTTCCAAAGTAGCTGTGCAATATTCCATTCTCAACAGCAATGAATAAGCATTCTAGTTGTTTCATTCATTTGCCAGCACGTGGTACGGTAATTTTTTTTTTAATGTTGCCATTCCAGTGGGTGTGTGGTGATAGCAGGTTGTGGTACTTTGCATTTACCTGATGACTAAAAATGCTGCTTCTTTTTTATGTGCACATTGGCAATTTGTGTATCTTCTTTTGTAAAGTTTGTCTAATTTTAAGTGGGTTATCTGTCTTTTATTATTGAATCATTAAGTATTCTTTATATATTATGGATATGTCTTTTATTAGATATATAGTTTGCAAATATTTCCTCCCAGCTTGTGACTTGATATTTCGTTGGTCTAAAAAGTGTCTTTTAAAGAGCAAAGGGTTTTAATTTTGATAAAGTTCAATTGATAGTATAGTTTGTGCTTTTTGTTCCCTATAAGAAATCTCTTTGCCTAGTCAATGGTCACAAATATTTTCCACTGTTTTCTTCTAGAAAGCTTACAGTTTTAGCTTTTACATTTAATTATATTTAATCAGCCCTTACATTTAATTGTTGATTTCAGGTTGATTTTTTGCATGATGTGAGTTAAGTGTCAAAGGCCCTTATCTGGCATATGGTTATCAAATTGTTACCGCAACAATATACATTATTTGTTTCTCACTGAATTACTTAGTCATTTTTGTGAAAAATTCATGGTCTATAAGAGTCTATTTATTCTGTATTTATTAACTGTCTATTCTGTTCTATTGCTTAATATATCTATTTTTAGTCTAACATCTCACTTACTACTGTAGCCTTATGGTAAGTCATGAAATTACTTAACATCTTCCAGCTTTGTTCTTTTTGTAATTTGTTTTGAAGAGTCTATGTCCTTTGGCTCTCCATATACATATTAGAATCATTTTGTTAATTTCTCCAAAGAGTGTGCTGACATTTTGGCTGAGATTGCATTTAACCAACAGGTCAAGTGAGAAGGAACAGTACCCTAGCAATATTTAGTCTTCTGACTCACAAACATGGTATATCTTTCCATTTATTCAGGCATTCTTTAATTTCTTTCAGAAACTTTTTTGTAGTTTTGAGGATCCATGTCTATTACTCTATCCTGCCAAGAAATTGAAATGACAAAAGTAAAAGGCTGAAAGGCAGAAAAAAATACAAAAGTTGTAAAAGACAGAAATAGCCAAGGCATGTCGAAGAACATAATTAGGTGGAGGTAATCAAGCTCTACTACGAAGTTATGTGAATTTACAACTGTGCAGTGTTGGTATGGGGTTATGAAAACTAAACATTGTGAGGTAATAGAAAGCCTAGGAGCAGATCCTCATGGATTTGGAAATTTGATTTATGATAGAGAAGTCACTGCAGGTATGTGTGGAAAGAATTGCTTAACAATAAATAGTGCTGGAAGGGCTGACCATTCATATGGAAATATAGATTCCCATATCACAGCTTTTGCACAATTAATTCTCAGAGGATTGATAACCTAAATGGTACTACATAGTACTGATAAGAATATAAACTCTAAAATTTTGGTGTCTCAACACAATAAAAATTTATTATTCGTTTTTCTAAATCAGTGTAGGTGTTCCTGGTCAGAAGGTAGCTTTTGTCCACACAATGATTCAGGGACCTAAACTCCTTTCAACTTTTGGCTCCTCCACTGCCCAGCACCTCAGATGCTTCTTTTTCATCACCCTCTTCTTCTGTTCCAATGGCAATCACTGGTCCCTGTTCTCTCCAGTGGTCCAGTTGTAGATATTATTATATGGCTATTTAGGGACTAAAAGACAATTTATGTGGCTACTGTCCCCAACCTCAAAACATAAAGAAAATGCAGATTAAAGATAACTGCAATATAAAGTATCCTTCAGAAAAGAAAGAAAAAAATAGGAGACAATAATCAAATGAATTTCAAAATCCTGCCATATAGGCATTAGGAAGACTCCGTTCTCTGGCTACAGAGGAAGTTCCTTCATGAGACTCAAGTCTGCTTTCTAGGAGAAACTTCCTTTCCACATTTCTCCACTCTCTCAGAGATTCTTATTTTTTTCTCCTCTAAGGCAGTTTCAAGCTTTCAGCAAGCATCAGAATCACCTGGAGGGCTTACAGCACACATGGCTGGGCCCCATCCCTAGAGTTTCTCATTCAGTAAGTCTGGGTAATAAGCATTTCTAACATTTTCCTGATTGATTGTGATGCTGCTGGCCTGGGGACTACATGTGGAGAGCCCCGCTGCCTAAGACCCCATCTGAAATGAACTTTGAGGGGTCTGCCCTCCTTGAGAGGGCTGGATCTTCACGGCCAACTTCTTGCTGCTGGGGCCTGTTTGGAGGCATGAGGGCTATTTTATAATCACAGACATTTTAAAGCCAGATTGTAGTTTATTCAACAATATAATTCCCAGGGACACGGTAGACTTCTCATCTATTCAATTTCAGTAAATCCCATGTATGAATAACTACATTCATTCTTCCCTTGACATAATTCTCAATTCGATTTATGTCTTTGCTTTTTGCTCCCTGTATGCCACCATTGGCTTTCTCAATGTAATGGCAGATACCTTGAGGCCATCTCATAAAATAACCTTGAGTTGGAAAGAAACAACCTTAATTTGATCTTTGCCACGAGGCCTAATCCTTTTGTGTAACTGAGAATCCCTAATGAGTCTTTCTTGCTCTAAGTATTTTTTCATTCTAATTTTTAAATCATGGTTTAGAGTACAGAAATAGCTTTGCCAATCCTTGAACCTCTAAATTTCTGGACTTTCTCCACTCCTTTCTACCTCTGCTCTCAAGACAACCACTTCTTGCTTGGACTCATCTTTTTCTTTATATAACTTGAGATAAGAGTAAGTAGAAACCAACACACAGTAACATTTTTAGCTCTTTGCAACTACTTCCTGCAGAGCTACATATCTATGAGGCATTTGATCTGCTTTCAAAATTACAGTAGGCACCATTTTATGTTACTGCATAACAGAGCTCTCCATATTTCTGTCTTGCTTTATCTTTTTCCTTGCTTTCTATCACCCATCCACTATGTCAATGCCACATATTTTAGAATTTGTTAAGGTAGCTTTCTACTTGCAGATACCAATTTCCACATTGGTTAGGGTAATACTACATGATGAAATAAAATAGCCAAAAATTTAGTGGCTAACACAATAGAAATCCTTGGGTGTTTTTTGCTCAAGTGGCTGCTGAATATGAGTGTTCCTGGTTGGCAGTTGTCTTAGGTAAGGTTGCTGCAACAAATTACCATGGAATAGATGGCTTATGAATAACAGAAATTTATTTCTCACAGTTTTGGAGACTGGAAGTCTGGGATCAGGGTGCCAGCATGGTCGAGTTCTGGTGAAGACCTGCAGGTCATAGAAAGTTATCTTATTGCTGTTCTTTCTGGGGTCTCTTTTATCAGGGCACTAATCCCATTCAAGAGGACTCTGCCATCATGACCTAATCACTTTCCAAAGGCCCCACTTCTTAATACCATCGTATTGAGAGTTAGGATTTCAAATATAAATTTTGGAGGAACACAAACATTCAGTTTATAGTAGTGGGCTATTTACCCACACATAGTCATTCAAGCATCTAGGTTCCTTCCACTTGTGGCTTCATCAGATCCTAGGATCCCAGAGTATTTGCATCTTTGTGGATGGGGAAGGAGAGAATTTATGCACTTCTTATATAAGCACAACATCACATCTACTCGCATTCCATTAACAAGAACTAGTCACATGATCCCATCTAGATGCAAACAAGGGTTAACCAATCACTGACTGAGCAGCTTCTTCCTGACAATTCTGTCTTCTGAAGAGAAGGGGCACAAGCACTTGGTGGACAGTTAGCCTGCTTTACCACAGATACAAAAGAGTGCAGTAACACTTTAGATGGCATAGGACACTATTTTAAGAATCTAGAGGAAAAAGGATTTTTTAAACAAGCCACCAACAGCATAAACCACAAATAAATTATTGATAAATTCAACTCTATGAACGCATTAAGAACTTCTATTCATCAAAATATAACATAAGGAGAGCAAAAAGACAAGCCTCAAACCAGGAGAAGATATTTGCAATATAAACCCCTGACCTTACATATCTAGAAGATATAAAGGACTTTTACAAATGAATAAAAAGACAAATGGTTCAGTAGAAACTATAGGTAAAAATAGATCGATAGATACATGAAAAGTTGCTTAAACTCATTAGAATTCAGGGACACGCAAGATTGAGCAACAGAGAACCGCCATTTCATGTCTATTAGGTTGGTACATATTTAAAATCTGGATAATATGAAGTATTGCTGAGGCAGTGAGGTGCAGTAAACTCTTTTTACAGAGCTGTTAGGAAAGAACATTTACACATCAATTTGGAAAACAGTTTGGCATTACCTCATAAAGGTAGTGGGTACAAGGGTATTTATTTTCTCATTATTCTTTTAAACTATGCACACACATACACACAACACATATATAATTTATTCCACAATATAAATATTTAAAACAATAATCTTTTGAGAATATGACATAAGAATTGTAGAAAAGGTGATCTGAAGTCATGCTGTAACCGCACTGGGCATATTCTGTAACACTTGATATCTCTTCTTCATTCTAGTTGCCTATTTAGAACTGTTCCTTTCTCCTATCATCATATAAGTAATGGATAGCATAGCTTCTTAGATTAATATGAAATAGCAGTTCCAAACCAATCCACTCGATCATCTTAATCTTCCGAGGGCTGATGAATAAGGGGGTGAGAGAGCCACACCATGATCTCTTTTCCATCTCACCCCCCCGTCCTCTGGAGGAAGCACACCTTCTGTTTGTGTCAAAGGGGTTAATTAACAAGAGTTGGTGTCACTTCCAATAATTACTAGGAATTAAAATTTACAGAAGGCACAACGAGGGCCTGGCAGCTGTGCCAAAATAAATCTGCCTTTGATCATGCAGCCGCAGCTGTTACATCTCAGAACATATTTTCCAAATCACCTTGGCTTTTTCAAAGCCCAAGCATGAGTATGACCAGATTCCCACAGAGTTCCTTGGACTTGAAGACGGGAAGATGGGCCCCACAAAACACCATATGGATGTACCTCAAGCCTTCAAAATTAAGGGGACCCATTTTCCTCTTTTCGGAGGACCGAATTTCAAACCTTTGCTCCAGCAGGCAGAATTTAAGGCCATACATAAACTCTTCTCTTTTAACTTTCAAACGGAAATAATGAATTATTATAATAAACCGTAATATGTAGCCTAAATGAAACAGATCCCCCAGCACAGAGAAATAGGTTGAAAAATAAAGTAGAGGGCCGGGCGCGGTGGCTCAAGCCTGTAATCCCAGCACTTTGGGAGGCCGAGACGGGCGGATCACGAGGTCAGGAGATCAAGACCATCCTGGCTAACACGGTGAAACCCCGTCTCTACTAAAAAATACAAAAAACTAGCCGGGCGAGGTGGCGGGCGCCTGTAGTCCCAGCTACTCGGGAGGCTGAGGCGGGAGAATGGCGTGAACCCGGGAGGCGGAGCTTGCAGTGAGCTGAGATCCGGCCACTGCACTCCAGCCTGGGCGACAGAGCAAGACTCCGTCTCAAAAAAAAAAAAAAAAAAAGAAAGAAAAAGAAAAATACAGTAGAGGTTTACACCTATCTTTGTGCAACATGAGGTAAAGTCATCCTAGAATCCCTTGGCATCATAATGGCCCTCCAGAAACCACTTTAAATGTGAAATTGAGAGCACAACCACTCCTTTAAAAATCCTTAGGCAAAATTTTACTTTCTAATCGTACATTACGTTGACACCAATGCCACAAACAAAACAACCACTAGAGGGCAGAGAACCTTATTAGAAATAAAAGTGCCTCAAAGAATGGAAAGTTTGAAATGCCTTCTTAGTCAAATATATTAATTGCTGCTAAAGGCAACATGAGGATGGGTTGTTTATACAATCTCTTTCTATAAAATATGAGTCTTCCAATGAATATGAACCAAACTTGCAAAATTAGTGAATGTGCATATTTTTTTTTCACCGATGAGGTGCAGTTCCTAACCTACCTTATAATTCACTTAACCCACAGATAACTGTTTGTTTCAAAAAATTTTCCATCCATAAGAGTCTTTTGTAAAAAGAAATGTAGTGTCTATTAAAGACTGCATGTTAGAAAAACAACACCTTCCTAATTTACTCTGCTTAGAAAAGATTCTAAGGGAACCCTAAACCAAAAGAGATGGTGGGATATAGTGTATGGAGATTTCATTTGGGAAAAGCAGGATCCTGTTTTAGGAATCCTAATTTGCCCTGAGCTTGTTGCGATATAAGGTAATGACTGTGTGGCTAGTTAATTCTTCAACTGGTTGATTTCTGGATCTTATTTGCATTGACACAGGCAGTTGTTATTGGTGGTGATGTTCATTTTGTGTCTCTGTGTGTCTTTCTCTCCAGAACGAAGAAATGCTTTTCAGCTTTAGGGTCCTACTTCATGACAAAAAGGAATTTCTAGGTCATTCTACAACTTCCCTTGCCAACAATATTCCTTCTGTGTGCTGAGGTACAAAATATCTCCAAATAACCAAAATCCCTGTGAGCTCCAAGCTAACTCAAATAAGCATTGATGCATAAAGCAAAAATAACCTACCCTGAGGCTGGACCTGCCTAGTAAAGAATGGAGCAGAGTATGTGGGTTGAAAAGGAGATGCTTAGGGAAGTTTTGTTTATTCCAACTGACAATCATTAATTTCAAATCTGCACAAAGCATGGAAGTCAGGAGAGAAATTGTGAAAAAAGAGTAAAAAAGAAAATCTTGTGGGTTATTTGGTTAAATAGAGCTTGTGGAAGATTAGAAAAACAAATATAAATGAAAATTGAACTAAAGGAGATACCCCATTCTAATTGAGTGCATGTGGAAAAAATTTCAACATGGAAACTGCTGTTATGTTGTCTTTGAGAATAGGAACGTGGATGAAGTGCAATTGGAAGCTTTTGAATGGAACTCTCATCTTCAGCAATAGATCAAAGAATTCCATGAAAACTCATGTAAAATCCCCTTGAATGACAGAGGGATCTCAAGTAAGCAGAATTCACGAGGATTAAGTTTCCTCCTAAAAAGCAGTATGTGTGCTTAATTCACTACTTGGCTTGGAGTTTACTACAGTGGAAACATTTTATTTAAAAGTAAGTGAGAAAAGCTGCTAAACCATATAATAATGATGATAGTGATTGTGATGTTGGTGACAATGAGAACAAACTCCTTGTAGTGCTTGGTTGTAAGCACTTCCCGTATATTAACTCATTTAACCATTATAATAACTCTATGAATTAGAAATTATTATCTTGATATCCATATCATAGAAGGAACTGAATTGAACCACAGGGAGATTACAGGACTAACCCAAGGTCACATACATAGTAAATGGTGGAAGTGGAGCTGAAACTCAAGCAAGTCTGTTTCAGGGGCTACACTTTTAACCATTGGTTAAGCTGCTTTTCTACAAAATAAAAATGCTTCGTTTGCAAGTTTTCTTAGTACTTATTGTTGTATGAGTAAAATGTAGAAATCTATAAACCCATGTAGTTCAGGTGTCTCAGCCCAGCTGACTTGGATCCCTGCTCAGTTTAAGAAGTATGCCTCATGTATGGTGAACATTAAATCGATGCTGGCTTCTTGTTATCTGTACACATTAGCATCCAGATTGTGTATTTTAAAATATACAGTAGTACCTCAAATATTTAATTTTAAGGAAACAAATCTACTTATGACAATGCTAAATGGAAATCCATGTGATATGGTTTAGATCCGTGTCCCCACCCAAATCTCATGTTGAACTGTAATCTCCAATGTCAGAGGTGGGGCCTATTGGGAGGTGATTGGATCATCAGGGTGATTTCTCATTACTTAACACATTCTGTTGGTGCTGTCATCACAATAGCAAGTTGTCATGAGATCTGGTGTGCAGCACCTCCTCCTTCTCTTTCTTCCTCCTGCTCCAGTCATGTGAAGTGCCACCCTCCCTTTGCCTTCTGCCACTATTGTAAGGTTCCTGAGGCCTCCCCAGAAGTCAAGCTGATGCTACCATGCTTCCTGTACAACCTGTGAAACTGTGAGCCAATGAAACCTTTTCTCATTATAAATTACCCTGTCTTAGGTATTGCTTTATAGCAATAAGAGAACTTACTAATACATCATGATAAAAGGGAATCCTCCACAATTTTGCAGATTCTCGTCACCTGGAAGGAGTTGTTTGGAGTAACGTAAAGAAGGCAAGTTCAACCACTGTGTCACCTACTCAACACCTCATCTCCTCCTTTATTATCTCCCTCTCATTCGCACTTTGTCCTCTTCCTTTTGTAGACCTTTCCTAATACTGAAGGACTGTATAAAATTTATGTTCACCAAGAAGTTCAGAAACTTTAACAGGGCTGATGTGACAAAGTGTTGGGTCTTTCTCTGAAAGTAAGTTTTCTTCCCATTGATCATTTTAAAATAGAACATATGCTGGGCATGGTGGCTCACGCCTGCAATCCCAGCACCTTGGGAGGCTGAGGTGGGAGGATCAATTGAGGTCAGGAGTTTGAGACCAGCCTGGCCAACACGGTGAAACCCTCTCTCTACTAATTTAAAAATTTAAAAATTAGCCTGGCATGATGGCACATGCCTGTAGTCTCAGTTACTTGGGAGGCTGAGGCATGAGAATCACTTCAACCTGGGAGGTGGAGGTTGCAGTGAGTTGAGATCTTGACACTGCACTCTAGCTTGGGAGACAGAGCAAGACTCCAACTCAAATAATAATAATAATAATTTAAAGTTCCATGACTTTGATCCAACCTAAAGAAGCTCCTAAACCAAAAAAGGGTTGAGGGAGGATCTATGTGTCTCTGTGCGCATTGACATAATTTGCCTACTCTTGTACTCTCTGCAAACGTTAAATGCGGTAAGACATAGGTTTTTCTATTTAATTAAATCATACACATTTAGGCTTTTGCTTAGCAAATGTATCTGAGCATCAGTTTGACATTTTTACATTATGTAATCATTAAGATACTCCTTTAGACCCTGGCTTTCAAAGTGTGATCTGCATATCTCTGAAGGTCCTCTGGATTCTTTTGAGGGTTCCAAGATGTCAAAGCTATTTTTGTAATACTATTAAAAATGTGTTTTGTTCTTCTCACTGTTTATCACTGACCCTGCTGATGCAAATGTAATGGTGGGTCTAACTGCTGGTCCCATAGCACAAACCAAGGCAGTGGTATCAAGCTGTGCTAATAGTCATCACTTTCTTCACCTCCACATACTTACAGCAAAAAAGGAATATTTCAGTCTCACTCAAAATGTTCCTAATGAAGCAGTAAAATGTATTATTAATTTTAAAAACATCTAGATTCTGAAATGAACATGCTTTTAAGGTTGTGTGTGACAAAATGGGGAGTATGTGTAAAGCATTTCTGTATTCTTCAATCCATAGCTGTCTTGTGCAAATGCACTTCTGCAATTATTTGAGTTGCAAGCCGAACTAGCTGCTTTTTTTCGTGGAACATTATTTTCTTTTGAAAGAGTGACTAATAGACAAACTGTGATTTTCAGACTTCTGCATTTGGCCAAGAGTTTTGGAAAATCAACAAAATGCACCTGTCCTTTCAGGGAACACAACTGACAACATTTGTTTCCAGTAATAGAGTTCAAGCTTTCATGTGAAAATTAGAATTATGGAATACTTATATCTGTCTCATGAGTTTGACAGCTTCCAAACTTCTAAAGGCTTTTTTGATGAGATTTGGGGTAACATTAGCAAATGTTATTTTTTTTGCATTGAATAATGAAGTATGTCAATATTAGGAAACTGTTTAACTTAATAAACCAAGAGGTTCCAAATGAATATTGCATAAGAATAAAATATCAAACAAGAATAAAGGTCTATTCCAAGTGAACATAAGCAAAAATTTTAACTTAAAGACATGAAACGTTTCAGATATTCCACACTGCAACTAATCTTTAAGAAATTACCATGTGTTGAGTTTTGGTGTTGTATCAAAGAAGAATGTCCAAAATTATCTGAAATGACTCCTAAATATACTCCTTTTTCCCCCATGTATTTCAACCAAAACAACATATCCAAATTACTGAATTAGAGCCCAACTATCCTCTTGTAAGGCAAACATTAAGGAGGTTTGCAAAAACCGTAAAACAATGCCACTCTTCTAACTAGTATTTATTGCTTTGGTAAGTCTTATTTTTTATAAATATATATTATTTGTGCCACTGCGTAATGGGTTTATAATTCTCATTTTAAAATAATAATTTAAATTGTTTTCCATTTTAATTTCTCAAATGCTATGCAGTGATAATATTAATCACATTAAACCAAGCTCTTTTAAGTCCTCAATACTTTTTTTATGAATGTAAAATAGTCCTGAGACCCAAAAGTTTAAGAAATGCTGCTTCAGATATCTAGTCTTAGTGGCTACAAGCTCCATGCCTAATCATGACAGAAGTGCCATGCAGCAGTGCAAAGGCCATAAGTTTGTTGTCTACAGGCTTGAGCCTGATCATGACTTACCCATTTGCCAGCTCTGTGATCTTAGCTAATTAACTTGGCATCCCTGAGCCCTCAATCCTTTTACTTGTAAGATGGATATAATAATAACTACTTAGAATGTTAGACAGTTTCTATGAGTTGCCACAGGTAATGGGCCTATTCCAATGTCTGGAATATAGTAGGCAATAAATACATAGCAGGCCCTTTCTGTTTCCCAGGGTGCCTATACCCATTCTATAATTACGTTGTATTGTCTCTAAATCCTTTAATTTTCCTCCCAATATTACAACAAAGAACACTTACTTATTTCTTATATAATTAATACCTTCTCTAATTCCCTACTTTTGACAAAATTTTCTAACCAAAGTAATACACACATATGTGTGTGTGCTAAGTAACTAAGATCAGACAAACAATAAGCATTGGAGCCAGAACTTTGCACAGTATGCCACTGGTTCTGTATGCATCCAGTTAATAAATGACTAATGGAAAATTGACTTAGTCACATCAATATCTGCTCATTCTAGAAATTCCAACAGTTTCCCCTGCCTCCTTCCGTTAGTCTCTCCACTGCAAACAGACAGACTTTCCATCATTTATATGGGTAGACCTAACCAACACATTTACTCCTCTTCTTCCAAATAGTAGCTTTTTGTAACTGGAGTTACTTAAACACAATCAGATAATTGCTTCTGGTGGATAAATAGACATAATTTAATATTTTCCTTCCACATAATTGTATTTTAATCAATTGATTGATCAATCCTTTATTATTAATTGTTACCTGACAGCCTATGTTAACTATCTTTAAATTGCCAGGTTTGGAGAGAATGGGGAATTGATTTTCGCTTATATCAGCATGTTTGTATCCAACAGATACTGGAACTATTTTTTTTAAAGAACATAATTACATAAACGTCTGACACACATTGTATATACACTCAGGTAGTAATTTCAAAACACATCATAATTTTTAGAACAGATGCTACAAAGCTGCCAGAAGAATCTAAACAAGCCATTTTTGGGTGCCATGAGAATACTTCTCTTAATTTTTTTCTTTTTCTTACTTAGGTGTTAAATGACTGTCATTATTTATATCATCTCCTGTGCCTAATCAAGTTAATTCATATCACCAAACATTTTTCTACAACAGGACACAACTTTTATCATTTTCCCCTAGTTCAGTGCAAAGCTTTATAGATTCATAGAATATTAAAGCATAAGGGGCTCTGAGGGACCATCTAGTTTATTCCTCTAAATTTACAGGTGGGGAAATTATTGGCACTGTACGTGGTTCACAGTGGGGAGTAGAGGCAGGGATCTGGAATGAAGGAAGGATTTCTTTTTCTAAATTTCCTTGTCGACATGGTGACCCTCTGTCTTCAGAATTCTTTTTCTCTACTATGTGTTTTATTTGATCCCTGTCCCTTTTTCTCTGTCTTGATGGCAACTGAAACAGAGGCTACAGATCTTTCTCCTTTACACCCCAAAATTCCACTCTCTTGATGCCACCATGGGAAGTGGACTTTCACTGGGGATAAGTTGGAGTAATGGCACGAGAGGATTTTGTCTCATCACGATATGGGAGAAGATATTAAGCTGAATATTAGATTTCTCTCTTCTTAAGTCTCTCAATGATTCCGGCAATTTCTACCTTCTGGTAATTTCCGCCATGTTCTTTATATATCTTCAGCTTGTTACCAACTTCTCTCTCTTCTGTCTTCTCCCAGCTCCATACTGCCTTTCTGGGGACACAGTTCTTTAATCTAACTCTGTGTTCCTGCTAACTCATCCCCCTGAGGCCTTACCTTTTGTTAACTTCAGTTTTTCAGCGTATTTTCTTAAATAAAAACAGTGATTTCCCTAACAGTAACTCTGATGACAACATCAAAATTATATATATTTTTATATATATATATACACACACACACACACACACACATACATGTTATATTTTATACATATTATATCTTAGCAGAAGTATACTTAAGGGGCTTTTTGAACAACTGGTAAAAGTGCTTAATTCTACCAAGGGAGGTCAGTGTCTTAGTCAATTTGGGCTGCTATAATGAAAAAAAAAAAAAAATAGACTGTGTGTTAAACAACAAATTTTATTTTTCACAGTTTTGGAGGCCAGGATTTCCAAGACCAGGGTGCCAGCAGAGCCTGTGTCTGGTGAGGGCTCTCTTCCTAGTTTGTAGATGGCTGCTTCTTGCTGTATCCTCACATAGTCAAGAGGGAGATCATCTCTCTTGTGTCTTATATAAGGACACTAATCCGATTCATGAGGGCTCCATTCTCATGACACAATTACCTTCCAAAAGTTCCACCCTCAAATACTACCACACTGAGCATTAGTCTTTAACATATGAATTTGGAGGGGTGGGGCACAAATACTCAGTCCACCAGAGTCAGATAAAGCAAGTTTTCTCTGGGAACTAAAGGAGGCAAAATTGGGAAGAAAATTGTATCAGGCTAATAGACCAGGTAAAGGTGAATATAGAACAAATGGCAGATTACAGGGGGTGGAGGGTGCCTAAAGTTCATGGTTCCTATGGCTGGTGGGAGAAAATGATAGGCAGTTGCATACAGGGGCAGATATCAATAGGTCTTCTTATGTTGGTAAGGAATTTACATGGGGATCCAGGGCACTTGGATCTGGTTAATTAACTTCTTTCCCAATCAGACCTGTTCTTCATCCACTCTGGCACTACCTGAGTTGGGTCCGCCACATCTCTTTCTTGTACTATTACATTATTTTAAGGTACAGAGATGAGGAAAAACATGAGCTTCAGGAAAATAGACCCCTAACTCAGGGTGTTTAGAGGAAAATGTGTGGAGAAGTAGTAAGATTCAAGCTGGAGAGACAAGCAGAAGCCAAGACTCTTTCCAAGGATAACTCTGGCATCCCTCAACTGTCTTTCAGATCCCAGCTAACAAACCACCAACCCAAATATATTTATGCAGACTCCAGGCAGGAGCATGCTCAATGTAAAAAAAAAAAAAAAAAAAAAACCCTTCTTCTGACTCTCCTACAAAAGAAACATAACCAATTTACATTTCTAGCAAATTTCCAGCATAGTATAAAAGTTTATTACAAAAATGAATATCAAAATAACAGTATTTTATTGATAGAGATCAAAGAAACTAGTAGAGAAGCTCCATATTTATGAGAACTACTTGTAATAACATTTAGTTATTTGAGACCATCTGTGCGAACATGGAAATAGCCTCATTATATGTAAACACATAATAGTAGTTATTAAAATTTGATTCTCTTTGTACTGTACTCAAACAAAAAGAGAAACAGAGAAGCTAAGGTAGGTTTTCTATGAATGTGGAATCAGAGAAACAAGTATATGTGAAAAGAAACCGCAGAGTTTGCAAATCTTTTCTGGAATATCTAAAATTTTTATTAGAAAATCCAAGATGCCACATAGCTAGCCCCAGCTATTGGCCTGACCTTAACCATGCAGACCTGGCCATGCCCTCCATGGGGATGTCCACAGTCATCCAAAACAGCAGGCTGCCCTTTGAAGTGATCTCTGCCACATCACATGTATACACACGCCTGCATATTTTTTCTCATACACCGAACTATCCTGCAAAAACTGTGTTACTCTAAATTTTACAGATGAGACTAAAGTCTCAGCTACTGAATGAGTGCTCAAGACTATACAATTGATAAGCCAATATATAATTCAGATTCTTGCTTCTCAAAAGCCAGCCCTTTTCTCCTTATACCTTCCTGTTCTCATGGAATCAGCTTTTCCCATGGGACTTGTAAGCTAGGTAGAGTCTTAAAGCCTTTCCCTTGACACATATTGCAAGAAGATAGCAATACTTTGAATCATCTAAACTTGTGGTTCATAGTTCAAAGACATTTCCTATTTACTCATGAAGTTCTTTTGAATACTAGTTGTCCCTACTTTGCAGATGTAAGCTGAAACCATGCAAAATGGTTTTAATAGTCAATGTGAAAATTCTTTCTGTAACCTTTAAAAATTTTTTGTGAAAACATTACTCTTGTCAAGTTTGTAAATGTACTAAAAATGATGCAAATAGTAAAATTAATATTTAGTGTACTAGAAAACAAACACTGAGGATGAAAGTATTTCATTATTTGTAAAAAATTTATTAAGAGTGCTTTAGGATATGAGAGCGATCTGGCTGAGACGTCTGTTACCCTATTGATTGCCAGGGTTGATTCAGCCACCTGGCTAGCTAGTGTGTGTGCTCTTCTTCCCTCACCGCTTTATGTACGTCCCTCAATAAGTGCGCACTCTGTGGAAGAGGACGTCCATCCCCCAGAGAAGAGGACCAGTCTTCGATCAAAGGTATAGGAGTAGTTGCGCTCCTCTGCTAGACTCTCCAAACATGCTTTTTTTTCTTCTTCTTCTTCTTTTTGAGATGGAGTCTCATTCTGTTGCTAGGCTGGAGTGCAATGGCATGATCTCAACTCACTGCAACCTCTGCCTCCCGGGTTCAAACGATTCTCCTGCCTCAGTCTCCTGAGTAGCTGTGACTACAGGTGCACACCACCATGTCCAGTTAATTTTTGTATTTTTAGTAGAGACGGGGTTTCACGATGTTGGCCAGGATGATCTCGATCTCTTGACCTCCTGATCCGCCTGCCTCGGCCTCCCTAAGTGATGGGATTACAGGCGTGAGCTACCATGCCCAGCCAACAAGCTCTTAAAAGTAGTTTAGAGCCACGGGTAGCTAGGAGTGGGGACATGGTTGCCACTTAAACGGAGGTGGGCATGGACGCCTGGCGCTGCCGGCTTGGTTCCAGTGGGGACAGGGTCTTTCATGATGAGATGATGAAGCTTTAACAGCTGGTGCTGGATAATCAGAAAGCACTGCTCAAGAAGAAGCAGAGAAAAAAGCTCCTTCAGCCATTCATGGTGCAGCCAAATCCAGAAGGCAGGCTAAGTTGGGTGAAGCCCAAAGCCAATGAGGAGCGCACTCCTTTGGTGGATTCTCTTATGCCCCACAGCAATGTCGTCTTCATGGCATTGATGGTCCGGCTGCTGTCCTGAAGCCAGATGCTCAAGATTTAGAAACCAAATTTCATGTTCTTCCAGTCAGCTCCCCTGTTCTGGGAGAAAATACCGAAGAGAGTGTTGATGGGGAAAACACCTCGGATACTGCTTCCAAGCCAGATCTTTAGAAGATTTTCCAAAAACAATAGTATCTCAGATAGTCTGAACTTTGATGAGGAGAGTGATGGTGAGGAAGAAGAAGGAAAGAAAATAAGATCCCAGGCTACATATTCAGAAACAGGAAGACCCAATTCCGTATCCAGCCTGCACTCGACCACAGATGCAGCTGCTTCCGGTTCCGGTGCTGCTGCCCAAACGGCCGATAACGAGCTGGGAGAAGTGGAGAACCTGGAGGACTTTGCTTCCGTTTTTGATTTTGCAGCCCAACCGCCGCATAACCGGCTGGGAGAAGTGGAGGACCTGGAGGACTTTTAAGTATAGTTCTCCCCTTAAAGTATCACAGTAAGATGTCATATAATCAGGGATTAAAAAAAGGAATGGATTGGGGCTCCTGCTCCACTTACTGTATATACTTGGGAAAAGAAGAAAATCAGAAGACATTTCTTCTTACAGCCAGAAAGTGGAAAAAGAGCAAATCATTCCAACTGTCTTATCTTCACTGATCCAACCGATGTATGTCGTGAAGGAGAAAGTTATACTGACAAACTGAGATCCAACCTCAGGGGAACCAAGTTTACAGTTTATGACCACGGCATCTGCCCCATGATGGCCGGGGTCTGGTAGGGAAGGCTCACACACGGCAGGAGCTGGCTGTCGTCTCCTGTGAAACAGATGAAGTGGGATCCGAAGGTCCTAGGAAAATGTTTGTGATCATTCCCGGAATGACGGTGAATCATGAGCGGATCCCATTTCAGCCACGAAATAACTACGACAGCTTGTTCTCAAGATGGCAGAACAAAACTATGGCCCGGGTGCGGTGGCCCACGCCTGTAATCCCAGCATTTTGGGAGGCAGAGGCGGGCGGATGGTTTGAGGCCAGGAGGTCGAGACCAGCCTGGCCAACGTGGCGAAGTCCCAGCTCTACAATATGAAAATTTACCGGTTCAGTGGCGCGCGCCTGTAATCCCAGCTACTCACGGGGTTGAGGCGCGAGAATCGCTGGAACCCGGGTGGCGGAGGTTGTACTGAGGCGAGATCGCGCCACTGCACTCCAGCCTGGGCAGAGCGAGACTTTGTCTCAAAAACAAACAAACAAACAAACAAAAAACACAAGTGTCAGGAGAGGCTTTGGGGAGGATTCCCAGTGGACGTGAGCCCTGCAGGCCTAGGCAGGGCTTTGGGCTTTCTTCTTGGCTCCCTGAAGCCTGGATCATGGGCACGAAAGGTGTTTTGCTAAGTTTTTTGGATTATCAGCACCCCTCTGTGTATTATGTGACTCATAGACCAGTTCGCCCTTCCCAGAATGTATCTGAAACTTGAAATGCAGGAGTTCTGTGAGCTCTGCTGTCAGCACCCTTCAGCCACAGCCCTTGTGCACATAAGTGCCAGCACTGGGCAAGGCACCTGTGGTGGCTGCTCCCTTCAATTTCCCTTCTGTGGACTGACCTCTCATCCCTGCCTATTCCTGCACCGCATTAGACAATCATGTTAAGGAGAGCCAACTGGGAGCTGCGAAGACCCTTGGCTCATCTCCCACTGACAAGTCCCACCTGCTGGGTGTGGACAAGACTGTTTCTATCTCAGGCATGCTTCTCCTCAAGTGCCTCCCACACAGCTGTGCCCAGAAGCCTCACAACTCCTCACCATCACTCCTCCCCCACTCCCCACTCCCCTTCCCCACACTGTCATCCTGAGGCACTGCCTGGCAAGCTACTTTCACTGAACACAGAAGCTAAGGAGAACTTAACGGTGGGCCTACTGGACCTCATCCTGTTCCTCCTCCTCCCTCTGGTTTAAACAGATATATAAATAACCTAATTTCACATAATTATTGTTTATGTGTGCAGATTATTGGTTTTATCTAAGTCCTAATTATACCTTTTATATGTTATAGAAATAAAAGTTAATTTCCATAGAAAAAGAGAGAATAGGCAGTGCTTAGCTTCTTCTCATCATAAAACTTACACCATGGAGCCAGCATCTTTTCAGTGCTTTATCCAATTGTCATACTCCTTTCTAAATTTGGATCAGCTTGCAGCATTGTATTCTTTGTGTCTTCAATGTCTTGAAGTGTCTCTGAGAATTCCTTTAATGTGAAGTTCTTCTTACCAGCTTCACTTCCTCTACATCTTCATTGTTTTCTTCACAACCATTTCGCTATTTAGGTTGATAAGCTCACCTTCACTAAGCTCCTCTGGCTGCATACTGAGTCTCTCAATGGCAGCAGCATCAACCTTCCTATGGCCGGCTATTGCTTCTATGAATCCATTTATGTTTGATTTGAATTTCACATCCAATGCTATCAATTTTCATTTTTTGTTGGACAGCTTTGTTGGCCAATTCCGTCTCTTGATTGCCTATCTTTATAAAATGTCACATGGGTCTGTCGCGGGGAGACAAAGAGGCAACACAACTACATATCTGCGTGGAAACTGAACAAATAACAAATGCAATAGCAACCGATCACCAGTACATTATGAAAGAAGTGGTTAGGTTGGTTACTGATCACGATGTACATCTGTTATTCACAAAGTGATTTAAGGAGTGAAGAATTTGCAGCAAAATGTGTACTTCGTGTCATTATTCACAATCTATCATGGGAATTAAAATTTAAATGAAGATGTTGGGTGGGTGCAGTGGCTCACACCTATAATCCCAGCACTTTGGGAGGCTGAGGCGGGTGGATCACTTAAGGTCAAGAATTCAAGGCCAGCCTGGCCAACATGGTGGAACTATGTCTCTACCAAAAATCCAAAAATTAGCCAGGCATGGTGGTGCATGCCTGTACTCCCAGTTACTCAGGAGGTTGAGGCAGGACAATCACTTGAACACAAGAGGCAGAGGTTGCAGTGAGCTGAGATCATGCCACTGCACTCCAGGGGGACAGAGTGAGACTGTCTCAAACAACAACAACAAAAAACCTAAGTTGTTGGGGCACTGACATTATTCAACTAAACCATGATGACTGAAATTCACGCAAAGTGGAATCATACAGTGAGGGCTACCTATATAAACATAATCAAACCCTGGAGTATTCTGGGATGGACTCCACTTTTTTTTTTGTCATATTGATTACTTTCCTTCCTTGTGTCTCCGACCTCAAAGGCAGTAGAGGGTGATGGTTTAACTGATCCTGGAGTTAAATTGCCTTTGGTTGTAGACTAGTCTGCCGGTTCCTGTCTGTAACTTGTCTCATACCTGTTTTTCTCTGGTCCTCTATTTTCTCATCTGGTACAACTATAACAATAATCATCCCTATCTTGTAGAGTTTTGTGAGCATTGCATGAAAGAATCCATGTAAAATCCTCAGAATGTATCAATCATAGAGTAAGAATCCAGTAAACACTTTTATTTTAATGACATTATTACTCATAGTAGGTGGTTCTGAAAAGTTATTTATTTAACAAGCATTTATTGATGTTCTGCTATGTATTTGTTGCTGAGAACATAGTGGGGAAAGGTTTTTCCCCATAGAGCTTACACTCTAGTGAGGCAAACATCATTTGTTCATTCAAAATTAACACTCATTTAAAAAGATAAAAAATAAGCCTATGAAAAGATAGAAACATATAAAACTAATAGAAAAATAATTTCAGATAAATCATGTTAAATGCTTTTTTTTTTTTTAAAGTGAGGTTGTAAAACTGTTAAATGCAGAAGAAAAAAAATAAGTGAATTTTTTGGACAGCCTAAGAGCTCTGCCCCTGCTTGAGTCACCTTTAGTCTTTCCCAACACAAATCTTTAAATCTGCTCTTCAGAGAATTATTTCCATGACGATGTACTTGCCCAGTTCTTGAAGTGAAAGAAAAAAACCGATTTCACCAATATTTACTTATTGCTGTTAACAGATCTAAATGTTGAACGGCAGTTGGCCACCTCAGTATCCATTGCGAGTTTTTATCTTCTTTTATGGATGAGTGTATTTGACTATGTCATCCCAGACTTTCCTTATGATAAATTGAGGTATTTGCTCATATAAATATTTCAGGAAGCAAAACAAGGACACTTGGAAAGAATGCTTGAAGAGGAGATAGATCTATGTCCAGATCCTCCTCCTATACCACTTACATGTGTTCTCCCTGTTGTTTAAGCAGAAAAACACAAAGCACAGTTCTAAAAATACTTTATCAGTGCAATATTTCCAGTTTTGAAGACTTTTAGAGAAGGTCTAAAAAGGGCCCAACCAGGGGCTGACAGAGTAGCTGCCCTGTCTTTAGAATGCAGGTTGTAAAGGGTGCATCAGGCTCTCATTGTAGCACACAGCTCTGTTGTCATGGAACGTGGGAGGAAGCATTCTCCATGAATATCTTCATATTTTGAAGAATCTTAATTACAACAAAAGTGGTATTTTGACAATTCTGTTAACAATGTGGAGGAAAGGAGGCTTGGTGCTCAAATGATGTATTTCCTTGATTATTCTGAAGTTTTTCTTCATGTGGAGAGGGTCTACTTGCAGTGTGAGGCAGACTGCTTGGGCATTCAAGGAGAAGGGGTGGGTCCTGTTCCACAAGGCAGATTAGCTGCAACCACATGTGTGTACAAAACGAATAATGAGGGTAAAACCACAAAGTAGCGATTGTGAACTTTCTGCTTCCAAATTATCCCGAGCTTTGAAACAGGCGAAGTACAGGGCCTGCTGTCTCTGCAGAACCAACAGTAATGGTTCCAGCTGCATCCTCTCCTACACCACCTACTATTCCTTCAAAGAACTGAAAATAGAAGAAGCCAGCTTTCAAATAAAAAGTGCATATCTCAGCACTTTGGGATGCCGAGGAGGGCGGATCACCAAGGTCCAGAGATCAAGACCATCCTGGCTAGCACAGTGAATCCCTGTCTCTACTAAAAATACAAAAAATTAGCCAGGCATGGTGGCGGGTGCCTGTCGTCCCAGATGCTCGGGAGGCTGAGGCAGGTGAATGGTGTGAACCTGGGAGGCGGAGCTTGCAGTGAGCTGAGATTGTGCCACTGCACTCCAGCCTGGGCGACAGAGAGAGACTCCGTCTCAAAAAAAAAAAAAAAAAAAAAAAGGCATGTCATTGTTGGTGGATCAGGTGGGCATCTTGGTGCAGAGGGTGGGGGCTGTGGCTTGTGGAATGAAGTCACACTGCAAGCCTCAATGTCTTTGTTTTGAAAAATGGTAGTGCAATCTGCTTCAGAGAAATTGATGTTTAAAGAATGCTCAAAACGCCGAAAATAAAATTTAAAAAGAAAAAGAGGATCAGCAATAAAGCCATTAGGAAGTACAGGTCAAAGTCAAGGATTAATTACTTCGATAGATATTTCATGAGAAAGTACTTTATGCCAGGCAGGGCTGCTGTGTGTGACTGTGCAGTGTGTAGACTGCAGAAGAGCACACGGCTGCTCACCCTATGCAGGGTGGTGGAGGCCCTAGAGTCAGACAAGTTTTTCTCTCTGAGGATAAAATGGTGAATCAAATAGACAAAGTCTCTCTCCTCGCAAAGTATACATTTCAGTGCAGGATGCAGACACATTAGCAGGCATGTATATGACAGTGTGTTGAACGTCATGTACGTGGAGTGTCATGGGTGCATGGAAGAGGACCTTGATCCACAGAGAATCCCTCTGGAGCGGCTATAGCTGGCACCATGGAGTTCAGGCTGACACCTGTACATTTGTTGCTCAAATGACATATTTCCTTGATTATTATAAAGGTTCCCTGCATGTGGAGAGGATCTTCTCCTAGTGTGGGGCAGAGAGCTTGGGCCTTCAAGAAGGGGCGGTTCCTGTTCCCTAAGGCGGATGAGCCACAACCGTATGCCTGAACAAAAGGAACAAAGTGGGTGAAACCACACAGTATGTGAGCAATGGGAGTGCTTCAAACAAAGGGAGTGAAATGGGCAAAAGCTCAAGCAAAAGAAAGGCCTGATACTTTCAAGCCTCTGACTGAATTCAGTTTTAATTGGAGCATCAAGAGTAAGAATGCAGAAGGAGCTGGAGGGGGAGGTAAGGGCCCTTACGCACAGCCCAGTCGACCATGCTAAAGTGTGTGGAGCAGCGAGTGAATGTTGGCAAGCAGGAAGGGGGAAGGGTCCCAGGATCTGCATTTTGCAAAGACCATTATGAATGCCAGGTCCAGATTGATTTGAGAGGAACAAGAGGAGAAAAAGGATGCATACCACACATCGCAGATTTTACTTTGGAAACTTGTAAATCGTCTATTAAAAAATTTAAATAAATTAAGAAGGAATTAGTTAGAATTGAAAGTAAAATTCCATAAATGACCTTACCCATTTATCCATTTGGAGACAAAACCACACAGAGAAAAGTTGTTCTAAGTGATTTTAAAAAACATAAATGACTGTGTAACCCCAGTGGGATATACCCCAGGGAAAAAAATTCCCTGCAAAAAATCACTTAAACTGTTTTCAGTAATTGTTGGAGGAAATGTCAATATAATTATTCTGAGATTTCTAATCTAATACATGTAAAGTCATAAAAACACTGTAATTTTAAAGGAATTTAAAATTTGTAATGCAAGAACAAGAAGGAATTGTTTTTGTATTACAAATTGTAGAGACTAATTTTTTTTTTTTTTTATGGAAAACATGTGAATGACATTTTTGGTGATAACAGGTGGTGCCTAAGGGTAATCTAAAGTGGGAAGATAGAGACAAGAAAGCAAAATTATTGTACAAATTAAATAATAAGAAATTTCTGTTTTCCCTTAGCAGCTCAAGAAGGAAGGAGAATTTGAGGAAGGCTGAACTCAGAGAAGAGAGGTGGTAAAATAGAGAGAAAGGTCTCTGGAGAGATCAGCTACATGGTAGCCACCTGGGACCTGTGGAGGACAAAGATCATTATGATATTCCCCGCAGCAAGAAGCAGCAAATGAACTGTCAGGCCAGTGAGGTCCGACACCCAATTATAAGCTGTCAAACACAAACACAGTGTCTTTCCATCAAACCTACATTTGTTAACATTATTTTAATTTACCTTCTGTTTTTTGTCAAGCACTGATATTGTGTTAAATCCTTCAGACAAAGTTTGGTGCTTTCATGACCTGACTAAGTGTTTGCAGTCAGTGTTTGGAGAAATGAGGGAGATGAGGGAGAAGAAGGGCTGTGTGTGTTCACATTTTGGAGCACAGCAGTCCCTAGACCAGCTTGGGAAGCAAGGTGAGCTAGTGACAAGGTGACTGAAAAGTATAGATGAGCAGCTAGATACAGGAGTGGGAGAGACAGGGTGAACCGGGGGGTGGGACAGAGAGCTGGAAGTCTTAAGATTAAGCCAAGAAGTGTGGTAATAAGATGCTATCACTCTGAGATGGGAGGGAGAGTTAGTCTTCATATTATGCCATATTAGATACTTATAATTGCTTGAGAGTCATACCTATGGATGTAATCTCTGCTATGCCCCAACTAGCCATGAGATTTATGGGCAAGCTATTTCATGTCCCAGAGCCTCTTCAATTTCTTACTCTGTAAGTTTCTCCTTTGTTCTTGTTTGCTTCATGGCACTGGTTGACCCCATCTGCTCCTGCTCACACACAGCCAGTGGATCCACAACACACAACTGCATGGGCCCAGAGGTGGTGGGCTTCACTCTCAATCACTAATTTCCAAACAGAGCTGGGAAAAGAAGTTGATGAAGGGAGCTAGGTGAACTCATGGTCATTCCTAAGAATCCCCTTTCCTTGAATGCTCAGACAGATCCTGGTTTTTGTTTATTTGATTGATTGATTTTTTTTTATTATGTTTTAAGTTCTAGGATACATGTGCACAACATGCAGGTTTGTTACATATGTATACATGTGCCATGTTGGTGTGCTGCACCCATTAACTCGTCATTTACATTAGTTATATCTCCTAATGCTATTCCAATTAATAGAAAAAGAGGGAATCCTCCCTGACTCATTTTATGAGGCCAACATCATCCTGATACTAAAGCCTGGCAGAGACACAACAAAAAAAGAGAATTTTAGACCAATATCCCTGATGAACATCGATGCAAACATCCTCAATAAAATACTGGCAAACCGAATCCAGCAGCACATCAAAAAGCTTATCCACCATGATCAAGTGGGCTTCAACCCTGGGATGCAAGGCTGGTTCAACATATGACAGATCCTGTTTTACAGACCTTCTGTGGCCCCAGTATCTTGGCACTGTTTGGTATGCAAAAGTTTATCTTGGGCAGATGGGATTTCTCCAAATCTTTCATTTGCCTGGCCAGTCTAAGACAGTGTCCTTGACGTGCTGTTGCTGCCTGCCCTGCTTAGTTTGGCGTTGCCTGGTGGTGGTCACTGTGCCTGTGCAATTCCTCCATTTCCTAATGTCAGGCTCAATGCAGGGATGTGGGCTGAATCGTAACTGACAGGCACACCGAGAGCTGGGGGAGCACAGAAAGGTTGAGAATCACTGAGCAAATGACCGAATCCTTGAGGAGTTTAAGTATATCTGAAATCTTAGAGCAATACAGCCAGTCCCTGGAAATAGGGTTAAACTTCAAACTTAAGCATTATAACACATGTCTATGAAGTTTCTGTTTTGTAATGCTTAAAATTTCCGTTGACACTATGAGGCTGAGAAAAGGCCCATTTTTACCTAAAGCAGTAAGTGTCTCATTCACCAAGGCAATGCTACCTTTCCCATGATAAATGGAACTGAAGCTCTTTTTGGGCTGCTACCAAAAATATGCTGAGGAACATCTACCACATAAATGAGATTCCTTAATTGTTTAGCATAAAGATTTCTCAGCATTCTGAAGAAATTGATTCCTCCTAGTTTAAATAAGAAAATGTGTCTTTCTTTTAAGATATAAATAGTGACACCTATAGAAGGATCAAATGCAAAAAGAAATTTCTTCCATTAAGTAATTTCCAGAGATTGTCATTTTCTTAAAGACCACGTACACGCTTACTCACACCCACACACACCCAGGACTAACACAAATTACAGCTGATTGGGAAAATCTCAACTTTTTTTGCTAATTTATTTTGTTGGTTTTTCACCCCTAAAATGTCAACAAAAGTGAATAAAATTGTGAAGCTCTGCACGGTAATACAATGTTACCATGGAGAAACATGTAGAGTTGCTAATCCCATGCATTTAGTTGTTTAATTGATTGTTTTTATATTTTTTAATGCAAGAAGAGTGACATCAACTTGAAGACCCCATAAGATATTCACTTCATACAGGAACATTTTTTGCTTCTTTGATTTTTAGGGTTGACCTTACTTTTTGAGAGCCATGCATTTAATAATAATGCATTAATAGTAATGCATTTAACAGTAATGAACACAAATGTTAAGTGTATGGTTGCAGTGATAAACCTAAGATGTGACCCAGTTTGTATCTGGACATCTTCCATTAGCCTTTGCCCTGTCTGGTTTAAGAGAGATCCTACTTGCAACTTAAACAGAAAAAGGACATCAACTTGCATTCCCTGTGCTCTTAATTAGTGTTTCCTACAAAACAACAAGGAAAAGCAAATACACAGAAAAAACGCACAAGGGGTATGAAATTCAATTCCTGGAAGAGGAAGGTTGATGGTCAATAAGCGCATGAGGGCATGTTCAACCTCCCTTATAAAAGAGAGAAAGGAAGATTAAAGCAGCAATATGATGCCATTTCTTACCTGCTCAGCAGATCAGCCAAAAATTAGAAGTCTGACCACCTGAGACTGGGTAAGGACTCACTGCTTGTGAGGTCACACATCTATATGTGTATTTTGAAGGAAAATTTGGCATCATCTAGAAAAGCAGTACTTTTTAAAATTGTGACATATTTTTAGTATATAAAAAAGGTAGAGAAAATATAATAAACATCTATGTATCTTCTATCTAGCATGAAAAATATGCACTGAAAATGCTCTGTTTATCTTTCCTCATTCCCCTTTTCCTCATCTCAAGTGAAACCTCTGTCTTGAACTTGGCATTTGTCATTTTTCATGCTTATTTCACTATTTATGTATGCCTCCATACACCACATCTTTGGCCTTTACATAAATGGTATTATATTGTATATTCCTTCTTGCAACTTGGGTTTTTGTTTATTCCTTTTTCTTGAGCTAAATATTATCTTTATGAAATTTATCCACATGTTAATTTATCTATATATCCGTGATATATGTAGCTGTAGCTTGTTAATTTTAACTTCTTATAGTGTTCCTTTGGTAAATACACTGTAGTTTATTTTTTAGTCCCCTACAGATGATCAATTAGTTTTATTTTTCCAGGATTTTTTTTTTTTTTTGGCTCTTATAAACAATACTGCAATAAGCATTCTTGTGTGGATATTTACTGTGAAAACGTGGGTGAGTTTTTCTGGGTCTGTCTTGTACTCTACAGAGTAGTATGGGGTCGTTTAGAAGAAAACTTCTCAACCTTTAACGTGCATTTGAACTTTCTAAAAATGCAAATACTGATTCAGTAAATCTAGTGTGCGAATAGAAATTCTGCCTCTCTAACAAACTCCAAGGTGATGGCAATGTTGCTGGTCCATGGACCGTGCTGGGGGTTTATGACATCTCAGAGCTGTTTGCTTCCCAGGCAGCTTCTTAGTACATCCCTGTGAGCAAACATCAGCATGCTTGTAGTCTCCTCATCTATACCATCAGTGGCATTATTCTGGTTTACTCTTTAATACTGAATGGACCACTTTACACAGTGTAACCTTTCCAAAAAACTGAATACGCCATAACGAAGTCTTTAAGAGATATAATACCATTTTTTTTTTTTTTGAAACTGAGTCTCGCTCTGTTGCCCAGGCTGGAGTGTAGTGGTGCGATCTCAGCTCACTGTAACCCCTGCCTCCAGGGTTCAAGTGATTCTCCTGCCTTAGCCTCCAGAGTAGCTGGGATTACAGGTGCAGGCCACCATGCTCAGCTAATTTTTTTGTATTTTGTAAAGACAGGGTTTCACCATGTTGGCAAGGCTGGTCTTGAACTCCTGACCTCAAATGATCCACCTGCCTTGGCCTCCCAAAGTGCTGGGATTACAGGCCTAAGCCACTGTGCCTGGCTAAGATACAATACCATTTCTTTACAAAGTCTTAAACTTGTCATAAAACATTCCTTTAATTTGATATATAGGTGAAGTTATATGTCAGCGTTGGCCAGATGCTGGTGCTAAGCACATATAGTGCTGGAGTTAAAGGGTTACGATGGCATTTACCCAGGGGAAAAAGGCTGTGTCCCTTGTCTTTTATTTTCTTAACTAATTGGTGAAATGTGTTTGTCTGGAGGTTTTTTGTTTTGTTGTTTTGTTTTTTGGTGTGTGTTTTGTTTTAATAAAAAATGTAACGAATGCACTTGGCAAAGAAAACCAAAATTAATGTGTGAAAAATAATGAAAGTAAGTCTCTGCCCACTCTGTGCTCTGGGCCCTCTCTTTAGAGGCAGGTGCTGCTGCCAGTTTCTTAAACACTGTAGCAGACAGGCCTTTACGGTGGCCCAATGACCCCCAACTTCTAGTTTCCCACCCTTGAGCTCTCCCATCCCTTGAAGAGCACAGGACCTATGACTTGCTTCTGACCAAGAGAACACAGGAAAGGCGGCCGGCTATATGTGATGACGATTGTGTGATGATGTGACTATGTTATGAAGACTGTAGTGCTATCTTGCTTGAGCTTCTTGCTTGCTTGCTGACCTTGAGGAAGCAAATGGCATGCTGGAAACTTCATGTGACAAGAAACCGTGGGCAGCTGGTAGAAGGCAAGAGTGGCCTCCCACGGACAGACATTGCTGATAGAGGAAATCACTCAGTCCTACAACCACAAGTATTGGATTCTGCCAGCAACCACATGGGTTTGAAAAAGTAGCTCCTTCTCCAGTCAAAACTCCAAATGAGAACACAGCCCCAGCCACCACCTTGATGGTAGCCTTGCAGAGAATCTGACTAAGCCATGCCCAGACCCCTGACCCAAAGAAACTGGGAGATAAGTATGCATTGTTATAAGCACTAAGTTTGAGGTGACATTGTTATACAGCAATAGAAAATTGATATAGTACCTTTCCATAAATTGCATGTGCAAAATATTTATACATGATTATTTCTGTTCCAATCTTGGAAATTATTCAGTATGGTCATGTATACATCCACCCTCTTAAATTTTAAGGCAGCATAATATTCCAGTGATTGAGCATGCAAATTTTACTTAGCCAGTCCCCAGTTATGGACTTTTAGGTTGTTTTCCTAAAAGCCCCCACTCCGTCACCAGAAAAACATGAAAGTGGCTGCAATGCCTCGAGACAGTAAATTATTTTTTAACAAACTTGTTTTAGTTCCCACTCAACTGTCCACTTTGTCTTTTTATCATTTCTTCCAGCTGAGGTTTGAAGCAGGGTTGCTAATCATCCTGGTTTGCCCAGAACTGAAGGGTTTTCTGGGACACAGGACTTTCAGTGTTAATACCAGGACAGTCCCGGGGAAATATGGGACAGTTGCTCACCCTATAACCCCTTTAAAAGTACAAATAAAAGGAATAAGGTGAAAATCCCTAAAATTGCAGGTGACTTCCTCAAATCTCAGCCAACAGAGAAGGAAGTGCATTTCTGATACCTGGCTTCTGCTGGCAGAGGGTCTGCTCAGCTTTGAGGCCTCTGCTAAAAGTAAATATGTAAGTTTCTTTACCTAATGCAAGAATAAGAGGAAGACTTTTGGTTTTCAGAACAATAATCTACCTCTTTTTATCAAGGGGATAAACCACTCAACCTAAAATAATAGTTATCCACATAGGACTTGGATTATCACCTCATAAAGCAGCAGGATTCTTCTATTATCACCTAAATAAAGCTGCCAGGAAGCTGGAACAAATAGGCCAGGCAGAGAGAGTCTCTGCAAAACAAGAGGCTGTGAATTATAAAGGCTTTAGAAATGTGCAGCTGCAGATTGGATGATGCTTGCATTTGAGTCAGGCTGGCTAGAGGCCATGAGCGGATGACTTCATGTCTCTGAATCTCAGTTTTCTCATCTGTAGGTCATGGTGCATGGCAGGTGTTTAATAAATACAGGTTCCACCTCTCTTCCTCTCCTAAGAGATGGAAAGTAGGTCATACTAGATGGGCAGAGGTGGACATGTATTCCAAGAGGAGCAGACATGCAAATTCTAGCTTCATGTTGCCCAAAATATTAAGTGCACTTGGAAGGGGGCACTGAGAAAAACATTAACAGAGTACTCAGAAAGGGGAAAAACTATGTTTATTAAGCACACTTTTACTATATCCAAGAGCGACACCAGCAAATCTGCTCAATAGCACATTTGAGTGTTTCCACAGGCATGGTGGTTAGAAGCTGCTTTCTCACACCAATGGAAAGGTTGTCTGCTTTACGTTTATTACTTCATATTTCATTGTAGGCATTAAAAGTTTTCATTCTCCTTAGGAGGAAAAATACCCCATCCTGTCATATACTTGAAAATAATAAATTAAAGCACCTTTTAGCCTTCTCTTTCCAACACTCAAAAAACCCAATTCATATACTATTTCCTCAGAAACAGCAAATGTATTTGTGCAGCAGCTTTGGGCCCTCCAACCACAGCTGTCATTACACAGTCACGGTGCTCAGAGACTCTGTGAGAAAGCTGTTACCTGCACTTGCCAGTTCAATAGTCAGGCTAAGTGGAATAAAAAGGGCCCCAGGCAATGGGCATCCTCCTTTCACTTGTGATACTTCTGAAAAGAGACACAGATGCCTGTGTGCTTGCTGTGTTCATTTGCGAAATGTCCTGTCTGCAGAAGAGCAGTTAGAAAATATCTAATGAGGAAAGGAAACAAAACAATCAAATGAGAGTAATAAGATGTAATGATTACAGAAGGCCATTCAAGATTTTTAGAATAAACAGGAATCTGGAGTCTTTACCTGTCTCACACCAAAGAGTGTTATCAGAAAGAGAGAGCTGTGGTTCAGCCACTATCTGTGGGTCATGGGGACAAGGAAGGGAGCGGCTGAGGGGCTTCCTTGGGGGCACATACAGTGGGAAAAACAAAAGAAGGTGATAACCCATTCTGATTCCTTCTCTACATTTTGTCTTCTTACCGCTCTCATTGCCTACTCCCACACACTACTCTACCTCTGAGATGTTTCCATAATCAGACTTCTGACCCTCCAACCTATAATGTACATAGCCATCTTAAGAAGAAGCAGGGATTCCATCTCTGAAAATGTCACTCAAGCTTTCTGCAGGAATCATTTATTTCTGTCTCCTTGGTTACTTCAACTCAGATGAGGTCTGCATCTTTCACAAGTACATACTGAGAGGGGGCAGATGAGAACTTCAAGCTTCAGGCAACAGGATGTAGATTACCCACATTCAATAGCAACCACAGCAGAAAAGAAAAATATATTTAGAGGATAAGTAACTCAATAATGACACTTGGTTTCACTTTGAATTTTTCACGGTCCTACATCATCCATCCATTTATCAGACATTGATTCAGCCCTACTATTACCCCGCTCATGTTCTCCTTTTCTTTGTAAACACCTTTAATTCTCTTGCTCCTCTGAACCAGCCTGGGCAAGACGAACACTGGACAAATGAAATACTCACTTATTCCATTCCTGTAGCTGAGCAGCCACACATTCATTTAGCAAAGCACCCAGTTTTATGTTTGTCTCACTTTAATACAGGTTCAGATATTTCAATACTTCTTGCTAATCATATTATAGATCTCTGGTAGAGTCTGCTTCTCATTCTCTAAAATGACCTTTTGACACATTGCTCTCTTGACTCAAATTTCTTGTTTCCCCTTTACCCTCTCACTGTCAACAGAAAACCTTGGCTTAAAGTTCTGAGAGGAACTAGAAGCTATCAAATGAGAAGTCCTTCTCCTTGCCTCCACTACATTAACCAACACAAAAAACGTGAACCTAATCTTTTTGCTTTCCCTCCATCTGCAGTGAATAAACTCTCTCTGCTTCTATCAACCACATATTCACCATCCTCTCCCTCCTTCCCGAGAACTCCACTCATGTAAGTGCCCCTTCTCTCCCCTGCATCACCAGCTCCCTCTTTGTTCCAACTCAGTCCAATGCAAAACAAAAGTGCCCTCAATCTTTAATACAATACAAAACAGAACTTCAAAAAACTCTCTTGATACGTTTCCCCATAGCTACAAATCCACTACCCTGCTTTACCCTCTTCAAGCAAATATCATGGAAAGTTTACTAGAGTTTCCATCTTCACTACACACTAGTGTTCCACTAAAACTGCTCACTGAAGTTCCCAATGACCGTCACCTTGCAAAATAAGGCAAAATATTTTGTGTTACCTGATTTCTCAGCAGCATTTGATGCAGGTGGACATTCATTCCCTCTTGAAACATTCTTTCTCATTAGCTTCTGCGATAGCACCCTCTCCTGATTTTTCTATCACTTGCTGTGGCCATGCCTTCATAGTTACTCTTTCTCAGTTTCTTTTTTTTGACTCTTGCTGTGTCTTGCTTTTCATGACACTGAAATGTTGGAATGTCCACAGGGACATGACCTGGTGCTCCTTCTCTTCCCAATCTCTACTCTTCCTAGGTAGTTCCACAAGTCCCATTTAAATGTCATTTAGACGGAAATAAGTCTCACAGTTGCAAATATCCAGCTCTTTTAAATGCCAGACTCTTACATGCAACTGATTACCTAAGACCTTTACTCAGCAACATATGTCCCTGTCTTTCTCATATCAGTAAGTGATTCTTGGAAGTAAGGGTTAAGAACAAGACCAAGTTCTTCCCATTTTCTTCATTTTCTTCCTCACATCTAATTCATTGGAAGGTTCTGAAAGCACTTCTTCTGGAAAACACCCTGAATAAATCTGCTTCTCTCCATTTCTAATGCCCCCACCTGAATCCAAGCCACCACAAACAAATTAAAATCCCTCTTCAACTGGAGACAATATCTGGCATAATTTAGAGGATAATTTTTGCCTCACCTGATCACCAGTAGCCCTGTTAGACATGGGTGATAGGGCCCTACATTTTACATAACATGATAAAAGTTAATTGAATTGAAATATATGGTTCCAGCTATCACTCAGGATCCAGTGCTCAGGGTGGGCACAGTGACCTAACGGTAAACACCTGTTTTGGAGACTGCACCTGTGCAGGCCCCAGGGAAAATGCTTCTCCATGTTTTGCCCTATGGGTCCTCTGGAAGCCGTGTGGGTTGTTCTGCTGCCAAGTCAGAGAGAATGAACATGCTAATCTTTCCTTTCAAAGAGCATGAGTACAATATTCTTGAATAACAAAGTGGGTTTTTTTCTCTGACTAGTGCCAAGTGTTCATCTTCTTGTGTCTCTAGGTGTTCCAATTTGTGTTTCCGCAGATACTCAAGAATTCATGAGATATTTCAGCAGTTGCACATGAGTGGCTGAGGGACATTTTGAAGCACTAACAATTCATATTACTGTTAAATTTGTATAAATTATGCCTAGATGTAATATGCATGAGGGGCAATGCTTATTCTTCATATGGACAACTAGGAAAACTTTTGATACTAGTTTAAATAGGATCTTAAATTTTATCTTAAAAATATGTTCATAATTATGTCATTGATTTTTAAAGTATTGTAAGATTTTAGCTTTATTTAAAGATATTTGGTATATATTAATTATAATTCTATTTTTATCTTTTAGTTTTAATAGTCATTCTGAGTATTTCCAAGGAAAAATAACTGAAAAGATACAAAAATGATGTTTTTAATTTTTATGTCTATTTAAATTGCATTTCAATAAAATATATTCACACTTTAAAGACTTTACTGCAATTAACTTAATTTTTAATTACTTAGAAAATTACTTGCAAACTATAATGCTCATTATGTGAAAATATTAATTAAAACTGCACAATTAGCAAATTTTGCTGAAACACAAACAAGAAAAATAGATTTCATGAAAAAATAAATTATGAGTTCTTTATTGTCTCTAGTTTATTACTAATCTAAATATTGCTGGTTCATTCACAGAATGTGCAGGCTTGCACAATAATAAAATTCAGTTTCTTTGGTATTTTGCTGATTTTCAGTCATATATCTGCTATAGCTATGTATCTATTTTGTTTATAGAAAGAAATACATACATTCAGATGGGGTGACAAAACATGTTCTATGTAATGGATTTTTATCATAATTTATGACTTCTAATATTAAAAGTTTTAAGCGGAATGGAGGCCTGTTTGGACTCTTGCCTTGGTTTCCATGAGTTTTTGGTGTGGACCAGCTGATGGTCGTTACCTGAACCAAGTAGCAGTACCAGTAAGAAGAAGGTTCTCTTCAGAGAGAGGCACAGCTGGGGACAGTTTAAATGGCAGCAACCACATGTCCATTGGTGTGATGGTTAATACTGAGTGTCAACTTGATTGGGTTGAAGGATACAAAGTGTTAATCCTGGGTGTGTCTGTGAGGGTGTTGCCTAAAGGGATTAACATTTGAGTCAGTGGGCTGGGAAAGGCAGACCCACTCTTAAGTTGTGTGGGCACCATCTAAATGTGAAGAGGTTAGACGGGCCTAGCCACCCAGCCTCCATCTTTCTCCCGTGCTGGATGCTTCCTGCCCTCAAACATCAGGCTCCTAGTTCTTCAGTTTTGGGACTTGGACTGGCTTTCCTCGCTCCTCAGCTTGCAGACGGCTTATTGTGGGACCTTGTGATAGTGTGAATTAATACTTAATAAACTACCTAATGCTAGTTAATACTTAATAAACTAATGAACTATATCAGTTCTGTCCCTCTAAAGAACCCTGATGAATACAATTGGCAAGCAGCATTTTTTCAAAGAGGACTATTTGAAGACTTGAATTGTGCTAGGATAAATCTGAGAGGTACACCTGGAAAGGTGATTGGGTTGCAGCCTGGGAGGCACTTCTGATTCTGCTTTTGGGGTTTTGCCTGAAGGCAGAAAGGACAGTCACCCATGAAAGGCTTTAGTCAATAGAGCAACATGGGCAACCTAACTGCTTCAGAAAAATCTCTTGGACCAAATCAGTGAGCTTACTTGGAGGGTATTATGGCTGGATAGGTGGAGAGTAGGTAGGAAATTATTATAATAATTTAGGGGAGAGGGGACGAGTTTCCCAACTAAAGGAAGCAACTAAACAGAGGCAATGGAACAGAGGGGGACTCTGGATTTAAGCAGTATTTCTGTGCAGCTTAGATATATGTGAATGAGCAGTTCAGACCTCAGTGCTTCCAGACTGCAACAGCAGGGACGTTAATATTCCACTTACTTTTGAAAATTTAACTTGGTTTTGGGCTTCTTCATACTGCATAGAATTCAAGTATCTCATTGTAGTGGATGGTGGATGGGTGATTGGGGTGACCGTCTCTAGGGCAAAACATAAATCGGAGACAACTTTTCTCTCCCCTCCAGGAAGGGGAGCCCCTGCAACCGTGTTTCTGCAGACTGACCATCTCAGCCCTCAGAGAAGTGGGAACTGAGTATCTTGTTTTCACAAATGGATGTACTTTTTCTTCCAAATGACTTAGGTTTTAGTTTTAATGGCTGTTGAGGCTCTTCATTCAAGGTTTTTTGTTTTGTTTTGTTTTGTTTCACCAGGAATGCAACTGTATGCAAAGTTGGATTAATCCATGTTCACTGCAGCAACAAAGATCATACATCCTGAGGAACTGTGGGCCGCCCCAAGAAGGGTTTTAATAGGGCTTTTTCAAAAATAAAATTTAAAAAAAACAAACAAACAGAAAAAAACAGGATCTGAGTTTCTGCAAGGTGCTTTTTGGGAGAATTCCAGGAAGCAGGGATATGTTCTGGATAAGGCATTGTCAGAAAGCAGGGGTAATCTACGATTGGGTATCTTAATGAATTTTATCTAGAAGCAGGAAAAATGGAAAGAGGTTAAAGCTTTAATTGATAAAGAAGAGGCAGTCACACAAGTTCCCTAAGAGAGGGGTGGCCAGGTGTGGTGGCTCACACCTCTAATCTCAGCACTTTGGGAGGCCAAGGCAGGCAGATCACCTGAGGTCAGGAGTTTGAGATCAGCCTGGCCAACATGGTAAAAGCCTGTCTCTACTAAAAATACACAAATTTAGCTGGGCGTGGTGGTACACGCCCATAATCTCAGCTGTTTGGGAGGCTGAGGAATAAGAATCACTTGAACCCAGGAGGCACACATTGCAGTGAGCCAAGATCCCGCCATTGCACTCCAGCGTGGGCGACAGAGTGAGACTGTGTCTCAAACAAACAAAAACAAAGAAAAGGAGATGCTTGGCCATTTCCTGTGGTTTGCACAGCGACCCTGTCTTTGTCTGTGTTCTCACGTGGTCACCAGCTGGCCTTGGTTTCATCTTGCTTTATTACCTTGTCTGAAGGTGATGGTCTGTGACAATGATTATGTTCAACAAGGAAACCCTGAGGGATGCCGGTGAGTGCCACACCAGCTGATGGCCATCAGGGGCTGATTTTTCTCCTGTCCCCTTTATGAGACCTGGAAAGGGAAATAAGGGTTTTAATATTAAATGATGACAGGGGAGAGGGTGGGAAGCCTAAAGTGAGAAAGAGTGATAGGCAACTTGCCCTCCAGATAGAAAAGTGATCCCCACTTGGGGCTACTACTGCCCCCAAAGCTGCAGGGGCCTTGCTCAAGTTTGAACAATTTCTGAGTCAGTCCTCACCAGTAACTCACCCCGCCATCACCTAACTAAGCATTGCACTAAGAGATGGCAGCTGGCTTTGCAGGGGAGGGCAACAGGCTACCAATGCCATCAGCCTTTGGTTCTCTGCAGACTCTGAAGCCAGACTACATGGGTTTGAATCTTCTCTCTACCACTTAGTTCCTAGCTTTGCCCATCTATGTTCTGTTTCCTCTTCTAAAATTGGGTACACCTTGTGGGATTATTGTACGAATAAAGGAATCCATACACGGAAATTTCCTAACATAGTGCCTGGAGCATTGTTACATGTGTCAGCTACTATTGAAATTGTTACCTTCTCCCACAGAGCGCCCAAATGCCCCGACCACACATGCATATTTCCAGAATCCCTTGGACTTCTGCAGGATGGGGAGGAGGGACCCCTCCCACACTTAAACTTAATGGTTAGACAAAACAAGGTAGAGCCCCAGGGCAGATTATGGTGAGTGGGTAGGTCTGTTACATGGCAGTTGTGGAGTAAGCATGGCATAGAGTCTGAATCTGGGCGAGGCATCTGAGTTGGTCCTTCCAATCCCCCAGGCTCTGCCTGTGGATACCTATAAGGCAAGGGGCATGGGGGCAGGTGCAGAAAAACTGCTGAGCACAGTGCTTCAGAAATGCCATTTCCCAGGCTTCTTTCTTTCAAATGCACACTTTCACACACAACAAATCCCAAATAAGGCTGATAAAACTATCACAATTTTTCCATTTCAAGAAGGGTCAGCTTCCAATGACAGGGATGGGTTGTGAGCAACGAGCATTAATGCTGTAAATCACAAGAATGGGCTCCACATGCAGCCGTTCTCTTCCTTATGAGCTTTTAATGTCTTCTTTAGTCACTGTGGAATATCTTATTTACTCTCTGCCAGAGCTTTGGCTTCAGCCCTTCTACTAGCCATAAAAGTAACAGCCAATGTTTGCACAAAATGACAAATCAGACAAGGCAAATATTATACATGTGGAGTACAAATCCACCTGAACTCCTTTTGATCTCTTATCACAAGGTTATTTGGATGTGTCAGAGTAAGAGGATTTAGTTCTGTTTCTTATCAATGCAAATCTTACAAGCAAGCAGAAGAAATAGGTAAATACAAAGTTTGATTTGAAGGGCAAAGGGACAGGTCTCTGTCCAAATCCCCATCCTCCATAAAATCTATCTCTCCATTGGTCTATTGCTTAATATCAAATACTATTCTTTGGGGGCATTTGCATTTCAAGACATGGCAAGAGTTTAAGTTGCAGGAGTAAATCTCAAGTTGTCTAATTCAACATCAGTTAGTCTACAGTAGAGAGACTTGCTTCAGCATGGCAGGTCGGAGTCCAAGGACGTTGGGCTATAATTCGATACTCTTGTGGAAATAGATAAAGGACCACTTGGACTCTAATGATGTAGCCAGTTCCTTTTAGACCTTTTAGACTGTGGCCACTATATTCTGCTTTTGCTATTTTGCCTGCTTATGGTTCTACATTACAAGCAAAAAGTTGCTGACATGGACCATGATGAAAATAATTAGCTGCTTAATAAAAGTGCAGCAATTGTAACATCCCACTTCCTAAAAGCCTATGTTATTTCCTAGTGGTAAATTACCAATTTGGTAAAATATCTACGAGCTTGAATACAACTTTTCTAGGATCGTGTTCTAAGGGAGGCCATGCTCTGACCTTAGGAAAAGAAACCACTGACCAAGGTAAACTATAAGAAGTGTTCAACCATTATGGAAACAAAAGAATGGAACAAGGCATGGCCTAGAAGAATGGAGTTGAGGAGGCTTGACTCAAGGTCAGGATATTCTACTTTGTCACAAAATCTGAAATATACCTTAAATACTTCATCTTAGAGAGTGAAAGCTTCTGAATGTGTTGCTAAAGTACAGCTTAAATGCAATGGATTGTTTTACTCAAGAGTGCATGATCCAGGGGAAATCAGATGGCATTACATTGGAAAATGACACATTTCAGAGGCAGCTACTACATGTATTTCCGGTAGACAAATTTCCATCAACCTACACTGTGTTAATTTGTATACTGAATGTCAGAAATGTTTTTTTATTGGTAAGAAATATTGCTCTGTTGACTAGTATGAGGACTGTTAGAAATGGGGTCTCACTGGTAAAATTCAAGGTTTTCTTTTTCTTTCTTTTTTTTTGTTATTTTATTATTATTACCATACTTTAAGTTCTAGGATACATGTGCAGAACGTGCAGGTTTGTTACATAGGTATACATGTGCCATGGTGGTTTGCTGCACCCATTAACCCGTCATCTACATTAGACATTTCTCCTAATGCTATCCCTCCGCTAGCCCCCCACCAAAAGGGCCCGCTGTGTGATGTTCCCCTCTCTGTACCCATATGTTCTCATTGTTCAACTCTCACTTATGAGTGAGAACATGTGGTGTTTTGTTTTCTGTTCCTGTGTTAGTTTGCTGAGAATGATGGTTTCCAGCTTCATCCATGTCCCTGAAAATAACATGAATGCATTCTTTTTTATGGCTGCATAGTATTCCATGGTGTATATGTGCCACATTTTCTTTATCCAGTCTGTCACTGGGCATTTGGGTTGGTTCCAAGTCTTTGCTATTGTAAATAGTGCTGCAATAAACATATGTGTGCATGTGTCTTTATAGTAGAATGATTTATAATTCTTTCAGTATATAACAGTAATAGGATTGCTGGGTCAAATGGTATTTCTAGTTCTAGATCCTTGAGGAATCACCACACTGTCTTCCACAATGGTTGAACTAATTTATACTCCCACCGAGAGTGTAAAAGCATTCCTATTTCTCCACATCCTCTCCAGCATCTGTTGTTGCCTGACTTTTTAATGATCACCATTCTAACTGGTGTGAGATGGTATCTTATTGCGGTTTTGATTTGCATTTCTATAATGACCAGTGATGATTAGCTTTTTTCCATATGTTTGTTGGTTGCATAAATGTATTCTTTTGAGAAGTGTCTGTTCATATTCTTCAGTCACTTTTTGATGGGGTTGTTTTTTCTTGTAAATTTGTTTAAGTTCCTTGTTGATTCTTGATGTTAGCCCTTTGTCAGATGGATAGATTGCAAAAATTTTCTCCCATTCTATAGGTTGCCTGTTCAATTCTGATGATAGTTTCTTTTGCTGTGCAGAAGCTCTTTAGTTTAATTAGATCCCATTTGTCTATTTTGGCTTTTGTTGCCATTGCTTTTGGTGTTTCTGTCATGAACTCTTCGCCCATATCTATGTCCTGAATGGTATTGCCTAGGTTTTCTTCTAGGGTTTTTAGGGCTTTAGGTTTTACATGTAAGTCTTTAATCCATTTGGAGTTAATTTTTGTATAAGGTATAAGGAAGGGGCCCAATTTCTGTTTTCTGCCTATGGCTATCTGGTTTTCCCAACACCATTTATTAAATTGGGAATCCTTTCTCCATTGCTTGTTTTTGTCAGATTTGTTGAAAATCAGATGGTTGTAGATGTGTGGAGTTATTTCTGAGGCACGACCACTCAACTCCCTGGCTTCAGCCCCCTTTCCAGTGGAGTGAACGCTTCTGTCTCACCGGTTTTCCAGGCACCACTGTGGTACAAAAAACCAAAAAACAAAACAAATAAAAAAAACTCCTGCAGCTATCTTGGTGTCTGCCCAAACGGCCTCCCAGTTTTGTACTCAAAACCCAGGACTCTGGTGGTGTAGACACCCAAGGTAATCTGGCCTGCAGGTTGTGAAGACAGTGGGAAAAGTACAGTATCTGAGCCAGATAGCTCTGTCCCTCACTGCACCATCCCTCACTGCTTCCCTTGGCTAGGGGAGTTCCCCAATCTCTTGCACTTCTCAGGTGAGGCAACACCCCACCCTGCTTCTGCTCACCCTCCATGGACTGCACCTAGCCAGTCCCAGTGAGATGAGCCATTGACCTCAGTTGGAAATGCAGAAATCACCCGCCTTCTGCGTTGGTCTTGCTGGAAGCTGCAGACTGGAGCTGTTGCTATTTGGCCATCTTTCCCTGGAATCAAAATTCAAGGTTTTCAAGATATGTAGATGAGCTGAAATATTTTAGAGACATCTTCCGCATTCTGCACCCTTCACATCTTGCAATGATCAGAGTATAAAAGCCCAGCAAGGCCTATACACTGCACATTCAGGCATGGCACCTGAGATCCCTAAATAGTCCTTTGTCCAGCAATTAGCTAGAAGGATTTCTGATTATCTGATGCTGACTATAGAGTCAAAATATTGTCTCTGAAATGCTGTTGTGCTGGATTCAAGAGAACATTTCTTGCAAATTAAGGCAAGAACACTTAAAACGACTGAGAGCTGGAACTTCATTAAACTTACAGAACATTTTATGCAAATCATTTTTGCCTCCTGGCTTAATGTTATTTAATAAATGTATTGCATGGGGGTTCAGCATGTATAACATACTTTCTTTATAATCTGGTAGCAGGACTGTAGATTAGTAGCCACCGCTTATCTACTGCAATCATTTTTGGTAGCTACTGTTCTCTACCAAACCAACAAAACACAAAGAGTTATACATGACCATCTTTTCACCTTTTCAGGATATAAGTTGAAATCATTTTCTAGAAGAATAATTACATTTTGTGATATGTAAATACCTTGCCAAATATAAGGTTCTATGAGAACATTTTTCTGGGGATGCGGGGGAAGGCAAGGGATACCAGACTGTAGTAAGAAAAAGCTTTGAGGTCTTGAAGTGGAGATGGCATTAAAAGAGAGCATTCGAGGGAGGTAGAGAAACAGAGTTTTCCTTGCTTCCGCCACCAAACAGTTTTCTGTGATTGGGTTTTCCTCTTGGGCTTCATTATTCTCAGCTATAAAATAAAGAAGATGAATAACAAAACCTCAAAGATTCCTCCTAGTTCTCAAGTTCAATGGCTCTCATTTGTAGAGTCCCCAGAGGACAGCAGTAAATAATTCTCCTCACTTGTTTGGCAAGTCACCAGGAAAGCCATTTCATCTCAATAGACTAACCCCCTGCTTGAAATTCACCTAACTGGAAATGCACTTAGAGGGGCAATTCTCCTTTTCAATACGGTATTACTGGGGGAGAGTGGAATTTATTTATTTTTTGCCTCCATGTCTTAGTAAGTGCATAGATTTTTTTTAAATTTTGTTTTTAATCGACAAATAATAATTGTATATATTTTTGGGATGCAATGTGATATTTTGATATGTGATGTTTGTATACATTGTGGAATGGCTAAATCAAGCTAATTAACATATCCATCATCTCACATACTTACCAATATTTTTGTGGTGAGAATATATAAATTCTAATTTTTTAGACATTTTGAAATATGCAATACATTATTATTCAGTTTCTGGTTCCAAACTGGTGGCATCCAAACAAGCGGGCCTCACTCTCCTCCACAGAAAATAGAAAACAAATCTATAGCACTGACAAAACCCAGAACTCAAAAATAAGGATGAAACAACTACCAGGGCCACAGAGATATAAAAAAAAACTCTGAGTAGACAGCAAAAGACTCAGACTTCAGTATCTGCAACACCCCTCCGCACAATCCGTTTGGCACTAAACACATGGAAAATTTCCCCCTGACTCATGGGTTTCTACACTGGAAAAAGTGAGATTGAGGTGGACAATCAGCTTCCCCACGATCTTGGGTTCCTGGCAGGAGATCCTGTCCCTGGTTTAACCCAAAGGAGACATCATCAGTGCCTGAGGGGAGAAATATTTTTGATGACAACCAAAGACAATGATGGGAGGTGGGATTACCATCCCCAGCCCTGGAAACTGTTCTGCAACTTAGCCAGAGAAGATACCAAATCAGAGTGAAAAAATTAAAAATAAAAGTAAAAATTGGAGGGGGGATGGAGTTAAAGTATAGGGTGTCTTTTTTAGTTTTTTCTTTATTTGCTTGTTTCTATTCTTTCTATTCCTTTTTGTGTGATCTAAAATAAGTTGTTATCTCTTCACAATTACTTATTATATCTATAAGATTTTTTTTGTAATCCTCATGTTAACCTCAATGCAAAAATCTATAATAGATACACTGAAAATAATAAGCAACAAATTAAAACATACTACCAGAGAAACATGCTACTGTCTTCACTTAAGCACAAATGAAGACAGTAAGAAAGGAATAAAGGAGTTATAAAACAAACAGAAAACAAGCAACAAAATGGTAGTATTCAGTTCTTACTTATCGATAATAACACAAAATATAAATGAACTGAATTCTCCAGTGAAAATACACAGAGTGGCTGAATAGATAAAGAAAAAAGACCAAACTATATGCTGCCTACAAGAAACCACTTCACCTATAAAGACATATATAGATTGAAAGTGAAGGAGTTGAAAAAGATATTCCATACAAGTGAAAACAAAAAAAGATCAGGACTAGCTAAACTTATATTAGATAAAGTACACTACAAGTCAAAGATTTAAGAAGGTCACTATATAATGATAAAGGGGTCAATTCAGCAAGAGGATATAATAATTATAAATATCTATGTACCTAACACTAGAGTACATAAGTATATAAAGCAAACATTCATAGATCTAAAGGAAGAGATAGACTTCAATGCAATAACAGTAGGGGACTTTAACATTCCACTCTCAGTAAAGAACAGATCATCCAGATAGCAAATCAACAAAGAAACATTGAAGTTAAATTATACATTACACCTAATAGGCCTGACATTTATAGAACATTTCACCCAAATGCTGTAGAATATACTTTCTTTTCATCAGTACATGGAACATTCTTCAGAATAAACTATATTTTAGCCCACAAAACAAGTCTGAACACGTTGTTAAATGTAGAAATCATATCAAGTATCTTTTCTGACCACAATATAATAAAACTAGAAATCAATAACAAGAGAAACCTCAGAAACTTCACAAACACATGGAAATTAAACAATGCAGTCTTGAGTGACCAATGGGTCCATGAAGAAATTAAGAAAAAAAATTTAAAATCTCTTGAAACAAATTAACAGGGAAATACATGATAGCAAATACAACAAAAGCCATAGTACAGGTGATGTTTATGCCAATAAATGCCTACATCAAAAAAGTAGAAATACTTCAAATAAACAACCTGATGATGTACCTCAAGGAGTTAGAAAACCAAGAATAAACCAAACCCAAAATTAGTAGAAAGAAAGAAATCATAAAAATAATAGCAGAAATAAATGAAATTGAGACTGAAAAGACCCAATACAGATCAATGAAACAAAACGTTGCTTTTATGAAAAGATAAGCAAAATTGACAAACCTTTAGCTAAACTAAGAAAAAAAAGAGAGAAGACCCAAATAAATAAAATCAGAAACAAAAAAGGAGACATAACAGAAATCCATAACTGAGACCACAAAAATACAAAGAATCATTAGAGACTACTATGAACAACTATACACCGACAAACTGAAAACCTGGAAGAAATGCAAAAATTCGGGGACACATAAAACCTACCAAAGTTGAACTATGAAGAAGTAGAAAGCTTCAACAAATCAATAATGAGTAATGAGATCAAAGCTATAATAAAAAGTCTCCCTTCAAAGAAAAACCTGGGACCTGATGACTTCACTTCACATTTCAAAAAGAACTAATGCCAATTCAATGCAAACTCTTCAAAAAAGATTGAAGAGAATGGAATACTTCCAAACTCATTCTATGAAGCCAGCATTACCCTAATACCAAAACCAAGCAAGAACACAACAAAAAACAAACTACAGGCCAAATCACTGATGAACATAGATGAAAAATTATCGGCAAAATACTAGCACATTGAATTTGACAACACATTAATAAGATCATTCATCAGGATCAGGTGGGATTCATCCCGGGATGCAAGGATGGTTCAACATATGCAAATCAATAAACATGATACATCACATTAACAGAACCAAGAACAAAACACCTATGATTAGTTTAACAAATGCTGAAAAAACATTTGATAAAATTCAGCATCCCTTCACGAATAAAACCCTCAACAAACTGAGTATAGAAGAAACATATCTCAAAATAATAAAAGCCTATATATTTATTCTGGAACCTGGATGAGAAAAATCATAATAACAGTAATATTAATAAAGGCCTATATGACAAATCCAAAGCCAACATTATGCTGAATGAAGAGCAAATGAAAACCTTTCCTCTAAGACCTGGAAAAAAGACAAAGATGCCCACCTCCACCACTTTTATTCCACAACACCAGATGTCCTCTGGTCAGAACAATTATGCAAGAGAAAGAAATAAAGGGCATCCAAATTGGAAAATAAGTCAAATTAGCCTTGTTTGCAGATGACATGATCTTATACCTAGAAAAACCTAAAGACTCCACCCAACTGTCATTAGAACTAATTAAAAAAGAGCTAATTAAAAAAACAGTAAAGTTGCACAATACAAAATCAACATGCAAAAATCAGTAACATTTACATACACCAACAGAATACAACCTGACAAAGAAATCAAGAAAGCAATCCCATTGACAATAGTTACAAAGAATATAAAGTACTTAGGAATCAATATAACCAAAGATGTGAAAGATCTGTATAAGGTAAAGCGTAAAAATAAAAAATGCTGATGAAAGAAATTGAAGAGGACATAAAACCATGGAAAGATATTTTATACCTATAACTTGGAAGAGTTAATATTGTTAAAATTACAATACTACCTACCCAAAGCAATCTAAAGATTCAATGCAACCTCTACCAAAATTCCACTGTCATTCTTCACAGATACAGAAAAAACAATCCTAAAATTTATATGGAAATATGAAAGACTTCAAAGCTAGAGGCACAACACAGCCTGACTTCAAAATGTAATACAAAGCAATAGTAACCAAATCAGTGTGGTACTGGCATAAAGACAAATACATAGGTCAATGGAATAGAATAGAGAACCTAGATATAAATCCATGCATTTTTAGCCAACCCATTTTTGACAAAGGTACCAAGAATGTATAATAGGAAAAGACAGTCTCTTCAATAAACGGTGCTAGATAAACTGGATAATCATATGCAGATGAATGAAACTAGACCCCTCTCACCATATACACAAATAAAATAAGCATAGATTAAAGATTTAAATCTAAGACCTGAAACTGTGAAACTACCAGAATAAAAAATTGGGGAAATGCTTCAGAATGTTGGCCTGGGCAAAGAATTTTTGTGTATGATCTCAAAAACACAGGCAACAAAAGCAAAAATAGACAAATGAGATTATATCAAGCTAACAGTCTTCTATACAGCAGAGGAAATAATCATTCAAGTGAAGAGACAATTCACCAAATGGGAGAAAATATTTGCTAACTATCCATCTAACACTCAAACGATAGCAAAAAAAACAATAATTTTACTAAAAAAATGGGCAAAAGATCTGACTAGACTAGACATTTCTCAGAAGAAGACATACAAATGACTAACAGGCATATGAAAAAATATTCAACATCACTAATGATCACACTAGTTAAAATGGCTTTTTATAAAAAAGACAGGCAATCTGGTGAGGATGTGGAGAAAGACGAACCCTCATTCACTGTTGGTGGGAACGTACCCCAACAATCTATTTTATGAGATCCACTTTTCTGGTCCCACATATGACTGAGAATGTACGACATTTGTCTTTCTCTGTCTGGCTTATTTTGCTTAACATAATGTCCTCCAGTTCCTTCCATGTTGCTGCAAATGACTAGATTTCATTATTTTTGATGGCTGAATAGTACTCCATTGTATATATGTACCACATTTTCATCATCCATTTTTCCATTAATAGGCGCTTAGATTGATTCTATATCTTGGCTGTTGTGAATAGTACTACAATAAACATGAGAATGCAGGTACCTCTTTGATATGCTGATTTCCTTTCTTTTTGATAGTACTTGGAAAAGGAATTGTTGGATCATTTGGTATTCTTAGTTCTTCTGAGGAACATCCACACTGTTCTCTATGGTAGCTGTGCTAATTTACATTCCCACTGCAAGAGGGAAGGTAAATGTAACGCTTTTCATTTTTAAAATGCTTTTTTAGTTAGATGTTGTGTGTTATAGCTTGACTATATAATTTGTTTGTATTTCTTCTTCCATTTTCCAGCTTTGTTTTGTTGTTACTGTTCTATTCAGTGTTTCGCAAATAGCATATATTCAATACTTTTTTAAACTTTATTCTCCTCAAAATACTGCCTTTAAAGTTTATTCCTCACTTTCTACCTTAGTTCATGCATTATTTTTTCTTTTCAGTAGCATCATTTCAGTCAAAAGATAGGATAGAAGGATAAACAACAAACACACCAGGACAAAAACCCATAAGACTATAAGGATGTCTTAAAACTCCTGGAATAAACATGATCAATACTCTTCTACTTAAGTAACCCCTCGGTGGCCATATGAGATACTCCTGTGGCTCTGGTGGCCCATGTTCAAGGTTTATCTTGCTTCTAAAATTCTGATTGAACCAGAAGCTTCAGGAAAGAACCATGTTATCACCTACTCCTTACATGGAAGGAGTACAAAATCACTGTCACTAAGCCAGTGGGCAAAGCCTGAGCTCTGAGCTCACAGCTCCTTCTATACTTTTATTCAGACTATAGAAAATCAGCATTCCAGAGTGAGGGAAGTGTAGACTGTTTGTTGATCCTTCTGTTCAGTTCCAGAATTATAAGCTATGGTGCTTTACTTTCATCTGCTCCAGAGGGTCAGAAAGCCCTCTTGGAATTATCATTGCTTTTGCAAACTTTCTCATTGGCAGCTGAAACTTAAAGTTTAATTGTACTCATAGTCATGTACCCATACTCTGTTCAGATTGAATTTTAACAAGAAAATACAATTTTTTTCCTGGTTTTGGTTCTTCTTTTGGGTATTAAGATCTAAAAATTCTACAGCTACAGAGATGAGATGCTAAAGCTTTTCAACCACAGGCAGTCCTCTATTTAAAAGATATATCCTAAATTGGCATTTATGTCCAGTTCCAGAGTTGGAGAGTGGGTAGTAACATCTAAGTGCCTCAATGCCAGAAATAAATGGTTCCTGGGGTTAGGGACACCAGGAGAAAGCAAGGACAGAGGTTGGCAGGGTGTTTAAGAATTATGGAGATTCAAATATACAGCTTTTCTATTTCTATAGACTCAATAGTTAAATAAATGGTATTGGAAAGGCTCTGTTCTCTCTGAGTAAGAGGACTCTTTCTGTATTTTGCATCTGCCCACTGGGAAATCTGATTTCAACAGGTAAATCATGTAAGAGATGGCTTGACAGCTTTTGAGAATCTCATCCATTTCTTAACTTCACTCTAGAGATACAAATGCATTAATTCCATCAAGACCAAATATTTCCATCAGCATAAAGGTGTTTGGATCCCATAACTGAGTTATCATACGTTTGGGAATTTATTCTAAGGAAATAACTCTAAAGGGAAGATATGATTTTGCCTGTTTTTTGGCTGCAAAATTATTTATAATTGCAGAACCATTGGGATTGACCTTAGAGTCACACAAACGGGGATGGTGTATAAATTATGAAAATTTCTTGATGGATTGGTAAAAATTATTATTATTAAAACCATGGAATAGTAAGAAAAGAGATTTGCAGTTAAATGATAGTGAGAAAACAAGAACATAAACTATCATTTATGTTTTGATTACACATTTTAAAGTTGTTTATAAGAACCAGGAAGAGAAAGGAATGGAAAGTAAAACTAAACTGTCAGCAGTGCTGATGGAAGTTTAGATGATCTTTCTTGTTTTTATTTTTCCTACTGTGGTTACCGTGTAGTCTACTTTTGAAACAGCTGTTCTGCGGAGAAGCAATTGGGAATTTCTAGTCTCTGCCAATATTTTCTTTCTTTTTTTTTTTTTTTTTTTTGAGATGGAGTCTCGCTCTGTCGCCCAGGCTGGAGTGCAGTGGCCGGATCTCAGCTCACTGCAAGCTCCGCCTCCCAGGTTTACGCCATTCTCCTGCCTCAGCCTCCCGAGTAGCTAGGACTACAGGCGCTCACCACCTCGCCCGGCTAGTTTTTTGTATTTTTTAGTAGAGAGGGGGTTTCACCGTGTTAGCCAGGATGGTCTCGATCTCCTGACCTCGTGATCCGCCCGTCTCGGCCTCCCAAAGTGCTGGGATTACAGGCTTGAGCCACCGTGCCCGGCCAGTATTTTCTAAGTGTGTTTCATAGGACACTAGTTAGGTCTAAAACATTAAGGCATTCAGCAAAAGCAAAAGAAAGCAAAACAAAAAGAGATTTGGATCAAATGAATGTTATACACATTTGGTGTCAAAGTTGGCACTATAGGGTTCCTTAGAGGAGTGGTCCCCAATCTTTATGGCACCAGGGACCATTGGTGGATTCCATTTTGTGGAAGACAATTTTTCCACAGCCCAGTGAGGAGGTCCAGTGGGATGGTTTTGGGATGAAACTGTTCCACCTCAGATCATCAGGCATTAGTCTTATAAGGAGTGTGCAACCTAGATCCCTTGCATATGCAGTTCACGATAGGTTTTATGCTCCTATGAAAATCTAATACAGCCGGTGATCTGACTGGAGGCAGAGCTCAGGTGGTAAAGCTTGCTCGCCCATTGCTCAGCTCCTGTTGTGTGGCCCGGTTCCTAACAGGCCATGGATCAGGGCTGGTCCACAGCCCAGGGGTTGGGGACCCTTGTCTTAGAGTCTTCAATATGCTAATATAGAACTTGTATCTCCCAAAAGGGAAATAAATATGCAGCCTTTTAAAGACACATCAGACCACAGAATCACATCTCAGCATCTCCCTCCAATACACACACACACACAACACACATATACACACACACACGGGCATTCTGCATACCCAGTGTTCTGCTGAGCAAGCTGTAGGTAATTTCAGGTCCCGACTCATGCAGTCACCTTGCTCTGTCAAAACTAAACGAACACTTCTTTAGTGTCCAGAGTGTAATGGGTGGCTTAGCGATATCTTTTCATCTTTCAAGGTCTCACTCAAGTGTTGCAACCTCTGTAAAACCCTTCCCAACCCCAGGCAGAACTAATCCTACTTCCACTTTGTTTCGATTCCACTTGGCTTTTTGTCGGAGCACATTGTCTTCTTTGACAATTATTTGTGTTTGCTCATCAGTTAACACAGCAATGTTCAGTTCTTGCTGTGAGTCAGAATCAACTGGAAACCCGACTACAATACAGATGCCAGGCACGACCTTCAGACACTCAGCTACATTCAGTCTAGGGGACAGACTTTGGCACGGCCTGATTGAGGACCATGGAGACAGTATCACTGCCTCCAGGCCAGAAGCAAGTTTTATTTATCTTTGTATTACCAGTGCCTACCACTAGTGGGCAGGCACACACTTTTGCTAAAAAAAGTACCATAGCCAGGAAGATCACAAGGTCAGCAGTTCAAGACCAGCCTGGCCAACATAGTGAAACTCCGTCTCTACTAAAAATACAAAAATTAGCCAGGCGTGGTGGTGGACACCTGTAGTCCCAGCTACTTGGGACTGAGCAAGCTGAGGCAGGAGAATCGCTTTAACCCAGGAGGTGGAGGTTGTAGTGAGCCGAGATCATGCCACTGCACACTCCAGTCTGGGCGATAGAGCAAGGCTCCACCTCAAAAAAAAAAAAAAAAAAAAAAAAAAAAAAGGTGCCATAGTAAGAAAAATACTTGTTTAAAAACTGGATTTCTAATTCCTTTGTGGGAAATAACACATTTTGATTAAACAAATTCATTAATTTGCTATTTTGGTCAAGGAAAGATAGCTACTAAAGTATCTATGATGGGGAAGAAGAACACAAAAGCTTAGCAATATGTGGAGGACCATGAAGAGAGAAAAGTCTCATGCAAACCACAATGTCCCATGTTAAGTCTTCTGTTTTGCTTCATTGTTTTACAATGCCTTGCCATTATTCTCAAACCTTAAGGTCTCAGTACTCCCCCATAACGTCCTGCAGTTCAACTAGCCAGGGCCTGAGCTGTGCTGGCCCCCGAGTTATCACCTAAAAGGAAAATCAATCAGAGCCAAGACTGGGGCTAGGTGAGTGTCATACTTACCTTGGCTGCCAAAACAAGATAAATATGTAATGCAGTATTTTAAAAATCAAATCAAAGCAAAACATTCATCTTCAACAAAATATTAGCATTTTAAATAAAGTCAGGATCCATCCCCATGATGTGCTTAGCCATACAGGGGCCTGAGGCACAAAGAAACACCAGTAATATTGACCCTGCCTTTACGTAAAACTTTGGTATCATGTTCACCATGGATTTCTGCATTCATTTTGATTGTTTCATGTATTGCATTAAATAGTGTTTATCAAACACACCATTTCTCTTGATTAATGTAATGTTTGGTGTTCTCTTCTATTTTGCTCTTGAGCAAGGACCTCATTGTCTCACCTTAGTCTCAACCCAGACACGGACACTTGAAAACTTCTCTGAAATTGGTCTTCCAACTTTGCAGAGAATGTTCTGTTGAGAACATAGCCCAATTAAATCGCAAGGAAGAAAGCTAACGAGCAAATTCCTTCATGTCAACAGAATTTCTTAAAGAAGAAAAGCGATCACTTTCTGAAAATAGAAGGTTTCAGACTGGATTCCTAGTGGCCTAGCCCAGTTAATATAGACTGCATACAACCCCAAGCTGGGGATTGTCTTAAGAGAGGTAGAAATTGGAGAAGAGGATGTTGAAACATGGAAAGAAATACACCAAGCATCTGTGACAACACTGGCACATCTCTGAGATAGAAAAGTGAGGAGCCTCTATCCTCAGATCTTGGGCATAGAACTTCAAACTCCTCAGTGCCATGAGATTTCTGCCTTACAGCCCACAAATGTTTTTAGGATGAAATATAGTCAGCATTTATAGGTACAAATTTTTACTCTGACCAAATGTAAGGAGAAAAACCAGTGAGGGATACACATATTAGAGTGATTACTGCAAAGGAATGTATAGAGGGGCTGTCAAATATATAGCAGAACAAAGGATTTCTGAGACTATTTTATTGGGAAACCCTTTGGAATACAATGAACTGGAATGGCACAAGAGATTTATAGGAATTCTTGAAATATTCTTGCCAGGTAAGTTAAATTAGGAGAAAGACATTTGAGAGCAGAATTGCTGTCCTTAGGAAAAATCTAGAACAGCAGGATCAGCACTGAAAGTCCAAAGCAACCACAGGAAGTGGAAGTCGCTGCAGGTAACATTCAGCAATGAGATTGTGTCCCTGACACCAAGACGTTATGCCAATCTTGACCTCCACTCCGGTGCTGTCCACTCTGCTGCAGCTCTAAGGCAAATGGCCATGAACAGAACAGCTACAGCTCATTCTCTTGTACTTAGGAACCCAGAGTCTGTTTGGAATAGAAAATAGTACAGAAGAATGGAAAGTGAGCCACCCAGGTTTTGGGAACCCAGCATTGTCCCAGAGCCTGCTGGTAAGGGCGCTGGGTATGGAAAGGGCATGCAGAGCTCTGATGAGGAATGCTGGCTACATAGAGTGCCCAAAATAGAAGGAGAATTGCCCTGCTGTGAATGGGGGTGTTGGTGGGAAAGCTTCCTGTAGAGAAAGAGCCTGCCAGCCTCGGAATGAGGGGTGCTCTTGTCTCTGAGCCCTGCCACCAAGGGGATGCTGAACACCTATGCTTCCCTCACAGAAAGCCTGCTAGTGACTCCCACTCTGTGAAACGAGGTTCCCTAAGAAAGAAGAAGAAAATAAGAGCCGTAATAGTAGAGATCTTGCATAGGGAGTGTGAGAAACTCACTTCATAGCGATGCTTAAGTGCACTGCTCACGGTGTACAACATATAAATGATGCAGGTGCGTTGTTGTAAACCATCTTCTTTTAGGGATCAACTTGAACAATTCAGGTTTCCTCAGAAAATAATGTGTTTCTGTCTTTCCTGAACTCCCACACATCTCTTGGGGTACAAATTTAAGGGGTAGATGCCCTTGCAGGGGATGCAAAGGTTTTGATGAGAGGGCAGGTGTGGTGGCTCACACCTGTAATCCTGGCACTCTTGGAGGCCAAAGCAGTTGGATCACCTGAGGTCATGAGTTCGAGACCAGCCTGGCAAACATGGTGAAACCCCATCTCTACTAAAAATACAAAAAGTTGCCGGGCATCGTGGTGCATGCCTGTAATCCCAGCTACTCATGAGGCTGAGGCAGGAGAATCGCTTGACCTGGGAGGCGGAGTTTGCAGTGAGCCAAGATCACACCACTGCACTCCAGCCTGGGTGACAGACTGAGACTCTGTCTCTAAAAAAGAGAGAGAGAGAGAGAGAGAAAGGTTTTGCTGAGAGAAGAATGTAATAGAGAAACAAACAAAACAATTGCAATTTATCCTTGAATAATGCAGAGGTTAGTGGCACTGACCCCTACACGGTAAAAAAAATTATAACGTTTGACTCCCCAAATTTAACTACTAATAACCTACTATTGACCAGAAGTCTTCCTCATCACCTAAACCGTTGGTTAACATATATTTTATATGTGCTATGTAGTATATCCTTTATTCCTATAGTAAAGTATGCTAGACAAAAGAAAATATAATTAAGAAAACAATAAGGACAGGAAAGAAAATATATTTACTATTCCTTAAGAAGAAGCGGATCATCACAAAGGTCTTCATCCTTGTCTTCACATTGAGGAGGCTCAGGAGGAGGAGGAGGAGGAAGAGGAAGGATGGTCTTGGTGTCTCAGGAGTGGCAGAAACAGAAGAAAACCCACATATAAGTGGACCTGTACAAGCTTGTGTTGCTCAAGGACTGACTGCATTGATGACGTATCAGTTGTAGCAAGAGTCCTTCCTACTGAGATGAGGAACATTTGTGAGTGTGTAGCAAGATGTCTTGATGGGTCATTCTGGCCAGAGTTAGGAAGCACTCAGGCATGACCTAGTTAAGCAGGGGTCACCAGAGACAGCCCCGCCACTCTGCCTGGTAAAGTGGAGGACACTGTAGAGTTTCAGGAAATGATCGTGGTGGATGAGATGCTCTGCAGGATAGTGGAGGTAAAAGCAGACACTACAGGGAAGGCTGAGACCACGGTGAAGGCTGTTGGGCCTTGGGGAGAGAAACCTGTGACACAGAAACTCACTGTAGAGTATGGCGGTCCAATGCTCTATTTAAAGTTATCTGCTGTGCTTAGCTGTGCTGTTATCTCTAGCCTCACTTGTACACCAAGTTAGTCAGTAGAAATCTTTCTAACCACAAGTGGCTTTCATGAATTGGGTTTTGAAGACAAAGCAAAACCAAACCAAAAAGAGTCAGTATTCTTTGGGTTGGTAATGGGATGAAGTGAAAGGAAGAGTCACAAAATGTAAACTTCAGGGGAAATTAAGAATAACAGTGAAATATAACAAGGGAACAAAAAGAGATGAGAAGAATTAAAAGCCCTTGAAAGTCTTTGGCTCTATGGCAGGTGGAGGATGGAGAAACTGGGAATGGGGTTTCCTCGTCACATGAGAGTGGAGCTCCAGCCATTTCACCTTGCTATTGCAGTAAAAGGTGACCCCATAAGGCTGGCAGAGAGGAGGACTTCCAGGTGACTGACATAGAAATGAGGCTTAAATGCCATCACATGCTACATAATGGCATAATAGAGTTTCTTTTTCCAGACTAATAATAATGCACTTGAGAAAAGGCTTTTACATGAGTAAAGAGAACATTATTTCTGAATATTTAATGCAAAATTGCCATAGAATAAAATGATCATTAAATATATAAATGCTATTTACACATGCTTATTACTCAGATAACTCATCTCTTATATAATGTGATCTCTGTGCCCTAATTTGTCACTTAGTCATGAACTCCACAAATCAAAATCTAGGGCAGCTTCTCACAAAGAAGCAAGTTGATGAAATGCATACTTGAAAAAAATCTCTTTTCACTGCTAACAGTAGGTGTCTGCATTTGGTCTTGTTGCTTTCGACCAAGGGAGAAAAGATGGAAACAAGCACGCTACAAACAAAAATGATGTAATGCCAGGTGGGAAAGGGTCGTTTGGATCAAAGATAAGTCCAAATATTCAGTCTCAAGTAGAGAGGAGTGGTTGCCATAGTCTCTTTTAATATAGTACTAAGCAAAAGTTTAAGAATTTTTAAAATTGCCCTTTGTTCATCACAAATGAGCCAATTTTCTACTTTCTCATGAGGGATGCTTAAGTGGTATTTATTATTTCTGAAAGAAAATAAAAGGAAGCCGGCAACAGCTTCCTCACTTATTCTGATGCTCATTAATGTGCTTTTATTTTTCCTTTCATCAAAGGGACCAAGTTACTCAAAGTGCCGAATTTCAGCCTTCCCTGTCCCCCTCTTCCCTGCAGAGCTAATGAATCAGAATCTGCATTTGAATATACGTCCAGGTGGATTGTATCCAAGTCCATGCTGGTTTTATAAGTGTCACCTTGGCAAGCTGGAACTACATTTCCCAGGGTCTCCTTGGTGTAAGGCCTCAAATTAGAATTGGCCAAAAGAGAAATCTCCATGAGATTTACAAGGCAGAAGTGAAACAGCACCCTTTGCTCTCCAAGGGTCTCCATAGCTGCCATGAGATATACAAATATAGTCCCCTGAGTTCCAGTCTTTCTTAGTTCTCTCCCACTCTACATCCAGCTCTTCTTTCGCAGGAAAGACAAAAGTGTCATCCTTTCCGTCACAGGTACTCTCAGCCGGCCTCCAGACACAGAGGCAGTCGCCTTCCATAGACTTCACTGTCACCCCTTCTCATTCCCACTGGCTTCTAAGATTTCCCTGGAAGCTCCAGCTGGTCCTCACCAATGAACATTGCATGTCAAAGCTTCAGGAAGGGAGGTTTGTTAGTGACTTTTCTCTAATTCTCCAACTCTACTTTCCCACTCATTCCATAGTTCTAAGAGATCCAATACCTCTAATAAACCCCATTACTCCATATTACTCATAGTGGTTTTGCTTTCTTGATAGAACTTTAGTAATACATTGACATTTAGAAACACTGGTCTAGGCTGCATGTATGCTTCACAAGAAACATTGCTAGTTAAAGATTTTCAACAAGCCTGCAGACCCATGCCACTGCATAATTTATCTGAAGGATGTGGGTGCTTTTCAATCAGTGTTGCAGGAAGATTTGGAGGTCTCTTACAATTTTTGGTGAGCGTCCCTTATTTATATTACTAGAACTAGTTAAATGGAGGTAGTAGATCCTGGGAAGCCTATTGACGTTAGTCCAGGTTGGCTGGATGTTTCAGCTTGGAAGAGGTAGGTGGTAAAGGTGAACTGTTCTCACTTTGAACACCTTATCCTAATCCTTAAATTTTTTCCTGGTTTATTTTGGAGTAATCAGTTGCAAGCTCTTTGAATTCTGTGTTGATTATATCTCTCATTTGCAAGTAATAGACACTAACCCCAAACCAGCCTAAAGTAGTTAAAAGCATTGCTTTTTGTTTTTTCTCTCTTAACCGAAACATTGTTTTTGTTGTTGTTGTTGTTTCATTTTGGTTCCGGTGTTGTTGTTGTTGTTGTTGTTGTTGTTGTTGCAGGGAGGAGTCAATTGAGTTTCAGGTGTGAATTGATCCAAAGACTTAGGTGATGTCATGGGGATTGATTATCTCCCCATCCCTCTGCTTTCTGTCTTTCCTTCTTGGCCTCGTTTTTGGAAAGATTTATTTCGGTGACAGTTGAAGACACTTCACAGCTCTAAGTCCAGTTAAATAAGAAAGAGAACACCTACTTTCTGGTCACCCAAGCAAAATTCTGGGATTAGTCCAATGGGACCCAATGAGCTGGCATATGTCCCTTGCCTATTTATGACCCAATCATTTGGCTAGGAGAAGAGATGCTCTAATGATCCAGGTCGAGATCATAGGTCCACCCTAGCAGCTGCAATTGGAATGTTCTCTACCTGAATTACCCTGTAGTCCTGGGGACTAGCAAACACCACCTGGGGCAAGCACAAACCACCACCACCACTGCAATGGAATAGGTAGATGGTCACTTCAGCCTCTGACTGTAAAACACTTTGAATTTTTCTATACTAGTTATCTAGAAAGCAAATATAACAGGACATCATGGTTTATACATTTTAAATGCATTAAGTGTTCACTGTTGAAATTTTTGAAAGTGCAACAAAATATAAAAGGAAAAAAAGTCACAGTAATTTCACTTCCAAGAGAAAATCATTATAATTTTTTTTAGGTAACTTTTTTCAGGTAATTTACTAAAGAATATTTTCCATATTATTACATATACTTCTATTCTGTACTTTATAATACTCGCCTGGTTTTCCTTGCATTACATTGTACTACCCCACCAGTGCAATGTTGAGAGACCTTTTTTTATTGTTTCTAAATTATGAACATTGTGCTTAAATTACTAACACGTACACTGCTTAATGAAATAAAAGAGGACACAAACAAATGGAAGAATATTCCATGCTATTGGATAGGAAGAATCAATATCGTGAAAATGGCCATACTGCCCAAGGTAATTTATAGATCACTGCCATCCCCATTAAGCTACCAATGACTTTCTTTACAGAATTGGAAAAGACTACTTTAAAGTTCATATGGAACCAAAAAAAGAGCCCACATTGCCAAGACAATCCTAAGCCAAAAGAACAAAGCTGGAAGCATCACGCTACCTGACTTCAAACTCTACTACAAGGCTACAGTAACCAAAACAGCATGATACTGGTACCAAAACAGAGATATAGACCAATGGAACAGAACAGAGTCCTCAGAAATAATACCACACATCTACAAGCATCTGATCTTTGACAAACTTGACAAACACAAGAAATGGGGAAGTATTCCCTATTTAATAAATGGTGCTGGGAAAACTAGCTAGCCATAAGTAGAAAGCTGAAACTGGATCCCTTCCTCACACCTTATACAAAAATTAATTCAAGACAGATTACAGACTTAAATGTTAGACCTAATACCATAAAAACCCTAGAAGAAAACCTAGGCAATACCATTCAGGACATAGGCATGGGCAAGGACTTCATGTCTAAAACACCAAAAGCAATGGCAACAAAAGCCACAATTGAGAAAGGGGATCTAATTAAACTAAAGAGCTTCTGCACAGCAAAAGAAACTACCATCAGAGTGAACAGGCAACCTACAGAATGGGAGAAAATTTTTGCAGTCCACTCATCTGACAAACGGACGATATCCAGAACCTACAAAGAACCCAAACAAATTTACAAGAAAACAACAAACAATCCCATCAAAAAGTAGGTGAAAGATATGAACAGACACTTCTCAAAAGAACATGTTTATGCAGCCAAAAGACACATGAAAAAATGCTCATCATCACTGGCCATCAGAGAAATGCAAACCAAAACCACAATGAGATACCATTTCACACCAGTTAGAATGGTGATCATTAAAAAGTCAGGAAACAACAGGTGCTGGAGAGGATGTGGAGAAATAGGAACACTTTTACACTGTTGGTGGGACTGTAAACTAGTTCAACCATTGTGGAAGACAGTGTGGCCATTCCTCAAGGATCTAGAACTAGAAATACCATTTGACCCAGCCATCCCATTACTGGGTATATACCCAAAGAATTATAAATCATGCTGCTATAAAGACACATGCAGATGTGTATTTATTGCAGCACTATTCACAATAGCAAAGACTAGGATCCAACCCAAATGTCCATCAGTGACAGACTGGATTAAGAAATGTGGCACATATACACCATGGAATACAATGCAGCCATAAAAAAGGATGAGTTAATGTCCTTTGTAGGGACATGGATGCAGCTGGAAACCATCATTCTCAGCAAACTATCACAAGATCAGAAAACCCAACACTGTATGTTCTCACTCATAGGTGGGAATTGAACAATGAGAACACTTGGACACAGGAAGGAGAACATCACACACCGGGACCTGTCGTGGGGTAGGGGGCTAGGGGAGGGTTAACATTAGGAGATATACCTAATGTAAATGATGAGTTAATGGGTGCAGCACACCAACATGGCACATGCATACATATGTAACAAACCTGCATGTTGTGCACATGGACCCTAGAACTTAAAGTATAATAATAATAAAAAATATATATTTCAAGTCTATTCCAAGTCAAAAAAAATTTACTAACACATAAATCTTTGTGATTACCTATGATAGTCTGGACAGGAGAAATGCCAAGCAGGGAACTTGCTGGATTAAAAAGCATAAACATTTTCCAAATTCCCAGCTCATTGCCACCCATAAATGCATTATCAGTTTATACTTCTATCAGCTGTGTATTTTGCTACTTCCTCAACAAAGATTATTAAAAGTGTATTTTATGCTTGTCAATGTGATAAGCAAAAATAATGTCATTACTGTTTTCTTTTTTATTACTTTGTGAAGTTAAACCAATTGTTCGTGTGAATATTTGTGCTTTTATGCATTTTATTGTGAACTTTCTCTTCAGTTCCTTTGCCCATTTTAAAGATTGAATTTTTTGTCTTTTCCTGAAAAGGAAAATTATCTTTTCCTGATTGTTCTGTTAGGCTCTTTGCATACTAGGAATCTTTTATATGTTACAAATATTTTTCCCAGGTTAACATATAATTTTAAATTATTTTCAAAACTGAAACTCACATTTCCATTTATTTTTGTAGACCAAATAATCTTTCTATTTATGTAAGTTGCTTTTAGTATCATTCTTAAAAATGTCCACATTCACTCCGCTAAAAAGAAAAAACAAATTCCTAGGTCTCCTTCAGGCATTCTGTGCTGTTAAATGGTTTATGACAAATATTAGTTATCCATTGATATCATTATCCCAATCATGCTGCTGTTCCTCCCAATCCCGATATCCAAGAAGGCAAAACAAAATAGTAACTTCTGATGTCAAGTAATGTTATTTGCACTGTATTCCCCTGTGAATTTGGGTCTCTTTTTATTTGGAATCATTCGTTTCTGGTGATATGTTTGTCTATTTTAGTTCCAGAAACACATTGTTTAACAACTGTCGCTTGGTAGTATATTTTATTTTCTGCAAGTGAAAGTCATGTCTTATTTAAATTATTCAAAATTTGAGTATTTTATCATACATTTTTGGACATGATGTGGAATAATTTTGTCAAGCTAAACAAGCCGTTTGGAGATTTTTATTGAAATTGCTTTGAATGTATACATTAATTTACAAGTTAAAGTATTTCTTCCCATCCAGTAGAATTTTATATCCCTTTCTTTTTCCCAAAAAGAAATTCAATCTTTCCTTAATTGAATGTGTTTTAAGCCCCATGAAACAGGACGACCCTTTGTCCACATTCAGAAATCTCAGTCTTGGGCTGACAGCAGTAAAAAATGCTTATGATCTTTCTTCTTCCTGATCGACCTACTGATCTATTCTGGCATTGTCACAGCTTTCCAGGAAGGCCTGGGAAGTTCTCTGTCAAACTGTTGATAGCCAAGTGAGATGTGACCTTGGAAGCCCCACCCCACCATAAGAGAGTGACTGATAGGGCCCCTCCCATGGTCCTCTCTCTTAAAGGAAAGAAGACAATTTGCAAACACTCAGCCTAAAGGATGCTCCTTGAGGAAAAATAGCCAGAACTCACAGTAGCGGAATGGGTCATTTTCTTCTCAAAGCAAACTCTCTTAGAGCAGCAGGAAATGAAGTGGTATTCACACTATCAATTACACCAACTGTTTACCTAATGAACTCAGCTGCGGAAACAGCCATGTTCCAGACCAAAAGAATATAATAAGCCCATGGTAACCCTGCAGTAACGAGCACCTTGGCAAATTCAAGGTCTGAATTCACACGATTACAGTCCAGCTGCCAGGAAGGTGCCATCCCATTATTGACTTATAATGCTATGTTATTTATTGGGATAATTATGCTTTTCTATCCCTCCAGGGCTCAGAATGAGAGAAAGTAAGCAATGTATTCTTATTCATTCAGCATGTGAGCAAATTTCAAGTCAGAATAGATTTCTCCAAGATCTATTATACTGTGTGGGGGCATCCTACAGGCTTTGGTCCCTACCTCTAAAGATTACAGGGTCTAACAGAGTATTGTATGAATCAGTGGGAAGTTGGTTCTTGTAAGTTCAGTGAAGCAGAATTTCTGTTTTGTCAGAGCAATTTTGCCTGGAACTCTCTCACTCACTGCCCTCAAATGTAAGCATCTTGTTCCTGCTCTCAGAGCTTCAGAGTTTCTTTATAATATTGTAGGTATGAAAATGAAATTTTTACATATTCAAAGTTTGACTATTATTTTATCATAATTTGCATATATTCTACATTGCATATATTCTAAATAACCCTGAAAGAAATTATTATTGCAGATGAGGAAACAAAGGCTTAGTGTAACTAAAAGACTTATTTGGTGGACACAAGTAAATATTTCTCTTTTTCCTGAATATAATTCATTTGTTTACTTATTTGATTTCCTGCCAGGTTTCCTAAATATTTGAAATCAGACATCTCCTAGCTAGATCCCTAATGCCTCCACCCCTGGTGCTGGCCCTGATAAATAGTAAGAATTTAATGAATATCTGTTGAGTAGTGGGAAAATATTGGGCTAGAAGCCAGTAAATGATGGGATCCAATCTCAGTCCTACTAATTATAAACCTTGTGAACTTGGGCCTACCACTTTTCTCTGCATTTCATTTTCCTCATCTCTAAATTGGAGCTCATAACACCAAATCATACCAAACTTCTCTTTCTCACAGGTTTGTAGTAAGGATTAAATAAAATGCAACATAAGAAAGAATTTTGAAATCAATTATGCAGTGTGTATAAAATGAAATCCATCTTCTCAAATACCTGCTTATGGAAAGGTTTAGCCTAGATTGGAAGAGACCATTATACAAGCGACATAGAGATCAGAGCTGTTTCTGTAACATCAGAGTTTACTGAGCCTGTTCCAGTGGATCCTTCTTGCTGATCACTGATCTCCAGTCTCTGAATCATTTTGCATGGTGCTGTAGAAAGATCTATGAATATAGAATCAAAATATATAGGTTTGATATTAGTTTTGTCAGCAATAAGCCATGTGGTCAAGTTATTTAAATCCTGGACTTCAGTTTTTATTTTGTTTTCTGTAAAATAATGATGGTAGTAGTGGTGATAATTATGTGTATGGAGGGAGAGGGTGGAATGGGAGGGGATGGATGAAACTGTCTCTGAATGACATTGCAGCCTTATTATTATGATCAAATTAGAGTTTGGAGAGAGTAGTGTGAATAAGATGGATGCTTAGAGTTTGAGGTATATATATGAGCATGCAGGGTCATGGATAAAGAATGAGAATCCAGAATGCTCCCCTTTTCCGCCAAAAGAAAACATTTTACACACAGCGGTCGCAAGTAAATCCTGCTGCAGGGTTGGACCTACTTCCACTGGGGTTGGAGTTAGTTCGAATGTGGATCTATCCCTAAACACCCTCTAATTGGATAGCTTCTCCCATTAAAGAGCCCCTGGAGCCTTGGGCAGCCAGACCCTACTGTCAGGGCTTTGGTTGCTGACTTCTTCAGTGTGGGGAGGGCACTCACGGGAATGTTGTCAACGGCATTCCATATGATCCTCTGAGGTCAGCACAAACCATCAGACACTGTCGCTTTTGTCCTGCTCTGCATTACTCCTGGTTGTCTTCTTTCTGAAGGTGTCCGAGGCTCCAGCCTTTTCCTCCATTTCCCTAATAAACATTACCTAGCAGCTACAATTCTCCTGCAATACATCTGAAAAATTCATCACTTTTTTTTGGCGGGCTTTGAACTTTGCTGCTTACTCAGAGGATGGAATTTAAAAATAAAACTGGCTTATTTAGCAGTAGGAATAATACAAATTTCATAAACATCAAAGTCTTATTTTTCTGTCGTATTTCACATTAGTTTCATGTGATTCACATCCATTGCTGTATTTTACCTTAAGAAATGGATGCTTTGTGTGAAAAAAAATATGTACCCTTGTGAGGTTTGCAATGGAAAATTTTCCTACATCAACCATGTTATTGTATTTCCTTAGTACTGGTTAGTTACAGACCCTGCTGTGGCTTGATTCATATTCATGGTAAGAGAAAACAAGCCTCTTAAGGCATCCTTGAACTTAAGGATGAAGAAAAATGCCTTAAGGAGACATTTCAGCTCCAGAGTACAGTTCAGAGCCGCCAAATCTGTGAGAAAGCTGATGATGAAAGACAAAAATATTTTTTAGTCATGGATTTTATAAGCTAAACCCCAGGGATTAGTTCTTGGTGGTGGAAGAATGTGAGAGGCACATTGGCAAAGAGCCTGCTGAATAATTGTAATGACCTTCCCTATGAATAAAATAGTTTATAACTTTGTACCTCTGCTAAGGACTAGGGTCTAGGGAAAGTCAGGCAGGCAGAAAAAGATAGTTGTCTGTGACTTCAGTGGCGGAAAATATATTCCCAAAATAATCACACTGGACTATGGAGTGCCACTGGAAGAACTCTTTAAACAACAACCCCCCCAACACACACACACACACACACACACACCCGTGCACACACACACACACACACATACACACACACACATACACACACACACATACACACACACACGCACACACATACACACACACACACATATACACACACACACATATACACACACACACATACACACACACATATACACACACCCACCCACACACACATACACACACACACACACACACACACATATACACACACACACATTAAATTTCTGAGGTCCAAACTCAACTGGACCCTCAATACCGCCCAACATTCTTACAGTTCCTTTTAGAATGCTATCTTCCATTGTTCAGAATGGTTATTTCAAGTCTTCTCCACTTATCTCCAAGTGTCCCAAGCCACCTTCCTTAAAGACTCCCCAGAAATAACACTGGGTCCAAGTTCTTAATAAAAGTAAAAGCAGCAGGTCAGTACTCCCTTGACTTTCTGTCCTTCAACAGGCAAACTTAATTTCACTGGCACCAAGTTAGTTTACTAGGGCTGCCATAACAAAGTGCGAACTGGGTGGCTTAGACAACAGTAACTTACCCTCTCACAGTGCTGGAGGCTAAAAGTGTCAAATCAAGAGTTGGTTCCTTCTGAAGGTGGTCTTGGAAAATCTGTCCCGTGTCTCTCCTAGGTAGTTTTCTGTCAATCTTTGGCTTTTTTTTTTTTTTCACCTTCTGTTACATCTCCTGATCTCTGCCTTCACCACATGGCTTTCTCTCTATGTGTGCATGTTAGTGTCCAAATTCCCACCCCCTACTATTAAAAAAAATTTTTTTTGAGACAAGGTCTTGCTCTGTTGTTCAGGCTGGAGTACTGTGGTGCAGTCATGGCTCACTGCATCCTCAACCTCCCCAGGGCTCAAGAGATTTTCCCATCTCAGCTTCCTGTGTAGCTGGGACTACAGGCATGCACCACCACACCTGGAGACACACACACACACACACACACACATATATGTGTGTGTATATATATATATAGTATGTTGTAGAGATGGGGTTTTGCCATGTTGCTCAGGCTGGTCTCAAACTCCTGATTCAAGTAATTCACCTACTTTGGCATCCCAAAGTGCTAGGATTACAAGCATGAGACACCACGCGGGCCTCCCCCTTTATATTGTTTTATTTTATTGTTTGAGACAAGAGTCTCGCCCTGTCACCTAGGCTGTAGTGCAGTGCCATGATCTCAGCTCACTGCAACCTCTGCCTCTTGGGTTCAAGTGATTCTCCTGCCTCAACCTCCTAAGTAGCTGGGACTACAGGCGTGCACCACCATGCCCAGCTAATTCCTGTATTTTTAGTAGAGATTGGCCAGGCTGGTCTTGAACTCCTGTCCTCAAGAGATCTGTCCCCCACTGGCCTCCCAAAGTGCTGGGGTTATGAGTATGAGCTGTCCTCTCATACGTCCATGTCTGTCCTCTTCTTTTTATAAGGATATCAAACATATTGGATTAGGGACTTACCTTACTTCAGTATGACCTCATCTTAACAATTACATCTGCAATGACCTTACTTCCAAATAAGGTCACACTCTGGGGCAGTAGGCATTAGGATTTCAATACATGAATTTGGGGGAAACACAGTTCAATCCATAATAAGTATCCACTTTTAACCCATGCCTGATCTTTTCAAAAGTACATTTCCTTTTAGGTGTGGCTACTCGCTGCACAGATGTTCTGGCGTCTGACCATTGCTGCTACCTCAGAAACCCTATTTAATCAGGCACCTCCTTGCTTCTCAACAACTAAAGTTGTTCCTTTCATACAACTCATTCTAATCAGCACTTAACCAAGGTCACCTTTCTCCCACCTCAAGAAACCTCTGCAACAACAGAGGCTTTCATGAGCCTCGCATCCCATGTGAGCTTAGGCTCTGTGCTCTCTTTTCCTTTGCAGTATACATCAGCTGTCTCCACTTGCTTATAGCCTGTTCACTCAATTCACTACAATATGGCCTCCTCGCTCCTTACTTCATTCACATTACTATTGTTCAGAACAGGTGGATGACTTTGTTTTTGCTAGATGCAATGGCTCTACAGGCTTCCTCTTACCCGAGTCTTCATCACAATTTAACACTGTTGACTTATCCCAACTTCTGGAAGTCCTTACCTGTTTCAGATTCCACACCTCCACATTGCCCTTGAAACAGACTTTGCAAAAATTTTAACAATAAGAAAATGATGGCAGTAAAACATATCTGATCTAACCCATGTTCGTTTTGCCTTTCCCTTGATTATTCTTGGGCTTTTGGGCCAAGCTAACTTTGGAAGACATTTAGATTATGGTTTAAATGATAATAGCCCTTCTTTAAAACGCAACCATCAACTATCTTCGCAAAGCTAATGAAGGCCACCAGGCTACAGGGAAGAGAGGAGCCTGATTCTGGTAAGTTTTGTGGACCTGTCACAAGATACTCCTGCAGATACCACTACTGTAGATTCGCCTTTTGAGATATCTTTTCATGAAATTTTTTTTTTGTTTTTTTTATGTCTGACATCCCTGGCTCCACCTGGACCTGATGGCTCCATGTGGACTCCCCAACCTTGCCCTTGTGGTCACACCCAGGAGCAATTCAGCTCAGGTGAATAGCTTTGACTCCGTATGTTTTCATCTCCAACACAACCAGTTAGCAGCAAGCACCCATTACGTGACCACTCCCACTCCCTTCCCCAAATTGCCTTTGAAAAAGACAGGACTTCAGGGGGATTGCTTTGAGTACTAACTCTATCTCCCTTGTGACATGGCTGGCCTCATGTCAATTAAACTTTCTTTGCTACAATGTTGTGGTCTTTATTTGTGCAGCAGGCAGCAAGAACCCCTTGGGCAGTTCCATTCTCATACCGTGATTTCCTTTTTACCTCCGGGCTGCTACATCACAGTCTCCTTTGCTGGTTCCTTTTTCTTTGTGAATCCTTTAAAATGTCAGAGGCCCATCTTCAATCCTCCAGACTCTCCTCTTCCGTGATGTCGTCCACCCTCAAAACTCTAATGACTATCTGTATGCTCTTACCCTCAAATATATTTCAAGCTAGGATGTCTCTCCTGAGGTCCAGACCTATGTGAATAAAACCAGTGGACATCTTCAGATGGATATCCACAGACAGCTTAAACTCAACTTGTTCCAAACTGAATTCATCATAGGTCATCAAAATCTATTTCACCATCTATGCCCAATATCTCAATGGCACTGTTATTTTACCTTGTGTCTCAGTCAGAAAGCATGGACTTTTATTTACCTTTTTCTTTCCCACAAACACATCCAATTACACTGATTCTTTGAACTCTCTCTTATCTTTTGAAAGTCTCTAATTCTCCTCCTGGCAGTAGCTTATTTCAGGCTATAAGCATCCTTCTCCCAGGCAACTGCAGCAGTCTCCTAACAGGTCTCCCTGTCTCTGATCTTGCCATCCTATGATGCGTTGTCCACACTGCAGTCAGAGCAACCTTTCTCATAATCTATCCTATGCTTGACTCCTTAGTAGCCCTGCTCCGTAGTCTAATGGAGAGCTCCAACCATTCTGAAGCTCTTGCAGGTCCCCAGTACATCATGATTTCCCCCACCCCATAGCCTTTATACACATTGCTGTCACAGGAAATGTCCATTCTTCACTCTTTTATCCTGTACTTCCAACCCTCCAATTGGAAAACTCATATCCCCAAAACTGCCATAAAAAGTACTCCTAAATTTTCCTATGCCAGCAGGTTACTACTAACTTCCCTAACTTTTATCATATCGTATATTATATATATACTCTATATGTATTAACATATTCCTTGAGGACTAGGAATTTGCAATGTGTAGTTAAGAAATAGTTTATCTCTCACTGCACAGCACAGAGGCTGATATGTAGTAGTTGTTCAATAAATGTCTGTTTTGTTTTGTTTTTAGAGACACTGTGTTGCCCAGGCTAGAGCGCAATGTCACCATAGCTCACTGCAGCTTTGAACTCCTGGGCTCAAGCAATCCCCTCACCTTAGCCTCCCAAGTTGCTGGGTCTACAGGCATGCACTACCACACGCAGCTAATTTTAAAAATTTTTTGTAGAGACAGGGTCTCACTTTGTTGCCCGAGCTGGTCTTAAACTCCTGGGTGCAGGCTATAGTCCCACTCAGCCTCCCAAAGTGCTGGGATTATAGATGTGAGCCACTGCATCCCTCCATAAATGTCTGTTTAATGAATGAATAAATGAAATGAATAAATAAATGAATAAATGATCAAGCCTTCAGAGATCTTATTAAAGCGAGCCATATTTGACTTAAGCAGCAAAACTGGAGGGGGTACATTTTGAAACCCCAAACAAATATAATCAAATAAAGATAAGCTAAAAAAAGAATCAGAAAAGCCCCCAAATGCTTAAATACATGGATAACTTTTAAGAACTCATTTTGCTGACAGTTTTAAAATACCACCTAGGTGTTTACAAAGAATATTCAAGGTCAGATTTGGAAGAAAATATAAACTCCTCTTCATTTGCACATTGATTAAAAAATAGTCTTCCTACTGTTTCAGGTAGTCAAAAGCACTACAAAACAGACTTATTGGGATCTGTGTGTAATAAAAATGAAGTCAATGGCAGATTTATACTGCTAGGAGAAGCACATTAAAGGCTGCTTCTGTCACTGTCTCTGAAGGAAGCCTCTAGACTCTCCCACAGGGTTTGGCCTAGCATAATAAAATAGCATTAAGAGTATGAACTTCTAGTTCTTCTATTTGTAGTATTACAAGGTAATATTGAAACTTCATTGAACGGAGGAGGAGGCATTTCTTAAGCCTAAAACTTAATAATAGCAAATCCTGTCAACCATCAGAATATATCCAAAATCTAGCTAGTTTCACTACCTCTTCAGCTACCCCTTTTGTCTCCAATCACCAGAATTTCTTGCCTAGATCATTCCAAGGTCTCCTGACATCTGCCCTTGCACTTTGACTTTCTGTTCTTAACATAATAGCTAAGGAGATCCTGCCCAACAAAAGTGAAAGCATTTTACTCCTCTGTATAATTCAAAATAAAAACCAAAATGCTTATAATGGTCTTCGACATCTTACAAGATCAGCCTCTCCATCCTCAGCCATGACCACTCTGACCTTACTTCCCCTCCCTCCTTCCTCAGTCGCTCAATTCTAGCCACACTGGCTTCTTTGTTTTTCTTTAAGCACTCCTGGCATGCTCCTGCCCCCGGGCTTCTGCAATTCCTACTCCCCCGAACGGAAGCATTTTTCCCAAACATCTCCATGCCTTGCTTATTTGCCTCCTCCACGTCTTTGCTGTAATGATTGCTTTCCTGCAGCATCTTCCCTGTCTACTTTATTTTAAATTACAATCCTCTCTCAGCATTAGCACTCTCTGTTTGCCTTTTTTGCCTTATTTTGCTTCTTAGCACACAATTCCATCCGACAGTTCACTTATATATTTGTTTCTTAGTGTTTGGTTTCCCACATTATACACTCTTTGGGATTATTATCAGCTCTTGTTTACTGATGCATTTCCCTGCATTTAGAACAGTGCCTGACACATGATAGCAGCTCAATAAATAGGCATTAAATGAAAATAAAAAAAATCAAATTTGAAGACTACTTTAGCCAGAAGGACATAGAGGATCAAATTAATGTTCCCACTTAACAAAATGGACAAAATAGATGAGCTGTTTTTTTTTTTCCAGATATTTGACAAAGGGAAGCATAGAAAAGGACAAGCAACAAAATGAGCGCCAAACTTGCCCCAGCTTGGTGCCTTAAAGGCATTTACAGGGTGCAATGCAGGAAGAGGCTCAGCAATATACTCAAGTTGAGGAGACAAAATCTAGGGGGCCCAAGGTGACTAGAACTCATAGAGAAGAGGAATGGAGAGGAGAGAACTACATAGAGAGGCTCCAGACATCCATGGGAAGATCCCTTTGAATTTTCAGCTCTGTACTGATCAGTGCATGCACGTGAGGAAACTACATCAGGCCCGGAAAAAATAGCAGGAAGGATCTGACAGAATCATCCTCAATGATTGCACCAGCCAGAGTTGAAATGCCTCCTCACCCATGGAGCATCAAGTACAATCCTCAGAAGGATATTGTCACAGTAATGGGGTAAAGAAGAACCAGACTAAAAATTGTTCTGGACCCAGCTAACACAGCTTGAAAACAAACATGAAAAAGATCAAAATTGTTTCCAAGTAATTTAAGTGTGTCTGTGAACAAAGACAAAAATATTTAAAAGAATACAAAATTCTCTAGCAAACCATAATGAATGTACATTTCACAGCATCTGACATCCAAACAAAAATAAACAGGCATTCAAAAAATAGGAAATTCAACCCATAATGAGCAGAAAAAATAAAACAATAGAAGCCATGCAGAAATAATATTGTATGCATTGAATTGTATCCCCCGCCCCACCAAATTTGTATGTTGAGGTCCTAAATTGCAATACTCAGAATGGGATCTTATTTGGAAATAGAGTAATTGCAAAAGTAATTAGCTAAGTTAACATGAGGTTTAGGGTAGCTCCTAAACCAATATCACTGGTATCCTTTAAAAAGGGATAAATTCGGACACAGAGAAAAATATGTATAAGGGAAGATGATGTGAAGAGACACAGAAAGAATATTACCAGTTACAAGCCAAAGAGAGAGGCTTGGAATTGATCCTTTCCTCATAGTCCTCAAAAAGAGCCCACTCTGCCAACATCTTGATTTCATACTCTGGCTTCTCAAACTGTAAGATAACACATTTATTTTGTTTAAGATCATTTTGTGGACTTTGCTATGGCAGCCCTAGATAACTAATGAAGACATCAATAATAATATTAGTAAAGAATGATATAAATATAAACAATAGGCTCAAAAAGGTAGACAAAAACTTGACATGATAAACAGACTTTTGGAATATATATTTAGAAGATCCAAATTGAAGTTATATTGATGAAAACAACAATATTTGAGAACAAAAAATACATGAAGGAAATTAATAACAGATTCTACCTACAGAGTAAAAGATTAGTGAACTTGAAAACACAGCAATAATAATAATCTGAAATCCAACACAGAGAAAAAAAGACAAAAACAAAAACAAAACAAAACAAAAAACCAACCCAAACCAAAAAGAACAGTATTTGTGAGTTTTGGAACAGGTTTTAGTAGCCTAATACAAGAAATTGATGTCCTAGAAGAAGGGGTTAAAAGGAAAATAAATATTTGAAGAAATAATGGCCCAACATTTTCCAAGAAGCTTAATAAATTCCAAGTAAAAGAAACATGAAGAAAATTACATCAGGGTATATCTGATATGGTTTGGCTGTGTCCCCACCCAAATCTCATCTTGAATCATAGCTCCCATTGATACAGGAGCTAGAAATTACTTAGGCAGATAGTGAGGGTAAAGCAGTCCTCGGCAAGGCTTCTCTTTTAACAAAAGGCAGCCCCCAAATCGTTTCTTTTTCTAACAAACAGCAGTCTGGAAACTCGAGCTGCAGACATAGATAAGCAAGCTGGAAGCTTGCAGGGGCGAATGCCAGCAACTGTGCAAAAAGCAAAGGGTTACCTGGAAGCCAGGTATGTTCAACATGGAAGCTTCATCTTCCCTTTTCTTTGTCACCATGTGTACAGCAAAGGAACAGGCAACACGGTGCCAGACAAATAGAGAACCCATCTGCATAATAAAAGATTACGGTGGGGTGGCCAGCTTCTTCACGCACTATACAAATGGCACACCTGGTCTGGCAAATCTTTTGTGCCCTACATAAATCAGACACTGCCTCCTCAAGCTCATCTATAAAACCTTCTGCATTTCATTGAGGAAGCAGCAACCCATTTTCTCTGGGATCCCTTTCTGTGCAGAGAGCTTCTCTCTTTCTTTCACCTATTAAACCTCTGCTCTTAACCTTACTCCTTGTGCGTCCACATCCTTGATTTCCTTGGTGAGAGTCAACAAACCTTAGGTATCACCCAGATGAATGATGCTGCTTCACCATAATCCCCACATGTCATGGGAGAAACTAGGTGGGAGGTAATCCAATCATGGGGGCGTTTTTTTCCCATGCTGGTCTCATGATAGTGAGTAAGTCTCACAAGATCTGATGATTTTATAAAGGGCAGTTCCCCTGCAAATGCTCTCTTGCCTGCCGTCTTGTAAGATGTGCCTTTTCTCCTCTTTTGCCTTCCACCATGATTGCTACCCTCCCTAGCCATGTGGAACTGGAGTCCATTAAACCTCTTTTTAAAAAATAAATTACCCAGTCTTGGGTATTTCTTCATAGAAATGTGAAAATGGACTAATACCATAAATTGGTACCAAGTAATGGGGCATTGCTGTAAAGATACCCAAAAATGTGGAAGTGACTTTGGAACTGGGTAACAGGCAGAGGCTGGAATAGTTTGGCGGGCTCAGAAGAAGACAGGAAGATGTGGGAAACTTTGGAACTTCCTAGAGACTTGTTGAATGGCTTTGACCCAAATGCTGATAGTGATATGGACAATAAAGTCCCGGCTGACGTGGTGTCAGATGGAGATGAGGAACTTGTTGGGAATGGAACAAAGATGACTCTTGTTATGCTTTAACAAAGAGACTGGCAGCATTTTGCCCCTGTCCTTGAGATCTGTAGAACTTTGAACTTGAGAGGGATGATTTAGGATATCTGGCAGAAGAAATTTCTAAGTGGTAAAGTGTTCAAGAGGAAGCAGGCATAAACCTTTGGAGAATATGCAGGCTGATGATGCAACAGAAAAGAAAAACCTATTTTTCGAGGACAAATTCAAGCTAGCTGCAGAAATTTACATAAGTAACCAGGAGCCAAATGTTAATTGCCAAGACAATGGGGAAAGTGTCTCCAGAATATGTCAGAAGTCTTCATGGCAGCCCCTTCCATCACAGGCCTGGAGGCCTAGGAGGAAAAAAAATGGCTTTGTGGACCAGGCCCAGGGCTTTGCTGCTTTGTGCAGTCTGGAGACTTGGTACCCTGCATCCCAGCTGTGGCTACAGGGGGCCGATGTAGAGCTCAGGCATTGCTTTAGAGGTTGCAAACTCCAGGCCTTGGCAGCTTACATGTGTTATTGTGACTGTGGGTGCACAGAAGTCAAGAATTAAGGTTTAGGAACCTCTGCCTAGATTTCAGAGGATGTACAGAAATGCCTGGATGTCCAGGCAAGGGTGTTCTGCAGGGGCAAATCCCTCATGGAGAATCTCTGCTAGGGCAATGTGGAAGGAAAATGTGGGGTGGGAGCCCCTACACAGAGTCCCCACTGGGGCACTGCCTACTGGAGCTGTGAGAAGAGGGCCACCATCCTTTAGACCCCGAATGTAAGATCCACTGACAGCTTGCACCATGTGCCTGGAAAAGCCACAGACACTTAATGCCAGCTTGTGAAGGCAGCAGAGAGGACAGTTGTACCCTGCAAAGCCACAGGGGAGAAGCTGTCCAAGACCATGGGAACCCACGTCTTGCATCAGCATGACCTGGATGTCAGACATGGAGTCAAAGGAGATCATTTTAAAGCTTTAAGATTTGACTGCCCTGCCAGATTTCAGACTTGTGTGGGGACTGTAGCCCCTTTATTTTGGCCAATTTCTCCCATTTGGAACTGTTATATTAACCCGATTCTTGTACCACCATTATTTGTAGGAAGTAATTAACTTGCTTTTGATTTTACAGGCTCATAGATGGAAGGGGCTTGCCTTGTCTTAGATGAGACTTTGGACTGTGGACTTTTGAGTTAATGCTGAAATGAGTTAAGACTTTGGGGGACTGTTTGGGAGGCAGGATTGGTTTTGAAATGTGAAGACATGAGATCTGGGAGGGGCTAGACATGGAATGATATGGTTTGGCTGTGTCCCCACCCAAATCTCATCTTGAATTGTAGCTCCCATAATCTCTACATGTCATGGGAGGGATCAAGTGGGAGGTAATTGGATCATGGGGGTGGGTTTTTCCTGTGCTCTTCTTGTGATGGTGACTACGTCTCACAAGATCTGATGCTTTTATAAAGGGCAGCTCCCCTGCACAAGCTCTCTTGCCTGCTGCCATGTAAGATATGCCTTTGTTCCTCATTCACCTTCCATCATGATTTTAAGGCCTCCCTAGCCATGTGAAACTGTGATTTCATTAAACTCTTTTCCTTTATAAATTACCCAGTCCCAGGTATTTCTTCATAGCGTATGAAAATGGACTAATACAATATGATAATAATTTTTTTAGTGGGAAAAATTTAAGCAGTCAGCAGGGAAGAAAGAACATATATACACAGGAACAAAGCTAAGAATGGCAGCAGCATCAGAAGTAATATAAGGGAAAAGTAGGAGAGCAACATCTTTTAACTACTGAAAGAGGAAAATTATAAACATATAATTTTATACCCAGCAAAACTATTTTACAAAAACAAAGGTAAAATAATCACAATGTGAAAGAGCTCAGACTGTTAATGCCTTGGTTTTGTTCAGAAAACCTGTAGATATGCAAGCAACCCATGGACAATTGTCTGCCAACAATAATATAAAATCTTATGTACCTAATAACAAAACCTCAAAATAGGGTGGGTGGTGGCTAATGCCTGTAATCCCAGCACTTTGGCAGGGTGAGGCAGGCAGATCACTTGAAGTCAGGAGTTTGAGACCAGCCTGGTCAACATGGTGAAACTCTGTCTCTACTAAATATGTAAAAATTAGCCGGACATGGTGGCACGTGCCTATAGACCTAGATACCTGGGAGGCTAAGGCAGGAGAATCACTTGAACCTGGGAAGCGGAGGTTGCAATAAGCCGAGATTGTGCCACTGCACTCCAGCCTGGGCGACAGAGCAAGACTCCATCTCAAAAACAAAACAAAACAAAACCTTCAAAATACATGAAGCAAACTGTTGTAAATAAAAAGAGAAATAAATACATCTAAAATCATATAGGAAATTTCCATATTCTTCTCCCAATAATTGATAGAAAATGTATGCAGAAAATCAGTAAGGCTATGTAAGACCTGAAGAACACAATTAACAAACTTGACCTAATTGATGTTTATGAAAAATTCTACCTACTAGCAGCAGAATTGACATTTTTTGTTAGCACATGTAGAACATTTACCAACGTAGGTTGTTGCTAGTCTATAAATGAACTCAAAGTAAATTTAATAAGATCCATAAGAGTCAAGTAATATAAAATATTATATGACTATAACAGAATTAAATTATGAATCAATAACAGAAAGAGAAGGGGAATTTCACCAATTATTAGGACACTGAACAACATACTTTAAAACGTTTTTTGAAATTTTACTTGACAAAAAATAATTGTGTATGAGTATAACATGATGTCTTGCTCTATATATATATTGTAGAAAGATTCAGTGAAGCTAATTACCTCACCAACTGTCTCAATTTGTTTTGTGGGGCTGTAACAGAATACCTGAGGTAGGTTAATTTATAAAGAAAATGTATTGGCTCATGGTTCTGGAGGCTGGAAAATTCAAGATTGAGGGGTTGGCATCTGGGAAAGGCCTTCTTGCTGCCTATCTTATGGCAGAAGAGAGAGCAAGAGACTGAACTTGCAGTTTCAAGCCCTTTTACAACAGGCATCAATTCATTTGTGAGGGTAGAACCCTCATGACCTAAATGTCTCCCATTAGGCCTCACCTCGTAACACTGCTTCACCGGGAATCAAGTTTTCAACACATCATTTTTGGGGTATTCACACCATAATGCCAAATTATCTTTCTTTTTGTGGTGAGAAAATTAAAAATTGATTCTTTTCGCAATTTTGACATATACAACACATTATTAACTGTGGCCATCATGCAGTGCAATAGATCACTAAAACTTATTCCTCCAGTCTAACTGAAATTTTGTATCCTTTGATCAACATCTTCCCATTCCCCATCTCTCTCCCTTCCCCCAGCCTTTTGTAACCACCTTTCTACTCTGTTTCTACCAGATTGACTTTTTTAGATTCTGCACATAAATGGGATCATACAGTATTTGTCTTTTGGTTCCTGGTTTATTTCTCTTAGCATAATGTCCTCCAGTTCCATCCATGTTGCTGTAAATGACAGCATTTTCTTGTTTTTAAGACTTTACAGTATTCCACTGTATGTATGTGTATGAGTGCGTGCTCATCAAAAGACAAAATTAAGAAAATAGCAAAAAACAACACATTTCTAACACAAATATCTGACAAATGACTTTTATCCAGAGCATGTTAGGAAACTCTTAAAACTCAATAATAAAAAGACAATAACCTCATTTTGAAAAATGTACAAAAGACTTGAATAGACAATTCAATTCAAAGGAAGACATATGGGCTCCAAGTCACTGTTGCACAGCCTGGTGCCCCATGCGTGTGGGACAGTCCCAACCCACCTTGCTCTCTAGTACTTGTAAGGCTTTTCTTTTAAAAATGCCTGAGGAAGTGCACCATGAAGAGGAGGAGGTGGAGACTTTTGCCTTTCAGACAGAAATTGCCTAACTCAGGTCTCTTATTATCAATATCTTCTATTCCAACAAGCAGATTTTCCTTCAAGAGTTGATTTCTAAAGTTTCTGATGCCTTGGACATGATTCTCTATGAGGGCCTGGCAGACACTTACAAGTTGGACAGTGGTAAAGAGCTGAAAATGGACATCATGCCCAACCCTCAGGAATGTACCCTGACTTTGGTGGACACAGGCATTGGCATGACAAAGCTGATTTCATAAATACTTTGGGAACCATTGCCAAGTCTGATACTAAAGGATTTATGGAGGCTCTTCAGGCTGGTGCAGACATCTCCATGATTGTCAATTTGGTGTTGGCTTTCATTCTGCCTATGTGGTGGCAGAGAAAGTGGTTGTGATCACAAAGCACAATGATGATGAACAGTGAACCTGGGAGTCCTCTGGTGGGGGTTCCTTCACTGTATGTGCTGACCATGGCAGGGGTACCAAAATGATCCTCCACCTTAAAGAAAACCAGCAGAGTACTTAGAAGAGAGATGGGTCAAAGATGCAGTGAAAAAGCACTCACAGTTCATAGGCTAACCCATCACCCTCTATCTGAGGAAGGGAAGAGAGAAGGAAATCAGTGATGATGAGGCAGGGGAAGAGAAAGGCAAGAAATAATAGGAGGATAAAGATAATGAGGAAAAGCCCAAGATTGAAAATGTGGGTTCAAAGGAGGAGGATGACAGTGGCAAGGATAAGAAAAAGAAAACCAAGAAGATCAGAGATAAATACATTGATCAGGAAGAACTAAAGACCAAGCCTATTTGGACAAGAAACCATGTTTACATCACCCAGGAGAAGTATGGAGAATTCCGTAATAGCCACACTAATGACTGGGAAGGCCACCTGGCAGTCAAGCACTTCTCTATAGAAGGTCAGTTGGAATTCAGGGCATTGCTATTCATCGCCAGTCAGGCTCCTTTTGATTTCTTTGGGAATAATAAGAAAAAAGACACCATCAAACTCTACATCCTTCATGTGTTCATCGTGCACAGCTGTGATGAGCTGATACCAGAGGATCTCAACTTTATCCGTGGTATGGTTGACTCTGAGGATCTACCCTTGAACATTTGAGAAATGCTCCAGCAGAGCAAAATCTTGAAAGCCATTCACGAAAACATTGTTAAGTAGTACCTTGAGCTCTTCGCTGAGTTGGCAGAAGACAAAGAGAATTACAAGAAATCCTATGAGGTATTCTCTGAAAATCTAAAATTTGGAATCCCCCAGGACTCCCCTAACTGGCAACACCTGTCTGAGCTGCTGCACTTTCACACCTCCCAGTCTGGAGAAGAGATGACATCTCTGTCAGAATATGTCTTTTTTTTTTTTTTTTATGAAGGATACACCTACTACATCACTGGGGAGAGCAACGAACAGGTGGCCAGCTCTGCTTTCGTGGAGTGAGTGCAGAAGCGGGGCTTTAAGGTAGTGTATAATACCAACCCCACTGATAAGTACTGTATGCAGCAGCTCAAGGAGTTTAACGGGAAGGGCCTCATCTCAGTTACCAAGGAGGGTCTGGAGCTACCTGAAGGTGAGGAGGAGAAGAAGAAAATGGAAGAGTGCAAAGTAAAGCTTGAGAACCTCTGCAAGTTCATGAAAATAATCTTGGATAAGAAGGTTGACAAGGTGACAGTTTCCAATAGGCTTGAGTCTTCACTTGCTGCATTGTGACCAGCATCTATGGCTTGACAGCCATTATGGAGCAGATTGTGAAAGCCCAGGTACTTTGGGACACCTCTATGATGGTTATCTGATGGCCAAAGGGCACCTGGTGATCACCATGACCACTGCATTGTGGAGACGCTGTGGCAGAAGGCTGAGGTGGACAACAATGACAAGGCTGTCAAGGACTGGGTGGTGCTGCTGTTGGAAACCAAGCTGCTCTTCTGACTTCTTCCTTGAGGATCCACAGACCCACTCCAACTACATCTACTGCATGATCAAGCTAGGCCTGGTATCAATGAAGATGAAGTGACAGCAGAGGAACCCACTGCTACTGTTCCTGATGAGATCCTTCAGTTTGAGGGCAATGAGGTTGTGTCTCACAGGGAAAGAATAGATCAGGAAAGGAAATAGATCACGCTTGGAAACCTTGTGCACTCTGTGTAGTGTTCTCAGGGCTCCCACCACAGCTTTGAGTGGCCCTGTCCCATCTGCCTCACTCCGATGATGCCTAGTGTTTTTTCTCTCCCATCCTTGTATCTAAGGCAGGAAACAAGGGCATCAAGCCCCATTTCCTCCCTAATTTGACAACAGGCTTGGATGTTGTGTATTGTGGGGTTTTTAAAATTTTGTTCTGAAATTCATCTATGCAAAATAAAGAAGATGCCATTTTATATAAAAAAGGAAGACATATGAATAGCCAGTAAGCAAATGAAAAGGTGCCCAACACTTTAGTTATCAGGAAAAAGTAAATTAAAACCAAAGTAAGAAACTACTTTATACTCACTAGAATGGTTAAAATTCAAGATGATAATACCAAATGTTGGCCAAGAGGTGGAGCATGGACTTTCATACATTGCTGACTACAAAACAGTACAAACACTTGGGAAAACGGTTCAGTAGTTTTATTCATTTTTCTAAATAAAAGCAAATGTATCTTAACCTAAGGCAGAAGAATTATACTACTAGATGTTTACTTAAAATAAATGAAATGAGTTGTAGGAATTACTTGTATATTCTGGTTATAGTATTGCAGCTATCTTCTGTCACTCAGCAATTTGCCTTTCCCTGTCTTAGTATGCCTTTGGATAAACAGAAATTCTTACTTTTAAAGTAGTCCTACTTATCAGTCTTTCTATTTACAGTTAATGCTTTTTATGTCCTGATAAAATATATGTCCATAAAATGACATAAAAAGCAAAAACTAGAAACAACCCAAATGCCTATCAGCAATTTAATGGATAAACAAACTGTGGTATTTTAATGTAAATACAATAATAATGAAATGTTGATACAACAACATAGATTAATTCTCAAAGCATTTTATTGAGCAAAAGAAACAAGGTACAAAAGAATTCATGCTGAGTGATTCTATTTCTATGAAGTTCTAGAACATTCAAAACTAAAATATAGTTACAGAAAACAAGGTGGCAGGGACTAAGATGAATTGACTAGAACGAGCATGAAGATGACAGGGTGATAGGAATATTCTAGATCTTGATTGGAGTGATAGTTACACAGATGTATGCATTTGTCAAAACACTTTAAACTACATTTAAAATCTGTGCATTTTATTATAAGTAAATTGTACCTTTACAATTTAATTGTACAATTTAATTTAAATTGTAAATTGTACCTTTAATTTAATTTAATTTGTACTTTTATAATTTACCATTTAAATAAGTTCCTTTACAATTTAAAAGTATGTAAGGAAGGGGTCCAGTTTCAGTTTTCTGCACATGGCTAGCCAGTTTTCCCAACACCATTTATTAAACAGGAAAGCCTTTCTCCATTGCTTGTTTTTGTCAGGTTTGTCAAAGATCAGATAATTGTAGATGTGTGGTGTTATTTCTGAAGCCTCTGTTCCGTTCCATTGGTCTATATATCTGTTTTGGTACCAGTACCATGCTGTTTTGGTTATTGTAGACTTGTAGTAAGAAAGGCATACCTTTCTTTCTTGGAGAAACAAGGAAAAGAAAAAAGAAAAAAAAAGCACCCTCCCCCTCTATGGACACCTATGAGGACATGCAGTAATTGGATAAGGAAATTGAATCCATGACATAAAAGTAGCACGATCAGAGTGTATCAGGCTCATAGAAACGAGATAGGATTTCATCCAGCTTTTCAAGGCATACGAACATCTTCCCTCGGGAACACATAAAAACGTGTACACAGTAGTGAAAATTACTTTTGATTGCCTTAGACGAAACATCTAACCTTTAAAAGTTTCCAGAGACTTGTGTGTAGGTTCCGCACCTGGTATCCAAGAAAGAGGGGCTTGGGACTGGGCAGACATTTGCCCAGCTGAAGATTTGTAGACAAATCAAGTGTCAAGCACTATTTAGCACAAGCTATTCTGCAGCCACTTAGCGAACAGTTATTGGCTAAATGACTACTTTTCTCTCTCAGGCGAATGAGGACAAAAATCCCTGAAGTGAAGCAGAGACAGGTGGGATTTCAGTGGCCCTTGCAGCATGACAGTTACATTGTTTTACGACTAGCCTTACACATGTCCAACCTTAAGTGCAAACAGGAGCACTGTTGACATATTTTCAAGACTCCTCTGGAGGTGAATGTACTGGATTTCAGCAAAATTTGACACAGCAGAGAACAAGGTGTGCTGTGCTCTTAGCTACTTGATAATTATAAATAGGTTTACGGTACAATAGATCTGATTTGGAAACTACATAAAATGTAATTATCTGTAACTCTCATTAAAAACAGATATTAAGAAAACACTGAGTTTGCCTACAGCCTTTGTCTTAAAGTTTGAATTTATCAAATACTCATCATCATTCCTGCTTTCCCTCCAAGGCCTTGGGCCTTCCGTAGTCAATGAGAGGTTCCTAATGCAGTCAAGTATGAACAGGAGTAAGATGAAGCAATGAGCTGAGATGTGGAGCAGAGGGGATTCTTGGCACCTCTGCTGAGAGGCAAGAGTCGGCTCTTCTGGTAGAGACTTTGCAGCTCATCTACAATTATTTTACTGCAGGAAAGTGTTACCTGAAACGCCTCCACTGCTTCCAGCTACTTATCTTGCTTTTGCAGGTATCTAGTGGCATTCTTACAATCCACTGTTCTTAGCCACCCACAAAAGACAAGCTCCAAACAACTCTCATCTTCTCAAGTATTAGAACTATCACCTTATGCCACAGATACGGAAAGCAATATGAATAAATACTATTATGTAAAGAGCTCTTGCAAATCAACAATGTAGCACAAACATCCTAGAGAACCTAGGATATAATTTACAAAAGAAGAAATATAAATCTCTGATCTATGTTAAATAGGTTCAATGTCACTAGTGAGCAATTTAAGCACAAATGAACTAGAGGTTTTCATGCCTCAGGTTGGTGATGATTTGGAAAATATGAGTATACAGCAAGATAAGTACTCTTATACACTCTTAATGAAACTGTAATGTAATGGAAACCTTTCAGGGAAGCAATTTGGCAGTATGTACTAAGTGACTTAAATTGTTTCATGTCCTTTGAATCAGTCATTCTTCCAAGACACAGTCAAAAAGAAAGAAGCATGCTTGTAGACAAGAATGTATGTACAGGGATGTTTATCAGAGTTAGCCAAAACTGGAAACCACATAAAGGCCTAATAAAAGAGCAATGGCTAAACAATATATGGTATATTATGGAACATTTTAAATGCATTATAATGTTCATGGATATTATGAGAAATTATTCAAGAGATAACATTAAGTGTAAAAATAGGATAAGTGAGCAAATCTATGAATGTATATTTCTCAGAAGAAGAAGCCTCAGAGGTTGGCAATTCTATGAAAAGATGTCAGAATTCCAGAGCAGTCAGAAAAATATGAATAAAAATAAAAATGAGATACTGATTTACAGGTACCGTAATAGCAAAAAATTTGAAGAGCATATGATACAAGGGGTCTATAATAAAGTGGGAAGATGGAGACTTGAATAACACTGGAAAGCAATATGGTAGTACTTAGGATAGTCAAGGTCCCATGGCTTACTAATTACATACATGGATATATATTGCAGAGACACTCTTCCACAGGCCCTTATGAGGACATGTAAGAGATGTCTGTCATGACAATGACTGTGCAAGGAGAAGTCAGAATAACCCACATGGTCAACACTGGAGGAATTAATAAGCAAAATGTAGTAAATGCATACTATATAATGACAAAAACTAGATGGTGCACACATCAATAAATATGAAAAACATAGTTTTCAGTGGAAAAAGGGAAGGACAAAATGAGACTTTAGGAAAAATGAATATTAAAGAACACATACATAAAGGAATGCAATATATTGCATATATCAAAAACTATTTATATCAGTGCAACACATGTCATGTATCAAAATTATTAGGAAAGTACCTTTGTCAGAGAGAAATAATGGTAGTTATTATTACTTTATTGTATTTAAAAGTATAATAGAAAAGAACCTTGCTTACATCGATGATCAATGATTAAGTATTCTACAACCAAAGACACGATGCATTCAATGTTCTGTGCCTAAGTTGTTGTTGTTGTGGTGGTGGTGGTGGTGGTGGTGGGGTGTGTGTGTGTGTGTGTGTGTTTCCCCTAAGATGGGGTCTCACTCTGTCACACAGGCTGGAGTGCAGTGGCGCTATCTAGGCTCACTGCAACCTCTGCTTCCCAGGTTCAAGCGATTCTCCTGCCTCAGCCTCCCGAGTAACTGGGATTACAGGAGCATGCCAACATTCCCAGCTAATTTTTGTATTTTTAGTAGAGACGAGGTTTCATCATGTTGGCCAGGCTGGTCTCAAACTCCTGACCTCATGGTCTGCCCACCTCGGCCTCCCAAAGTGCTGAGATTACTGACGTGAGCCACCACGCCCAGCCCTAAGATTTTCAAAAGAGCTGTATATTAAATTCATATCGCACACAGTCCCAATTTTGTAGTAAATATGCAATGAAACACCAAAAGGTAAGAAAAACATTAAAAGGTTAATAATGGCAATCTCTGAATTTGATTTAATTATATGTCAATTGCTTTCTTTGTATTTGTAGCAAGGGTCCAGCTCTAGCCTGTAATGAACCCGTTGTTGGGATTTGGAGATGTTTGTTCATAGTAGGGTGGGTTGCGGTGGTGGGGTATGGGGTGGTCTTAGTCCATTCAGACTGCTATAACAACACTGGGTAGCTTATAAATAACTGAAATTTAATTCCTGGACTCTAGGAACTACAGGATTACAAATGCTGGCAGATTCAATGTCTGCTGAGAGCTTGCTTTCTGGTTCATGGATGATGCCTTTTTGCTGTCTCTTCACAAGGTAGAAAGGGCAAGGCAGCTCTCTAGGGCCACATTTACAAAGACATTAATCTCATTCATGAGGGTTCTTTCCTCGTGACCTAATCACTTGCCACCTCCTAATTCCGTTGCATTGGTGATTAGGTTTTAACATGTATTTGGGGAGACACAAGCATTTGGACAATGGTGGTGGGCAAGTTAAGAGTCAGATACATTTTCTCATGGGAAAATCCCAGAGCTCAGGCGCTAAAGAGGCAGCAAACATATTCTGAAGACCTGTCCTTTGGCAAGGAGCTTAGGCCAAGGGTGATGGGAGCCACAGTCAGAAGATAAGAAGTTCTTTTCTAGTGCCCTATTGCCTCAGTAAGAACATATGGCTGGTGGTGGGGGGAGAATGCTGGTCTCCACATTTCTGCATGAAACTGGTCAGAGATCGAATTGCATCAAGGGTCTTTTGGCTACCAAAGGGTTCCAGAACTCCAATTTCTTAGCGGGGGTTTGGGGTGTTTGGGGAGGCGGAGGGAGTGGGGCTCTGAGTGGTCATTTAAAGAAGAGCCCCATCCCATCACTCAGTTTTGTAGGCAGCTGACACCATTGAGGGTGACCATAGCTGTGGAAAGGGAATGGGCCAAATGCCACAAACAATGGCCTAAGCTATTAGGAACATGGGTCCATGACTCTCGCTCTTTGGGATTCTGTGAGAGTCAATTTTACGTGTCAATGTGACTGGGCCATGGGGTGCCCAGATTGTTTCTGGGAGTGCCCGTGGGGGTATTTCTGAATGAGAATAACATTTGAACAAGTGGACTCAGTAAAGTAGATTGCTCTCCCGGTATAGGTGGGCATTCTTCAATCCACTGAGGGCCAAAATAAAATGAAATGGCAGAGGAAGGAGGAATTCGCCCCTTTTTCTTCCTGCTTGCCTACCTGAGCTGGAATATTCATCTTTTCTCACCCTTTTACAGAGATTTACGCCACTGGGTCCACTATTTCTCAGGCTTTCTGTCTTGAACTGGAATTACACCACAAGCTTTCCTGGATCACCATCTGACAATGGCAAATTGTGGGACTTCTTACTCTCCATAGTCATGCCAGTGAATTCCTTGTTATATATATATATATAATTAGTCCTTTTCTCTGAAGAACTCTGCCTAATACAGATTTTCAACACAGTCTAGAAGTAAGGGAGACAGGAGAGAAAAATAACTGTTCAGGGATTTGAGGACTTACATTAAGGAGGATAAAAAAATCAGCGAAATATGAATTATTGTTAATAGGCTTTCAGGTTGCATGACCTGAAGAAATGTGTTACATGTTTTCACTATTTTTCAAGCATTCCGTATATAAATGAAATGTATTACTTTATAATGAGAAAAATGTTATAATAATTTGAAAGTAAAAGTCTCAAGTATAAAAGAAAAATGTGGAGGCAAGGTATTTCCAGTAGAAGTCCTGCTGACGTTTTCTCCTCTTTCTGGGCTTTTCTTGTCCCTGTTGGCCACTTCATCCAGGCTTTGTGCTAGAGCCTGGGAAGGGAGAGATGAAAAACACTACTCTGTTTCCAAACTACCTACAGACCCTTCTGTAAGGCTCTCTAAAAGTGATTATTCTGACATAAGATATTTTAATTCTATAGTTCAAGTTAAAGGACTATTTCTAGGGTTAGAGATGCCACATCTCATGGAAGGCTATACTCCCACACAGTGACTCTTAACAATTAAAAAATTATATTGCATATATTTTTTTTCTACAGTTGGAAAGGAAGAAGTTAGAAGTATCATGGGATAGCATCTTCCAGGAAGCATCTTCTGCCTAATTTCTTGGATGCCCTTTAAGTATCCCATAGTCCTCTCCCAACAGGCCTTTCACCCCTGTTTCTTCCCCCTACCCAATCTTAGACCTAGAGCAAACTTTGGTAATACTGATTGGCTTCAGTTTTCTCCCTCTTTTCTGCCTTTTTCACGTCCCTAGACTGCCTCTCCCCCAACCTTAGGGAGGTACCCAGTACTCTCCCAATGCCCTAGATCTCCCATTCTGACAACCTTCCCCCAAAGTCAAACTTTCTACCACAGGACTATGCACACCAACACTTTTTCTCCCTCTACCCCTTCATCTTAATATTTCGTTGCAGAGCTGTATTTGCATATTTAAAGCAAATATTATCACCTATGGATCTGTTAAGCATGCTATATATTTTACTTATTTGTTTATTTTCTGCTTCTCTACATATTCTCTCACTTCCCAGCTACAGTATAAAGTCCACAAGATTGGTGACTTTTGTTTCTTACTCTCTGCTGTAATCTAAAATCAATGCTTGGCTCATACAGAAGATGCTTAATAAATATTTGTTGAAAGGATGAATGAATTAATGAATTTGAGGGAAATAATCCATTTAAATTAAAAACTGGTAGGTGATTAGCTATTCCATTCCCTGATGATATTTTATTACATATCATCCATTCCCTGATGATATTTTATTACATATCATCAGATATTTGTAGAATAACCCACTAGCCAATCGTTAGCATGAGGGAATCATGGTTGATAAAACACAGTTCTTGTCCTGGAGGGGCTCAGAGTCTAGAAGGATAGAAAGATCAATGGAAGCAAAATAGTGTGGAAATCACTACAACTGAGTAAGTGTGGAGCAGGAGCACAGAGGAAGGGCACCCAATCTAATCTGGGGGAATTCCATAAGGGCTTCAAACATCTACCTGGGCTGGGACTGAGAAGTGAGTAGGAACAGCAGAAGGGTTTGAATTAGGGCACTTCTGGCAGAGGGAAAAGTTGTGCCAAAGCTTGGAAGTGAAAGAGGGTAGCACGTTCTGGGCCTTGGTGCTGCACCACTCCAGGTGGTGTCCTTCCCATCGTGTTGTAAGTGAATAGCTCTCCCAGGCTCTACTGTGGAAACAGCTAGTGGTGATGGTTGCACAACATCATAAATGCACTGAATTCCACTGAATTGTACAATTAAAGATGGTTACAATGGCAGATTTTATTACATTCATTTACCACAATAAAAACAACTTTTAAGTATGTAGCTAAAATAAAAAATGTTGTTATAGAGGTATTTCAAGGTATTAGCATACTGGATTTTATAACGTTTGAGGTAACTTTTAGCTTTTATACTTTGTAATTTGCTGTGATTTTTTTGTCTCCTTTTGAGTGAATTTTCATATTATAAAAATCAAGTGAATAAGTAATTGGTATAGTTGTTGCCCAAATGATATACTTGAAGAACAGCTAACTGGTAGACCTCCTCCTAGCATGCTTAACCCTACAGAAGCTCTGGGCTGTGAACACAAGTATCCTCTTTTCATGGGTGAACAAAGTGATCTCAGCAGTTAAAGAACTTGCCTGTTAGCATCTAATCAGAAGGTCTGCCTGATTTTGAAGCCTGTGTTTGCCCTCACTGCATGGTGCCACCTCCATTTGAAAACTACTACTTTAGATTATAACATGGTTAACGAGAATAAGCACTGAGCACAGTCTATAATTCCTTTCTAAGTAAATATATGGAAATAATTGAAAATTTTTAGACTGCCAACAGTGAGCTTTCCCTCTGAAAGAAAGAGCTGCTACCCCGTCCTGGCCTCAGCCACTAACTAGTTGCAGAGCCCTGGAAAAGCCATTTAATTACTTTGGGCCTCAGTGACAGCATCTGTAAAAGCCAAGTCAATAATATTTATTGAGTGGCCACAAGGCACCAGACCCTGAGTGAAACTCTGAAGGATCTTGAGGTAGAGTCAAAAACTATGCTCTTCACAAACTCAGGATCTAGTTGAGGAGAATGGAGAGACCCAAGAAAGATGGCCAGGGCCTGAGGATAGAATTAATTCTGTCTGGGGAGGTAATGCTTGATGAAGTGTGAGAAGGAAATTGATAGGCATGAAACTAAGTCACCAGGCTTTGTTTTGTAGGGGCTAGAGGTGAGGGCTTCCGGGAGCAGTCAGTGAAATCGTTTTATCAGGTTACCTGGGTGGGTGAAACCCTGCCTTGCTCTCTTTAGTTGTCATCCCCGTGGAGCACTCTTGAGTGACTGTAGGTAACTTATGGTGGTCGAGGGGGTGACCTGTTCTCCTTTGCACAGTACACGGGCACACTACACACACCCCCACAGAAAGATGAAGTACTTTGCTGTTGGTTCTCGATAGTGGAAAGCCACTGTGCAGAACAGAACAAGGGTAGGAGGCTGGCAGGGAGCCTTGCAAACACTCTCACTTCTGTGCCCACCCAACCCAGGGTCTCACTGCCCCCACCAACCTGGTGTCTCTATCAGCACATGGACTTTCCCTCATTCCACGAGTCTCTGTAAGACTCTCTCTTTTGAGGCCCCACATTGAACTCTACTTGTTTTAACCCCTCATATTCCTCAGTCTTGAGTTAAACCAATCCCTTGCTGTCCTTCCTCACAATTCCTCCTTCATCTTAGAATCCTTAGAGGTGGTTGAGTCACTCTATTCCCTCTCCCTTTAGTTTCTGCAGTTGGGTTATTGGAGGTGAGTCTGAGGGAACTTTGAGTCTTAAGGGTGAAGTAAGCAAGAAGGGTCATTTTTAAAGAGGGAGATTCAGAATGGCAGCTTTTTTGATCTCCTCCTAATATCTAATTACATTCTAAAGTCTTAATATATTAATTTTATTTGTCTGTTCCTAGTTCTTAATTTTTAAAATCTTGACCACTCAGAGGACTATAGACAAAAGATCCTACCATCTCAGATAAAAAGGAGAGAAGGGTATTTCTGGTAGAGAGATCAGAAACATTAAAGTTGAAAAGATGGGAACATCCATGACATCAAAGACATAGGAATAATTTAATCTATCCAGTGAGTAGGGTGCTGCAGATTGTGGTAGAAAATGAGTCCTCAGGAGTAAATTAGGGCCATTCTTGAAAGGTCTTGAGTTTTACAATCAGATATGGTGGTCTTTATTCTGTAGTAAATGAGAGGTGATCACTTAAAGGTTCTGGACAAATGACAAAGTGATTATGTATTTATTTTAGTTAATTCTGAGAGTTGTATAGAATGAATTAAAGGAAAGAGAATCTAGGAATGTAATTTGCTTGTTTACTTAACAGTTAATTTATAGGTTGTCTACAATGTGCTAGAAGTAAATGCTGAAAAAAATGGATAAATATTCCCGCCCTCATAGTACTTATAGGCTATGAGTCAGAAGACTATTAGATTGTGTGGCCTTAAATGGAACAATGACAGTAGGCATAGATAGGCAATATATGAATGTATTTGGGAAGTACAATTAATATAGGATGTTTAAACTTGGTGTATTAGTCCATTTTCCTACTGCTATAAAGAACTGGACAAGATTGGGTAATTTATAAAGAAAGGAGGTTTAATTGACTCACAATTCAGCATGGCTGGGGGAGGCCTCAGGAAGCTTACAATCATGGCAGAAGACAAAGGGGAAGCAAGGCATCTTCTTCACAAGGTGGCAGGAAGGAGAAGTGCTGAGCCAAGGGGGAAAAGCCCCTTATAAAGCCATCAGATCTCATAAGAATTTACTCAGTATCATGAGAACAGCCATGATTCAATTACCTCCACCTGGTCTCTCCCTTGACATGTGGGGATTATGGGAATTACAATTCAAGATGAGATTTGGGTGAGGACACAAAGCCTAACCATGTAACTTAGGGTATGGAAGAAGGTAGTAATATAGTCGAAGACTTTTAGCCAAGGTAAGATACAGACAATAAAAATATTTTCAATAGATTTCAGAAAGTTATGCTGTAGATACACTCATATGAATATTTCATAGGGAAGACCTGTGGAGGTGTCCAGAAGGCAGCAGTAAATGTGCTTGGAGTTTGGTAGGCAGGTGAGATCTGTATATTTGAAAGGTACCAGCATATATATTTGAAAGGTACAAGGATATAGGTGATAACTAAGGTCATGGGCAGAGAGGGAGTCACACAGACATAACATGCAGAATGAGAAGATGAGAAGGTAAAGGTCAGAAATTTCGAGGAAATATAGCTTCAGGGTCAAAAGATAAGAAACCGTTGAAGGACTGAGAGTGAGCAATCACAGAAGTAAGAGGAGAAGCAGAAAAGATTGAAGTTTTGGAGCTCAAAGGAGGCAAGTATTTCAGGAATGAATAGGTAAGGGATGGGAAGCTCAAGGTGACTCAAGAAAAGATCAAACCAGTGTGGGAGCTTTGAGAGAGCAGCTTCATTAGAGCAGAATGATGCAGTGGGAAAGCCTAATTTTATAAAGAGTTAAATAAAAGGAAGGTAAAGAAATACTACAATCCATTTTCCAGACCCATATTTGTTAATTTGAGTCTGGAAACAGTACATTAGAAACACTTGTTTGAGTGTTCTGTGACTTCCTCTGCAACACTTATTTAACAAAGTTCCTTCTCTATAATTTTCCATATGAATCCAGAGAGACAAATGCAGGGAGTGCAAAAATAATCTATCTTTTCCCCAAGTTTTGCAGGAAATGTCTGATTCGAGAGAGGACTTCTTCTCACTCCTCAGAGAGCACGGTGCCTTGAATTCTTTTCCCATTGCCCACAGCAACAGTTCAAGAACTGCAATGACAAACACTGTCCCAGCATCTTAGGAGATGGCATGGGCATGTTTCTCTCCTTCATAGTAGTAGAAGGAAGGGGCTTCAGATCAAAGACAAAATTCCAACAAGTGCCTCTTTGCGGTCAAGACATTTAGAAGGACTATCTTGGCTATACTGACATTCCAACAGCAATATTTCTGAGGCATCATAAATCAGTAAATAATCTTCTTTGGATCAGAATAAACTGACTGAAACTTGGCTAAGTGCTCTTAACTGGACAAGGCCTACAGGAGATTTAAGGGATTAATAACTCAAACCTCCTCCAGTCCACATGATGACACAGCTTGACACTATCATAGGAGCACCCAGTACCCCTGTTTGCTCGCTCAAATTAAATTGCTTCTTCTTTCCTCCCAGGGTCATTTTCAGTGGATTTCCTGGCCAGCTCACACTAATTTATTTGTTTAAGTCTGCCCCATCTAGCTTTCCACAGAGGCTACAAAATTAAAAATTGTCAGTCCCCATAACTGCCTGACCTTTTCAATTGGAAAACTTCAGATACTGGCCCACGGGGGCTAAACAGTAATTCTGCCAGAAGCAGCTGTGGCCTCAAAGAGTCAATGTAAATATTTCAAGAGGTAAATAATCAGTCATAGAGCGTGGGCCAGGAAACTACAAATGTGAAGCAAGGCACAGAATCTCGCAGGTGGAGGAAATTTAAAAGGAAAACTATAGAAGTGACAACTCTTAACAATAAAACCTTGTTTTTATTCCTATAAAACAAGAAAAGGAGCTTTAAGGTAAAATAATCCTACTTCCAATAAATGGCTACTTTTCAAGAGAACTCAAGAGAAAAAATGGAAGAGCATGCAAGAGAATCCATTCATCTGGACTTTACACTATGAGTGCTACATCAGCACAATGGCCAATCGCCACATTTACTATTTGAAAACTATTCACAAGGTTTTTTTTTTTTTTCAGTCCTCAGGAGTTACTAGGTGATGGGTTTGACTGTGTCCCCACCCAAATTTCATCTTGAATTGTAGCTTCCATAATCCCCATATGTTGTAGGAGGGACCAGGTGGGAGGTAATTGAATCATAGGGGCAGTTACCCTCATGCTGTTCTCATGATAGTGAGTGAGTTCTCACGAGATCTGATGGTTTTATAAGGGGCTTTTCCCCTTTGCTCAGCACTTTTCTCTCCTGCTGCCTTGTGAAGAAGGATGTGTTTGATTCCCCTTCTGCCACGATTGTAAATTCCCTGAGGCCTTCCCAGCCATGCGGAACTGTGAGTCAGTTAAACTTCTTCCATTACAAATTACCCAGTCTCAGATATTTCTTCATTGCTGCATGAGAATGGGTTAATACACTGTGTTATTCGGTAGTACCAGTAGGAAAGAGACCAAGAAATTCTTTAGTGAATGAGGGAAGAAAAATGAAGGTTCTATTACAGGTCCTGAAAATCTCCCAAAAGTCTAGTAATCAACAGAAATGGAAAAAAAAAATGAAACTTACTGTGGCTGAAATATTCATCATGAAAGTTTTATAAAAAGAGAGGTATAAGAATCAAGAGTACAGAAATAATCTCATATGTTTTCGGACAATTGGTTTTGACAAGGGTGCCAAGATCATTCAATGGAGAAAGCATAGTCTTGTCAACAAGTGGTGCTGGGACAACAAAATATCCAGAAGCAAATGAATTCCTACTTTACATAATATTAAAAAATAAATTCAAAATAGATCAACAGTCTACATATAGAGCTAAAATCATAAAACACTTAGAAAAAAATGTAGGGGTACGTCTTTTGATCTTGGATTTGGCAATTGATTTTTTTTTTATATGATACCAAAAGCATAAGAAGCAAAACAAAAAAAATTGGACTTCATCAAAATTAAAATTTGTGCCCAGCAAAGATTATTATCAAGGAAGTGAAAAGACAGCCTACACAATGGGGAAAATATTTGCAAGTCATGTATTTGCTAAGAGTCTAGTGTGTCAAATAATGTAAATAAAAACTCTTACAACTTACCAGTAAAAAGATAAACAACCCAATTAAAAAATGGGCAAAGGACTTGAGTAGACATTTTTCCAAATATTGTTCAAATGGTCAACAAGCACATGAAAAGATACCAGACATAATTTGTCATTAAGGAAATGCAAATCAAAATCACAATGTGCTACCACTTTGCATCCATTAGGATGGATGCAATGAAAAATCCAGAAAGTAATACATGTTGGAGAGTATGTGGAGACATTGGAACCCTTGTGTATAGCCAATGGCAATGGAAAATGTTGCAGCTGCCACTTAGTATAGAGATTTCATTCCAGCAGCACAATTGCATTTTGAAGTTTGTGCTTCAAAGTTAGTGCTAACAGTTGCCTCCCCAGGTGCCTGAGCAACCCCCTCAGTATCACCTCAAATAACTTTTAATTAAACCAAACTCATTCATTCCTGACTTAAGCTTTGTGCTTATGCCTTCTACATCTAAAGTTCTATTTATAAACTGTTTAGTCATATGGGCTACTGATTTGGAGCCTAATTAGAGCTGTGTGATACAATATGGTTGTCCCAAACATTTGCATCATTCTCACATGAGGCAGGCTAATGAATTGCCTGAGAAAGACCAATTGCACCTTCCCTACAGGTTTGCCTGTTGATTCCATCTCACCGTGCAGATGCATTTAATCTAAAAACCCGAAATCTCATACTATTCCTTGGCCATTTCTCTTGGATTAATGGTGAAGGTGTGTGTTGCAATTGAGGAAGGTTACCCCAGCTCCACACACAAGCCAGTGGCCACTGGTGACTCCAGATATACTTTGTACAGGTCTTGAGTCAATGCAGTGGGCTGTCACCTTACAATCTGCTGGTGGTATCAGTAGTCAAACGAGCAAGCTCATTTCTCCTCCCATTTTGAATGGAAGCCAGAATTTTTATAAAAGAAAGAAAGAATAAGAAATAGAAATCAAGTAGAAATTCAACCACTAGAGTCAAGGGCAAGCAAAATTGATTTTAAAGGGCTGGCTTCAAGCCACAGAAACAAGTAAATTTGAAATGAAATTGTGCTTTTCTGGTAAAATTGCAGCAACTGCTAAAGGAAAGGTATATAATTGGAAAAGTAGACCTAAATGCTTCATGTTTAGCATGCCCAGTGTACTTGAAACTAAGATAGCAACACACCCTTTAAAAATTAAAGAAAAATTGCTCCCAGCGTAGTTCTGTCTGCCTGAAATGTAAGCAGAGGTACAAAAATCAGGGCAAAATGAGAGAGTGGTGAAAAGAAAAACACAACTAAAATCCTGCAGCTACACATTTTTAAAATTTGATTTCTCTAAAGTAACATAATTTGCATTGTGTGAACAGGCTGTCCAAATTTAGACACTGCAACCCCACATATAATGAACCATAAGCAATGTACGATATATCGAGTAGCCTAGTTCCAGAGCCAGAATGACTGAGTTCAAATGTTGGCTTTGCCACTAACTAGCTGTATGACCCTGGACAAATTATTTGACTTCTCTGAACCCTAGTTTCTTAATCTGTAAAATGGGAAACACGATAATATTATTTAAGTCATAGTATACGACATGAATTGCATATGTGAGATGTGTATGGGGAGCAAACAAGAGCTACACAAAGTGTTCACTATTTTCATCATTCAATATGATTTTTAGTTGCATTTCCTGGTTATCTATTTCATTTCTCTCAAACATCAACACAAAATATCAATGTAGGAAAACAATGCCTCTTCACTTATACTAATGTTACATACAAATACTAATTTCAGGTAAATTATAGATGTAAATAGTAATACATCTTCTAGAGGAAAATGAAAAAAGATCTTCAGGGCCATGGTAAGGCAAAACAATTTTGAAGCAAGGCATAAAAATTACTAACCATAGAAAAAGAACACTGAAAAACTGGGCTACCATACTTTAAAATTAAGAATTCCTGTTGATGAAGACAAATTGAGAGGAAAATGCAAGCTGCATAGTGAAAAAAGATAGTTGTAATACAAAAGACTTCTTATCCAGAATCTAAAAAGAATCCCTGCAACTCAACAAGGGAATATCAGAGAATACAATAGAAATTGGATGAAAGATTTGAAGAGGCACTTTACAAAAGATAATGTCCAAATGCCCAACATAAAAAGGTGTACAACATTAGTAGTCACCAGATAAATTTACATGCTAACCAAGTGAAAATTCCTCATATAGCCAACCAGGATGGCTAAAATTAAAAAGGTGCAAAACACTAAGTGTTGGTGAGGATGTATAGGAAATAGAACCCTGATACACAATTGATCAGAGTGTAAAAGAGAAAGCATTTGGCGGTATTGACTGAAACTGAACCTGTGCTCACTCTGTAACAAAACAATTTCACTTGTAGATTTTTATTCCACAGATATATACCCCCAGATGCAAGTAAAAGAATGTTCACGTTAGTATTATTATTAATGACCCCAAACTGGAAACAATCCAAATTCTAATAGGTTAACAAATGAATAAATTATGTTAATGATATGCAGAAAAAAATGAGCAAACGACTGTTACACAAAACAATACGGGGAAATCTCAAAAAAGATTAAATTCAATAAGCCAGACATGTAAAAAACAAGTATTAGGCCGGGCGCGGTGGCTCAAGCCTGTAATCCCAGCACTATGGGAGGCCGAGATGGGTGGATCACGAGGTCAGGAGATCGAGACCATGCTGGCTAACACGGTGAAACCCCGTCTCTACTAAAAAATACAAAAAACTAGCCGGGTGAGGTGGCGGGCGCCTGTAGTCCCAGCTACTCGGGAGGCTGAGGCAGAAGAATGGTGTGAACCCGGGAGGCGGAGCTTGCAGTGAGCTGAGATCCGGCCACTGCACTCCAGCCTGGGGGACAGAGCGAGACTCCCTCTCAAAAAAAAAACAAAAAACAAAAAACAAAAAACAAGTATTGATGTATGACTCAATTTCTATAGAGTTAAAAACAGATTAATTGATGGTGATAGAAGTTAGGATGGTGGTTATCTGTGGGGAAAGGGGTTAGTTACTAGACTAGCAAGGGCAAAAGGAGGAGCCTGGTAATAATTAACTAAAATGTGTGAAGTCTACAAAGATGTGTTGTTTTGAAAATTCATTGAGCCATACACTTACAACTTGTGCACTTCTCTATAAATATGTTACACCTTGCTATTAAAATTATTAAGGCTATGAGGCCAGGTGTGGTGGCTCACGCCTGTAATCCCAGTACTTTGGGAGGCTGAGACAAGTGGATCACTTGAGGTCAGGAGTTTGAGATCAGCCTGGCCAACATGGTGAAACTACATTCCACTAAAAATACAAAAATTAGCTGGGCATGATGGCACGTGCCTGTAGTCTCAGTTACTCGGGAAGCTAAGGCAGGAGAATAGAACTCAGGAGGCAGAGGTTGCAGTAAGCTGATTGTGCCACTGCACTACTGCCTGAGTGATAGAGTTAGACTCCATCTCAAAACAAAACAAAACAAAACAAAACAAAACAAAAAAAGAAGGCTCTGAAACCTAAGGAATAATTTTGCCAAGTAACCAATTTAACCCCTGAAGTGTTAGCATGTGGTTATTATCTATTTACATCAAAACTAAACTCTGTGTGTGTGTGTGTACACACACACATGTGCCACTAGAAGTTACGTTCTATGAAGACAGGAATTTTTGAAGAGTTTGATTTGCTTACTTCTGTCTCTGGCCACTTCAACAGTATCTGGTATGTAGTAGGCACTCAATAAATATTTGCTGAATGCATAAATGCAAAAATGCCTTGCATTTGACAAATTAAAGGAAAGTTAATTTAACACTGTATTTGTGGGCCAGGAAACTAGAATGGATTTCTTCCCAGGAGGTATAAATATTATGATTGATCTACTTTTATGTTTCCTCCAGCCAGTTTTTCTCAAGCAGTGTTCATAATTGGAGAGAGTGATATATGAGTAGCAATCAACTGTGGGACCCAGTGTGCAAGGCCATGAAACTTAAAGGAAATTAATTTCTGAGCCCACCAAGATATCTCAGTATCCATCACTTAACAGAGCACATGCATTCCTGCAAAGACAATTCCAAGGCAATTTCTTTGTTAAAAGAAATCTGTTTTCCTATGGGAACTCTCAAAAGAAGTTGAATGGGGGTTTTCACAGGAGAAAGTCTCACAATAAATGAGAAGTGTTAATAAAAATAATATAAATTAGCATTTCTGTGAGGAAAGACAAAAGATGATGGTTAATTTCATGACATACAGTACTAGGTATTACAGTGCCTTAAACAATAAGAGCAAACTTTCTGGCCATTGTTATTTCCACTTTGTTTATTACTTATTTGCATAAGTTTTCCAACTTCAGCATCTTCTATATTCAATGATGGAACAAATTTCTGTGAAATTCTGGCATCCCTACCTTTTCTTAGGCTTAGTTATTTTCTCTATATAATGAAGCCAATGTGTAATAGTATGTTCCATCTGTATTAATACTGATCCAAACTCTAGCTTGAAAATTCCTCAAGTTTGAAATCTAAGATCTCATGAAATCAATTTTTAATTTGATAAATTCAAAATCAGGTAAATCAACCTCTATTTTCCTAATGGATATATGGATATAATTTGTACACATCACAGATTCTAAAGCAATTAAGTCAGTGTTCCTAAGGGAACCACACATTCAGATCTTAGCATCTTAGGAGAGTGGGTCATCATACCAGAGTCTGAACCTATGCTCTGTTACTAGTGCTTAGAGAGTGAAGCATGTGCTTCAGTTTCCTAATTTGCTAAAGAGGATGAAAATTCCTAGCTTGGCAGGTTTAATGAGCTAGCGTGTGCACACCGCAGTATAGAAGCTCCATAAGTGGTATCATCATCATCATCATCATCATCATCATCATCACCATTTACATCCAGACAGCCAGAAAATAGCCCCCAGTGCAGTTATTGCTGGTTATCGTCTGGATGTTATAAAACTTGAATTTAGTTTAGCTCTAACTGAGTAGCAACCTGCCCTGATTCATTAATCCACAGAGAAACCAGCTATTGTGGATTCTGCTTCTGACCCTGTCATTGAAGAGCAACTCAACGACTGCTTCATATTTCCATCTGCAAAATGGGGTTGACACCCGCAGCCACTCACACAAGCAATTATTTCAATACAGACAGTTACCAATTTACAGTGGCTTTACTTTTCTTTTAACTTTATATGTTACAAAACCATTACCATTTGCACATGGCATTTTGAATTTTGATCTTTTCCCAGGCTAGTGATATGTGGTATGTGAGATATTCAATGCTTTATTATCAAATAAGCCTTATGTTAGATGATTTTGTCCAACTCTAAGCTAAGGTAAGTGTGTTTTAAGCATGTTTAAGGTAGGCTAGGCTAAGTGATGATGTTTGGTAGGTAAGGTATATAGTTAACCATTGAATAATGTGGGAGTTGGGGGGCTGACCCCTCATGCAGCCCAAAATCCACATATATAACTTTTGACTCCCCAAAAAACTTAACTACTGATAGCCTACTATTGACCTGACCAACAACATAAACAATTAATACGTTTTGTATATTATATGTATTATATACTGTGTTTGCCCAATAACATAAGCTAGAGAAAAGAAAATATTATTAAGAAAATCAAAAATCATAAGGAAGAGAAAATATATTTACTGTTCGTTATGTGGAAGTGGATCATCATAAAGGTCTTCCTCCTCATCAACTTCATGTTGAGTGCACTGAAGAAGAGGAAAAGCGGGAGTTGGTCTTGCTGTCTCAGAGGTGACTGAGGCAGAAGAGGTAGAGGAGGTAGAATGGGAGGCAGGAGAGGCAGGCACACTTGGTACAACTTACATTTTAAAAACACAGTATAAATGGACTTGGACAGTTCAAACCCATGTTGCTCAAGGGTCATCTGTATTAAATGCATTTTTGACTTCTGGTATTTTCCACATGTGATGGGTTTATTAGGACATAACACTGTGGTAAGTGGAGGAGCATCTGTATGGCCCATGTTGGAAACTGGCTGTGGAAATAAGCAGAACCAGCCAGGCAGTGGGAAGGCAGGGAGGCCATTGGGTTGCTGTTTGGAAGCCGAGAGCTGGAAACAGTTCTCTCTCATCTATTGCCTGGAGAATACCAGGAGCCAGCTGGCCCAAGAAGATAAGAGAATTGCACTTCTTCAGGCTGGGTGGAACCATAGCTAATCAGTTGTTGGGCAAGATGCTTAGCAAGTGCTACTTTTGCTGTCTGCCAAAGTCTGCATGCATTTCATCTGGATTCCATTTTTTATCCTTTGCCACGCTTTAAAAATTATTTTCTCCCTTCCCTGGAGGAAGTAACCACAGTATCTCCAGCTCTCCTCAGACAATTTGTCCTAAGTGTAAAGAATTGAAGTTGGGGGTGACGGTAGACATTGAGTTAACCAAATCCGAAGGTTTAAAGCAAGCATGTATTTTAAAAAGTGACTTGGTATGCTTATGGAAACAACAGTAGCTTGTATAAATGTTATGGTGCCCCTTACTCCTGCCTTCCTCTGTTTGTCGGTATGCTTGCTCTTCCTGTCACACTCTGCCTTGATAGAAAAGCAGAAGCTGGCAAACTGAGAAGAAGAAGAAGGGATAGCAACTGGTCTCTTCCATTGCAGAAGGGCAGCAGCATAAGAATGAAGTTGAATATTGTGATGGGTAATTTTATGTGTCAACTTGTCTAGGCTCTGGTGCACAGTTGTTTAGTCAAGTGTCAATCCAGATGTTCCTATGAAGGTATTTTTTAGATTTGCTGAACATTCAAATGAGCAGACTTTGAGTAAAACAGATTACCCTCCATAATGTGGGTGGCTTCATCCAATCCGTTGGAAGCCTTAAGAGGAGAGACAGATTTATTCTAAGACTGCAACCTAGAAACCCTTCCTGTGTTCCCAGCCTGCTGCCCTTCGGATTTCAGACTGAAGGCTGCAATAGCAACTCTTACATGAGTCTCCAGCTTTCCAACCTACCCTACAGATTTCAGCCAGCCAGCCAGCCCCCAAGATTATATGAGCCAATTCTTAAAATATTTCTCTGTCTCTCTCTTATTCTCTTTTTGGTTCTGTTTTTCTAAGGAACCCTGGCTAATACAAGCATCTCGCTCTTACTGCACAGGGCAGATATGCTGCTCCCTAGGAGGAGTGGTTGGAGGGCTGACAAAAGATTGTCCTTCCCCAAATATCCTCCTTCCTTTATTCATCTTGCAGTCTACCAGCTAACCCGCACATTTGTTTTGGAAAATCACTAAGAGGATATTACTGAAGTCCATAGAAGCGACCCTGCCTATTAGGCCATTAGTTTAGCAAATTTCTCTGACTAGTCAGCTGGGCCTTGGATCCTGAAAATAGAGATACAATATCGACTCTTGAAAATGGAGTTGAATTCTGATACTCAGAAGATCTGAGGGGTAATGGCAGATAAGGGCAGTCTAAAAGGTGATGAACAGTAGCTGGAAAAGATGCCTAAGAGGAAGGTGAAAAGATACAAGGAGAACAATTTGTTATGTTTAATATTATTATTAATCAGCATTATTGTATTCATAAACCCCAAACTAGGAATCTAGTCATTGCAAGACAAATCCCACCTCAAGCACATCATATTTGCAGCAGAGGTGAGCTGAATGCCAAGATCTTGAAATGGGAGCTGCACATTCACAACCATTTCCAGCTGCTGAGTGCAGCAACGAGCCCAGATACCCACCCGACCCTGCATAGGCAATACTCAGGGTCTTTCTTTTCCTGATATGGGAAGAGATGCTTCAGGGTATTCTGGCTTTCAAAGATCTACCCACTTTCTCCTCTCCCAAATCCCATGTCTACAGGAACATAGACTCTGTACTGCACTGGGTTCTTTTCTTGGCAGTAAATATTTTTCTCCCAATACTCAATCTTTGGTTTCTAAACATTCCTTTTCTTTTAAAAAGCAATTACTGTTTACTTAATTTATATTCTCTTATTCTCAGTATGGGCCTTTGGAGTAAATATTGTTCCATTTTGCAAATGAGGTAACTGAGGCTGAGTTTGCTCAAGTGTCAGGAGCTAGATTGGAGCCCAGCTTGATTAAGGGCTGGTATTGTGCTGACCTACAAGAGTTCCAAAAACGACAGCCTAACAAATGGCACCTTGGCCTAAGAGGGGTTCTGCAGCAGGGTCCCAATACACAAGGGGATATGGGAGTGATTCAAAAGGAAAACCAAGGGGCTCTTTAATCCATGAGTTTAAATGCAGACATGACATTAACGGCATGATAACCCAAGAATACTAACTCATCGCTCCTAATTAGACTTTGCATGTCTTTACTCTTTGACAGATGCAAAGAATTTCAAAATATAATTAAACTTTCCAATACCCTTGTGAGGAGGTGGCAACATATTCATTTTACAGATGGGTGAACCGAGGCCAACAGAAGACACGTCTCTGAAAGTTAACTCATGATTCTTGAGAAAGCATTCAGGAAATCCCAGGGTTCTTTGCTCCTCTGTGCTTCAGCTCCAACCAGCTCAGATCACTGGTCTAGAATTTTTAAGGAAGGAGTCAAGGCTGAACACTTTTCACCCATATTTAACCTCAAGTAAAAGTAAATAAAAGTCAGTTCATATGTGCTTCAAGCTTCCACCTTAGTTGCAGTGGGTTTATCCAGGGGTTCCCCAAACTTTCTTGGTCATAAGATTCCTTTGTGATATTTGTTAATAACATAGCTTTGCTGGATTTTCCCCCTGGAGATTCTGATTTTGTATGTAGGGATCATATCCTAGAAATCTGTATTTTTTACAAGTTTCTGGGTAGCATTTTATACCCAGGCATGTTTGGGAAACACTCAATGAAGTATTCTACAAGTACTTCTGGATTGTATTATTTACTTGCCTAGCACGGTGTTGGGTTCTTTTGGCTATACTCAGAGTGGAAGAAACAACCTCAGAAGTCCTCTTCCCCTTATTCAATGCAATGGAGAATGCAACAAATGTTTATTGCATTCTATCTTGCAATACACCCATTGTATTGATAGCCTTTAGCTCTTTGGCTGAGTACTATGGCAGTCACAAAGATGAAGAAGCAGGGAGAGACAAACAGCTAAACAATCACTGTATTAATGTTAGATAATATTGTAATAGAGGTTGGTACAAAGAATTCTGATGAGGGAGATTAGGGAGCAAGTAACTGGCTGAAAGAAAGAGGCTGGGGGATATATAGCAAGAGAGTGACTTATGAGCTGGGTTTTGAAGGATGAACAGGAGTTTCTCTACTGGGGCACATTACAGAGAAAACAGAAAAACATGAAAAAATAAAATTATAGATACATGTATGTGTACACATATTTTAATTACAATTCTTTGGAAGAAACGCAAATGATAAAGCATGATAAGAACATAAATCTGTGATGAGGAGGGGTGAGTAGCGATCTGCTGAGGTAGGTTTTCAACGTCCTTGCACATCTTATTAATTCATTCAACAAGTAGATATCAAGTACCTGCTGGGTGCCACACAGTGGCTTATGTTCTGAACATTTAACCATTATAAACTCATTTTAAAAAATGCATTTCCTTCTGAGTTTACATTTTACGGGGTGAGAAAATGAACAAGACAAATAAAATATATGGTATGTCAGATGATAATAAATGCAGTGTGTGTGTGTGTATGTGTGTATATGTGTGTGTGTGTGTGTGTATATATATATATATATATAGTGAGGGAGGGAGCCATCTGGGGGAAGACTGTTTCAGACAGAGGGAAAAGCAAATGTCAGGGCCCTGAGAGTAGAGTCTACCTGGTGTGTCTGAGAAAGAGAGAGGAGGCCAATATGACTGTGACGAAGTGGGATTGGAGGGGAGGGTGGTAGGAGATGAGGTTAGCAAGGTGACAGGCAGCAAGGAAAGGGGACTGATTGTGATGGGCCCATTTCATGGATTTTGGGCTTTTATTCTGAGTGAGAAGGGAAACCACTAGAGTGTTTTAAGTAGAGGTGTGACATGATCTGATGTTTAAAAATGTGTCACTCTGTCTGCTGTGATGGGATTGTCCTATAAGGGCCAAGGCAGAGGATGTGAAAACAAAGAGGAGGCTACTACAATGATCCAGGCATGAGATGATAGTGACTTGACTTGGGTGGAAGCAATGGAGGTGGTACAAAATGGTAGAATTCTTGATGTACTTTGGGATAGGTTAAAAGGTTTGACTATGGGCATGAGAGAAAAAAAGAAGATAAAGATCTTGAACCTCATTCTGGAAACTAACAGAATATTGCAGTGACATTACCTGACCTATCATTTTGTGAATTCCCTCTAATTTCAGAGGAGAAGATGGAGGGTAGGTAGAAAGCTCGGATAACAAGATAGGAAAGAGATAGGGAAGGTTGACCAAGGCTGAGTCTGTAAGTTCCACAAAAACAATCATGGTGAGAGAAGCGTAGAAAAACAAACTGCAGAATTCGGTGACAAATTACATGTTTGGTGTAATCAAGACACGATGGAAAGAGAAGGGGAGTGAGATTCACGGTAGGAGAGAGGATGAGTTTGGTTTGGGCTTGTTGAGATGTCTATGGTCTTTGGAGGAGGAATCACTAAAAGAATGAGCAATTTAACTCTGCCACTTGGGAAGCAGGGTATAGCTAGGAAGTTGTAGTGACAGCTAACGATTTTGGATATTGCATGCTAATTTTAAAATGAGCTTTCTAGATCTTGCCAAGGATAAAGATATCTGCAATTTATAGTCCTCGTATCTCCAAATTTGAGCACCAGGAGAGCTTAGTAGCTTAGTAAATGCTTAGAGATAAAATAGTCCAGCAGGAATGAACATTGAATATTGAGGATGGGTGGAAGGGATATTGTGGGATGTGAGAAGTCACCCAGTCTCCTCGAAATAGAAATGGCCATACACTAAAAGCAGGTTGCATTACCTGTGAATTTTTTCTTTGCCTCAATAAGTGTGATAAACACACTTACAAATTGTTTTTGCATTTTTGTTTTGTTTTGGAGAGAGAGTTTCACCCTGTCGCCCAGGCTGGAGTGCAGTGGTGCGATCTCAGCTCACTGCAACCTCTGCCTCCCGGGTTCAAGCGATTCTCCTGCCTCAGCCTCCCAAGTAGCTGGGATTACAGGCACCTGCCATCAGGCCCGACTAATTTTTTTTGCATTTTTGGTAGAGACGGGGTTTCACCATGTTGGCCGGGCTGGTCTCGAACTCCTGACCTCAGATGATCCACCTGCCTCGGCCTCCCAAAGTTCTGGGATTACAGGTGTGAGCCACTGTGCCCAGCCTGTCTTTGCATGCTTAAAGCATGTTATAGGGATCCTCAGAAAAATTCCCAAATGGGTTTCAAACTCCCTAGCAAAGCCACATGGCATTTTCCCTCCATTATGCTTATAGAAACAGAGGTTATTAATATTATAAATGTTTCCATGATTGAGGTAGGCCAAAGTCAATCCCCTTTCCAATGTCTATAGATTTGCACTGGAGACAAATGAATGATATATACATATTCTTTCTTTGAAGTTCCTTTGTTTAGGAAGTTTGTCTCCTTAATTTGCATATAGAGATTTGTCGCTTGTTTCCCAATTGAATTGGAAGAAACATCTAATGGAAATTTGCCATGGGCCCTTATAGGATTAAAGCATGGGGAGGTTATTAATAAATTTCATTGTGGGCAGCAATCTCTGCCCCAGGGAAGGTTATTTAAAAAGATCAGGACATCCCCTTGGCTTGTGGGAAGAATTCCCCCTTGTCACTCAACAGTGGCATGACTGTTGGCTGGAGGCAAAAGGCAAATTGCCTTTGTGTCCACCTTGTCATTTCACTACACCAGTTCTGGAGTCCTGATCAGTTCAGAACATCCATCGATGTTACCTGTGTTTGTGAGCTGAAAACTATGTATCATATCTAAATATTGAAATTCCCCTCTTAATGCAATTACAAGAATCAACACCACTCTAGCCCAGAAAGCAGTGGCATCCTTAATTTTGGCAACCTTAATACAGTCATGAGCTTGTACATCCCTTGACCCACATGATCCTTCCAATAGTATAAAGCAGGATTCTAGGTAGAACTGCAATGTATTTGGTGATCTGAGTTCACTAAGAAGGAAAGGCGAACCCACACTTTTGCCCAGGACTCTGTTGCCAGAGGCCACAAGCAAAATAATCTCCCTGGAGTTATAGAAACAATAATGGCCACTCTATGGTAACGGGAAAGTGAGAACGTAGATCTAAAATAACTTAAAAAAAATAGAGCCCTTTGATGTTTATGATGTTTACTCAAAGGGGAAGAGAGGAAGATTTTGCTGGTACGTTTTGGGAGGAGTGGGTAGGAGGGACCAGCTAAAGAATAAGGGGCAGTTTTGTGCACAGAGGAAACACAGATAGGCTTGAAAAGAGAGCAGGCCACATACTCCCTGGCTCATTGTAGCAGGGGGTGTTCTAAAATGTGTCCCAATGATCCTGCCTCATGGTCTTCATGCTCTTGTGTGATACTTTCCCCTCGACTGTTGGCTGGATTTGATGATCAGCTTCTAATGAACAGAATATGGCCAAAGTAATGAGATGTCACCTCTGAGATTAGATCATAAAAGATTGTGACTTCCATCTGGCTGACACTTTCTCATTCTAATGCCCACTTCTGTGAAGCCAGATGCCATGCTGTGAGCTGCCCTGTAGAGAGGCTTATGTAGCAAGAAACCAGGGGGTGGCTTGGCCAAGAGCCCAGGAGAAACTGAGGCCTTGAGACCAGCAACCCATGAGAAAATACAGCCCTCTGACAACCACTGAGTAAGCTTGGAGGCAGATCCTGCCCCACATGAGCTTTGAGATAAATACAACCCTTGGAGAGACTTTGATTACAGCCTTGAGAGAGACTGGGGACAGAGGCACCCAGCTCAGCCATGGCCAGATTCCTAACCCATGGAAACTATAAGATAATAAAATGGGTGTCATATTAAGCTGCTAAGATTTGGAGTAATTTCTTTCACAATAGATAACTAATGCACCAATTGACCTGGGATTACCTGGGATGGTTTTCCTGGAAAAGAAACAAAGGGTCTTACATAATGAAAATAAGAAGTTGTTAAACATGTGACCCTGACATAGAAGAAAATTTAAAAAATAGACTCCAAGAAGTATTGGAGCAGAAGATAGAGAGAAAAGTGTGGAAACAATGACCAACCAAATTTGAAAGCAAAGGCAATTTATCTGGAGCTTGCTGTGTAGCAAGAGAGCTGGCCACCATCACTGGTGTCTGGCAGAGACCCAAAGGCAGGCAGAGGAGTGGGACAGCTTTACAGCAGACACAAGGGATGGCTTCAGGTGTGCCCTGGTCAGAGGCCATTGGCCTGGGGAAGCCGGGACGGCCAACTAGGAGCAGGGCAGCCATGTGATTGCTTAGGGGGTGTGTTAGTCCATTTTCGCGCTGCTGACAAAGACATACCTCACATTGGGAAATTTACAAAAGAAAGAGGTTTAATGAACTCAGAATTCCACATGGCTGCGGAGGCCTCACAATCATGGCAGAATGTGAAAGGCACATCTCACATGGTGGCAGACAAGAGAAGAGAGCTTGTGCAGGGAAACTCCCCTTTATAAAACCATCAGATCTTGTGAGACTCATTCACCATCATGAAAACAGCATGGGAAAGACCTGCCCCTGGGATTCGACCCCCTTCCACTGGGTCCCTCTCACAACACGTGGGAATTGTGGGAGCCACAATCCAAGATGAGATTCGAGTGGGGACACAGCCAAACCATATCAGGGGGCATATTTGAATTATTTGGTTGGTCCTAAGTTGGAAGTGGGGACAAAAATCAGGGAAATGTAGAAGATTAATCATGTCCTGGCCATTTGAAGCTGATCAATATAGGGGCTATCATTTAGCTTCCTGGATCTTTAGTAGAGATGGTGGTCTTTCACACAATTAACTCCCGGACAGTAGGCTGGATTCCTGGCCTGGTTTCCAGAGAGAATGATTTGGTTTCCTGGACAGATTGCTGCAGGTTGTGGGTCAGAGTTCTGACTAGATATATGGCCTAGCCCTTGTCTGTTCCTGTAGTCAGTCTCTCAGAAGGAAGAATAACTTTGAAGAAATGGGGTCCTGAACTAAATCAGGGATAGTCCCACAAATGGATTTAAGAGACCCCAGTCACAGAAGGATTAGGAGAACCTGCTGCTTTTTGCACAGCCTCATAGATAGATCATTGGTGAATATCACAAGGATGGTTCGGCCATACTATGCTTCAGAGATTTGGAACAATGACCAGTCATCAGTTCCGTTCAAATTGCTTGTTTTAACCACACCTGGTTTTCCTTTCGCTGGATCTGGAAACAGTTTTGTCAAGCCATTTCTACAACACACTTTATAAAGTTTTTCATCTACTTTGCTTTTCTTTCTGTCATGTTTATCTCCACAGCCAGCATTTCAGTGAACTCGTACCACCAAAGCCTTCTGTCTAGAACCACTCCCAGTAGAGTCTTTATCTTCACAATCCTGAGTTGCAGTATAACTTTCTTTACTGGATTCCTTTTAATATAATCTTTTTCACAGTCAGACTTTGGAGGGTTTTTTGTTTTTTGTTTTTTTTCTGCTTTGCTTTTTACCTGCTCCTTAACTAGAAAATTACCTGGCACATAGGAAGGTAAATGCCATCTCATCCTGTTGCCAGAATAAAAAATTATCTTTTACCTTTGTTCTGTAGGTCAAACATCTACATCAGATCAACACTCCCTCTTAGCAAGTGGTGACTTTCAGAAGGGGGCCTGGGGCCTGGATAATAACAGCAGGGCTTGTAATCTTCCCCGTGCTAATGAGGGTCGCATCCTACCTGACATGTAGGCCTTCTGCAGAGAGAGTTAAAAAAGCTTCTCCTGCTTTAATTAGTAATGGGTGATGGAGGGGAAACCCTGCACCTTGAAAAGTATCCATCCTAGTAGTTTGAACAATGCAGAGAACAATTACTTGCAGGCCCAATGGCAAAGATGGTTAATTAAAATAGTGATGATGCGATAACATGAATGACAAATGGGGGGTCCCTCATTAATGAGAGTGGTCACATTCCAGGCTCCCTGCTCCCCTTGCTCATCAGGAAATAGCAGCGCGGAGCCCCCGGGAGACTCCTGCTCAATTAGGCCTTGCAGGCAGTGGAAACTGCCAAAGGCCCACCCCGTGAAGAGAAAATTTAACCACCTAATTTGCGAGGGAAGGAGAGAGGGCACAAGCTTTAATGGAATATGCCATTGGCACTTGCAGGTCCACATATGATAGGAAGTGCCACTCAAAGCAGTCCCCAGGAAGGCAGGAGGGTGGCTGGCTGCAGAGCACAGGCTTTGAAAAACAGGCCAGCATTTGAGCCTCTGGTTTCTCATTGAGAAACATAAAGAAAATGACAATGACCTCAACAAGGGCTGTGTGTGTGCGAGACAGAGAGAGAGAGAGAGAGAGAGAGAGAGAGAGAGAGAGAGCAAGCACACATGGTTAAAACTGGCACCTTTCCTCTCCTTCTGTCCCAACAAACTGCCCTGATAGGTGTGATCCCTTTCTGTTATCTCTCATGCAACCCACCCTTCACAGGGGATAGACAGTAGGTTGGATTCCTGGCCAGGTCACCATAGAGAATGGGTTGGTTTCCCTGGAGGCTGCCGCAGGCTGTGAGTCAGCATTCTGTCATCTCTACTTTGCCCCTACCATTGAAAAAGTGTCCATTGAAAGTGTCCTGAACAACTTTCTTGAATATTTTGTGCTATTTCTTATAGGGGCCAGCCTCCTGAGGACAGAAGCCATTCTTTCTCTTTCTTTGTCACCTTCCTATCATCAAGCCTCGACAGGTCCCCAGTTGTCACATCTAAGTTGGACAGCACTCTCCTTCATTGCCTAGAATAAGGGAGGGAAAAGAAGCCCTTGGACGACTCAGGAGTGAAAGAACACAAATTCTTGCTCTTTCTGGTTTTCAGAAACTCGCTAGTGCTAATACTCTCGCCAGTATATTTGTAAAGCAGAAGCATCTTGTTATCTCATTTTGTTCAATGACCCTGTGAGATTGATAGGCTGGGCAGAGACTCACAAAGTTTAAACACCTTGGCTAATATCTCCCTTCTAGGAAGAGGCAGAACTAGAAGCCAGGTGTTCTGAACCAAAGTTGGAATGTATTTTCCATTCTGAAAATAACTAATGCTTGACTCTGTATGATTCAAACTAGGCTGTGGAAATCTCAGTGGCTTAAAGCAACAAAGGTGTATTTCTCCCTCCTGCTGTCTGCCTACTGCAGATCAGCTGGGGCTCTCCTCCCTGAGTCACCCCCATAATCATCTGCATTTGGAGAGCCAGGCTGGTGGAGCAGCCACTCCTCAGAGCATCGCTGGCTGCTGGGCAGAGCGAAGTCAAGCATGCTCAAGCATGTGCTTTCTCTTAAAACATCTGCCTAGAAGTGACAACATTTCTCTCCAGTCACATTTCATTGACCCTGCCTGAGTCTGATGGGGCAGGGAAGGGTAACCTATAACCCTTCCCAAGGGAGGCACAGGGACTTCAGTGAACAGTCACACAGTCTACCATCAACCCCATCGCTCTTTGTCTCAACTACTCGGTGCTTTAGACACAAGTGGAGTCTTTTGGTGATCTAGTCAGCCTGGGAAGAGATGGTAGATGAAGATGGAGGTGGATAAAGATGGAAATCTGCGGCCCTGATTTCTCGCCCTATGATGGCAGCAGAGACACAAGAAGGACATTCACAATAGTGTTTGCACCGGAGGAGAGTATTTGGAAGGTGATGTCAAGCTTGGCCATCAATACCATATGTTTAGATCTTGGACCATAGGTTAAAATACTAGCAAAAGGAGAAGCTATATGAGCTGTGTTTCCACCTCTGTAAACCAATGTTCCAGGTGACAGCATGGTTCAAAGCTACACGCAAAGGCTTATGGTCTTCAATAAGAAGGCATTAAAATGTCATGTGTATGCTTGTGTGTCTGCTGAAAAGAAGAGAGGATCATGTAACTTGATAATGACAAAGGGCCATGTTTTCCCCTAGGAACAGCAGATATGGCATCTCCATGGTGACAACGGAAGATGGTCAGGGGCCTCAAATAAAGGAACTGAGTTCTCCATTTATATTTGCAGTACACACTGCAACTTCATTCTAGAAAACAAACTTTTTCACAAAACACAAAAGGTAATAATGCAAAGTAATCTTTTTCCAGTTCGTGGAACCTGTCCAATGAAAACATACATCAGATATTTACTTATTTAAGTAGACTTCATATTCCTCTTATTGCCAGGAAAATTTGAGGCAAGTTCTGCATGAAATGTACTGTGAAATAGGATGGCTAGATCTGAAACCAGAGCAGATACTGTAGGGCAGGAGCAGAGCAAGTCAATGTTTCCACATCCCTAAAATAACCAATGGCTTATGTTGGGCCCTGACTTGCCTACAAAGTGTCGAAAGGCCACAAAGGAACGTGCCGACCTCTCTGGGAGTCATGCTTCTAACAGACAACCCACGTGATTATACAGGCAAAGTGTCACCCTAAGGGCTGTCCCCTCCCACTTTGCCTAAGCCCTCTGCCCACTATGCAGAGGCTTAGGAAAGGCTGATTTATTTCTAGGGTAGGTGTGCAACAAAATCTGAAGCAGCAGCCTCCTCCGTGAGAGTTCACATAGGCTTGCCTCCATTCCAGTGCCTCCTTCCCTCCTAGCCAACGGTCATGGGAGGAGAGGATCTGTTCAGATGTTACCTGAGAAGACCCTAAGACATGGCCTAATTCAGGAATTTTCATTCAATTACATTCATCTAATATTTATTTATAGATTACATTTCCAGAGCCTGGAAATACAGAGATGAAGAGAACAGGGGTTGTGGACATTCATATTTTAATGTGATTCTTAGGGATTCTCTGCATTTGAATACCCAAAGGAGTTAATCTCTTTTGAGATAACTTCTGGTATGTCCTATGATTAGCTAAGGAAATTATCACAACTAGACAATCAACTCCCTCTTCCACCTCTCAAATAGTCTCTTACTAGTGCTTGCCTGCGACATCTGGGCCAGGCATGCTGTCAGTTCCTACCAGCATTGAGGCCCAGAGGGGCTGAGCATGAACACTAACCCTGGGATCCCAGCAACCACAGCCCCCACGGTCTTCCTCCAGCCGTGCACCTCCACGTAGGGAAAACAAACTGTGGGGCCAGGATAGATGTGTCCCCTGAAGCCTGTGGCCCTCCCCCATTCTATTCCATGTTCCAGGTACTGAGGACCCCAAAATTATCAGCCCAAACAACCCCTCACAGCCTATAGGACCTGCACAAATCTCTTCCCAAGATCCTTCCTTGTTGGGGTTCAGTTAGGCTGGTAGGAGAAATATCAGTTATGATACCCACAAACCCTCTTGGAAGGCCTGAGAGTTTGCATAACTTTGATAATATATATGGTTGAAGGCAACCTGATCTTTAGCTAAATAAATTAGAGTAATAACAAGGGAATGTGGGGAAGTTATCTAGCTAGCTTGTTTACTCATGTGGTCTTAAGACTAACCTTTGATGTACTGTGGGTGCTTAAGTGCTTTCTACTCAGGAAGTCCACAATGTCAATTACCCTCTAGTGATGTTGACTCAAGCCTTTATCAATTAATCTACCAATAAATGTGAGTCTCCCTAGCGGGTTGGGGCCGCAGTAGCAGCTGTTTACAGGACTCTGCTGGAGTCTGTAAGTGGCTCGGACACTCAGCTGGACTGGCAAAGCAGAATATCTGTGTGTCAGTGTACGTCATTCATCTGTCGCTGGGTCAGGGTCTGCGGGTCAGACCCCTGCACCTGGTGCCCCCATGTGAGGAGCGCTACCACACATCCTGGCCCGGGCTAGGGAGTCCATCCAACGGGTAAGTGTTTGATGGGAGGGTTGGCCACAGCTTGCACCTCTGGCCTGAGATGTCCACAGACTTAAGGTCATCCCCCTTACCTCAAGTGATGGAGTGGGGGGTGGGAAAGAGTGGAACAGGCAGCAGGCCAGGGCTTCTGCTGGAATACCTGTTTTTGATCCTGAAAATATGTTGGTGCTTCGTGATGAGGCACTCTAGGAGTTGATGGCAAAGCTGAAGTGAGAGCTGAGCTGATCCCCAGTCTAGAATGGATTTCTTTTTGCCAGCAAGGAGTTAATCTGCCACTGTTACCTCTTTCTGATTGTTTACAGGAAGATGTGATCATGAAAGGCCAATGAGAGTGTTCAGGACTCTGATTCTTCTTGTCTATCTAAATTACCATCTCAGGAGGTAAAGCAAACCAATTTACCTTGAGGTTTTCATCAAAGAAATCCATAGACAGCCCAGGACATGCTAACGAGATAGTGAGTCCTAATGTAGAAAAAGAAACTAAAAGGCCAAACTCAAACTAAAATATATTGCTTCATAAGCTCCCACTTATCTAGGCAAAAGAATCAAGAATAGTATTATCAGTGGGAAATATAAACTAAAAACATCTGGTTTACCAAATATTATGTTAGGATTACATGTCCTCAAATAATTAAAAATAGAAATATTAAAATTATACTAAACATAATCAGATCTCTTCTTCTTTGTCACCAACCTCAGTAATTTTGGCAGATGGCGGAAATTTTTTTGTTTTTTTGTTTCTTTGGGATGACAATACATACTTAGGTTCTCTTTCCAAAGACAGCTATGCAGTAAAAGTAGGACAGAATTTCCCCAGTGGGTCCCGCCTTGTTATAACAGGCACACAAAAACTTTGCATTAGAAGAGTCAGAAATGTCCTTACAGAAATAGTCTCCTGCCTATAGCATGTGACTTCATTATTGCAAAGGTATCTGAATGTCAGGTTGGACTGTTCTCAGCTATTATGATTCTAGAGTACATAGCTCGTCAAAGAATTCTCTCTCAGTATCCCTTCCTCCTCTGTGCCCTTCCTTCTGCACTGGAGGTAGAACCACAGATGCCTACTCAGCTATCAGAGGCCCACCCCCCTGAAGGTTGTCCAGGCCTCTGCTGTCCTTTTTCTTCTTCCCTTATCTTCTTAATCAATTCCACCCTCACCCACCCAATGATCCCCTGAGGCATTTTTCTCCCTAGAACATTTGGGGGAATTCTCCAAATATTCTGTGTACTAGAACATAGGTCAGATTTCAGAGAGAGCAAGATGACATGGTTTAGGGACAGGGTATAGGTTGATGGGTCCTAACTGCTATGCTGCAGAGCATTTACTTGATCATAAGGTCAACTGTCACCAATAAGAAGGTTGACCACGGAAGTGACATGACCAGGTCTTTGAAATGGTAAGTTGAGCTGAGAGGAAAGGCTTTTGAGGCTTGAAGAACAATCATTGCCTAGTAGAACTTGGGCTTTAGGTTGAAGCAAAACTGACTTCAAATTCTAATTCCAATATTTATCAACTATGGAACCATTAGGTGGTTATTATTTACTTTCTCTGATACTCAATTTTCTAATTAGAAAGAAAGATAATGCCTTCTGGTATTTCTGTGAAGATTAAAATAAGTCTTAAAAGTTCCTATTGGCAAACAGGATGAGATAGGATAAAATTCTAAACTGGATTGGTGGTTGCGGGAATGGAGAGTAGGAGAGAGATTTTAGAGATGGTGTTATGAAGATGGGTAAAAGGAGTTAGGGTGAGTAGGGATTCTACCTTGTGTGACCCCATGAGTTGTACAGGTCACGACTCATTTGGGTGTTATAAGGGAATACAAAAGAAAGAACAGATATTTTTTCAGTGGCAAAAGAGCAGATAATGAGTTTCATGTTGGTTAAGTTGAATTGAAGGGATGGGTGAAAGACATTTACGTGCAAGTGTTCACAAATTCACTAAAACTAGGGACCTAGAGAACACTGTCTGTTTGGGACTCATCAGAATACAGGTCACTGAATACACTGTGGGATTTGCTTAGCTTGCCTAAGAAGACATATTGGATTCATTCTCTCATTGATTCTTTTACCTACTAAGTTTCTCATCCAATGTATATAGAAAAGGTACTCAATACGTTCAGCATCACATCGTGATGCTGATAATTCCAACACACACACACACATATATACTTCTCTCTCTATATATACACACACACACTCTGGCATATATATATATGCCATAATATATGCCATAGTAGATATAGTAGGTACTCTCTACTGAGATTACCTACTATGTGCCAGGCTCAGAATTATTGAACAATAGTGAACAGGCAAAAGGTGTCCCTGACTTTAAGGATCTAAAGTCTGGAGTACAAGATCAAAGAGAGTCAAGGATGCCCCTGACCTTTAATCATGGGCTATCAGGAATCCAAGCTTGTGCTGAGCGGGATGCCCGGATGTTGAGCTGGGCATGCAGTGAGGTAGAGCTGGGTCTGTGATTGTGGATTATGGCACAAGGACGAGGGAAGACTGTCCAGGCTGAGAGCATCTGGGCACAAAGTAAAATACTGATTTAGAATAAGTTGTGTACAGGGGACAAGAAAGGTGAGTGTGCAGGTACAGATGGTTGGGGGTGGAGAGTTTCTCTAAGGTTATTGTGAGGGACAAGGAATAATCTTTTGTAGATTCTTCTGACACTTGGTTTGTGAGTGCTAAAGAGATGCTAAAAACAGTGTTTGGGTCAAAATGACCCTATTCTTTTAATTTAGCATCTAGTTTTGTGTTTGGCTCATAGAAAATGTTTAGTGAAAATTTTTAGAATGGAAAGCAAAAGGTATCATAAAAAGATAGAAAGAGTGAAAAGACTTAAATTATTATCATTCTGGGTTCTAGATTTAGAAAGTTGTGAAGATACTGTAGATTCTCTACTGATGCTCTATCAAGTCATGGAGAACATTATGGGGGAAATAAACCTGGGTAGTGTGAGTTTGGGGACTGCTGAAAATTAATGAAAGTTATGACCTTTAGTAAAACTGGTAATTAGTAACACCAAGATGTGCAACTTCATGGTGCGATGCTGAATGTATTGAGTACCTTTTCTAAATGTGAGCATCTCATCTAGAGATAGCTTTCTTTCCTAGATAGCAAAGAAAATGAGGCTGTTAGTGGAAGATCATGGCTCATCAGTGGTGACTGAGCTAACATATTGTGTGTGCTTCTGCTTTTACCTTCTCATGAAGAGCAGGATGGGAGTGGCAGGAGATTCATGGCAGTGACTCACAGCTGCACAAGTGAATACTAACCATAAGCAGTGGCTTCTTAGCAGAACAGTAATATATATGCTTTTGCTTAAACCTTAACTGGCAGGCTTCCTGGCAGGGCTCCTGGGAGTGATGCCCTAATTTGCAAGGATTTAATGACTGCTTGTAGGCTAACACCTGTAGGGATGGAGACAAGCAGGGGAGAACATTAGCACCTGGCTGTGCCCCAGATAAAGCGAGCACCATGGATTTGTGAAGGCACTATCTTTCCTTTCCAGAAAAAATTCCTTGTGTTACATTTATTCAATAACTCTTACTGTAATATTAAAATTGCCAGTGTTCCTACATGGAAAATATTTAAAAGTTATATTCTCAAACTAAGAGAATATCATGCTATCTACTACAGAAGTTCACTTCCTTCCTCCTCTCCACTGTGTATGTTATGATGGGCTTAGCTAGTCATAAATTAAACCTGAAAACAGTTGCATTTCTGTAGTTCTGATAAAATTTTCATTCCTTTTTTTTTCTCTGAACAAACATATTATTCAAGGAACTGATGACATTGTGAAAGCAAGCTGTCCCCATAGCTTTTAAACACTAATTTATGAGATTCTAATTTCCTCTTTATCTTCATGTCTTCTTATTTCACATGCAACAACTGTTTGAATAATTTAAATGATCAGATACATGCAAGCATTACCCAGAACTGTGGGGCTTGACTTTGAAAGTAACTCAGTATTTTCAGATCAGGATGAGAGTTTTCAGTTTGTATAATTTCCCCACGTCTTTCAATATAGTTACCATACTAACTATAATAATAGTATAGCAGCAACAACAGTATGAATCTGTAGTCTCATCTTATTTCTAACCCAGAATTTTTATCCAGATAATTAAAACAAATACTTGAAAGTAGGAAAAGGGAAGCATATAAATGTGAACATCTTCAGATTACACAAAGGAAAGTCAAATGAATGTGGTTGCATTCCTAACACTGATTCAAAGAAATGATAGCCTATCATAAGAGAAAACAAAACAGAAAAGCATAAATAGTAAAAATCATAAAAGAACACAACAGAAGACAGTAATCTATAAATTATAACAATTCTCAAATAAAAAGATTTAGATTATGTGAAGAAAAGTTAAACTACACATGACTCATACATTACAAAATGTTATAATAATACAAAAACAAGAGAATGATTTAAAGCAAAAGGTATTAAATGATACAAAAAGGTCATTTTTTCTTTTTCTTTTTTTTTTTTTTGAGACGGAGTCTCGTTCTGTCACCAGGCTGGAGTGCAGTGGAGGGATCTCGGTTCACTGCAACCTCTGCCTCCTGGGTTCCGGTGATTCTCCTGACTCAGTCTCCTGAGTAGCTGGGACTACAGGCACGTGCCACCACACCCAGCTGATTTTTGCATTTTTACTACAGATAGGGTTTCACCATCATGTTTCACCATGATGGGGTTTCACCATGTTGGCCAGGATGGTCTCGATCTCCTGACCTCGTGATCCGCCCTCCTTGGCCTCCCAAAGTGCTGGGATTACAGGTGTGAGCCACCGTGCCTGACCAAAAAGGTCATTTTTATTGAGAATGGTAGCCTTATCAATGAAGAATATGAAAGTCATGAACACTAAATAACAAATCCCCAAAATATATAACCTAAAAACTGTTATGAATTGATAAAAACACAATTATAGAGGGAGATTTGTGTACACATTCTGTCTCTGATAAATTAAATATGATTTTATGCATATATATGTGTTTATATAAACAGGAATATATAATTCAAATTGTTATATATAAATATGTATTATATATACTTATACATACTTTATATATAAATATATAATATATACTTATATATATTTTTATATGAATATTTTTACATATACTTACATGTATATATATAAATATATATTATATGTACATATATACTTTATATATAAATATATATTATATATACTTATATATACTTTATATATGTCATTTATATATATATAATTTGAAAAGACAATACATATTCATTTTAGGTATCCATGAAATTGTTATAAGAATTGATCACACAAAAAATCCCAAAGGAACCTCAATGTATTTCAAAAAGTAAAAATTTTGTAGGTGAAATTATCTAAGCATTACCTGTTAGTTAAAAATAATAGAAATAAAACAGGTTTCTTTCAAATAATGAAAGGAACAGCTACAAACAGCAATGAGAAATTAAAATAAACTTTGATGGAGAAGTGAGTATAAACTATCAATAAAAATGAGATAGGCATTAAGAGAGAGATTAAATTGATTTTCTTAAAAAAGATAAAAACTAGACCAATAAAATTAAAGTTTGAAAGCAATAAATTAAAAAGCAAAGAAAATCAAGAGGAAAAATACAACCACAAGCATAAAATTAAAAATGAGAACTAAAAGTAAGAAGAGGTAAACTATAAGCACAAATAGGAAACAAAAATACTATTAAAGGGAATGAATATGAACAGGAAGGTTTATGGAAGAGATGAGCAAACAGAGAGAAAAGTTCCCCAAAGTAGAAAAGGAATGAAAGTTAATCAGGAAAATGTAGAGCCTCAAAATGGGAAGGATGTGATGAAAAGCTGAAAAATGAAAAAACAATAGAAACATGGACTTAAAGGAACATTTTGAAGTTAAGAGCAGACTGATTCCATTAAGCTGATCAACTGAGCTAACACAGATTCCTCTTTCAGCTTTTAACAGGTAGAACTATTGGAAAAAATAAGCCAAAATAGGTTAAAAAAAACATAGCTGAGCTCAAAAGAGAGGAGGGCAAAACTCCGGGTACTCAGACACGGAAGTAGCTCAGGCAGAAGGCTACGGAGGTGAGAACCTGGGGTTCTTTGGCAAGTTCATGGTCTAGTGTCCCGGAAAGCACAGTCTGTGATGGAGATGTCTGTGTGGAAAACTGGTTGGGAATACATTGTGGGGAGCAAAGGAACCAGAGTAAGGAGAGGGAAATGGTGAAAGGAGGTGCTTTGAAACAAAGTCCTCAGCTGATGCTACAGGGAGCTTTGGAGCTAAGATCCTTCAGAGTTGTCTCTAGTTAAAAGCCCTGCCCTCCACCTCCACAGCAATATCATTAGATGGCTCCAAAGACGGCATGACCTTGGCAGAAGTGTCTCTCTCTAACTAAGGGCAAGTCCTCAAGAAAGACTCAGATGAGAGCTGTCGGTCAGCAGCCAACACTCCCAACATCTTGAAGAATGAACACTTCAGTCCTAGGCCAGGTGGGGTGGTTCTAGAGAGATACATAATATAATTTTCTTTGATTATGTAGATGACATTTTTTGTTCACAATTCATTTAGTTGCTTCTAGGCAATTTTGACAATCTTGAATATTTTTTTCTTTCCAGATTGTTGGGATGATACAACCAAGTGGTCCACTGTCCTATCTCAAACAGGCTTACGGAGACTTCTACATAGATACTGCTTAGGTACAAATATGTTAATTTCAGTGTTATTTATATTAGTGGAAAAATTGAAAATGACCAAAATGACCAAAAATATGGGAATGGCAAAATTACATGCAGCTATTAAAATTACGTTTTAAAAGAATAGTTATTCAGATGTTAATGTGTTTCTACTGCATAGATTATATGATTCCAATTTCCTAAAAATATGGGTTATTTAAATTGTATTGTAATTGCTAATGCATAAAAAGTATGGAAGGAGATTGATCAAAATAATCTCAGAGTTTGGCTCTATAATGTATGGATTTTAAACTACCTAGTATTTTCCATATTATCTAAGATGATGTATTACTTTCCAATCACAAAAAATTAATGTTATATGAAACAAAAATATGTTGGATTATTTTATACTCCATTAATTTGCAAATTTATATTTTATATGAAAACTGATCTGTGAAAGTAAAACCGTATCACACTGAGAGTAGGTTTTTAATAATATTTTCAACATTTTGTCAATCTTATTTTCAACACTATTTGCAAGGTGAATGGGTAAAGAAGTGAACCTTAGGATTCCTAGGTACTTCTCTTATCTGAGGTTTTTCTTGGAAGACAGAAGCCCCCAAACTCTTTCACGCTGTGTGTGCACGTGTGCGTGTGCATGTGCAAGTGTATGTGTGCCGTGTGTGCGTGCATGTGTGTTCGTGTGTGTGTGCCTGTGCATGCACATGCATGCCATGTTTGTGTGTGTTTGACTTTCACCGTCTTTTGGAGCTTTTCCTGTGGCTACTACGTTGTTCTAAAGTCAAGCTCCGTTGCCTATGATTCCCACTAGATAGAGGGACATGGTCAGGTGACATTTTTCTAAGGTTACAAATCTCACCCATAAGCAAGAAAGGAATCCACAATTCCTACTTCCACAGAAAAAAAAAATAACATATTAGTCTGTTCTCACACTGCTACTAAAGACATACCCAACCCTTGGTAATTTATAAAGGAAAGAGGTTTAATTGACTCACAGTTCAGTGGAAGGGGAAGCAAACATGTCCTTCTTCACGTGGTGGCAGCAAGGAGAAGTGCAGAATGAAGCTGGGGAAAAGCCCCTTATAAAACCATCGGATCTCATGAGAACTGACTCAGTATTATGAGAACAGGATGGGGGAAACGGGCCCCATAGTTCAATTATCTCCACCTGGTCTCCCTCACAACACGTGGGGCTTATAGAAACTGCAATTCAAGATGAGATTTGGGTGGGGACACAGCCAAACCATATCAAGTGAGTTGCATTGTTCAAGAAATTTTTGAATGAATGAGCTTTTTCCTCTACTAGAAATTTCTCCTTCTTTGCTTATATTACAGGAACTATTTATTTAAAAATAAAATCTCACATTGGAGAAATACACTTTAACACTGTGGAGAGGCCCATGTTAGTGCTTGTGATTTTCTTCCGCTGTTTTTTCTCTTCCCCTTCCCCCTCCCCTTTTCCTTCCTTATCTTTTTCTTTCTTTTAGACTGAATTCCCAGATCCTTTGCTCCAATCCCTCGTTTTCTCCCACTGCTGTTTCTCAAATCTGTACCTCATCACTTCATCTCCAGGAGGCTTTTTCACATTTCACAGCGGATTTCAATGTGCTGGGGTGGGCAGCGAGGGGGAGAGTTACTGAGAACCACCGTTTTAGAAGCTTATGTTTTTGAGAGTTTATAAAATCCTCTCTGGCCTCAGAGGCTCTACATTGTTTCAATCCATAATTTCTTTGTCTTTTATGGCTTTTCATGTTTCACATCCAATAACCACATTTGCATCCAAAGCATGGATTTCCCGAGTTTGACAAAGCTGATCCTATGGATTCCATTTCCATAAATCCCTTAAAGTGTTTTAGCGACTTTGCTCATTTTGCAAAAGTCTCTGACAAAAACACAGGGGAAAACAATTGCTCTTGACATCACAACAGTTTAATATTTTAACTTATTCATTAAATTGTGCTTCACATCAATGGAAATCCTCAGTTCTACAAACTATCATTTTTAAATAGCAATAAAGGTTGATAATGTCACAATACAGTCCCCTAGTAACTGAGTTCATACATATTATTGTACAGAAATAAAAGGAAATATCTCTTAAGAGAAATAATTTACTATCTATTGAATAACTATCTTTACATCTAAAATGGGTCACCACATAAAGATCCAGATTTTTCTTTCCAACACTGAAATGATACATTAAAAGAGAAATAATGCAATCAAAGCCCCAGAAGTACTTCTGAGGAAGAAACAAAGGAAGGTGAAAAAAATGATCGTATGATTAACAAATAAATGTCAAAGAGGTGGAAGACAAATGTGACAATTACTGAAGTACACAAAACTTTTGCTCCTCAAAACACCGGTTTTTCTGGCAAGATGTCAATCGGGCCCTTTGATGAGTTCCCGTAATGCAGCAGAACGTGTAGCTCATAGAGGTTCCACTAATGTGCCAAAGGATGACAGCTGCAATCCTTTCCACAGACATCTTGGAACACAGGCTCAAGAGACACCTGTCCATCCGCGTTCTCGATCTGGAATACTGCTAGGTTAGCGTGAGTCCTTGCCTAGAAGTTCAAAGGCTTTTGTGTTGCAGATGTTGCTGGTGTTTATAGCTAGGCCAGTCCTCTGGAAATCTCTGCACCTCTGCCAGGCAGGTTGGTTCTTTCACATGCTATGAAGATGGGTTCATGTGCACTCCATCAGTTCATTAGGCTACAAAACACACAGGTTTCACAACCTGCCCACTTGCTCAGAAGGGCTAATTTGAAGTCTCAAGGAATTAGTTCAGATGTGTGTCCAGGTGAATGTGGTGAGAAGAGAACAGGCATTGGCTTATATCCAGTGGAGATGGTAGAAGGGGAGAAGAAGGTAGGCCGAAAGTGCCTTGGAGAAAGAACCCTCGCATGCTCCTCAGATGGCACAAAATGGGTAGACTCATCAGACCCAGCCTGCCCTAATACCCAGCCTGAAGACATGCAGTTGCTCTGGTGACCAGTGGAGTCACAGCAACTATGGGAAAGGAAAACCTTGGAGTCACAGCTGCGATCAGATCAGGGTATTCTTGTGTAAGTCCAACCCAGCTTTCTCTTTGATCTGATCCTTCCGACTCAGCTTTCAGTCCCTACAACCATTTCAAAGCTCTGGTCCTGTCTCAAGATCCTCTTCACTCATTTCTTTCAAATGGCTAAAAGCATTATAGTCCATATGTTTCCAGGATGCCCTCGTTCTAGAGGACAGAAACTGTATCTTAGTCAGTTTTCTATTTTTCAGTATTGCATGGCATATATTTAATTCAACTTTCCACCTTGGAAAGATGTGCCTCCTTTTAGAAGCCACAATTTCCTCTAGAGTTACTCCTACTCTCCCTAACCCCCATCTCTAAATGATCCCATTATACAGGACCTCGGATACAGATCACGCTTGATAAGGAATCAGATAAACTCTCTGTTTGCAGATTTTATGCTAGGACAACTTAAAGCATTTCCTCTCTCCAGTGAGTATGCAAAGGGACTCATTTAACAGCCAATGAAACCTTTAAGAATGAAAGCAGTATGTTGCTGAAAAAGTACCAAGAGCCTGGGGAAGAAGACATAAAAAAGGGAGTTTTTGTTGTTGTTGTTGTTTTGAGGAGGGTTTGTATTGATTTCCCTTAGTAAGGAGTTGTGAGCACATTCCCTTGGCCTTCATATTGAATAGGTTTTGAGTTGGATGGAGTAGACACCCAGCTACAAGTCTTTGAATGCCTCCTCTGAGTTTTGGTCTCCCCTGCAACACCGCCTATCTCTTGGATATTTCATTCCTAATAAGAGGTCCCCTCACTGGAGGTAGGGAGCTGAGAGTAAACTTGACCAGTGTCTTTGGCATTTTCCATGTCAAAAAAGGTAAGGAAGGATATAAATCAATAAAGATTTAGATTTCATATTCCTGCAGTTCCCAATCCCAATACTGATGCTGAGCTGCAAAAAATAGTAGGAAAGGCTATGAAGTCAAAAGGCTGGGGCTCTAAGCAACTTTTTTGCTTATAAATTAGAGTCGTTGGGAAATCTTTCAACATCTCCTACTCTCCATCCCAAACTAGCAAGTGGCATAATGAATAGAGGTCCTATTTAGCACACAAGAATGTAATGAGGACCAAATGAGACAGCATATGCAAAAATGTTTTGAAAACCATTAAATGCTACACAAAGTGATGAATTTTAGTCTTATCTTTCACAAAACATATGATGAAGTAAGTGACATTAAAAAGCACTTGAAATATTGTTTGGTTCCCTTTTGTATCAGATACTGATCATCTTTATCAGTATTAATTTCCACATTGTTTCACATTTTTTCTTTAATAACAGAACCCCCTATGCTTATCAAGGCACATGACAATCAATAATAAAGACATTCCCTAGCCTTCTTTGCAGCTAGATGTGGCAAATGTCTAGGTTTTAACCCATGAGATGTGACTGGAAGCAATATGTGCAACTTCCCTCCACTTCCTCTCTACTACCTTAAACGTAAACGTGATGGCAGGAGCCATGGCAGCCATCTTGGTCCATGAGGTGGATGCAGCACATTAGGATGACAGAGCAACAGGAGAGAGCCTAGGCGTCTGGTAATGTCACACACCAGAACTGTCAAACCAGTTTGCCTTTAAGTAAGAGAGAAATAACTTCCATGTTAAGTCACTGTTTTGAATTTCTGTGTTAAATCAGCTGAATGGGAATTCTATCCAATCCACTTATATTTATTTTTTAATGATCTATTCTTATCTCCTTGCTAGGTCTATCTTGGGGACTTTCTTGCCAATATTAGTACTTTCTCTACTCAGATTTTTAAAAAACTTACCTTAAAGGCATAACACAGAGTCCTCATACTTCAAACTTTTAATCAAACTAATTATGACAAAGTTACCTCCTTTAGATGAGAAGAAACACGTCTTTATCGTTTTTAATAAAAACACATGACATGCCTCACTGTTGTCTAACACTGATTGTTAATGTTGCCAATTACTTATGAGTATTCTAATAATTATCAGGGCAGTTCCCTCCAGTTTCCAAGAGCAGGCTGCCTAAAAGTTAGAAGGAGCCAGAATAAATGTGTATCTTAGTCCTTAACAACACACAGACACACACACACACACACACACACACACACACACACACACACACACACACACACACACATACACGTGCACATATACACAAAGACGTCTCATCCTAATCTCCAATCTGGGTACTGGAGCTGCCAAGAGAAGGGAAAGAACTGTAGGAGTCAATTGGGTTACAGAACCCCTGGGGATTGTTTTTTTTCTTTTTTGTCTTTTCTTGGGCTTTTGACACTGATATATCTGGAGTTGATTTGGTTTGGGGTTTAATGCTCCTGATTTCCATGGATCCTTAGGCCCAGATGCATTCTGCTGGCATCACTTCCCTGAGCATCACTCAGCGTGGAAGTGGGCAGTCAATTTTTGGAGAATAAACTGCATCCCTACCTCTCCATTTCTATCAACATAGGACCCCATGGGTATGACAAGTTTGCTGCTTTAGAATGAAATGAAATGAGGGAGGAAGCCCATGTTGGTCTTTTTAATTTGCTCAGCACTGGCCTGGGGCCAACATAAAGAGCAGGCTCCCTCTGAACATCCTGATACCTGGTCTCAAGTGGAGCCCCATACATCATGCCTTCAGCAGAAGGCAGTGGAAGCCTTTGATACCAATCCCGGGGTGCCTAAGGAACAGCGTGAAGTGAGCAAGGGCTGCCTCCAAGTCTCAGTTATGCATGAATTCCTTGCCAAAATTTTAAAGTGAGTTTAAAAGAAACAATCCGAATGCTTTCTAACTTGTTTTGATTTTCCACATGACAAAACACTGGATATTGTGTGTGTGTGTGTGTGTGTGTGTGTGTGTGTGTGTGTCAGTCACAGAGGCAGGAAGAAGGATAATTTGCAGTCCTGCTATTCTAGGCAGAAAATTAGATCCTAACAATGAGATGAGAAGCTAGAGAGAGAGCCGCTCATTAATCCCAGCTGCAATCCTCCTTCCCTTCTTACCTTAGGAACAAATCATTGGAAATGGAGAAATATTTTGTGAGCCAAATCTCTACCAACTAACAAGCAATATTTAGTTGGCCCCTTTTAACTCACCCTTGTATATGGCTTAAAAAACACAGCTGCCTAAAAAGTCAGTGATCTGTCAGCTCATTGATGGCTCAGTGATGTGGAGGGGGCTGGACTGACCCAAGGCAGCCTGGCTTTGGGTCAATGTTAGCGTGGGGCTGTCACGGTCGGGCTACCCACATGGATTAGAGACAAATGCTTCTGGGAAATTGCAGCTGGCTTCTTGCATTATTGGCAGGAAGCTTTAGGTAGGACAAGGCCTTATTCCATATGGATATGGTGATGGAGTAAAGAGAACTTGACCTTTTTAGTCAGCTCGACCTAGCTTACAACCCGTGGAGGAGCTACTTATTTTCTGTGGGCTTCACTTTTCTCATCTATGAAATGGAGACTAACAATATCCATTCGTCGTGCAGAATCTATTTAAGGTATGAAAAGGGCCTCCCTCAGTTCCTGGAGCAAGGGAGCCACCCGATAATGCCTTCCCTTGCACCCCAGATGAAGCCACGCACAGTGAGAGAAGCATCTGCAGCTCTGTGTCTGGTGGAGCTGCTGGACTTCCCTCTGTGCAGGTAAGCACTCCATGAATGCTTGTGGGCTGATTGACTCACAACCCCAGAGAGAGTATTCTGGAGGCTGACAAGTGGCTTAGGTAAAGCTAGCTTAAACATCAAACATGTTGGATATCAATGAAATAGGCTTTTCAATCTGATTTAGGGGTTTCACACATTTTGCCTTCAGCTCCTTGAAGGGATTAATCAGATCAATCCATTGTAAAACTTCCCACTCACTCTGATCCTCCTAATAAATGCTAGACAAAGGCTTTCTCTTCCTTCTTCCATACATATCCCCTTACTATTCTATAAACTTCTTGTTATTGTAGTTGGGATTATGAAAAGGTGAAAATAAGAACTCGGCAATGCAGCACATTTCTTGTCCAGTTTTAGACACTCTGGACTGATTTACTGGCTGTGGCCACAGTCTAACAACAGGTAAAGATCGTGTGGGAAGAAAACAGTGATCAGGCTGGAGACATTCAAGATGCTGGGAGGCAGAGTCTGTCTAAACTCCTGTGATAACCATCCCATGAATGGTGTTTCGTGTCTCCTGGCCTAATTCAGAGTTCTTATTCATTTAGTAACCTCAAATATATTTTGTATACATGCTAGCTAAGTTCCTATTCTTTGGGCCAAGCTTTTAAAAACATCTTTCTGTGGTGGCAAAATTTTAAGACTGGTAGTACCCCATTAAAGAACATAACTTCTCCAAAAAGGTTAAACCCTGAAATATTCCTTTAAAATCTAAGATTATGTGACCAGTTTAGAAATGTTAGGCGTATATTGATCTTCCTGGTATTTTTTTCTCTTAATTTATCATTCGTTCCTCACATTGAAGGCAACAATTGGTAAAGAGAGATCCCTTTAGGCATTAGCAAATAAGCAAGTTTTCTCTTAAATGCTCCTACCAATGTTGATTTCTCAGGGGCTACAACCTCCTCTATTCTGGATCCACTCCCCATTCCCTAAAAGATGGAAGGAAAGGCATGGCTTAAGGTTGTGGTGTCAGGATTTTGTAGGATGTGGCTCTCTAGCAATGGTCAATAATAGGATAATTTTGTTTCAAAACAACTGCAACAACAAAACACGTTACTTGTGATTTAAGTCACATTCAAATAGAGTTCAAAGATGACAGCTAACAGCCAAGTGGCGGTTGGTGTAAGACCTCATCTAAGGGCTGAAATGTTTTTCTCTTTCTCTTTATACTGACTGATATTCTCATAATGGGAGACAGTATGACATAGACCAGTTTCAGCAGAACATCCAAGCCATAATTTGGCTTTTCATGTGTGCCTCTGTGGGTTCCTGGTACCCAAACTATTCTATGCTCCTGCAAAGGAGATCACAGGAACTGTCTCCTTTTTCAGTGTGGCTCTCCTTGGCCTTCTAAAACAGTCTATATGGGATGCACTCCTACCCTACTTAATATCACCAATTGCAAAATGTCAAGAAAAGAAAAAAAGAACAAGACAGATAATCTCCAGCTGGATAAAAATGAAGACAAAGAAGGAAGCAGATGTCCAAATCAAGCACACACAGCCAGATGTCCTCATGGCCCAGCTTCTCCAAGGTAACTCAACAGAAGGTCAATGTGCCTGCTCATCCTCCCCATCCTGAGAGAGGAGAGGGCAGGGGGTCACCATCTCACCACTTGGCTGTTGTAGTCCTCGGTGACAGTCCCCTCTGCAGCCCCATCCTCTTTGGGCCACTGGTGGTCCCTGTGCTCCCGTTGCAGCCTCCGCTCCTCCCGCCGCTTCTGGCGGTCCCTCTGGTGCTCTAGCTGCTTGGTGTGGTGGTAGCGCTGCTGGAAGAGATCTTTTGCATACTCGTAAAGCTGCATGTCCAGGAAGTTTAGCTCCTCAATGCGTTGGCGGGCGCCCTCATTGATCTCCACGTTAGAAGCCCGCGTGATGTTGAACTGCGTGAAGGGGGAGATGAACTTGAGGTTGAATGTTCTCTCAAAGAGAAACTGTGTCTTCCTCTGGAACTCAGTGAGCCCAAAGAAGGCCATGTTCTTCAGGTTGTTCTTTGCACTCTGCAATAGGATGGTGTTTCTTTCACTCTCGTTCATGAAAGTCAAGTTGTAGCAGCCCACCAGGCTGAGGTCAGCCAGCATGCGCACCTGGCGATTGTTAGCCAGGTTGTAGCTGCAATCCATAAACTCCCGCAAGCTGACCCCAGACCAGTCATCCCCAGGGTAGCAGGTCGGCAGCTCATCTGGGGTGGGGCTTCTTCCATCACACATGTGAAGAGAGGTTTTCCACGTGGCCCCTCTCTGGACGTGTTTCCACTCGCTCAGGTAACGTGACACTGGATCCCGTAACATTGTGATGTAATAGAAATTCCTAGAAGAAATTAGAGGAAGAGCGTCAGTAGTTGACAACTCTTAACAGGAGGAATCTAAATTTCTACAATTTTACATCAGCATTGAGTCAAGGGACTCTTTTGCCAGATGTTCATGTGAGAGTACGTGCCTGCATTTGTGCCTATTGATGCGTGTGCACATGTTTCTATAAAGATGTATGTACCAGTTTTCAATGCTGAGTTTGTTGGGCTTTTCCTCCTTGCTCCAGTGTGGGGATGCATGAGGTGGAAAGAATAGATAGTTCATTCATTCATTCGTTCAGCAATTATTCACTGATAAATTACTACTGGCAATAACTATACCTTACATTTAGAGAAAATACCATGATTTTTAAGTTATTACCCATCTGCTGTTTCATTTGATTCTTACAGCAAACCTTTGTGGTAGATGTGGTTCCATATGATAGGGTTACATGAAGGAGGTGAAGTGATTTATCCAAGGACATGGGATTAGAAAGAACAAGGCTGAACCTGTATTCTCCTTAATCTCATTTTTTTTTTCTTTTTTTTCTGAGAGGGAGTCTCGCTCCTTCACCCAGGCTGGAGTGCAGTGGCACAATCTTGGCTCACCGCAACCTCTGCCTCCCGGGTTCAAGCAATTCTCCTGCCTCAGCCTCCTGAATAGCTGTGATTACAGGCACCTGCCACCACACCCAGCTCATGTTTGTATTTTTAATAGAGATGAGGTTTCATCATGTTGGCCAGGCTAGTCTTGAACTCCAGACCTCAAGTGATCCACCCGCCTTGGCCTCCCAAAGTGCTGGGATTACAGGCGTGAGCCAGCATGCCTGCTGGCCTCCTTAATCTCTTTATACTGCTACTTGGGATTATGAGGTAGGTGGGTTGAGGAAGGATGGGTTGGGTGTGGAGACTAGTATTTACTGGGTGCCTACGATGTGTTAGGAACTGTGCTAAATGCTTTATGGATGCTTGCACAGATGATCCTCAAGACAATTTTGTAAAATGGGTTGTATCGTTACTTTTTAAAATAAAAGCTGAAGCCACAGAGGTTCAGAAAAGTGAAACTGGAGCAAGTCTAAGTTAGGCCTATTTGATTTCAAAGCTCCCATGCTTTCCTGTACATCATATTGGTATTTAAATTGTAATTTCTATGTATTCACCACCTATTAGTGTTGAGGTTCTGTGGTTATTACAATCACAGATCTTATCTAATTCCACCTAATGGATTACTGAAAAGAAACCCATTATTAAATGGTTCTCTTTGGAAAAATCACATAGAGATCAGGATATCTGTGGTTTAAAAGGACAAGGGAAGTACTAAGAGGCAGGAAGAGAGATGGAGAAGTTGAGGAATGAAAGAGAAACAGCAGGCATTAGAGGAAAGTAAATACTGCTTTAAAATAAGGACAATCCTTTCCATTATTTGAGAAGCCTACCAATGGAATGAGCTGCCCACCCCAACCCCGTCTTTCCAGCACAGTCTGGAAGTCCATTTGTCAGGGAAGTCATAGAAAGGACCCCATTACGAAGCAGGCCCCCAAGCTGTCTTCCAATTCTCACACCCCACTGCAGCCTGTTGCCCTTTAGCACAAGCCAGTCTGATTCCAATCCAATTTTAGTTCAGTCCTTGGCTCCTTGAGGGGGGACAGCTCCAGAAATATAGGGTAGATCATAGTAACTCAGAGCTCCCCCAGGGAGAAAAAATTAGCCCTGCAATATTCCGAAAAGAACACCAGGCCTGCAGTGACACCCGTACAAATGTCTTGGTGCAATAGAGAGCCCAGAAACCAAGGCTGGTGCTGCCAGGTAGGCCTCAATGTGACCTAGCATGTACTCAGTGGAAAGCAGTATTACCCAGCATGCCTGTCCTTAACCTGGTGTCCAGAGGGCTGAACAAAACTAGGTCATTTTTCTTGATTCAACTCAGTGTCTGCTCTTCAAAGAAACTTGATGATAAAATAAATACACATATATAGATACACAGATATATAAGATAGATAGATTGACAGTAGGAGTCTATTGAGGAATGACTTTTTATTACTACTGCATTGTCATAGTTTTCCAAATATCTGTGTTAGCAAAGGCAGCAGTTGTAGATATTCCTCCCCTGCATCACTCCTGTATGTTGTTAGGGCATGCATTTGTACTTCAAGATAAATGGTGGTGTGCCTGACTATAGATACTCCTTGAGTTATGATGGGGTTACATTTCAATAACCTATTGTGATTCGAAAACGCCCTAAGTTGAAAGTGTATTGAGTACACCTAACCTACCAAACATCATAGCTTAGCGCCAAACTTAAACGTGCTTGGAACACTTGCATTAGCCAACAATTGGGCATATTTATCTAACATAAAGCTCGTTTTATAAAAAAGTGTTGAATATTTTATATGTTTATTAAATATCTTAATGAAAGTGAAAAAAACAGAATGGTTGTATGGGTACTCAAAGTATGGTTTCTACTGAATGCCTACGGCATTCCCATTATTATAAAGTTTAAAAATAGCAAGCCAAGCCCTCATAAATCAGACACTTTCTGTATATTTAAATCAAAGGATGTCTGATTCCTCAAAGACCTAAAGACAGAACTATCATTTGATCCAGCAATCTCATTACTGGGTATAAAGCCAAAGGAATATAAATTGTTCTATTATAAAGACACATGCACATGTATGTTCTCTGCAACACTCTTTGTGATAGCAAAGACATGGAATCAACCTAAATGCTCATCAATGATCGACTGGATAAAGAAAATGTGGTATATATACACCATGGAATACTATGCATCCATAAAAAAGAATGAGATCATATCCTTTACAGGGACATGGATAGAGTTGGAGGACATTATCCTTAGCAAACTAACACAAGAACAGAAAACCAAATACTGCATGTTCTCACTTATAAGTGGGAGTTAAATGATGAGAACACATGGACACATAGAGGGGAACAACACACACTGGGGCCTATCAGAAGGTGGGAGGTGGGAGGAGGGAGAGGATCAGGAAAAATAACTAATGGGTACTAGGCTTAATACCTGGGTGAGGAAATAATATGTACAACAAACACCCATGATACAAATTTACCTATGTAACAAACCTGCACATGTACTGCTGCACTTAAAGGTTAAAAAAAAAAAAAAAGAAAAATTGAAAAAAAAGTTGCAGCAGTTGGGAATTTGCTCTTCCCCCCTTCTTCTCAAAACATTCACTTCTATTTCTTAGTTAAAAGTTGATGTTATCACATCAAGACAGGTTCAAAGCAGAAGAGAACTGCTTTGCCACCACACTCTGAAAATTGGCTTTGGTAAGAAAATTTTAGCATTGATTTCAAAGGAATGGTTAAGAAAGAAAAGGAAAAAGAAAATGATGCAATATTTTGAGTGTGTGTGGGAACTAAGAGTCAACAGAAAGAATAAGAAGCTCAATAGAGAAGCTAAATCAATGGAAAAGAACACATTCCTAATTCCCAAGAAAGGGAACTCAGTCTCTAGAGATGCCTAATAATTATAGAGGCAAAGAATAAATTGTTGAAGACTTAGATTTAAAGGAGATACTTTATTCATTCAAGACTAACTGATCAATTCCTATACCATTTAGAAAAAAACTACTTTTTTCAAGATCTTGGGGCAAAAGTTTTCTAATTTTGTTTTCAGTTGTAACAGCAAATTTTTTATTTAGATAAACTCACTGAAACACTTGGATGTCAAATGCTTTACCTATAGTCTGGTGCCCAAGACCCTTGATGTAGCAAACTTGTGAAGTGCCAGGCTTGGCGCTAAGTAACAGTCTAACCCATTCCAGAATCCTATGAGATGTGTGCATATTATGATTTATTTTTATTTCACTTAATGTTGAATAAACTAAGGATTTGGGGAGATAAAATAAGCTGCCCAAGGTTATATTCGTAGTAAGTTATAGAACTTGGATTAATCTGGTCTGATATACTAAAAAAATCATCACTATATTATAAGAAGGAAAACCTCCTATTGTGTAGGAAAAAACTCAACCTAGTATGTGTTTTACTTGCCCCAGGTAAAATGAATTTTTAAAAAATACACACCAACTAAAAGCAACTTTTTAAAAAATGAGAAATGTAATGGTACAATGTTATTCTGCTTTTTAAAATGAATTGATAAGCTACAATATTTAAAACTACATTTTCTATATTCTGCTATCTTGATTGTCTAGCCTTACCACTAGGGTAAGTCAGGAAGTTCTGAAATGTGCTAAAGAAACTTCAAAATCTTTAAGTAACATTCACTTTCCTTTAAATCAGGAGGTGAAATTTATTGAAACTGCCAAGGACAGACCAGTCTGAGCTCTTGCTTTTGCCAATCACCATTTTCCATGACTCTGTTGTCTTTCACTGTGACAGAATGACAATTTTCCCAAAAGGTCAGTATGGCAAACAGAAAGTGACTGACACAGCTTCTGGGCTCCAAGAGGAAATACTGATGATAAAGTTGTGCTCAGAGTGGATATTACTATAGTTGAATATCATACGGCATGTCATTATTAATCCTGCTTTAGTCCTATGTTGGGACTTGTTCATGTTTCAGGCTTTTGTCTCAGTTAAGAAAATTGGCCACAGACCTTCCAGTACCATCACTCCACTGGAAATCTTTATTCCACATAATCTTAAATCTGACTGAAACTGGTTTAGGCTTAAAATGGCTTTGGTTCCAAATTTAACTTTATTCAGTTTAACATTGCATCAAACATTGACTAGCCAAATTATAGCATGATATTTACATGAGTAAAATAAGTCCTAAATGTCTTGGAGTTCTATCAGCCAAGGGGGTCAACTTGAAACTACCTCTGCTCTGACATCAAAACATAGAAATTTCCTAGTGGAACATATTTACTGATGAAGTATAAAGTCATCCTATCTTATGGTTCTGAATCTGAGTGGCTAAAAGCATCTGGAAATCACTTTAGACAGACATATTCTCGTGTACATTTTGTTTGTTTCAACTCTGCAAAGCAGACTAAATAGAAAGTTAGAAGTAATAATAAACCAATAGGGTTGAAGAATGCAATAATAAATGATAAACCAATAGGGTTGAAACCAATAGGGTTAAAGAACACTCTACTGAAGAAAAAAAACTGAAAATGTGATTAATGAAATCATTTTTCTCATATCAATTTTTTCTCTCTTTTTGCTTGCTTATATACTTTCAGATAGAAAACTACACAAGTCATTGATGAAATGATGTCTGTCTCCAGGCCACACGCCTAACGTTCATTGTTGACAAGCTTTGCTTTGGTTTCATGAATCTCCTCCCAACTCATTTTCCCCTGCTCGCATAACTCCCAATTCAGTCTCTAATGAACGTACTTAAAGGATCCAGTACTACTGAAATCTCCAACTTTATTTTTTACGTCTTACTTGTTCAACAGTGCCATGGAGTTCGGTATCAACTACATTACTGTAGTTGAATATCATACGGCATGTCATTATTAATCCTGTGACTTTTAGCCACTCGGATTCAGATCCATAAGATAGGATGACTTTATACTTCATTAATAAAAGCATTCCACTAGGACGTTTCTATGTTTTGATGTCAGAGCGGAGTTAGTTTCAAGTTGACCCCCGTGGTTGGTAGAACTCCAAATCATTTTTAAGTGGGTAAAATGAAGACTAGAGAGGAAGAACGGGTAGCACCTGAGACCTGCGTGGCCACAATGCAGAGAACCTTCTGTTCCATTTAATTCAATCTCCTATGCATAGACAGTATCACTTGTTTGTATATTTTCCCGTATAGTTAACCTAAGCTCTTCCCACATAGTGAAACAATAAATAAGCAAACTCTATGCCGCCACCTTCAATCTATCTGTTCATTCATTCTTTAATTCTCTAAACTTTAATTAAGCCCCATCTATTTGCCAAACATTGGAACTAGGCACTAGGGACTCAAAGGCTAATATTCCATGTCCCCAAGGAGATCTTGGGCACCCACTGATTCTGGTAAAGTGAAAGAAATGCTAACTACCAACTTAAGAGAGTGTTACACTAATCCCCCTGGGCCAGAACAGTCCCTCAGACAGATAGCTTTGTCTGCCACGGTGAGAGCATCCTGTCAGCAGATCTTTTGTTTGTCCCCTACTTCACTGAGGGCTTGGGTGAATTCATTTAAGAATGTCTGTAAAGCAATTGGAGCTCTTTAGAACTGCTGTTCCGTGGCCATGAGGGTTATGATGGCAAATACTTGTATACTGAGAAAGATTAGGGAATGAAGTTAAGTCAATAATCATTTTAATTGATAATTATAATATGGTCCATCAAGGCTTACTGAAGTTCCACCAAATGGAACACACACATTTCCATAGCTAGTTTCAAACCACTTTTAGTATCTTGTTCTGCTGTAAGGTGATCACATTGAAAAATCCTAAATACAACACAAAGGTATGACTGCCTTCTCTCACTTTGAAAGCCTTTCCCTTTCTTTGCTTTTTGGTATCCTGCTCATCTTCCCTGGACCAGTTCAAGGCTCACATCCATCTTCCTTGACTTTCCAGCCTATAGAGTTTACTGCATCACTTACTGCACTTTTAACTTAAATGTAAGCCTTGGTCACGTCTACCCTCTAAAGTCCTTTTCGATAACCCTACTTTAGGCCTCAGATCCCTAGCAAAAGTCCCAGCACCTACCACAAAACCCTACTCATAGCAGATATTCAATAAATAATTGCTGACTTGTGGGGGCGGAGCAAGATGGCCGAATAGGAACAGCTCCAGTCTCCAACTCCCAGCGCCAGCGACACAGAAGACCGGTGATTTCTGCATTTTCAACTGAGGTACTGGGTTCATCTCACTGGGGAGTGCCGGACGATCGGTGCTGGTCAGCTGCTGCAGCCCGACCAGCGAGAGCTGAAGCAGGGCGAGGCATTGCCTCACCTGGGAAGCGCAAGGGGGAAGGGAATCCCTTTTCCTAGCCAGGGGAACTGAGACACACAACACCTGGAAAATCGGGTAACTCCCACCCCAATACTGCACTTTAAGCAAACAGGCACACCAGGAGATCATATCCCACACCTGGCTGGGAGGGTCCCACACCCACGGAGCCTCCTTCATTGCTAGCACAGCAGTCTGTGATCTACCGGCAAGGCAGCAGCGAGGCTGGGGGAGGGGCACCCGCCATTGCCGAGGCTTAAGTAGGTAAACAAAGCTGCTGGGAAGCTCGAACTGGGTGGAGCTCACAGCAGCTCAAGGAAACCTGCCTGTCTCTGTAGACTCCACCTCTGGGGACAGGGCACAGTAAACAATAACAAACGCAGCCGAAACCTCTGCAGACGCAAACGACTCTGTCTGACAGCTTTGAAGAGAGCAGTGGATCTCCCAACACGGAGGTTGAGATCTGAGAAGGGACAGACTCCCTGCTCAAGTGGGTCCCTGACCCCTGAGTAGCCTAACTGGGAGACATCCCCCACTAGGGGCAGTCTGACACCCCACACCTCACAGGGTGGAGTACACCCCTGAGAGGAAGCTTCCAAAGCAAGAATCAGACAGGTACACTCGCTGTTCAGAAATATTCTATCTTCTGCAGCCTCTGCTGCTGATACCCAGGCAAACAGGGTCTGGAGTGGACCTCAAGCAATCTCCAACAGACCTACAGCTGAGGGTCCTGACTGTTAGAAGGAAAACTATCAAACAGGAAGGACACCTACACCAAAACCCCATCAGTACATCACCATCATCAAAGACCAGAGGCAGATAAAACCACAAAGATGGGGAAAAAGCAGGGCAGAAAAGCTGGAAATTCAAAAAATAAGAGCGCATCTCTCCCGGCAAAGGAGCGCAGCTCATCGCCAGCAACGGATCAAAGCTGGACGGAGAATGACTTTGACGAGATGAGAGAAGAAGGCTTCAGTGCATCAAATTTCTCAGAGCTAAAGGAGGAATTACGTACCCAGTGCAAGGAAACTAAAAATCTTGAAAAAAAAGTGGAAGAATTGATGGCTAGAGTAATTAATGCAGAGAAGGTCATAAACGAAATGAAAGAGATGAAAACCATGACACGAGAAATACGTGACAAATGCACAAGCTTCAGTAACCGACTCGATCAACTGGAAGAAAGAGTATCTGCGATTGAGGATCAAATGAATGAAATGAAGCGAGAAGAGAAACCAAAAGAAAAAAGAAGAAAAAGAAATGAACAAAGCCTGCAAGAAGTATGGGATTATGTAAAAAGACCAAATCTACGTCTGATTGGGGTGCCTGAAAGTGAGGGGGAAAATGGAACCAAGTTGGAAAACACTCTTCAGGATATCATCCAGGAGAACTTCCCCAACCTAGTAGGGCAGGCCAACATTCAAATCCAGGAAATACAGAGAACGCCACAAAGATACTCCTCGAGAAGAGCAACTCCAAGACACATAATTGCCAGATTCACCAAAGTTGAAATGAAGGAAAAAATCTTAAGGGCAGCCAGAGAGAAAGGTCGGGTTACCCACAAAGGGAAGCCCATCAGACTAACAGCAGATCTCTCGGCAGAAACTCTACAAGCCAGAAGAAAGTGGGGGCCAATATTCAACATTCTTAAAGAAAAGAATTTTCAACCCAGAATTTCATATCCAGCCAAACTAAGTTTCATAAGTGAAGGAGAAATAAAATCCTTTACAGATAAGCAAATGCTTAGAGATTTTGTCACCACTAGGCCTGCCTTACAAGAGACCCTGAAGGAAGCACTAAACATGGAAAGGAACAACCGGTACCAGCCATTGCAAAAACATGCCAAAATGTAAAGACCATTTAGGCTAGGAAGAAACTGCATCAACTAACGAGCAAAATAACCAGTTAATATCATAATGGCAGGATCAAGTTCACACATAACAATCTTAACCTTAAATGTAAATGGACTAAATGCTCCAATTAAAAGACACAGACTGGCAAACTGGATAAAGAGTCAAGACCCATCAGTCTGCTGTATTCAGGAGACCCATCTCACACGCAGAGACATACATAGGCTCAAAATAAAGGGATGGAGGAAGATTTACCAAGCAAATGGAGAACAAAAAAAAGCGGGGGTTGCAATACTAGTCTCTGATAAAACAGACTTTAAACCATCAAAGATCAAAAGAGACAAAGAAGACCATTACATAATGGTAAAGGGATCAATTCAACAGGAAGAGCTAACTATCCTAAATATATATGCACCCAATACAGGAGCACCCAGATTCATCAAGCAAGTCCTTAGAGACTTACAAAGAGACTTAGACTCCCATACAATAATAATGGGAGACTTCAACATCCCACTGTCAACATTAGACAGATCAACGAGACAGAAAGTTAACAAGGATATCCAGGAATTGAACTCATCTCTGCAGCAAGCAGACCTAATAGACATCTATAGAACTCTCCACCCCAAATCAACAGAATATACATTCTTCTCAGCACCACATCGTACTTACTCCAAAATCGACCACGTAATTGGAAGTAAAGCACTCCTCAGCAAATGTACAAGAACAGAAATTATAACAAACTGTCTCTCAGACCACAGTGCAATCAAACTAGAACTCAGGACTAAGAAACTCAATCAAAACCGCTCAACTACATGGAAACTGAACAACCTGCTCCTGAATGACTACTGGGTACATAACGAAATGAAGGCAGAAATAAAGATGTTCTTTGAAACCAATGAGAACAAAGATACAACATACCAGAATCTCTGGGACACATTTAAAGCAGTGTGTAGAGGGAAATTTATAGCACTAAATGCCCACAAGAGAAAGCAGGAAAGATCTAAAATTGACACTGTAACATCGCAATTAAAAGAACTAGAGAAGCAAGAGCAAACACATTCGAAAGCTAGCAGAAGGCAAGAAATAACTAAGATCAGAGCAGAACTGAAGGAGATAGAGACACAAAAAACTCTCCAAAAAATCAATGAATCCAGGAGTTGGTTTTTTGAAAAGATCAACAAAATTGACAGACCACTAGCAAGACTAATAAAGAAGAAAAGAGAGAAGAATCAAATCGACGCAATTAAAAATGATAAAGGGGATATCACCACCGACCCCACAGAAATACAAACTACCATCAGAGAATACTATAAACACCTCTACGCAAATAAACTGGAAAATCTAGAAGAAATGGATAATTTCCTGGACACTTACACTCTTCCAAGACTAAACCAGGAAGAAGCTGAATCCCTGAATAGACCAATAGCAGGCTCTGAAATTGAGGCAATAATTAATAGCCTACCAACCAAAAAAAGTTCAGGGCCAGATGGATTCACAGCTGAATTCTACCAGAGGTACAAGGAGGAGTTGGTACCATTCCTTCTGAAACTATTCCAATCAATAGAAAAAGAGGGAATCCTCCCTAACTCATTTTATGAGGCCAACATCATCCTGATACCAAAGCCTGGCAGAGACACAACAAAAAAAGAGAATTTTAGACCAATATCCCTGATGAACATCGATGCAAAAATCCTCAATAAAATACTGGCAAACCGGATTCAGCAACACATCAAAAAGCTTATCCACCATGATCAAGTGGGCTTCATCCCTGGGATGCAAGGCTGGTTCAACATTCGCAAATCAATAAACATAATCCAGCATATAAACAGAACCAAAGACAAGAACCACATGATTATCTCAATAGATGCAGAAAAGGCTTTTGACAAAATTCAACAGCCCTTCATGCTAAAAACGCTCAATAAATTCGGTATTGATGGAACGTACCTCAAAATAATAAGAGCTATTTATGACAAACCCACAGCCAATATCATACTGAATGGGCAAAAACTGGAAAAATTCCCTTTGAAAACTGGCACAAGACAGGGATGCCCTCTCTCACCACTCCTATTCAACATAGTGTTGGAAGTTCTGGCTAGGGCAATTAGGCAAGAGAAAGAAATCAAGGGTATTCAGTTAGGAAAAGAAGAAGTCAAATTGTCCCTGTTTGCAGATGACATGATTGTATATTTAGAAAACCCCATTGTCTCAGCCCAAAATCTCCTTAAGCTGATAAGCAACTTCAGCAAAGTCTCAGGATACAACATTAATGTGCAAAAATCACAAGCATTCTTATACACCAGTAACAGACAAACAGAGAGCCAAATCAGGAATGAACTTCCATTCACAATTGCTTCAAAGAGAATAAAATACCTAGGAATCCAACTTACAAGGATGTAAAGGACCTCTTCAAGGAGAACTACAAACCACTGCTCAGTGAAATCAAAGAGGACACAAACAAATGGAAGAACATACCATGCTCATGGATAGGAAGAATCAATATCGTGAAAATGGCCATACTGCCCAAGGTAATTTATAGATTCAATGCCATCCCCATCAAGCTACCAATGAGTTTCTTCACAGAATTGGAAAAAACTGCTTTAAAGTTCATATGGAACCAAAAAAGAGCCCGCATCTCCAAGACAATCCTAAGTCAAAAGAACAAAGCTGGAGGCATCATGCTACCTGACTTCAAACTATACTACAAGGCTACAGTAACCAAAACAGCATGGTACTGGTACCAAAACAGAGATCTAGACCAATGGAACAGAACAGAGTCCTCAGAAATAATACCACACATCTACAGCCATCTGATCTTTGACAAACCTCGGACAAACAAGAAATGGGGAAAGGATTCCCTATTTAATAAATGGTGCTGGGAAAATTGGCTAGCCATAAGTAGAAAGCTGAAACTGGATCCTTTCCTTACTCCTTATATGAAAATTAATTCAAGATGGATTAGAGACTTAAATGTTAGACCTAATACCATAAAAATCCTAGAGGAAAACCTAGGTAGTACCATTCAGGACATAGGCATGGGCAAAGACTTCATGTCTAAAACACCAAAAGCAACGGCAGCAAAAGCCAAAATTGACAAATGGGATCTCATTAAACTAAAGAGCTTCTGCACAGCAAAAGAAACTACCATCAGAGTGAACAGGCAACCTACAGAATGGGAGAAAATTTTTGCAATCTACTCATCTGACAACGGGCTAATATCCAGAACCTACAAAGAACTCAAACAAATTTACAAGAAAAAAACAAACAACCCCATCAAAAAGTGGGCAAAGGATATGAACAGACATTTCTCAAAAGAAGACATTCATACAGCCAACAGACACATGAAAAAATGCTCATCATCACTGGCCATCAGAGAAATGCAAATCAAAACCACAATGAGATACCATCTCACACCAGTTAGAATGGCGATCATTAAAAAGTCAGGAAACAACAGGTGCTGGAGAGGATGTGGAGAAATAGGAACACTTTTACACTGTTGGTGGGATTGTAAACTAGTTCAACCATTATGGAAAACAGTATGGCGATTCCTCAAGGATCTAGAACTAGATGTACCATATGACCCAGCCATCCCATTACTGGGGATATACCCAAAGGATTATAAATTATGCTGCTATAAAGACACATGCACACGTATGTTTATTGCAGCACTATTCACAATAGCAAAGACTTGGAATCAACCCAAATGTCCATCAATGACAGATTGGATTAAGAAAATGTGGCACATATACACCATGGAATACTATGCAGCCATCAAAAAGGATGAGTTTGTGTCCTTTGTAGGGACATGGATGCAGCTGGAAACCATCATTCTTAGCAAACTATCACAAGAACAGAAAACCAAACACCGCATGTTCTCACTCATAGGTGGGAACTGAACAATGAGATCACTTGGACTCAGGAAGGGGAACATCACATACCGGGGCCTATCATGGGGAGGGGGGAGGGGGGAGGGATTGCATTGGGAGTTATACCTGATGTAAATGATGAGTTGATGGGTGCAGCACAGCAACATGGCACAAGTATACATATGTAACAAACCTGCACGTTATGCACTTGTACCCTATAACTTAAAGTATAATAATAATAAATAAATTAAAAAAAAATAATTGCTATGTAAAAGAACATTATCATTACATGAAATAAGTATATTTTAATAACTATTGCCTTTGATAAATATGCCTTTCTTTCCTCTCCTAAAACTAAACTGATACTTTTTAAAATGCCTAAAATGTGTGCAAGGAGTAAAAAGATATCTAATCTTCTAATGCACTTGTCATTTGATTGTGATGGTCAGTGATATGGAGTGAAACAGTCAACACAGACTCACTGCATAAAGGAGAATATTTTATATGAAAAGTAATTAGTAACAATGAGGTTTATTTATTTATTTTTAAAATTAAACTTACTGGTTTTCTTCCTGTTTCAAGAACCTATGTTTCACTGAACAGTTTATTGTATAATTTGTTCCCTTCTTTAATGAGCAAGTCATTTAATTAGCACATGCTTATTGAGGGTTTGCTATGTGTAAGGAGCTGCTTCAGGAAATTTTGAGAACATAAAAAAAATAAAAGAAGAAAATGCCCTCAAGTCTTACTGCACAGGTGTGGTAGAGTAAAAAAATGCATTCATTAGTAAGTTACAGAGGTCAGGAGTGGACAAAGAATATTTAAGAGAGCTCTTCAGGAATGTACCTAGAGCATAGTACTCTGACTTGACCAGGAAGCTCATGTTGTGCATTTCACTAAACGTTCATTTAATGAATGAATGAATTAATGAATGAATGGAAGGGGGGCATATACTGGAGCAGGATGTTGAGACCCAATTGCCATAGGCTCTGAATGGGATTGTGAATGACTGAAATTGAAAGTGTTAATTTAGAAAGACTCATTCAGCAATAGTATTAAAGTATTAAACAGTAGTAAAGATCTCTACCTAAAGTAGAGAAACAGGAAACATTAAGCAGCCATGGTAAGAGACCGGCAGGGACAACCCCAGAACTGTGGGTGTTGAAGAGAAAGAATCCAGGACAGATTGAGGAAGTGCCATGCACCCGCCTGCCACTGCTCTCCCCTGCTTTCTGTTGTCAGCTTTCTTTAGGCTACTTTTTCCTCTTCTCTGTTTCTTTCTTTCCTTCTAGCAAATGCTTCCTTTTCAATACTGCGGTAGATAAGAGGCAGAGCTAGTATCTTCATCCAAATGGTAGAATGAGGAGTATAAGTCCCTGGAATCACTTTGCTGGTGGTGATTAAAAGAAACTCATGTTTATGAGGCTATGACTTGCCTGTCCAATGAGAACACACTTGAAAGAACTTCAAAATGCTAGGTTCACAACAGTTTAGTAAATAGATTCCTTCCACCACCAGCTTAACCCTCATAAAACAAAGCAGCAAAATTAATAGCTCCACATTCCACAGTTTTATGCATTCATAAAAGCCAGATCAGGCAGAAACTCCTCCATGCAGCCTGCTCTCACATTCTCCGTGGAAGGGATTTCTCCCCCATTGCCCTGCGAAACCAGAGATCCCCTCACGCACTATCTTTATTCTGGCGACCAGCGTGACTTGTACAGGCTTTATACAGCTTGAGAGAGGGAACTTTGCCTGACTCACCTTTGATTCCCCAGGACGTATAATGCATGACCTTATATATCCTGGGTGTTCAGTTGTTCAATGTTTGTGGAGTGAACAAATATATAACATTTATCAGCTCCAGATTCCTAGATCTTGTGAGGATCTTGATCCTCTCCATGGAGCGTGTACAGGTGACCAGCACATCTCAAACATAAGCTGATGTGTGCATTTTAAAAAAAATGAAGCTTAGCTCCCTCTGCCCTGCTGTGCTGTGTGCAGGAGTCAGTTTCCAAATGTTCAGAATGGAATTAATTTCTTGGCTCTCTTTGTTGCTGCACACTCATCATGAGCCACTCATTCTTCATTATCTCACTAGAGTATTGTCTGCCCTGCACAGTATTTGATAGGGGTATTGCGGCAGTTAAGGCTTAGCAATCAGACTGCCCTTTGACACAGCTATGAAAAGGCCTTCGATTCAAGCCTTGAGAACAAATTAAGGAATTTAAGAATGATGTTCTAAGCCAATGGGAAGTTGGAGACTAGAATTGTGAAGTATCATAATAAAGAGCTTTAGGAAGCTGACAGTGGTGTGTGTCAGAGCGATTGGTTCCGAGGGTGTCTGCAACGTGAAGAGGAGGAAATGGAGATGCGTACATGTGGTTATTTTACCTCACAAAGAAGCCATGCGCCGCATGCTTTTTTTCTTTGTGCAGAGAATAAATTCCTAGGAGTAAAACTCCTGAGTCAAGAGAATCCCTCCTGTTTCCCTGTCAAAATGCCTCAATATGGTTTTTGCCAATAGTATCCAGGCACAGTCAAAGCCGGAGAGGACTTGACTCTTCCATGAGGCCTGACATCTTGGGGCACAGGGAGCATGGCTGCTTGGGAGCCAAGAGGGTGCTGGAGACAGGCGCTGCTCCCTCCAAGATGCCATTACCTTCTCCCTCATGCTGACTTAGAAGGCAGTCAGACCCTCTGGGCTCAGGCATTTTTATTTTCCTTACTACCCATGGATCTTGACTCTCTTCAATAGGTAAGACAAGGGGATAGGAGTGCCCACAGGGCTTCCCTCAGGAGGGGAGAGGCTCGGATGGCTTTCTTCACACACCTGATAACTTTAAAGGAAGAATAGTTTAGATTTAGCTGTTCTTGTTTTTTTTTTAATTATTATTTCCCTCACTTAGATATGCAATAATGTGTTACCATTATGGAGAGTGTGGGAACTGTAGAACAGTAAAAAGGAAGAAAATAGACCAGGCGCTGTGGCTTGCACCTGTAATCCCAGCACTTTGGGAGACTGAGGTGGGAGGATCACTTGAGGTCAGTTCAAAACCAGTCTGGCCAACATGGTGAAACCCTATCTCTGCTAAAAATACAAAAATTAGCCTGGCATGGTGGCGTGCAACTGTAATCCCACCTACTTGGGAGGCTGAGGTAAGAGAATTGCTTGAATATGGGAGGCGGAGGTTGCAGTGAGCCGAGATCACGCCACTGCACTCCAGCCTGGAAGACAGAGCAAAACTCCATCTCAAAAAAAAAAAAAAAAAAAAAAAAAGAAGAAGAAGAAAATAAAAATTACCTAGAGTCACTTTACTCATACATAGGCACAGTTAAATATATATATATATTTGATTATTACTTAAAGTTATAAATATGTTTACATTTTGAATTCATAATGCACAACATATTTATAACATGCTTTTAACTTAAAAAGACAGGGTGAATGATTTTCCATTTTATTTAATATTCTTTCATAAGAATACAATGTCCTTCCAGAAGAGCATAATATTCCATTTATAGATGTGTCATAATTTGTATGGCCAATCTCCAGTTTGGGACAACTAGGGACATTCTATTTTGGGGGTTTATTTTAAACAAGAATCTGATGAACATTCTAAGCCATGAATATTTGTGCAGAGAATAAATTCCTAGGAGTAGACTTCCTGAGTCAAGAGAACTCCTCCTGTTTCACTGTCAAAATGCCTCAATATGGTTTTTGCCAATAGTATCCAGGTACAGTCAAAGCCAGAGAGGGCTTGACTATTCCATGAGGCCTGACATCATGGGGCACAAGGAGCTGGCTGCCTGGGAGCCAAGAGGGTGCTGGAACAGGAAGGTGCTCTGAGTGAAACCTTGGTCTGAGACTGCCATTCCAGGACAATTTGGTTAGAGTTTGTGACATGATGTTGGGGAAACAATTTTCCAAAGAGATTGTTTATTTTCCACTTAATGAACAGCTGGAATGTCAAATTAGACTAAACATTTGTGGAATCAAATCCCACTCATCAGCACTACATCTATATTAAAGCCAACATCTGGATCAGAAAGATGGAGGTCCCTCACCCGATTATATTCGGTACCAGCCCTCAAAGAAAGGACCTCTTGAGATGTAGTTTCTATGCAATGGCTGGGTGTCAGCTAACTCTAATTATGGGAAGCCACGTATTATACAAAACCAACCAAACAAAAGCGTCAAAGAAGAGGCTTCTCGATGATACAGGTCATTTCTTAATGATGATCAGTCAACCCCCTGCTTCCCTAGAGGGAGAGATGGTATTTATCAATAGGAGGAAATTTCAAATCTTGTCACGTCGCTGCGTTATATTGACAGGAAACCCGTGAGCATCGAACTCACTAAAATGCCACGATTTTCGGGTGGTTGTCACATTTGCTTTCACTTTCCCCCAAGTGTCTGCTGCAAGAATAAATTTCAGGGAATGCATGTTCCAGGGGCTTGTTTTTGCTATCTTGTTGAGTACAGTTCCTCCCAGTACAGTTTCATATGTGCCAGGGAGGGTCCTGCTCTCATGCATTATTCAGGCACTTCCGTGATTATTTGGTTCAGAGGCGCCCTGCTTTGCACTGCATCACTGGGATTTGGGCATGAGGATGTCTCAAGGCGCTCTGCAAAGCTGTGGTTTATGCATGCGGGTATCCACCTGAAGCCTGGAGCCGCCCTGGAGTGAGATAAGGCCCAATTCAGTCTCACTCGCAGCTCTAATCCCAGCCGGGCAGAGCAGAACACCAGATAGTACACTCAGATTGTGTTATCAGGCCTTCCGTGCTCAGCCACGCTTTCGTCTTAGCTAATTTCTCAGGCGCTGCTTTTAGGGAATGTGAGAATTACACAGGTAGAAGCCATGAGGTGTCTCCGTGGTAATTGCTTAGCACCAGCCAATTTGGACAGGAAAAGAAGTAAATCAGAATATTTAAGAGCAAGGCATGTGTGCCAATATTTAGAATCTATATTTGACAGCTCTGATGCATATTTTCCAAAAACATCACAGTGATTTTTTTTTTTAATCCCCTCTGTCTAGATTTTGCCATTCTGTTATACGAAGGATTCTTCTGTTTTAGAATTTTTTGTTCACTCTGCTATCAGGACTGGGTCATCATTTTGGCGTATTAAACAAAAATACTTGTGAGATTCCAATTTGATTCCATTCCTTCCCAAGTCTCAAAAAAAGATTGTCTCCAAGGTCATCTCCTTGATAATGATTAAGAGGAATGTTAACTCAAAACATGGAATGTTCCACGTGCAATGAAAAATTGATATGAGTAACAATAATAGTGGCCAGCATTTATTGAATCCATACTATGTCCAAGTACATTTCTAAGTGCTGTGCCTGTGTTCACCAATTTAGTCATTTAAACAAACTTTTGAGTCATGTACTACATTTAGATGATGTCTGTAATTCACAGAGTGATAATAGTTTTGGCAGTTTCTTCCATCATCTTGCAAAAATCAGGCTGCCTTAGAGATTCAGTTTATGACTTAATGATGCAGTGGCCTAGGCTTTGTTGAACTCAAAGCTTTGGATGCAAAACGAACATCACAGGGTGAGGGATTTGTGTCTACCTGCAGGGAGGCGGCAGGAGATGAGAGAGAAGCAGCATCTTGCAAGGCCAGGGATGGACAGGAAGCAGGAGGAACAGAGGGCTTCCGTTCGACTTTAGCACAGGAGTGCATGGATCCAGAGGACGGTCTGAATATGTACAGCTTAGAAGAAGCTATAGAAACAATTTTCCTGAGCCCAGCACACCCACAAAGCTGTAATAGATTTACATTTGAGGAAGGGGCATTAGAGACAAAGGCGAATTACTGCAGTTGCATTCATTTTTAACATACCTAAAGAATCTAGAAGCCAAAAGCTGTAGTAATCTCAGAACAATAAAGGCTGAAAATAGCTATGCAAGAGAATCAAAATAAAGCCAAAGCTTATTTCATGCCATAATGCTCTTTCTGGCCTTAAAATGGATCTTTCTTGAATACAATGCTACAAAGACTCAGAAAAGTGTTCAGAGAAGGTTGCTGAATCCTGAAGTTGGCTGTCCCAAAGCCTGTATTCAGGAAAAGATTTAAGAAAAGTACGAGTCCAACTGTACTTATTTGGACAAAGCATTAGTGCATAATTTCAATAATGTTGGGAACTTCACTTTATACAGAGTGAAAAGAAAATAGGTTTGAAGTCAGACAGATTCGAATTCCAATGTTAAACCCACCTCAATTTCAGTGTGACTTGGTTAGCTTATAGGACCTCTGGGAGCCTTAGTTTCCTCATCTAAACAGCTAAAGTATCAGTACTGACTTCATAGGGTTGTGGGAATTGTTGAATAAGATAATGAATACAAAGGGCCCAGCAGTAGCTGATACCTAGCAGATCCACACCATTTACATACACTTTACATACACACTCTGCACTTCAACTTTCTCACTTCTCCATGATTATTAGAACCTCGTAAACTGTCCAAATAGAGTGAAATTTCAAATATTAAACAAGATGTGTTAATGAATATTTAAAAAAACAACCTAAAGCAAATTTTTATTTGCCTAATGTTTTTTAAGTTTTCAAACTACTTTCCTCATCCATTATTTCATTTGATCCTTACTACAATATTGTAACAAAGACAGCAAAGGAAAGATTCTTCGTCCACTTTTACAGATGAGAAAACTGATGCTCAGAGATATCCAAGGATTTTTCTTTTTTTCTTTTTTTGAGACAGGCTGAAGTGCAGTGGCATGATCTCAGCTCACTGCAACCTCTGCCTTCCAGGTTCAAGTGATTCACCTGTCTCAGCCTCCCAAGTACCTGGGATTACAGGCATCTGCCACCATGCCTGGCTAATTTTTGCATTTTTATTAGAGATTGGGTTTCATCATGTTGGATAGGCTGGTCTTGAACTCCTGATCTCAGGTGATCCACCGGCCTCAGCCTCCCAAAGTGCTGGGATTACAGATGTGAACCACTGTGCCCGGCCATATCCAAGGATTTTCTTAAGGTCAACAAGTAAAAAGTAGTAGACCTGGGACTTCTTTTTTTTCTTTCTTCAACTCTTGTGCTCATTTTGTTTGTTTAAATACATGTATTGGTTCTGTATCTCATGAGAAACACTATGTGAGGTGCTTAGGATATAATGGTACACTGAGTGGCCCGACCTTAAGGTCCTGAGTCATCAATTGACTACCCAACACTGTCTTATTTTGCTCATAGTTAAGAATTAGAAAGAAAATACAAAATTAATGCTTTATTCTACAAGTTGGGAGGTTTCACTGATATTAGCTCATTTTTTTCTTTGAAATCAAGTGAAAAAGAAGACCCAGGAGAATGAGCCAGAAATGCCAGAATATGGATATACCTTCTGGTATGTTTTTTGATTGTGGAAGAATTATTCTTAAATAATACACTCATTTCTAAGTAGGGAGCGTTCCAGACTTCAGTCTGGAGGTGCATAAAGTCTGGGGGTTTCTCTTTATCTGATGGCAGCGGCCACTGATGTTCATCCAGAAAGGGGTTGTAAAATGGTGAAAGTCTTATTCTGTCATTTCTTTTTTCATTTTATTAGCTAGAATGCCTCTATAAAAAGAAACTTTCCCTTATCAACTATTTGGCATCCTGAGATAGAGTTCACACAGGAAAGGCAAATGAACGTTTGATACATTTTACTTACCAGTTTTCAAAATAGTGGCTTGCTTTCTTACAGTCTCCCCCAAAGGGGATTTTTATTGCTGTTTGTTTGTTTTAGTATCCCATAAGCTCATGAATCTAAATATACTTAAGAAGTTTCAATACATTGTAGTCATGATCCTTACTGATCCTCAATTTATCCAATGTTTGGCTAGTGGGAGTTTATTCAATATGGATTCGGAGTTCTTTTGATACAACCCTTATAGACTTTCATGAAAATTCTGAAAGGAACTTGCACATTGTAAAAGCTCTATATCAAAAAAAGACCAAGAAGGATAGTGTGGGAGCTTGGAATTTTCCACAGCTCCAAAAGAGCAAAGCGGTTTCTGCTCAACACTTCACCTTGGCTAGCATTACCTGTGCACTAGTCTCCTCTCTCACTCCCAACCAAGTGGTGCAACTAAGATTTCTGCTAATTGCACCTGTGCATTGAAGACAAAATAGGAAACAGATACCATCTTTAACTTTCATATATTTTATCCAGGCCCAAACACCAGGGCTTTTCTCTTTCATTTTTGCTTCTCTTTTTCTTCTTCAGCTCCCACCCACGATATTTTTCTCCATGCTAGGAACAACAGGCAGGGCTAGTAACTCATTTGTGACTAGATGCCAGTGTCACTGCACGAACTAATCTAGGGAAAACCAAATTATGTTGGAAATAATGCAGAGCCCTAATCAGGTTCTCTTCAAAATCCACTTATTCACGATAATTAGCATGAGTTTCTTCCAGAAGCCCAGCTTAGCACATGGACATTCAATGGGGTCTCTCAGCTGCAGTGACTCCGAAGCTGCGATTCTGCCTAATTAATAAAGCAATGACAGACATTTAGAAAAATATATGCATGATAATTTAAGTCTCCCAGAAAAAAATCAATTCGTTCTGTCTAAACTTTGCCTTGGGTGTTCCCTTCATCAAATCAAGTGTGGAGCATTGACCTTAAGTTGCAAATATTTTTCTTCAGGCATGATTGAAGCTTCGAGAGGTAATAGCTTTCGACATTCATTTCTCAGAGATTTTAAAACACTCAAATGAGGACACTATCCCACTTTTCGCTGCTATATGTAAATCTGAGAAAATAATCTTTAAGACTTTCAAAGTAAATGTAGCTTAGGGCTACGAGAGGTGGCTTTTTCATTTGTGCAATCAATACGCGATTAAAATGGTATGTTGGGAGGGGGTGCATCACTTAAGCAATAGAATAATACAACTGTAATTTCCCTGCTTAGGGAACTTCCCTAAACATGCCCCTCTGTGTTGATTATTTCTCTTGGTGATAAGCATTTGAAAAAAAGGTCACCTGTTCCTGACACCTGCTACTGTCTCTGTGTCTTTTCTTGAAATGACGTGCTATATTGATGCTAATCTAAATGAAAAACAATTTGAAGCATATACATAAAGCTACCAAATAACTGTAACCAAAAGAAAAAGGGGGGAGGGGAAGACCCATCAACAAAAAACAACAACAAACCAGCTAAAAGCTTTTGATCGATTTTCAGTTAAAGAAGATTATAGCCACAAGGGGGCTCTCGAATCTTCCCAAACACTAGTTAAGTGCTGAGAGCTGTTTTTCTAGTAATTAATTTCCACAAATCAATATTACCTATTAATGTACATTACTGAGACAAGCTACAGACTTCTGACACTTTACATTCAAGTTAAAGAGAGAATTTCATATAAAAATTCAAGGGGCCCACAGTGATTGTAAGTCAAAGCTGAAATTAGTTGCACCTGTGATTTCCTGCGTCCGCTCTAGCATAAAAAATCCCAACACTGCAAATTTCACGAAAGGTTAAAACTGAATGTGAAGCACTGTGTATATAATGGAATACATTGACCTCCGATGAATTTTAAAGGCTGTCTGCCTCCTCCTCCTACATCGTGCACCCCCCAAACAGCCATGGAGGGTGACACAGCAGTTAAAATGCAATGACCCTTTTTGGGGTGGCGGGAAGTTGCGACAGCCATTAGTTCTGGAGGTATTCAACTCATGCTGAGAGCCTGATGGTGCTGATGGTGTTTACAGCCTGCACCACAAAAGGCACTTGGAATTCAAGAGGGCATTTTAATTTTCTGTTCAAGCCAGTAGATAGGGGCAGAATCTCATACCACACTTGGGCAGAAAATAAGGACAGATGGGAATCTCATCTCCAGCAGAAGAGAGAATACCACCTAGCACCCTTACCAAAGGAAAAATGGAGGAACAGAAATGCCCCAAAAACATTCTATCAGAGTAGTTAAAATACCCAGATAATCTTTGCACAAACTCAGAGAGCCCCTTGGGGCGTTGATGTGAAATGGCTTTTTGACAACTGCCTTTTCTCTAAGCTAACAAGAAAATCATCCCAAAGAAAGGTGAGCATAGGTCTGCCACTGGGCAGGAGCACTTTTGTGGCATGTGGGGGATGTGATACCTTTCCCCTGGACAGCTGGCTCTTCTGAAGAGGGGTCAGGGAGCAGCACAATTGTCCCTCATAATCAGGGTCTTCACGCATCATGCTTCCACATTCATTTTGGTTGTTGAAATTAGTAATCTTTGTTGTTAAACAAATCCCTGGCTCAGGAAGGCCAGTGTTCTCACTCAGGCTCCCAAGAGACATATTCTGGGACAGCAAATTCCTCTGTTGTGAAATCCTACATTGCTTGGCAAATGCCCCCAGTACAACATGAACCAAACCTTGATGTAAACCGCATAGACTGTCAGCTTAGGACTTTTAGAGTCACTGGTACCCTCAAATTTCATTCCCAGTTTAAAGAGCAGTAGCCCCTCTTAATTAGACTCAGTCATTTCTCTTCAGAATTTCAAAAGGTGACTTCTAGAATTTTAGGAAGAGCCCTGTTTTGTTGTTTTCAGGTCTGGTCTTCCATTAAACCCTTCCATGGAAAACCTTCCTCTTAATCACTTTGCAAGTCACCTTCGTGCTTTCCAGCATCTATCTAGAGCATTGCTGTCATTCAAGCACCACCGGGACATGTGGGGCCTTCCTTTTTAGTGCACTGCAGCCACGACCTGGGGATTTAAATTTAGTTTAGGGCTTGTATGTACAGACAAGGACCCTCTGTTCAATTCTCATTCAGAGCCCTGCCTCTCCTAAGGGCAGCTAGGATTTAGGCAGACCCCTGAAGGAGATGGGCAGGCATTTCACAGGTAGAAACCTCCAGATTCTTAGCAGCTCATGGGGGATTGTGGCTTTAGACAGAGCATATCTAGTCAAGTTTAAGTACATTCCTTTAAAATACATTTTGACCTTAAAATCTTAAATAACTTAAAATTATAAAGAGAAGGAATTCCTCTCCTTTAAGCAGAAGGCAAGGATTGGTGTTTTAAAGAAAGTAAGTGGACCCTTCCTGTACCATCCTTCCCCTTTTGTAGTGCATCTGATAACAATAGTATTTTACCAGAGAACTGCTCTCTAAAGAAATTAAATAATGATCTGCTATGATGGGTGGGGTTAGTTAGGGGTGAGGCTTCAGAAGACAAGTCTTTCTCAGTGAAGAACTGACCAGCCCAACTGCTGATTTTTACTAATCAACCCAAAATCCATCATTGATCTCCCATTGAGAGATGTCACCGGTTGAATTGTGCCCCTTCCCAAAAAAAGATGTGGAAGTCCTAACCACCACCCCACCGCCCCATACTTGGGAATATGACCTTTCTTGGAAATAGGGTCTTTGCGATAATCAGGTTAAGATGAGGTCATTAGAGTGCTCCTTATCCAATATGACTGGTGTGCTCATAAAGAGGTGAAATGTGGACTAAGAGACAGATACATGTGGAGTGAAGACAACATGAAGACACAGAGAACACCATCTACAAGGCAAAAAACAGCTGGGGCTTCCAGAAGATAAAGGAGAGGCCTGGCACAGTGTCTCCCACCCTCAGAGGAAATCAACCCTGCTGACACCTTGATCTTGGACTTCCAGATTACAGAACTATGAGAGAATAAACTGCTGTTGAAGCCATCCAGTTAGTGGTACTTTTGTCACTGTGGCCACAGGAAATGAAAACAAGGTGTATCTTTATTGGAGAGACAGATGAACGTAATGAAAGAAGAGACCTGCACTAGCTGCACACATTAATAAACTGAGTCTTTTTCAATAAATATAAATGGACTGTCAAGAATACTAAATATTTGAGAAACACAACTTTAAAAATATTATTATGATTATCCTGATGACTATCCATTATGTCATCTATTAAACCACAACAGAACAGGAGAAAAAAGAACAAGAAGTTCTTAGAAACTAATTTATACTCATATATGATGAGCCTGAAAATAAACCAATAGGTAAGACAAATGGTACGGACCAAGCAACTTGTCAGATATGAAAGGGTAGGGGAAAGATATGCAAACTATGAGAAATTAATGTAAAAGACAAGGAGATGGAATCTGTATGTCCAATATCCATCTTGAAAAAAATCCCCAATAGAGAGCAAAGAGAAACAAAGAACCAGGAGAAAAAATAATGAAAGTAAAATTAGATTATTTCCTAAGTCTGAAAAATTGTGCATTGAAATTGAAAAGGCCTGAATGAATTTAAGGGGTCTGAATGAAATGTTAGAACCCCAAAGATAAAGAGAAGATCCAAATGCTTTCAGAGAGGAAGAACCCGAAAAGAGATTAGATACATGGAATAAAAATCAGCTCACCACAATTTTCTCATCAGAACTCTGAAGACTAGAAATAATGAATCAGAAGCTTCAAACTTTTGAGGGAAAATGATTTTAAACATTGAATTTTATACCTAGCCAAATTATCAATTACATGTATAAGTAAAATAAAAAATAGTAAAACAATCAGAATATTTGCTTTCTTTGCACTCTGTGCTAAAAAGGACTGTATTTGAAAAAGCATCCCAATATAAATAAGAAGGAATCCATAAAAAAGCAATGGGATCTAAGACCCTGGAATTAACACAGTCTGCAAGGAAAAGATTTACAAGGATGACAATTCAGATATTTTTAAGGAAACATACACAAGAGGAAATTGTTTCCCTTTCAACAGATACCAGAATTCACGAATTGAATATTTTAAATAATAATAATGAAAGAGTCATAGAATTCTCTCTATAAGATAAAAGGCAATTAGCAACTCCCAGAGGAAACAAAAAACTGAAAGAGAAAGTTGCAGCCATCTGTGATGCAAACTAAAATGTGGCATTATTTTAAGGTCTAGAAATGTAAGAAAGCAGAATTCGTTTGACCTTGGCATGGGTTAGAGGGACCCATGTCCATTCCTTTGTTTGTGAGTTCAATCACATCATTTGCGAGTATTTATAGGGTCACATTATGTATGTTGTTTATTGGCTTTTTTATTTTTAGATTCATTCTAGAGAACAAGTTCAAAAGTCTATGCTACATTGAAGGCCAGATGTGAATGTTCAAAAGCCTTACAGAGTGAGTATAAGGCCAGTAGACGCTGGGCATAGAGTAAGCTGAGGGGTTGTCAAGGGAAGTAAACATGCAAGCATTTCCTCATTTTCCATAGTGGAGAGTCAATATATTGCTGTGTGAGAGAGAAAGACATAAAGCTTTTATTCACTAAGTAACAAATACATGTTGGGCTCCTACATATCAGAGGCAGGAGTAGAGCAGAATCTCAGTGGGGAGGCTGTAGCCCAGGGTCTCATTCCTTGTTCTTTAGTGACAATGTTAGTGGTTGTGTATGCAGATGGATTGTATCCTCAGGAAGAAGAGCTGCATGTTGAGGCCCTTTGATACCCTTCCATTCAGTCCAAGTAACATTTTGTGGGGGCAGATTCTCCTAAAATTGAATACAGACTTTATACCAGACTATTTTTCTGTGTTTTTAACATTTTCTGTCCTATTTTTGCTTTTACTCCTTTTTGTCAGATTCTAAGATAGCTGTGGGCTTGGTAAACCTGTACTTAGGCTGCTATCCTTCTGAAAATAAATTGCAAAATTGATCTTGATACCCAACTGTCTCAAAAGCAAGCACTTTAAATACAGTTCCTCTGCCAGATGAGAGATAGGATTAGAGGGCAGACAGTGCTGATCCCACAGGTACTGTGATCAGAGGAGAGCACAGCAGGAAGTAGGCCCTGCCATCCTGAGTCTCCGTCCTCAGACGCTCTCATGATAGGAAGCTGATAACCCTACACCAGACTCCCCCAGGTTCAAATAACCAAGAGTCACTGAAAACAGGGAGCTTTTCAGCAAATCCTAAGTTGGGTATCAAAGATGTGTTCCCAGTTCCCAAAGATAGGCCCAACAGCAAAGCCTAAGGGGTGTGTGTGTGTGTGTGTGTGTTCATTTTTAAATAGAAAAATAATTTCTCATATCCAAAAGGGGAAAAGATGCCATAATGGGTTGACAACTTTATAATGGGAACAGTTTCACTTAAGAGGTGGAGTAACAAAGATCTCAAAGCTTGAAGAAGAAAATGTAACCGCTAGCAAGCTAATAATTGTTAGGCAAATTGCTGTTCTGTGTAGACCATCATTGTCTTTTTGTGCTAGTGAGGAGGAAAAAAATGTTGGAAGGTTATTTTAAGAATCAACTTTAGAGCTCTTTTCAAGAGGACTGGTTTTGCTCGGTAACATGTCTACATTGGTATGTTTTTATATAGAAGATGCTCCATTCTTAGCATGGAGGGGCTGGAGTTGGATTAAAGCAAGGGCTCAAATATTTTCTAGAAGAAGCTAACTTGAATTTGGAATAAGAGGAAGTAGAAAGGAAAGAAAGGCTTCAAGAAAGAGAAAGGCAAAGGCATATGGGGAAATATTGGACAGCAAGAAGCTTTTGGTGGTGGAGTTGTTGAAACATTTGAAGAACAGGGATGACTAGTATTAATTTTTTAAATCAATTTCTGTGTGATTCTGCCAGTCCAAGACATCAGTAAAGTTTTCTATACAAACAAACATCTTGTGTGGGTGGCAGATTGGGGCAATGGAGGAAAAGGGGCGGAGTTCTTTAGCTAGGGCAAGGTTGGGATGCCACTCTACTTAGGATGTCAGAGTCAAAGGTGACCTCGAATAGGAATGAAGTCCTCACAGTTCATAGAAAGTGTAGTGAAGAATATATCTCACCCCAACCCCTCGACATCCCTCAGGCTCTGATTCTAACGTTACCACCCCAGCCTCACACCCTAAGCACATCCATTCTTTGGCCAAGATCTCCCCATTGCCTAAGTCTGTTCTAAGCATATTCTTCCCAATCCAATAGAAATTGAGTTTGGTAGCTTAGCTGAGACTTGGGCTTGAGACCCAGATATTGCTAATTCTCTCATGCTTTCATCTTTGAATTTTAGCCTTAATGTTCTTCACATATTAAACAATGCTTTCTTTTGGTGGTAAAGGACTAAATTACAATAGTAGGTACAAATGGTTATTTATTATATGTGCTCAACTTTCTAATTTGTATTTAATGAGGTCTCCTATTTATATGTTTTTTATTCATTAATTTATTCAACAGATACTTAAATACTACTGTGTTGCAGCCACTGGATGCTCTATTCTATGAAATAATTCTGCCTTTTTACACTTTGTAATAAATGCATTTGCTTCCCACTATAGCAAAATGGAATAATATTAAGTTCTTCTTTGATATTCTTTTCTCAAATAACTGTGCTTTTCCTATTTACATAAAGCTCAAGACATTCATTGAACATTCTCCAAAGATTCTTTAACATTCCAGCCAAGTGGGTGAAAAAGAATTGCTATTCTGATTCAAAGATGATTTAGGAACAGGGCCCAAATCATATCAGAAGTTGAAAAGCCCTTTAAAAATAGGACCATTTCTTCCTGGTCCTCTCTGCCAAGGCGAGGTGGCACGGGCTTCTAATAGTGTCTTATCACTTCTTAGCCAACATGCGAAGTGGATATTTCCTTTGCAGCCCTGAGGTAAGTAACAAGAATGGCTTTTCATTTCTGGTGTTGGTTTTACATCAGTAAAAACGTTCATTTTACTTCATTAACAAGAAGAAGATTCAACTGTCTAGGGGCTTGCTGCTGCTTCGTATGGAACATCGTTTCCTTATCAGATCCATTGGAGTTGGGGGAGGATCTCTAGAGCATTTGTTTTCAGATGGTTTCTATTATTAGTACTTGGTGTATTGTTCACAGCTCAGAGGCCTACAATTAAGACTACAGGAAAACTTGAATTGTAATTTCTTATTTTTGACTAACACAAGTAAAAGAAAAATTGCCTAAGGTCTTGGGCTTCATTTCTTTTGTTTGTCTTGTGTTTCATGGATAGTTTGCCATTCTGCAAAGGCAAAGCAGATCCCCTCACCCCTTAACACACATGCAAGCTCTCAGTCGGCAGCAAAGACCCCAAACTCAGGGCAAATCATGCTTTCCCTCTATTTTCTACTTAACTAGAAATCCATTTTTAATATCATTCTAATACTTGCTCATTAGACAGAAGCCAAGCTTTGACACCACTTACTTGAACAAATTATTTAACCTTTCTGGAACTTTACTTCCTTCATGTCTAAATGGTGCTAAAAATAGTACCAACCTCCAGGGTTTTCCTGTGAGGATTCACTGAGACACAATATGGAGAATTTGCACAGAGCCTATCATAGAGTAAGCATTAAGTAAAGGTCAGCGGTTCTCAACATTCACAGAGTTTATGGTCTAATAGTACATAATCACAGCCCAACAGATGCCATTTATGGAACACTTCCAATGTGCCTGGTTTGGGGTGGGGTGTTGTGGGAAGTCAGGGACCCCGAACAGAGGGACCAGCTAAAGCCCTGGCAGAAGAACATAAATTGTGAAGATTTCACGGACATTTATTAGTTCCCCAAATTAATACTTTTATAATTTCTTATGCCAGTCTTTACTTCTATCTCTGAACATAAATTGTGAAGATTTCATGGACACTTATCACTTCCCCAATCAATACCCTTGTGTTTTCCTATGCCTGTCTTTACTTTAATCTCTTAATCCCATCATCTTTGTAAGCTGAGGAGGATGAATGTTGCCTCAGGACCCTGTGATGATTGCATTAACTGCACAAATTGTTTGTAGAGCATGTGTGTTTGACCAATATGAAAACTGGGCATCTCGAAAAATGAACAGGATTAACAGCAATCTTCAGGGAACAAGGGAGATGAAACTTGGAGTCTGACTGCTGGTGAGCCAGACGGAACAGAGCCATATTTCTCTTCTTTCAAAACCAAATAGGAGAAATATCGCTGAATTCTTTTTCTCAGCAAGGAACATCCCTGAGAAAAAGAATGCGCCCTGAGGGTAGGTCTATGAATGACCCCCTTGAGGTGGCCGCCTTTTACGGTCGAAGCCAAAGGGATGAAATAAGCCCCGGTCTCCTGTAGCGCTCCCAGGCTTATTAGGACAAGGAAATTCCTGCCTAATAAATTTTGGTCAGACAGGTTGTCTGCTCTCAAACCCTGTCTCCTGGTAAGATGTTATCAATGACAATGCGTGCCGAAACTTCATTAGCAATTTTAATTTTGCCCCATCCTGTGCTCCTATGATCTCGCCCTGCCTCCATTTGCTTTGCCATATTTTATTACCTTGTGAAGTATGTGATCTCCGTGACCCACACCCTATTTGTGCACTCCCTCCCCTTTTGAAAATCGCTAATAAAAACTTGCTGGTTTTATGGGTCGGGGAGCATCGCAGAACCTGCCGATGTGTGATATCTCCCCTGGACACCCAGCTTTAAAATTTCTCTCTCTTGTACTCTTTCATTTCTCAAACCAGCTGAGATGCTTAGGGAAATAGAAAAGAACCTAGGTTAACCATCGAGGGCAGGTTCTCCAGATGGTGGGGAAGGTCTGCTTCCTTCTCTCTTCTACCCCTTCATCTCCCTCCCTTTCTGCAGGAAAGAGAAGAAACTTCTAATAATGTTGGTTCAAGTCCAGGACAAAATGGAGCAAGGTTTCCTGATAGGAAAGGTCACTAACCCTTCAAAACAAGTCATCACAGTGGGACTACCCTGTACTTACTTCTCTCAGGCTGCCTGGGAGGCTGGGGTGCCTCATGGGGGCCTCTGGATCTAAACCACATCCTCTAGATCACCCTTTACCTGGCTTTAGCATCAGAGGGTACTGGATACTGTTTCAGCCCTTAATCCAGCAGAACTTTGATTCCTATGTGGCACTTTTTTCCTTAGTCCTGTACCCTGGTGCCAGCATTCTTGTGTACCAGCTATCTCACCATCATACCAGTACCAGTAATTCACTCCAAATCCCAGGCCCCAGGCCCTGTGCCAAGCTCTATGGAAACATAACCTCATGTGAGCCCCATAAGCCTCAGGGAGGAAGGTGTCATTATCTTCACCTTTCAAGGAATCAGAGAGGTTAAAGCTCTTGTCACAGAGCTAGTAAGTTACAGCCAGCGAGGAAATCCAGGTCTGTCTGGCTGACAGCAAAGCAGCCGTATACAGTTCTGCCTCCTATGCAGAGGAATTAAGGGCCTGTGATACCAAGATAAATAAAACACACCTCTGCCTGCCCAGGGCTCATGGCGGAGTCTGGGAGCTCAGAGTCATTGCCGTGACCCTCCAGGTGTGGTCTGCTGCTCTGCTGCTCCTCTGTACAGCATCACCTGAGCTCCTTCTTCATGTGAAAGCTCCTGGCCCTCGTCCACCAGCCTTGCTGAATCAGAATCCCTCTGCAGTGGACCTGAGGGCTCTGTGTTTGGTAATATGTCACCTGGCCATTCTTAAATAAATTAAACATTGAAAACCATTAGTTCCAAATCTATAAGTAAAAGACAAGACAGGATACAAAATCGCATATTTTTAGGAAATCCCCCTATAACATTGATCCATAAGGATGTTCTTTTCACCAAACTTGTCTTTCTAAATCCCTAGCCTGAATCTTTTCTGGGGTTGCTTAAATCCACCAACATAATTCTTAGTTAGGGAGAGTCATGTTAGCATTGGATTACAATAAAGATTTTATTACTAGGCTTCGCTTTAAAAAAAAGAATACATTATTACAGGGCTAACAAGAACCATAACTCAAACATGATGAACGTGAAATCCAAGGACCCAGAGCTTTTTCCTTGAATCTAAAATATTAAGCCAATCGCTCAAATGGTTAGGAGTGAATCTATAAATCCTCCCCCAGAGTGGCATGCATTTTGTTTTGCTCTGTTTGGTGGTTTGATGAAGGGTAATGCCATCATTTCAGGAAAACTTCTTGTCTCTTTACTTTCCATCTGCATCCTGCTGTAGCCTGGCTGGGCTCTTTTCATCCCTGTCCTCCTCTTTAATTCCCAAGGACAATTTCCTTCCTATTAAGCATCAAATTAACATCTCTCATCTACCCTCCTCAAAACCAATAATAGCCTCCTGTAAAAAGTTCCCGCTTCTTAATCCGACATGTGAAATTCTCTGCAATCTGGGCTCCCCCCATCTCTTTTTCAGAATCTACTTCTTTTTTAGAAATTATGCTTTCCAAAGAATTTACCTACTTGTGACTTCTACATTCCCAAATCCATGCTTTCACTTCTGCATTTTCTACAAGTGCTGGATCTGTGGGTTATCTTCAGTAACTAAACAGCCCCTAACTCTCCGTGACAAAAGACAACAAAGACTTATTTCACGCTCAAGTCGTGTGTCTATCCAAAGCAAGCATGGGGCTAGCCTCGTCTTCCATGTTACAGAGTTAAACAATAAAATAGCCAATTTGAACCATGCTACAGAGTTAAGCAATGAAAACAGCCAATTCGAACATTGCTGGCTGCCATGCCAGAGGATAAAGAGAACTGTGGAGAGATTCACATTGGCCATTAAATGCTTTGATCTGGAAGTGACACCTACTGCTTTCACGCTCCTGAAATTAGTCACATGGTCCCACCCAGCCACAATGGGGTCAGGATGTGCAATTCTACTAGTGGCTGGAATGAGACAAAAAATATTGGTGAACAGCACTCATGTCTGACAAAAAAACCTTTTCATATCTTATCCATACTAAAGGTTGGGCTCAAATACATTCTCTATTGCTTTTCGGACCAAGGCTCCTCTCTATGGCAGTGGTCTCTTTTGTCTTTGTCTTAGGACTCTTGCTTTCTGTTCCATTATTTTTGGCACTGTCCAGTCAAAACAAATTCCAAGTTATTATTTTACATATGTATGTCTGATGTCCCCTGAGACAAGAAATTGTATCTTTTTGGAAGTCACTCACCTGATCTGCCACAGTTAAGAGTGTGTAATAGGTGTTTAATAGCATATCTAGGCATTGCTTACCTTTTAAAATTACAGTTAAAGTGTCACATCTATAACGCTACACTTTCATTCTGTGCCACTGATACAGATGCTCACTGTACACTATAGCTTTCATCTCCTTGTTTATTCAGTTAAATTCTTATGGCAATCATCTCAAATACTCTTTCCTTAGTTGTTTGTTTTATAAAGGCCTCCCTCCTAACTTCTGGCATTTTGCTGGCAATTGTTGGTGTTTCTTGGCTTGTAGTTACATCTTCCTAATCTCTGCCTTCATTTCACATGGCATTCTCCCTGTGTGCATGTCTGTGTCCACATTTCCCCTTTTCATAAAGGCACCAGTTATACTGGAGTAGGGGGCACACCCTACTCTGGTATAACCTTAACTTAACTAATTACCTGCAACAATTGTATTTCCAAATAAGACCATATTTTGAGGTACTGGAGTTTAGAAATTCAATATATAAATTTTTAGGGGACAGTATTGAACCCATAACAGGAGGACAGTGACTCAATTAGGCTTTCAGGAGGAAAGATGGGGAAGACAGAGTTTGGTTTGTGATGTAATTGTCACAACAGCAAACACCATCTTTCTGGGCGTTTGCACAGGCATGGTGTTCATTGCTTCAGGGCTTCGGCTCCCTTATTCTTCAGAAGTCATTCTCACCAGGTGATTAAAATTGTCATTTCCACTTTCCAGAGGCTTAGAAATTAAGCCATAGAGAATTTAAGTCACTTGGCCAAGGTCTCACAGCTAATTAGGAGGAGAGGAAGACTTTGAACCCAGAATTATTTCTGATCCAGAAGCCTTGCTCTTATCTTCTATGACATGTCTTCCCAGGAGGAAGGCCATAATAGAGGGGATCTAACAGGGGGTTGTCCCAGGTGAAGATACAGACTTGGCATATATCAGCTTACAAACAGCTTGGACATTCCAGAATCTGTCAAAATCTGAGAATGTATGAATCTCACCTGCAATTGAATAGTCAACATTAAACTGATTCATAATTTGCTCTAGATGTGCATCAACCCTTTCAGTTAACTAAGGCTTCACTTTACAAAGCAACTACCAGAAATATTGAAGAGTCAGTGGGCGCTTTATTGGTGCTGATTTGATTATTTTTATTAGTGATCCAGGTAAATATTTTGTAGTATTTGCATTAATATGCTTTTCTCCCAAGCAGATTATTGTGACAATAACTTGACTAGATCCTAATATTATCACTTCTAATTTGTACTTAAATGACATTTTCTTAGGAAAGCCTTTTCTCACCTGTCCCCACAAGGAAGGAGACACACTTCCACATGTTCCCAGCAGTCAAAAAGCTATCCTATCATGGTTCTACTGTGCTTTATTTTAATCCCTTATTTAATTATCAGTATCTATTACTGGGTCATATGTTCGGTGATGACAAGGGCTGGGTCTATTATCCCTTTAATACCTGGCACATGCCCAATAAAATTTCTATGAGAGCACGAATATATGCATTAATTGATCTTTGATTATACATTATTCTGGGGCTTGGAAACAATTTAGGAATGTTTTGCACCTGCCCAAGGATATTCTCTGGGTGAAGTTCAATGACCTGTTTGCTTATTTGTCCTAGTTTCCACCACATTTATAGGATAGAATCAATCCCACCTCTAGCTATGTGCTATGCTTGACAAGTGATATTGACACCTGCAATTCCAGGATTTGTTAGGGTGCATAAATACTTAATGAAAACCCTGAAATAGAATATGAGGAAGACTGATTGGAGAATAGCACTATCCATGCCTCCAGATACCCTAAAATACATCTTTGGGTTAAGCCAGAGCATTAGAGTCTTGCATTCAGGAAACAAAGCTGGGTAGTTTCTAACAGTTTTTTTGGTGACTGAACTTCACTTGGATATCAATGTAAAGTAACAACTTTATGCATTTCTAACGCTGTCTAACTCAGTTAGTTTCACCATAAAAATATTTTGGGGGATATTGGTCACTAATTGCATTGTGACCTCTGTTGGTGATCCATGGAGAAATATCAAGCTCCATATTCTATTTCCTTTGAAAAATCTGTTTATGTTAATTACATGGCCAAGTCTTGGTTTCTTTACTTGAAAGATGAAACAATAAAGCACCTAGCTCATAGGGTTTAAGACGGGATATCGTGCATTAACACCAACAATATGCTTACTTAGCACAGCGCTTGGCACATAGTAAACCATAAGCATTGGTTATTTGTCTCATCGTGACTGTTGTTGTTGTCATCATCATTGTAATCACTGTATTAGTCCATTTTAAAGAACTACCTGAGGCTGGGTGATTTATAAAGAAAAGAGGTTTAATTGACTCACAGTTCCACACGGCTGGGGAGACCTCAGGAAACTTACAATCATGGTGGAAGGGGAAGGAGAAGCAGGGTACATCTTACATGGTGGAAGGAGACAGAGAGAATGAGTGAAGTGGGAAGTGCCACACACTTTCAAACAACCAGATCTTGTGGCAACTCACTATCACAAGAACAGCAACGAGGAAGTCCATCTCCGTGACTCAATCGCCTCCCACCAGGCCCTTCCCCCGACACGTGGGGATTGCCATTCAAGATGAGATTTGGGTGGGGACATAGAGCCAAATCATATTACCCTCTTGGCAGCTATCATTGGAAAGCTCCAAAGCACATTCATGGCCATCTCTACCAAGTGAAATTACTTTATGTATGTCCAAAATAACCTTAGTTTCATTTTATTTTTTGACCAATTTTCTCATTTACATATTCCTGAGGTCATTTTTGTCACACTTTCAGATATAGGTTTACAACCTTTGTGAAACAAGGAGAGTTATTAATACATAAATACATATGTATGTTCATTTTCAAAGGAGAAAGATGGGTCACAGAGATTTGAAATGACTTGTATTGAAAGTAGCAAAGCAGGAACAATTCCTGTGTTCTAAATCACAGCTCTCAGCTTTTTTTGTCTAGAAGTCCACTGAAGCTTCTCTTTTGCTGAATTTTTACATAGTCCCATTGAAGAGTTTGATGTGGTTTCTCCCACATTCCATGCTACTTATTGTTGAAATGAAAGCGTTCCTTCTGATTTGGCACAGAAACTGCCTTGAAGGAAAGAAGGACCCTGGGAACACATCACAATAGCTGAAAAAAAAATGATTATTTGCGAGTTTTGTAGGTAACCTAAGTATTGCATGGTGAACCTACATAAGCAGGAATTTTAATATTACTTTTAAGGAAACAAAAAGTCAATTTCTCTTTATTCCCAATAGTAACTGTGATTAATCTGTCAGGTAAGAAAAGGGAACAGCCAGACACAGAGCCCTTAAGGATTTATGGCTCAGCATGTGTAATCAGAAAACTTTATAAATGTGTTGGTAAGCTCCCGGCCACACCCTTAACCATTCCAGGCACCTCCCTCCTCCTCTTTATACCATGTGGCCTCAGAAGCCACATAAAGGACATTTGGGGATGCCATCTATACCACATTTCTCTATAGAGATTGGCTTTTCTCTGTTCCAACAAGTTTAGCTGCACACCCTTCCATCACTACCACTAGCCGTTCCTATTTCTGGACTTATGGGATTTGGTAACTTGACTCCATGCCTCTTTATATTTTTATTTTTTAAACTTTTTTTGGCAAAATAGGGCTGAAAACCCCACGTAGAATGCTAACACAAGTGACTGCTCCACTGCCCTGGTGTAGAGGTTTATAAGCTCATGTTTTAGATGCTACCTGCAGATCCCTGCCCAAGTCCAACCAGAGTCAGAAGGAGAGATGGGTCCTAAAGACTTGTCCTTCAGATAAGCTGCAGGCTGTTGAGGGCAGGACCCACCTTAATTCCACGTGTGTCTGGTTCTGCAGAGCACAAACTGTGTTAGAAATATCTTTTTTGCATAATCCCTCCCCTCCCCAACACATACCCATCTAGATGTATATTCCACATTACTAAGTGTTTATTTAAGTACATGATGGAACAGAAGCAAAATCACAATTTTCCTTTCCTGCTGTCAAAGACTCCAGATGGTAGAATTACCCACGCCCCAAGACAAAACCTCTTGCCTTCCCACTCTCAGCATTGGATCTAAAACTACCAACAGGTAAACAAATAAATTCTGGCAAGATTTCAAATTTGAATATAGGGCTGTTTGCCAGGACATACTGAGTTCTAACGTGGCTTTAACTCAGAGTCTCTTTTTGGTCTTAAAAGAGAAAAACAAAACAAAACACATTTTCTCAACAATTTGTGCAAAGTCATTCTCACCTGCCCCTCTGGGTACAGTGAGGATTAATGGTTTCTATTTCCTAACAATACCGTAGTCCCTTCCTGGTAGTAAGTTAGGAAAATGGGCCCATTAGCTGCAAATGTTGCTCTAGTGGCCTTAAAGGATTAATATACCTCCCAAAGCCCTTAACTTACTGGTACAAATCTGGCTAAATGACTTAATGGGCTAATTAGTTAATTGTCAACTCTGCAAAGATGAGAAGTGTTGTTATTTTGCACTTTATTAAATTCTCAAAAATTAACAACTATAGGCGGTAGATGCTAAGAGGACTTGAAATAGGCTGGACAATTTTGACATGCAATACTGGCATCAACAAACACTTGTGCAGCCTCCACTGGGGGCATGAGGTAATGGTGCTATTAATTGTATCCCATGGGTAACTCCGACAAACAGAGCAGTTGGGAAAAGATTGGAATTCATCATTTGAAAGTCTTTTGGTTGTGAGAGTGATTGTCATAAAGTAAAATGGAGAGTCAGGGTAGAATAATTATCTATTTCCACGTTATTGGAGATGAGGGAGGTTATGTACTGATGTGTGAACTTGGACAAGATGTGATCTGCAGCATAACTGAATATGCAGATTGGTAAGGTACTTTTACGGTAAGACTTTAAAATGCCACTTGAAAATATGGTTTATTTTAGAGCCATAGGAAAGAGCATGGGAAAAGTATTTGAAAATATGAATCCACAAATAAGAGGAAAGTGAGACCAGCACAGGGCATCTGGGTCACAGGGAATCCAAGGGGAATTTACTGAAAGATGTTCAACTTGTTGGTGATGATCAGGATTATAAAGCTTGGGCAACTTGTTTCTAAGGAGAAAACTTTATAATTGCCCAAGTTCCTGAACGGTTTGGGAATGTGTTTAATCCCTGAGCATCCCAGTACATCTTGAAGAATTGGACATTTTACACAGAGCAGTCACAGACCAAATGATGGATAATTAAGCATTCCTGGTACCACAGGATGCATGTTTAATTTAAGGCTTTTGCCAACATCGTAGCTAATGAGACTGTTGGAAAAAGAGTATATACGAAGAACAGCTGAAAAGCTTTTCCTCACAAAGTGAGTTTTCGTTAAAAGAGAAAAAAGCTTTAAAATGAAGCAGGCACAAACACAAATTTGCAGACACAGATATTGTGCCTGAATTATTCCTCGAGAGATGGAGTAGACCCTCTTGGTTTAACAGTCACTTTGCTTTCTTTCATTCTGACCCAGCCCTGATTTTCTTCTGGTTTCCAGCTTTCCATGACTCAGGTAAATCCTGATAGGTCTAGGCCATTAACAATGGGTCCATTGCTGTAAAGAGCTTGTTTACAGGTGTGTAGGTAGCCAGTTTTGTCAATGAGATGTAAGAGAATGTCGACTGGGGGGCTTCTGTGAGTATTCCTCTCTGATAATTTTCTTAAGTCAGAACTCCTTCCTCTTCCATTGCTGGATAATGTATTTTGGAGTACTTCTGTAACTACGTCAACCATCTGGCAATGATGGGGAGAAACAGCCGTTAGAGGAAGCCAACACACAGGACAGCAAAACAGAACCTGAGTCCTTACATTCTTCAGCTACTGATCTTGTTGTGACATCCCTCTGGAGTTCTGTTCATGTGAGATGATAAATCCCATTATGATTTATTCCAGTTGAACTGAGTTCTCTGTTGTTTGCTGCCAAGACATTCTCACAAATCCCAAAGAAATGGCCATATCCTTCCCCAGTCCCAGTTTGCTCCAGAAATGTGAAATGTAAGATGGCACGTTTATGTAGAGCACCAGCAAGAGGGACAGGAGTGGATGTGGATCCTGACTCTGTTGGGGACTGCCTGAGCTTGAATAAGACACTTCAACTCTTTAAGCCTCAAGTTTCTGTCCCTCAAGGGACAACAGCCACTATCTCATAAGGGCAGTCATGAGATTATGTAAGAGAACGTTTTCAAAGTGTAGATTTTCAGTGATAATATCTAAAATACAAACACACACACACATATACATAAAGGCAACCCTGACAGCTGTTTTCAATAGGAAAACAAATCAAGTGAGAAAATTAACACCATTCAAGCAGCAGGATAAATAAACCTAGAAAGACATATGGTATATTGGACAGCATCTGTGTATAGGACTTAAAGCGATTTTTAAACACCTAATCCAGAATTAAAAGCAAAAATAAGAGTATTTTAATCTGATCTCTTAGGAACATGGAATCTGAGGGAAGATACTTTCGGAACCTCGAATCCGAAAGGAACTTGATGTTTTGCATCCTTGGGATTGCCAGAGATTGTCAGAGGAGAGTCAAACAAGGACACAGAGATGGAGCAGCCTTGATGTAAGTGGGAGAAGAACACATTGAATGTGCTGACCAAGAATCAAGAAGAGAAGCACTCACGAAGGATGGAGGGAGTGGACAACTGGGTCAGATGCTGCTAAAAGATGAAATAACGTAAGAACAAGGAAGAGAACCTGAGGATTTCTAGGGAGCCATGAGATGAAAACATGATTGGATTGGGTTAAGAATTAAAGGAGGGCTGAGAAATTGGGGACAATGGCACTTTTTATGTTTTACTAGGACAGGATAAATAGAAATAAGGCAGTAACTAGAGGGCCACCAAAGGTGTTTTTCTTCTTTTAAGATAAGAGACGATGAAACGTGTCTATATACTAATGTCAATGATGCACAAATGAGGGAGAAGTTGATGGAGCAGAGAGAAGGGAAGTGATGGTGGAGTAAAGTTCTTGAGAAGGGGAGCTAGGGGTGAGATATCTGGCATCTGTAGGGTCTGGGGGACTTTATTCATTATAACAAGATAACCAGTAAGGAGGGTGGAGACAGATGCAGGTACGTGGGTGGATTTGGTGATGGGAAGATAAGTAGATTTGTACTTATGGGTTTCCATCCTAAATATATATATGTCTCAAAAGATAAAGAATTTCCCAGAAATGGAAAAGTCTTACACATTTTTTACCTTGCCCCAGATTTCAAAGTTTTGACCTTGGGATAAAAGCACAGAATTCTGAGAAAGGAGAGTGGAATTTGTCTCTGATACTCTAATTATTCAGACACTGCACTGCTCCAACGAACAACTTCTTTGGAACAGATGTAGTATAAATGCTTTGGGACAGGACAGTCATGAATTTAACAGGAAAATCAATTCTCTAATCATTGTACGAATACTTGGTGGCAGCACAATATGCTCAAAAAAAAATGGGGGGTCAGAAGAAATGAGGTGAAAGTCCAGCTTTATAACTGACACATGCCACATAATATCGAGCAAGCATTTTGCTTTCTCTGCATTTCATTCTCCCTACCTATAAATAAAATTATTGTAATAATATTTTGCATCTTATATATTTGATGTGAAAACCAAATTATATGAGAACAACAATAGTCATAATGCCCAAGAGTAACAAGGGCTATTGCTTGTGGATCTTTACTAGGGGGCTGTAATTCTGAACTCTCTCTCTCTCTCTCTTCTTCCATGTATATATGTATACAAAAATATACCACTTTGAAGAGTCCAGGGTTTTGGGAGTTGTATTGTATACTAGGAGACTGGGATAAAGACCAAAACCAGCTCATAACTAGGATAAAAGCCACAATTCAGCCCATAATGTGTTCAAACACAGTTTTAAAAAATTCATAAGTCGAAGTCCTAATACCCAGTAATTCAGAATGTGACTGTATTTAGATATGGAGAGCCTTTACAGAGGCGATTAAGCTAAAATAAGGATGTTAGGGTGGGCCCTCATCTAATGTGACTTGTATTCTTATTAGAAGGCAATCTGGACACAAAGAGACACTGGGGTACGTATGTACAGAAAAAGACCACGTGAAGACACAGTGAGAAAGTGGCCATTTGCAAGCAAAGAAGAGAGGTCTCAGAAGAATACAAACCTTCTGACACCTTGATCTCAGAACTCTAGCCTCCAGAATGGTAAGAAAATAAATTTCTGTTGTTTAGCTCATACAGTCTGTGGTATTTTGTTATGGCAACCCTAGCAGATTACACACACATGCAGACAAACACACACACACACACAGACGTGTGTATAATCTTTTATCCTTACCCTAACTCTACAAGGTAGCATTATTATCCTCATTTTATAGATGAGGACACTGAAGCACAGAAAAATTAAGTGACCTTCCTCAAAGTCACATATGACAGCTAAATGGTTACAAAGTGCATAGTAACTATAGGATCCTTATGATGTTGTGAAATATCTATTTGGTCTTCATCCCAGTCTCCTACCGCACAACTCCTAAAATCCCTGGACTCTTCAAAGTGGTTTTGACTGTTGGCTGGAAGCCCTTAGGAAGCTTCAGGATGGGAGCTGGTCACCCAAAAGACAAAGGTAGGATCAGAGGGTTGGGACTTTCAGCCCATTCCCCAGTCTCCAAGGAGAAAAGAGGTTGAGTTGATTGGTTTCATCAATTGGGCCCACACAATGAAGCTTCCATAAAACCCCCAAAAGACAGTGTTTGGGGAGCTTCGGGATAGCTGAAGACAAGGAGGTTCCTGGAGGGTGGCACACCTGGGGAAGGGATGGTAACTCCATGCCCCTTCCCATATGCCTTACATCTCTTCATCTGTATCCTTTTGTTTATATCCATCATCATAAGCCAGTAAGGGTAAATGTTTCTCTGAGGCCTGTGAGCTGCTCTAACAAATTAATTGAACCCAAAGAAGGGGTTATGGGAACTCTTATTCATAGTCAGTCAGAAGCACAGGTAAACCAACCTGTGGGCTTGTGAATTGCATCAGAAGTATGGTATAGGGGCTTGTAAATTGCATCAGAAGTGTGGTGTAGTGGGCAGTCGTGGGGACTCAGCCCTCATCCCATGGGATCTGATGCTATCTTCAGGTAGATGTGTCAGGAGTGAATTGAATTGAAGGACACTCAGCTAGTGTCCACTACAGAATTGAGGGCTTTCTTGCGGGTGGGGAGAATCCCCACACACTGCTTGGTGACTAGAGGGCACAAAAGTCTTCTGTGTTGATTGCTGTGGGGTGAGAGTGGAGGAAAAGTTTGTTTTTTCTACATAATCCCCTTTAAAGGTAACTGTAAAATAATTGAAGTCATAGAAACAGATTTTTAAAAAAGAATCATTAATTTCTGTTTCCCATAACCTGATTCTCAAATAGATTTGCAGTTAATGTGCTATGATTTCATAGCTTTGCCATTATTGTTGTTTGCAGAGCTCCAAAATCACTATTTCTTCAAGGTTTATTAGAATTTTTAAACATCCTTCTTATTGCACCTTTTATTGGTCCCTTATTGCAATTCTATCATTCAAACTCAATTAACCAAATTGTTTATTCTTTCTGCCTTTGTTTTCATCTCAGCTGGAGTTACTCCAGGGGTTTACAGCTTGCCAGTTTTGCAATGAAGTGCTTAGATCAGAACTCTGAGCAGGACCCCGTTTACTGGGACAGTCTGGCCATCAGATGGTGCCTGTATCAGTGTAGCTCCAGATCTCGTGGCTTTGCAAACGTCTGTGCTCTCTGCTTTACCCTGCAGCATTTCACTTCCATTAAAAGTGCAGCCTAAAATCTCCCTTGTGTATCCTTGTCTGGGAACTGGGTGACTTCCAGTTGAAGGGTCAATAAATATAATTAAACGGATCATCCAACTGGATCTCTTTCTCTGAGTGTCTTCCCTTGGAGGGCCAACCCGCTCCATCTCATAAATGGATTTTTTAAAACATGAGGGCTTTGAAAGGTGGCAGATGTCCTCAGCCTATTGATTTGTGCACTGGCAAGTGGTAGTCAGTGTCCTCAGATTCATAAAGACACACCCTCATATGCAGAGGATTCACAGATGATATTCACTGTATTATTGCCTGATCGATAGTCCCCTACCAAATAAATGCTCATCCACTCTATCAACTCTCCTCATAGACAAGTAATAACACCATGACTTATTAGGAAATACAATGAGTGTAAAACAGTAGTAGCCAGCTTCTTGAATAACTGTTATATAACACGGCATTTCTTGGTATTTTCACATATCCTAATCCTATTTTTGACAATAAACCTGCAAGCTGCTACTTTTTACTTCTGTATGATTATTAAGGAAACCAAAACTTGGTGAATTTAAATAATGTGTCCAAGGTCTCATAATTATAAAGTGTCTGAGATTATTTCTCCATCACCAAAGCCCATGTCTTTTCACTCTATTAAATTTTCTCTCAGCCAATCATCACCGACATTCCAAAAATATGAGTTTTCTTTAAAAAGTTAACCTTTGAAAATCATTAAGTTGAACAGTGCTTCCTCCTACCACTAGTCTGAGCTGCTCTCTTGCTTTAGAAGTCTACATGTTCAGTGATCCTTTGAATTACTGGTTTATTTGCCATATCATTCAGAAGAAATGACAGTATGGTTCATTTAAAAAATTTCCTTTGTGTCAGGTTTTGCCAAGATCTGTTTATCGCTGTCATGTGGAAAAGGAAAATATGATGAGGTTTGAAATGTTCAAATGTGAAGTTTCCCTTTCCCCATTCAAATAAGGGCCAGCAACACATCAAAAGGCAAGATTTCATTTTCAGTGATTGATTTAGACAAACCAAAGCCTGCATAAATGCTGCATAAATTAGATGTTGCTTAAAACCCATGAATCATAATGCTTCTGAAAGGTAACAGACATATTGGAAACAGATCTTCTATCAATGCTAATGGTGACATCAAGGACTATGATGATGGTAGTTTGGGCTTTCATTGCCTTTTTCCTTCCAAAGATCTCCCAAAATCTGTTTCCTGTCAACAGATATATCAGGAAACCAAGGCCACACTGGACATTCACAGTGATCGTCATTGTGCTGGGCCACTCGGCTTCATCTCAAACCAGCAGCAGCCTCTCTACGAAGTTCAGTTCCTTGCCACTTGGCAGAAATTGCAAAGGAGAAATCAGATAGATGCTTGTTGCTATGGGGATAAAAGTAGGGAAGAAAGCTCTTCAATGGAAACTGGTCTCCCAGCATAACACCCATCACTTTAGATAGGATTCTCTTTGGGCTCTCCGGGGGTCAGCCTGGAAATAATTTGCAAAAAGTTGGAAATTGGAATGAGTAAGAGTACAATCTTTCAACATAATTTTACAGTTATGTTCCTGTTGCATTTTTGTTTGAAAAATGTAAGGCAGCTATTAATGACTAATAGAATCACCAATGTAATAGAATGTTGATAGCTTAGCATTTAAGAGAATGAGGTTGAGATTCAAAAGGACTGGCTTCCAAATCCTGCTTCTGTCACTGATGAGCTACATGGCCTTGGGAAAGTTACATAACCTCTTTTGTCTTTAGTCCTCTCATCCATATGATGAAAATAATCATGTTTAACTCAGAGACTTGTCAGATAAATTAATAGTAGTAATAAATATCCAGCATATTTTAAGCACCTGGCACAATGACAAGATTAAAAATAGAAGATTTTAATATTAAAATTGATTATTAATATTATTATAGTATTGTGATAATAAGTCTGGGTAATAATGTTACCAGTCACTTATAAAGGTAGGTTTATAAATGTGTACTTTGAAAGACAGTAAAGAAGATTTTTAAAAAAGAGTGAAAGGTTTGAAATATTAAAAAGGCTGTGCTGGAATGACTTTGATATAAGTAAATTTTTTAGGAAGTGAGCTATTTTTTTTAAACTAAGCTGAACATATTTTTAAACCAGACAGTAGGGTACTAAGGTAGAAGTCACAGATGAAAATCAATATGCTTTGCCAAAAATATAAATAAGAAAACTCATCAGCTGGAAGAAGCATTGCTACAATGTGCATGTTGCTTCCATCTGGAAGAAAAATGCTAGAAAGAAACTTAATATTCATGACTGACACATTTTCTTTGTGCTGTCAGTCAGCTGGAACGGAAATACGCAGCTGGTTAGAAAGCCCATTTCTACTTCATGTTTCATCTGATGACCTTATACATCAAATCAAGAATTGTGGGCTGAAACAACATGCTTTATCCTGGTTCACTTTTTTCAGAGGATGGTATAGTGTTCCAAACCTGACACAATGTAACCTGTTTCCTTTCTTCATCTTTCAAGTTCATGTCAGAAGTCAACACTAGAATTCAAGAATATAAGTCCAATTATCAGCCCAAAAATTGAGGGAGAAAAAAAATACACACTTGGCCAAATATCTTATTTGCAGGTAAAGTAATTTGTCAAATAGAAGATTTACTTTTGTTTCCAGAGCACAGAAATTATGTAGAGACATTTTAAAATCCATGTTTTAAAAACTTGGCCACAGATATTTAGGACATCTAAATATTGAAAAGAATCTTCATTGTTAACACACGTCTATTTTTTAAAGACTGTAAATTTCTCAAGACAGATCCTATCTTTTACTACACAGTTTCCTAAAATTCTAACCTGCACAGAGGAATATTTATCAGATGTGTTTTGCATATACTTATAAGTTCAGAGTTTTAGATTTTCACATAGAAGGTGAGTGTCTTAAAGTTTTACTGTTTAATCTGTGATCAGGGATTGAAAAATGAATTGACACATGAAGGATGACACTAAAGTGTCTGGATTTTTCAGAAAAAGAAAACTTGGCATTTGACTGAGAATACAAAAGGTCTCATAAATGGAAAATCAGTAGAAACAAAAGTAGTCAGGTATATACAGGCCAAAATCTCGCTCCATGATTCCATTTCTCCTTCGCCTGTCACAGTAGTCAATCGATAAGAATGTATTTGAGTGATGATGACGAAACTAAAATAAAATGCATTATTATCTTTAAACAATATTTTGTAAGGGAGGTAATTCTTAGAATCATACCCTGATTTCCTCCTGGGGGATTACTGAAAACTAGCATATAGGTCTCAGAGCACTGGAGTGGAAACAAATCCCAAGCTCTGTAGCCTTCTGAGAATTGATTGTATACATTTTTGTTTTCCGGGATGGAGCAGACTCTAAAGATCCCAGGATGACAATATGTGGTTGTGATCCTGTGGTATAAGAGATTTAATTAGACATCAAATGTGCATTGTCTAATGACGGTTGTTTAAATTATCAGGTTACACACTGCAGTCCTCCGACCCGAAAGCTGGCAGGAAACATTGAGGTAAAAATGCAGTAAATCTCCTTTTGACATAATGGGATGCAGGGAAATAACGTGTTACCACGGGCAGACCCACCACTCCCCAAACCTCCTTCTCTAACAGGCTGGGCTGTTTTGTATTTCACAGATGATTTCTGCTTATTCTCTGCCTCCCATCTACCAGATCTGCTTGCCATCACATTTATCAATTTAATACCTTGGCTAATTTCACTCCAGAATAATGTTTCTGTTTATAGACATCTAGCCTCTGTGGCAAGAAAAAGGTACCCGGGGGTTTCCAGAAAGCAATGGTAATGAATGCCTGAATGGTGAGGAGAACCTCTCCAATCAAAAAACAGCACCCACTTCTATTGCCTTGTCAGTCCTAGCCCTTGCAAAGTGGTGATTAGAATCCTGCTGTGTGCAGCTGCTCTTCTCAGTACAGCCTGTCGGAGTGAGAGGATACAGAGAGGGCACCTCATTACCAGGACTTTGAGACTATAAGGGAAAGAATCACGTGAAATGAATCCTCTCAACTAAAAGGTCAAGGGCTACGAGGGTGTGCTGGCGAGACGCAAGGTCACTCACTCCTCACGGCTAAGCAATTTGTTTCATTTTCCCCCATCCTTCTAACTCACAAAGCATGGACCACAGATGACCAAAGAGAAGCAACTGTTAGTCATCTCAACAAATTGGTGTGGTGCCGAGAGGGAAGGCAAAACTTGCTGATTAGAGAAAGATTGATGACTGCGAATGTTTCCCAGGTATAAACCATCTGGGCAGGTATCTTTTAACTAAGATTAATAAACATATGCCACCACAAGTTTCTCATTACAGGAGGCATGATAATGCAGAATCAAAATTTTCGAGTCAAACTGCAAGGATGCCACTTTGCAAAATCTCTCGAGATAAACAAAGCTCTGTGCTCAATTAGATAAGAAAAGCTTCCCCTACTGCCCCTGAAATATTTTATCCTCAAGGTCAATAGTCCTCCTTCTTTCTGGAAAAGTGAACATGGACCAGAGACCTCTCTGTCCAGGCCAAAACACAGGCTCTAAAATGTCCTCCCAACTGGCAATCTGTACCCATATGGACTAAAGGCAACATCCTGGCCTTTAGGTTAATGCCTGAAGCCAAGTGAAAGACTATTTTACAGGCTCTTAGAAGCAATAGATGGCCAGGGAGCTCGGGAGACCAGCAATTTCCAAGGGCAACCACAGAGAAGTTGAAGACTATGGTGACAAAAATAGGAAGTGTTCTGAGAAGCACCAGAGGGGGCGTCATACTGTCAATTCAACATTTTGTTTCTTTCAAAATGTCAAGATGTGCTAGGGCTGTGAGCTCCCAAGAAGCCATCAGAACCGTCATTTCCAATTCAGAATGAAAGTATATTTCCATTCTTCAGCTCATGTGTGTAACTCTACCAGTGAACATTAGTTTCAATCTTGCTGTGAAACCATGGGCAACCTCTTTTCACAAAGACCACAAAGTGCTCAGAAAACAATCTCCTTGTCCACAATAGATGATTTTTAATTTTTCCATTTCTTTAAACTTGTAGTGAAATGACAATCATTTTTCATTTTAGACCTAGAGTAATATGTGTGCATGTGTTTAATATATACACTCATGTATATATGTATATAAAAGTATATGTATATATGTATGAACACATTCATATATAATGCAATGTATATGTTACCATATATATGGTATGGTATCTTTGTGTGTATACTATTTATATACAAAATACATACAGACACCAGTAAATAATAACTATATTAGTTTGCTTCATAAAACTATTATATTAATCAAAAGTAGACGGGCAAACTCTTAACAAAGACTTACAGGAAGTCATGATTAATTGAAAACAGTTATCAGGGACAGAATGTTAAAGATCTAAAACACACGGCATTACTGTGGGACAGCACAAACTGAAATCCAAGCAGATAAATGAGAAGGGTAGACAAAGGAAGAGGTGAACCGTGTTGTATTTTCAAGGTAAAGGTATCCTGTCTTGTTCTATAATACATGGCCATAGGGTTTCTCACATGAGAATGACAAAGGGTGTTATTTTCCCAAATAACACACATTATTACTTTTTATAGCCTGGTATATTTATGGTAAATAAACTTCATCCCACGTGTCAAGTTTGATGTTTTTTTGTGGGTGCCTGGCCCCCTGTGTCTAGGATGATTCCGAGGCTACATCTGGGCTCAGAGGGACCAGGGACAGTCAACAAATAATATCTGCTGTGGCCACAAGACAGGAAGGTGGAGGTCACACAACTTCTACTTTCCATGTCTCCCCTGTACCTAATAGGTACTTATATTAATTGTTTAATATTGACCATGAAGAATAGAAAATTAGCATGCAAACACTAAAAGAGCCGACGGTCAGAACTCAGAGGATGGTGAAAATTAGCACAGGAAATAGAAGCTTCCCAATGTAATAGAGGTTCATTAAGATTCAATAATTTGAAAAAATTAGCGCTGCTGTATGAGGGAGTCATCTCTCAGCCTCAGTAGAATATATTTCACGTTGCAAAACTTGAGGATGTGGTCCTAGAAATAGTCACTAAGGGCTAAAGGAAAAAGAAGATTCCCCCAAACTGTATCTAATATCAGTGGGGGTCGCAGGGAGAAAAAGATCTCTAGAAACACTAATTCAGGACTAACAACTTAGAAAATCAAAGCGCATGTTCTCTTGTAACACTAAAGAGATTTTATTACACATATAGGAGGTGGTACATCCAAGGGAAATGTTTAAATGTTTAGGTAAACATTTATCAGAATTTTGTGAGGGAATTAATTCATGAGGCAGCCGAAGTCACTATGAATCAAGGCTGGGCATTTGAATGTTAGAATCACCTGTGAAGGTGACTGCTATCAAGACATATTATGCAAACTTTCCTGCACAGGATCCGAGAATGTGTATTTCATGATGGCTTCAAAAAATTCTTATGCATAGATAGTACTGAAAACCACCAAAGTTTAACAGAATGTCTTCTGAAGTTCTATTTGGACAGAAAAGATTTTGAAATAAATAAATAAATGGAAAATCATATTTGTGTGAATACTTGGCATAATACTCAACATGCAGTAGAAACTTAAAAAATATTGGTTGAATCTGAATCTTAAGTTAGAATATTTTTGGACTTCTAATGTTCAGTTTTTCTCTCATTTTCAACAGTCTATATATTTCATATAGCATGTTACTTAACATGCAGTATGGACTCAATAAATATTTGAAACTTGAGTTAGTTTTTATGACTTCCTAATTTTATGTGTTATCCCCATTGAGTGAGTTCTTGGGACTTCATAATTATAAGTTTTTCATCATTTCCGACAATGACTGTAAGTGCTGCTTATAGTATATAAGAGGAGTGTGTGTGTGTGTGTGCGTGCAGGTGTGTGTTTTAGCCGCAGATTGGGAGAAAAAAAGTTTAAAACTGAAAAACAGAAGAACCTAAGAAAATAAAACTCACCTGATAGACTCAATAGCAGAGTGCAGATGGCAAAATGAAGTTAGTAAACTTACGTGTAGATCAATAGTAAGTATGCAATCTAAGAAAAAATGGAGAGATTGAGAAAAACAGTGCCTTGTGGACTCACAGGAAAATACCAACAAGTATTTGAGTTATTAGAATCCGAAAATGAAAGGAAAAACCATGGTGCAGAAAAATTACTTGAAGAAATAATGATTCAAAACATCTTGAATTTGATAGGAAACAAACTTACAGATTTAAGAAGCTCATAAATCCCAAGCAAGATAAACGAAAAAAAAATTCCAACCCAGACATATTATAATCAAACTGCTAAAAACTAAGAGCAAAGAAAAAAATCTTCAAATCAACCTGATGAAAGTATTGTATTACATACATAAAGAAGAATGATTCAAATGTCTGGGTTTTTTTTTTTTTTTTGTCTTTTTTTTTTTTTTTGTCTTTTTTTTTTTTTTTTTTAATCATAAACCACAAAGGACAGAAGGCAATGCAACAACATTTTTTAAATGTTGAAAGAAAAGAACCCTCAATCTAGAAGTCTACATCATAAAAAATAAACATCAGGAATAAAGGTGAAATAAAGACATTCTGAGAAGAATGGAACCTAGGAGAATATATTATTGGCAAACCTGCTGTAAAATAAAAAAGTTATTTAAATAAAAACAAAATGATATGAGTGGGAAACTTGGAACTTCAGGAATGAAGGAAGAGCAACAGAAATGGTAGATACCTAGTTAATATGATGGACTATTTTTCTCATGTTATTCTTTAAATATGAATGATTGGTTGAGCCATCAACCAATGGATCTAATATCCATTTCAATGATAACTGAAAGCAAAAATTGTAACATTGTTGGACTGGGCTTTCAATGTGTGTAGATGTAATACATATGAAGACTACAAAATAAAGGGGAAAGGGCCAAAAGACCTCTATATTGATAAAATTCCCATATTTCACTTGAAGTAATAAAATATTAAGTCTAAGTAGACTATAAAAAGTTAAGTATGTATATTATAATCCCCAGACAAACACTAAAACTCAACACAAAGAGAAATATTTAAAAATTGAGAGAGAAACTTAAATGGAATAACAAAAAATATTCAAGTAATCTAGCAGAGAGCAGATAAAGAAAGAAAAGAACTAAAAACAAAGGGAACAAGCAAGAAAAAAAAACAAATAAAATGGTAGGCCTAAAACCAAGCATACCAATAATGAAATGGAAATAGTCTACACACCAATTAGAAGAGAAAGATTGACAGAATATAAGATCCAATTATATGCTACCTATAAAAAAACTAAATATAATGGCATAAGTAATTTAAAAGTAAAAGGATAAAAAATGTTACTCATGCAAATACTAATCAAAAGAAAGCTGGAGTTGTTATATTAATTTCAGGCAAAGTAGACTTCTAGACCAAGAAAATTATTGTGGATAAAAAAGGAAATTACATGATAATAAGAGGATCAATTCACCAAGGACTCATAATAATCCTAAATGTGTATGCACCTAACAATAGAACTTCAAAAACCATGAAGCGGAAATGGATATAACTGAAAGAAAAAACAGGCAAGTCACAATTCAATATGTTTCCCTCATTTACGACTGTAACAAGTAAACAGAAAATAAGCAGGAATGTAGAACTGAAAACACCATCAACCAATGGATCTAATTCCCATTTGTAGAACACTCCAAAAAGAGTGGCAAAACTGCATACTAAAAACTACAGGCTGATGAAAGCAATCAAAGAATTAATAACTGGCCTGATAGATGATGTTCATAGATAGATGACCATGATATATCAATATATATCACTGTAGGTAAGATACAGTTAAGATATAGTTAAGATACCAATATAATTGAGATACCAATTCAATGTAGTGAATACACCAATTCTTCCCAAGTTGATGTACGAATTTAGTGAAATACCAATCAAAATCTCAGGAGGATGTCTTGTAGATATAGGTAAGTTGCCACTAAAATTTAACTAGAGAGGCAAAAAAGCATAGCAAAAACAATTTGGAAAGATATTTATGTTGGAAGATTCACACTATCTGATTTTAAGGCTTACTGTGGTTTTGGCAAAGGGATAGAAATGGAACATAACATAGAACCCAGAAATAGATCTGCACAAGTATGTTCAACTGATTTTTGACAAAGGCGAAAAATCAATTAAATGGAGGAATGATAGTGTCTTCAACAAATGGTGTTGGAAGTAATTGGACATTCATGGGTCAAAAAATAAATCTTGACCTAAACCTGACTCCTTATATAAAAATTAACTAAAAAAAATGGATCATCAAACTATATATAAAATGTAAAACTAGAAATTTACAGAAGGAAACAAGTGAAAACCTTCCTGACTTTGAGTTAGGCTGAGAGTCTTTACATGTGACACCAAAAGCATAAGAAAATCATAAGAAAAATATCGATACATTGGACCTTATCAAAATGGAACATTTTTCTCTGAGAACAACACCGTCAAGAGGAAGAACTGACAAGCTACAGTCTGGGAGAAAATATTTGCAAATCACGTATCATTCAAAGAGGTGATTACAAAATACATAAAGAACTCTTAAATTGCAATGACAACTTAATTAGAAATGTGCAAAATATTTGAACAGACATTTCAGTAAAGAAGATATACAGATGAAAATAAGCATATAACATATTCTCAACATTACTACCCATTAAGGAAATGCAAATTGAAACCACCATAATATACTACCATACATCTATTAGAATGGCTAAAGTAAATATATATGTACATACATTTATAAACATGCATGCATGCATAAAAGATAATCACAAATGCTGGGAAGGATGGGAAATAACTGTAATTTTCATATATTGCTGATAGGAATAAAAACTTCCACTCTGAAAAATACTTTGGCATTTTCTTAATAAGCTAAACATATATTTACCACTCCTGTGGTAGGAATGACATGACCCAGTCATCCTACTCCTAGGTATCTACCCCAGAGAAATGAAAACTTATGTTCACACTGAAACTTGTTCACAAATGTTTATAGCTACTCAGCCCATAATTGTTAAAAACTGGAAACAATCCAAATCTCCCCCAACAGGTGAGCAGATAAACAAACTGTGGGACATCCATCCAATGGAATGTTGCTCATTAATAACACAGAACAATTAAGATACACAGACAACTGTGTATCAAATGTTTCAAGGGAAATATGCTATGTGAAAAAAGGTCATCTCAAATGGATTCATGTTATGTGATTCCAAATTTAGGACATTCTGAAAAGACATACTATAGTAATGGAGAACAGATCAGTGGTTACCAAGAATTGGCATGATGGAAAGGTTTGATTAAAAACCTTTGGGAAATTAAAAACCATGAGGGAAATTTTGGGAGTTATGGAATTGTTCTGTGTCTCGATGGTGGAAGTTGTTGCAAGAATCCATACATACACGTACTAGAACCCATAGAATTGTACACCACAAAAGGTCAATTTGACTATATGTAAATTTAAAAATAATTTTAAAATTAAGTCTTTTTCAATCATATGTGTAATTATCCTAAATTTGTAATGCCTTCCCATGCAAGTATGTAACTTTTATTTGAGCAAATGTGTTTTGCCTCTGCATGTAACTGTTGATCTGTGTAACCAACAATAGGAGATCCTTATAATTTAGTGGAAGAAATACATGATTTAGGGGTAAGCCTGAATTTAAATTTTTGCCCCAAAACATATAAATTTATTAGTTAATATTTACTGTACACCTACTATGTGCCAGGTATGTGCCAGGATCTGGGGACAGAAAGATAAATAAAACAGATGGTTTGACATGAAGGAATTTAAAACTCATGATGGAAACAGACACTAAGCAGATAGCACTAGAGTAGATAAAGGTAATTATAGACCATGGTAAGTGCTACCAAGAAAATGAACAGGGAGATGAACATGGAGCTGGAGCAGAATGGGGTAGGTGCTGCTTTGGTTAGAGGGTCTGAGAAGAATGGGACATTTGAGACCTGAAGGATACCAACCACACAAAGGGCTGGCAAAAGAGTGTTCTGTTGCAGGGAGCAGCAAGTGGAAGCGGACGGAGGTAAGAAAGGGTCCAGTGTGTTCCAGGAACAAAAGAAGAGGCAATCTGGCTGCAGCGCTGTAAGGGGCGAAAAGGAGAGAGGTGAAGTAGTCACACCCTGCAAAGCCTCCTAGACTATGACACAAAGTTTAGTTGATTTTAAGGGCAATAGAAAGCCATAGGTTTTTGTTGTTATCATTGTTTGTTTCTTTAAGCACAGGAGCAGCCATGATCTGGTTTATATTATCAATCTTTAGAAAGTGCTTTTAACTCTGAATTTCAGGTTCTGCATATGCCAAGTGAAGACACTACTTACAGCGCAATATTTCTGTGAGAATTTTATGTATACGTGTATGTCCAGAATTATGCAGGTTCCATAGTAGGTGCTCAATAAAATATGGGCTTCCTTTCTCTTTGCCTCTTTTTGTGTGTATATGCATGTCTCCTGTTGCTTTCCTGTTTGCATGAGTCCCTCATTTTGGTGGGTTTTTTTTTTTTTTTTTTTTTTTTTTGTTCCAGTCCATGCTGCGCTTATCTGTCTGACCTTGGAAGGAGAATCTTGGCAGGTACTCAAGAACAAGGCACAATCAAAGTCTCTGGTTTCTGTTATCTTTTGCCCACTTGCGACAATGTACCAGATGACAGGCAGCTCAGATTATATTTGGTTGAACCACGTGAAATGGCTATTTTGGGAGATCACGACCAGTAGAATCAGGTTGAACCAATTTCATGTAGCTCAGTTTTGTAGCACTCTAAAGTGTGATTTTGACTGATCTGAGTTATTTCTTCATTTGCCAAAGATTTCATTATTTTTGAGACCCACTACCGCTCTACATTCTGTGATTCTAATAAAGCCATGTTCGTCAAAGGCGTACCCTTTCTCACCAACATAGGTGAGCATCCATCTCTCTAGCATACTGCCTCTGTCACTAACAAATTGCCAGGAGGCTCTTTTTGGAGTCACATCATCAAAATTGAAAAGAGAAACTTATTTGTTATTATTATTAGTATTATTTTTGAGACAGGGTCTCACTCTGTCACCCAGGCTGGAGTGCAGGGGCGTGATCTCAGCTCACTACAACCTCTGCCTCCCAGGTTCAAGGGATTCTCCCACCTCAGTCTCTCTAGTAGCTGGGATTATAGTGCATGCCACCATGCGCAGCTAACTTTTTGTATTTTTTATAGAGACAGGGTTTCACCCTGTTGGCCAGGCTGGTCTTGAACTCCTGACCTCAAGTGATCTGCTCGCCTTGGCCTTCCAAAGTGCTGGGATCGCAGGAGTGAGCCACCAAGCCCAGCCTGAGAAACTTTTTTGAATAGTGAATTTTACATTAAAAGCATTTAATCCCTGTTATATTTTTATGACGAACATTTTAGGGTTTCATTTTGTGGAACATTGTTCCTATTACTTCATTGAGGAAGGGCTTGACAGAAGGTACAAAAGAATTAGAGAGTCAAGTCTAACTAATCCAGTGAGTTTATACGGTCTTGTTTGCATGTTCAATTTGAGGCATCTAATTTATAGTTCCTTGAGGATAATACATAAGAGCTATAAAATGCATTTTGAACAATATTTTCAGCTAATTAGTTGTTTGAAATAGAAATCTATTCTCCACTGATTTCTAAGCAAATTCAACTCATTTTATCTGTTCACAAACAATAATGATGACATTATCATGCTCTTGTTGAACACTATTCTAAAATTGTCCCACAACATCATGTGTGTGTGTGCTTGTGTATAATAATATATATTAGCATATGTTACTTTATCCAGCTCTCTACCTCTCAGCTAAGAAAAATAAAATTCAAAAATAAAAAAAGTTATAAAGCTCAAGAACTCAATTCCTAATGAGCAGGTTGCAATTCTTTCTCCTTCCTCCCTTCATTGCTACATCTGCCAATCCCACTTCTGGAGGCACAGTCTTTCAGCCAGATAGGTCAGTCAAGTAGGTCATATTTATTTCTCAAGGGGTTTTGTTACTCTCATTAATCTCTTCCCAGGTTCTCATAAGGAGATAAATCAGATATTGATACAAATAAACACACAACTTATTTATTTATATCAAAGTTTCTTTTTTTTTTTTCTCAGCAAGAAGTGAATTTCAGCCTCAACCTCCAGTCTCCCAATAGTGATGAATCAAAGAGCTACAGCTGGGAGAGCTCAAAAATATGAAGATCAAGAGAGGCCTCCAGGACCTCATGTCCTCTCTGCTCTTTCTACTGAATATTTCTTTCTTCAGGGTACTGTTATTAAACTCATCGAGAAGTGCTGGGGTGCAGCACGGTGAGAGTTTCTGAAGATCAATGACACACCAAATATAATGGTTTTAAGGTACTCTCTTTTCAAGCTAATCAATAACAGCTTTCATGTGATCTTACGATGCAAGATCACATCACTTCCAGACTCTGTTGAATCACATCTTATCTTCCTATTCAAGACTTCTCATGGTTGAAAATTGCATTGCTCAGCCCACAGTAAAAGGAAATGGTTTATATTGTCTCAAATTGCCTGACAAACCTGCAGTGGCTCCATCCTGTCCATAAATGAGGGTGTCAATGACCAGGCCCCTGGAAGACATTTTCCTCCTTACATAAGACAGAGGAAAAAAAAAAAGCTTTATTTTTCTAATGCCCCATAGTTGAGGAGGGGAGAGGACCGTAGTAATCAGTTGCAGGATTCACAATTTCTTAAGAGAAAAACAAAAACTGTTTTGAATATGAAACTTGAAGCAATAACAAAAATTAAGACAAGGTAAGAAAGTAGCAGAGATTTCTGCAGTTATGAAACACTAAAACACTGGATAAAAATGAAAAACTTCAGCCAGCCTCTTGATGTTTAGTTTGCAGGCTGTCAAATGCCCTAATAGATTGAGAAGTAAGAAAAGCAGTCATAACGCAATATGGGGACAAATCAGTCCAGTTCAGGAGCTCAAAGATTAGTCATAGCTGTTGTATTCCTAAGGAAGAAATGGCCCTAACATACATCCTTAGTGCATTGAGACAGTCAGGGTTCAGCCAGTTCCGTAATTCTGTTTTTATATTTTTGTGTCATGTTCATGAATCTTCCTAAGACGCTTGGTTCCTAAGACTCTTTGTTCCTTGAACAAATAATGTGCTCTATTTTGCCCTCATTTAATCACATTGTTCAAAATAATTTACTCAACTTATTTCTGAATTATTTCAGGTCCAGTGCCTCTGCTCGTTCTTACAGATGAGAATTTCTGGCCTCTCAGAGTTCATCTTTCTTGCCACAGATAATGGCTGCTCATTTTCTCTCCCTCCCATGATAATAGAGACCCAGCATTTCCCACTTGCGGTATTTCTGGGAGGAGGAGGCTTTTTCTCCTTCTGCTTAGAATGAGTGATTTTAAGTGAATGTCAGATGAGCCTTAAAACAGGCATGCTGGATGGGCAGAAAGGTTCTCCTTCCTTTCTGCTCACTGGTAGAGTTAAAGGACTATGTGAAATCAAACTTTTCCTTGTATAGGCAACCTGCAATCTTACTATGGATAATTTTATCTCACGGCAAGGATAAGTAATGAAAAAGCCGGGCACAGGGAACTTAAGGGCAAAATAAACGGGACAGCACTAAGATCATGAAAGAGCATCACATTTGCCAACTGAATCCACCAGCTCCATTTCCCTGTATCACAAGTTGTCCATTTCTCGTCCAAATCCTTGTTTAATAAAGCCTCCCGAATTCCAAATCCCCCATAGTATGTTTACAATCTCAGCGGGCAAGAGACCACCTAGCCGCCCACATTGCCACACCCATATGCAAGGAAAGGGTCCAAACCAAACCCGAATAGGAACACAGAAAAGTCATCTTACTTAGCACTGGTCTGATGTGTTCATGGCAACTATTTTGGAGAACAAGGAGAATACTGGTAATCCTTAACTCTGGGATGATTTTTCCTCCTTCAGTTTCTTAAATAATTCAGCAGCCTTCTTTGCTTTAACATTAACATATATAAACAGAGGAAATTGGGGGCAGCCTCAGGGCTAGATTGGTAAATTGATTATGTTCTCTGAAGGAAACCATCAGACTCTGGAAAACACCAGTGTGGTTGATACAAACATGAAAGTTCACAATAATTTCGGATGTGAATATATCACAAAATATGCGTTAGAATTTCTATTTGTTTTCCTAACAGATTTTGGAGTTTATATTAAAGCTAAGTGGATGTCAGGCATGATAAAATTTGGGGGGAACATATTTATGAAAATAAGATTACTCTTTCAGGGTTTCAGCCCCTGATTTTTCCTTCAAGGTTTGACAACCGACTAATAAGAATGCCAGTAAACACCAACAATAACGTATTTGTCATTCCACTGTAATAGCTAAGTGGAAGCAATTTTAGCTAAACATGATCATCTCTTGGAAACAAGATTTGGATTTATAAGAAATGAAAAAAAGATTCACGTTTTCCTTAATAATGGGAAAGAGATTATTTTTGAGGCCCAAAGACAACATAAGTTGTTTTGAATTGGGCTTCATCTCATTATTGATATATTTTCATTTGCTGAACTGCAGCAGAGTTATGATCTGCCCCGGTTTCCTGTTGAGAGTTTTATCTTTCCATTTTCATAGTACATGCCTTTTCAAAAGAGTAAACTTCCAGAGCAATTTGTTTAAGAAGATACAGCTACTGAATATCAAGATCAGTGAGGAACTGTCGTGAATACACTACAGCTTTTCCTGAGAACAAAGCTTCGTTGTTGGCTCTTCAGCTGTGATAGCATTTTCAAGAATTTGGCTCCAGCCTGCTATGTAGAGTTGGGCATGCTGTTCACTTCACAAGGGCATCTGGCCAAAGGGTGCGAGGGGACTGAAAGCCAGCTCATGCTCTGTTCACCCAACCATGTGCCCTGGCTTAGGGCTGCGTCCACCTGGAAGACATGTAGTGCCTTTCCCTAATTCACACAGAGGCACTTTATGGGCCAGTGGCAGCCCTATTTAGCTTGGCAGCTAACATGGAATAGGAAAATGCCAAAATGTGAAGATTAATTTTTGCTCTGTAAAGATCAGGAAGAAGAGAGTATCTCCACAAGGAAAATGGGGGGAATTGGAGAGATAGAAGAACGAGCGTCTTCATAGTTAGACAGACATAGCTATCTGCCTCTGGATGCATTAAAATGGACTACTCTAGGCTCAGTTTCCACATCAGTAAATTGGGTGTAATAATGTTTACATAGCAAGGTATATAATCTAGTGGCTGGCTCTTAATAGGCCTGAGATGCTTGGCAGCTGTCACTGGTGTTGCTGTTGCTGCTGCTGCTGCTGCTGCTGCTGTGGTTTGATTGGGCTGCAATTGTATCCTTCCTCACACTTCCCAGTAAGAATGTCCTTCTGCCAGACCAGCTCGTCCACAGACACATGTGCAGCTAGGAATACTCGAGAGATGAGGACACTAGCTCAATTCCACTCCATCTTCTGCCTGCTATACACATATAAGAAGGAGGCAGACTTTAATTTGCCCTCAACAGCAGCTAGAAGGTGCTCCGGAGAGAGCTGACTTCTTATCCTGTACTAGTGTTCTCAGCCAGAGGTCTGAGAGAAGTCTGTGAACCCATATAATTAGAGGAAATATTTGAGGGTACATGAGTCTTTGCAGTAGTCTGGAGAGTGGGTCTCTAGCATTCACTTGATTCTCAAAATGCCCCCAATCCAAAGGTTAAGAACCACAGTGCTAGACTAAGGGAGAAAATGGGGAAAATGTTAGGGAAATTACTTCTTCCCTACCCGAGGAAATGGAGGTCTTACCTGGAGTGAATACGTCAAGAATTGCCTTGTCCATCTCCTTGCCTCGTATTTATCTCTTTTTATAAGACTTGGGCTGGCCAGCTAAGGCTGCTGGTACCTATTAATACATGAAAACCACGACTAACCTAAGCAGAGGAAGACTCTTAGCATAACATCAAAAGGCTTAGTACTGCTTTCTATAGGTGCCATCAGTCTCTCTGCACGGATCCCTCACCTCTACTCTCCATTTTCCCTCACAGCTTCTGAGTCTCCCATACCTGTTCACTTTTTTCTTTGGTACTTCCCCTCTCTCCCAGTTCTATTTACAAATCCGGTTCTGAGCTTTGCCTTAGGAACCGTGTTCCAGGCCTGCCACTGAGATCCATCTCCTCCATGCCCTCTGCTCACTCTGCCTTCTAATTACCGCGCCCTAGTTCTATGTTCTACTCACACTGACAGGATCAAGCCAAGGCGTTTTAAAATAATCATGCCATTCATCAGTACATTCCGCTAACAGCATTCCAATCTGGCTATAGGTTATAACCTATCTTGACTTCTTTCCAGTCTGTTAACTTGAAATGTGATCTTTGTGAGGTAGTCACACAGATGCAAATGCATCCAAAGATGTAGGCATTATAAATAAGAACAGTGTTTTTGCTTTTGTTTTTTTTGTTTGTTTGTTTGTTTGTTTTTTTAAGTAAATATACATGCTTAATCTTGGGACAAGCCCCAAAGCCAAAGAGCTATGAGTTGTCTCACCATGTTCACTGGTCTGACCTCATGTTCACTTTTGCACAGCACGTGAAGCACTCCTCAACTCTACGTTTTCACCTTGAATCTTTTTTTAGACTCTGCATTTCCAACAACTATCACATTCATCTTGGCACGTATGTCCTGCTAGCTACTCATCCACAAAATGACCAGATCCCTCAATTCATGGTCTTCCCTCCACTTGACCTCCAAACTCAAATGCATTTTTTGCACTATATTCACAAGGATCCTTTTCAATGTAGCTCTCATATAGTTGTTGAGCATCTCAAAACATTTCAATAACAGACCATTCCCATAGAAGAAATTCCTATGGAGTAAATTCTGTTTCCGTTCCCGCAGAAGGAATTATTATTATTATTATTATGATACTTTAAGTTCTGGAATACATGTGCAGACTGTGCAGGTTTGTTACATAGGTATACATGTGCCATGGTAGTTTGCTGCACAGGTATACATGTGTCATGGTAGTTTGCTGCACCCATCCATCCTTCATCTACATTAGGTATTTCTCCTAATGCTATCCCTCTCCTAGCCCCCCACCCATCAATAGGCCCCAGTGTGTGATGTTCCCTTCCCTGTGTCCATGTGTTCTCATCGCTCAACTCCCACTTATGAGTGAGAACATGCAGTGTTTGGTTTTCTTTTTCTCTGTTAGTTTGCTGAGAATGATGGTTTCCAGATGCATCCATGTCCCTGCAAAGGACATGAACTCATCCTTTTTTATGGCTGCATAGTATTCCATGGTGTATATGTGCCACATTTTCTTTATCCAGTCTATCATTGATGGGCATTTGGGTTGGTTTCAAGTCTTTGCTATCGTGAACAGTGCTGTAATAAACATAGGTGTGCCTGTGTCTTTATAGCAGAATGATGTATAATCCTTTGGGTAGATACCCAGTATTAGGATTGCTGGGTCAAATGATATTTCTGGTTCTAGATCCTTGACAAATTGCCACACTGTCTTCCACAATGGTTAAACTAATTTACACTCCCACCAACAGTGTTAAAGGGTTCCTATTTCTCCATATCCTCTCCAGCATCTGTTGTTTCCTGACTTTTTAATGATCACCATTCTAATTGGTGTGTGATGGTATCCCATTGTGGTTTTGATTTGCATTTTCCTAATGACCACTGATGATGAGATTTTTTTTCATATGTTTGTTGCCCACATAAACGTCTTCTTTTGAGAAGTATCTATTCATATCCTTCACCCACTTTTTGATGGGGTTGTTTGCTTTTTTCTTGTAAATTTGTTTCAGTTCATTGCAGATTCTAGATATTAACCCTTTGTCAGATGGATAGATTGCAAAAATTTTCTTCCATTCTGTAGGTTGCCTGTTCACTCTGATGATAGTTTCTTTTGCTGTGCAGAAGCTCTTTAGTTTAATTAGATCCATTAGTCAATTCTGGCTTTTGTTGCCATTGCCTTTGGTGTTTTAGTCATGAAGTCTTTGTCCATGCCTATGACCTGAATGGTATCGCCTAGGTTTTCTTCTAGGGATTTCATGGTTTTAGGTCTTATATTTACGTCTTTAATCCATCTTGAGATAATTTTTGAACAATGTGTAAGGAAGGGGTCGAATTTCAGTTTTCTACCTATGGCTATCCAGTTTTCCCAACACCATAATAAACAGGGAATCCTTTCCCCATTGTTCGTTTTGGTCAGGTTTGTCTAAGATCATATGGTTGTAGATGTGTGGCATTATTTCTGAGGCCTCTGCTCTGTTCCATTGGTCTATATATCTGTTTTGGTACCAGCACCATGCTGTTTTGATTACTGTAAACTTGTAGTATAGTTTGAAGTCAGGTAGCATAATGCCTCCAGCTTTGTTCTTTTTGCTTAGGACTGTGTTGGCTATATGAGCTCTTTTTTTTGCTCCAAATGAAATTTAAAGTAGTCTTTTCCAATAATGTGAAAAAAGTCAGTGGTAGCTTGATGGGGATAGCATTGAATCTATAAATTACTTTGGGCAGTATGGCCATTTTCATGATATTGATTATTCCTATCCATGAACATGGAATGTTTTTCCATTTGTTTGTGTCCTCTCTTATTTCCTTGAGCAGTGGTTTGTAGTTTTCCTAGAAGAGGTCCTTCACATCCCCTGTAAGTTGTACTCCTAGGCATTTTATTCTCTTTGTAGCAATTGTGAATCGGAGTTCACTCATGATTTGGCTCTCTGTTTGACTGTTATTGGTGTATAGGAATGCTTGTGATTTTTGCACACTGATTTTGTATACTGAGACTTTGCTGAGGTTGCCTATCAGCTTAAGGAGATTTTGGGCTGAGATGACGCAGTTTTCTATATATACAATCAAGTCATCTGCAAACAGAGACAATTTGACTTCCTCTCTTACTATTTGAATACCCTTTCTTTCTTTCTCTTACCTGATTGCCCTGGCCAGAGCTTCCAAAACTATGTTGAATAGGAGTGGTGAGAGAGGGCATCCTTGTCTTGTGCCGGTTTTCAGAGGGAAACCTTCCGGCTTTTGCCCATTCAGTATGCTATTGGCTATGACTTTGTCATAAATAACCCTTATTGTTTTGAGATACGTTCCATCAGTACCTAGTTTATTGAGTGTTTTTAGCATGAAGGGGTGTTGAATTTTATTGAAGGCCCTTTCTGCATCTATTGAGATAATTATGTGGTTTTTGTCATTGGTCCTGTTTATGTGATGGATTACATTTATTGATTTGTGTATCTTGAATCAGCCTTGCACCCCAGGGATGAAGCCAACTTGATTGCGGTGGATACGCTTTTTGATGTGCTGCTGGATTTGGTTTGCCAGTATTTTATTGAGGATTTTTGCATGGACGCTCATCAGGGATATTGGCCTGTAATTTTCTTTTTTTGTTGTGACTCTGCCAGGTTTTTGTATCAGGATGATGCTGGTCTCATAAAATGAGTTAGGGAGGAGTCCCTCTGTTTCTATTATTTGGAAGAGTTTCAGAAGGAATGGTACCAGCTCCTCTTTGTACGTCTGGTAGAATTTGGCTGTGAATCCATCTGGTCCTTGGCTTTTTTTTTTTTTTTTTGGTAGGCTATTAATTACTGCCTCAATTTCAGAACTTGTTATTGCTCTATTCAGGGATTTGACTTCTTCCTGGTTTAGTCTTGCAAGGGTGTGTGTGTCCAGAAATTTATCACTTTCTTCTAGATGTTGTAGTTTATTTGTGTAGAGGTGTTTATAGTATTCTCTGATGGTAGTTTGTATTTCTGTGGGATCAGTGGTAATATCCCTTTTATCATTTTTTATTGTGTCTATTTGATTCTTCTCTCTTTTATTTTTTATTAGCATGGCTAGCAGTCTACCTATTTTATTAATCTTTGCTAAAAAGCAGCTCCTGGATTCGTTGATTTTTGGAAGGGTTTTTCATGTCTCTATCTCCTTCAGTTCTGCTCTGATCTTTGTTATTTCTTATCTTCTGCTAGCTTTTGAATTTGTTTGCCTTTGTTTCTCTAATTCTTTTAATTGTGATGTTAGGGTGTTGATTTTTTATCTTTCTGCTTTCTCCTGTGGGCATTTAGTGCTATAACATTCCCTCTAGACACTACTTTAGCTGCATCCCAGAGATTCTTGTATGTTGTGTCTTTGTTTTCATTGGTTTCAAATAACTTATTTATTTCTGCCTTCATTTCGTTATTTACCCCGTAGTCATTCAGGAGCAGGTAGTTCAGTTTCCATGTCGTTGTGAAGTTTTGAGTGAGTTTCTTAATTCTGAGTTCTAATTTGATTGCACTGTGGTCCAAGAGACTATTTGTTATGATTTCCATTCTTTTGCACTTGCTGAGGAGTATTTTACTTCCAATTACATGGTCAATTTTAGAATAATTGCGATGTGGTGCTGAGAATAATGTATACTCATCTGATATGGGGTGAAGAGTTCTGTAGATGTCTATTAGGTTGACTTGGTTCAGAGATGAGTTCAAGTCCTGAATATCCTTGTTAATTTTATGTCTCTTTGATCTGTCTAATATTGACAGTGGGGTGTTATGATTTCCCAAGATTATTGTGTGGGAGTCTAAGTCTTTTTGTAGTTATGTAAGAACTTGCTTTACGAATCTGGGTGCTCCTGTATTGGGTGGATATATATTTAGGATAGTCTTTCTTGTTGCACTGATCCCTTTACCATTATATAATGCCCTTCTTTATCTTTTTTGACCTTTGTCGGTTTAAAGTCTGTTTCATCAGAGACTAGGATTGCAACCCCTGTTTTTTTAAAACTACATTTATTTATTTATTTTTTCTTTCCATGTGCTTGGTAAATCTTCCTTCATCCCTTTATTTTCAGCCTATGCGTGTCTTTGCACGTGAAATGGGTCTTCTGAATACAGACACCGATGTGTCTTGACTCTTTATCCAATTTGCCAGAAGGTGTCTTTTACTTGAGGCATTTAACCTGTTTACATTTAGGGTCAATATTGTTATGTGTGAATTCAATCGTGTCATTATGATGCTAGTCGGTTATTTTACCTGTTAGTTGATGCAGTTTCTTCATAGTGTCGATGGTCTTTACCATTTGGTATGTTTTTGCAGTGGCTGGTACCGGTTTTTCCTTTCCATATTTAGTTCTTCCTTCAGGAGCTCTTATAAGGTATGCTTGGTGATGACAAAATCGGTATTTACTTGTCTGCAAACGATTTTATTTCTCCTTCGCTTGTGAAGCTTAGTTTGGCGGGATATGAAATTCTGGGTTGAAAATTATTTTCTTTAAGAATGTTGAATATTGGCCCACACTCCCTTCTGGCATGTAGGGTTTCTGCAGAGAGATCCACTGTTAGTCTAATGGGCTTCCCTTTGTGGGTAACCCAACCTCTCTCTCGGGCTGCCCTTAACATTTTTTCCTTCATTTCAACCTTGGTGAATCTGACAATTATATCTTTTGGGGTTGCTCTTCTTGAGGAATATCTTTATAGTGTTCTCTGTATTTCCTGAATTTGAATGTCGGCCTGTCTTTCTAGGTTGGGGAAGTTCTCCTGGATAATATCCTGAAGAGTGTTTTCCAACTTGGTTCCATTCTCCCTGTCACTTTCAGGTACCCCAATCAAATGTAGGTTTGGTCTTTTCACATAGTCCCATATTTCTTAGAGGCTTTGTTCATTCCTTTTCATTCTTTTTTCTCTAATCTTGTCTTCATGCTTTATTTCATTAAGTTGATTTTCAATCTCTGATATCCTTCCTTCTGCCTGATCAATTCAGCTATTGATACTTGTGTATGCTTCACGAAGTTCTCGTGCTGTGTTTTTCAGTTCCATCAGGTCATTTATGTTCTTCTCTGAACTGGTTATTCTAGTTAGCAATTCCTCTAACGTTTTTTCAAGGTTCCAACTTCCTTACATTGGGTTAGAACATGCTCCTTCAGCTCAGAGGAGTTTGTTATTAACCACCTTCTGAAGCCTACTTCTGTCAATTTGTCAAATTCATTCTCTGTCCAGTTTTGTTCTCTTGCTGGAGAGGAGTTGTGATCCTTTGGAGGAAAAGAGGAATTTTGGTTTTTGGAATTTTCAGACTTTTTGCACTGGTTTTTCCTCATCTTCATGGATTTATCTACCTTTGGTCTTTGATGTTGGTGATCTTTGAATGGGGTTTTAGTGTGGACATCCTTTTTAATGATGTTGATGCTATTCCTTTCTGTTTGTTAGTTTTCCTTCTAACAGTCAAGCCCCTCTTCTGCAGGTTGGCTGGAGTTTGCTGGAGGTCCACTCCTGACCCTGTTTGCTTGGGTATCACCAGCGGAAGCTGCAGAACAGCAAAGATTGCTGCCTGTTCCTTCTTCTGGAAGCTTCATCCCAGAGGGGCATCTGCCAGATGCCAGCCGGAGCTCTCCTGTATGAGATATCTGTCAACCCCTGCTGGGAGGTGTCTCCCAGTCAGGAGACACAGGGGTCAGGGACCCACTTGAGAAGGCAGTTTGTGCCTTAGCAGAGCTCAAACACTGTGCTGGGAGATCCGCTGCTCTGTGCAGAACTGGCAGGCAGAAACGTTGAAGTCTGCTGAAGCTGCGCCCACAGCTGCCCCTTCCCCCAGGTGCTCAGTCCCAGGGAGGTGGGAGTTTTATCTGTAAGCCCCTGACTGGGCAGCTGCCTTTCTTTCAGAGATGCCCTACCCAGAGAGGAGGAATCTAGAGAGGCAGTCTGGCTACAGCTGCTTTGAGGTGCTGCTGTGGGCCCCACCCAGTTGGAACTTCCCAGTGGCTTTGTTTACACTGTGAGGGGAAAACCGCTTACTCAAGCCTCAGTAACGGCAGACGCCTCTCCCCGCACCAAGCTCGAGTGTCCCAGGTTGACTTCAGACTGCTGTGCTGGCAGTGAGAATTTCAAGCCAGTGGATTTCAGCTTACAGGGCTCTGTAGTGGGGTGGGACCCACTGAGATAGACCACTTGGCTCCCTGGCTTCAGCCCCCTTTCCAGCGTAGTGAATGGTTCTGTCTCGCTGGCATTCCAGGCGCTACTGGGGTATGAAGAAAACCCTGCAGCTAGCTTGGCATCTGCCCAAACAGCCACCCAGTTTTGTTCTTGAAACCCAGGGCCCTGGTGGCATAAGCACCCAAGGGAGTCTCTTGGTCTGTGGGGTGCAAAGACCATGGTAAAAGTGAGTTTCTGGACCTGAATGCACCATTCCTCACGGCGCAGTCCCTCACGGCTTCCCTTGGCTAGGGGAGGGAGTTCCCCCACCTATTGCACTTCCTGGGTGAGGCAACACCCCCCTCCCCTGCTTCAGTTCACCCTGTGTGGGTTGCACCCACTGTCTAACCATTCCCAGTGAGATGAATTGGGTACCTCAGTGGGAAATGCAGAAATCACCCGCCTTCTGTGTTGATCTCGCTGGGAGCTGCGGACTAGAGCTATTCCTATTCGGCCATCTTGCCAGCCACTCCAGGATTTCCAACAGAGAAAATTTCAAACTTCTTCCATTCCCAAAAAAGAAATTCAAAACTTCTCATGATGCCAATCAATACTACATGAGAGTAAGGACCATGTTTTAGCCAATATTACAATAGCTTGCAGAAATGTTCTTTTAATTGAAGGCTTATTACATACCCACTTATAAACACGGATGTACCTACATAACTTGGGTGGATTTCTTAACATTTCTTCATCATTGTTCAGAGTGCTCCCAGCCCCATTGCTCACAGACGGTGCTTAATAAATATACATTTGTTTCCTCATACCATTGCCTTTAGAACAAGTTTTTCAATAGATAAGTCCAACATGATCTTTGATTTCTTGCTATTTATTGTAAACATATTCATATTACAATATTCTGAGTATTTGATAATCATGGCCCAACAAAAACATGGCTTTTTAATTCTGGGGCCCATCTTCTGCCTTTGCTCAATATAACCTTGCTCTCTTTGCTTTTCTTTAATTGAGTTGGCTTATAGAATAGCACTGGAATCTATAATCCCTGGTCTTGGGATGCAGTGGAAAGAGGCATATTAAAACCTCTATTGAAATAAGGCAAGCCCCTTTGCCTCTGGAAGACGCATCTCCAGACTGGCAATGGGCAGGGGGCCAGAGGCACCTGGTCTAAGTAGCCCCAACTCTGATAGCTCTGCAAGTTTCACTTTCCCTTTTCTGCATGTCTCACTTTGATTTCCAGGGCCGGCACCAACGTCTCAGCTGCCAGATGCATTCTATTTCCCATATAAAACCCTGGCCCCATCACAAACCCAGAGAGCTTCCTTTGCTATCCCTCAGCAAAGCTGAAATGTTGTGGAATTACAAAATAAAGACTTTACCAAATACGAAAGAACAAAAAATACAACACAGTACCAGAAACATAAACTCGGTCATGATTATACCACATCAACTTGTATTTCATAGTATTTCATCATCCCTGCTCATCCTTATTAAGGAAACAGGGGGAAGATGGCCTCCTCTGCAAAAACATATCTTATCTTTTACATCTTTTATCTTTCTTTGTACCTCCTAGGAGTCTGTCTTCAGGTTGATGCCTAGTGTATTCAGGAGTTTTTTCTGTCAGGTTGTGATTATGAGTATCAAAAGCAGTCACGTCAGGATCTGCTCTAACCGCCTGGGAGAGAATGGAATGCCTGCTGTGTCACAGGACAAAGCTGCCAAAATCTGGGAAGGCTTGGCACCTTGAAAGAGGAAATAATGCACATTTGTTTATTACAACACTCCTAAACGTACATATGCTTTCTCCATTCTGAGCTGGAATCATTAGGTTTCTCCTCCTCTACCCCCTCAGCCATTTTTGGTCGGCTTATTTTATACTTCTGTGAACGGTAGAGTGATTACAGGATTAGAATGCTTATCTGGTTTCCGTGTATTTCTTTTAAAAGAGGGCTCTTGCTTTCCACACATCAGCTTATTTGCTGATCCAAGAGAGCCATTGTGCCAATGGACTAACTGCCTTACAATGGTGACACCCTCCTTTCAGCGACAATAGCTGATTACGCATGTGCAACCTCATTAAAACCACCCTCGATGGGGCAACCTGCACAGCAGCAGAGAAGACCCATAAACGGTGGCCACCGATCTTAGAATCCAGCTCAAGCTTGATGAAAATGAGCACTGTTTCAAATGCTTCTATTGAATTCTGGTGGTTACTATCCAATAATTAGTCAATCTCTAATTCAATACCTATTTATTGAATGCTCACTGTGCCATAGAATCTACTAGTTTTTTTCCCCCAATATCCTTCTATTTCCTCTCCACTGAGAAAATCAAGCACACTTTGCTTTGCATTATAATTTACCATATATTGCCGTAAGCAAAATTTTGCCTTATAAAACCACTATTCATGTCAAGTAAATATACTATCCAATTAAGAATCTCTTGGTTCCAAAAAGCAGGCATGTAAGAAGAACATGAACGTGTTGGTTCTGATATGTATTTGTTTAAGTTTCTGATCATTTAAAAAAACAGAATATGCCAGCATTAAAATTATGCTCAAGAGAAACTGAGAATTGGTAAATGGCAAAAAAACATAATCAGGATCCATTTTCAATTAATAAATTCATCCACCAGAGCTCCAGACTGGCTTCTACAAATAACTAGACTGCATTGGGCAGGAAAGCCAACGTTCAGAGCCAGTAACTGTGCACACATAGTTCTGGACAATTTATTATTCTATACAGTAAACGGCTGGCCCATAATTCACAAGCTTCGAGTTAATGAGAATATCTGCCCTAATACCCATAACAAAGATAAGGACTGGTATAATGTGGTTTATCCAGTACTTCTGAGCCTTTCAAGGGCAAGAGTGAAAGCCACTGACAGCAAAATGCAGAAAGAAATATTGCACTGACCTACAGACTTCTTGCTCTCCCATCAAACCAGTCCATGTGTAGAGGCATTAAGGAGCAATTCATTCTGAATAACTATTCCCAAATAACTAGATTATTTTAAATTGCTGGCATAATTAACTTAATGATGTAATTGTATGACTCCAAAATAAGAACAGAGTAGAGTATGGGTATTAATTTATTTCCTCCTCAGAGCAAAACTAGAATACATATGCGCGCGCGCACACACACACACACACACACACAGAGTTAGGAATGAGACACAAATTAGAGTACAGGTATTAATTCACTTCTTCCTCATAGCACAACTAGAATACACACACACACACACACACACACACACAGAGTTAGGAATGAGAAACAAATAAGAGTACGGGTATTAATTCACTTCTTCCTCATAGCAAAACTAGAATACACACACACACACACACACACACACACAGAGTTAGGAATGAGAAACAAATTAAAGTACAGGTATTAATTTACTTCTTCCTCATAGCAAAACTAGAATACACACACACACACACACACACACACACACACACACACAGAGTTAGGAATGAGAAACAAATTAAACAGGGGAAAGTCCCCCAAAAGAGTAATTGTTTATCAGTTTATCTGCTTTTATTACCAACCTTTAGAAAGTAAATATGTGTTGAGGGTTTCATCAGAGCAATAATAAATATTAATAATTACCAATTGATTAGAGGTTTAAAATGGTCCTTCTAAAACAATGTGTCAGCAATACTCTGTTCCTAGCAGGCACAGAATGTATGTCTGCATTAACAGCTTCTCCTTTGTTTGGGGTTTTAAAGTCAGGAATGTTCTCAATGGTCTATCCTAATGGCTCTCTAACTCTCTCTGCTATTTCCTTAAAGGCAGCTGAGATGTCTTGTAAAGAAGATAAGTGTTACTGCCCTGTTGAAATGAACCTACCAAATCCCTGCCTTAAATAAAAGCAGAGTGCGTGTGTGTATGCGTGAGGGTGGGGTGGGGGGGGGTACATGCGTGCACATGTGCATTGTTTTAGGTACCTGGTTGTGGGGGGTTTCAGTGTGGGTCATTCAGCCAGGAGCAGTGTTCCCCCAAATGGCTCATGGACCAGCAACATCAGAATCCTCCCAGAGTTTGCTAGAGATGGAACAATGACCAGGTCTTTCCTGTTGTCAACCTGCTACATTCTGGGGTCGAGCCCAGGAATCTGTGTTTACAAACTGTGCAGGAGATATTTTCAGCTCGGTAATGTTTCTGAAGTATGGGTCTAGAGTTTTTCTTGACTCAAGGGGACAGCTCGATATTGTGCTGTGAATAAAGTAGGTATAAGCAAGCAGACTAAATGGCATGAACATGGCCTTTTAGATTCCATCTAAATGGCTCACGAGATCGATGGCATCATTTGCAAGCTAACTGAAGAGTTGGATATTGCTTCCTATGAAGGGCACGCTCATGGGATCCAAACAAGTAAAGTGGTGTGAAGAGTCTGTTTCCCCTCCTGCATTGCAGTTTACCTGGCAGGAAGGAATGCATTCTAGTCTAAGTTTAATCACACTTCAGTTAGAGCACAAGAAATGGAGTTTGAGTATTCATGTTAAAATTCTATACCCTAACAACTGTGTCTGAGGAGAAAGGAAGAAAAAGCTAGGTAAGAATACAAAAGTGACAGAGTCAGAGTTTGTGATCATTTGTGGAGAAAGGCTTATGCATGTACTTAAATGTACTGCCTGAAAAATGCAGGCCCCAAATCACTGTTGGCAATTACTTTTCTGCACGGTCAACTAGCTGAGGGAGTGACGCTAAGCATTCTCCCTTTTGCATATACGGTATTCATTTCCTTTTTCCTTAATCTGTTGCTTCAAAGGCAGTTAAAAGTGGTGTCTGCATGCTAAGCAAGTGTGACCTACCTTCCAAGCATCAGCAAGGTAAACAAAGAGAGGAGGAGGTTGGAGCTAGTGATTGGAAAAATAATGAAAGCATTCTTCTTTTCAGGCCCTTGAAAAGAGCTTGAGTCTTAAGACTCTACTGTGTCTGCCTGAATGAGAAGAGAGAAAAGAAAACAAGGTGGTATGACCTCAGAGATGTTTTTCTTTCCAGTTCCTGGCCCATTTCTAGCTTACATGGGAAAGCAAAAGTATAATGGCTTCCAAAGGAGGCAGAACAAGGAAGTTACTGGATTGTAATATTAGCTCCTTCCAAGGACCCAGGTTCTTAACTAGGCTTGGTTGAGGAGGATCTATTTGATAGAGTTGTTTTGACACCTGTCTTTTTCACTTTCAGCTCCGTGTACAATTTCTCACCCACGTAATAATTAATTTCTGGGCTGATGCAGATTTGGACTACATAGGAACTATGCAGGCTTTGCACCACAGTCCGCATTCTTCAGTCCCCAGTCTAATTTCTTCATCCTTATCCTTTCCACATGGCATCAGCTACTATTTATCATCAAACAACGCTCAGGCCTCCAATGAACAGAAATGTTGTCAAAATCCGTATTTGCCACAGCATCCACAAATCAGTTTTATTTCAGGGTTGCAATTCAAGAGTTTATGAAATTACCATGGAAGCTGTGTACATGTATAACAGGTTACAAATAAGGAAGATTTTTTATGTTTTTGCAATTCTCACTACCGTATACAACATATACATGCCAAAGCCATTGTTTCATAACTTTAATATCACACAGTTTTCCAAACCAGTAGTAATGAGAACAAGGTAGGTAGAGCTTTGATTGAGACACAGATGACCTTCCTTTTCTTAAACCTGAAGGGTGGGTGCATGTGTATATGCAAGTGTATGTACATAGATGTGCTTGTGTATCAGTGTATAATTCCACAGTGACTAAGTTAGCCACATTGTGTTACAGATAGAAGGTATTTGGTGAATGTTTGTTTAATGAATTATTGGGAATAGTTGTTGAATACTTACTATCTTACTAGTATTGTCCTGTTGTAGATATAAAACACAAAGATCATGGATAGGATTTTGATGTGGGGCTGGGGATTCCAGGTACGATGGAGTCACTGTAGTCTCACAGTTAATGGTTATTCATTAACTATAACTTATTAAACTATCTCAAAGCCTTTGATGAATAGGCTGAAAATACAGAGTAATAATTATACTTTGCATAAAAATACACTAAAGTTCAACATGCTTAAGGCAATTTACTCATAAATTAGCTCTGTTCAAAAGCAAGCTACACTCAGAATGAGCCTGTTTGTGAAGTTTATCAATTCTTTTAGATCAGTGGGGTTCTAACGGGACAAAGTTAGTACTGTCTATAATTTCCTGCATGCAACCAGAAGAGGTCCCAAATAATCTTGTTGAAGGGCAAACATCGTGGCTGGGGATGGCCTGGTAGTTATAAATTGCATTTTGGTGACAAAGAGGGTATTATTTTCATCAGAAAATAAAAAGACTGAAGCTGGTGCAAGGTTGCCTCAGAAATATTTCTCTGTGACACCCCAAAGGAAGCTTATCCTCAGAGAAAACTGCAATTCTTTTGATGGATTACAAGTGAAAGGATTCCCCTTAAAGATATTAGAGACTTTTCAAGTCCCACAAACAATTAGCGACAATCATGTAATCAGTCATCTCCAAATGTTATCCCACCTAGGCTTATAAAACGTCTACTTAATGATTTTGTCAGGCAAGTCACCCTAAGGGAATTTCTGCCTGAAGAAAATAGGGGGAAAATAGACACAGCTAAGAATCTTCCTAGCTAAGGAACTGAAATAACAAGCAAAAGACAATTAGCACATATAATCAGGGCTTGGGAAATTTGCCTCAGTCAGGGTTTTAAAATTTCCCTTTTTAAGATGATTAACACCACACCGTCACATTTACTTTTCAAGGTATAAACAGAAATTCTGCATTACAGGATTTTAAAAATCATTTGTTCTAGTTTGTAAACTAAGCTTTAGAAATGTTTTTCATGGGATAATTAATTGCTGCCCTTTCATGTAAGTAATGGTAAGGACAAGGTAAATTCTAGTCTCTACAATTTTAACAGCTATTTTTCTTGTGCTTTTCTCTCACAACCCAGGGCTATACAAGGGAATGGAGCTTAGATCAACTTAGTGGCTCTGACTGACAATAGGTTGTACTGCCAGTTTATGCTCAAAATCTGTACGTGAAAATTTGGAAGAATTTGCCTCGATCAAATAAAAATCAACTGCTATCCTGATTTCATTAACTGTAATGGCATTTATTACAGTGTCATTTCTACATCTCAGATAAAGCTTTTATCTCAAAATAGAACATGTCCTCATCTCTTTCTGAGACCTGTTTCATAGTAAAACACCTGCCAACACTCCTAAAAGAAAAAAAAATGCTCTTTAAAACTCAGTCTATATTTAGTACACAAAACTTTTGTTGAATACATTACCATATTCTTTGTCAAGCACATGGTTCCAACATACAAGGTGAATATAAGAGAGGTACACTATGTTGGATGGAGAGAGAGAGAGAGAGAAAATGTGCACATCTCTGGTCTCAGAAACTTCCAAGAACTGAACTCAAGGTAGCAGTCCAAACCCAAGAAAAGTCCCTGGAAAAATCACAAAACAGTAGTTCCAGAGAAATCTTACATTCATCTAAGCCAATTCTTCCCCTCTAGGGAGAGGAGACTAAAGGTGACACAGACAATGTGTGGCTACTGAGTGCTTGAAACATGTCAAGTGCAACTGAATTTTTAATTTTAGTTACTTTCCGTTTCAATTTCAATAGGCTTCCATGGCTAATGGGTAACTAGGCTTAAAGACATGGCCAATGAATTCAACTGAAGATAATTAAGAAGACAAAAGTCATCCACAATTAATGAAATCCACAAAGCCTTCTGAAACCAACCACAAATGCAACAGACATTCCAAGGGGAAAGTGATCAATGGAACAAAGACCCATAAAAAGCAAAAACACACTGTGGAATTAAATTCTTCCCAGAGAGTTGAAAAGATGAGAAAGAGCCGAAGTGGCACAAAAGGATCGCCGGGGAACAGATATGTCATTCTCACCTCTCAACAAGCAAGGATCCTGCCTGCACGGAAAGTGTGAAGGAAATGTTTCCTCGGCGCAATCAACGATTAATAAGAAGCGGCCACTGAGCAAGATGGCATGGCTGGAAAGACTTCGAAGACCATCCTGCCATCTACTTTCTGTATCTAATCGATGCCGAGAGGATGAGTGGGCAGCGACACTAATCAAGTATATTGGATTTCTATCGCTATGTTAGCAAGTTACAGTGTGACCTTGAGAAGCACACTTAATTCACTATCTCACTTGCTTCATCTATTTAAAGAAATGATAATGAGGCTTGGTTTCAGGTGCTTTGAGAAGCCTAAGATGAAAGTGTAAGATATAATCATCACCTTGTCCCTTTTTTTCCTTTTCTATCAGACCATGCTTCCCTCTCTAGTTAATAAGACCAATCGCTTTCAAACTACAGTCTAGTTTCTTGTTATAGAATTGTTCTTTGAAAACAGTCCAGCTTAACACTTTTTAAAGCTTCTTTGGAAATACAACAATTGGAGCTAAAATTAGCATTGTTCATGTACTCAATAGAAAAGACTCTATTTAAAGAAGAAGCATGACTATGTAAAGAAATCTTTAGAATCTAAAGACGTGAATGTGAGTAAATGTTAAATTAAGAACACTATGAACCATTTTAAATTAAGCTACAAATGACTGTGATTTGGTGGGTATAATGGAAAGCCATTGTAATATTTTCATTTCTACTATTTTTCTGCACACCATATTTTCCTTTGAAAATCTGCTTAGTTTCTAACTTCACACTTACCCAAGAGTAATTATGCTTGAAAAACAGATTGTTGCAATATGATTTGTATCTTACATTTTGTCCAATTTTTTTCCTGTGTATTTATTTTTTATTTTATCTAGTTAGGATGTTTCATATATGATTTACTATATATTCAGCAATATTCTTAGCACTGTACGCAAATTAACTCATTTAATAAGCAACATTATGAGGTAGGCACCATTACAATTTATATATGAGGAAACTAAAGCAAAAGGAGGTAAGAATCTTTTCCAAGCCATTGAGCTCCTAATAGTGAAGCCAGGATTTGAACTCAATGCAGTTAGGTAATGCTGCCTCATTTTATAAATAAATAAATTTAATATATTAAATATATCTTGTATATTATTAAATACATAAAATTCATTAAATCTGTTATATAAATATATATTATATAATTTTTTTTGGAGACAGAATCTCACTCTGTTGCCCAGGCCGGAGTGCAGTGGCACCATCTTGGTTCCTTGCAACCTCTGCCTCCCAGGTTCAAGTGATTCTCGTGCCTCAGCCTCCCAAGTAGCTGGAATTAGAGGCGTGCGCCATGACTCCCAGCTAGTTATATAAATATATTCATATTAAACATTTATATCCAATCTATTATACTGATACATTTATTATTCATATTACATAGAAATATATTAAATATATAAATATGTTTCTATTAAACATATTTCTATTAAATATTCATATATATACTTACATCTAATGTTTAAAAAACCTTTGTAAAATTAACTGGCCTGAAAACTTTTTAGTAGGCCACATTTTTCTTTCTCAGAGTTGCTTCCTCACACCCTCTTCCTGACTCAGACTTTATCTCCAAAGAATCTAAACAGGCAACATGCCACATCATCCCATATATGTGAATCATGTTTCTCAAGAAGAACTAAATCACCTTTTGAACAAGGACCATATTAGGATGGAAACTTGGTTCTAGTCTCTCTTTTTCATGTTATTGTATTGCTCCTGAAATTTAAGGAATAAAAATGGAGAGAAGACAGACTAAAAGAACAGAAAGAGGCAAAGAGACCAATGAGGAAGAGAAAGGTCAGTGGAGGGGATAAGGACATGTAAGGAAGACCTGTCAGCCTCAGGATAAATTTAGTAACTGCTAATTATCTAAAGTCAGTGACTTGAGCGGTTAAAGAATAGGCTGGACATCAAATAAATATACCTTATTCTCTCTCCCATAAAGAAGCAGTCTTGAAAAGAGCCCTTCACCCAATGAACAACGCTTTGTTAATTTTATTCACAGTGTGGCAAGGACACCTGAAGATCAGAGAATAAGACTCCAGCTGGAGCCTACACAGAAGCAACCCACAAGAGAGATCAGTACATCAGTACAACTGGAGCCATCACCTTCCATTGCTGAGGAAATGCAGCAGGAAATGTTAACAGTTTGGGTCCCAACATACTCCATATTTAGAGCATTTTTTTGTTTTGTTTTTTGAGATGGAGTCTCACCCTGTCACCTAGGCTGGAGTGCAGTGGCACCGCATTGGCTCACTGCAACCTCTGTCTCCTGGGTTCAAGTAATTATCTTGCCTCAGCCTTCCTAATAGCTGGGATGACAGGCACTCACCACCATGCCCAGCTAATTTTTTTATATTTTTAGTAGAGATGGGGTTTCACCATGTTGGCCAGGCTGGTCATGAACTTCTGACCTCAGATGATCTGCCTGCCTTGGCCTCCCAAAATGCTGGGATTACAGGCATGAGCCACCGCGCAGCCAATATTTAGAGCATTTTTAAAGAACTCCCCAAATTTGGCTTGATGGTAGGTATCTAAATATCTACAGATTTTAATTGCAAGCAATGTAAGTTCTAATCTCATTAGTTTACACATATATATATGCGTGTATATATATATAATATATATAAACATAAAAATAAATGTAGTAAATATATAGCTGTATGTATATATGTGTCTATATAACTATGTGTCTATGTAACTATATACCATAATACTATACTCATACATTTCACGTTTAAACAGTTCTTACTTTTTAATTAGGCTCAGAGTTCAAAACAGAGCAGTGTACATCTTTTTCCTCTCAAAGTCAGAATAAAATGGCTTAAATGAACGCGGTAAATATGTGCACGTGTGTGTGTGTCAATAGATGGAACTGTGTAAAAACAAGCAATTTGAAAAATTATGTGTGTTCCATTCACAATATAATACTATGTAAATGAATATTCTCAAAACAATACTACATATTGTTTATGGGAATATATGAAATAAAATTATGAAGATATGAACTAGATGGATGCAAACCTAATTTACATGAGTGATGATGGCCTCTGGAGAGGAGGAAGATTAGATTGGGAAGGGCACACACCAGCCTTCGACTTCATCTATTTTATTAAAAAAAGTAATTACCTGAAATAAATTAAAACAGTTGCTTATTCTGGGTAGTAGATGCCTAGATGTTTATATATTTACTTACTTGAAAAAATACGGAATAATATTAATGAAAAAAAACAAACGTAGGAGATACGTCACCCAATAACAAAGATAAGAACTATCTCATCCAAAGGAGCCACCAAAACCCAGTGAGAGTATAAAATTAAAAAATCAAAAAAGAAGAATAGGAGTGGACTGGAGAGAAAATTATCAGGATAGTTAATTATATAGCTGCTGATGAAACAGCTGGACCATTGGACCCCAACTATGCTCCTAGATAAAAACATTGTCAGCACTTCATAGGGAGGTCCAGGCTGCAGTGAGCTGAGATTGTGTCACTACATTCCAGCCTAGGCAACACAGTGAGGACCTGTCTCAAAAAAAAAAAAAGAAAAAAAAAAAGTGAAAAAAAAATTCAACACTTCATATATACAGAGAAAATGTTAAACGTTTCCAGAGACAGAACTAGGTTGCTTACAAAGAAAGATGAGAAGATTAATATTAGTCTTTTTAGCAAGAGCATTGGATGCTGAAAGATAACATAGTCATGATTTCCAAGAGCACAGAAAAAATAAATTTTAATATAAAATTGTCTACCTGTCCAATCTATAAATGGGATGTGAGTACAAAGAAAATACACCCTTTTAGAAGCACAAAAACTCACTAATTTTACTACCAATGCTTCCTACGCCAAAAAAAAAAAGCAGAAAAAACTTCTTGATGAGAAATGCAAAAAATAAAATAATTGAGCAACATGGAATTTAAACTTAGAAAATAACAGCAGAAGATCCATTAGTCTGAGATGTTTGGATGATTCTTCTAGCAATTTATTGACATGTGATACATGATTTAATGATATAAAGATATATGATTATATTATCTATTTTCACTATCAGTTCAAATACTTCTTGGTACTACAGTGAATAAAATTTGCTATGTAAGCCTAATACTTACATTCACTAATACTGTAAATGCAGATTTTAAAATAATATTTAAATTTTAAAATTATCTTTATACAAAGCATAACATATTTACTTCTACAGAACAACGTAAATGTTATAAGGTTGGACAATGCAAAATCATGTAGCTAAGCTGGTAGGCAGAAGTAAAATGGAGTGAAAATATGAGTGGTAAGTTTCTCAACTCTCATAGCAGGGAGTTAATAATTCCATATGAAGTCAATAAATCAAGAACTATAAGTAATGGTATATAATTAAAAATCATAATTATAATCAAAAGAAGATAAACATTCTATACAAGCTTGTATCTGAGGATTGAGGAAGGGAGGTTTTTATTTCTAACTTTAGATCGTTATAATTTTAAAATGTTCCCATGGTAATTCAATATAAAACAAAAAAAATTTAAAGAGTTTTACTTTAAAGAAGATAGAGAATTTTCCTTCTAGAAATACAATAGACTAAATAATCTGAAGGCTCTCCCATTACATTACAATTGGATTGCAGATATATCATACAACCATTGCTGAATTTTTAAGAAAACAAGATGAATCTTTAAATGATAAACAACAACAGCAAAAAAACATATCGTAAGTTCTGAAAGGTGGGCTGAAGGCAAAACACTAAAGATGGAGTTACTTGGGGCTCTAATAATAGAACTGAGATCAGGAGATTAAATTATGGAATAAGGAGTAATTGAAGCTAAGAATCAATTATTAGGATAGACCCTTCACATCCATGGTTGGTAACACTCAGTAGCTCTTAGAAATGCATTCAGATATTCTCTGAAGGAAAGTGTTCCAAATTTGCACTCTAAGAATTCTCAAACATTAAATTCAATCAAATATGAGCTAACAACCCCAAATTACCAAACAGTTCATTTATTTAAAAAGCCACTTACAGTTATAAATTATATACTTATAATTTATAAATTATAGCATTATATTGTGGGGTTAACAACATATGTAGATTTAAAATATATCATAACAATAACACAAAGAATGGGGGTATGAATTGTGGCACATTCTCATGTTTTATATGAAGTAGTGAAACTGACTCTAAGTAGATTGTAATAAGTTTATTGTACTTATTATAATCTCTAGTGTAAATATAATATATACATAAAACACACAAAAGGTATACATGAAAAGCCATTAGATGAAACTAAAATTTTGAAAATGTTCTGTTAACCCAAAAGAAAGCAAGAAAGGAGAAACAGAAAACTGATTGAATGAATCGACTACAAAATGGTGGACTAAAACCTGATAAAATAATAATTATATTAAAAATAAATTGACTAAACATTACAATTAAAAGGCAGCAATTTTCCAACTGGGTAAAAACGTAGGGCCCAGCCATATGTTATCTTATATGAGAGATATAATTTAAGTATAAATCACAGATGGATTAAAAATTTAAAAAGGGAAAGTGATTTACCATGTAAAATGTAAATATAAGAAAGGTAGTAATACATCAATGTAAGACAAAGTAAACTTCAAGACAAGAAATAGAATCATTTTATAATGAAAAAGTTGATTCTTTAGGAATACATAACAATAAAAATGTGTGAAATCTGATAATACAGATTCAAAATATAAGCAATAACTGAGAAATCTAAAGGGAAAAATAGAGAAATTCAGGATAATAGAAAATTATAACATCTTTTTCTCAGTAATTGATTAAACAACTAGAGAGAAAAAAGGCAAAACAAAATGATATTTATAGAATGCTACATCCAACAACAGCAGTTGGAACGCACATTTGTTTCAACTGCAAAATGAAAAGTTCACCAAGATTGATATGTTGTATCATAAGTTTCAATAAATTAAGAAAAATGGAAATTTGATAGAATAGCTGTCACCACAGAGGAATTAGAAGTCAATGACAATAAGACATCTCAAAAATCCCCAAGTATCTGGAAATTAAACTTTGCTGATCTCAATAATTCATGGGTCAAAAAAATTACAAAGGAAGTTAGATAATATTTCTAACTGAATAATAATACATACATCAAAATTTGTGGGATAAAGCTAAAACAGTTTTTAGAGGGAAAGGTATACTAATATCTAATAACAATGATATGTTTCCACCTAAAGTGAATAGAAAAAGAAAAAGAAAATAAACCAAAAGAAGAAGGAAAAAATAATAAAGGCCAGAACTCGGCAAAATAGAAACAAGATTAACAGATGGTATTAACTAAGCTAAAATGTGGTTCTTTGAAATATGCTTTTTAAAAAATCATAAACCTCTAGCAGCATCAATCATGAAAAAAGAGAGAAAGCACAAATTATAAATGATAGACTAGATAAATAGATTCAGTATGGAGAAGATTTTAAAAGGAACAACTTTATTGTAAAATAATTGACAACTTAGATGAAATAGACAAACTTCTTAAAAATACACCTTTTCAAAATTGGCACAAGAAAATAGAAAAAATGAATAGCTAAAATATACATATATTAAAGGAATTAAATTCATAATAAAAAACATCTCCGTAAAGAAAACTTCTGTTTCAGGTAGATTAACTGGCCATTCTATAATTTAAGGCAGAAATACCAATTTATATGTTTAGAAAATAGAGAAAATATGTACACCTCTATACATGTTATGAGACCAACATAGCTTTATCACCAAAATCTGACAGACACTTCAAAAAAGAAAAATTCAAATTAATATTTTTCAGGAACCTCAATGCACACAAAATATTTGCACACTAAATTCATAATGTGTTAAAAAGATAATGCATCATGAAGAAATGTGGTTTGTCCAGGCAATGGAAGATTGGTTTAACAGTTGAAAAATCAATCAGTGTAATTCACTATATTCATTAACTAAAGGAGAAAAATTACATGAGCATCTCAATAAATGCAGGAAAAAAATGACAAAATTGAATACTCTGTCATCATTTAAAAACTCTCAGCGAACTTACAATAGAAAGAAACATTAGGCCGGGCGCGGTGGCTCAAGCCTGTAATCCCAGCACTTTGGGAGGCCGAGACGGGCGGATCACGAGGTCAGGAGATCGAGACCATCCTGGCTAACACGGTGAAACCCCGTCTCTACTAAAAATACAAAAAACTAGCCGGGCGCGGTGGCGGGCGCCTGTAGTCCCAGCTACTCGGGAGGCTGAGGCAGGAGAATGGCGTAAACCCGGGAGGCGGAGCTTGCAGTGAGCTGAGATCCGGCCACTGCACTCCAGCCTGGGTGACAGAGCAAGACTCCGTCTCAAAAAAAAAAAAAAAAAAAAAAAAAAAAAAGAAAGAAACATTAATCAGATAATGCGTATCTACGAAAACCCTACCGTTACTAGCATATTTGGTGATAGAATATTGAAATCTTTTACCCTAAGATCAAGACAGATAATAGCAATTTTATTCAATATTTTACTAGAGGTACAAGCCAGTACAACAATGTAAGTAAAAGTATATTTTTAAAAAACCTCAGATATTGAAAAGGGAGAAGTAAAATCATCTGTATTTTCAGAAAACCTGTCAATGTAATCTACAGACCTCTACTAGAAATAATATATGTGGTAGACAGACTTTGAGTGCCACTTATGATTTGTACCTCCTGGTGTTCACATCCTTAAGTAATTCACTATTCCTATGGGCCAACTCCCTGGCTTGCTTCTAGCCAATAGAATACGTCAAAGATTTGGGATGCCACCCTTGACTACATTACATTATATGACTGGTGAAGGGTGCCATTTCCATGATTACATTATGTTACATAGACTCACTGAGGAGTCTTTCTTTTCATTGCTGGATTTAAAGAAGCAAGATTATGTGAATTCTATAGACAAAAGGAAAGGAATGCCACTATCAACCCTGAAAACAGAGGAGCAATCCTTCCCCAGGTATTCCTCTAGATGAGGGCACAGTTCCAGTCAAGACTTTAATTGTCACCTTGGGAGACACTAAGCAGAAGCCCTAGCTAAACTTTGCACGGACTGCAACCCACATAAACTGTAAGAAAAGAAATGTGTGTTGTTTTAAGCCACTGAATTGTAGTGATTTGTTATGCAGCATAGAAAACGAATACAATGTACACTTAGCAATGTCTCAGAAGATAGGACAATTTGCAAATTTCAATTAGATTGACAGATAGATGGACACATATGCAGCAAGCAAGTGCACAATGAAATTTACAACTATTTTACAATAACAAACAAAATAAAATGTTTAGAAATAAACTTAACTAAATGTATGGAAACCTTCCATAATAAAAATAATACAACTATACTGGGACAAATTTTAAATATTATACACTATGCTTATGCATTGAAAGACTTTCTTTTGTTAAGATCCAGTATGTTCAAATTGATCCATAGATTAAATAAAATCCCAAGCAAAATATCAGCAAGCTTTTATTTTGTTGGTAGAAATTAACAAGCTGATTCTAAAATGCATAAAGGATACATCAAACTACAACTATATTGTATCTAGAAGAAAGTGTAGGAGAATATTCCCTCAACCCTAATTATGCAAAAATTTCTTAGAGTATATTCAAGAGACACTGAGTATAAAATAAAATAAGTTCAATTTCATCTAAATTAAAATTTTCTGCTCACTAAAATGAAACATTAAGATGAAAATGCAAGCCACAGACTGGGAGAAAATATTCACAATTTATATATTTGACAAAGGATTTGTATGCAGAATATACAAATAACTTTTCTAAACCCTTAACGAAAAAGAAAACAATTAATATTTTTTTCCCGATTAATAATGGGGGAAAGACTTGAACGTCACAAGAGAAGATACTCAATTGGCCAAAAAGAGAAGATATACACATGGCGAATAAAAACAAAAATGTGTTCAACACCACTCAAAAACAGGGAAGTGTAAGCTGAAACTAAAGTGAGATAACATTCCACACTTACTACAACGGCTAAAATTAAAAACAATCCCCAGGGTGGCAAGAATGTGAAGCAAACGGTACACACACAGTTGGGAGTCTGAACTGGCACATCTACTTAAGAAAACTAGTGATTTCTTATCAAGTTGAATATTCACCTACTGTATGACACTGCAATTCCACTCCTAGGTATTAGCCAATGGGAAATGAAAATATATGTCAAAAATTACATACATCAACGTTCAGAGCAGCTTTTTTCATAATAGGAAAGAAATGGTAAAAACCCAAAAGTCTATTAATAGGAAAATAGATTTTTAAAAGCTGGCTTACATTTGTACAAAGGAATATGCCTCAGCAGCATAAAAAACTGAAATACTGGCTGGGTGTGGTGGCTCATGCCTATAATCCTGTAATCCCAGCACTTTGGGAGGCCGAAGTTGGTGGATCAAGATGTCAGGAGTTCAAGACCAGCCTGGTCAACGTGGTGAAACCCCGTCTCTACTAAAAATACAAAAATTAGCTAGGCGTGGTGGCTGGTGCCTGTAATCTCAGCTACTTGGGAAGCTGAGGCAGAAGAATCACTTGAACACAGAAGGTGGAGGTTGCAGTGAGCCGAGACCATGCCATTGCACTTCAGCCTGGGCGACAGAGTGAGACTCTGTCTCTAAATAAATAAATAAACGGAACCACTGATAGATGCAGCTGCATGAATCAGTTTCAGATATATTTATGAAAAAATAAGGCCGACACAAAAGTGTGTAGATGATCTAATTTGATTTAGATTATGTTCATGAATAGATAAAACTAATTTATGGTGATCAAAATCAAGACTGGCTTATCTACAGGTGGGGAAATTGACCAGAAATGAGAACAAAAAAAACTTTCTGAGGTGAAGAAAATGTATATATTAAGTTGGAGGTCAGTTCACGGATACATAACTTTATCAAAGATTGACAAATTATATACTTAAGATCTGTGCATCTGTGCATCTCACAGTTCTAACAGTGTAATAAAAAAAAATTAAGAAAGTAAGAAGGAAAATACCAACATAAGAAAAAATTATCAGGAAAAACAAATTACACATTTAGACATGGGGATTGCATGTTATTATTATATATGACATATATGTACATTACACCTATAATGTAATATGTAATGTTGATATTATATAAAGAGAAATATAAATGTAAAGAAATCCATATTTAGATATACTTTAGTGAAATTAAACAATCTCAAAGAAAGGAGAAGATATCAAAAAGAAAAGGGATATACAGATCTTCTACAAGATAAAACAATTAGACTGAGAGTCACCAAGTTTCTCTGAAACACTGAAATCCAGAAGAACATAGAATAGTATCTTCAATGTGCTGAGAATTAAAACTCTCAACCTAGTACTATAGAGCTACTGAACTTTTCTCTCATAACTTTTCTTTTAAATAAAGACATTTTCAGTTAAACAAAAGTGGGATAGAAAAAGAGGGATGTCACGCATATTTATTTATGTAGTTATACCTTTGGTACTCAAGTATACAAGTCCTGTGTAAGAAAGGATAATTAGAGTCTGAGGTCTTCCAAGGGCATAGAATATCCTAAACAAAATATCAGTAAACATAATCTGTAATGTTTGAAAAACATATGACCATATAGCATTATATATGATCAAACCTAGTTCATGCCAAAAATTACAAAAGGAATTTGGCAGAAGACATGTTTAATACAATTCACCATGTTAACAGATAAGAGGAGAAAAAAAAATAAATCTTGACTGATGAAGACAGGCCATAATAAAATTAATTTACTCATGATACATATCATAGTAAGGTAGAAACAAAAAGGGAATACTTGAGTTCAGAAAAGGAATGCTCCAAAAACCTGGATCAAAAAAACATTTTTGCTGGGCGTGGTGGCTCACGCCTGTAATCCCAGCATTTTGGGAGGCCGAGGCAGGTGGATCACTTGAGGTCAGGAGTTCGAGATCAGCCTGGCCAACATGGTGAAACCCTGTCTCTACTAAAAATACAAAAATTAGCCAGGCATGGTAGTGGGTGTCTGTAATCCCAGGTAATCGAGAGGCTGAGGCAGGAGAATCGCTTGAACTCAGGAGGCGCAGGTTGCAGTGAGCCAAGATCATGCCACTTCACTCCAGCGTGGGCAATACCTCGAGACTCAGTCTTAAAAAAAAATTCTAACAGTACAATGTAATACCTAAAAGTAAGGTTAATCACTTTAAAGTCAGACGCAAGAGAATTATGTCCACTATCTGCTTCTATTGAAGTTGCATTAGAGGTCCTTGCTTGTGCAGTTACATGCAGACAATAAATTTAAAAATATGAACACTGGAACAGAAAAAACAACCAAACAGTCATTTTCTACAGAAGTTATAATTATCTATACAGAAAACCCAAAATAATTAACAGAGATATTATTAGAATTAATAAGAGAGTTTAGCAATTTGGTTAAAAATAAGATCAAACATTTAAATTTTACACCATCAATAACAATAAAGAAGGTATACTTAACAAACAGATAACATTTAAGATAACTGCAAAAATATACAGTATCTAAAAATTTAATAAAAGATGTAGATCATTATGGATATAATTTACAACTTTACTGAATAATATCAAAGAAGTCCTAACTATGTGAAGAGATGTAACATGTTCAGGGGTAGGAGGGTTCACTAGTATAGTGAAAAAAGGTATAATTCTCTCCAAATGTATTAAAAGATTCCAATTTCATGAGGGTTGTTTTGTTTTTAAGAATCTTGCCCAAATAATTCTAAAATGTATATAAAAGGGCAACAAGGCAAATACTACCGAAAAAGATAGTTTGTGAGAACTTGCCTTACAATACCAATGTAATGCTGCAGCAATTAAAATGTATTATTACAAGGATAGATAAAAACACCAATGAACTTGAACAGAGAGGCCAGTTGATTTATGAGGTGGTTGGCAACACAAACTTCTGGGAAAAGAGATGCCACTTCAAAAACATGCTCTAGGACAACTGTTCAGTGATATGTGGAGGAAATGATATTTGAACCCTACCTCACACCATTCACAAAAAAGAAATTCTATATGTGTTAAATATGAAAGGCAATTTTAAAGCTTTTAAAAATATAGGGGAAATATCCTTATATCTTAAGAACTTGGAAAGCATTCTTAAAAGACACAAACAAAACATAAAAGAATTAACAGATATATTACACCACATTAAAATATAAACTTTTACCATCAAGAAATATAAAGAGTGGAAGACAAACTCCAAACTAGGGGAAAATATTTACAACATATATAACTGACAAGGTATCTAGAATATGTCCAGAAATCCTAAATGTCAATAGAAAAAAAGACAAATGATTCTGTAGAAAACTGAACAGAAGACATGAATAGGTATTTCACATAGTGGGATGTTCAAATGCTCTAAAAACTTATTTTACAGCACTCAACTCAGCTAGTAATTAGGGAAATGCAAAGCAAGATCAAAATGAGATTCTATTTTATACTCACTAGATTGGCAAAAATAAAAACGTCTTTCACCATCAAGTTTTGGAGAGAACATGGAGCAACAGAAAGCGTTCCAACACTGCTGGTGGGTGTGTTTAAACTTTGCAAAGCAATTTGACATTACCTTGTACACCTGAACATGTGCACACCCCGAGAATGTGCAAGTCCATTACACGGTGATGTGTGCTCAAGTATGATTGTAAACGGCAAGTACTAGCAATGCTACAAATGTCTCCAGTATCCATCAACAGTAAAACAGATACACAAACGAATGTAGCACATGAACAAATGTTAGAAACCTTTGCTGAATGATACCAGCATATCTGAAATGACTACACAGATTGTGATACCGTTATATAAACCGAAAAAAAGCAGTATAGTATTTCAGGAAAAATATGCATTTTTAAAAACTTTTATAAAACAAGAAATTATTTTTAAAAGTTAGAGTAGTTACATTGAAAGGATATACAGGGGCATGTGGGAGGCCATACAAGGAGCTTCATCAGTATTAGTAATAATCCCATTCTTAACTTTAGCGAACAGTTTGTGAGTCTTAGTTTTTAAATTATTTGTATAACTTTCATATGATTTTATATATGTAAACTTTTTTAAAGAAGGAAAAGGCTATGTTATGCAATATAAATACACTATGTGTGTGTACATATGTGTGTGTGTATATATATACACATACACACATATCTATATATGTATATGCACACATATATATACACACACACATACACACAAGTCCCTGAAAATAGAGCCTTTTTTTCCTTAAACAGAATATCAAAGAGCAACATTGCATTAACTATAATTAGTTACATGCCTGCCTTCTTGGAACACATTAGGAATCCAGGCTTTACTTAAAAAATGTATTCATTTATATAAATTCCTATGTGCCTATATTGGTTTTCTAGGACTGCCATAACAAATTGCTGCAAACTTGGTGGCTTAAAACAACAGAAATTTATTCCCTCCCAGTTCTGAAGGCCAGAAGTCTAAAATAAAGATGGTATTGAGTTTGTGCTCCCTCCAAAGGCTCTAAGTGAGATTCTGTCCCTCCCCTTCCAGTTTCTGGTGGCTCTCAGGATTTCTGGGCTCGTGGCTGCATCACTCCAATCTCTGCCTCCATCTTCACCCCACCCTCTTCTCTGGGTCTCTCTAGTTTCTTTCTGCCTTTATCCTATAATGACAAAATTGGATTTAGAGGGCTCATCCAGATAGTCCTGAATGATCTCATTTCAATGTCTTTAACTTAATTACCTCTGAAATGACCCTATTTCCAAATAAGGTCATAGTCACAAGTTCCAAATGGACATATTTTGGGAGGAGGAGCACCCTTCAAGTCACATAAGTAAGCATATCTCTATTTTATTTTAAATACTGTTTTAATAAATATTCAAAACATATGAGGGTAAAAAAAAGTGTGATTCTCTTAATACAAATATGTAGATAAAATAAACATAGATGTCTGAAAAGAGTACTAGCTACATATTGATTCTCTCTGTATGGAAGAAAATAAGCAATTTTAATTCTGTATTCTCTATATTGTATGAAAATGTTTCAATTAGACTGTTATTTTTATAAGCACAAAAAATAAGCTTTTTTCATTTTGAAACTAAAATGCTATTGACATGTTTCTTTTTTATATTTTGAAATCTTCACTTACATTTTAACTTAGGTCGACAGAATTTTCAAGAGAAGCTAATGATTTTTCAGTTTGACATGTCATGGCTGGTCTCCTACCTATTGGATAACGTTTCCAGTCTTTCTTGAATGTCTACATGGTTAATCGTTTCCTCACAACAGAAGGCATAGGGGTCAGACTTATGTATGAGTCTAAGGACCTTGGAGCATTTCTTCCTTTGAAACAGATTTTTTTTTTGGCCAAAGGCACATTCATATACACATAAATACACATATACAAAGCATTTAAAACAATTGTCTAATTCACAGTAACACTCCTCCTGTTTGATTAATGAAAGAGTTATCAGGAGGTATATGGCATATGCCTTTATCTTCACTTCACTTCAAAGACAGAGGCATACTGAAGAAGAGATGTGGCTTGTCTCCTTCACCCAGTGAGGAAGGAAAGGTCTGGGACAGGACCAAGGTCATGACCACCAGTTCAGTGTCACTGAAGGTTGCCACAATGGAATATCACGTTTTTTACAATCCCTGGTTTTCCCTGGGGCTTGTGCAAACCTAAGCAGCATATCCAAAGGATGGTAGTTTTTCCTGGGCCATGTAACTATCACTTTGTGAGGTTTTTTACCAAATGCCAGCCTGACAATGCTTGGTAACTGCTACCATATCTCTTTTATGGTGCCAGGGTAACTTAAATATGTAAATAAGGGGATTTGGAACTTTTGATTATTTCACTTGTCTTCTTGTTAAACTGATAACATTGATAAATGTTCAAGATCTTTGTAGTTACTAAACTCTTTACACATTTACATTATATTTTCTTCAATTTAATTCTCAATAGTATACTGAGAGCCAAGAATTTTAAGTGTGATTCATTCTTATGCCCATGGATTAGGTAATTGACAAATCAGATGACAAATATAAATAATAATATTAGAAAAGTAATATTATATACATACAGACATGATTGGAATAATTGTAAGAGAATACTATGCATAATCTTATACAAATACATTTAAAGATATGCAGGAAAGGACAATTTTCAATGACAATACAAATTATCTGCATTGACTCAAAAAGATTTAAAATACTTCAGCAGATGAATGACCATAGAAGAAATTAAAATTTGTTGAATGTGTAGCTCTAATTTAGACTACCAACCCACATAATTGTATAAGTCAATACCAAAAAAACAACACAATAAAAAGTATTTATCTGACTTAAACTCTTATGGAGATTAGAAAAAAAAAGGTTTCATACTCATTCTACAATACTCATATAACATTGGCTCCAAAGTTGGGCTAGGCGAACACTCATGAACACACACATCCAATCCAAAAATTACTCTCTTCTATGAATTAAATGCAAGAATCCTAAATAAAATATTAGCAAAATTAATCTATATGTTTACTGACAAATTGAGCATATATGTATAATCCAAACTATATACATGCCTATAGAGAGGTATGTGTAATTATATATATAATGATACATAAATAACAAGACAGAGGGTACATATTACACTTTTTTCACTTAAAATGTGAAAAATATCTTGACTTATCTTTAATGATAGTATTTTATTAGGCACAAAGTATTCTGTTGCAATTATCGCTTTACGGCAAAATAAAAAAAAAATAATGTATTTGTGCTGAAGACAGAGCATATTTGCAGTGATACTGGGGGAAACACTCAAATACCTGAAAGTTGCTCATTTTAGATAGTTTTAATAACTTCCCAAATAACTGTGGAATCAACTGTTAATTTTAGTTTAGCGAGAAATTAACACAGCAGAGAAAAAAATGGAAGGAGGGCAGTGAGGGTAAATCGGAGGAGCTAAAAGTATTTAACCGAGACATTGATTTCCCAAAGCATAATACGAAGGGCAGGGGTTAGGAGAGACCAGAAATTTGTAGGATGTTATCAAGTGCCAACTCAAATGAAGGCAATGAAAATGGCAAGAATTTGTACCAATACAGAGCATTTAGTGACAACCAGACTCTACCAGTTGCGCTATAAAAATAGGAAGGAGTATAATTATTATCATTTACTTCACAAACATTTTTGAGGGTCTACTACAAGCCAGGCAGAAGAGTAGGCAAGTCACTCACTTAGTGACTCAAGGGACTTCAAGCACTCAAGTGACACTTCATTGAGTGAGACGTAGTCACTCAATGAAGCTTGAACATTCACATTGTAGTGGGTGAGACCAGGCAAAACATTTATGGAAAAGTATACAAGGAGGGTAACAAAGATTGCATTTGAGATATTTGCAAACCAGCACAGTTCTGACTAGCTAAATACTGTACAACTGAATAAGTTAGACTGGTCCTGTGTAAGATTAGCCACGGTTAACTCATTAGCTGGGATCAAAAACTTTCCTCCATATTAACTGAAGACTTTTGCTCCTGGCTTGTGGTCTTCTTCTTCAACTGTCTTAGAAGGTTTTCCCCCTGATTCCTCCTCTTTTCATAACACTCTACATCCTGGATTACAGGGGTAGACAAGCCTGACCTAAGCCTTGTCTAGCAAGCATAGGATCTCTGTTTCTCCATCCAGTGACTGGTCCAGTGGAGGGCACAGGATCCAAGCAGAGGTACAGAGAATCTCATCCTGGGACCTGTATGTGGGCTTTGAAAGACACAAGTCCTGTTTATACTCTGATGACCTGGATGGTAGAAATCTGGGATGCCATGAGCTTCTTCCATGCCCTATGGGGAGTACTTGTTTTGTAACAACAAAGAATGAAGTAAACACAAAAGTGAAAGAGACAAGTCAATAGGAGAGATGGAAGAGAAAAATGTCCTACATCACATGTGAAGTGAGATAGACCTACAGCCTTCTCACTTATAAAAGCCAAATACCTTGATTTTTGCATTAATTAGAATTCCTGACACTTGCAATAAAATGCCTCCTGAATATATCTTCCTAATAGCCACCCCAGTCCTGAGAGCTTTTTGTATACGGAGCACCCTACCATCATGTTTTGAGCACACTGTCTCTAGTTCCCCTGAGCTTCAGGCTGCTTCAACCACTCATTTCCATGGTCACAGTGAGACCCTTCTCATTATCCAGAACTGTCTCACTACAAAATTGTTTCTCCTAATAATATCCTGACTTTTATTAGTTATATATATGTGTATATATACATATTAGTAGCTAGATTATGAAAAATCAACAGCCACACACTGCATAATATAATGAGATATAAAGTTTATTAGTTATAAAGTTATAAAGAAAATCACATTAATTATACAGATAAAACTAGCCATAAAGTGTTTAGAAGATTCTTTCTTATTTGGGGTAGTAATACTTTTAAAATCTCAAGTTTTCTATACAATCTCTAACTAAGCATATGGCACATAAAAGAATAGATCTTTTAATGATTTTCATAGCATCTATTTTAAAACACATGGTCTTCTTATATATTTATCAGTCTTTAACCAAAATAGATAAAAAGGAAAACCATATCACTCCAATCCCGCCAAAAGCTAAATATAATTGATCTTTTTTTCTTCATATTTATTTCAGCCTTATGCTGCATTTGTTAGGAAGCATATAGAATTAATTGAATTTGATGAGCAACTGAAGTGTTCTGAGATGGCAATGGGATAATAGAGAGGTAAAGAGCTGGGCCACTGTTAATCATAACAACATCCCACTTAAAAGCTGGAATGCATCAGCAATCTGCTGTTGCCATATTGATTTCACTTAGCCCTTCTGGATGGAATATCTGGGAGACTTTCCAATGTAGAATCAAGACAGATGGTAGGGAGGTTGGGAAAAAAAAAAATAGTCTCGCAGTATAATGGAAGTCAAAGCAAAGCTTTTTGAAAAATATTATTATAATTCCCTGACAAACAAGTGACATCAAACCAAAAATATCTATTAGTACCATGGCAAGAATCAATGGCATAAGAAACTTCCAGCTTTAAGTGATGTTCACTAGCGATTTACTTTTTATCAATGAGGTTAGATTTTTCAGGACTATTGATGACTCCCATATAGGTGTATTCCTAAAATCACTTTAGAAACCAAAAGATATAATACCATTAATTAGATTAGAGTTCCAGGGGATATCTTGACCTAAAAATAGAATTTTCAAAATAACAATTACAGAGAAAGTGTTCAAATGTTACATCTTTAACTTAAAAATGATTATTAATATTCATGAATCAAACATTTATAATTATGCTTCATGATTTCATGTGGGATCAATATAGAAGTCAAAATCATGTTATTCTTAAAATGCAAAAAGTGGAATTCCTATCTCATATGGGAAGCACCTACACTTTTTTTTATTCTACCCAAAGCATTGAAATGGCTAATCTGAACTAGCTAACAATATGGTTAGCACATTCTATATTCCTTGTTTATAAATTTCAATTACTATAGTTTTTTCGTATCTTTAGAATTTGGGGAGAAATGAATATAACTGTTATTTTATGTACTTGTTAAAAGAGATAGCCCGGTAAAAGTAATAGAATTTAGGGGGCAGGTGTTTTATTCCAATTCTCCCATATGTTAAGTCTATGACCTTGGATATGTTACTTAACCTTTTTAAGCTTTCAATTCCTCAATGCAAAACTGGAATTATATTAAAAATGTTAAAGGTTATCAAGAAGGTTAGATACACAACTATATAAAAGTGCATGGATTAGTCCCTTACCTTTTCCTTAATCCTGGCAAAAAAAAAATACACTCTTTTTAAATTGGGAGTTGGGCTGGATAATATTCAAATGGAAGCTTTTGTACTTACAACAAATCAAATGCATTTCTTGGGTGTAGTCCTGATATTTATGGGGTATCCTTTTTCAAAAAATACTAGACAACTTATGCCTATTAGAAAAACCAATCAGAAACTGCTACTATACATGCTACAACACACTGCCTGGGCTTTGTATTTCTGCAGTGATGGGAAAGCCTGAAGATGAAAGCAAGGTTCCAGGAACAATGTCAAGAAGACAGAAGCGGGTTCAAGAGGAAGTTTGTTTGCAGGGCAAGGCCAGCGGGAAGTTGCCCATAAGAGTAATATTGGAATCAAAGCAGAAAGCTCTAGGAGTGCATATCAAACCACCTCCAGCGTGAGTCAGTGTGAGTCAAGCCAGAGACCCAACTAATCTAATGCATTGAAATGAATTCTGAGGTATTGAATTTGCATTAACTGTAATTGACCCATCCTGGAAATTCTTTGCCCTTTACAAAAAGGTCTGGTTTTATCCTTTTCCTCCATGACCAAACTAATTTCACTGGGGGCATGGTGACTCTCTCAAGGTTACTCTCGGGACTTCTGGTACATTGCAGAAATGGAAATGGCTCCAGCTATGCTTTCACACATAGCTCCTGAAGATCTGATTAATCTCTTTTAAAAGGACATGGAATTGTATTTGTCTACACCAGATGAGAGGTCATCACTTTTACAACCATATGGCTGGGCACTGCCTTAAATCCTAACACCTTTTGTTACTACTATTGTTTCGTACTTTATCTGTTCTCTTTTGCCTTTTGATTTCCACCTAATTCCTCCATAGTTTGGGAAGCAGGTTCAAATTGAGGATAGCTTAAAATAATTGAGGTTATGATGTTTGATCTAGAAGGTGCATTAGAAAATATTTATGTAAATTTTCTCATTTTTGCAAAGGTCAAGAGTTTAGGTGGCTACACGGATGGCAGGAGCAGTGGTAGAGATTGGAGCAGAACTCAGGTGTCTTGGGTGATCTTTGTACTTAAGAGGCAACATATCTTTTCCTGGATATGAATCGTACAAATTTCTGGACATTTAGTAGGTCCTCAGAAGGAAATGTTGGGTTAGTAGTTGTTCAACATGGGATTGCTATGTAAGAGATTTGATCAGTAAGAAACTAGATTGCTCTGTGAAACTGACAAAAGGTAGAAAGCAATCTGATTTATAGATCACCACTTTCCCTTTGTTCCTTTGGACTTGAGGATTATGAAACACAGCCCAAGTATGTAGAAAGAACCCAGGGAAAAATGGGCTCTTTGCCCATTTTAACATTTGCCCAGGCAAATACACAAGCAATAGATTTGATTTTGATGGGCAAATCTGGTCACATTTTCCCCTTTCATCTTGGCTACTCTGCCACCGCAAAGGGCTCTGCCCTCATGACTGCAGTGCATTTGCTTATGCAAAGCTGGTATTAAAAATCTGGTTCATCAAAAGAGGAAAAAGATGATTGTCACAAGGGGAAGGCTTCTCAGAACTGAAGACAAGCTGCTCCTTTCCAACTGAAAATGTCAAACAGTTATTCATACGGTTCTTACCAGACTTGATTTATATGAGCAACTGCCAATCCTTAACCTCCCCCTCATGCAAGTGCAAATGGAAAGGCTGTTCATTCAGCCATTAATATAGTGTTAGTTTGTTTGAGATCCTGAATAGAAAATCATTTCTTCCCTCTATGTGGGAGTTATTGATTTACCCTGATGTTCACTTTAAAATCTCTTAGTTTCTAAATATGCTTGTTGTTTACCTGCAGTGTTGTAAAAAATATGATTATTTTCTTTATGGTTTTCTAGAAGTTTGGCTTTAAAAAATAAACATTGCATGCAAACTGACTTGTAATTTGAATTCACATTTTCCAAGCCCAGTGAAAATTACACTCCTTATGGAAAGAGAAAAAAAATAAAAATAAGACAAAATTTCATTTATAACATGTTTTTCAGTAATAATGTAGCTTATATCTTGGAGTCTATGCATTTTATGAAAAACTTACATGTTTTACATGTTTAACTTCTTGCATTTACTAGATGAGATGTGACTTACAGAAATATTCTTTACATGATAATTAAAATAAAAAAAATCACATGCATAGGTTTGGGGCTGATTAAAATAAGGTTTTCAGTGAAAATTCAAAAAGAGAAGAAAAAGAGAAAAAGCACAAGCTTGTCCCTGTAGAATGAGTCACTTATTTCAGAAAAAGAAAGGGGAGTCAAAAAGCATGATTTATAGTACCATGCCCCAGTAAATCATAGCCAGGAAAAAGAGTTGTAAGGTACAAAACATTTCCTGTGATATGCCTCTTCAAGCACCAGATTGATAAATCTTCAAAAATTAGACCCTATCCCAAATGTGTATTACAACAGAGCCTCTTGAAATCTCACAATTCACAACACCCTCATTGTCAAACTAAGAAAGAAAAGACCACAAGCTGTGTTTCGGTTTTATTTCACACACCACAAGGACTCAGAGCTTCAGCAAAACTAGAAAGAAACGTGCCCCCATTTCCTCACTTCAAAAACGAATAGAAAGACCAGTTATTCACTAAGTAAGATTTCTACTGTCATTATGGGATTTCACTCACAGTATGCAGCGCTCCTAGAAGAGAAGAATAGAGGAAGCTTAATGACCATGTTCTCCAGGGAAAGCTGGGTCATCTTAGAAGCTTTCTTTCCCAATACAAATGAGCAGTTCAAGGACTGTCTATGAGGCCACAGCAAGTCAATACTAGGATTGCCCGAGTGACTGTTCAATATCCTTCACATTCTTTTAGCACAAATTTAGACCCCTCTATGTTTTCCAAACTCAATTTTCCACACTGAATGACTTTCTTTTAAGAAACTCCTGATGAATCACACAGAGCAAAGAATGATCTGAAACAGCATAAATTAATCACTGGTTCAACCATAAGGAACCCCATACCTTCCCTGCTATTAATAAAAACTGGACCTGATCATCCAAGGTTGGAGATGAAGCATGATCTTTTTGCAGAGCTCATATTCCTTACTGTTGCTACATGAAAAATAAGTATTACCATTACAAAAAATCAGCCACGTTTCTGTATTATCCGAGGAGGACAGGAAAAAGGTTAGGGTGGACACTCTCCACTTCCAGAGAAGATTCTCTCCACCCCAATACTGACAATCTGAACTCGGTTTTATTAAGGATGTTGTTAGTTCTCAGAATTCCCTACATTCAGATTTTTTACTGGACTTAGATTGTAGCATCATGATATTCACATTCACGAGCTATAGCGAAAACTGATAGGATGCAATTTCCTACCGAAACTTGTTTCACATAAAATGTGTCTTCATCTGCAGCATTTTAATAAGAAAATGAAATTAATATCCCTAATCATAGAAATAGGACTCTATTTTATAGAAATACACTTAGAAATTGGCATTTTGCTAGGAGAAAATGATCTCAGAATTTAAAACAAGTCTGAATATGCAGTTGAAATATCATGCACCTGAAATTGTGGTATTTAATTGTGTGCTCTTGTTCTTTTAAGATGCGCATGAGTTGGAAATTTTACAGCAACAGGGAGCAAATAACATGACTGTAGTGGCCTCAACCAAAAGTACATTTATTTTTAACATTTGCCTGGTATATCTTTTTTCATCGTTTCACTTTCAACCGTCTCTGTCTGTATGTTTTAGGGGTGTCATTTCATGTGTATCACTTATAAACAGAATATAGTTGAATTTTAGTTTTCTTTTATTCAAAAGAATATCTCTGTATTAAAGCCACATTTTGGTCATCTATCTATTGCGATTATGGATATATTTGGAATTACTTCTAATCATCTTATTTTATTTGTTCCTATTTGTTCTTCTTTTATCTATTTTTTTCCTCCTTTTCTGCCATATTTTTGTATTCAAATTTTTATATTCCACTCCCCTGCCTCCCGTCACTGACCTGGGTGTGATGAACACTGTTTTCATTCTTCAGTTTACTTCATAGCCACTTACATTAAGTAGGATTCATTCAAAGGAAGTGAAGCACTTTGTACATTTTTACAATTGTCATAACTACTGCTTTCACACACTCTCAACAGGATGCTCATATAACTTTAAAGATGAAACAGACTAATCTGGCTTGCAGGGACAGGGGATGTTTTGTTAACCTCGGGAAACCAACAAATCACATAGAAGGCAGTCAGAGTAGCATGAATGGGAAGAGGGAATGGAGCAGTGTGGTCATCAGACCCCCGTATTCAGTCTGTGTGGAATTCATCCATCTATCCATCCATGTGTCCAATGAGCAGACTTTTGTGGAGTGCTCATGCTATTGACATATTTGCTTGTTAATAAAACCAAACTGCTTCATTTGTAAGGAATGTGTTAGCTGATGACATTGTATATTTCAAAGGAATTAATATATTTTCTTCGATTTATTTTCCATACTCTTACTCGGCAATTCTCAAACCTTAGGGTGTATTAAAGTCACAGGGTAAAGCTTGCCAGTCAGTGGGGAGATCTTGGGATTTGTATTTTTATCAAGCAATCTCCCTCAGATGAAGACTAAGCATGATTACATTTGGATGGTGTGTCCTGGCAACTCTGCACAGAGTGGTGCTTTATAAATGTTTGCCACATTGAAGTAGGTAGTTGCACTAGAACAAAGGGATATAGAATTCTACAAGGAAGCTATACACCAGAAGTTTAGGTATTAGTTGACAAGGTCTTGGAAGTGTGGTGTGCAGAACAGAAAAGCTAATCAAAATAATAATAACCATGATTACATTTGATCTTTACATTAGTCTGACACATTTAATCCTATAAAGTTGTACCAAGAACCTGATTCTTTCGAAATCATCTCTGGCTGAGAAGCTTTTGAAATAGATTAGGCTAGGTAAAATAGCAAGGGAATCTTTGGGACTGTGAAAATGTTGCTCAGTGGCAAGAACCAAAAGAGTGCACATTATGAGAATTTCAAGACTTTAATAATGCCACGTAATGTCAAATGGCAGCCAATCATACACTTTTCTAAATGAAGACATTTCTGGTGGTAGTAAGTTGTTTTCCAGACAGAAAGTTACTTTTAGAAATAATAAAGAATGGATTATTTCCCCTTGTGGGTTTATATTTCAGTTGAAGGGGAAAATGATTAATGCTAACAAAGTGCCTTTGCTTAGCAATATCGTAACTGCTACTTCTAACCTCCCACAATTACGTGCTGCTACCTGGAACTTGTTTAATCAAGCATTGTTTCTGCCTCAGCCTTGCTGCCAGAGACTCTGAGTTGGTCCATTTGTGGTCCATTTGTTATCCATCTGCCAGTCTCAGGCTGACTTCTGTCTCCCCCTTAGAAGAGGAGATGAAATCTTTTTCTTGAGGCTGAAGCACTAATTTGACTTTGATCTGAGGAGCACTACCTTCCTGAACACGACTTTTCCATGAATTCTCTTAAGAAGTAAAGCAATGGCACGAGAAAAAATAAACTAGTGATGGAGAATACCACCAATTCTCCCCTTACTAACATATGAAGTTACCATATCACTAGCAGAAAACCCTGTCCACAGCAAAGAGAGTGATTAACAAACCCAAATAGGCATGGAAGGCTTCATACTCTTGGTTCAAAAGCTGTTACTCCATCCCAACTTAGAGTTGCGATTTTAGTCTTTCCCTCATATTTTACATTTGTTTGTAAAGAATTGAATTTGATTGTTTTAAATATGTAACACAAGCATACAATTCAAAGATTAAAAATGTATAAAATAAATGGTATGTTTCCCTTCCTCATTTGTCCCCCAGAAATCCAGTTCCTCTCCAGAGAGGAGCCTCTGTGTTCATTCTTTCATGAATCCTTCCAGAACTATGCCATGCACATATGAGGAACCAATAGCCTTTTCAACAAGTATTTATTGAGCACTCTATACGTGTCAGGCATTGAATTCGGGGCATATGACAGTGAACAAGAGTCAGTATCATGTACCTTGAAGGAGAGTATATTCTGGTGTGGGGAGACAGGCAATGAATAAGATAAATACGCTATTTTATAATCTATTAGGAGATGATTGTTACTATGGAGGAAAAAATCAAACAGAGAATGTAGGTAGGGAGTCTTGGGAGGGTGAAGAAATAGGTGGCAAAATTTTACAGTGGTCAGAAAGTGTCTCATGGACACAGTGACATTTGTGCAGACTTGAAGGGGAAGTATAAGTGAGCCCTGTGGCTATTGGGAAAGAGGATCCAGAAAGAGTGGTGGCAAAAAGTGGGAAATGAGGTCGAGGTCCACACTGGACCACATAAGGCTGGGATTTGCCATGGTGATGAAGTTGGCTTTCATTCTGAAAAAAATATATAGGAAGTCATTGAAGGGTTTTGAGCAAGGAGCAACATGATCTAACTTACATTCTGGTGGGCTGCATTGGATGCTTTGTTGAGAATAGCCTGAAGAGGAGTGGGGTGACCATTAAAAAGAGCATTGCAATTATATGGTCAAGAGATGAAGATTGGTGTAGAACCATCACGGTGAGAAATGGTCCGATTCTGGATGTACTGGACAGGCAGTGTCAACAAGAATAGACCATGGCTTGGATGTGGGCTATGAGATGAAGTCAGGAGTCAAGAGTGACTCTAAGGATTTTAGCCAGAACAACTAAAAGAAGTGGCCATTCCCTGTGAAGGAAAAGACTGAAGGGGTAGATATTTTGGGGGAAAGTGAGCATCTCAGTATCTGATATCCTAAGATTGGGAGGCTTGTAGATATCAGGTAGGAAATGCTGAGTAGGCAGTTGGATGTACTAGTATAAAGTTAGGGAATGGGTTTGAGCTGAAGATAAACACTTGAGAGTCAAAGGCAAAGAGGTGATATTTGAGGCTGTGAAATTGGAGGAGAATCCCCCACTCCAACACACACACACTCACACACAAGCAAATGTCGACAGAGAAGAGAGGGGGTGTGAAAAATGGAGCCCTGGGATTCTCTAACACTTGGTAGTAAAAGAGATGGAGGAAAAAGCAAAGAGACTAAGAAGGAGTAGAAAGGGGATCAAAAAAAAGAAAGTGTGCAGTGTCCTGAAAGCCAAAGGAAGAAAATATAGCAACAAGGCATGACAGTTGCATCTAATGCTGCTAAATGATTTATCAAGATCAAGGTTATTGGTCATATCGACAAGAAGAGTTTTGATGGAACAACAACAAATGAGAATGGATTTAGGAGTAGGAAGTACAGGAGAAAGTAGAGAAATTAAATATGGACTAATTATTTTGAGGTGTCTTTCTGTAAAAGAGAGCCAAGAAAAGGAGTAATAAGAGGGGTGAAATATGAACAAGAGATTTTTTTTACATGAGAGACATAAAAATGTAGTTTGAATGCTGATAGTAGCAATCTCATTAAGAGGAAAATGTAACTGGGTTTAAATATATTTATTTTGTTGCACATATGATACATTGCTACACACTAAACTCAACTGTTTTCACTTAATTTCAGTATTTCATCACATTTACATTCTCGCTGACCACAGGACACACCATTACTATTTTGCCACTACAAAAGGAAAAAATGTTCTGCTATTTAAACCATAATAGGCCATTATTTGAAATATACATCCTGATTTCAGAGATGTTAAAATGCTTAAAAATTTTTTAAAAGTTCCTCTCATAAACAATGAGACATGATCTGCATCCTGGAAATGTTTTTCCATTTGAATATAAAAAGAACAGCTTCACTGATGGCAGTATATTCCATTTTATCAGAACTTCTTTAACCAGCTCAAAGAATGGACATTCTTTGATGTTACTTCAGTCAATATGCTGGTATATACAATCATCCTTAGCATGTGTGGGTGAATGTGAAAGAGAAATTCCCAAAAGTGGAATTGTTATCTTATGGATAATCCAAATGGCCATGCAGAAATCTTACATCAGCCTTCAGTGATGTCTGAGAATGCCTGTTGATCCATAGGGTGTGACCAAATATATTATCTTTGGTAATATAGTGTAGGAGGCAGAATAATGGCCTCCCAAAACTGCTCACATCCTAATCCACAGAACCTGTGACTATATTACCTTATAGCGCCAAAAGGACTTTGTGAATAATGTAAGGATCTTAAAATGGGGACATTATCTTGGATTACGTGGTAGACCTAATGTAATCACAAGGTAAGTGAAGAAGGGAGGCAGGAGAGAAAGAGAAGGAGATGCAAAGAGAAGAATATCAGAAAGCCAGGTCAGAACAATGTGACGGCTGGCTTCAAGATGGGAGGGGGTCAGAGCCAAAAGTGAAGGTCTCTAGAACCTGGAAAGGCAAGAAAATAAATTCTCACCTAGAGACGATAGCTTTATTAAAATAACATAGAAACTTTCTTAGTTTTTACATAATCTGAAACAGTTTTAACAGCATGAGAGTTTTCTGTGATTTAACCTTTCAATAGCTTGTGCTTTGAAAATAATCTCTTTTATAGAAATGTGTCTGTATAGATTTTCTATATTCTATGTTTCTGTTTCTTTACAAATTCATCCTCTTCATTCATTCATGTTCTTTATTATGTTTGTATAAAACTGAGCAAAATAGTCTCATGATTCTTTTAATTTCCACTGCATTTGTACTTATTGTGAATTTTTATAAATTTTTCTTTCTCTCTTTATCTGTTTAAATTAGCTAATAATTTGCCCCCCTTTTTTTCCTGTTAATCAGTTTTTGGGTTTACTGATTAGTTGTATAATTTTTCTATTTTCTAAATAATTAAAATCTGTTTTTATCCTCCTAATTATTTTGTTTTTGTTGGTTAGAAGTTTAATTTTTTTTTGTTAGAGAATTATTTAGTGCTATGATTTCAAACCTGACTTCAGATGTATGTTATAGGTTCTGACATACCATGCTTTCATCAGTCTCTTCTGAATGTATTACAGTTTGGGTTTTGATTTTCTTATTGTCTCCATGTTTGTTTAAAAGAAATTTTGAAAATTTCCACATAGCTGTGCTTTTCACTGTTTCCATATAATTATATTTTGCAATTTCTATTTTCATTGAATTTGATCGAAGAATGTTTTTGGTCCTATTTTAGCCTTGGTGAATTTGCTGAAGTTTTATGTACAGTCAGTGTATTAATTTTTGCAAATGTTCTTATTCTCTTGGGGGTAAAGAGTCTAATACATCTATATCTATCTGTATCTACATACTAACACATGAATTAGATCTACCTTGTTAATTCTGCTATTTAAGTTTTCTATACACTTAGTTATGTTTTGTACATTGGGTGTATTGATGACTATAATAAATAGCTTAAAGTCTCTAATATTGCCTTATATTTATGATGATGTTTATAATGATTTTTGATACTACGTGATTTGGTGATTAGGTACTCCACTGTTAGAACTGCACTCTTATCCTTAGAAACTGCTATTCTTTGTCTAAATTTGCCCTGGAATCAAATTCATCTGATATCAACAATGTTGTCAATACTTTATTAATATTTGCATTTGCCTTTGCTTGGGGTGTCTTTGCCCATCCTGTGACTTCTTCTTTTTTTGGTCACTTGTTTTTTTTAACTTTTAAGTTCAGGGGTACTTGTGCAGGATGTGCAGGTGTGTTACATAAGTAAACATGCGTCATGGGGGTTTGTTGTACAGATTATTTCATCACCCAGGTATTAAGCCTAGTATCCATTAGTTATTTTTCCTGATCCTCTTTCTCCTCCCACTTTCCACCCTCTGATAGGCCTCAGTGTGTGTTGTTCCCCTCTGTGTCGATGTGTTCTCATCATTTAGCTCCTACTTATAAGTGAGAACATGCCATATTTGGTTTTCTGTTCCTATGCTAGTTTGCTGAGGATAATGGCCTCCAGCTCCATTCATTTCCCTGCAAAGGATGTGATCTCATTCCTTTTTCATGACTGCATAGTATTCCATAGTGTATACATACCACTTGGTTTGGTTTCAGGAGTCTTCCTATTCTGCAGCATACAGGTGAGTTTTGTGTTGCCTGGGACTCTTTCCCTTAGGTGAGTTTAACCAGCTTTAACTTTTTTACATGACAGATATATTTAGTCTTAGCTCCAATTGTACTGATTTTACTCATTTTTAATTGCTTAGTATATGATTTAAAAAAAAAAAAGCACAGTTTCCATTGGTTTAGTGCAAAGAACTCAGGCAACAAAAGGAAAGGTAGACAGGGCCAACTCTTAAATTGCAGGAATGAAGATCTTGGGTCTCTTCATTGTTTATTCCTTAGGATATGGCACTCTGTTTTCTGATCCAATATGCCAATATCCTTCCTATGTTTTTAACAAGTTTTAATGCTTAATATCCTCCCTTATATATGTTAAGCCCTCCTTTATAATGAATACTTATATTGATAAAAGATATAGGTAACCTATGATTGATATTATTGACATGTTTCCATTCTGATAACTTTCCGATGTGATTCCCACTATTTCTGAACATGCATCATTCTTTCCCATATCCCCCCTCCCAGATTCCCCATGCGAAACACATCAACTCTTCTTAGGTTTATAAAATAAAAATAATTTTGGCCTTGGAAATTTTGTGTGTTCCTTTTTTTTCTTTAGATGATTTCCATCATGTATCAGCCCAGAATCTTTTTAAAAAATGTGCAGGTAAATAGCACATTAGACTATTTTGGTTAATGCACCCAGCTGAGCAGTCTACTGCATTGTTCAATTGAAAGTCTGATGACTTTACTTTCTTTGTCAGCTTAATACACTATGTTCTTAATTTGAATGAGTATAAGTGTCAGAATCCAGCATCCAGAATAGCCCTGCAGCATCTCAACCTTCAGCTTTTGGGGAGAATGTCAGAGTTTGTTCTAGAAGATGCTTGTTAACTGTTAATGATTAGCACCTCAAAGCTTAAAGGTATTCATGACTCCTCATCTGAAAAAAAAGTACCCATTAGCAGAAGCCACACTCGTGGGTGTGAAAGAAGGAAAACAAATTTCTCCAGACACTGATCTGGCGAAAGAATAAAATGGTGGGTGTGCTGTCACTTGATCATTCTGTGTTAATGCTGCTTCAGGCATTGCTCATTTCAGCTTTGCATTAGCAAATAATTTTATTAAAGATATGGCCATGATAACACTGATTGATGGAGAGGAAGCATGCCTGGTTTAAAAGACTCATAATTTATAATCAACTGTGCTTTAACAATGTAAAAATGTCATTCAAAATGCTGTGTATATTTAATCTATTTCTGAGGGAGCAATTACATCTATATGAAATTCTAATGATTTGAATGTAATGTACATCAAAGGATTCTCCATTTTAATTTCAGTTCCCTCCTCTCTAACAAATAGTTACTTTAATCTATAAGAACTCCATTCTTGAATACTCAATGATTATTAAATGTCAAAGTCTAGATAACGAAGGTGGGACTAATGTAGGAGAAGTCATAGTTTTACCATACCTCACTGCTAGTCATCTTTAAACAATTTATTTTAAAATACTGACCTAGGATGAAAGTCTATGACAAAGCTAGGAGTGAATGATTTTTCTTTATTCCTTGTAGCAATGGCGTAGAGTATTTCGTTTGTGCAGCACTTACTTGTGAGTACTTCCTGGGTGTCAGGCAATTTGCTGCACACTGCCAGCAGGTACTGAAGCGACAGATCTGGTTCCTGTCTTCATGGAGCTTGGGGTCTGAGTGTAGTGGCCAGTTTATAAGTAAATAAGAGATTGGATTTTATTTCAAGGGCAGTTAGAAATCCCTGCAAGGCATAAGCAATGAAATGGCCAGGATCTGATGTGTACGTTTAATCTGGCTGCTCTAGGCAGTGAACTGGAGGTGGGCTGAATTGAAACAGAAAAATTTAAAGTCTGTAGCAGTGACCTAGGGGCAAGGCTGCGGTGACAGTGAGAGGAATTGAGGTATTCTGGAGAAAGGGGCAATGGGACTATTGATTAGATGTGGAAGATAAAAAGAGGAAGCCAATCAAAGATCTGTCTTAAACAATGGGACAGAACTATCTTCTGTGATTGGGGAAATGGGGCAGGAGTAAGTCCAGAGCTCATGGTATGCCAAGAGTTTTCCCAGCTCATTACATTATCCATGACATTCACAAAACCTCCAACAGTTTATTATTATACCCATTTCATTAGTGAAGGAATCTCCTTAGGAATTAACGTAGGGTTACAAAGACATTTTTAAAATTGACAAATATCAAAATTGTTATAGAATACATATTGTGTTTAGATGTCTTGCTTGCTTTTATTATCTGTATCAGCACCTGGAATATGATAGCATATAAACTATCAAAAGAAATGTAGAATCCTTAAGTACTTAAAATGACTAGAGAACATGGCTAAACATTGTTTTTAAAAGTCTGTAACATGTGATACAGCACAATAGCAGAATGAAAAACAAAACTTATATAATCATTTTAATAGATATAGAAAAACATGTGGCAAAGTTCGACATTCTTTTATGATAAAAACTCTCAACAAATTACATATTGAAGGAATGCACCTCAACACAATAAAGGCCATAGATGACAAACCACGACTAACATCATACTCAATGGGGAAAATTTAAAAGCTTTTTCTCTATGATCCAGAATAAGCCCAGAATACCCACTCTCACCACTCCTATCCAACATTGTATTGGAAGTTCTAGCCAGAGCAGTAGCCAAGAGAAATAAATAAAAGGCATCCAAATTGGAAAGGAAGAAGTTAAACTGTCCCTGTTTGCAGGCAACATATCTTATATAGGAAACTCTAAAGGTTCCACCAAAATGCTGCTAGAAATAAATTCAGTAAAGTTGCAGAATATAAAATCAACATACAAAAATTAATAGTGTTTCTACACACTAACAGCAAACTATCTGCAAAAGACATGAAGAAAACAAGCCCATTTACAATAACTACAAAAACTACTTTGGAATAAATTTAACAAACAAGGTGAAAGATCTCTACACTGAAAACTATAAAATGCTGATGAAAGAAATTGGAGAAGTCACAAATAAGTGGAAAAGATATCCCATGGTCATGGTCTATAAAAAATACTACTGTTAACATGTCCATGCTACTCAAATCCACGTATAGATTAAATGCAAAATCTGGTAACTATCAAAATGCCAGTTACATTCTTCACAGAAATAGAAATAAACAATTCTAAAAGTTGTATGAAACCACAAAATACCCTGAATAGCCAAATGATCTTGAGCAAAATGAACAAAGCTGGAGGCATCACACTACCATACTTCAAAATATACTGAAAAGCTATAGGAACCCAAACAGGGTGGTACTGTCGTAAAAAAAAAGACACACAGACTAATGGAATGGAATAGAGAACCCAGAAACTGTTTTCAACAAAGGCACCAAGTATGAACAATGAGGAAAAGACAGACTCCAATAAATGGTGTTGAGGAAACTAGATATTCACATGCAGAATAATAAATTTAGACCCTTATATCACACCATTTACAAAAATAAACTCAAAATGGGCTGAAGACTTAAATGTAAGACTTGAAACTATGAAACTACTAGAAGAAAATATAAACAACTCAACTCAATAGCAAGGAAATAACCTGATTTAAAAATTTTTAAAAGGCCTGAATAGATATTTCTCAAAAGAAGACATACAAATGGCCAAGAGGTGTATGAAAAAATGTTTAGTTTCATGAATCATCAGGGAAATGCAAATCAAAAGCACAAGGAGATATCTCACTCCAGTTAGAATGGATATTTTCAAAAAGATAAAAGATAACAAGTGTTAGCAAGGATGTGGGTAAAGAGAGACCTTGCACACTGTTTGTGGGAATGTAAATTAATATGGCCATTATGAAAAGCAGTATGGAAGTTTTTCAAAAAACTAAAAATAGGCTCTGTGTGGTGGCTTATGCCTGTAATTCCAGCACTTTGGGAGAAAGAGCCAGGAGGATTGCTTGAGCCCAGGAGTTTAAGATGAGCTTGGAAAATATAGCGAGACCCTATCTCTAAAAACATAAAAACATTTAGCTGGGTGTGGTGGTGCATGCTTGTAGTCCCAGCTACTAGGGAGTCTGAGGCAAGAGGATTGCCTGAGTCAGGAGGAAGGTTGCAGTCATCAGTGATCACACCATTGCACTCCAGCCTGGGAGACAGAGCAAGACCCCATCTCCAAACAAAAAAACAAAACAAAACAAACTAAAAATTGAACTATCACATGATCCAGCAACTGCACTACTGGGTATATATATTTACAAAGGAAATGAAATCAATATATCAAAGAGACATCTGGACCCCTATGTTTACTACAGTATTATTCACAAGAGCCAAGATATAGAATCAACCTAAGTATCTATGAATAGATAAATGGATAAAGAAAACGTGGCATATATACACAATGGGATACTGTTCAGCCATAAAAAGAAGGAAATCCCATCATCTGTGACAAAATGGATGAACCTGAAGGACATCATGTTAACTGAATAGCATACATAAACGAGGCACAGAAGGACAAATACCACATGACTTCATTCATATGGAATATGAAAAAGTTGATCTCATGGAAATAGTTGAATGGTGGTTACCAGAGACTGGGGTCATTAGAGGAAGAGGAGACTTTGGGGAGATGCTGGAAGGTTTGCTTGAGCCTGGGAGGTTAAGGCTGCAGTGAGCCCATGATTGTGCCTCTGTACTCCAGCCTGGGCAACAGGGTGAGACCCTGTCTCAAAACATATGTATCACATTGTACGTGATAAATACACACACCTTCATCTGTCAAAAAAAGTGTGTCACACACAATAAGATTTTTTTGTGGGGGAGGGTAGGAGTGGAAGAGGGAAATACAACTGAATAAAACTAATGGCTGACCTGGTGACCCAATTAACTCTATTAGTGCTTATCTAGTGCTTTTCACTTGCAAGGCACTCTATGAGATTCTGAAAAACCAATTACAAAATTTATTTTAAATGGCTAAATATTAGAATTATCTGGAGGATTTAAAAGTGACTGGTAAAAAAAAAATTAAAAAATTTAAAAAAACCTATAATGAAGGGCAACGTATTGAGCTGCAAGAAGATGACCAGAAGGGAGCCATGGGAATAAATGTCAGATTCAGTTTGAGCTACAACTTTATTAACAATCTGGAAAAAGACCTGCATTAATGAAATTTCCAAATGATACTAAATAGGGAATTGTCAAGCTCACCAGTGAAAACAGAGAGATAATATTATGTGTAAAGGCTAATAATAGCAAGAAATGAAGGTTACGCATACAGAAAAGATATAATTCATGAAATCTCATGTTAAAAACCATTGCATTCTACATAAAGGATAAAAATTTGAAAAATAAAATAAATGTTAATTGGATTGAGCATGTATCAAAGGTGAGAGGTCAGTAAAACAATAAAATCCGAAGAGAGCAAAGTGTTATGTACACAGAAAATGAAGAGGTAACTGGAAAGCCAATTGCTATCCAAATGAACTAATAATATTTTGTGGTGTTTTGGTTATAGAAAGTATAGGTCATTTTTAACAGCCTCAAATAAATACTAAAACAGAAGTTGATACTGGGGCCTGGCGTGGTGGCTCATGCCTGTAATCCCAGTACTTTGGGAGGTCGAAGCGGGGGTATCACTTGAGGCCAGGAGTTTGAGACCAGCCTGGCCAACATGGCAAAACTCTGGTTCTACTAAAAAAAATACAAAAAATATTAGCTGGGCATGGTGGCATGGGCCTGTTATCCCAGCTACTTGGGAGGTTGAGGCAGAAGAATCGTTTGAACCCAGGAGGCAGAGGCTGCAGTGAGCCATGATCGGGCCACAGCACTCCAGCTTGGGTAACAGCACGAGACTCCATCTCAAAAAGAAAAAAAAAAAAAAAATGAAGTCGCTATCGGAAGATATTACTGAATTAAGTAATCTCTTGGCACCCAGGTTTTGCTCCATCGTCCTGCTTTTAGTTCAGGGTATAGGATGGCCCATGCTTTCTCTCTGATCCTTTGAAGGTAGACTCTTTGCATTCACATCAAGGCTGGGGTGATGCAAGGACAGCATGCACTACTTTTTGATGTCAGTGAAGGTTCTGTGCTCAGAGTGCAGAGGTTGGATTCTAGCCCAGACTGGCCATTCTATTTAATACCATAAAGGAAAAACAACCTTTCTCACACTCCCACCCCACCAATGGGCACCGTTGTTGGCCAGTGCAACTAGAACCCTATTCTTTTTTTTGTTCTCTGTCGAAAACACTATATTTGTTGTCTAAGTTTATTCTTGGGTTAGACAATGAAAGAAGGCTTCAGTTCTTACTCCTCTAGCATACCCTATGCATTCTTACATGAGGTATTCACAGTGCTTGGTTGGGCACATATCACTCACCTAAAGATGAAAACTCACAATATGATATGAAGCAAACTTCTGGCTCTTTCACTCTCTCTCTTTCCGACCTACACCTAATGAAGGAGGAAGGTAACTTTCATCATCACAAACACTCTGTCTTACAGTTTGGTTGGAAATCGAATGGTAGAAAGCACTCCTTTTAATGCAACCCAGGAAAAAAAAACAGTTGTGGCTCTCCCTTGACCATGATTATGTTTCATGTGTCAGAACAGGGATGATTGATTAAAATCATGACTGTGGGAAGGTGCCACATTCACTGGGTTCAAAGATAATGCCTTTCTACATTTGAGCTTGTCATACTACGAGAATGCAACAAAAAGATGCTAGATCATTGACCTTATAATTCTGAAAAGGACTCACTATTCTATTCATATTTTGTACCATGCAACCTCTAGAAAATTACTCAAGCAGTGAGTGGGTAGAAGACAATGTTCAGGAACAGACATTATTAAATGTTACAAAAAACATTTCTTACAAATATTTAAGATGTCCCCTGAATTATGTTTAATCTCAACTCTAGAGTATCTCTCTGTCTCATCCATATTTTAGGGAGACAGAATGATACCATGGAAACTGCCCTAATCTATAAGACCTGAATCCTGAATTCTACACATGAGTCTCACATAAGTTAGGTGAATGAATATAGTATTGGGCTTCTTTATTTATTCATTAAATATTTTTAGAGTACCACCAACTGGAAGTAACCCCTCTTACCTCTGAACATATACAATAATAGAATTGTACTTATTTATTTCATATTTATTTTCAGTATTTATGTATTTGTTTTTCCTACTTCATTTTACTCATTTATCCAACAAGTATTTTTTGAGAAGGCACATTTTGCCAAGCAGTGGGGTAGGTGGGCATTGCTCTTGCCTTCAAAAAGTTTAAAGCCAGTGGAATAGATAGATAAGAAAAGAGAGAATTACAATCAGCCTAACCAGAGTTATGATGAGGACTAAAAGGGTTGTATAAAATTTATCAAACAATGCCTAAACTACACTTAGGCAGCTGGGGAGATTCCTGGGGAAAGGGCAGTGGAACTAAAATTTGAAAGTTGTATAGAAATTAGCCAGATGAATAATGCAGATGATGCAGGTGTTCCAGAAAGAAATAGCATGGGAAGAGGCTGAGAGGTGAAAGAAAGCATAACTCTTTGGGAAAAGAGAAATAAAAAGTGATTAATTAAGATTTAATAACTGGGTATGATTGAATGGATCTGTAGTGAGAAAAAGTTGCCAAACCATGAGGTATGTCGTGAAGGAGACCAAGAATAGATTACCAAGTAGTTTTTAAGCTAACCTGTTATTCTGGCTCCTTCCTGAGAGTTTTTATATTTTATATTTTATTTTTTATTTTGGCTGTTAAAAGAGTATAAGCTGAGAACAATATGATTACAATTTTTATTTTACAATAAACACTTTTAGCTTTGGAGTAGACAGATTGTAGGAGAAAAGGGATGCAAAGCCACTGTAACGATCTAAATGAGAAGCGATGGTGAGTTGACCTAGCGTAGTGAAGTTTGAAATGTTAATGATAATGATAGTAATAGTGATCATCATAAGAACTAATGCATATCGAGTATCCAAAGAATAAATGCATATTGAGTATTTCTACGTGCCAGGTACTATGATGAATATTTTTCATGTCTGTGATCTTTTATTATTCACAGCAAGCCCATAATATAGGCACCTTTATTATGCCTATTTTACAGATGAAAAAACCAAGGTCTCCTCAAGATCTTTTAAGCTTGAAGGCAAGTGTATCTAAATCCATTTATTAAGTTCACATTCTTTTTCTGACAGATAATATTAGGTGCTGAGTAAAGAATATTAAACCAGACAGAAATTGATCCTTTTCCTTTCAAACTGATAGAAAGATAGACTTTAACCGAAGAAGTGGGTAAAAAACTTAAATAGATGACAAAGGCATCTAAGAATAGTTAGATAACTTGCCTAATATCACACAGAGTAGCAAAGAAAGCACATGAATCCACACCTATCTACTATATAGCTGTGGATTGAAAACAGAGTCCTGAGCAGCACAACCATATGAATTATCAGCTGACAGGAAACATACAGAGGGAAAATAGAAGGATAACAGCAGATTTCTCACTGTAAATAATGTAAATGAGAAGACAATGGAGCAACGAGCTTAAAGTACTGAAAGAAGAAAAAGTGGCTACAACCAATAAAAATATCTTCCATAAATATTAAAAGAAGGCATATAGAAAATTATACTAGAGGGCAATATGGTTTGACATATAGGAAAGAAGAAATAAAGTTGTTTTTCCTCACAGAAAACATTATTGTCTACGCAGAAAAGCCAATGAATTATACAAGAAAAACTACAAAGATAATTTAGTTTAGCAAGGTTCTATAATAAAGATCAATGTCTAAAAACTTATTACTAACCATATATTAGCAACAAAAACTAGGAATTTGAAATGTAAAAGCAGACTAATTCACAATATCAAAAATGTGAAATACTTGGGCATCAGTCCTACGAAAGACATATTAAGTCCTGTACACTGAAAATAACAAAACATAAATGAGAAACACTAAATGGGAAATTATACCATATCCATAGATAGGAAGAATCAATCTTGTTATAATTTCAGTTCTCCTCAAATTATTTATAGGTAACACTATTCCAATCAAAATCCCAGCAAGAGCTTTTGTAGAAGTTGTAAAGGTATTCTAAAATTTATATGGAAATGCTATAGACCTAAAATAGCCAAACCTACCTTGGATAAAAACATCAAAATCGACAGATTAATATATCTGAATTAAAAACATGTCACAGGCCGGGTGCGGTGGCTCACGCCTGTAATCCCAGCCCTTGGGGAGGCCGAGGCGGGTGGATCACGAGGTCAGGAGTTAGAGACCAGCCTGGCCAAGATGGCGAAACCCCGTCTCTACTAAAAATACAAAAATTAGCTGGGCGCGGTGGCCAGCGCCTGTAATCCCAGCTACTCAGGAGCCTGAAGCCGGAGAATCACTTGAATCCAGGAGGTGGAGGTTGCAGTGAGCTGACATCGCGCCACTGCACTCCAGCCTGGGTGACAGAGTGAGACTACGTCTAAAAAAATTTAAAAAATTTTAAAAAGACATATCATAAAGCATGAAGACAACACAATGAGGTGTTTGCGAAGATGGAAAAATATATTAAGAGAACAGAATAGAGTCCTGACATTCTCTCTTTTCTCGATAGATTTACACACACACACACAGACACACACACACACACACACACACAAAATTCAGTGAAGAACTGTGTTCTCAACAAAAGGTGCTAGAACAATTGGATATCCCTATGCAAAAATAAACAAATACTAAATAAATAAGTAAATAAATGAACTTCTATCTACATTTTGTACCTATACAAAAATTAACTTGAAATGGATCATAATTCTAAAAGTAAAAGCTAAAACTCAAAACGTAGGAAAAACCACAGGAGAAAATCTTTGTGTCCTTGGGTTAGGTGATGATTTCATAGATATGACACCAAAATTACAATCCATAAAAGAAAAATATGATTAACTTCACTTACTCAAAATTTTAAAATTCTGCTCTTTGAGACACTGCTAAGAGAATTAAATGGCAAGTCAAATATTATGGAAAAAATGTTAGCAAATCCCATATCTGACAAAAGATTTGTATCTAAAATATGTAAAAAACTCTCAAAACTGAATAATTAAAAATGAATAACAAAAAAGACAAAACATTTGAAGAGATACTCTACTAAAGAGATATGCGAAGAGCAAATAAGTTCATAAAAACACTCTACATTAGTAGTCATTAGGAAAATGCAAATTAAAAGCACAATCAGATACTGCTAAACATCTCTTAGATACTTCACATCCCCAATACCAACTGTTGGGGACAATGCAGAGTAATTGTAGTAATTACTTTGCAATGGAACTCTCATATGCTGCTGGTTGGAATATAAAATGTTACAGCCACTTTGGAAGACCATTTGGCAGTTTCTGAAAAAGTTAAACATATGCCTACTATATGATCCAGTCATTCCATCCCTAGGTATTTATTCAAGAGAAATAAAATGTGTGTTCATGCAGGGCTTGGATAGAAATGTTCCTAGCAGCTTTATTTATAATATCCCAAGATTGAGAACAACCAAATTATCCACCAGTAGGTGAACAGATAAACAAATAATGGTATCTCTATACAATGAACTACTACTCTGTGATAAAAATGAATGAACTATTGATGTATACAAAATATAGATGAATCTCAAATAATTATGCTGAGGGAAAGAAGCTAGAGCAAAAAAACCTCGATGGTATATATTTAATAATTTCATTTCTGTAACAGTCTCCAAAATGAAAACCAATCTATAGTCACAGAAAGCAGATGAGTGTTTGCTGGATAAGGATGGAAGTGGGGAGCCAAGAGAAGAAATCACAAAAGGGCACAAAGAGAAGTTCTGGGCTGATGGATGGATCTGTTCAGTATCTTGATTGTAGTGATGACTTCATGATGCACACATATGTCAACATTTATGAAATTGTACATTTTCAAAATGCCTTGTTATTGTGTGTCAATTATACCTTAAGAACACTGCTTAAAAAGTTAGAGCTATAACTAAAGAATCCCTACCTTACCCAGTTCACTCCTTGTCTCCACATATGTAATTACCACTGATCTCTATCTAAAGCTGATCTCTATCTGCTCGGCGCATTTTAAAAACTTTTTCTACATTTTAGTGTACCCATACAATATATGCTACTGTTTTGTGTGTTTTCAGTGTTCATAACTGTTAATATAATGTGCACATTACGTTTTATTGGCTTTAATCTCCCCAGAGTGTTGTGAAAGATATATGAGCTTCACTTCTGAAGCTGAGGAGCCTGCTGGGAAGAAGAATATGATCCCAAGAGGGAAATAAAGCAATAAAGAGAAAACTTTTTGTAAAATGAAAAAGGAGACTAAAGAAAAGAATAACAAGAAAGAAAAGATAGGATGAAGAAGTTGGAAGAGAGGAAGCTTGGTAAAGTATTTCACAATGAAACATCAAAAGAGTTCTATAATCATAAAATAGGAATTTAAGGAATTTAAGATGAGAGCATTAAAAAGATCTTTAAGAGCCTGCAGGAGATGAAAGTGGGATAAAACAGAAATGTCATGTAAAATGCCGTACATTACAAACTGCCGGTTAAACCAAAATCATGTTGAAAGGTAGAGGGAGAGAAGGCACTTGCCAGGGGAGAGGACCGGGAGGTTATCCACAGCTGGGCTGTGAATGTGACAAAGGAATTACCCAGTAAACCCAGACTGGAAGGTTCAGAAGAGCTGCAAAGAGAATTTAAAGGTATTAATGAAAAGCAGATTATGAGAAGCAAGAAACATTTACTGCAAGTTTTATCAGTTAGAATTAGCTTCAGCTGTAGGCACCGGACACCTCTAAGTAACAGTGCCTTAAGAAGATGGACTTTTGTTTCTCTCTCATGTGCAAGAAACCGGGCATAGGCAGTGCAGGGCTGGGAGGTCAGCTCCGTAGAGTCATCAGGAGCCACCAAGGTTTGTTCTGCTGATCACTCCATCATGCGTAGGGTGAGGTTCTTCATCACAGTCCAGGAGTTTCTGCTGGAGAACCTTATGGGGATCCCAGGGTAGAGGAAGGAAAAACAGAAATAACAAAAGGTACATGCCCACGGTTTCCTACGGTCTCCTGGATGGTGCCACCCAGAACTTCTGCTTTCATTTCATTAGCCATAACGTCATGTCATGACCATACACAGCTGCAAGGAAAGCTGGGAGATGTCACCATGCACCAGCTAAAATTAAGGTTCTGCCATCAAGAGAGAAGAGGAAAACAGACACTGGATACACAATGAGCAATCTTTGCTACCAACTCCTTTAGGCTAAGCACTGTTCTATCTTGTACACACACACACACACACACACACACACACACAACACGTATATTTGTTGAGACAGGGTCTTGCTCTATTGACCAGGAAGGAGTGCAGTGGTATGATCATAGCGCACTGCAGCCTCAACCTCTTGGGCTCAAGCAATCTTCCCACCTCTGCTTCCCGAGTAGCTGGGACTATAGGCGCACACCACCATGCCCAGCTAATTTTTGTATTTTTGTAGAGACAGGATTTTGCCATGTTGCTGAGACTAGTCTTGAACTCCTGAGATCAAGCAATCTGCCTGCCTTGGCCTCCCAAAGTTCTGGGATTACAGGTGTAACCCACCACACCCAGCCAACATATCTATTTTAACCTTCACATAAAAACTACAAGATAGATATTATTATTCCAATTGTAGAGGTGAATAAAATGAGGTTCCCAGAGTTCAAGTAAGTTATTGAAAGCCTCAGTCGTATTAAAATCTAGATCTGTCTGGATCCAAAGCGAAGATCCATGTGTTCTTTTCACAGCTGAAAATAGAAAATATAAGAGTCATGACCCCAGGGGAAAGTTTCTTGAGAAAAGCATAAATGTGAATTCAAAAAAGAAGCATGAGACTCAAGCAGAATGATTAAAGACTTTATAAAAAACAGGACAGTGCATTGACAAATTTGTGAGACTATTTTTACAACAAGAAATTGAGATGCAATATGCTATGGAATATTTTTGGCTTTGCCAGTGAAAACCTGGGATTTTCACATGTATTTCTTTCTTTTTTTTTTCTAGACAGAATCTCGCTCTGTTGCCCAGGCTGGAGGGCAGTGGCACAATCTTGGCTCACTGCAACCTCTGCCTCCCAGGTTCAAGTGATTCTCTTGCCTCAGCTGCCAAGTAGCTGCAATTACAGGCACCCACCACCACGCCTGTCTAGTTTTTGTATTTTTAGTAGAGACGAGGTCTCACCATGTTCGTCAGCCTGGTCTCGAACCCCTGACCTCAGGTGATCCACCCATCTGACCTCCCAAAATGCTGGGATTACAGGCATGAGCCACTGCACCCGGCCATCTGTATTTCATACAGGGTAACCATCTCTTACTTAAACGTTAAATCCCCAATCTCTGAACTCCCCCACTTTTTTCCCTAAATCATTGATTGTCAAAACCTGATTTAAAGTGAAGTAAGGCCTTTTATATTTATTACTTATTTTGTTTAGCTATTCGTAAGTTTCACCGCAGTAATTTTAATGAGCTTGGCTCCAGGAAGTGCCAGACAAGCCCTAGGTGCCATGTAATATATGGCCAATGCACAATGCTATCTTAAACAGTCTGAAACTTTTGTTTAAGAAACATATCTGGCCCGATGTGTTTAGATAAGATAATGTAGATTGTATAACAATCTTTCTACTATTGAAAATCAAATAAGGTAATATCTATGAAAGTGTTGGGGATGGCCTGAGAAATCTGTAAGTATAGAATATATTATTATTATTAGTCTATGGCCGACTGGCTCGTTTGACATTAGCTCAGTAAGTCAATACCTGAGGTGCATTTTCTTCCATGAAAATGATGTGTCTGTAAATATTCCTTGAATATAAATTTCTTAGAGAGTATTATTATTAGAGAAATAGTATTATTTGTGCAAACATTCTAATTAACCCAGTTCAATTTGGTCGTAGAAAAATCTCCCTCACAGACAACACTGTATGTGTGGTAAATCCCTGAAGACTCCTAAGTGAAACACAAATCACTGGCTCACCAGAGCAGAGGCAAATATGAGGTCATTAAGTAGATAAAGATATAAAAATGCTGTGTCTTGTTCTAAAATTATGTATCTAAGCACCTCATGCTCAGGTGATATGCACCATAAAAACACATAAATGCCTTGCTCTTCAATCATAAGAGGAATTATCATTAGGCTCAGTAGAGAGACAATCAGCAGGAGAGGGTTTTGAAGAATTTAAAACTTTGCTGCAGAGGCTGCTTGTTAATTCACAGTTTCTAGGTCCCTGCTATCTGCTCACCATAAGTCTTTCTATAAATTGTATGATTTTTCTTCAGTTTCTTGCAGTGTTTATCATTATATAGTATTTCATTGAGTTCTTATAAAGATATGCAAGGAAGAGAGAACAGGATGATATGCTAATGTGAATTGTTCTTTTAATGACACCCTTAAACATGGGATAGGAAAGACATAAAACACGACTTCCTAAGTGAGCAGCGAACTTCAAAATACTGCAAAATATATCTATGTCATCATCTTAGGAGCCAGAGGCCTATCAAGATACAAGGATTATAACCAGAAGAGGAAAATCTTATTTCCATATTGCTTTGCATCAATAGAAGAAATTTCCTTTCGCAGTACATGTTGCGTCTATTTTGAGATGAGCATAAAAGCAAAGGATGGTGAAATAGCAACAAAACGCGTTATCAGGAGCCTACTCAGTGATGATAACTATAGCTAACCAGATATGCTGGCTCACTTAAAAATAAGTTAGAGAGAAAATAGAAGACCACAAGCATGTCACTGAAAGACTCTCTCTTCATTTTTTTTTCTGACCCCCATAAGCCTCAAAAGCAAAATAAAACTAGTGCCAAACCCAAGGATGGTGGGAGAATGAATATAAGTCTCAGGTTTTCTTCCTTCTCTGGGGTTTTCAGGGGCTAATTCAGACCAGGAAAGAAGCATCCTGTAGGGTTAGTCTCTCCCTTCCATACTTAATTACCACCTACTATATCCAAGTTACTATAAGTAAGACAAAAGAGGAAGATGGTCATGGTCTTGTGGAGCTTATAATCTATTTTGTAAGGTAAAACTACACAAACAAACCAAATTCTTTAGAAGGCAGTGCATGATGAGTGATAACCAGGTCTTAGAACCTATATACATTGCAGGCATTTATAGGAGGCAGAGTGACGTGTTTAATTACTGCCTTCAGTGTCTCGGGATGTAAAAAGGAAGGCAAGAGACAGAAGGATTGGGGAAACAAAGATGAGACATAACTGATGCTTTGGTGTCTGGAGGCCCATGATATATGCACCCTGCAATTTGTTAGCCCCTTGTCAGTGAGAGTGAGACAGCACCCCCTTTAACCCAAGGATAAATGCAGCTGCCTGTGAAGGCGTGAGCCCTTCAGCGGACAGGAGAGAAAGAAGAGACAGGAAGAAATGAGCACATTAGGGAGACAGGACTCTCAAGGCAGTCAAGGGTGTGTGTGGGTATTTTTATTCTGGGCTCAACTCAAAGAAGCTCCGGGCCAGTTTAGCAAAAGGGAGCTTCGCAGTTATAGGTAATGGTAGAGGTGCTAAATTACTTAACTAGATTTTCTTTAGTCCTGTGAGCAACAGCATCATAAACCTGCGAAAAGACTTCTGATTCACCGAAAAAGCTGAGTGCAGATCACATAATGTAAAACAGTAATTATGCTGGCAATTACTCATTTTAAAGTCTAAGCAAGCTGGCTTTAATAAAGCACAAACCACATATCACCAATACTCTCCTTTTTATTACAATAAAATAGCACTTTCAAGCTAGTAATTGCTTTATAGACCTAGAAAAAGAATGCTGATGAGATTATTTTCACAGGGTTCAAATATTTATGAAAATCCTAATAATTTTAAAAGTCAGAACACAAACATTACAGGAAAAAAAAAAGCATGAAATCAAACAGGCTCTGTTGCTCTTTCTGCTGTCTTTTAAACACGAATAAACACTGGTCTCACAGTTTTCTGGCTTCTTGAAGTAGGAGGTTCTTTTTTTGTTTTTTGTTTTTTTTGTTTTGTTTTGTTTTGTTTTGAGATGAAGTCTTGCTCTGTCACACAGGCTGTAGCGCAGTGGCGTGATCTCAGCTCACTGCAACCTCCACCTCCCGGGTTCAAGCAATTCTTCTGCCTCAGTCTCCTGAGTGGCTGGGACTACAGGTACCCACCACCACGCCCTGCTAATTTTTTGTATTTTCAGTAGAGACGGGGTTTAACCATGTTAGCCAAGATGGTCTTGATTTCCTGACCTTGTGATCTGCCTGCCTCGGCCTCCCAAAGTGCTGGAATTACAGGTGTCAGCCACCGTGACCGGCCGAAATAGGAACTTCTTAGGTGCCATTTCAAAGATTGTGTAAAGAAATCTGAATGGTACATGCCTGGACTCTCTAAAGGAACAAGCATCTTTATAAAGGTACACCTTTACTAAAGCTTTTTACTACAAAGTGAAAGAGAAAGGATGCACAGAGATAGCTGAATAAAGTGGAAAACAGTAGTCACAATGGCCAATGCAGGCATTTACCAGATATAGGCATTCATTCATTCTTTCGTTTTTAAATTCATTCTGTCACTTAACATATTTTAATGAGGGCCTCTTCTGTGCCCAGTAGTATTTTTTGGGAGTTGTATCAATCATTATTCAATTATTCATGACCTCTCACTTTATATAAAACAGACTAAAGTGGTATTTTATGAAGCTAGGTGTAGGTCGTAAGTTCAATTTTATAACCTTTATTTTTTATAGTCAATCACCAAACAATATGGCTATTTTGGTGGACCCCTAAATTAGAAATTGGTAGTGACAGAGGTCAGCATCCAATTTATTTTTTGCCCTTTTTGTTGTTGGTTCCATCCCATAGAAAAAATATCTTGATTCATGCTGGAAAGGAGTCACAGTTGGTAACAGTTCCTTAACAGCATGACAGCATGTCCTATAATCTCAAGATACTCTTCAATTAAAAAGAGATGGAAGGAAAGCTTTGATCTGAGGCCTGCACAAAAATGATTTAACCTGGCATTTATTTATAGATTTAATAGGTCACCACCAGAAATATGTGGTGAGACACTGTTTGCTAACCTCATGGAATTTAAATCTTGTGGGGGAGATAGACATAAACAAAATTAATTACACATATGATTATTTAATAATCACTGCAATAAGTACTACAGAGTGTTTTGCAAATGTTAGGTGGGATGCTGACCCGGACTGGGGCATTTAGGACATCTCCACAATTATGGGATCCATTGGCTGTGGAAGGCTGGGGAAGAGGGAGGTGTCAAGGATTATGGAGTGAAGTCTGAGACAGGGAGACTGGAGTAAAGCAGGTTTGTGACAATTTTATTTTGCAAGTCAGAGAAAGTCAAATGTAATGGTCCCCAATGTATGAAAATGTGGAATATCACATCTCTGAGTATATTTTATTTTAGATATATACACAACTGATGCATTACAAATGAAATTTCCCCACACATACGTGCAACTGCTAAAGCACCTGACGGGATCTTTGTGTGGAATTCCCTTCCATGAGGTAAGCTGTGGGGGACACACACCAGGCTTAAGTTCATGTTCACCATTTCCAGCCTGACACCAGGAGAGTTCTGTCTCATTTCTGAGATTTGATTTCTTCACTGTAAAATTAAGGAAATAAGGCCTACCTCATGGAGTTGAGAGGAATAAACAAAATTAAATAGGAATGGTACCTGGCACAGTACTTACTAACTAATAACTATGCTTTATTTTCATTTATTTATTTCTTTCTTCTTTACCCCTCTACAAATAAAAATAAGGAAACATGCTTGCAGGGTTAGCATGAGGATTCGGTGCAGTCCTTTATGTGAAAGTAAGTAGTGTGTGATATATTCTCAAAAAGTATTAGGAAGACAATAAACTGGAAAAAGACAGTAAATATGGCGTTTCACATTTGCTTGGGGCTAGACACTTTTATTCTTCTCAGAACCCATTCCCTCTAAGAGTATAATTTATCAATTCTAGAAGAGCCAATGGGCCACCCATCTGCCTACCTAAACACTCACCCACTGGAATGCATTGTAGGAGATTTACTTCATGCGAGTGGACAGCAGAATCATATGATCTGCCACACAAGTGTCCCTACTCTATAAAACTATACTTACTTTCTCTTTCTTGACTACATCCCTTTCAGATTTATGGGTTCAAAAACGGAGCAGTGTTCTCTGCTCACAAATTACTCTTGGATGTTTACTGACATCCCAGACACAAAGGCTATATGTTCTTGTGCTGCCCCGTTTCTGTGCAATTTCCCCTCTAAGCTCCACATTTCATAGGTCTCGTTAGCTGCTGGACCTGACTGTCAGTCCCTCCTGAATGAAGGAAAGTGATACTAGGAGTTCTTCCATTACAGTCTGGTGTTACTTCATTACCTTCCTAGCTCATGCTTGGTCTTACACTTGGCCTACTTACCTACACTAATGGAGGAGTCAAGAGAATTTGCTATCTTTATCATTGTTCTTGTTTTCTTTTTCACTTTATGGTTACTATATGCTATCTTTTAAAAGTCTGAAAACCACTTTGTGTGCTTTCTGGAACAAGAACAGAAATAAAATAGCTAGAGACAGGCATATATTTAGATAGAAAGATATCTAGATTACACTGATGGATGGATAGATAGATAATAGAGAAATGATAGATGATAGATGATTAAGTGATAGGTAGATGATAGATGATTGATAGATTATAGATAGATCGTAGATAATAGATCATAAATGACAGGTAAATAGACGATAGCTAAATATTGCTGTCAGCATTTTTCATTAATTATTGTATTAGAGAGTTACAATTACTTAGTGACATGTCATTATTTGATGGTGAGTCTAGATCAAATATACCCTCCTGGTTATTCCCAGAAATGGAATTTAAGTTGCACTGTTGGTTGCTATTCCTTCAAGAAACAACCATTTAATATAAAGCCAAATATTTAAAAATTATTTGTCATTTAACAATGATGGGTTACGCTTTTCAGTAGTTTACTTCTTCTAGGCTTTAGATGTCTAGTAAGTGACTTCAGTTATCTGTTTGGATTAATTTTCACTTTACAAAAATCTTTCCTAATCATTTTAGTCCCTCAATGGAATACTTGATGTTATGGGACATCTGAAAATTTTGAGAAAATAATAATGGTAGGTAATTCAAGAAATAAGGGTAATTAAAATTTCCAGGAATCATAAAAACAAATATGGGAAAAATAATAAAACTATAATTTGCTGCTTGAATGTGTTTTAAATCACTTAAAATAATAACAATACTATAAAGAGTCTTTATTAATTTTAATCTTTTAGTGTACCACAGAGAAAAGGCACAGAAGATTATGGAATAGAATATAGATATTATCAATCTGAATGATGTAAAATTATAAAAGAAAAAGTCTCAGAGATAGAAGAGAAGTAAAACAGTAAAGCATCTCCAGGAGAGCAGCAATAAATACTATCTATAATTCATGGAATTAGAAATTAAGATTTAGATATAACATGTTTCTTAAAACTGTATATGAACCAATAAAGGAACTGAAAATCTTGATATAACTATACTTATAAATTGCTGAGGGAAGGTAGAAAGTGATGTATTTGAGCACAATTAATAACTTTCATTATGGGAAATAGATAATGTTTCAATTAGTGGAATATTTGGCTTAACTAGAGATAAAGCAGTAACTACTAGAAGAAACCTAAGGGTGGTTAATAATGGTTGCCTCTGGGAAGTGCTACAAAACATGAAAGAAAGTCTAAGGAGACCATTGTGTTTTTTAAAGTTTAAATCGGAAATATTTTAAGAATTCAAAAACATATAGATAACATAATAAGTATCCAAGTACATCCCAAATTTATCAAATTTTAGATATTTTGCCATATTCTAGTTTTTCTAATTTACAAAGTTTTTAGAACTTTTTTTAACTAAAAAAAGTAAAACATAATTAAAGAACCAAATGCACTTCTCTACTCCATCGTCTACCCACATTTCCCAGGGTTAATGTCTAGCTTGACATTGGTTCTTTATTCATTTGAATGTTTTTTTTCTTCATAGGCATAAATCCATAAAACACATGTATTTTTTTTTTACTTTAAATAACTAGTTTGCCAATTTTTCCTTCAATATTATTTGTTGAAGATTTTTCCATCATGATACATGTAGCCCTACTTCTTCATTCAGCATTTTTGTTGTTTTTGTTATTTAATATAGTATGTGTGATTACAATATATTTATTAACCCTTCCATTAATGCACAGTTGGGCTGTTTGCACATCTTCACTATTATAAATAATCATAAATATCCTGGGGCCAGGTGTGGTCACTTACACCTATAATTCCGGTGCTTTTAGGAGGCCACAGTAGGAAGAATGCTGAAACCAGGAGTTTAAGATCAGCCTGGGCAAAATAGTAAGACCCTGTCTCTACAAAAAAAAGAAAAAAAATTAAATTAACTGGGCACGGAGGTGTGCAGCTGTAGTCCCATGGACTCAGGAGGTTGGGGCAGGAGGATCACTTGAGCCCAGGGGTTCAGGGTTGCAGTGAGCTATGATCTCACCACTGCATTCCAGTCTAGATGACAAACCAAGACCCTTTTATAAAAAATAATATATATCTACTTATGTATCAATATACACGTGCAAGCATTGTTCTAGGCTATGCAGCTAGTAGTGAGTTGCTAGAGAGTAGGGAATGCACACCTTCAACTTTAGTATATCATGCCAAATTAATCTCTAAACTAATGATACCAATTAAAATTCCTACCAGCAACACATGAGTGTTCCTGTTGCTTAAAATCTTTCCAACTCTTGGCATCCTAAAACTTTAATTTTGGAAACTTGGGAAGGTAAAAATGACATTGCTTTGCTTCATTTTCCCTTTACTTGATCTGGAGCACCTTTTCATGTGTTTATCAGACATTTGGGCTTCCTCTCTTATGCTTCTCCTACTCTTTACCCTTGGCCCATTTTTCAATTGTGTTTTTTTTTTTTTGGTAATAAATATGTAGAAGTTATCTATACCACACTAATCTGTTGTGACATACATTACAAATGTTTTCTAGGCTATCTTTCTACTTTGTATATATTTTATATGGATGTTATACATTTTAATATACTCAAATTTATCAATGTTTTCTTTTAAGTTTTGGATATTTTGTACCTTTAGAAATCTCTCCCTACCCGAAGGTAATAAAACATTCTGACATTTTCCTCTAAAATGTTTCCTCTAAAAGTGTTAAACTTTTTCATGTTCACATTTAATTGTTTAACCCATATGGGAGCTATTTTTGACATAGTATAAGGGAAGGGTCTTATTTTAACCTTATGGATAACCAATTATCTCAGCAACATTTATTGAACAGTCAATTTTTCCTCTCCTGGTTTACATGCTACTCCTGCCATACCAAATTTCCATAAATGTGAAAGAGATTGCTAGGCTCTTTGTTCTGCTCCAGTAATTATTTATTTTTTATTATCAAGTCTTCTGAAATATTGATTTTAACCATATATGTGTATTTACTTAAAAAACTAATAAAAATGGAAAATCTCATAATTTTTCACTCTAAAAGTAAAGAACATATTTCTCTTTTGAGGCTTTATGAGAAAAAAAATGCTTTAGTAAAATCATGTCTGGCTGCTTCTACCAAAGCCCTACTCGAAGCAAATTACTTTTACAAATAGTCACAAAACTGTTGAATGCACATGCCTTGAAAATATATTTTATTTAAAATACTGGGTAAATTACTCAGTAGCATAATCTCCTCCATTGGTATAAAATACAATTCATATATGGGAGGTGTTCAGAATCTATTCTTGGAGAAGAGTTAAAAATGGGCTTTAATGCATTTTTTGGAGTCATTAAGCCTTGCCAGGTAAATAATGTGTGTTTTAAACATCTCTGAATCTATATTTACAGTCATATGATAAATGGTAATGGTTCCAAAGAGAAATGCTAAGATCTAATGGACATTTAAAACAGCCCTTCAATATGTATTTATGCAAGGAATCCAAAGAGCCTCAAAAGCAGTTTAGTTCTGTTTGATCAATGGCAATCAATGGTTTTGAAAGATGTAGAATATTTAGAGTCCATATTTAAAACTCCTGTAACTAGCAGTCCTACAAGCTTATGGTTATAAATGCTTCTTTGTAGCTTGGGACAGATGTGGAATTTTGAAAATATCCCATTAACATCAACACCCAAAAAAGGCCAAGAAAATTTAGCACAGAAAAAGATGACATTTCACAATAGTAAAGTTGTGGTACCAAACAAGGAAAGCTGGTGCATCCTTTTTATATCCTCAAATGGATTTTCATTTTATGTTACTCAGTAGGAGTCATTTTGAAGACAATTTCTTCTGAAAATAATCTTTGAAGCTTTACTGTTTTTAAAAATCCCATTTGATTCAGTTTGCACAGGCCTTGGTTTCTATTTCTGTTCTTTTCTCCCTTTAGAACCACTTACATTTCCATTGCATTGTTTGAATGAAAGAATAAAATCACACCTACTGAGTCCTTTAAATGAACTGCGTGTGTGTGGAGGGAGCCTTAGACCAGAATTTGCATCAGATTCTTGGAAAGCCTTTCTGGACTGAAGAGTGTCAGGAAACCATAGCAGACCTTCAGAAACCATCTGATAGTCGCCTATTGACATATGAAATGGAGTCACCTTGATTGATTTGGATGGCAGGCCAACTCTTCTTGCCCAGGAGAAACTGCTATTTGGTGCTCCCAAAGCATTAAAGTGCAGTGCTGGTGGTGAGTTTATTATCTTGTTATTTCGCCACACAATATCTCTGAACCCCCACCTGAAATAATAGAGACCCTATGCTTTTGCTTCAGTGAGCCTCAGATCTCACTGTGTTCATATGAAATTCCAGTCTAATAAATTATATCACCATGAAACTCATTCCATAGCTCCAAGTCATCAACTGATATCTCTTCCTCTTTTACTGGTATTCTAAATTCTTACAAGCATTGGGAAGTATCTGTAGAGATCTGGACATCAAGAGAGATGAATTTGTGTCTCTTACGTTGCTGTTCATGTCCCAATTCCTTCTGCCACTCACCTCCATTTGATTCAACCATTCTTCATGAACCTAGGCAGCCTTCACATAATCCCTAATCCACAGGTCACTGAATTAAGTGAAGAAACATCAGGACTGGTTCATTCAATAGATAAGAAATGAAATCAAACCACACTTGGCTTATGAATCACTGACAAATACACCGTATTAGAGAAAAGCATCTGTTATCCCAGGAAAATGGAGTTCAACACAATACATATATTTTATATTCTACTGTGGCAGAGAATCATTATAAGAAACTTTAACTTCACAAGTAGAATACTAACTGATCTACTCAACTTATTGCAACCATATTAAATGTCATTCTTTATGCAAAACATACCAGAGATTATACAATAATTCAGGTTGGTCACAGTCTGGATTATAAAACCACAATGTAGAAATATAAACAAACATGGACGCATAAAGAATAATCCACAGGGAGAGTGTGACACAAAATACACTGGGAAACATGTGGAAAGTCAGAAATGAGACACACAATGATATAAATAGAAAATATGTGGGAAGGCAGCCCCTGAAAAAATCCTATGGATATGCAGGTGCTTAATTGATGCTTTGGATGGTGGTTTGATAAAGAGACATCCTTAAAAGCTAGGAGAAAAAAATATATGAATGCAAAGAGGAAACTAAGAGGTTCACAGAAGGACAGGAAGTGACAAAAGCAAAAGGGATTGAAGACAGGCAAAGATGGCAGCCATTGTATCACAATTGTCTATATGCTATTTTCACACAGATAATTACTTAGTAAATTTATATATTTCCCAATAAAAATGCATCTAGATGCTAAAATGTTATTTATTCCTTCTTATTATTTTATTACTATAGTATTACTTTATAAATAAATTATGAATATATTTAGGAAGTTATACGTTACACATCATTAGAGCACTTAGTTCAGTTCCTTTATTTTCTCCAAATAGTTCTATGACTTTTGGGTGTTCTGGCTGGCCAGGTTCTGAGAAATTGAGAAGTTGAGTTATTCAGTTAGGGCAGGTCAGAGGTTATAGGCTGAGGTGTGGCCAACCAAGGGGGATACAAGTCAGGCTGAGGTTACTGCCTGGTACAGATACAGGGCTAAGAAAGATGCAAGAACCAGGGAAGAAACACAGGTTGCTTGCCTCATTTTGGAGGCAAGGGGCAAAAAAAGACGTAGGACAAGGGGTACTTTTTGTTGGAAGACCAGTTGAGGCATGGAATCATCGAGAAGTCTGAGAGAAATGTGCTATTCTAATATCAACATGATTTATCCAGTTCCAACTCGCTATGTCCATTGTGAGATAGCTCCCATTTCTTCTTAAAGAACAGGGATAGTTAAGTTAGGTCTGTTTTCCCAGGGCAGAGGTAGATGGATCTCCCATCCAGAATCCCCACCACTCTCTGCTCCCAGATAACTTCCTGGTCACCAGGCCATGAGCAACAGTGTGCCTCCACAGGGGCCTCTCGGCTTGAATTTGTGAGGCACAGGAAGTGGCCTGGGAGGCAGCACCTATTCAGTGGGTGGAAGTGATGACGTGAGTCCTCCCGCAGTATTCAGGCCTGTGCACTAGGGGACCCACGACAGCGCAATCAGCCTGCTTCTCTTCATGCCGAGAGATGGCTGAAGTAGGTATTTAACAAACGTTTATTGAATAACGAAAGTAATGTGCTATTTGCCTACCATGTGTATTTACTTGCAGAGAAAATGCCTACTGTTATTTGTGTTCACCTGAGAAAGGCCAAGGCCTGATGTAGCCTAGTTTTTTCACTTTAGTCTCTGGGCCCTGAGGCAGTCAGTTCTGGATGGGCTGTGTTCAGGACGCCTCCCTGGTGGGTGTGGGATGCAGGGGTGACCCAGCACCAGCTGCCTACAGGCAAAGCTCTGCTGAGTCAGGCCCCCAAATGAGTGTGGCCAGTGCAGCCTAGGTCCTGCTTTATCTTTCATTTCTAAATTTATTTCCAGATGACACTGCTTTTTCAGATGACACTGCTTACTACTTCATCCTATTTTCTTTGGCTGTCTTTTTTGGCCATTTTAGAAATCCTGAGTTACACATTTAGTAGCCTAATGATATATAGTAGGGAAATTAGAATAATAGTCACTGCAAAAGTAATACAACCAAGTGATTACTGTGCAGCAGAAATTTTTCATCTACCTTACCTACCTTTCCTCCCCAGGCGACTGAGAAACAGCACAGAGTTGTAGTTAAGGACATGGACAGAGGATGCAGATTCAAATACAGCTCTGCCACTTACAGCCCTTGTTTGAATTGCGCATGGGTTTCTTTACATCTTCTCCAAGCTACCAAAAGGCAATCATAAGAAAGATGGAGTTTTCTGTTTCAATTTACCACTTCCTGTGGATATTCAAATTAAAAAGTACATCTTAAAATGCTTGACCTTGAGCAATCTATTTGACATTTACTGATTGTTCATTCTTGTAGTCATCTTGGGCTGCTGTAACAAACTACCACAGCCTGGGTGGCTGAAGCAACGTTTATTTCTCATAGTTATAAAGGCTACAAGTCTGAGATCAGGGCACCGGCATGGTCGGGTTCTTGGTGCGAGGCCTCTTTCTGATTTATAGACAGCCACTTTCTTGCTCTACCCTCACATGGAGGAGAGAGAAATCATCTCTCTCTTGTTTCTTCTTATGAGGGTGTTTATCCCATTCATGAAGACTCCACTTTTGTGGCCTAAGTCCTCCGAAAGCCCTTACCTCCAAATACCGTCACAATAGGAGTTAAACATAAGAGTTCTCGGAGGACACAAAAATTCAATCCATAGCACTTACCATTGGGTCAGCCTCCAGGATGCAAAGATGAATAAGACACATTTCCTAAACTCAAAGAAATTGTAGTCGTGTGTGTGTGTTTACATGTTGTATTCATCTGTTTTGACACTGCTATAAAGAAATGCCTGAGACTGGGTAATTTATAAACAAAAGAGGTGTAATTGACTCACAGTTCTGCAAGGCTGAGGAGGCCTCAGGAAACTTACAATCATGGCAGAAAGTGAAAGGGAAGCAGGGACCTTCTTCACAAGGAGGCAGGAGAGAGCGGAGTGAAGAGAGAAGAGCCCCTTATAAAACCATCAGATCTTGTGAGAACTCACTCACTATCGCAAGACAGCATAGAAGCAACTGCCCCCATGAGCCAGTCACCTCCTACCAGGTTTCTCCTTCAACACATGGGGATTGTGGGGATTATAATTTGAGATGAGATTTGGTTGGGGACACAGCCAAACCATATCACATGTTGAATGTGAGAAATAAAGTAAAACAGAGATAGAGGAAAAGAAGAAACAATGTTTTGGAATAGGGTAGGGACAGGGTATCCAGCCTTTATTTTTTCTCCTATCCTTTCTTCCATCCATTAACAACTGAACAGCATCTATGTTGTAACATCGCCTTTCCATTCCTTTGTCCCTTACTGATAGGCCTTCTCCATAATTTGCCATACCAGAGAACTAACTGCTCCCCAGATGAGTTGAAAAGAACAGCTGAACTCTTCCATCTCAGGTGGTGTGGCCTGGCCAGGATCCTTGGGAGATTCTTCCTCTGTGGATTCACATTTCCCTGAAGTGAATGAGGTTTCAGGCTGTGCATGAAAGCTGCTTAGTTATGTATATACCTGGCCGATGTGAATGGAGAGGACAGAGGCTCTATGAGGAGGGAAAGAGAGAGGACAGTAGCACAGGTGACAAGAAAATAAGTGTAGGATGTGCTAAACAAATTGAATATTATTGATTTTATGCATCAATATTTTTCTGACCTCCCTCTGTAAGACGATTGGCCTGACAGAGGCCAGAGAAAGAGATTAGGGTATTCTCATGTTGGACATGCTTTGGAAAAAAAGAATGTTAATATTAAGAATTCCATCTTATATGCTCTAGATAGAAGGTCTAGATTTTCATATGATCTCATGTTTTTCAGAAACCCTAATCCAAAGTCATTAACTGTACTCATATAATTATGGAAAAGGGTAAAGTGGCTTCTAAGTCCATTGTTTATTCATTTTCCACAAACACACTATGAAGTTGCGAACATGTAAACCAGAGTTCCATAATGATTTCTGGCAGCTGTTTTCTTGAACTCATGACACCAGCACTTAGTGCTTTTCTGCAGAATGGCTGAAAGGTTCACAAATCCAATATCCTTAGAAGTTATTTTATTAGATTTCCTAACTTTAAAGCCTATCTGGAAAGCCCTTATTCCTTTGCAACTATTACTGACTGATGCTGATTATGCCATCAGCAAACCTCACTAACTCCAGTTCTTCACTTAGATCATTAATGGTCAATAGAGGGCCTGAAATGGTTCACTATTAACTTCTCATTCAGAAGACTGGCATTGAACACTTTTCCTTTGTTTTACACTGCATGCTAAGCTTGGCTGTCTATGGAAAAAGAAAGAGGAGAGTGAAATAAACTAATCCCTGATTCATCTTGCATTCTTTCTACATGTACATGAAAACTAGGATTGTCAGGGCATCTTTATATGAGCTGAGCACACAGACTGCAAAGGAGAAAATGTCAAAGGTGCCTGACTCCCAGTGCACATATACAGAAGCCAGAAGGAAGCACACTCAATATACACACTGCCACAATGTTTGCCTCAGTGGTTCTCCCATGTAGGTTCTTGGAGTCAGGCCTGGCTAAATGCATCACAATGAAATGGGTAGGCTTTAAAATTCAGATTTATGGACCTCTAGAGATACTAATACAGAGATACTGATACACTTCTAGAGATACTGATACAGATTACTGATTGCTCACTGTTGTAGTCAGCTTGGGCTGCTGTAACATACTACCATTGCCTGGGTGGCTGAAGCAACAACATTTATTTCTTATAGCTATGAAGGCTACAAGTCTGAGATCAGGGTGCCAGCATGGTCAGGTTCTGGGTGCAAGGCCTCTTTCCAATTTATAGACAGCCACTTTCTCGCCATATTCTCACATGGAGGAGAGATAAATCATCTTTCTCTTGTTTCCTCTTATAAAGGCGTTTGTCCCACTAATTGACTCCACTTTTGTGGCCTAAGTCCTCTGAAAGGCCTCACCTCCAAATACCATCACAATAGGGGTTAGAGTTTAAACATACACGTTCGGGGAGGACACAACAATTCAATTCATAGCCAATTTAGCCAATCCAAGCCCCCAGAATGCAAAGATGAATAAGACACATTTCCTAAACTCAAAGAAATTGTAGTTGTGTGTGTTTGCACATGTGTGCATTAGTCTGATTTCACACCAGAAAGAAACATATATATTTCCTTTTTTGAAAGCTACTCAGATTATTCTAATGCAAAGCCAGCTTTGAGTACTGCTGTTAAGGCAAGATCTCAACCTCTCCCCAAGCTCAAAAATGGCAAGGGTTGGAATGAGAAAGAATCTTATCTATTGTTACAATCAGAATGAGACTCAGTCATGTCAGCCTCCTGAGCAGGTTAATAACTTGTCACTTCTCTAATGTAGCTGTGTTTAAATATTGTTTTTTAAAAAAATATGTCTACGTGGAAGAGGCAGAATGTTGCAGAAGGGAAAGCAGGGGACGATGGATTGTTGGGGTCAATGGTCAGTCTTACTTTTCTTGTCCTGAGAAACTCCACTCTCTCAAACTCATAGGTACCCTCTCAGCAAAACAAAAGCTCTGCAACTAAAAGGACCCACTGTCATGAGAAGATATTTACTTGACCATTGATTGTTGTAAAAGCTCACCTCTTGGGAACCTCAATATCATACCTAGTAACTCATCACTTATTCATCTTAAACCAAATGCTACTTTCCCTGATTATATATATATGTGTGTGTATATATACACTATATTATATATAATATATATTATATAGCATATATATTATAGTGTATATATAGTATATATTATAGTGTATATTATATATTATATAATATATAATATATAGTATACTATATATTATATATATAATTTTTCTTGCTGTTATATTTCCATTGATGTTTTAGTTTCTAGAGATTTTGTTTGTTTTGAGACTCAGGCTACTAACAATGCTGCCTCCTTCTTGGTCCATCTCTGGATGTAACACAGAATCCCAAACACAGCGTCCAGGAGCTGATGTTCATTTCTTAGGCGGATGTGGTCCTAGGGGAAGAGGAACATGCACATTTCCTTTCTGCTCTTTGGGGACAGATGTATTTTTAAAAATAAGAGAAACAGTTGTAAGTGGTTTCCTTTCTTACGAAGAGTAAAAAGACAACTTAAGATTATGTTTTGTGGCTAGTACAGTGAGGAAAGAAACCAATGGATTATTCCAAAAGGAAGGATGCTCAGATGAGCCTAGACTTGAAAAATCCTCTACTAAAAGTGGAGAACAGTTAGATATCTAGAAGGAAAAGAAGGTGAGAGCCAGTGAGAGTGGTTTGTCCCTGTTACCTTCCCTTGGGTAAAATCAGCAAAAATTTAGTGATGGAACACACAGCTGGAGATTCAATGAGACTAGAGTCATCTATGCCCGTGTGCAGAGGCCAGTGGGGTGGGTGGATGGAGCCTGAGCATGCTGCCATGGAGACACCAGCTCCTGCTCTGGTGAGCCTGATGGAAGAGGATGCTTTTTGCTTGCCTGTGAGGTTCCTCCCAGGCCATGGGCAAGGACTTGCTTTGGGAAGGAATGCACAAAGCAGCCCCTTGAGGAGGAGAAGCAGGGACAGGATGGTGAAGCTTGAGCTGGAAGTAACCCACCTTCGAGTTTCCCATATGCGCCCATAGAAGGACCATCAACATCTGAGTGCAAGGAAGGAACAGGGACACTGAGAGGCTGGGATGGTCCCCTGCGGCTCAGTATCTTTTTGCAACACCCATATGTAATTTCTGATTTCCAATGCTCCCAGAAACAGAAATATACCAACATGCACAGTATCCCATGAATAACATCACCTGCAGAATTTGAGTAAAAATCACTTTGACAGAAGAGTTAACCTGACTCTTGTCATTTTACCCTTCTCAAAGTTATCCTTATTTTTGTCCATATGCAGTTTTAAAAATCCCAAGAGATTGGAGAGGAAGGAGAAATGAATAGGCAGAACAAAGAGAATTTTTAAGGTAGTGAAAGTATTATGAATGATACAATAATGGTGATGTCAATCATTATACATTTGTCCAAACCCATAGAATGTCCAACATCAAGAGGGAGCCTGAATGTAAATGATGAACTTTGCATGATAATGACATACCAAAGTAGGCTCATCAGTTGTAGCAAATGTACCACTGTGATGTGAGATGTCAACAGTGAGGGAGGCTATACATATACAGGAGGGCAGGAGTATATGGGACCTGTCTGCACTTTCTATTCAGTTTTGCTGTGAACCTAAAACTGCTCTAAAGAATAAAGTTTATTTTAAAAAATATCCTAATAAAGTCTTTTAACAAAATGATATTCCTTAGTTTCTGAAAAGAGGCCAGATAGCACCCCTATGGAATCCCAGGCAACTTGGACCTTTAACAGCTCCCTCTCCATCCCTGACAGAAACCTTAGGTTACCTAGGAATTATAATTGTGTGCTCAGACATTTAGGAATTTGGGGGAATTTCTTTCTCTTGGAGTCCTCTGACTCAGTCTCCGGGTGACCCGGTGTTTCAGTTTTTATAGTTTTCATCCCATTTTCTCATACGTGGCTTCCTCTCTGCTAAGCCCCATGAGATCAGCTCTTCAGAGGACCTGTATCTGGCTTCTTCCTCAGGCTTCTCTGCAGCCCATGCCTCAGGGTACCAAACTCAAGAGCAACACCTTAATTCTAATACTGAATTTTAGACATACTGCTTCTATATACATTCAACCATCTTGATTTCTGATCTTTGTTCCTCATCAAATCATAATTTATTCATCTATAATTACCTTCCTATTTGAGGCATCTACATTAATTTGACTGATCTTATTACTAATATTTTTTCTTGATAAGGGTGTTTAGGGCAGAATAGCTCAGAAATGAGTCCTGTATGCTATCCAGACCAGTTCCACATTGTATGTGGAGAACCAAAAACTTCCAGGTTGGGACTTAGTCTAGAAACAGCAGACAGACACTATAGGAATATCACGTGTAGAATTCCATCTAATCTTCTTAAAGTTAGCCAGAGACACAGTCCACTCTGTGCTGATATTAGGACCCATTGATTTCTATTTTCTTTGGGGAAAATTATGGAACTAACTGAGATGCTTGGAGTTAATTAGGAAGTGCTTACTTGGGACTATGTATTAGTTCATTTTCACGCTTCTATAAAGAACTGCCTGAGGACAGGCAATTTATAAGGAAAGAGGTTTGACTCACAGTTCTACATGGCTGGGGAGGCCTCAGGAAACTTACAATCATGGTGGGAGGCAAAGGGGAAGCAAGGCGTGTCTTACATGGTAGCTTGTGAGGGTAGAGAGAGGGAAAGTCATACACTTTTAAACCATCAGAACTTGTGAGAACTCACTCACTGTTCTCACTAGCATGAGAACAGCATGGAGAAAACTGCCCCCATGATCCAATTACCTCCTACCAGGTCCCTCCCTTGATAAACGGGGATTGCAATTTTTGAGATGAAATTTGAATGGGGACACAGAGCGAAACCATATCAGACTATTTGGAGGGTAAGGACTATATCATGATAAATATCAACATGCTTAAGCCAAGCTCCTTTAAAACAGAAAATATCTAGCATCCTTTGTAAAATGCCCCAGTAGTGAAATAAATTATCCCAACAAATCCAGCAAATAGAACATAATGGAGCAATTGTCAGTAAGTAGTGGTAACACTGATGCTGGTGAATTTATTGCATTTTCTTTGTTATCCCCGCTTTAGACATATGAAAGTATTTGCAGCAATTTTATGCTGCACAAAAACCAAATGCCCAATCAGGCTGAGTGCGTCTGATGAGAGCACAACATTATTTTCATTCTCCTTTTTTAATTAGGATGCACCAGTAAATTATAGGTTGCTTCCTCTTCTCACAACCTTAACAAATGCAGATGAGCAGAGCTGCTTCTCAGGTTAACACTAAAAATTCTCAGTGCCATTTGTTAAATACAGTTCTTAAACAAGCTGTGTAAAAGCATCAATGATGAGCAATACTGATGTCAATAGATCGTTTAGAGAAGTTAGTCTTTAGTGGAAGCTACCTCATAGATACACCAGGTTTGCTACTTGGGAGCAAATGCTCTTACTGATAACAGTGTTCTTCTGCCTAGTAGTAGGGTTTGATTTTGAAGTTAATGTAAGGAATTCCTGGAGTAAATGTGTCTAATATACATGAATAGTTTAGACCTGCAAGAAGCCTGGCCTTGGAGATTCTATAATTCCATCACTGTATCAGGCAAAGAAAGAAGTCTTAGGGTAGTTGAATGGGCTAGCCCAAAGTTACAGAGCATAAAATAACAACAATAACAACACTGTATGCTTTTTAACTTCTATAGTTTATAAACACTTCCAAGTGCATCATTCCTGCTTTGGAAATTGAAGCTTAATTTATTTTCCCAGGTCACCTACCCTCTTCATCCCTCACCCCTTTTGCTCGTGTCCAGCTAATATGCCTTGTGAACTTAAATACTAACAGTATTTCATGTGAGATATTTAAGAGCTCCTTAAAGAGGTTTAAATCCAGTGGGCTTAGTTTTGTTTTTCTTGGATGCTTTCTGAAATTAAAAGAGTGTACCTTCCAAAGTTTCATTTTTTCTGTACATGCAAGCAATTCACTTTGTAGGTTTGCAATAGAGAAGCAGTCAGCAGGCTTTATACAGCTGTGCTGATACCCAAGGTAGTGCCAACAAGAAAAAAGTGGGTGATCTTCATTGTACCCTGGTAGGTTCAAGATTAGACCTTGAAAGCATGGCAGGAATATGTGTTATCAGCTAATGTTATTGATTTGGCTCACTTACACACTGACAGTATTTTCTTTTAAAAAATGACAATGGTACTACATAGAGATTGTCCCCAAAGGGCCAGCCAGTCTGGACACTGAACTGCCAGAATGGTTTGTGTGAAAGGCCCCAGAGACTACAAATAAAGGCAGGGAAATCCCTAAAGATAAAGCAGATTCCTTTTGGATTGTCCTACTGGGAGGGCTGCAGACAGCTTTTGATATAAGAGGAGTGGACTACATCCTCTTTAATCCTCTCCTTCTACATCTGTGATTTTTTCCCACAACTAAAATGAAACCAAAACCCAATGTTGCCTCTAATTGACTTCATCGAGATATGTAACTCCATCGATATGGTCCATCTCATCATCTCCCTTTTCACATCATCTCTCAGCCCATCTGCCTGTGGATTCCAGTGCTCACCTGTACGCAGCTTCTGTCCTTACATCTGTTGTATGTGCTATATCATGTTTCCCTAGCTTCCTTTGTTCACAGGCCATTTCTTTGTGAGTTTTGGTCTCACTCTGTCCTCTAGGCTGCGGTGCAGTGGCGTGATGTCAGCTCACTGCAGCCTCCACTTCCTGGGTTTGAGTGATCCTCCCACCTCAGCCTCCTGAGTAGCTGGGTCCACAGATTCACGCCTCCATGCTTGGCTAATTTTTGTATTTTTTTGTAGAGATGGGTCTCATCATGTTGCCCAGGCTGGTCTCAAACTCTTGAGCTCAAGAAATCTGCTTGCCTCAGTCTCCCAAAATGCTGGGACTACAGGCGTGAGCCTCCATGCCTGGCCATGCTTATAGGTCAGTTATTCTTTCTCATCTCCCTCATTAAATTAGAAACAATTTTGTCATAGGAACTCCTTTTTAAGACCACGAAGTGCCCAGTATAGAGCAAAGTGCTCTAAGTATTACATTTTGACTGACTTTCCTTCCCAGCTTTGTGAATTCCACAGTATTGAATTTTATTTCTACACCCGAGAGAAAAAAAATGAAGGCAAGTTTAGTGTGTATATTTAACCACTCCCAATAGTTATTTAAAACCCAGCCTCTTCTAATTTTATTCTTAAATACCATAATTAGGATTTGTCTATACATAATATAGAATCTCAGTGAGCTACCACATTATTCCATTAGTCATTCTCTGCATCATCAGACCAGTAATTAACATTTCACCTGTCTCAAATTGCACGTAGTATCTTAGACGAAATGAAAACAAAGTGAAAGGCGGGTTTTAATCATACACTGCACCAGTCGTCATGATAGAAATGTTGTGACTTTGGTAAGTATAGTACTTCTTTTGTTAGATGGTAATTTTGATTGATAGATCAATCCAACTATTTAAAACCACTGATGATTATCCAACGTGTTTTCTTCTCCTAAAATCAGCTAAAATAATTGTTCTCCTTACTATGCTGATCGAAACAAGTCTGTGAATAAACTCTTCACCCTTAAATTGTGACCTTTATTCTATGAGGTAAGTCCTCACTAGCTGGGATGTTGCTTCCGGTGAAGTAAATGAGACCCGGATGTCCCAATGCCCTTGCCTGACATGAGTAAGGAGTTTATACTCATTAAGTCATTATCCAGCCTAAGGATTAAGTCCAAAGAGATAAGAGTGAATCATTCACTCTAGGGGAAGTGTGCCATCTATTTTAGGCCAGAAGGAAACAATTTTGCAAATGACCTTTTCCAGTGTGATAAGCAGTCTCTTTGGAGCCAGAAGGAATTAAATTCTATTTCTCCTTACAGTGGATAATTTTTCCTCCTTTCCTACACAGACCCAGACACAGTGTGACAAGCAAAGAACTCAACTTATTTTAGTATGAAGACTCACAGATATATTAGTTTAGGTTTCTTATAGGAGATAAAACTCATCCACAAAAATTTCAACAACAAACATGATGGTTGTTCAAATAAAAAGAATTTAAGAGGAATAATGTACAGTTTTTGACATAACTACAAACAAGCAAACAGGAAAGAAATGCTCAGGTCCTGAGCAAGGGAGATGATATGGTTTGGCTGTGTTCCCACTCAAATCTCATCTTGAATTGTTGCTCCCATAATTCCTATGTGGTGTGGGAGGGAGCTGGTGGGAGACAACTGAATCATGGGGGCGGTTTCCCCCATGCTGTTCTCGTGGTGGTGAATAAATCTCATGGGATCTGCTGGTTTTACAAGGGGTTTCCCTTTTCACTTGGTTCTCATTCTCTCTTGCCTACTGCCATGTAAGATGTGCCTTTTGTCTTCCGCCATGATTGTGAGGCCTCCCCAGCGACATGGAACGGTGAGTCCATTAAATCTCTTTTTCTTTGTAAACTGCCCAGTCTCAGGTTTGTCTTCATCAGCAGTGTGAAAACAGACTAATACAGGAGAGATGTCTAAGGGATACACTGATGAAAAATAGTTTACGGGTCCAGACTGTCAATAAATTCATTAGGATTCAGGAAAGCTATTGTCACCAAGAAGGCTAATACAGTCTTAGTTCATCACTCAGTAGAAATGAAGTATTTTAAAGGTGTTGTGTAATAAAGTGCACTATTTAGCACTGATTTGGCAATATGTGGTATTTTGTGTTTGCTTCTGCATATCACACGTTTAAAAGTATAAAAACATATTACATCCTTCTCTGGAAAATAGTAGAGAATAATATGAAAACACTTCAAAGACAAATGAAATAAGTGGTCACTTTGCCACCCAAAGATAACCATTTACCAATAGAAAACAATTTTCCCTTACACTTGTAGTTTAAAGGCATTGCACCATTGTCTTCAAAAAGGCATTGCACCATTGTCTTCAAAAAGGCATTGTATCATTGTACCACATCTTGAAGGCCTAATTGAGCTGGATGGGCCATTAAGATATACAGAGTTTAACCTATAACTTAACTTTGACAAAGTAATGAAATAATTTTACTAATATTTTATCAAAAAAGTCATAGAGGTTATGGGATTGGCTTGAAACCAGTTTTTGATATATTGTTGCTGATTATTACCTTCTTCAAGATGAGCTGCACTTTTGTTAACATTTTCTATCTGGACATTTTTAGGATTTTAAAAAATTTCTGGTGGTCTGAAATTTTGCAATATCTAGCTGTAGGTGTTTTCTTATTCCTTATAGGTGTTTATAGGTGCTTTCTTATTCAGCACTTCACAGAAATTTTTAATTGGAAAGATCTTGTCCTCTTTGGTTCTAAAAAGTTTATTGCATTATCTCGTTTCTATTCTCTCCTTCTATATTTTCTCTTACTTTTGGTGAAACTTTTAACTGCCATATGTTAGGGTACATGGATTGGTCTCAATGTCTAACATTTTATCTATTTTCCAATTGTTAGATTTTTACTATTTTTGGAATATATTTTCCTCTTTGTCTAAGCAATCTGCTCATTTAAAAAGATTCACACACACATTTATAATTTTATATGTGAACATACAAATATACATAATATATACATGTATACACACATATATACATTTTATATATATATACACACACACACACACATATATATATATATAAAATTTCCATGGGTACCTTTTTGTCTGTCTTGTTCATGGCATCTTTTTTTGTTTTATGAATGTATTATCTTCTCACATCTCCCTGAATATAATAGTTACAGTTATTATAAGTGATCTCTGTTTCCTGAATTTTCTGGGATATTTATTCCACTGCACTCTTTTTTTTAGTGCTGCATTCTTCCTCAAATGTCTGAAAATTCTGATTGCCCACTGATATTTAAGAATGAGAAAACAGGCTGCCTGAGAGGCATGTCTGTATGCGTAAACTGCATTCATTCATTATTTTTTGGTTTGGTGAGAGCAGGTCTTGAGTTCCTGTCAGGCTTGGGACCCCTTCTAAATGCCAAATGAGGCAGGCTTTACTCTTGCCTGTCAAAACTCACGTTAGCTGTCCTAATTCTTTCCAGGTGTTAGTTCTGCTTTCTTAGAGAAAAATTTGCCATTTTTTGCTCAGGTATAAAGGTCGTTTGTGTGCTGTTGTGCAAGAACAAGAGAAAGAAATATGAGGAGACCAACAGACCTCCCGTAAACACACTTTTCAGTCTGACTTCCCAGTCCCTCCTGAACACTGTTCCTGGGGTTCTGCCAAACCGGTCAGCCCCTTCCTCTGCTGTTGCTGGTCAGTGTACTTCATATGTTGGGAATTCTTTCTCTCCAGTTCAATAGTGCACATACTTCCATTCATTTTACATTTTGTAGTGTGATGGTCAGTCTTAAGTGTCAACTTGGCCAGGCCATAGGTCCCAGTTATTCAGTCAACACTAATTTAGCAGTTACTGTGAAGGTATTTTGTAGATGAGATTAAAGCTCGTAATTAGTGACTTTAAATAAGGGAGACTATCCTTGATAATCTGGGTGTCTCTCACTCAGCTGCAAGACCATAGGTCAGAGCCAAGACACACTTGAGAAAGAAGACATCTACCTGGGGACTGCAAATGCAGCCCATGTCAGAAAGTTCCAGCCGGCCCTTCTGACAGCCTGGGCTATGGATTTCATATCTGTCTAGCCAGCCCCACAGTCAAGTAAGCAAATTCCTTAAAATACATTTCTTAATACACATCTCCTACAATTTCTCTGGTAGGACCTTCACTGATACATCGAGAAATTTATTGAACTCTCTCATCCACTGAGAGACTCTTCTCCCTATGTAGCATTCCTTACTGCTTATGGATTTATACTACTAAATTTTAATAAGTTATTATAAAGGAAGAAGATATGAACATATATTCTTAGTATAACACTTGGAGCCAGAAGGCCTGATTCTTTAACCCCTCATTTTTGGATATTTCCCCCAAATTTTCATTACTACTGTTAATATGGTTAATGTTGCATTGAACATCACTGTATACGAACCTTATACTTCTCAATATTTTTTATGTTAAATTTTTATAAGAGAAATTGCTATATCAAAGGGTACATACTGGCTGGTCATGGTGGTTCACACCTGTAATCCTAGCACATTGGGAGGCTGAGGTGGGAGGATCACTTGAGGCCAGGAAATCAAGACCAGCCTGGGGATCATAGTGAGACTCTATCTCTAAAAGAAAAAAAAAAAATACAGCTGAGGGTGGTGGTATGTGCCTGGATTCCCAGCTATTCAGGAGCCTGAGGTGGGAGGATTGCTTGATCCCAGGAATTCGAGGCTGCAGTGAGCTATGATCATGATTGTGCTACTGCACTCCAGTCTGGGAGAAAGAACGAGACAAAAACAATAAAAAGGGCAAGTACTTTCTAAAATCTTTTGTTATATATTGCCAAATTGTTCTCCAGGAATTGTATGCCTATTTCTCACGGCCATCTGTAAGATGTGAGAATAGCTATCAGACATTCAGAAGGGCAAAGGGAACTGCAACACCTTCAAAGGAGACTGTCCATCACAAAGGACAGAATTAGAAGATGTCTTATGTTCAGTGGGATGATTGATTTAGAGAAGACTCAGGGGTTACATGAAAGCCACCTTCAATATTTTGCCTCAAAGAAGTAAACTAGGACCAATGAGCAGAATCTAAAGAGATAGTTGGCTTTTCTTTTTTTTTTCTGACCAACATAAGGAAGGACATTAAATAAAAAATATTTTTTAAAAAAAACTACAAAAGTATCCCTACATGAAATGGGCTTTCTCATCAATAGGCATGTTCAAACACTTAGCTGATATGCTAGCAAGCATCAAACAGCTGGGACTTTTGACCAAAAGTTTTTCAAAGACAGTTTTGACCCTGAGTTTCTAGGTGTCTGCGTCGTTGTAAAAATCAGTGTGGGTGTGCACACGCATACACCCTTGTTTTGATACATCAAGTTTGTGTTGTTTTTTCCCTCATAAAACTTAAAACTATGATTTCAAAAGAAGACATAGACATGGCCAAAAAGCATATTAAAAAAAGCTCAACATCACTGATCATTAGAGAAATGCAAATCAAAGCCACAATGAGATACCATTTCACGCCAATCAGAATGGCTATTATTAAAAAGTCAAAAAGTAACAGGTGTTGGTGAATTTGTGGAGAAATAGGAACACTTATACACTGTTGGTGGGGTGTAAATTAGTTCAACCATTGTGGAAAACAGTGTGGCAGTTCTTCAAAGACCTAAAAACAGAACTACTATTTGAACCAGCAATCCCATTACTGGGTATATACCCAAAGGAATAGAAATCATTCTATCTATATAAATACATAAATCAACCTATCATAAAGACACATGCATGCATATATTCATTTCAGCACTCTTTACAATAGCAAAGACATGGAATCAACATAAATGCCCATCAATGATAGACTGGGTAAAGAAAACGTGGTACATACACACCACGGAATACTATGTCGCTATAGAAAAGAATGAGATCTTGTCCTTTGCAGGAACATGGATGCAGCTGGAGGCCATTATCCTTAGCTAAGTAATGCAGGAACAAAAAACCAAATACTACATGTCCTCACTTCTAAGTGGGAGCTAACTATTGAGAACACAAGGACAGGGGAACAACACACACTGAGGCCTTTCAGAGGATGGAGGGTGGGAGAAGGAAAAGGATCAGGAAAATAAGTAATAGGTACTAGGCTTAATACTTGGGTGACTAAATAATCTGTGCAGAAAACCCCTATGACACAAGTTTACCTATATAATGAATCTGCACATGTACCCCTGAATTTAAAATAAAAGTTAAAAAAGAGAAAAAACTATAGACAGGAAAAAAGGATATAACTTCCTGTAAATATAAGAAGGAAATGACTGCTCAAGCTCAGCTGCCTGTGGAGTTTTAGGTCTGTAAGTTATAAACAATTGCTAAGAACAGCAGCAAATATGAATTAAGGGTTAAATCTGGACCCATGTAACTTTAGTTTAAAGAAAAGTCTCTGTTTCTGTCTCTCTACTTCCCAAATAAAAGATACTCAGAGATTGAGAATGTTACTATTAACGTGTTCCATTCTGGCTTGAACTTTTGTAAAGGATGGTATCACACTGACTCTGCCTAATTCCTCCTAGGTTCTGCTTACAGTCAATCATCATTTTACCATGAGAATAAATAGCTGAAACAATTTGGATTACACAATAACTATAATGCAGTCCTAAACAGTCTGGCCGGCTGGGCATGGTGGCTCATGTCTGTTATTCCAGCACTTTGGGAGGCTGAGAGACAGGTGGATCACTTGAGATCAGGAGTTCAAGACCAGCCTGACCAACATGGTGAAACCCCATCTCTACTAAAAATACAAAAATAGCCGGGCGTGGTGGTGCATGCCTATAATCCCACCTATTCGGGAGGCTGAGGCAAGAGAATCTCTTGAACCTGGGAGGTGGAGGTTGCAGTGAGCCAAAGTTGCACCATTGCACTCCAGTCTGGGCAACAAAAGTGAAGAACCACCACCAAAAAAAAAAAAAAAAAAAAAAAAAAAAAAGGAAAAGAATCTGGCCAAATCAAAAAATAATCACATAGCAAAGTTATTTCTATCAGACATTAGAGAAGGTTGTTCCATATTCAGTGATAAGCTTGGGATCTGTTTCTATGTTTTTATTAAAAACAGGTGAAACAGGACAATCAGCTTTTTTACCCATCACCTGTAGAGAAGGTAGCCTTATCTACCTAAAAGTGAGTTACTAGAAGAAGGGTGAGTATTATTTTAGAGGACTAAAATGAAAGTATGAATTGGGATTGTAGAGGGACATCAACCCTTGGAGGCTATTGTGCCTGAATGTGAAACTTAAGTTCTCAAATGGGAACCATCAGTTAGCAACAAATGTCCTTTTAAAGCAAAATTTACAATATGAGCTTGGTAAAATACAGATTGCACAATGTCCCTCGAATAGTGCATTAGAAAAAGCACCAATCTAACAACAACAGATTTTCTCCTACATAGTAAGTTTTGATAGTAGCAACTGGATTTGCATAATTCTGAATGCAAGACAAAAATAAATCACAAAAGAATAGATCAAAATTAATAAGGGAATGCAAAATATACATTTTTGTTTACAAATGTGAACAATAAAAGCTATTCCAGAAAGAAGAAATGAAAAATGAACATCTGCTATCCTATGAAACATTATTAATATTCACATAAAAATAGATGCTGCTGAATTGTTCAGTATGGAATTTTAATGTAGTTTAATTATTTTCATCTTCAGGCTTTGCACAAGTGCCCTGAAAGGAATCTGTGATTAAAGTTCCCAACAGATTTGGGAATATAATAGTGGCAAGTGTCCTTGAATAAACAGTTGGTTCTCAGTGGGTTCCATCCACATTCGTGGATTCAACCAACCATTGATACAAAATATCTGGGAAAAAAGTTTCTGTAGTGAACATGTACAGACTTTTTTTCTTGTTTTCATTCCTTAAATAATATAACAACTATTTACATAGTGTTACACTGTATTAGGTAATATAAGGAATCTAGAGATGATTTAAAGTATATGGGAGGATGTGTATTAGGGACTTGAATATTAATGGATTTTGGTATCCGAGGAAGATCCTGAAACCGATCCCCCATAGATACTGATGGACAACTGTACTATGTCACGGCCTCCAAGGCTACATAATTTTGCAGAAATGAAGAAATTATTTCTTTCCTAGAAATATTTGTTTGAATGACTCTAAAAATTTCAATCCTTGCCTAAGTATCAAATGATCAATCTTCAACATTCTAAGACTAGTCGTTCTCTGAGTCATAATAAACATGATTTAGTTATGAAAGTTGGAGTATAAGTACCATATACTGTATTTAGGCTTGTGCTCAGATTTGAATGCTGTTTCTCTCACTTGTAAGTTGTATGACCTTGAACGTGCATTGTTTAATTTCTATCACTGTTTTCTTCTACTGTAGAGTAGGAATATTAACACCTACCTGATGGTAATCAACTGGTGTTAGAGTTAAATGAAATTAGAGTGCCTTGATTAAGAGCTAGCTAAGAGCAAGCACTCATGTAAGAGTTAATTTCTCTAGATTACACATCCAAATTTGCTATTTATCTTTGACATCTTTTCTCTGCTGAGTGAGTGTTCAGGTTGTTCCAAAGACATAGGGCAAAGAAAAAAAAAAAAGAAAGAAAAGGAATGAGGGAAAGGAAGAGAAGGGAAGAAAAGTAAGGGGAAAAGAAAAAGAGGAAGAGAAAAGAAAGAAAAATAAAATAAAATACAATACAATAAAGAAAAAGAACTGACCAGAGTTTTCTGAGCTGGCTAGCAAACTCTCAAAATGTGCTGGGCCAATATTGTCCTCTTACGAAGTCAAAAACCTAAATTATAATCTTTGTTTAAATTCCAACTGATTGTCCCATCTTTCAGTTCTTTATATATGACTACCAGTGCTAGGAAAAAAGACAATAGGGTTCCTGCAAGTGCTCAACACTTTAAAGACTATGGAGTTCAAATGAGTGAGGCTAGGGACATATGGAAGCTGACTGCCATCTTATATTTAACATCCCAGTTTAAATCCCTTATCTTCAGTAGCCTGTCACCAGAGCAATCATTTACACATGGCCCTGTGACAACTTATCAATCATGAAGCAGCTGCAAATTAAATATTTTGGCTGAACACATCCCCTCCTTATGTCAGGACACATTAATTTGAAATAAACATTTTGCTGAGATGTGAAATGAAGCAGATCCATTAAAGGCTACTAGTCATGTGCTTTGATTTATTACTTTCTGATATAATATATGCCATGTGTAGACAGAGTAATAGTTGACCAGTGTGATGGACTCTCTATGGGATGGAAAGGGAATTGGAAAGTACTGGGGGCCTGCTGTGTGCCAAGGACTGTGCTAGACACTTGACATTTTATGTTTCTCTATAAATAATTTATTAGGTAGGCATTCATTCTCAACTTAGAGATGGAAAAATTTAAAAACAATCATAGCTGAACAGTGACAATGAGAAGAATAAAAGTCATATTCAGATTATTTCCTTATATCTACTACATGTGTTCATTTCACAAGTGATAGGACCTTCTTATGTGTTTGTAATGAATTTTATTTCCCTACCCCTAGGTAGTTTCCATGCAGAGTAATGATCACTGCACAGAGGCATTTTTGAAAAGTGATTAAGAAATGCATTTCACCAATTTCAGAAGTCCTTGACAGCACTTGAAGGGTAATCTCTGTCCAGGCAAATGGAGGTAAATATTGTAAGATGCCAGAGTCAAGAGTACTTCCTCAGCATTTATTCCTTCCATGCCCAGGAGATGATTTTATTTCAGATGATCCACGAAGGTCCTGGGACACATACTAGAGAAGTCTATGTGTGTTTATAAGATATCCCATTATCTGGTTTCAAATACCAAATCAGAAGACAGTCATGCAATAGTGTCTAGAAAAGCTTTTGTTATAAAAACTCAAAATACCAATCTATCAAAGATGACTTGATTACATTTTGAATAGTAAGTCACACACAGTCTATTATGTCTGCATATGAATTATAACCTGAGTAATCAAACCAAATGTTCTAGTATTCTTGTATTTTGCCTAAGGTTTGGAGTCCATCAATTCTCTGTCCAGTATATTTTAAATGATAATATTTTCCTTTAAGTTTCTATTTCATTTCATTCAAGGATTCATTTATGCTATTAAACTAATGTTGTAGGAATGGGATGGTATAAAACCCCCTTGTAAGGAGTTAAGGAATGAGTCCAACATCTCAAATCTATGACCTAGCAATGTCCAGTCTTTAAGAAGATATTTCTGTTCCAGCATCTATCAAAGCTTTTCCTTCCTTGCAATTTAAAACACAATCATTTAAAGGACACCTAGTGCCTTCTTCAAAACAGGCCAATTTTTCCTACTTGTTTTACCCCCTTCTGCTGTGAATCTTCAGTCTATCATATAGCTAAGTTATCAATGTTAATGCAAAACCAAAACTGGACACTGCATAGTATAATAAAAAAAAAAAAAGGTGCCTGTGGCCCACATCCTCCGAAGTTAAAATTCTATTTCTTGACAAGCATCCATTCTGGACAATAAATAAAGAACAGCCAAGGGAGGAGCCACTCTCTTTTCTTCACATCTATCTATCTCTAAAAATGGACCACAACTTGTGCTGCATTTTCTTGATGTTTATAAAGCAGGTATTCTTATTTCCACATGCCAATCACCACACAATCACCAAAAAAAAAAAAAAAAAAAAAAAAAAAGAAAGCAAAACTACGAACACAATGGGTGACCCTGATGACTAAGCAACCAATTAACGCATTTTGGGGGACCCTCTTATTAAGTATAATCCATGATGCCTGCCCTTTTGTCCACTGGCAATGTACTTGGGGTTATAGGGCATCTGCATAAACTATACCAGAATATAGTTTATCATAAATGTTAAATTTTCTAGAGATCAATATCTTAAATTTAGATGAGGGAAAGATATGGAAAATAGAAAATAGCCTGGATTTTATTGTCCCCAACATTTGGATTTAAATTCCAGTTCCTTTAACTGACTAGCTGTAAAGAAGTTACTGGTACCTGCCTTCCAGGATCCTAACGAGGCTTGGGAGTAGTAATAACTTTCTAGGTGCTGACTCTGTACAGTGGTAACCCTTATATATGTCATTTTTATGTAAGCCTCAGAACATTCCTTTGAATGCTGTACTTTGATTACACTCATTTTACAGTAGAGGAAAATAAGGTAAGTTAAATAACTTGCCCCAGTCACACAACTGATAAACAGCAGAACACAATCAGACTGTAAAATGTGAATTAATATCCGCTACACTGGCAAATACAAGCCCCTAGCACAAGGCCCAAATAATAGGTATTCCACAGATGGTGCCTCTTTAGATGGAGGTGATCGAAAAGACCTCTAGGAGTATAGGATTTCAACTGGATTTTTAAGCATAAGCAGGATTCAAACACACAGTAGTGAGGAGGATGCTGAGAGAGAGAAAACTTGAGTAAATGAGGATTAGCAAAGCACAGTGTATGTCCACAGTGGGTGGATGAAGGACATAGGCCAGGGATATCAAGTGGGGCCCTTTGCATGATGATGGGCAGCTTATTTAATGAAGATTATAAATATATTTCATCATGCTAAATAGGTCACCTTAAAGGAGAGGGAGTTCATACACAACTGACAGATTCATAAGTTCAAGAAAAACTCATTAACGAAAACACTCTTAAATTTAGAGGTTGTTAATTTGACAGTTGATGGGGTTAGAATAAAGCTCTATATCCAGTGAGCATCTCTTCTCCATTATTCCTTCAGCACTATCCTTCAGAAGACCTGCAAAGGTGCAGGCAGCAATTAAAAGCAGAAGGAAGAAAGTACCCTGCATCTTGCATTCTTTGGATCCAGACTAAACCAATCCTGCCTCTTCACGCCACCAGCTCAGCTTGACGAAGCCACATAAATCCCACTATCAAAATCCATTTAAAATATAAAACAAATTCATAGAAGCACAGCATTCAGTCACACTCCCTTGGCCTAGCTTAGTACCACCAGGGGGAGGTTTGAAAGACATTCATTGACAAATTTGGAGCCAGAGATAGTCAAATCCATTCATAGATTTATCAAGATTATGCAAATGGGGACTAATGCAGTGTTTGACTGTCTCATTCATTGTTTTAGCCAGTGTTTAGTGAGAAATTACAGTGTCAGTCAGTCTGTCTCATTGGCTTTTTCTTCTCCATCTATTGTCCCTATGCCTAAAAAGATGTAGAGTCTCAATCCTTGACAGTCCCCTTCAACTTTTACTACTTTATTCCCAATGCCACCAACCACCACACCTGCCCTTATCCGCAATGATATTTAGATAGATTCAGATCGTAGTGTGTACTGCATCTCAGATTGACATGCACACTACTAGATCATTTTAGAGACAGAAAATGCTTCATATTTTTCAGAGATTTGCTTATATGTGAGTTGGAAATATGTAATCATTTCTGCCCTTCATTTCCTACAAATCTAAAATACCAAAGTGAGCTCAACTGTGAGCATGTTTACAGACATTCTGCATATTGTAGTCATTCTTTAAATTCACCCTGTCTAGATGTGTTACAAACATAAGTTGCCCAAATTCAAAGTAATTGACTTTCAGCCAACTGTGACCAAATCGCACACACAAAAAAGAACACACCATGTGTTATAGCACGAAAACTCATCCCAAACCCAGAAGTTTCCACCACAAAAAACTTTTAATAGCCTGCCTTGAAAGCACACGAATATTCTATTATGAATAAGACAATTTATTCACTGGGGCTAGAAGGTGTAAATTTGTCTCACCATACAGATTATTTTTAACAGAATTATTTTCTATATTTGCTATAATGAAAATATTCACAAAATGAACATTTTGCCACCATATTTGTCAAAAAAAAAAAAGGCACTTCTTGCTTTTTCAGTATATATTTGGTATTTGCTCAGTGTTTCTTTAACTAAAAGGAGAAAAGAGGCCCTGAGGAAAGAGAGTAGGAAGCACGCATAAATTGTGCTTTTATCTCCACTGAGTATTAAATACCAAAACCCACATTTTAATATATCTGATTATAACATGTATTGGACTACATAATGAGGAATAGCATGAAAAGTAACTACAGATAACAGATGTGTAAAAGTATGTCTGTAACCTATGGCTATGAATCCCATTCCTCACACCAATGTTATGTACTGTTATCTTCTAAGTCTCCTTCCACAATAGGGAAATGAAACCCCATGTCGAGAATGTTACAAACTTGATTAGGGGCCTGATACAAATACATGACATTGTAACTTTTCTTGACCTTAAGAGTACTTGCTTCGTCAGTAAACCTTTCTATTTTAATATTTAGTTGCATGACAGATAGTCATAAACTTCTTGACAGAGGAGCTATTTTGTGCCTTCAGTGTCTCAGTAATATAAATATTAGATGTACTAAAATCAAACAACAACAAAAACAACAATAAAAAAATGATGATCAAAGCTTCTCAGATGTGCTTAGCCAGCACAAGATAGAATGTTGAAGCTATAGAATAGTTTCAGTTACCTTGCATTCAATGGAAATAAAAATTCAAGACACTTTTTTAGATGGCTTTGACCTCTGAGTTGTACTAAATACCATTTCAGCACTGTTTACACAGGTAATAAACTATAATTATTGAGTTGGGGGGATAAATACATTGCTGTGGAATAAGCTACAATCTGGTCTCTACATCAATAAAAATACCTTTTCACTTGTGATAGTTATTTTCTTGGCTGGAAAGGTCATCATTTGCTTGAATAAATAGGCGAAGAGGAAGCTTTTCAAGCTGTGTTTCTAAGGAAAATGAGACCTGAATTGGAGGAGACATGTATGGTAATGAGAAAGTGTGATGATGAGTTGTGTGTTAACTGCAGGCAAACGCCTTCCTCCTTGGATGAAAATTTAATGATGGGTTATGTTTCCAGTGGGAAAGTAATAACTTAGGTATGTAAAGTTGTACACTCCAAAAATGAAATTATTTTCTGTTTTAAAAGATAACCCCAAAGCTATATACCTGTGATTTTGTCTGTCACTGTCATTAAGTGAGCACCTAAAATGCACTTTGAACATTTCACTCTCTGAATTACTTTCTGGCCCTTATGATCTGTCAGGGAATGCAAGTGGCATGAGGGGCACGTGGATCAGATTTCTTGGCTCCTTGGAAGTTTTGGGAAACTACTCTGGGTCAGTGAAGGAAAACTGGAATGAGATGCAGTAGCTGTTACTTTTCCCGTTGTGTATCTGTGTTTAAGAGAATATATTTTATCTCCTTGAGGTATAATTCTACTTCTTTTTCCATTAGTCCCATCATGGAAGAGGTGCATTGTCAGATGAGTGGACATTGGGCATACACATTACACACCTAACTGCGTGATGCCTCAGATGTGTGCACGGTCAATATATGATAACTGTGTCAGTGCGTTAGCTCATGAGGTCATGTTCATTTTCTATGTAGTATCTAACACAAATACTACATCCTGGTGGCATGAAACCCACCGTATAGATGGCTAATCAGAACCATAAATATGTGCTTATGATATAAACTTGAATAAAGCAACAAAATACAATACAGACTTTGATATTTCATATATCTATGCCAAATATTTAAAAGTTAGTACTCCTTCCACATCCAGTAGTTGTATTTCTATATTTTATATGACAAGAAACCCCAAATGAGGTAATGAGATGAATAAGCTATCTGCACATAAATCCTGTTGACTTAAGCAAAATAATCAATATCTGGTCTATGTAGTGCCAAAATGATTAGTTTAACCTGAAATATCACTTTTCACTGGTTTGTTCTGAAATCATGGCAGACAGAATAATAGCTAAATGATACTTATCAGTTAAAAATAGAAGACCATCAGATTAAGAGAACCAGCCCCTGCCAAATAGGTCACTTCTGTTTTCCGTGTGCTGAATACTCAATTTATGTATTGATCTTTTTTTTAACTTATATATCTTTGCTGCAAGCTAACGAACAAAATTATCAATGCTGTACAAATGTTTGTGTTGTGTGTGTATACATATATACACATATATGCATTCTATGCATTATGTATTACATACACATAAACACAGAGCATTTTTCTACTGTCACTGTCCTGGGAAGCAGCTCTTAAATGCATCTAGCAGCTTCTTGCTTGGATGGGTCTTCTTCTAGCATCCTTGCTGTCATATGCCACTGTGAAGTGCATTGTAATTAGCTGCACATTTTATGTCACGGAGCTGCACTACCCAGTGATAACAGGTTAGGGCTGTCAGTTCAAGTAGCAAGAATGTGAAAGGATATTAAGTGAAAGGATGACAACACAATGGGAATACTTCAGATCCCAGAGTCATTCCAAGTTTGGCCCTCTGTCAAGCAACAGGCTACCTTTGCCATGGAATCTATTTCCAGGATCACCTGGCCTGCTTCTCACCCCTTACCAATATGTGCATACAGAGAAATGTATTCTTGGGCTTGAGTTTTGGAGAAGCCTCTAAAATTATACACACAAGTCTCCTGGAATCACAAGCCCTGATTCCACTTATATTTCTGACTACAAGTGAAGACTTCATTTCAGAACTGTTGGATGGTGTCAAATATTAATGCTAATGTTTAGCTATTTAAAGTTGTTCAAAAATTAGACATCTCCCATTTCCCTAGAATAGCGTGCCTCTAGATGCAGAAATATAGTTTAAAACAGATCAACTTTTGGAACATGCATATAGGAAAACCAATGAAAAGGCACATTAAGAAAAAAATTTAAAAAGAGAGATCGATTTCAAAAAAAAAAAAAGAGAGAGAGATCTAGAGACAAGATACATTATTTTATTCAGATTCCTAGAAATTATATATGGTAGAAAATATAGAATATTTTCACTCTGAGCAAAATAGTTTAGTTATTGGGGCAAGGCATATATGTGTGAAATCAGTGTTTGTCTCTGCTACCCAAAACTTCTTTCCCCTAAACTATAACTGCTGAACAATTTCTAGGTAAGTAAATATTAAAGGACTTGTAGAAAGTGACTTAGTGCTTAACCTTTCATATTTCCCCATATACGAAGATCATTTCAATTAGAAAAGTATGCAGAATAATTTGGCATAGAAATGCCTACTTCTGTTAAAAACAAACTCTACCCTCCAAATCCATCTACTCATATTTAATTGTTTTCAGATTCTAACTCTGTGGTTTGTAATTTTCTTAACACAAAGTTTATTAAACCAAAGATAGAAATAATTGTCTTCTATTACGCTATGTGACTAACGATTTGTTTAGTTTTGTTATTATCATTACTTATGTTTTTACCTCCTGCAGAAAAATGTAAGCAAGAGTTTATTAACATCAATAGAAAGTAAACATATGATGAGACACTATTCTCCCAGAACTGATGATCATTTTACAACAATGCAATTTCTTAGCCAAATAAACTAAAATCTATTGGTAAGAATGGCTACCAGTTCTGTTTCCACAGTGCTTTGGCTAGCACTTGCCTGAGACGAAGTGCCAAAAATAAATAAATTATAAATGTATTAAACCAATGATTAAATAATACCTGCTAGCATACATGCTCTTACAATGTATTAAACATATAATAAAAAGGAGAGACTGCTTTAGAGAATGGTCTTTATCAGTAAAAATTCTGCTAAGGCACATCAAGGTTTAATTAAAACATCAAAATATGGGAAGAGACACAATTTGACAGATAAATGTGAATATCATGGCACTGTCACTGAGCTTTTCTAATGAGATTAGATTCCTCCTTTAATTGACATTTCTAACTGAGGCACAGATAAGACAGATTTAATGGGAGCAGTTTTATATAGCTGGACCCTAGCTAGATGAAGGAGCGTTTGACATTTAAATATCGTAAACGATATATTATACACGCCCATCTCTAACATACTGTTAATATTAAGAAGGATAAGCAGATACTTTAAATATACAAGGCAGAGACTAGGAAAAGTAATGTAAATAATCCTTATAACAATTCTGTTGCATCAAATAAACCTTCATGAAATACCTTCCATTCAATGCACCTACGGTGTTGTATAGAAAAAGAAAAAGTCTCCCGTAAAATACCTAAAGGTAATTAATTTATTGTTTATAAAAATGAATGGGAGCATATAAAGTTGCTTCTGAAAATGTGTCAACGATTTTCTTTTTCAGGTGACACTAATAAGATGCTTTTCTGGAATTATTTTCACTTGGTACTAACAAAAGACATGGGAAAAATCCATCAACTGATGCAAGGTTGCATCATGATCAAGACAAAAGAAATAAACCCATCATTTATTTAAAAATATCAATACAAGAGCTTCTTTCTTTATTGGCCTTTAATGAGGTTTCCACCATGAATTCATCTTAAGCACTTTAGCTTAATGAAAAAAATGTGCTATTATGAAGTCTCTTTTGTATCAGGTCTATAATCCAGGTGCTGCAGCTCCAGGATCTATGGCAGAGTCCACTGCGTTCAGTTTCCTAAGACTCACTGGTGGCCTTTGGAGTCAAAATCATTCTCTTACGTTTGTCCAGTTTATAGCCGGAGCTCCTCTGATAATTCTGCACGTATCAAGCAATCATTGTGTTTCTACAAATCTTGAAATATAACTGCATAGGAACAAAAGATGAACTAAACACAGATGAGGAATAAAACATTTAGCTTCAGGAGGCAAGATTTTACAGAGCTTGGTGAATATAAAGAGAAAATAAAAGATACAGAGACTGTATGCCTTAAATAATTATTATGCCCCCTAAATATTTATGCACAAACATAATTTCAATGTGTTCAGTATGTATTTGTGGCTACAAAAGCATATATACATTTATAAATATATATAGGTCTGAATATGGACAGACATCCTCAACATCCAGACTGAGACCTGAGTACTAGTTAATATTTGAGAGAAGAAAAATAATTAGTAAGTTTATGAATTGTGTTTGATTAGCTCCCTCCATATCTATGATGTGTTCACTATGGTCCAGGCACCAAGATAAATAATACATTTCCTTGGCTTCCAGCAGCTGAGTCTGTGGAATAGATAACAATATAGCCAAACAATCACATGAAACAGACCCATGACTTTGCCCAGGTAGTCAGCGCAGACTTTGCACTGAGGGTAATGCTTGAACAGAATACTAAACAGTGAGGAAGTATTTTTCACACAGATGGTGTAAAAAAGAAAGGACAAAACAAGATTTCTAGATGAGGCATGAGAGAACAAGCACTGTTCAATAAATGGCCATAAGTTTAGCAAATCCAGACTTAGTGGTTGAAGAATTGGGCTATGTAGACTTGCTGCAGGGAAAATGGGGAGGTGGGAGTAATGGAAGAGGCTGTTGAGCTCCAGATTTCCACTCCAGAGCTTAAGCAAAGCAGCCCAGTTTTATTCATTTTCCATATGAGGCTTTAAATCAGATTTTCTTTGAAGAAATAATCTATTGCTAAGAAAATACATTTTATAATTACTTCATCAAAAAGCAGTCTAGGTTAATGAAGGACCTTGCATGCCCATCCTTGTCAATCGAGGACAGAAAGTCCAATGAAAGATGTAATGAAGTGAGTGATAGGATCAGTTTGCTTTTTGGGAAGGTAAGTACAGTAGCAGGAGGGTAGAAAATGGTTTACAGTGGGAATGAAGAGACATAAGCTAAGAGATTATGAGAGCCTGTAACTGAGGAAACTGGAATGGAGAGAAGGTATTCACTAGCATTTGAATGTAGTGGATGGGAGAGAAATAACAGTCTACACCAATTTCCCAGATTTGACAAAGGTGATTGGTTGCAAACAGGTTTCATAAGGACTTATCTAACAAAGTATTCTTATCATGATCAACGTAAAGCATAGTTTTGTAGTTAGTTATTTCCGATGTTTATGTATCAAACCAATGCAAACAAAATCAATGTGATCAAGCACTCTTCCTCTTCTAGCGAAAACTGTGGAGAACCCCCATAAGCACAGTCCACGATTTCAACTAGGCAAAGAAAACAAATATCTATATGGCACGTTTTGAGGATTTTAGGAAAAAATAACTTATGATGCTAAGTAGTTTTGTCCCACTTTACAGATTTTAAAACTGAAGGCCTGAAAACTTATAATTTGTCCAGTGTCCCATAACGAGTCAGTGGTGAAGCCAGCATTCCCAGATATTTATGTGGTTCCAAAGCCTTCATGCTCTTTCTCACCCACCCACATGCTCCTAGTGCCTCCCCAATGTTTTCCATCAAGCCTGGGATTCCAGAAATGACTTTTTATGAAATATATAATTTCCTGGACATTTAAATATTCCTGAAGTGGGAAGAAAAATGTATCCATGGCTGGAAGGGAAGATGTTTATATGAAGATGGCAGGTTAGCCCCTCGTGCCAGTCTTTTTCACAAGTTGGTCCATGGCAGCACATATAACCAAGAACTGTGATCTGACCTCTTAGGAGTATGATGGTTTCAAAACTTCCCTCAGTTGTGCTAGTACACTGTTTACACTTCTGTTGAAATCTAGTTTACCATACTTGTGTGATTAAAGTGCCCTCTTCCCTCTAACCCCAGATTGGAATGCATTAAAGGGTCCTCCAGGGTACAGGTACATGAGTGCCTGAGCACCCAGCCTCAAATGACACTTAGTTTAAATCCATCCTCTTTACTCTCCCTCAGAGCAGTCTGGGGATCTCACAGGGCTTACAAATATGCAGGGAGATTGCTGGGTTCCACATATCCATATTGCAGGACTGGGCTGCACTACAACATCTTTTTGGGTTGAGTCAAGGGATTGCTGACCAGGTGGTGATGACATGGTGGTGTAACAAGGCTAGGCTCGTAGATGCCATCAAGAAGTGCAGAAAATGATTGAGAGGCCAAGGACTGTGTGGCAGACTGTTTGTGTGAGTTGTCCCCCAGAGAGAGGTGCTGGGATGGGTTCAAGGTCTTTCAGAGCAGCCAGCTCTCATCCACACACACTGGCATCATGCAGGCACCAAACCTGTCTTGAATGGATGGGATGGGATGGGCCTCAGGGTCCCTTTCTTTACATCCTAGAGTGGCCTTCCACTTCCCCCCTTTGCCTTCCTTTCCCATGTTGCTACCACCTCTGCTTCTAGGCTTGAAACAGGATCTTTGTGGTCTTGGTACCCCTATTTATTATGATGCCCAAGGTCCCTTGCCAGACTAATGCTCTTAAGACCAGGGCCAAGTCTCTTGGACCCTTTGGTCCCATGGTTGGATCCCAGCACATACCAGATCCTTAAATGTTTGATGAATGAATGTGTGATGCATACCTCAAAGAACAATCTGCTGCGTGCAACACCGTTGCCACAGTAACCAGCAGGTACTTCTGGGAAAGAAGGTGGCTACAGGGGCAGGAAGCTAGGGAAGAGCAGCATTCAAGTGAGTTCCTCCTACTAAAACAAAAGGGAAGCACATCAAAAAGACCAGAAAGCAGCTGCAGGGGCTTGCTAAGGATAAACTGTCTTTGGCTCTGCCTTGGGCAATTACTTTGGGGCTGAGGTTTAAAGCATGGGTGGTGGTGAGGGATGAGAAACAGGAGAGTAAATGAAAGGATCCCAATATGCTAGTGTGAATGTTCCCATGTTACTACTTTACATGAAGAAGACGTATAGCTGCTGGGGGCTGGGGTGGTTAGGAATGCCTGGTCTCAGTCTCTTGGGGTGAGGCAAACAGGGATGTGGCAGTGGGCTTTAAACAAGCCTGCTCAGAGATTTTAAAGGAGATACTCAAGTCTCATTGTTAATTAATTAACTAGCTCAGACATCAGCGCACTTTAGCTGTTATATTAGGACACTAGGATGTTAGCATTCTATAAATGCTATTGATGCTTGGAACCCAGAGACAAGTGTTGGCCCTACCTAAACCACCTTATAAGGAAACATGTTGGTACCTGAAGACTGTATTGCCACGTGGAACTGAAATAAGAAGCATAGTAGAATTTTGCTGAGGCAAGCCAGATAGATGAGGGTGTGGTGACTCAGTGAGCAGAGCCAAGGCACTAATTCCCGTGGTTCCTACAAGAGTGACTTATTTCTTCTATGACCAGCTCAGGAAATACATGTAATTTTCCTATCATCTCCACACCCAGGGTGAGGTTGGGGTTGACATTTTAATGCACTGTTTTGTAAATAACAAAAGCATCTGTCTGAAATTTTGCTGTCTTTGTTCTCTGTGAGATATTCCTCATACTTTAAGGGCTGCATCAATAGTTGGATTGAAAAGAAAAATAAATAAATAATGACATGGATATGGTGGTAATTAGTAGCTATACAAATAATGAGGTTAATCAGAATCTATATCTAAGCAACTCTATATTATTGCCAATTCTTCACATTGCTTTTGAGTAAAGAAGGCCAATCCCGCTTTTATACTGTTTTTTTGTTGTTATTGTTTTGTTTTGTTTTTAGATAGAGTCTCACTCTGTCACTCCAGCCCAGGCTGGAGGGCAGTGGCGCGATCTTGGCTCACTGCAACCTCTGCCTGCTGGGTTCAAGCAATTCTCTGCCTCAGCCTCCCGAGTAGCTGGGATTGCACGCACCCGCCACCACACCTGGCTAATTTTTTTTTGTATTTTTAGTAGAGATGGAGTTTCACTATCTTGGCCAGGCTGGTCTTGAACTCCTGACCTCACGATCCACCTGCCTTGGTTTCCCAAAATGCTGGGATTACAGGCATGAGCCACAGTGCCTAGTCTTTATTCTGTTTTAAATACTAGCCATCATACTATACTAATTGCCTTGGTTTGAATATGTCCCCTAAAAAGCATATGCTGGAAACTTAATCCCCAAAATGATATTGTTGGCAGGTGTAGCCTAATGAGAGGTGGATAGACCATGAAGACTCCATGTTCATGAATGGATTAATGCCGCTATTGCAGTAGTGTGTTTGTTATCATAAGACTGAGTTTATTATATTTATATTTTAAAAGCCAGTTCATTCCTCTCTTGCTTTTATGCTTACCTTCTCTTTGCCCTTCCACCTTCTGCCAGGGAATAATGCAGCAAGATGACCCTCACCAGGTGCCCAGTCTCTTGATCTTGGACTTCCCAACCTCCAGAATCATGAGTTAATACATTTCTATTGATTATAAATTACCCAGTCTGCAGTGTTCTGCTGCAGCAGCATGAAATGGACTAAGAACATTTTTATTAAAAATGATACTGACAAATATTACAGGCCCAAGCTCTAAAAATGTTTCTCTAAATTAAACAACACAGTATGAAACAATAAATAAGTAAACATTTTAGCCAAGTACAATATTCACTTAAATCTTAAATAAGATTTATTTGAGTCTAGGATGACGCAAATTCTAGAGGAGAGAAAGAGATGTAATCAAATATTTACTATGCAATGTCATAAGATAAATATAAGAATGGAGTGCAGAGCAACATGGGTACAGCATTGCTAATAATATCCTGAAAGTCAGTCTTTCAAGCAAGAAATATAGCTTAAGGAAGAAAAAAATGATATATAATCTTTTCTTTCACTTTAATTTTTCTTGAATAAAAAATGTGTGAGATGTATGTATATAAACATCCATATACACACACATACACACACATATATGCATATATAACATACCTATGTGTATATATATGTGTGAGTGTATACATATATACACCCCTAAATGAAATTTTAAATGCCAGGAAATACACATGACCATTGTAGGAAGACCAGCCTACTCATATCCTATTAACAGAAGGGCTTTCAACCTAGCCAGATACCATATCTGCTGGCAAAAAGTAGAAGGATGCAAAGCCAATCAGAATGTAATTGACATAAATCTGTCTAGTGTAACTCCTTTTTTAATGGTATTTTAATCTTAAATTTTATTTAATCTTTATTGGTAGAAAAACTGTCCTACCAAAATGCAAACAAACCCCAAACAACCCAATTAAATACAGAAAATTTTGATTAAAAGACAACATACATGTTCTTATACTTTACCCCCATATAATGTAACCTAAGTTCCAACTGATGAAGCAATTTTTTCTTAATCTGAAAATTTCCCCAACCACTCATAGAGATGACCCTTGCTCTACCACAAGATTTGCTGCACACATCTTGATGTAGTATTTGAAAAAAGACAAATTAAAACGCCAACTTTTCTCTACTTACTATGACCTTGACTCTCCTCCTGTTTTTAGTTCACTTGGTGAGATTTTCTGACTAAGCTCCAAACCTGCTGATTACCACACCCAAGAAGAGGATGCTAGAAGCAGCAAAATAACTTTTTGAGGAACAAATCACAGCCATCTAAATGAGTCCTTTGACAGAGTAATGGATCTTACAGATGAAAGAGAGAAGAAGGTGTCGTTTATCTTGACTTCATAAGACTTGTCAACTTTTCCTGGTTGTTTCTGAGGAACATGTTCATAAATAATTTAGAAAATTATGACTTAGACCTCAAAAGCCTTGAGGTAGACTACTGTAACCCAGGAATAAGGACTTCAAGAAAAAAAATGTTACCCATTTCTCTTGGGATGGAATATGAATCATTAAACAATTTGGGAAATTTACTGAGCCTGGTCCTACCTACAATTGATATAAGTGGCTGATATTTCAAATAATTTAATTTCATTTAATTCAGTAAATATATGTTTTTTTATTGGACCTGTAATGGAGGTGAACATTGCACTGGGTGTGTCAATGATGGTGTCTGCACCCTGAGATTCGACTACTGGTTCAAGTGGCTCTGCCCATATAGAGTCTCTTAGGGGTTACACAATGTCTTTCCAAAATTCATATAATGAAGTCTTCAACTCCAGTATCTCATTATAAGAAGAGGAAATTCAGACCTAGACTCACAGAGAGAAGACCTCATGTAAAGATATAGGGAACAAAGGCCATCTATACACCAAGGAGAGAGGCCTCATAAAAAATCAACCCTGTTGACACATCAATCTCAAACTCCCAGCCTCCAGAATTGTGAGAAAATGATTTTCTGTTGCTTAAGCCACCTGGTCTGTGGAGGTTTGTTATGACAGCCCTAGCAAACTAATAGGGACCCTGTTCCAAGAAGCAGTTCTGGGCTGCCTGTGCACAGGTGGATCTTACTGGACCAAGGATATCCAGTGACCTGAGGGGAGCTCATCTCTAGGCTGACTGACCCTATAGGGTGGCCAGGAGCACAGATCACTGCCCAATCAGACAATGATCCGGAGCTACCCAAACAGACTGGCTTGCTCCAGGAATCCTACTGGTGGATATGGTAGGCTGACAGTCAAAATCAAAAGGGGGATGCAGGCATACAGAAATAAGTGACAGCACAGGGAGAGACCATGTGAAAACTAGAGAGGTGAGTGCTTCAAGCTGCTTCAGGCTGATTCCCAAATCCAACTCCAATCCTCATTTTTCCCCTTACAATAATCTTTCCTGCCTTACACATTTTCTTAAAACATTGTCATGTAACTCAATATGCAAAAGGTCTTACATTGTTTTGAAACTGGAAAAAGTTATTCCAAATGGCAGAAGATTCCAAAGGTAAAATTCAATTTGCCTTTGGGAGAGAACCTTCCGGTAGGACATTGTCATTCCACAGATAGGAGAATATTCCCACCCATTTTTTTCTTGAGGAAGGCCTACACTCAATGAAATAGCCCAAATGCTCTTTCTTCTGAACGAAATAAAAATAAATATATCTTTTTATATTGGAAATTGAGCAACACACACACATATATAAACAAATGTGACATATATAAATGTGACATACAAATAAATATATAAATTTAAATGTGACATATATACATGTATACCTATATGTTCACATGTAAACATATATATGCCATATATATATTCATCTCAAAATTAGAAAATGTAGTTCTTAATTTTCTCTAAATCTGGGTTTAGATAGAGATTTGGGGCGATCTAAATTTTATAATTAAATTTATACTTAAAATTATAATTTATACTGGGAGAGTGGGTATATTTGTGCATGTATGTTATGTTTTGTTTCTGTTCGCATTCTTGTCCAAACATTAGCTTTTCAAAGATCAGGAGTGGAGACTGGACTCCTGCAGTAAAGGTTTGCAGGCCTGAACTTAGACTGAGCACAGCACAGCAAAAGCTGGAATGGATGATCTGCTGCATTTACTGTTATTTCTGGTTAATGTTAAACATAGTAAGTTAAATTCATGCATTTATCTCTCCTTCTCCTGAAACACGACAGAGAACTGTAAAGGGATGAAAAGGGCATAAACTCACAAAAATCTTTCTCTTGAGAATGAAAGAGGAGACCAGAGCAAGTGACAGACATCAACACAATTTTTGAAATCAGACCTGAAATATAAGTGTATGACGCATGGGAGGAGGAACAGAGATAGGGCTAGATGAAGACGTGAGCAGTGGAGCACTGCAGAATCACAAAAAGGCTCAGAACTGGAGGTTCTATGTGTCTCCAGCATCCCCCAGCTGAAGAAGGGATGTTTACTTTCTGCTGAGAATGAATCAGTGAGGTGAACTCAACAACAACGAGTCCATGTGAGGGCCATGGAGGAAACGTCTCATAGGTGGACAATGTGAGAGTCAGCTTATGAAGGAGAATCCTAGCCCCTTAACTTCGTTCTGTTCCCAGAGTGCTGGTAGCCTGGCTCACACCCCCAGGAGAAGCCTGGAGGATTCCTCCCTGAGAAGGACCACCTATATGAAACAAGCAAACAAAAAAGACTACAGAAATTGACCTTTGGCGGTTACACAGTGTATTAGTCTGTTCTTGCATTGTTATAAAGAACCACCTGGGACTAGGTAATTTATAAAGAAAAGAGGTTTAACTGGCTCACAGTTCCACAGGCTGTACAGGAAGCATGGCTTGGGAGGCCTCAGGAAACACAAAATCACTGCAGAAGGTGAAAGGGAAACAGGCCTGTCTTACATGGCGGGAGCAGGGGAAAGAAAGGGAAGGAGAAGCTTCCACAAACAACCACATCTCATGAGAACTCACTCACTATCATGAAAACAGCAAGGGGAAGCCATGCCCATGATGCAGTCACCTCCCATTCTCCTCCAACAATGGGGATTACAATTCGACACGAGTTGGGTAGGGATACAAATCCAAACCATATCACCCAGCAAAAATGCTGACTCACGTTGTGATTGGCTTTTAAGTTTTTATCACCTCATGATGAAATATGAGCAAATATCCAGACATTTGAAGCAATCTTCTCAAATGAAAGAGAGAGGAGAAAACAAACAAAAATATATTTACTTACTTATTTATTTATTTTTACTTTAAGTTCTAGGGTACATGTGCACAATGTGCAGGTTTGTTACACATGTATACATGTGCCATGTTGGTGTGCTGCACCAATTAACTCGTCATATACATTAGGTATATCTCCTAATACTATCCCTCCAGCCTCCCCCACCCCACAACAGGCCCCGGTGTGTGATGTTCTCCTTCCTGCATCCAACTATTCTCATTGTTCAGTTCCCACCTATGAGTGAGAACATGTGGTGTTTGGTTTTTTGTCCTTGCAATAGTTTGCTGAGAATGATGGTTTCCAGCTGCATCCATGTCCCTACAAAGGACATGAACTCATCTTTTTTTGTGGCTGCATAGTATTCCATGGTGTATATGTGCCACATTTTCTTAATCCAGTCTATCATTGATGGACATTTAGGTTGGTTCCAAGTCTTTACTATCGTGAATAGTGCTGCAATAAACATACCTTTATATGTATGTGTCTTTATAGCAGCATGATTTATAATCCTTTGAGTATATACCCAGTAATGGGTATATCCTTGACGAATCGCCACATTGCCTTCCACAATGGTTGAACTAGTTTACAGTCCCACCAACGGTGTAAAAGTGTTCCTGTTTCTCCACATCCTCTCCAGCACCTGTTGTTTCCTGACTTTTTAATGATTGCCATTCTAACTGGTGTGAGATGGTATCTCATTGTGGTTTTGATTTGCATTTCTCTGATGGCCAGTGATGATGAGCATTTTTTCATGTGTCTGTTGGCTGCATAAATGTCTTCTGTTGAGAAGTGACTGTTCATATCCTTTGCCCACCTTTTGATGGGGTTGTCTGTTTTTTTCTTGTAAATTTGTTTGAGTTCTTTGCAGATTCTGGATATTAGCCCTTTGTCAGATGAGAAGATTGCAAAATATTTTTCTCATTCTGTAGGTTGCCTGTTCACTCTGATGGTAGTTTCTTTTGCTGTGCAGAAGCTCTTTAGTTTAATTAGACCCCATTTGTCAATTTTGGCTTTTGTTGCCATTGCTTTTGGTGTTTTAGACATGAAGTCCTTGCCCATGCCTATGTCCTGAATGGTATTGCCTACGTTTTCTTCTAGGGTTTTTATGGTTTTAGGTCTAACATTTAAGTCCTTAATCCATCTTGAATTAATTTTTGTATAAGGTGTAAGGAAGGGATCTACTTTCAGCTTTCTACATATGGCTAGTTTTCCAGCACCATTTATTAAATAGGGAATCCTTTCCCCATTTCTTGTTTTTGTCAGGTTTATCAAAGATCAGATGGTTGTAGATGTGTGGTATTATTTATGAGGGCTCTGTTCTGTTCCATTGAACCAGCCTTGCATCTCAGGGATGAAGCCCACTTGATCATGGTGGATAAGCTTTTTGATGTGCTGCTGGATTTGGTTTGCCAGTATTTTATTGAAGATTTTCGCATTGATGTTCATCAGGGATATTGGTCCAAAATTCTTTTTTGTTGTGTCTCTGCCAGGGATTGGTATCAGGATGATGCTGGTCTCATAAAATCAGTTAGGGAGGATTCCCTCTTTTTCTATTGATTGGAATAGTTTCAGAAGGAATGGTACCAGCTCCTCCTTGTACCTCTGGTAGAATTCAGCTGTGAATCCATCTGGTCCTGTACTTTTTTTGGTTGGTAAGCTGTTAATTATTGCCTCAATTTCAGAGTCTGTTATTGGTCTATTCAGAGATTCAACTTCTTCCTGGTTTAGCCTTGGGAGGGTGTATGTGTCCAGGAATTTATCCATTTCTTCTAGAATTTCTAGTTTATTTGTGTAGAGGTGTTTATAGTATTCTCTGATGGTAGCTTGTATTTCTGTGGGATTGGTGGTGATATCCCCTTTATCATTTTTTATTGCATCTATTTGATTCTTCTCTCTTTTCTTCTTCATTAGTCTTGCTAGCGGTCTATCAATTTTGTTGATCATTTCTAAAAACCAGCTCCTGGATTCATTGATTTTTTTGAAGGGTTTTTTGTGTCTCTCTTTCCTTCAGTTCTGCTCTGATCTTAGTTATTTCTTGTCTTCTGCTAGATTTTTAATGCATTTCCTCTTGCTTCTCTAGTTCTTTTAATTGTGATGTTAGGGTGTCAATTTTAGATCTTTCCTGCTTTCTCTTGTGGGCATTTAGTGCTATACATTTCCCCTACACACTGCTTTAAATGTGTCCCAGAGATTCTGGTATGTTGTTTCTTTGTTCTCATTGGTTTCAAAGAACATCTTTATTTCTGCCTTCACTTCATTATATACCCAGTAGTCATTCAGGAGCAGGTTGTTCAGTTTCCATGTAGTTGAGTGGTTTTGAGTTTCTAGTTTGATTGCACTGTGGTCTCAGAGACTATTATAATTTCTGTTCTTTTACATTTGCCGAGGAGTGCCTTACTTCCAACTATGTGGTCAGTTTTGGAATAAGTCCAATGTGATGCTGAGAAGAATGTATATTCTGTTGATTTGCAGTGGAGAGTTCTGTAGATGTCTATTAGGTCTGCTTGGTGCAGAGCTGAGTTCAATTCCTGGATATCCTTGTTAACTTTCTGTCTCATTGATCTGTCTAATGTTGACAGTGGGGTATTAACGTCCCCCATTATTATTGTGTGGGAGTCTAAGTCTCTTTGTAGGTCTCTAAGGACTTGCTTTATGAATCTGGGTGCTCCTGTATTGGGTGCATATATATTTAGGATAGTTAGCTCTTCTTGTTAAATTGATCCCTTTACCATTATGTAATGGCCTTCTTTGTCTCTTTTGATCTTTGTTGGTTTAAAGTCTGTTTTATCAGAGACTAGGATTGCAACCCCTCCCTTTTTTTGTTTTCCATTTGCTTGGTAAATCTTCCTCCATCCCTTTATTTTGAGCCTATGTGTGTCTCTGCATGTGAGATGGGTCTCCTGAATACAGCAGACTGATGGGTCTTGACTCTTTATCCAGTTTGCCAGTCTGTGTCTTTTAATTGGAGCATTTAGCCCATTGACATTTAAGGTTAATATTGTTATGTGTGAATTTGTTCCTGTCATTATGATGTTCGCTGGTTATTTTGCCCATTAGTTGATGCAGTTTCTTCCTAGCATCGATGGTCTTTACAATTTGGCCTGTTTTTGCAGTGGCTGGTACCGGTTGTTCCTTTCCATATTTAGTGCTTCCTTCAGGAGCTCTTGTAGGGCAGGCCTGGTGGTGACAAAATCTCTCAGCATTTGCTTGTCTATAAATGATTTTATTTCTCCTTCACTTATGAAGCTTAGTTTGGCTGGATATGAAATTCTGGGTTGAAAATTATTTTCTTTAAGAATGTTGAATATTGGCCACTCTCTTCCAGCTTGTACAGTTTCTGCTGAGAGATCTCCTGTTAGTCTGATGGGCTTCCATTTGTGGGTAACCTGACGTTTCTCTCTGGCTGCCCTTAACATTTTTTCCTTCATTTCAACTTTGGTCAATCTGACAATTATGTGTCTTGGAGTTGCTCTTCTCGAGGAGTATCTTTGTGGCATTCTCTGTATTTCCTGAAGTTGAATGTTGGCCTGCCTCACTAGGTTGGGGAAGTTTTCCTGGATAATATCCTGCAGAGTGTTTTCCAATTTGGTTCCATTCTCCCGTCACTTTCAGGTACACCAATCAGATGTAGATTTGGTCTTTTCACATAGTGCCATATTTCTTGGAGGCTTTGTTCATTTCTTTTTACTCATTTTTCTCTGAACTTCTCTTCTCATTTCATTTCATTCATTTGATCTTCAATCACTGATACCCTTTCTTCCAGTTGATCGAATCAGCTACTGAAACTTGTGCATTCGTCACATAGTTCTCATGCCATGGTTTTCGGCTCCATCAGGTCACTGAAGGACTTCTCTACACTGGTTATTCTAGTTAGCCATTCATCTAATATTTTTTCAAGGTTTTTAGCTTCTTTGCAATGGGTCCGAACTTCCTCCTCTAGCTCAGAGAAGTTTTATCATCTGAAGCCTTCTTCTCTCTACTCGTCAAAGTCATTCTCCACCCAGCTTTGTTCCATTGCTGGCAAGGAGCTGCATTCCTTTGGAGGGGGAGAGGTGCTCTGATTTTTAGAATTTTCAGCTTTTCTGCTCTGTTTTTTCCCCATTTTTGTGGTTTTATCTACCTTTGGTCTTTGATGATGGTGACGTACAGATGGAGTTTTGGTGTGGACGTCCTTTCTGTTTGTTAGTTTTCCTTCTAACAGTCAGGACCCCCAGCTGCAGGTCTGTTGGAGTTTGCTGGAGGTCCACTCCAGACCCTATTTGCCTGGGTATCAGCAGTGGAGGCTGCAGAACAGTGAATATTGCTGAACAGCAAATGTTGCTGCCTGATCGTTCCTCTGGAAGTTTCGTCTCAGAGGGGTACCCGGTCGTGTGAGGTGTCAGTCTGCCTCTACTGGAGGGTGCCTCCCAGTTAGGCTACTTGGGGGTCAGGGACCCACTTGAGGATGCAGTCTGTCCGTTCTCAGATCTCAAACTCTGTGCTGGGAGAACCACTACTCTCTTGAAAGCTGTCAGACAGGGACATTTAAGTCTGCAGAGGTTTCTGCTGCCTTTTTTTCGGCTATGTCCTGCCCCCAGAGGTGGAGTCTACAGAGGCAGGCAGGCCTCCTTGAGCTGCGGTGGGCTCCACCCAGTTTGAGCTTCCCAGCCGCTTTATTTACCTACTCAAGCCTCAGCAATGGCTTTGCAATTCAATCTCAGACTGCTGTGCTAGCAATGAGCGAGGCTCCATGGGTGTGGGACCCTCTGAGCCAGGTGTGGGATATAATCTCCTGGTGACCATTGGAAAAGCACAGTATTAGGGTGGGAGTGACCTGATTTTCCGGGTGCCGTCTGTCACATCTTTGCTTGGCTAGGAAAAGGAATTCCCTCACTGCTTGCACTTCCTGGGTGAGGCAATGCCTTGCCCTACTCAGTTCACACTCGATGCACTGTGCCCACTGTCCTGCACCCACTGTCCAAAAAGCCCCAGTGAGATGAACCCAGTACCTCAATTGGAAATGCAGAAATCACTCGTCTTCTGTGTCACTCATGCTGGGAGCTGCAGACTGGAGCTATTCCTATTTGGCCCTCTTGGAACTGTCCCAAAATATTTTTTTAAAGTACTTGGAAAAAAGGAGATGATACAGAAATTTCAAAATCTAATTTAAATAATCATTCCTAAGAAATAAAAAAATACTATGGTTGTGAAACAAGAATTGGATGGCATAAGAAGAACACTAAATTAGATAATAACATTTTAATATCAAAAATGCAAAATATCGGCAGAAGGGTTAGAAGAGATAAATTGAAGAAATATTTCTGAAACTGGAATAAAAAGTTCAAGAAACAGAAAACACAACAGAAGATTTCAGTGAATTAGGGAATCCACCTAGGAGAACCCAGGAAAAACAACAACTGACTAGAGGATTCTTTAAAAAGAGAACAGGAAAAATATAGGAGACTGAAGTTCAAAAATCAATAAAGAAAATACCCCTGAAATAAAGAACATAAATTTCTAGATTAAATTGCCTTCTAATTGCCTACAAAACAAAATGATTGACAAAGACTAAACATATCATTTTGAAATTTCAGAGAGAAGAGATTCTAACAGCTAAAAGCAATGAAATACCAGTTTACTTCCTATATATGACAGAATAATAGCTACCTGAAGATATCAGTTCCTAATTTCTAGAACCTGTAAATGTTATCTCAATTGGGAAAAGGATCTTTGCAAATGCAATTAAGAATCATAAAATGAGGAGATTATCCTGGATTATCAGGCAGACCCTAAGAGCCATCATAAGCCTCCTTATGAGAGAGGCAAAAAAGATTTAACACATACAGTGGAGAAAGTGATGTGAAGGTTAAGCAGAGAGACTTAAAGATGCTGGCCTTGAAGACTGACGTAATATGGCCACCAGCGCAGGAAGGCTGGCAACTACCTAAAACTGGAAAAAGAAAGGAGAGCGTTGTCCCCCAGAACCTCTGGAAGGAGCATGGCCCTATTGACGTCTTGATTTCAGCCCAGTGTTGCTAATTTCAGGCTATGGCCTCCAGAACTATGAGACAACAAATTTCTGTTGCTTTAAAACACCCAGGATGTTGTCATTTGTTACAAAAATCAGAGGAAATGAATACACCCTCATAAGTTCAAAAGTCAAAACTGAACCAAGACTCTCATTACAAACACTAAAAGATAGAAGAAGATAGAAGAGTGCCTTTACAATTCTCAGGGAATATGATTTACCATCCATAATTGTGAATTACCAGGTAAGTGAATTATCAGTTATGTACAAGCATAAACTAAAGTCATATTCAGATATTCAAAGTCTTCAAACAGTTATCCCTCATGCACTCTTTCTCAGGAAGCTGTTGGAGTATGTGCCCCCATTGAAATGAAGAAGTCAGCCAAGAAAGAAAGATTGAGATCCAGGAAGTGGGGGATGCAACATAGAAGAGCAATGAACAGACTTCAAAGGATGAATCTGAAGGAAAGTTCCAGGATATCACTATAAAATAATCTCGGAGTCCACAGCTGAGGTTGGAAATGGAGGGTTGCTGGAGAGGGGTTGCCAAGGAAACACTTGGCTCTTGAGATAACCTTCTGTGTTTGACCATACTGACAGGAGTTTGAAATATTGGTAGAATGTTTAGGGATGAATTAGCAACAGGCACAAAATTTAAGCAAAGTAACAAAGCAATTTTCAGCTCTACATACAACAATATATAGTAAAAGAAAGGAAATATGATGTCCTTGTGGATCAGCTGTGGACAATACATAGTAATAATAAAGTAAATATTGACTAATTATTTGGTAATACATCTGTATTGGGGGTGGACAGGAATTGTGTATAAGCAGACAAAAGAGAGCAAAATCTTCATATTCCATACTGTGGAGCCGATGTAGAATATTTATCATGAAAATTAATAGCAATGTGAGCATGGTATTTAGAAATATGGGAATAAATGACAGAAGAATAAATATTTGAATGTGGCTACACTTAGGGAGCAAATATTGCAGATGGAGCTGGTGGGGCAGGAGAGTATTGATTTCATCATGTCATGCAATACTCTAACTGTTTTTTTTTTTTTTTTGAGACAGAGTCTCACTCTGTCGCCCAGGCTGGAGTGCAGTGGCTGGATCTCAGCTCACTGCAAGCTCCGCCTCCCGGGTTCACGCCATTCTCCGGCCTCAGCCTCCCAAGTAGCTGGGACTACAGACGCCTGCCACCTTGCCCGGCTAGTTTTTTGTATTTCTTAATAGAGACGGGGTTTCACCGTGTTAGCCAGGATGGTCTCGATCTCCTGACCTCGTGATCCGCCCGTCTCGGCCTCCCAAAGTGCGGGGATTACAGGCGTGAGCCACCGCGCCCGGCCAATACTCTTAACTTTTAAAACTACTTGGCTAATACTGTGATCTTGAGTTTCTAGCCTCCAAAGCTGTGAGAAAATACATGTCTGTTATTTAAGTCACCCAGTCTATGGTGTTTGGTTACAGCAGCCCTAGCATATGAATATACTTGGCAACTGATTTATGGTAACTGTCCTAACATAGGTCAATCCTGGACATGGATCCAGGATACATCCTTGTAGTTAGTCAGCCACAGCTTCAGTTGAAGGGAATTGCCACTCCCAGTCACACTGGGAAGAGGCTAAATACTGGTGTAGGAAATGAGCCATCTTTGAAATGTGTAGGGGAGAAGAGACTTCCTTCTGATTTGAGTTCAAAAGAATTTGGGAGGACGGGGTAAAGGCATCTGAGCCTGTACACAAAGCTCTGACAACACTTGGAGCATTCCTAACAATGAGGAGAGCTAGCTGGCTCCAACCTGTGTGGAAGCAGGAAGGCAGGTGCTGCAGCAAAAATTCTCTTGAGGTCAGGTTTAGGCTGAGGGGGTCCCTTCTAGTCATATTTGTAAGTCACTCTCCAGTGGTGTACTTTCATTACCCGTAAGTGTTCAGTAAAGTAAAGCCTATCCCTACAGCTGTTAAAGTTCATAGCCTGCCCTTGGTTGCACTGGAGACCTGATCCCAGGTATCAGAGGCATGGTCAAGGAGCAGCCAGAGGGGAATATCAGCAGTAGGCCTCCAAGAAGCACAGCTATGTCTGCCCAGCAGAAAGCACTTTCAGGACCCCTGGCTGCACAGACACAAAACATTTTCCATCTCTGTTGACCAGTCATTGTCCGTTTGGTAGGACAGGTCCTCTTCCAAGGGCCAATGTTTTGTTTTTGATGGGTGCAGCACACCAACATGGCACAAGTATACATATGTAACAAACCTGCACGTTATGCACATGTACCCTAGAACTAAAAGTATAATAATAATAATAATAATAAAGAAAATACTTCATTCTAGAAAATCAAAATTTAGTTCAAAAATATAAAAAGAACAGTTCAATATTTGATTTGATTAAATCTCTAAGCTTACCTTCATCTGTACTCGTACAACCTGACTTCCATCCAATAACCAAAGACGAACTCTCTCTCTATGAATCTAGGATCAATACCACTCTTGTGTTTTGTATTCCGTCCTCTCCCTGGAACTTCCTTTCTCTCCAGCATCACCATTTCTCTTTTCTACTGAATTATTCCCACTAGTATACATCCTTGCTATAAGATCTCATGCCTTTAAAAAAAAATTACTCTTGATCTCACGTTCCCCTCTGCTCTCATCCTGTTCTCTGTTCCTCTTTACATTAAACTCCCTGAAAGGTGTCTATATTCACTAGCTCTGCTTTTCATCTGCCATTCTCTCTTGAATCTACCTCAAACAGACCTTTGTCCCTATTACCTACTAAAAATGCTTTTGCCAAGGCCAGTGAGAACCTCCTCTCACTCAACCTCAACCTCTAAGCAGCATTAAACACAGCTAGCCACTCCCATCTTCTTAAAACATTTTCTTTATTTGGTTTCCAGGACACCACATGCTTCTAATTTTTCTTTTTTATCTCTGACCTTGCCCCTTCTTAGTCTTCTTTACTGAGTTGTCCCTCCTTTCAGACTTCTAAATGTCAAAGTGCCCTGAGGCACTTTTTATATTAACTTCACTTTTTAAAATTTACTCCGTAGGTCATCTCATCCAATTTCATGGCTTTAAAAATCATCCAAAAACTTGTGGTCCTCTAATTTAAATTTCTAGCCCCCACTTGTCTCCTGAACTCCACGCCAGTGTATTTTAGGCTACTTAAGCCTTAATTTCCTCTTCTTCCTCAAAACCCACTCCTGTTCTCCTCTGTCTTAAGAAACAGCTGCACAACTAAGTCAATGTAACAACTATAATGACAATTTCCTACCACTTTAGCCTTAGGACAGAGGGTCTTTATTATGTAGTTCTCTTACTAGATAATTTTTACTATTTTTAAACACTATCTCTTTTACAACAGGATTCAGAGCAAAACAATGGTAAGAAGATAAAATTAAAAGAAAAATTACCAAAGAGAAGAAAAAAGTTTACTTCCATCCAGGAGTAGGAAAGTTGAAGAACCACCAAATCATGCATATGCCCTGGTTACCAACTCTTTAGAAACGAAATAGGAATATATGAGTTTAAACCATTGTTTAAGAGACTTAAAGGAAGGCTTCCTCAATGTGAGGTCAGATGGGTTCTGGCTAGAAAAATGGGCTATTGAGAAAGGTACAGCAACATTTTCCCTCCAAATGCTTCCAACACTTGAGTAGGCAACAATCTGTCCTGGAAGATTTCAAGATATGTCTTTCCTGGAGGGAGAAGGAGAGATCCAATTACCTCCTGAGGGCCCATCTAACTCCTAGATTTAGTTTTACAGTACACTACAGTACCACCACTCTCTGGCAACACAGTGCAGTAAACATGTAACATAAAACCAGTCACCATCTGGACCTTTCTTGGTATAGGCAAACTCAATACCCATATAGGGTTTATACCTAAGAAGATTCTCATAAATATGTGTGCCTCCAGCATAGTGTATTTTATTTTATTTGAATACATAGTACCCTTCAAGTTTCCTTTTAGGTCTACCACAAATAACAGGTTTTAGCACATCAGGTGATATTTTGCTTGCTGAAGCATTTAAATTAATTTTCTATTACCAATGCAAATGTGTACTTTCCAATTTACCCACTGCACAATAAAACCTAATTTAAAGCAATTAATGTTCATTAACGGCTCCATCTGCATGTTTATCGCTTTATCCTTAAATACTTGAGACATAGTATCCATATTTTATAGCTCTCTTCTTATCAGCAGGAATTCTTATCCTCAAGGGTAAATGTAAGACTAATGTACAAGGATTTCCTATCTTTATAGAAAAACTGCTGCCTTTTTTTTTAAAATATCTAGATGAATAGATTGAATGTGCATAATAACAAATGTACCTGATATCAAAAAAAAAAAAAAAAAAAAAAAAAAAAGTTTGGCACTACTGTGCTCAGCTCCCTCTCTTATCTTCTTCTTTCCCCAGAACCAGGGTGACACAGCAGTGAATATGCACCGGCCAGTTCTTCTGTCTCCAATAAGATTGTGCCAGGAATGGGATAGAATGCATCAGCAACAGCAGCTCTGTGAGGTTTTCCTGCCTTGTCCCCTAGCAGAAGGGAGCTGCCTCACAGGGTATAGGCAGGTGAGCCAGCGGGTCTTATTATGTCAGGAAGCATCTGAGCATCTGCTTTAGCATCAGACAGGCATTACTTTACCACTTATTAGTTGCATTAGTTGTGTGCCCTTGTGAATATTGTCTAACCTTCTTCAGCGTCAGTTTTCTCATCCTGCCTGTTTAGGTTTTTCTCATGACTGAATAAGATAATGCATTAAAATATAAAACATATTGTGTGGAAGAGAGTAGCTCCACCAGACCAGATTGCCAGGGTTCAAATCTTGGCTTCACTCCTCACCAGCTCTCTCTGGGTGTGTGTGTGTGTGTGTGTGTGTGTGTGTGTGTGTGTGAGAGAGAGAGAGACAGACAGACCTCTTTGTGCCTCAGTTTTCTCATCTACAAAGTGGGCTTTATAACAGTATCTGTTGCAAAGAGCTGTTGTGAAGATTAAAATGACTTAACTCGTGTACTTTACTTAAAACTAAGCTTGGCAGATAGTAAGGACTTGGTGAACGTTAGAGGGAGAAAAACAAAAACAGTAGGTGCTTTGGAAATAGTTGCTTTTATTAAAGATTTTCCCAGGAGTCATAGACTGTATTGCTAAAATGTAGCTTCTGGGCTTAGAGATAAGAATTCTGGCACAAGGGCACATGCAGGTGGCTTTTTCTACACCACTTTCCCCCATCCTAGAGGGAGGCATAGTTAAGTGCCCCGTCTGTGACACCGTTATGTCTAAGGCCTGACAGCCAAGTGCATGTATAATTCTTGCAAAAAAGGAAAAAGTCAATAATGTTTACAGCATTTTAACAAGAATAGCAAATGAGTTTGGGGAGATTTTTTATATATAACATTGCTGAACAAAGATCAACCCATCAGATTTGTCTTTTTCTAAAAAAAAAAAAATCAGTTAATAAATGTTTCCACACGTGTGATTTCAGTGAAATTTACATTTATGAGTCATTATCATTTTGATGGAAGGCTAAATGATATTCAGCTTGTCACTGGAGGGGCAGATGGAGATGGAGTTTAGGAAGTTGACAAGCTAGCTGACAGAAATGAGTAAAATTTACGTTCTCACCAACCTAATAGCAAGCAATTATTTCTGAACTAGGATAAAAAATGGGTGTTTTTTATCCTATAACTTGACATGCATTATAGAAGTTTCCAGAAGGCATGTTTTCTGTAAAGAAGCAACTGATTCTGTATTCAACGTTTAATGCAAGAGTTTAATTGGATACTGACCCTTTCAGAAGATTTTGTTACAACTTAGAAATTAAGAGAATAGAAAATCTACCTGAAGTTTTCTGCTACTTTCTGCTGTCTATTTCTCTGTTTTAATATTGCCTTACAAATGTAGTTTTAATTTCATATTCAATATGATTTATAGAATTTTGCATTAGCAAAATATAAATTACTCTGTGTACAATCTGTAGTCATACTATTTTATGAGTATCATAAATAAAGAAATACAAGTGGGACATTTGGTGTTTAGCTTGGCTTGAAAGACTGTATCTTAACATGAGAAAGACATTTTTGATTCCATGACTAAATGACATCCTACATAATAAAAAATGGGCAAATTTACTGGCATAGTTCATCATGGATGACATTATACAATTAAAATATATTAATGTAAAATGTTACATAAAATAGTAGCCAAACTAGACTCACTCTCCTATATATAAATTGCGTATCTTGAAAACAAGGTGCAATACCTGTGTGAGTTATTTTCATTTACTTATTTTCATGAAGGCGTAAAATGTAACTATTTTATAAAGAAGTGAAATTTTGAAAATGAGATCACACAGAAAATCCAGAAATGTACATTCACAACCTGTTAGAGGTGGAAATGATGATACTTATATGGTTCAAATCGTTTATGTTAGAAATAAGGAAGCTGAAGTTCAACATGTTGCTGTAATATGCTAAATGTAGTATCAAGTGAGAGTAACGGTAAAGAGAAAATTAAAATATTTTCAGCCATTGAAAAATTAACCATAATATAGTATAATAGTATAATCTTAATCTAATAATATTGAAAAAAAGTTATATGAGGAAAAACAGCATGAATGCGATGCATTTTAATGAACTGATGACAGACTTGTCAAATCAAAGGGAAGAGAATAATAAAAGGATAGAAGAAAAATAATATTGAGCACTAATACAGTTTGTCTGTGACTGCACCAAAATCTCATCTTGAATTGTAGTCCCTATAGTCCCCACATGTCATCAGAGGGACCCGGTGGAAGGTAATTGAATACTGGTGGGGCTTACCCCCATGCTGCTGTTCTTGTGATAGTGAGTGAGTTCTCATGAGATCTGATGGTTTTCTAACGGGCTTTTTCCCCTTTTGCTCGGCACTTCTCCTCCTGTCACCAGGTGAAGGAGAACATGTTTGCTTTCCATTCCTCCATTATTGTAAGTTTCCTGAGCTTCCCCAATCATGCTGAACAGTGAGTCAATTAAACCTTTTTCCTCTATAAATTACCCAGTCTCGGGTATGTCTTTATTAGCAGGGTGAGAATGGACTAATACAAGAACCTACTATGTACTCATATCATGGTAACACAGTTTACTCAAAAAGGCTTAGTTTAAAATCTGTCTCAACCCTTACTAGTCTGTGTCCTTGGGCCAGTCAAGTCCTGTGAGTTTCTGACTTCACATTTAAATCTTGAGGTAATAATAACTACAGCTATCACAAGTAATAACAAGACTTAAAGTATTAAATTATTCCTATAAGATAATAAGATCCTGTTGTACTCTAGGATCTTCAGATGGGTTCTATTACTTAATGCTCATGATCACACCATGCTACAAAGCCAGTGGCAGAGCTGCAATTCAGATCAGGCCTGTTTATTCCAAAACCCAAGCTATTTTCATATGTTTAGCCTCAAGACATTTGTACATTTTTGCCCCTGTGCTAGAAATTCTTTTCCCACTCTTCTACCCTAAATCTCCAACTGCTTTCTAAACCCTATTCATCCTTCAAAATTTATTTAAATATAATTTTTTCAGTGAACTGTCCGTAATGCTTCTATTTTATGTTCTCTTAGCATTCTGACATTTTTTCTTTGGTGTACTTATGCGTAATGAAAATTAATTATTGTCCTATTTTTAGTACTCTTTAACTACTAGACTGTAAGTACCATAAGAACAAGGCCTATTTCTCTCTTACTCACCATGATGTCTCCAGCTCCATAGCAAGGTATGTGGCACAATATAGGCATTCAATTGAAATGTATCTTATATGTCAATGAATGCATGAATGACTAAATGAAGAATAAAGCAGCTTTGGGTTGGCAAATGCTTCTTTTTGGCCTTGTTTATTTATTTTATCTTTTTGAGACAGGGTCTCTATTGCCCAGGCTGGAATGCAGTGGCATGATCATAGCTCACTGCAGCCTTGACCTCCCAGGCTCAAGCCATCCTCCCAGCTCAGCCTCCTGAGTAGCTGGGACTACAGGCATATACCACCACGCCCAGCTAATTTTTGTATCTTTTGTAGAGATGGGGTTTCACCATGTTGCCCAGGCTGGTCTTGGACTCTTGAACTCAAGCAATCCTCCTGTCTTGGCCTCCCAAAGTTCTGGGATTACAGGCATGAGCCACCACACTTGGCCTGGCTTTGTTTATTAATGAGAGAATGCTACAGAAGAAAAAGAAGAAATAGACAAATTTAAGATATAGTGGAGTTATTATAAGAGATGGGGTTAAGTCCCTGGGAAAGTCAGAGAACTTCATCAGGCCATGGAAGTAAGAACTGCCCAAGAAAAGGAAGAGAAACAGTTCTGATACTGTGTTAGGAAAGAAGATGGAAGGATAGTTGTAGATGTAGGAATTATTTGCAAAAGAGGTCCCCTCACATATATTACATGCTCTGTAAAGTAGGAGATGGAATTCACATGTCAGAGTGAGTGAGAGGAGGAAGATGGGGTTTTGAAGACCTGAGTGTAGAGTATTAGAGAAGGTAGAAATGAGAGACACGGGGCTCCCGGGAAGCGATAATATTCAGCTAAAGTTAGAGACTATGAAGTTTCAATGTTTTTGATCTATATTGGCTTGGATAGTATTTTCTACTGCACAGCACAGCACAGCAACTGGGGTCTGGGTGATGAAATGACATATGGTTAAACTCAATATAAAGATTACAGTGATGATCATGATGATGAAGATAATAATGGCAATAATGACAAACAGTGAATCATTGACTCACTGTTACTATCAAGCACTTTGCAAAGCTGTTTCTATGAATTATCTTATTTCTTACATACATACAGCATGCATGGGTACACACACACAATCTCACACACACACACACTACGTTGTATATATCCCATCTTTACAGACAAGAAAGCTGAGATTTCCTTTTTATACAACTTGACTAATGTATAATTTTTATGTAACATCACAAAATTTACCTATTGCATATGTAGAACTACATGATTCTCAATAAATTTATAGAGTTAGCAACCATCACCACAAAGCAATTTTAGACCATTTTTAGTACTCAAAAAATATTCCCTTAAACCTGTGTGCACTCAATTCTGCTTCAACTTCCAAGCCCAGGCAACCACTAATCTGCCATCTCCATAAATATGCCTTTTATGGATATCTTATATAAATGGAATCATACAATATAGAGATTTGTTCATTTTGTGTGGCTTCTTTCACTTAGGATAATATTTTGTGGTTCACTCATTCTGTATTATATATTAGTATTTTCTTGTTTTTACTGCCAAACAGCATTTAATTAAATGGATATATCACATTTTAAAATTGATGGACATTTGAATTGGACTATATTAATAATGCTGTTGTGAAAATCCACATGAAATTCTTTGTGCAAACATATATTTCTATTCTCTTGTGTTAATTCCTAGAAGTGGGAACAGAGCTGTGTGGTACAGTCATATTTAACTTGTTAGGAAACTGCCAAAATGTTTTCCAAAGTAGATGTAGCATTGTATATTCCCATTAAAAATGGATGATAGTTTCAGTTTCTCCATGTTATTACCTATACTCTATGTCTTCCATCTATTTGATTTTAGCTATTCTTGTGGATATATAATGGCACCTAATTGTGGCTTTAATTTGCATTCCCTAATGACTCATGATCTTTTGTTCTTTATTATGCACTTATTAGCCAGTTGCATGATTTCTTTGGTAAAATATTCTTACTCAAATTTCCCATGGAGAACTGTGGGACAGAAGTTTTGCATAGCTCTCAGCTACATTGTGGCCTGGAGATAAATTACAGTCCAAACTGAGAGTCAGGATCCCTGAGACAGGGGTGTGATAAGGAAACAGATCACATCCCCATCTGTCCAGGGCATGAAGCTGGTGCAGCCTCCTCGACCTCTGCAGTGGCCTCAGCTCATTTCACCAGGAGCTCCCCTAGCCACCTCTGTCAGGGCTGGTGCCTGTACTCATCACTGGGGTATTTGTGGGTGAGCTTGGTGGTCCAGCTTTTCCCAGCTTTGTTCCCTCTCCCAGCTAAACAGGGAACTTAGGGCAGCAGGCATCCCACAGACCAGCCCACTACCTGAAAGAACAGAGAGCACCTCCCAACAAAAATCAAGCACATACCCATCTGCTTCTACCATTGCTGGCTATTACCCATAAGCACCAACTACTGGTCTGGAGGTTGAACTGCAGAACCCAATACAAAACTTGCTGACAGACGAGCAAGGACCCTTACCAACATAAAGTCACACCCTCAAGAGGAAAGAAAACATCCCATCGAAAGCAAAGAAAATACAAAATTAAGAAGTGATAGGCTCCCCAGATAAGAAAGAACCAACAAAAGAACTCTGGCACCATTAAAGGATTGAATGTTGTGACACTCCCATTGTATCACAATGGCACTCTAGCAATGGATCCTAACCAAAATAATGTTGAAATGACAAATTAAAAATTCAAAATATAGATTTTAAGGAGGTTCAATGAGATCCAAGAGAAAGATGAAAACCAACACACACACACACACACACACACACACACACACACACACACACAAACATGATATGAAAAAAGAGATAGATTTAAAAGTATCAAACAGAACTTCTGGAAAGGAAAAATTCACTGAAGAAGTTAAAAAATAGATTCTAAAGCTTCAACTATTGACTAGACCAAGCAGAAGAAGAAATTTCAAGCTTGAAGACAGGTCTTTTGAATTAACCCAGTCAGACAGAAATGGAATAATAAAAAAAATGGACAAAGGCGTCAAGAAATTTGAGAGTATGTAAAGTGATGAAACCAATGAGTCATGGGCATTCCTGAGACAGAAGAAGAAAAAGTAAAAAGTCTGGAAAGCCTATCTGAGAAAATAATTCAGGAAAATGTCCGTAGGCTTGCTGGAGACGTAGACATCCACACACAAGAGACTCAGAGCACTTGAAAGATAGTTTCCAAGATGAACATCAGCAAGGCATACAGTTATCAGGCTACTCAAAGTCAATGTAAAGGAAAAAATCCTAAAATCAGCAAGAGAGAAGCATCAAATTATCTATAAAGGAAATACTACCAGTCATAAAAGTACACTTCTTAGCAGAAAATTTAGAAGCCAGAAGGAATTGTCATGCTATTTTCAATATTCCTGAAGAAAAGAACTGCCAGACAATAATTTTGTATCCTGCTAAACTAAGCTTCAAAAATAAAAGATAAATAAAGTCTTTCCCAGACAAGCAAACACTAAGGGAATTCATCACCAATAGACTGGACCTATAAGGAATGCTATAGGCATTCTAAACATGGGAAAGAATGGGCAAAACTCACCATCATAAAAACAAATGAAAGTAAAAATCTCACAGGTCTTATAAAGCAAACACACATTTATGACTATGAAGCAACTAATGATTAATATCATGACAGAAACAAAACCTCACATGTCAATATTAACCATGAAGATAAATAAACTAATGCTCTACTTAAAAGATGTAGACTGGCAGAATAAATTAAAAAACTGTACCATATACTGCCTTCAAGAAACCTACCTAATGGGTGAAGACATTCACGGACTCAAAGTAAAATGTCGGAAAAAGAAAACCAAGCAGGAGTAGCTACACTTACATCAGATAAGACAAACTTTAAATCAATAACTGTTAAAAAAAGACAATAAAGGAATGAATTCAACAAGAAGATGTATCATCAAAATATATACACCCAATACTGGAGCACCCACATTCATAAACCAAGATGCTACTAGACCTAAGAAAGGAGATAAATCAAAATACAATAATGGTGGGGGACTTCAAAACACCACCAACAGCACTAGGTAGATCTTCAAGACAGATAATCAAAATCAAAATCCCATGATAGGCCATCTGCAAGTTGAGGAGCAAGGAAGACAGTAGTGGTTCAGTTCGAGTCCCAAAACCTCAAAAGTAGGGAAGCCAACAGTGCAGCCTTCAGTCTGTGACCAAAGGCCCAAGATCCCCAGAAAATCCACTAGTATAAGTCCATGAGCCCAGAAGCCAAAGAACTTGGAGTTCGAGGGCAGGAAATACCCAACACAAGAGAAAGACAAAGGCCGGAAAACTCAGCAAGTCTGCTTCTTCCACCTTCTTCCAACTTCTTCTACCTGCTTGTTCTAGACACACTGGCAGCCACGTTGTGGGTGGGTCTCCCTGAGGGTGGGTCTTCCTCTCCCATTCCACTGACCCAAATGTCAGTCTCTTCTGGAAACTCCCAGAAACACCAAGATGCACCCAGAAACAATACTTTGCATCCTTCAATCCAATCAACTTGCCACTTAATATTAACCATCATGGTTTCTAATATTTATTATCTTAAGATTCTTGTTTGATATTAATATAATTCTTTGAGTTATATTAATATTATAGTTATTGTTTCATGAAGCAAAAATCATTGCCAAGTCCAATGTCATGGAGCTTTCACCCTATGTTTCCTTTTAGGAGTTTTACAGATTTAGATCTTAAGTTTAAGTCCTTAATCTATTTTGAGTTGATTTTTATATATGGTATAAGATAATGGTCAAATTCCACTCTTTTCCACAAGAATATGCAGTTTTCCAAACACCATTTGTTGAAAAGACTGTCCTTTCCTCATTGTGTATGAATAAATATTGGCTAATATGATTTTACGTTTGTCAAACTTCTACTATTTATTTGTAACAAAATATGTTTTGTATAATAATTTGTAATTTTCAAAGTGCTCCTGTGCCCTTTAATATGTTTTATTTTTAAAATAGTCCTGGGAGGCAGGTGTTATTGTACTGAAATTATAGCTGAGAATTATTCTCTACAGTTAATAAGTGGTAGACTCTTGATAGAAATTCAGTTCTTCTGATACTGTATTAATGCATTTCACACTATACAATACAGGTTTTCTTCATTAAAATTTTAATTGTCTTGTTATTCCTACAGCTTTGGTTTGAAATGAGGGTGCATTATGATTCAGTGTACTTAATAAAAAAACAAATTTAATCATTGAGTTCACAAGCCTTAAAGGATTAAGTAAATATTAGTGCATCTATAAATCAAATCCCATCTATCAATTAAAAGTGGCATTATGTTGAATGTTTACTGTCATGAAAATATAACCCTAATGTAGAAAGTGGGAAAAAGTTACAAAACACATCTTTTGTAAGTTTTAACCAATATATAAACTTTTCTGTTTATGTATCAACAGAAGAGATAGTCCAGAAATAGAGGTACACACATGTAGTCAGTTGATTTGTGACAAAGTTGCCTCTAAAATTCAGTAGAAAAGGAATTTGTTTTCCATAAATGGTTCTGGAGCAATTAGATACCTATATGAGACAAAAAAAAATGAAGATTGCCCCATTATTTCATACCATATTTTAAAAATTAATGTGAGATGGATGATGAATCAAAATTTGAAGAAAAACAATAAAAACTATTATAGTAGAAAACATATATCTTCATACCTTAGGACAGAAATCTGTTTCTTCATTAATAGAGCAAAAAAATGCAAAAAAGAAAAGTGATAAATTTTAAATTTAAGAAGTAATTTATTAAAATATACCATGAGGAGACTGAAAAAAAATCAAGAGAGAAGATATTAATAATCATAACACACATATCTAACAAAGAGCTTATATATAGGCTATCTCAAGATTTCCCATAACCTAATAAGAAAAAGGCAAATGAAACTATTTTTAAAACTGAACAAAAGATTTAAAGACACTCTGCAACAGAAAATATCCAAAGGACAAATCAGCAAATATCAATGTAATCAATCATCAGTGAAATGCAAATTAAATTAACCACCCAAAACCATTACATTCTCTATAGAATAGCTAAATCCAAAAAGCTGACAATGCCACTTGTTGGCCATAATGCAGAGTAACTGGACCATTCATATCTTGCTAAAGGAAGAATAAACTGTTGCATCAACTTCATAGAACTGTCATTTTCTATTTAAGCTACATATATTTTTCCTCCATGATACAGCAATCAACACTGCTAAGCATAAAGCCGAGGTAAAAGAGTTCATATAGGCTAGGCACAGAGGCTCATGCCTGTAATCCCAGCACTTTGGGAGTCAGAGGTGGTGGATCAATTGAGGTCAGGAGTTTGAGACCAGCCTGATAAATATGGTGAAACTCCATCTCTACTAAAAATACAAGAAAAATTAGCCAGGTGTGGTGGTGCATGCCTGTAATCCCAGCTACTTGGGAGGCTGAGGCATGAGAACTGCTTGAATCCAGGAGGCAGAGGTTGCAGTGAGCCAAGATCATGCCATTGCACTCCAGTCTCAGCAACAAAAGTGAAACTCCATCTTAAAAAATAAAAAATAAAAAATAAATAATAAAAGAGTTCACATAACTGCCATACAAAAACATTCATAACAGCCTTATTCATAACATCCAGAAACTGGAAACAACCCAAATAATGATCAATAGAAGAAAGATAAGGCTGGGCATGGTGGCTCACGCCTGCAATCCCAGCACTTTAGGAGGCCGAGACAGGCAGACATTTTGAGATCAGGAGTTTGAGACCATCCTGACCAACATGGTGAAACCCCATCTCTACTAAAAATACAAAAAAAAATCTAGCCAGATGTGGAGATGCATGCCTGTAGTCCCAGCTACTCGGGAGGCTGAGGCAGAAGAATCACTTAAACCCAGGAGGCGGAGGTTGCAGTGAGCTGAGATCGTGCCACTGCACTCCAGCTTGGGCAACAGAGCCATCCCAAAAAGAAAAAAAAAAGAAGGAAGAGGAAGAAGGAAGAAGGAAGAAGGAAGAAGGAAGAAGAAGAAGAAGAACAAGGAGGAGGAGGAGGAGGAGGAGGAGGAGAAGGAGGAGGAGACATTGTGGCATACAACAGAAGAGCATATAGCAATAAAAAAATTAACAAGCTAATAATACATGTAACAATGTGAATAAATCTCACAGACATTATGTTGAGAATCCAGACACACAAAAGTTCAGACGATATGATTCCATTTATGTCAACATTAAGAACAGGCAAAACAAACAAGTCATGGCAGAAATCAAAAATCATCTCCACGGGGAAGAGGTGCAACAGAACTTTCTGGAATGCCAGAATTGTTCTAGATTTTGATGTGACAGTTACATATAACTGCCAAGTCAAGTGTTGCTTCAGTTTCATTGTGCATTGTCATGATCAATGTCTCATAACTGTTATGGGAGGACTGAAGCCTGACTTCAGCTACTAGCTATGGTGTGCTGCCTTGTCTTCACCATTGTCTGGGTGGTAATTTCAAACACTGAATTTCCACTGGATAAAACAAGTTTTGGAACAATCTTCCATCCCCTCTCCCTTCATCTGTTTCTCCATGTCTGCTGCCATGTAAGATTCTGTAAGATTTCACTGGGTATTTCTGGTATTAGCATGTCCACAGTCAAGAATTCTTTACAAAAGCTCTTCTGAAAAAGCCACCAATGGCATGTGTAGACCATGATCACGCACAGCAAAGCATTTTAAACCTAAAACTTTTCATTTGAAACAATAATTGACAGGACATTGTGTTCTGATCTTAAAGCATTTGTTTGTTTGTTTGTTTTGAGACAAGATCTTGCTCTGTTGCTCAGGCTGGAGTGCAGTGAAATGATCTCAGCTCACTGTATCCTTGACCTCCCAGGTTCAAGCTATCCTCCCACTTCAGCCTCCCAAGTAGCTAGGACCACAGGCATGTGCCACCTCCCTACATTGCCCAGCCTGGTCTCAAACTCTTGGGCTCAAGTGATCTTCCCACTGCAGCCTCCTAAAGTGCTGAGGTTATAGATGTGAGCCACTGTTCCTGGTCTTAAAGCATCTTAAAGGTGAATGAGTTCCAGGTTGGTAAGACAATATCTTTTTTCTTTTAAAAAGTTTTCCTCGTTATTTTGATAATTTTGCTTTGCAATAAATAAAAATCAGGAAAGAATACATCTCTGTTTGTGCTGAATAAATATTAAGGATGGTTGGGTTCTACTTTGATTATTTTCTGCTTTGCCATTTGAGGTACCTCCCAGGTGTGGCAGGGTAAGATACATGTGTACATGTACATTCTTATTCTCTCTCTCACACGCACGCTTGCACACACACACACGCACCCACACACACCAGAAAAGCCAGAGTGATCCATCTGGCCATAACACATTCAGGTTTTAACAAACTGCATCTGACTGTGACACATTCCAAACATGGCTTTAGAGCAAGCATAAGATCATTTTGTATATAATTTCGTCAACCCAGTCAGTTTGCTATGAAATGTAAGGTTTAGAACTTGCCTAAAGCTTGGAGCTCAGGAGCATCAGCCTTGGTTTCTCAGAATAGCCAATTCATTGAAGGATTCCACCAAGATTCCTATGCCATCATTTTTGCCACTCCTTCCTCCATTCCACTACAGAAGAGCTCAGAGCTGCGCTGTCCAGAGGCAGAAAAGTTCACGTGACCCTGGTCTTGAGCACAAAGCCTTGGCACTAAACATATTTCTTCCATACCAACATATTTTGTTTCCATCATCTCTTTAGTTTCCTGGCCTTTATTCTACTTTCAAAGTGAGCAGAAGTTTAAAATGTGGTCAGAATTAGTTCCAACAATGGATTTCTGTCATATCTTTTGGAACATGAGTTTACTATCTAACAACTTCTAGATCTGAACTTTTGATTTGTGACAGAAATAAAATTAGGCTTCCCTTAATGGAAAAAAGGGTATGTAACATAACTGGAATCTCATAAAGATACATAACTTGTAAATCATCTGCAAAATCATGGATGGACAGCATTATTGGAGAGCAAATTATTAAATTGCTTTAGTGTTCTCCTCTGCTCAATTCAGCATATAACTTTAGACCTGGAATCTAGAGTCATTGCTCTAATTTATTTTGCTTGCATTTTACAAATACTACATTAGTTATTTTTAATAATACTTCTTCAAAGGTAGTCCAAAGATAATCTTTGTAATTCTCTTAGGTGATGAATGAAGGCACAGAAATGTTAGTCTAAATTGGAAGCTCTTGAGGGGATTATATCAATTGGTTTGTTTTATACATTATCTAACTTCTTCTTTTCAAGCACATATACTGAATTATAATTTTGGTAATCATAATAACAATGAAACTGAGTGACATCTTTTACTATCCTGAATTACACCCAGCCTTCATTCTTGAGATGCACAATCTCCTTTCAGAAAGAAGTGGAACCCTGAGAAGTTTGATAGAAGATTGACAAGTAAATAAGATTAGGAGAAAGAGCTCTTCTCTCTGCAATAGTGTTACCTGTCTCTCCTTTCCCAGCCAACCTCACCCAATTCCCAGAAACAAAATATATACCCGGTTAGTATGGAAGGGACAAGATCAGTAGGAACTTGGTGACTTCTTTTCATTCTTTATCCACAGTACGCTTTTCCTCAGCACTAAACATTAGTGATTTTTGTCAACAAAAAATCAGAATTTTTATTTCCTAGAGATGGCTCATTATAGATATATCAGAGGCTTCAAAAAATCTGATAAATAGAAGAATGAGTTATATTATACAGGCTTCCAAGAAGACCGTAACTATTTTAGGATAGATACAAATGAAAAGACCTAAATGATAATCAGCAATCCTCCATTTGACAACTCCATTCACAAGTTTTGAGTAAAAGTTCAAAAGGATGATAATTTTTCTATTGCATTCCCCTGCCTGGAAATATGTAATAATCCTTTGCATTCCAGCACTTTGGTAATCCCCATTGAACTAGACTCTGAAGCACACTTCTAACACATCAGAAATGTCCCCAGATTTACTCTCCTTAAGGAAAGTTGACAGGTGACTGTCCGGGGTTCACCATCACTCTAGTCCTTGTCATCATGAGTGTGTTAGATTGAGAAGTTCGGTTGAGCTGAAAAGCATAAAATAAGAAACTAAGATGCCCATTTTGCTCTCCCCTGACAGATATTGGCAGAAAGAAAAAATAAACTTAACAATGCCCTAAGGGCTCAGGTGATCTTTTTCCTTCACTTATAAACAGCTTAAAAATAAGGAAAATCGCTGGTGAGCCAGCCAAGACAGCCAAGAAGTTCCTTCTGCAAAATCTTATAATGTAAACTCTTCAGGGGAAAAATTGGCACTGCCCTTGTCAAGATAAATAACCACCTCAGACACATTAACTCCAGGCTCTTTTCTAATAGTGATGGCTTAAGAAGCAGGCGCATCTAGAATGTGTAAAAATAATACAGATATGGTGTGTGTTCTTAAACTAATGATTAAAAATGAGCCAGAGAGAGTCTGCTTCACTATAGACATCTTTTGTTTCAATCAGGGTATTTATTTTTTATAAGCAGTACTTTAAAAAAAATTAAAAATATTTCATATATTTCCTCATATTCAGCCTGTGTTTCTTTGGCACAGAACGGAAGACGAGAATCAAATACAAGAACAAAGCTAGAGGCATCATGCTACCTGACTTCAAACTATACTACAAAGCTACAGTAACAAAAGCAGCACAGTACTGGTACCAAAACAGAGACATAGACCATGGGAACAGAACAGAGGCCTCAGAAATAATGCCACACATCTACAACCATCTGAGCTTTGACAAACCTGACAAAAACAAGCAATAGGGAAAGGATTCCCTATTTAATAAATGGTGTTGGGAAAACTGGATAGCCATATGCAGAAAACAGAAACTGGACTGCTTCCTTATACCTTATGCACAAATTAACTCAAGATGGATTAAAGACTTAAATGTAAGACCTAAAACCATAAAAACTCTAGAAGAAAACCTAGGCAATACCATTCAGGACATAGGCATGGACAAAGACTTCATGACTAAAACACCAAAAGCAATGCCAACAAAAGCCAAAATTGACAAACGGGATCTAACTAAACTAAAGAGCTTCTTCACAGCAAAAGAAACTATCATCAGAGTGAACAGGCAACCTACACAATGGGAGAAAAATTTTGCAATCTATCCATCTGACAAAGGGCTAACAGCCAGAATCTACAAGGAACTTAAACATATTTACAAGTAAAAAACAACCCCATTAAAAAGTGAGTGAAGGATATGAACAGACACTTCTCAAAAGAAGACATTTATGTGGCCAACAAACATATGATAAAAAGCTCATCATCACTGGTCATTAGAGAAATGCAAATCAAAACCACAATGACATACCATCTCACACCAGTTAGAATGGTGACCATTAAAAATTCAGGAAACAACAGATGCTGGAGAGGATGTGGAGAAATAAGAACACTTCTACACTGTTGGGAGTGTAAATTAGTTCAACCATTGTGGTAGACAGTGTGGTAATTCCTTAAGGATCTAGAACCAGAAATACCATTTGACCCAGCAATCCCACTATTGGTTCTATACCCAAAGGATTATAAATCATTCTACTACAAAGACACATGCACATGTATGTTTTTCAGCACTGTTTACAATAGCAAAGACTTAGAACCACCCCAAATGCCCATCAATGATATACTGGATAAAGAAAATGTGGCACACATACACCATGGAATACTATGTAGCCATAAAAAAATGAGTTCATGTCCTTTGCAGGGACATGGATGAAGCTGTAAACCATCATTCTCAGCAAACTAACACAAGAACAGAAAACCAAACACCACATGTTCTCACTCATAAGTGGGAGTTGAACAATGAGAACACATGGACACAAGAAGCAGAACAACATACATCAAGGCCTGTCAGTGCGTGGGGGCTAGGGGAGGGATAGCATTAGTAGAAATACCTAATGTGGATGACGGGTTGATGAGTGCAACAAACCACCATAGTACATGTATACCAATGTAACAAACCTACAACACGTTCTGCACATGTGTCCCAGAACTTAAAGTATATATATAAATATAAATATATATATATATATATACAAATATATAATCAAACACATGCCGTGAACCAACTCCTGAGGTTTTCCAATCCTCAGAAAGTCCCTCTTGGTTCAAGACTGGGCTGAATAATACAGTGAAATTCCTCTACCTTTTCTGCATCCACCTCAGAAAAGAGTTAAGCAAAAATGAGTCCCCAGACAGCGGTGACATTAAACAAAACATTTTTTTAAAATATCATTTCTATTTTCTTGGGGATCAAACAGTTAACCATCAGAGTTGGGTCATCAATTTATTGATGACTATTATGGTATGATTTGAATTTTGTGATAAAATAAAAACTTTTCTCCACTTTTCTCTGTGAGTGCTGCTTATTTTACAGTACATCTAAAGAGCTACTAAAGATGAGGTTGAAGACCCAGCACCAGCTTTTAAAATCTGAGAGTAATTATGAACCCTATTGCTAACTTCAGCAACGTTTTCAGAACACTTTCCCCTAGAGAGGTCCTCAAAGACTGGAGGCATAACTCACATCACAGACTGCCAAACACCTGGGTTGCTGAATCCAATCTCCCTTTCACAGAGACATACAAAACAATTTGTTCTGATGCACTGTACAATCAAGAACAAACAGATGAGGTGCTTTCAAATCATAGGGCTGTATATCAACAATTCAGTACAAGGTGATGATGATTATTTTAAATACCAACACCTTTTATTGTGTGTACCAAGTACATCAAAGCACAGTCATATGTTAAAGATTACAAATGAGAAAGCAAGAGGCAGGCAAACAGAAGGAAGAAGGAGTGGAGGGAAGGACATGAGGGAAATAAAGAACAAACAGAAGTAGTGAGGAAGGAAGGGAGGGAGGAAAGAAATGGAAGGAAGGAAGGAAAAGAAAAAAGGAGAGAGGAAAGGGAAGGGACTGCATAGCAAATATATATATGTATACATATACAAACACATTCATATGTGTGTATGTATACACTAGTATGCACACAGATGTGTGTTTATGTATGTGTATATATATAGCTATAGAAATTATATATAACGGTAGAGTTTTAATACAGTATTATTTAATAGAGATAGACATACATGTGTGATATATACATATCAGATAGGTAGTAGAAACAATACAGTTTATTTTATACACAGACAGATGTGTGTATACATAAACTGTATTATACAACTGTATTATATATAAGTTTAATACAACTATATATATATATACACATTTGTCATATATATATATGCCTGAGACTAAATACCAGGTATTAATACTCTATATGTCTGATATATGTCATGACTGTAACATATGGAGCCAAATCTGAATACTTCCATTCATTACACATATACTAACTGAAGACTTTTCTATTAATAAAGAATTGGACCATGTACTGTGGGGATAAAGAACCAAGGTTAGAACATGGTTCTGGAGTCCAAATGAACTTTGTTTCAGCAAGTCAAGGCATATAAATAATAAATGAAGTAATATGAAGCAAGTGTCCTGATTAGATACAACCAGATGCTGAGGGGCACTGGAGGAAGGAGGGAGTTTTATGATGTGGTCCAAGGTGGGAAGGACATAGGAAAATGTTACTTGAAGGAGATGCTTTTCAGTCATTTTAACAGCTGGAGAAGGAATCAGAGTTCTGCAAGCCAATAGGGAAATATGAGTGATGGCATGTGATGAGGAGGGTACAGCATGCTCATGGATGGCCACTTGATTCATACACCTGGAGAGCAGGGTGCATAAGGGAGCCACGCTGGGGATATCAGAGGAGGCAAGATTTTGGTGTACGTGCCCCGCTGAGTCTAGATTTGAGGATGAAGCAATCACTGGTAGGGTCACAGATTATCATGCTGGATAGAAGGCATTTTAACTAATTCCTGAAAGATAAATACAGTTTCTTTAGTCAGAAGTGGGTGAAAAAGAACATCCCAGAAAAAGAGGATAATATTAGGAAAGGAGTAGAGATAAGAACATATAATGTTGATTTAAGGAATGGATTAAGATTTAAGATAACAAAAAAAAAAAAAAAAAAAAGATTTAAGATAACAAATACTTGCTTATTTCCTGGCGTATAGTAGGAGCTCAATAAATATTTGTTGAATAAATAATTGATGATAGAAAAATTGGAAGGAAAGAATTTTCAAAATATAGGTTAGAATTAACCTTTGAATTCTAGACTAAGACGTCAGGACTTTTTCCTGTAGCCAACAGGGAGGCATTAAAGGATTTGGAAAGGAAATAACGACAAGTCAACACTAAGATCTGGAAGACGAACCTGGTATTCAGATAAAGAATGGATTAGAGAGGGGGTGTCAGAAAGAACAGGCTATTTCTGTGATGTAGTATCACAGACTAAAGTTAAAAGGAACTTAGACAATAGTAGAAATTTAATGGACAGAATGAATGGAAGGCAGTATGAACTATCTACTTGTATTATATAGTTTTACCAGACTTATCCACCCACACATAGCAGAACTTTGCAAGACAATACATATAGACCACAAGACTTTCAGGCCTACCTGTGGTCGTTGTGTGAACTTCACACTCACTCGGTTCCCCACGCGTTCACCCACATCATTCTTATATTTCAATCTTCCACCCTGCTACCTGTTTTAAGTTTCCATATGCCTCTTGAACTTAAATCAAGTTCTACTTCCTCAATTTGACATTCAGTACTCATTCTTGTACTCTTTCTGTTCTTGGTTGTTTCAGATAAACATATCCCTCATCCCAGCCTCAGCTTCTAGAGAAAAACCCCAAAAGTGACTCATTTGTTCAGAATGTACCTTATTCCTTGAGTCCCTCAGAAGAGACTCAGGAAGAAAGAATGTAGAAGAGGAATGACTTCGATAAAGAGTAGATGTAAGACAGAAATGAAAGTCAAGGATGAACTGCCTTTAAAAGGAGATCATTCATTCTTAGATATTTATAGTATCTGCTAGGTGCCAGTCACAGCTCTTCATGCTTGATATAAACCAGAGAACAAAAGGATTGGCATTCCTGTTCTGTGCAGCTTAATAGCCAGATGGGATATACATGGTAAACAATAGATATGACATATGTATAAATTATATAGTATGTTTGCAGATGTAAAATGTTATGAAAAAAGTAGAGCAGCGTATGGGGGATCAGCATTGAGAGAAGTGGGAACAGGATGCCATACTGAATAGAGTTGTCGGGGTCTGCCTTACTAGGAAAGAGAGAAGTAAGCAGAGGGTTGACAGAAGCAGGGGAATTAGCCAAGTGAGTCTTTAAGGAAGAGCATCCTGGGTAGAAAGAATAACTAACAGGAGCTTGTGAAGTTCAGCAAACAGCAAGAAAGCCGGCATAGCTACTGAAGAGTAAGCAAGAGGGAGTATGACAGGAAATAAGATCACACCAAAATCTACAGTATTTTACAGGCCATAGTAAGGACTTTGGCTTTTACACTGAGTGAAATGAGAGACACTGGAGGATTCAAGTCAGGAAGTGACATTATCTGACCTATATTTTTAAGAATTTTACTTTGAGTGTACATTGAGGAAAAACTGTAAAGGGGCAAGGATAAAAAACGGGAGACTCCTGAGGAGCTTCTACCATAATCCAAGTGGGAGATGATGATGGTCCCACTAGGATACAGTAATGAAGGTAGAAGAAGTGAACAGAATCAAGTGGTATCTTGATGGTAGAAGCAACAGGGTTTCCTCCTGAACAATTTGGATGTGAAGCATGGAACAGAGAGAGGAGTCAAGGAAAATTCAAAGGTTTTCTTTGTTTCTTTCTGAACAACTAGAGAGATGGTGATTGGCTGTGTCCCTACCCAAGTATCACCTTGAATTGTAGTTCCCATAATCCCCATGTGTCATGGGAGGGACCAGGTGGAGATAATTGAATCATGGGGTTCTCGTGATGGTGAGTTAGTTTTCACGAGATCTGATGGTTTTATAATGGGCTTCCCCACTCTTCACTCTGTACTTCTCCTTGCTGCCACCATGTGAAGAAGGACATGTTTGCTTCCCCTTCTGCCATGATTGTAAGTTTCCTGAGGTCTCCTAAGCCATGGTGAACTGTGAGTCAATTAAACGTCTTTCCTTGATAAATTACCCAGTCTCAGGTATGTCTTTATTAGCACCATGAGAACAGACTATTATAGATGGAATTGCCATAAAGTGAGATAGAAAAGACTGTGGGTGGGGCAAATCTGGGGAAAATCAGGAGTCCAGATGATCACATGTTAAGCTCAAGATGTCCAAGTGTCAATATTAAATAGGCGATCAAATATAGGGGTCTGCAAAGAGGTCTGAGATCAATATAGATAGTGGAAAGTGCTCCAATTCACAATAGCAAAGACATGGAATCAACCCAAACGCTCATCAATGATAGACATGTGGTACATATACACTGGGAAGTACTATGCAGCCATAAAAAGGAATGAGATCATGTCCTTTGCAGGGACATGGATGGAGCTGCAAGTCATTATCCTTAGCAAACTAACACAGGAACAGAAAACCAAACACCACATGATCTCACTTATAAGTGGGAGCTGAACAATGAGAACACATGGACACAGGGAGGGGAACACCGCAGACTGGGGCCTGTTGTGAGGGCATAGGAGAGGGAGTGCATCAGGATAAACAGCTAATGTATGCAGTGCTTAATACCTAGGTGATGGGCTGACAGGTACAGCAAACCACCATGGCACACGTTTACCTACGTAACAAACCTGCACATCCTGCACATGTATCCTGGAAGTTAAAATAAAATAATTAAAAAACAAGAAAGTGGAAAGTGCTCAGTATATGAACTGAAGGTAAACTCATGAGACAAGATGAAATTACCAAATAAGTAGGTATAGATCTGGCAGAGAAAAGAGTAAGACCAAGGACTGGGTCCAGAGGCACTCAAGAGATTGGGTAGAATAACACTAACATCCCAAGGGGAATAAGAGAAAATCTGAGTGTGGTGAGAGGTGGTTGGTCAGACGAACAAGTTCTATTTTAGGCAGGCATGTTATATTTGAGGTGTAACTACAAAATTCAGGTGACAGCTAGTGTTGTGCTGGTGAATATTTAACAACCAACTCCAGAGAGGGGAGTGTAATTTGTAGCATTTGCCAATTTCTCTGGCATAATACTCCATCATGGCCAATTTTGAGCTACCAACTTGAAGTCACTGCATTTAGTCACTACTGGATACATAGTGTACAAAGATCAACACTAAACTTATGAAATATATTTTGAGAAATCATTTCTAACGAGGTGTAATTAAAGCCAAGGGAAAGGGTAAAATCTCCCAAGTATATATGATAATAAAAATAAAACCAAAGGTAAGACGTAGGTAAATGTCCATATTAAAGAGTTCAGAAGATTTCCAAATGAAGAAAAAAAGGTAAGAAGCTAAATTCCAGAATGGTTTCTCAAGCTATGATCATTTTGTTACTGTTGCAAAGTATCTCTTATTTTCTTTTTTCTACATTTTCTTGTGAAATGAAAGTGTACCAGATTCAGATAAAAAAATGTTTAGCCTTTCAGAGAATGGGTACAACTTCTTCATCATATCTATAAACGGATGTCAGTTTCAACTTTTTAAGAATAATTTTTACAAACTTTCAGCTTTCCGTTAACAAAAAAGTTATTATGACATCTGTCTACTCCAACACTTACACCATGTGATTTTCTGAATGGTCAATGTGGTTTCCCAGACTTGCTAATACAAAATTTTTTGTTTGTTTGTTTAAGTCAGCTGACATTTGGTACAAGGCATTGCACTTAAACAGTCAAACAGACTGTTACCCTCACTAATACTGAAAAAAGGGCATTAGGTGCATCTAGACAATTTGCTTTTTCTTTGTGCAACTTTGTTGAAGAAGAATAAAATAAAAGAGCATGATTAATTCTCATTTATTTAGATGCAACTCATGTTGTGGATAACCAGACATGTGATATCACTTTTTAAAAAGTTCTATTTAGGTTTGGGTTACAGCATACAAATGGTAATCATATTTCTAGAATTTTCCAGAACAGTCTCATTATTCTCATAAATGTATTCATAATTGTCAAATTAAGTATTCTGATTTTTTTTTCATTTGAAAAGTATTAATACTAGCAGCAGATTTGCTTTGGGCTGAATTAAATTTAGATTCCACCCCCATTGTCTGCTGGATGGTGCAAAGAAGGCCATCTAAGAATTATTGTGGAAAAAGTAGCAAACATCTAACACACATGTTCACTGGGCCTGCACTCTTAGGGAAGCTCAGCTAGTCCTAGCTTGCTATAATAAATGCTAAATATCTTCTCAAATTGTAGTTGAATGTTCGCCCTAGATCTTAGAAGATGCTCTGAATCTAAGGAGTTCTCTGTTCCCAGTTGAAATTGTGACTTGAAAAAGGGGGAAAAGTCAGTTACTAAATTTTTCCCTGATTGAAAATCCAGTTGAAGAGAGTGAACTTCTTTCAAAAGACACAGCTCTGTCTCACATTTTGGGGTCCTTGTGCAATCTCCCCCAGGGCCCATATGTGAAATGAGAACAATACGGAGACCTGAACGTTCACATAATTGATCCACTTTCATTGGCATAAAGGGATGAGAAAGTCTCAAATTATTAACAGTCCAGTGCTTTTACAGCTCCCACCTACCATGCACTTATCACTTTCAGATTCCCTTAATCGAATTACTGAGAGCAGACCAAATGACCTTAGTTGTCCAAGCACTATTTATCACTTTTTATTTTAAATGAATTACATTTTATAACAAAATATTCTCTTAATCCATTTTCCATCTTATAGTAATTATATCCTGGTGTCCTAATTTTTCTGTGACTTTTCTTTCCAAGAAAGAATGATTCACATTCAACATAGTCAGTGACCTTGTTTGGATGACTCTGTTCACTCAGGTGACCTTGAAGCAAAAATCATAGAAGCATCAATTGGCAAGTTCACCAGCATCCAGCAAAGTATGAAAAGGGTAAGGGCTCTTCATTTCCCAGCACTGGCATTCATCATGGAAAGACACATAAAAAGAAAGGGCAAATTCCAATGACATGCATCCAATAAATTGGAGACTCTTGTCACCGTAAATGCCAATTCAGCAGTTCATAATCACAATGCATAACATGGCAATATTATTTATTTTTTAACCCTCTAAATGGAGGAGGCTTTTATTACTGGTCCTTCTGTTTCTTCCTTTGTACACTTGAAAATTCTAAGTGTTATCTGTTAGGAAATTGTCTTTCTGAGTCGACTGAATTTCATCTTGGCTATTAGTAACAACTCTTTTTTGGAATAGCATCCAATTGAAAATTATAGATTCAGAAATCTGAAAGATCTCCTAGTCCCAGGTAGACCACTGTGTAAACAGAACTAGAGGGGAAACACACTACCAAATTGTTTATAAACTATTTTCAGTACAGCAAACCCAGAACTTCCCTTAGCAATTTCCATGGCATTTCCTCCCCTTTAAGCTGCTAGAGTCCAAATTATCTTGCCTGAATCAGAGCTAACTTCAAAACAACCATTTAAGATGAGCCATCATTCCTAAGTTTATTATAGACTAAAATGGTATAGTTCAATACAAGCTATATCTTAAGACAGTGTTCATACTGTGTGCTGGAAAAAAATCAAACATATTTAATAGATATAATATGATATTATAATATCATAATATATCTTAAGATATAATATGTCTGATTTTTTTCAGACAGTATGAATCCTCTAGCCAAAGTGCTTATAATAAGGTCAAACACACTTATGGAGATTTCCGTGCATGTTCAGGCTCTCTCAAATCAATATTATATTTCACCTTGGTGGAATATATGAATTAGAACAGTGACATGGAACAGATACTAGACAAAAGGAATCATAGGTATAGGGTTAAAGTCCAGCGCTATGACTCTTATAGATCCCATTAGACAGTTACTCAGACTCTCTGGTACTTAATGTATTCATTTATAAAATTATTTCTGAAGTCATGTGATCCACTGGGTCTATGTGGCTAAAAGTAAACCAGATTAACATCAGGTTTTTTCTCTTGCTCCTCCTGAAACAAAAGAAAACAAACAAAAAACAGAGAAGACACCAAGAACACAACCGGCTTTAGTATATACCCAAGATTGTGGGTATATGATAAACTTTCCATCTTTGCAATCCTTCTCTTAAAAGCACTGTGAGAACATTTACCAGAAGTGAGAAGCACTACAGGGTTAACCCATGTTCTGATGCCAGTAACCCTCGTAGGCAATACATTTATTTAAAAAAAGTCATCAGGCCTTGGAATCTCTTCATGGTGCATATCTAGTGACCTGAGCACACATATTTGAATTAAAACAGTATTTCTAGTAAAAGACTGATCTAGTTTATAAAGCAGAATATTTCTCCCACCTAAGAAAAAATTTTCTTTGAGATCATCCTTAAAATAATTATTTAGGGAAGCATGCTATTCCTGCAGAAAGATCCACAGAGGGAAAACCAATTCCAGAGCTTTCTTTTTTGAAGCATGGTTTGTCTATTTACCATATCAAGAAGCCAACGAGAGGGTCTGACAATTTTGTTTTCTTGAGTAATATGTTCCTATGACAATTCTGATCCTAAGGTACAACTATGGGTTTCTGGTATTAATTTTCATATCCTATCTTGAGTCACAGATTGCATGTTATGAAGCCAGTCCTCACCACATTCCACCAAGAATGTTAATCAGTTTCCTAGGCTGCTTCTATTCTCTGTACTCTGCACCCCTGAGGCAGTGCCCTAATCATCTCACATGAGCCCTGGCAGATCTCCATGCCCATGGGCAATGGTGGACTCCAAACTAAGCCCACTAACAAGACTAAGGTTTACTGCTCATATAATACTATTTCAGACATTTCAAGGGCTTCCTTGCCTTAAACCATAATTTCATTTTTCTCATTGAGGCTTCATATACCTTTCAGAGAATAGGAACATGTTTTGACTTAGTACACATTTTCCTGGGAGAAGTAACATATGACCCCAAATATATATGACATAATTGATGAATGTCAAACCTTTTCCTGAAAATGGATATTAATAAGAAGCTTCACTGGCACCTGAAATGGGAAAAGTGCAGTAAAAGGAGGTGTAAGATAGAAAGTATTTTTCTTCTTTTGTGCTTCATTATCATACGCAATATGATAATAATGTTCATCTCATGAGATTGGTTAGCTAATAGATAACAATAAACAAACATCATTTACTGAGTCTTTCAATAGTGAGAAGTGGCATCAGTGGAAAATGCTGGTAAGGACATCCAAAAAGATTCTCTTTCATAAAAGCAATGAGAATATTGGCAAAAAAAAGTCAAAATCAACTTTTTTATAACTCGTCATTAACCCAAAGGCTTGCAGCAATTCAGAGAACATTTATTTTTTTCTAAAAAAAGCTAAATTTTATTAAGAAAAGTACATTGTACGCTATTTTAACTTGCCCTATTCCCATCCACCTGCTCCCTCATTTCTGAGGTAACCTTAAAAACCAACAGGCCACAATCATAATTAACACCAGCAGCCTGGGAAGCCATTTGGAGGGAGTAAAATAGGGTAAGAACCCCTTCAAAGCCCTATTTCCAGATAATTATTCATTATTTGGCCTGTCCAATGTTTCCCTGGAAGACTCCACTCACAGGGCTGTTGGTACTTGACCTGATGTGAAGCTCACCCAGTGAACTTCACAAAAAGCTCACCCAATGAGCTTTCACAAAAAGGCTTTAAAAAGCCTTTTTAAAAAACCTTTTTGTGCGCACACACACACAAATCAGAAGCAATTGCTTAAATTTCAACTATGACCTGAAGCAGTGGATAACAGTTGAAAAAAAATAGCAAAATGGCATATGTAAATCCCACCTTATCAGTAATTACATTAAATATAAATGGGGTGAATGTTTCAATTAAGAGGCAGAGATTTCTTCATGGATGATATGATTCTATATCTATAAAACCCTAAAGATTTCACCAGAAGGCTCCTGGCTCTGATAAATAACTCCAGTACAAAAAAATCAGTATTAAAAAATCAAAGTCCAAAAATCAGTAGCATTTCTATACAGCAATACAGTTCAAGCTGAGAGCCAAAACAAGAACACAATCCCAATTACAAAAGCAACAACAAAAAAAAGTATCTAGGAATACATCTAACCAAAGAGGTGAACGATCTCTGCAAAAAGAAATTTAAAACACTGATGTAATAAAATCATAAATGGTACAAACAAATGGAAATCCATTTGTCATACTGCCCAAAGCAGTGTACAGAATCAATGCTATCTTATCGAGCTACCCAGATTATTTCACACATAACTAGCAAAAAAACTATTCTAAAATTCATATAGAACCAAAAAGGAGCCTGAATAGCCAAAGCAATCCTAAGCAAAACAAAGCCAGAGGCATCACATTACCTGACTTCAAACTATACTGTAAGGCTGCAGTAACCAAAACATCATGGTACCAGTATAAAAACAGACACACAGACTACTGGAACAGAACAGAGAATCTGGAAATAAAATTATACACCTATACCCATCTAAATCTTCAACAAAGTCAATAAAAAAGGAAAAAAGACTCTCTATTCCATAAATGGTGCTGGGATAGCTGGCTAGTTATATGTAGAAAAATAAAACTAGGCCCCTACCTATAATCATATACAGAAGGTTACTCAAAATGAATGAAAAATGTTCATGTAAGAGCTCGAACTATAAGAATCCTAGAAGAAAAACTAGGAAATACCATTCTGGCCATGGGCCTTGGGAAAGAATTTATGACCAAGTCCTCAAAAGCAATTGCAACAAAACCAAAATTTGACAGTGGGACCTAA